>NC_134991.1:14113496-15484662 GCF_050947335.1 Megachile rotundata
TACTGACTTGAGGTTAATATATTGTTTTAATTTAAATTGAATTATTGTATTGAATTGAATGAGACATTGTACTGACTTGAAGTTAATATATTGTTTTAATTTAAACTGAATTATTGTATTGAATTGAATGAGACATTGTACTGACTTGAAGTTAATACATTGTTTTAATTTAAATTGAATTATTGTGTTGAATTAAATGAGACATTGTACTGACTTGAAGTTAATACATTGTTTTAATTTAAATTGAATAATTGTGTTGAATTAAATGAGACATTGTACTGACTTGAAGTTAATACATTGTTTTAATTTAAATTGAATTACTGTATTGAATTAAATGAGACATTGTACTGATTTGAAGTTAATATATTGTTTTAATTTAAATTGAATTATTGTATTGAATTGAATGAGACATTGTACTGACTTGAAATTAATATATTGTTTTAATTTAAATTGAATTATTGTATTGAATTGAATGAGACATTGTACTGACTTGAAGTTAATACATTGTTTTAATTTAAATTGAATTACTGTATTGAATTGAATGAGACATTGTACTCACTTGAAGTTAATACATTGTTTTAATTTAAATTGAATTATTGTGTTGAATTAAATGAGACATTGTACTGACTTGAAGTTAATACATTGTTTTAATTTAAATTGAATTATTGTATTGAATTGAATGAGACATTTTACTGACTTGAAGTTAATACATTGTTTTAATTTAAATTGAATTATTGTGTTGAATTAAATGAGACATTGTACTAACTTCAATTGAATATATTGTATTAATTCAAATTGAATTGAATGGTACATTGTATTGACTTGAAGTTAATATATTGTTTTAATTTAAATTGAACTATTGTATTGAATTGAATAATACATTGTACTGACTTCAATTGAATATATTGTATTAATCTAAATTGAATTGAATAGTACATTGTATTGACTTGAAGTTAATATATTGTTTTAATTTAAATTGAACTATTGTATTGAATTGAATAATACATTGTACTGACTTCAATTGAATATATTGTATTAATCTAAATTGAATTGAATGGTACATTGTACAGACTTGAAATTAATACATTGTTTTAATTTAAATTGAATATATTGTATTGATTTGACTTGAATTATTGTATTGAATTGAATTGAATATATTCCATTAAAAAGAATGTAAAGCATCGTATATTACCGCACCATCCGTTGTTCATGCGATATTAAAATACGTGAACGAATGAGAAAATAAATTATTCAAAAGATACAAAGGAATTTTATTATGTGTATAATTTACATAATAAAAGTATATGAAGTTGATAAGGCACGCAAACGTATTTTAGTAACAGTGCAATTGCAGTATAAATTATACCTTGTAGCATTTTTGCAAATCACTATATTGTATCAAAATTATCAAATAAATGTAAAAGTTTGAATTTTTGAACAGTGTGATAGAATTTGATGACTACCACAAGATGGCACTTATGGTATATCAATTTCAAGCTGAGGGCGCGAAGAAAATAACTACGCAGATACTTCATTAATGTTCTTATTATAAAATGGCTAGTTGCCAGTTATAACAAACAATGACCGAATTCCGAACGTATTAAGCATGACATGATTTAAGGACACTACAAGATTGCGCTTATGGTATGCTAATTTCTAAAAAATTATTGTTAACGTCTAATGTAAAAACGTGTGGATTTTATAAAATAAGTGATATTCTTGTTATATGAAAACGGTATGATCACCTGCGAAATTTGATAATTCAGAAATTTGGATATTTTAGAAATTAGAGATACAAAGATTCAAATACTGAAATTTTTTAACTCAAGACATTTAAATACTGAAATTTTTCAATTTAACAAATTGGATGATTTAGAGCTTTAGACAAATCTAGACCAATTAAAATTTGGATACCTAACGTACATCAACTTTTCAGGACTAAAAATCATTTAGCTAGTTTACGTATCATCCCTTATTTCTCCCTTTAGCACAAACTCCGTGAAATGCATCCGAAATTGTATAAATCATGTTTCATCCCTTTATCGTTATACTTCATTTTCGCTTTAAAACTTCAAACTGGAGGTCCATAAACCTACTCTCAAAAATGAATAACCCAAATCTACCCTTAACACTCTCTAATCAAAAGAACCCCAAAAAGCAATTTCAAATTCTCCATCCATCCCGCTGTCACAAATCGCTACATCCTATACACCGGTATCAAAGCAGATCGTGAAACGTTTCCAACTATGTTCGAAAAATAAAGGAAATACGATGTAGAAGAAGCATCAATCGGGCGGCCGGCCAAACAAATTCTCGGGAGCGCGTAAAAAAGCAGGAAGCTAACAGGGATTCTTACGGAACGGCTGGTACACGATCCAAGATTTCTGACTGTGTTCTGTATAGATCGCATAGTATCACCGTTACGAGGCACGGTGAATCCCACGTAGAATCTGTAATACGTTGTTATAAACATAACTCAGCATTGGCTTGCCGCCAACCACGTGGTTTCACGCTCAATGGATCACACCCGACCAACCGAAAAAAAATACCACCGTCAACGACACCCTCGATAAATTTCTCGGTATCAGAACGTAAAATTTCTTACTTTCGAGACTTTCATTTCCGGGGGAAGAGGTTGCGATGGGGTACGTCTGTGTTATGTGGAGTTGCGAGCTTCCGTTCGTTTTACGACCGAATAACGTGTGAGCTTGCGAATCTTCGTTCGAGAAACGGAGATTTGAAATGGATTATCAAGGGGATACAATGCACTCTGGGTGGTATTTCATTTTGAGATTGATTGTAAAGGAGGAAGCAACTTTAGGTATATTGCATTATTCTATTTTGGGATTGATTATAAAGGTGGAGGAAGCAACTCTAGGTATATTGCATTATTTTACTTTGGGATTAATTATAAAGGTGGAGGAAGCAACTCTAGGTATATTGCATTATTCTATTCTGGGATTGATTATAAAGGTGGTAGGAAGCAACTCTAGGTATATTGCATTATTTTACTTGGAGATTGATTATAAAGGTGGAGGAAGCAACTCTAGCTATATTGCATTATTTTACTTTGGAACTGATTACAAAGACAATAACTTGGTAGGAAGCAACTCTAGGTATATTACATTATTTTATTTTGGGGTTCATTATAAAGGGAATAATGTGGTATGAAGCTACTCTAATTATATTGCATTATTTTGTTTTAGGATTAATTATAAAAGTGATAAGAAGCAACTCTAGCTATATTGCATCATTTTATTTTAGGATTGACTGTAAAGGGAATAATGTGGTATGAAGCTACTCTAATTATATTGCATTATTTTGTTTTAGGATTAATTATAAAGATGATAAGAAGCAACTCTAGGTATATTGCATTATTTTATTTTAGAATTCATTATAAAGAGAATAATGTGGAACGAAGCAACTCTAGGTATATTGCATTATTTTATTTTGGGATTGATTACAAAGAGAATAACCTATTGGAAAGTAACTTTAGATATATGACACTATTTCATTTTAGGAGTGACTATAAAAGAAATAACATAGTAAAAAGCAAATCTAAATATATGGCACTATTTCA
This sequence comes from Megachile rotundata, assembly GCF_050947335.1. Taxonomy (NCBI): domain Eukaryota; kingdom Metazoa; phylum Arthropoda; class Insecta; order Hymenoptera; family Megachilidae; genus Megachile; species Megachile rotundata. Next base: position 14,117,077 of record NC_134991.1, read on the forward strand.
CTTCAAGATTGTCTATAAAAGAAACAAAATAGTAGAAAGCAACTCTAGATATATAACACTATTTCACTTTAGGACTGACCATAAAAGAAATAACATATTAGAAAACAACTCTAGATGTATGGCACTATTTCACTTTAGAATTGACTACAAAAGAAATAACATAGTAAAAAGCAACTCCAAGCTGATATATTAAATAACCAAAACAAACTTCTAATTAAAAAAAATATTTATTCATCAAAAAAAACAAAATTTCATACAATATAATTTTATGCAGTACACTTGCAACATAAAGTTAAAGTAAAAACACTGTGATATTCTTAAATACTGAAAAGTATTTTACAACGTGTACAACTGACAATGGAAGATCTATTGCCTTGTTCTCGATAAGCGTTAAACAAGCACCTACTGACGCACTTTTTCTAGCAGTTATTATCGCATGCCTAGCATTCACGATGAAGTTGACTCGCTTGTAGTTGAAGTTACGACAAAACCATTGTCATTCTACAACGTCGTCAGTACAAGAAAACAGATGTAGAACTGCTATTTTACGATATTTGTGTCAGTTATATTTTGTCATATATACACTAATATTATAGTATGATATTTCTTGATATTTTTCAAGCAAAATTTAAAAATGTTAAATTGCAACAAATTCGACAATATAAAGCCTAAAAAGTTCTATCTTAATGTTGCAAGATCGTTTCAAATCTAATTACATGAACGTACAACGGTTACACTTTGCACAGCAGAAAATAGGTGAATACGATACTCGGGAGTAAAAGCCTAGAGACGGCTAGCTCGTATATCACCGGAACATGAAGAACTAGAGTCGACATTTTACGGTTTGATTCTCAGAGTGGGCGGAATCTGTAAGTGGAAACGGATAAAATGAAAACAAGACGAGGGCGTCGTAGACCCGTCTCAGAGTCGAGAAGAAAGTCGATTGGCCGGTTGCCAACCACGTGCTGATAAAGAGATTAACCGTACGAACAATGCTTATGCTTTCTAATGACTTAGTTTGTACGGTAAACAGAAAAAAAACTACTTTCGGAACTTGTCAGGGATCAAAAAACCGGTATTTCTTACGAGGATATGCTAAACGGTCCCTAATGAATTCTCAACGATGCGCTAAGTACACTCGGATGCAACGTGAGCATCCTTCAACGCGCAAACTTTCACGTTATGAAATGAATGAATCAATATATTATCACGCTTACAAATTTATGTACTTCAAATTCAGATTTTTAGGTTGTTGGATCACATGAGAGTTGCATAAAGTCGTACCACATATGTTGTATCACGTGTGAGCTGTGATGTATCATATGTGAGCTATGTGGACTGTGATATGTCATATTTAAGATGTTTAAATTATGTCGAATTACACTTCATTTGAATAATGTTGAATCATATGTGACCTACATGATGTATGTTGTATCACATGATCCGTGAAACACATGTGAGTTATGTGGACCATGAAACATATATGAGCTATGTGAACCATGAAACACATATGAGCTATGTGACCTGATAACCACATGTGAGCTATGTAAACTATGAAACACATATGAGCTGTGTGACTTGATAACTACATGTGAGCTATGTGAACCATGAAACACATATGAGCTATGTGACTTGATAACCACATGTGAGCTATGTAAACTATGAGACACATATGAGCTATGTAAACCATGAAACACATATGAGCTGTGTGACTTGATAACCACATATGAGTTACGTGGACCATGAAACACATATGAGCTGTGTGACTTGATAACTACATGTGAGCTATGTAAACTATGAAACACATATGAGCTATGTGAACCATGAAACACATGAGCTGTGTGAACCATGAAACACATATGAGCTGTGTGACTTGATAACTACATGTGAGCTATGTGAACCATGAAACACATATGAGCTGTGTGACTTGATAACCACATGTGAGCTATGTAAACTATGAAACACATATGAGCTATGTGAACCGTGGAACATACATGAATTGTGTGAATAGTGAAACACGTATGAACTGTATGACTTGGTAACCACATATGAGCTACGTGAACCATGAAACACATATGAGCTATGTGACCCGATAACCACACATGAACTATCTAAACTGTGAGATACACATATGAGCTACGTAAACCATGAAACACATACGACTTACATGAACCGTATTGTACCACATCTGAATTGTAACGTGTCCACATATGAACCACATGAACTGAGATCGCATTTGAATGCCCGACAAGTACATCAAAGGGTGGAAGACTTAACTCCGTGTCAATCAAGGCTCAGTAGCCAACTGCTCGGATTAGATTTAAAGCAAGATACAAGCAGAAAGTTTGTTCCCAGAAAGTCTTGGCAGAGATGATAGCAGAAGCCTGTACATAATTCATAGTCGACAAGATAATTGGGCCGGCCGTGATTCCGGCACGCAGAGACAGCGAAAGGGTTTGTCTGTACACGTGAACACACAAGGATGATGCAGTGCTCTAGCGTGGATCGCTTTAACGTTTAACCCCTTTGCCTATGAATTTTCCAAGGAGCCGCGTGCACCTAGTTAGATCGCGTTTACATGATCCATTTAGTTAGATTATGGTTTCTCTAGCATACTCGCGTGCGGCATTGCAAGGTATGAAACACTGGAGGATTCGGATACACCCTGTATCGAATGATACGAGAGATACGAGATTATTAGTTAATGTGATTAAAACAGAAACGGGTTTTTAATGTAAGTTGTGGAATAATGTATGAAACACTACTGAATTCAAATATAGTTCTTGATGTTTAGAGAACAATTTAAAAAATTATATTAATGAAGAAGTGACGAAAAGCAGATCCTCAGTCTTAGTATTATAAAATACAAGAATAAATAATAAAACATAAATGAATTTGTCTAATTATCTTCACGAGAGTTAACGTACACTTCCACAAAAGGATCTAACATAAAAAAGAGATAAAACAGAGGAAATAAAGTGCATCGAAATAAAACCAAGCAACTTCTCAAACTATAGAATATAAACCGAAGACCATAGTGATCGGTGGGAGTGAAAGGGTTAATCGAATAGCAGCTGGTCCAGAGTCTAAAGAAGCAACACGGCGCCTTCAATTGGAACGCGACGAAAGATACGATCAAGTGTTGGCTCGCCAAAGAATAACAATGTTAATAACACAGATTAGCCAACGAAACAGCTGTTCAAAATACAATGTAGACACACTTGCAACACGTCGCGTGCTCGATGTCCACTCCTTATCGATTCCTCCACGGTGAATACATTATGTCCGTGACGAGACAGCTGATGGGGGAAAACTGGGGTGAAGAAGCGAGAGGGAGCAGGAAAATCGGAGAATACGAAATGTGTGCCGCTGCAAATGGCATCGGAATATGAATGGATATTAAAGTGACCCCGGGAGGACAAAGAAGGGCGAATTTTTTCCAACTACCAAATTATACTGACAATGATATTCGAGGAACTTTTGCGGGATTTGGTACATGAATTGTATTATTTGAACGGTTTAGTGGGGTTGGAGGTTTGGGAAGGTTTATATTGTGGTGGTGGAGTTCTATATGTCTCTTTAGGTGGAGTTTATTGGAATGTATTGGAATGGGAGTTGGTTTATTGCAAGGTGGGAGGTTTCAAAATTTATAAAATTAGGTAACTATATGCAATTAGGGGATTTGGACTAGGTGGACAAATTTCCAAGCTTTCAAAGGCTAAAGGCAATTTTAGGGCAATGCTAAACTGCAGAGTTCTCAAACCTACAAATCTTCAAATTCCACATATCCCAAATTCCACATATTCCAAATTCCACATATTCCAAATTCCACATATCCCAAATTCCACATATTCCAAATTCCACATATTCCAAATTCCACATATTCCAAATTCCACATATCCCAAATTCCACATATCCCAAATTCCACATATTCCAAATTCCACATATTCCAAATTCCACATATCCCAAATTCCACATATTCCAAATTCCACATATTCCAAATTCCACATATTCCAAATTCCACATATCCCAAATTCCACATATCCCAAATTCCACATATCCCAAATTCCACATATCCCAAATTCCACATATCCCAAATCCCACATATCCCAAATCCCACATATCCCAAATTCCACATATTCCAAATTCCACATATCCCAAATTCCACATATTCCAAATTCCACATATCCCAAATTCCACATATTCCAAATTCCACATATTCCAAATCCCACATATCCTAAATCCCACATATTCCAAATCCCACATATCCCAAATCCCACATATCCCAAATCCCACATATCCCAAATCCCACATGTCCCAAATCCCACATGTCCCAAATCTCACATGTCCCACATCCCACATATCCCACATCCCACATATCCCAAATCCCACATATCCCAAATCCCACATATTCCAAATTCCACATATCCCAAATTCCACATATCCCAAATCCCACATATCCCAAATCTCCACATATCCCAAATTTCCACATATCCCAAATCTCCACATATCCCAAATCTCCACATATCCCAAATCCCACATATCCCAAATCCCACATGTCCCAAATCCCACATGTCCCAAATCCCACATCTGCAAATCCCCAGATCTTCAATTCCCAAATTCCCAATTCCTACATCCCCCAATATCCACATACCTTATTCCCCACTTCCAAATTCCCAAATCCCACCTCCCAAATCTCCAAATCCTCAACACCCACATGTCCCAGCAACAAGCTACAAACCCCAAATATAGATTCCACCCCACACTACTAAACAAACACTTACCATTACTAACCAAAACACAATTATACACTTCCCAACCACACAATAATCTCACACATCCATTCCAAACTATCACACATCAATTCTATTTTACACTCACGAAGAATATCAAACAACGTCCACCAATAAAGGAAGACAAGCAAAGGAATAGCAGTCGACAAAAGACTATCGCAACAAGACGGCGTGAACCTTTGTCACCTCATTACCTTTGATCGATCTATAGTTAAACCAAGTTTCTAGTCAGCTATCCAGTCGGTCCTAAATCATCGTCGGCGTAGCAGAACCTTTTCGTTACGTCCAATTGATTCTGGACGTAATTATTGGAGCAGAACAATGCGCGACGCCAACGCGCGACGCGGCTCGCTTTTCATTCGCTCCGTAACTCGAAACAACGAATCGTTTAAATGTTAAGGGAAAGTACTTTGGCAAACGCGCGAGGTATGCATCCGAGAATTCGTGTACAATTTTTCCGCTTCAACGTGATTTTACAGTTACGTGAATGAAAATAGCTTGACGCATAACTCGAATACTTTCGCACGCATGAGTTTAACCTCTGGCAATCGTTTTATTTAGTCGTAGGTTAACTGTTCTTGCGATTCTATTTTAAATATTGTGATATGAAATTAAAAATGGTGGTTTCATACTTTGATGAGACGACTCGTATCTCGGATATGATAGGTGCGTCAGTTAGGATAGATCTTATTCAATCTTGATTGTGTGAGTTTGCGAGTTTAGCAATTTATATGATCATTATATAAAATTGATGTAACACTGCAACTTTATCTACTTTAACGTTGCAGTACTGTTTTGTGAAAACTACTTGACTGATAAATAGGGCAAGAGGTTAAACAACAAGTCAAATGATGAAACATTGATTAATACATTCTTTATTTCTATCAATGCAGATGTTAAGACAACCACATTGACAAATTTTGTAAAGTAGCTTATAAAGCTTTAGTAATTTAGGACTTGAATCAATAATCTTTGTCAATGTTTGAGTGATGTTTCCTCAATATTATGAAGACAAATATGAACATTTGCAGTGATAAAATGATGGATTTTAAAATTTGAATGCTAAGCGCGTTCATGTGGAATGTTTGAGTACGTGGACTCTGAACCTAATTTCAGTTTTATGATCCTGAACCGACAATCCCTTTCGTCGTTTGTTATTTATGAACCACTAAATAACCTAGTCATTATGGTTTCTATTTTAGCAGAACATAGAACTGCTTTATGCTGACGATAGATTAGGTGTGATAGAAAATTATTTGCGATTAAAATTTCAAGTTTAGATGGATGCTTCATGCAATTCAAAACTTTCAGAATATTTTGTATATCTTTATTTAAATAGATGAGGTCTATTAAAAATTTAGAGGAATTCATGGGATGAAGAGTAGGTAATTTTGCAAATTTTTGTGGTTTTCTTGCAAATTTCGTAAGACTGTGTTATGATTAAACCCTATCCCTGTTTCACCACCCAACAGGTAAAATTTGTTTCATATAAAAATGAAAAATCGTGGAACAGCATTATAGACGTTTCAGGTTGAAACAGAGAGGTGTTAACTGACCTAACCTCTCCCAATTATCGTTGTATGCAAAACACGAATTTTTAGCGTGGAACACTATTAAAGAAAATAACCTTAAAGCACAAAAATTTGAAAAAGTAGCCACTCCAAAATTCCCAAACAGCTATATAAAATTAATTAAAAAATAAACGAGTGTAGTAACATGACCGATAACAAGTAAAATTTGTTTCATATAAAAATAAAAATCGTGGAACAGCATTATAGACGTTTCAAGTTGAAACAGAGAGGTGTTAACTGACCTAACCTCTCCCAATTATCCTTGTATACAAAACACGAATTTTTATCGTGGAACACTATTAAAGAAAATAACCTTAAAGCACAAAAATTTGAAAAAGTAGCCACTCCAAAATTCCCAAACTGCTATATAAAATTAATTAAAAAATAAACGAGAGTAGTAACATGACCGATAACAGGATTCCTAACCCGAGTGCAGTATAAGAATCAGTCTGGCAGGAATTCTTCGGCCGCAGTTAATTGAATTTGCACGCGATTACTAGACCAGAACAGTGCTCGTGACGGAACGCTGCAACTTAATTTCCCATTTCGCTTAATCCGTGGCACGCGGGTCGCGTTTGCGTCTCGACGGAATTCAAAGCATCAGTCGTCAAACGTCGTTTCGTTGGCCCCGCCAGACCGGTCTAAAGCTAGATTTATATCTTCAACAGGCGAGAATGAATACACTATCATTAATCAGACCCACACACTGATACATCCAGGCAAAACAGATACTGCACGGTGGCGACGTTTCCTAAATGCTTCCTAAACTAACTAATAAGTATTTGCGTCATCTCATTTGCGATCGTGTTTTCGCACGCCACGTAACTCTTGCGGTATAGTTACTTATAGTTTACGAGGTGTGGGATGCTGGGGAATTCGAGGAGTTTGTAATTTTTGGAGTTGCAGAATTTTTTGGTTAGGGAATTTGGAAGATGAAAGTTTGTAAGGCTGAGGGTTTGGAAATTGAGGAATTCAGAGAATGTTTGGGTGAATTTTATGATTTATTGATTCGGGAGTTTAAGAATGTTGGAGTTTCGGAATTGTGGAATTTAGGAATTCGAGAATGTAGGAATTTGGAAATTTTGGAATTCATGAATCTCAGAATTCAAGAATTTTAGAATTCACAAATGTCAGAATTTGAGAAGATTGGAATTCACGAATCTCAGAATTCAAAAATTTTGGAATTCACAATTCTTAGAATTCGAGAATGTTGGAATTCACAAATTATGGAATTCACCATTCTTAGAATTCGAGAATGAAGGGATTCATGAATCATGGAATTCACAAATCTTGGAATTCAGGAATTTTGGAATTCACATATATTAGAATTCGAGAATGTTGGAATTCACAAGTCTTGGAATTCACAAGTCTTGAAATTCACAAGTCTTGGAATTCACAAGTCTTGGAACTCACAAATCTTGGAATTCGAGAATGTTGGAAATCACAAATCTTGGAATTCGAGAATGTTGGAATTCACAAATCTTGGAATTCGAGAATGTTGGAATTCACAAATCTTGGAATTCGAGAATGTTGGAAATCACAAATCTTGGAATTCACAAATCTTAGAATTCACAAATCTTGGAATTCACAAATTTTAGAATTCAAAAATGTTGGAATTCGCGAGTCCTGAAATTCAAGAATTTTGGACATCACAAAACTTGGAATTCACAGACCTAAGAATTCGAAAATATTGGAATTCACAAACATTAGAATTCAGGAATTTGAAAATTTGCAAATTCAAACAAGCTTGATAATTGAAAATTCTTTAATTTCAAAATTACAAGTCTGAGAAATTAAAAAATCCCAAAAACAAGGAAGCTTTGTAACCCGAAATTTTCTATGAGAATAATTTTGCACAATATTTATGCAACGTTTATATAATAATTTTCAACAAATCTTAAACCGCAAATTTATAGTCCATAAATACTATTTTATGTTACTTTTATGTACCACAAGACGCATCTGTATAAACGAACACTTTTGCTACCAGATGTACCTATAAACCACATATCATAGAAACTTGATAGGCCATGCATTTCCGTGAACGTAAAATTTGCAGTTAATTTTCCCTGCGCTTTTAGTTTATAAAGTATGATGGACAAAATGATTAATAAAGTGATGATTAAAAAATGATTAATAAGATTTGTTTATATCATGACATAAAAAGAAATGTATATTTTTAATACGTTTGTATTTTATCTCACTTAACTGAATGATGCAAGTGTATTAAAGTAAACTGATATTAATAGCATATTTGCAATTTGAAAAATCAAGCTCACGATACATTTTTACCAATTTAATTTAACAAAGCTACATTATCTAGCAAATGAATCCATTTTCAGAAATGAAACGGCTTTACCGTAACACGTATCTATGCACGTATACCTACACCATTAGAAAATGAATATCTACTTTTAACCCATTTGCATGAGAAGCGAATATATCCGTTCATGTCGCCAGGCTATTATCACTTTTAACCCATTTGCATCAGAAGCAGATAAATTCGCGTATAGTCAAAACTAGACTCGAGAATTTATGCCAATTTGTATGCCATGCTATTCCATGAATATTTGCTAAACTATCAGAATTTTTATGTACAAAACATTTATATGGACGTCGAATAACTTTATTTCAAACTTTCGATAGTATTTTTCGGTGAAATTTTATTCTGGCTTTCACATTTTTTATTTGTAAGATGTGGAATTTTGGAATTTTCTATTTTATAATTTTGGACACGTCATTTTTAAGACTTCAAGTTTACAAATTTAGGGACTTTCAATTTTCATAATTTTTTTTTTCTAGGTTGTCGAATTTTGGAATTTTCAATTTTCTAATTTTTGGCACATAATTTTTAAGACTTCAAATTTAAAAATTTATAGAGTTTCAACTTTCATAATTTTTGTTTTCTAGATTGTCGAATTTTGGAATTTTCAATTTTCTAATTTTGGACACGTTATTTTTAAGACTTCAAGTTTGCAAATTTAGGGACTTTCAACTTTCATAATTTTTCTTTTCTAGCTTGTCGAATTTTGGAATTTTCAATTTTCTAATTTTTGGCCCATTATTTTTAAGACTTCAAATTTCAAAATTTATAGAGTTTCAACTTTCATAATTTTTGTTTTCTAGATTGTCGAATTTTGGAATTTTCAATTTTCTAATTTTTGGCCCATAATTTTTAAGTCTTGAAATTTGCAAATTTATGGACTTTCAATTTTCATAATTTTTCATTTTTCAGTATTCACGTTTAATGTTTTTATTATATAAAATATTTAACAACAGACAAATTAATAAATAGTTTAATATAATTACAAGGGAAATCTGTTCTTGTCAACAGCGTCCTAACGACTCACTCAAAGATTGACCAATAATCTGGCCAACAAATAAGCATAAAAGAATTGTAGCATTCATAGAATATTTAACAACAGACAAATTAACAAATTGTTTAATATAATTACAAGGGAAATCTGTTCTTGTCAACAGCGTTCTAACAGCTCACTCAAAGATTGACCAATAATCTGGCCAACAAATAAGCATAAAATAATTATAACATTCATAGAATATTTAACAACAGACAAATTAACAAACTGTTTAATATAATTACAAGGGAAATCTGTTCTTGTCAACAGCGTCTTAACGGCTCACTCAAAGATTGACCAATAATCTGGCCAACAAATAAGCATAAAAGAATTGTAGCATTCATAGAATATTTAACAACAGACAAATTAATAAATTGTTTAATATAATTACAAGGGAAATCTGTTCTTGTCAACAACGTCCTAACGACTCACTCAAAGATTGACCAATAATATAGCCAATAAATAAGCATAAAATAATTATAACATTCGTCGAAATACGTTGGTGCATATAGCAATTGCTACAATGGCGTTAAAGACCGTATACACACGTAACAGGAGTATTACTAGGCAAACCCTCTGTCACACGTACACGCATCACGACCACATAAATCTCCCAGCAAAGGACAAAGCAATATTGCGATTTCTGGTCCGTACATCTAGTACAGTTTCCAGTCGCGCATCACGCTATTACATTTCACTATCGCATTTGCATAGTCGAGTAACGAGCAAAATTTCCTTGAAAATCAGTGGACCGGCATTACGCAGAAAATAATGGTCTCTTCATTATTTCCGTTCGTATCCGACCGGGTCATTTTCAGCGAGCGTATCCTCCGCCTCTTTCCGCTCGTCTCCTGACAACGGGACTCATTACAAACGAGCAAAACTGCTGAAAATGGGAAACACCAAGGGAAACCGAACCAACCGACGACCCTTTATCGGCGAAACTCCGCGTTCTAATTTCATTTCGCTCGCCTTAACAACTGCGCCAACCTTAATCCGCTTTAACCCGCCGCGATGAATTTGCGCGAGCTTGCGGGGAACACGCGACGACTGTTCGGAAATCAACGGTGCAAGCGACCGATAATGAGACAAACTTCGCGACAAATGGGAATAAACCGTGTTACGTTGAGTAACGAGCTACGGGGAAATTGTTTATCGCCAGTTTTAACGAGTGCTAACTTGATAATTGCGAAATTGAATGCACGGGAAATGGGCTTTTTAGGGTTACGTTCGTAAGCGAGAATGTGCCGTTCATACGTAACGTTAGATTATAAAAATATTGGGGTGTTAACCCTTTGGGTACATTTGACGAGTGAGACTCGTCTGTTTAGTTGGGTGAAGTCATGGTGGACGAGTCTCGTGAATTTACTCGTCATTTGAATTTAACCTTTTGCGCTGGACAAGATGACTCTCAGATGACTTTCAGTCACCATTTTATTTAATACAATAATATGAAAAAAAAAATATACTGATCGAATTGAGTAACCTCCTGCTTTTTCGAAGTCGGTTAATGAGCATTTTTTAACTGAGTCTATATTATGAGACGTGTGACGTATAAACATAGTGAAACAAATAACAGTGGAAATTATTAGTAGAGAAATAATAGAAGCCCAAAACAATTCATTTAACTTTTTAACTAAGTTTTAAAGTTGCCGTTTGCAAACAGTCAAATTACCTTCGAGTGCAAAGGTTAAGAAGTATGTATTTCTTTTATATATTAATCCATATAGCCACAAATTAAATTTCATGGGCATAAAAATCTTGAAATGATTCAGTACTCAAAGGGTTAAGCCTACATTCGCCAAGTCAGCGGTATGCTTCTTATGGAATACTTGCTTTATAGTTACAACACCCAAAAACAGTCAGCGTTCTAAATACCAAAATTGTATGTCACCAGCCAATACAGGGTGTTTCACAATTAGTGTAGGTCCCTGAAATGATAGCTGACGTGATTCTGAATAAGATTCCAAATTTCAAACTGTCCGAATCCCTGAATCCTAAAATTGTCATATCACAAATCACTAAATTACCAAATCCAAAGTGTCCAAATTACTAAATCACCGAATCCAAAGTGTCCAAATTCCTAAATTTCAAATCCCTAAATTCCCAAATCCAAACTGTCCAAATCCCTAAATCCCCAAATCCAAAGTGACACAATTCCTAAACTTTAAATCCCTAAATTCCCAAATCCCTAAATCCCCTAAATTCCAAATTGTCCAAATTCCCAAATCCCCAAATTCCAAACTATCGAAATCCCTAAATCCCCAAATTCCAAATTGTCCAAATTCCTAAACTCCAAGTCCCTAAATCCCCAAATTCCAAATTGTCCAAATCCCTAAATCCCCAAATTCCAAATTGTCCAAATCCCTAAATCCCCAAATTCCAAACTATCGAAATCCCTAAATCCCCAAATTCCAAATTGTCCAAATTCCTAAACTCCAAGTCCCTAAATCCCCAAATTCCAAATTGTCCAAATCCCTAAATCCCAAATTCCAAATTGTCCAAATCCCTAAATCCCAAATTCCAAATTGTCCAAATCCCTAAATCCCCAAATCCAAAGTGTCCAAATTCCTAAACTCCAAATCCATAAATTCCCAAATTCCAAACTGTCGAAGTCCCAAAATCCCAAAACCCCAAATACCTAATAACCCAAAAATTAAACACCAAATCCCCAAATCCCAAATCCCTAAATACCCAATAACCCAAAACCTAAATACCAAATCCCCAAATCCCCAATAACCCAAAACCTAAACACCAAATCCCCATATCCCAAAATTCCTAAATTCCCACATTTCCAACCCCCAAATTCCCAAATCTCCGCCGAGTTCAACGATTAAATTAATCCCCCACACACAAAGGTACACCGAATCGCTGCGGATATATTCGACACACAAAAGAAAAGTACACATCTCGAATAACCATCTGGTAAGCAGAATTCGATACCAGAGAAAATCCGATTTCCTACGAACGGAAAACTTGATTTCCTTGAGGATAGTATATCAAATTCAGCCGCAACGTATATATACACAACATCTAACAGAAAGTACTGCAACTTTAATGTAAAGGTTTAAGGAAACCTCTGCGCAGGATCAAACTTTAATACGAAAGCTCGATAATTGAAAAGAACAATGTCGATATGCTGATGCAAAAACACGTGTATAGAAAATCGATGTCCATTTGGAAAACAAAGGAAGAAAAATGCTAGCTAGATTCCCATAAAAATGATTGTTCCGTTGGAAAAAATAACGATTTAGTAAGTGCTTTTTGCACGATTAAAAATCTTGGCTACGATCTGATACATGGTATTAAGTTAAAAGCATTTTAATAACAAACTGTGTAGTTTGTAAGTTCAAAGTGAATCAGTTAATGTTGATTAGAAACATTTAATCATTTGGTAGTCTTGTGAGTGATTAGACTGTTGACGCAGGAACTGTTGAACTTCATATTTGATGTCTTAATATTTATAAGTGGACTGCTGAATAATTTAACAAGGATTTGTGCGTTCCACTTATTTTTAACGACGTCCCATCGCGTGTCTACCTATCTGAACAAATATCAATTTCAACAAATTTCATGGTAAATGAAAATCCAACATATGTAGTTTCCCCAAAAGGTGCGTAGGAAGTAACAAAGTACTCGACACGAATAGAACTGGAAATAAAGCTACTAAGGGACCTGGTAACCAGAATAATAATAAACTCGATAGGTAACGACTGCTATTACTGCTATGGAACCTATTGATTTCACCCTAAGTGCAGAAACTAAAAAGGTTATATCGACAGAGACTCGAGGCTATATTGTAAGGCGTACCACAGATTAAATTCTCAACGCCATCTTCAAGACGGGTTAAACCCTCGGAAGGCGAGATTCATATCCGAACGCTCAAGGCTAGGTGGTAACTCTAATTGCAACACCGTGGCACGTTCCCTTTGCGTAATTAGAATTCTCTGTACCGCATACGGTACTTGGTAGTTGTCTATTAATTAAGTCAAATCGATATCCCGGAATCGATGCCGAGTCAGAAAATTGCATAGTCACCGTCCGTTCTAATTATCTTCCGGGTAACTCTTCCAATTTAATTAATCATAATATCGACGAGAATTCGGGTTTCCGGTCAGAAACTTGCTCGATAAGTTTTCGCGGGGAGATACGAGGCGATTGATATTCTTCCTCTGTGTCGTGGACCGACAAATTCTCTGCCTGGAGCGAATAATCACACGTCCCGGGACCGTGGATGGTCCAATAAATTTTCTCGGCTGCCTTACTTTAACTCCGACATCCCACTCAACGTATTCGCTGAAGGAAATCGCAAATGAATGATGTCCCGAACGCTGTTTCATCCGTATCCTTCGAGATCTGTAATTTTCTCAACAGAATCGCGTTGCGTTATCCGCCTCGTGTACTACAGCCAAGGCTGACGGTTTTTCTAGGGAAAATGTGATCACCCATTTGTCTTGAGGGGTTTCTGGAATTTTTTGGATTTGAGAATTTGGGGATGAAGTGAATTTTTGGGATTTGGGAAGATGGGGATGGAGTGAGAATTTCGGGGGGTTGGTGTTTCAGAATCTACTCGTGTAAAATGTAAAACATGTATAATATCATATGAAGCGTGTGTCATGTGAAACATGCTTCATATGAGACATACATCATATATAACGTATATCATATGAAACATGCATCATATGAGACAAACATCATATATAACATATATCATATGAGACATACATCATATATAACATATATCATATGAAACATGTATCATATAAAACATGTATCATATGAGACATACATGATATATAACATATATCATATGAAATATGTATCATATAAAACATGTATCATATGAGACATATATGTAACATATATCATATGAGACATACATCATATATAACATGCATCATATAAGACATACATCATATATAACATGTATCATATGAAATATGCATCATATGAGACACATCATATATAACATATATCATATGAAACATGTATCATATAAAACATGTATCATATGAGACATACATCATATATAACATGTATCATATGGAATATGTATCATATAAAACATGTATCATATAAAATATGCATCATATGAGACATACATCATATATAACATATATCATATGAGACATACATCATATATAACATGTATCATATAAAACATGTATCATATGAGACATACATCATATATAACATATATCATATGAAACATGTATCATATAAAACACCTATCACAAAAAAAATGTTACAGAGAGAAACAAAGACGTTTGACAAATTAAGAAAGTAAAGGATTAACCAACCCTCTGAAGGTAAACAGCGCATCCAAGATTTAACGAGGAAAATTGCAACGCTCGAGAACAATGGCCTTTCAACGGCATCGCGACGTATCGAATGGCGGTTTATTTTCATGTCAGCGTAATAATCATGATCGATGAAACAATGATATTATGATCGATGACAATTTATCGTGCATTCAATACTCTTATCCATCCGGCTAGGCATTATTCCATTATGTGTAATATCGAAAGCAATTTATGCCGATGCATCAAACACATTCCGTGCTTTCGTGACGAAACGCGCGAGCAATTTAATTCACTGTTTTATTCGCGGGTAATAATATAAAAAGCATTTCCTTCGATCCTGAAAATTCCTTCATTACTTTTCATTGAAATTCTTTTGTACGTTCTTTTTGAAGCGTAAATCAATTTTTGTTTGTATGATAAATTTGTTTGATCATGTATTTGTTTTTCGAGGAATAAAATACGTATTTGTACAACAATTAATAAATTGATAACGATATCATTTTTTTATTGTTGCGGGCGATTAAATTGATTTTTATTTAAGTAATAAAGCTTGTCGAAAATAATATAATTTTTGCAACAATAACCTAGAACATCATAACTTTTTTAATTTTTGTAAATTTTACTAAAAACATATGACACATGTGAAACACATGAAACATACGAAAATTCAAATATAAAGTATCAAATTAAATATAAATATAAATTGAAAACTACTCCACAAGAAATATACAGCAAAGTGAGCTGATAAAGAAAATACGAAACAGCAAACAAACCCAATATAAAATATATTTTATCTGAGAGAAGCCAAAGTGACACTCCACATCCGATCCGTGTTAATCGTCGGTTGAAACTATCCCATAAAAATCTAAAACCCGTCAGAATGTTCGTAGGAGCAGTCTCCGTTGGTGCGTTAAACTTTCATGCAATATCGGCACAGGACCGGTCGTCGGCCATAAAACGAGAAGTGTCGCTCGAGCGACGTTCATGAATTTCCTCCTCGATACAATTCTGAAGTACCCACTCGTATCGATCTTTTTCTAACGGATACACAACGTCACAGGTGACGGAGTTTCCGAGTTACGTCGCAAGGATAACCGAGGCAAAGATATTTTTGGTCAATATGACACACTAAAATCCGCAGAAACGGATACCGTCGCTAACTTCCACAGACAGCTTGTCTCTGCGCTGAACTTCAAACGGGTTTCCGTCGGGAACCGTCTAGTTGCTTAACGCGTAACTTTATTTTAACCTGTTAAGAGTCCCTAGTGACCGAATACTATGGATACGACTTTTTGAGGACACTATGTTTGATATGAGTTAGGTGCGTCAGTCAGGTGCGTCAGTCAAGTGTGTCAGTTAGGTGCAATCAGTCAGATGCGTCAGTCAAGTTCGTCACTTAAGTACAATCAGTCGGGTGCGTCATTCAGGTGCGTCAGTCAAGTTCATCACTTCAGTGCGTCAGTCAGGTGCGTCATTTAAGTGCGTTAACCAAGTGCTGTTAGTTAAGTGCGTCAGTCACGTGCGTCAGGTAACTGCATCAGGAAAGTGCGTCAGATAGGTGCGTCAGGTAAGTGCGTCAAATAGGTGCTTCAGGTAAGTGCGTCAGTTAGGTGCGTCAATCAAGTGCTGTTAGTTAAGTGCGTCAATCAGGTGCGTCAGATAGGTGCGTCAGGTAAGTGCGTCAGATAGGCGCGTTGGGTAAATGCGTCAGATAAATGCTTCAGGTAAGTGCGTCAGTTAGGTACGTCAGTTAGATATATCAATCAAGTGCGTCAACTAGGTGCGTCAGTCAGATGCATCAGGTAGGTGCGTCAGTCAAGTGCGTCATTTAGGTGCATCAGTTAAATTCATCGGTCAAGTGCGTCAATCAGGTGCGTCAGCCAAATGCATCAGTCAAGTGCGTCAGTCAGGTGCGTCAGTCAGAACTAACTAACCCCCACAATATCAAAACAGACAAAGAAAGTTGAAATGTTACGTCAATTTGGTATCAATTGACTCTGCAAATAATTGGACTAGAACTCGAAATTAAAGCGTATTAATTCGAGTAAAATTGATCACGAAGTGCCTGACGAGACTCAAAATAGCGCAAGTGGTTAAAAATTGCACGGAAACCGAGAAAGAATAAACAAGCCATCGGTTAAAGAAGACATTCGTTGTTAAAAAGAAACAATGAATACATTGTATAATAAGATGTCGGTTGCACACGTGAGATTCGTAATCGAGTACATGGTTAAAAAGCGGTAGAGCTCGGGCAAGCCAGTAAAACGAGCTAACAGTTTGAGCAAATCGTTTTGGTCGATTCACAAGTATACCGTCGTTCATTTACAGATGTTGAACAGTAGATTCGAACCGTTTGTTCGAAATCCTCGAACGACGAGGAACGGTTACACGGTCGCAATAAAATTGATCAGAGAGTGCGTCACGAGTTAGACTAGTCCAAGTAAGTATTAGATAGGGGTAGGTGTATGATGTTAGAGGTACGTTTCATTATGATGTTGCCTAGCTCTCCTTAGAGCTGACAATAAGACGGTAATAAGTAAATAACAGATGACAAATGAAATGAAATTTGCAAATGAAGTTAAAAAACTGAAAAATCTTCAAATTCACATATGAGTCCATAAGAAGAGCTACGTCACACAGTGGTTAACACGATTTGTAAGTATTGGTGTTCACATTGTTAGCTATTCAGAAGCACTTTCATTGTTAACGACGACAACCGTAGACATTTCTATTCCGGAAGAGCGTGAATGAATTTCACGGGATTAATGTCGAGTTCTATTACGGATTACGAGCCACGAGATTAATGACGATTCCCATTCCCGAGCCAGACGAGATGAATGACGGAATTCCGTCTAAGATCGAGATAACGGGTCCTTTAGACCGCTCTGTCTAGGTTTCACCTTCTCAACGGCGATTACCTGAGCCGTTCGAGAGCGTTTGAATTTCAATAACAGATGCACGAGCCAAGATAAACCGGGTTCGATGAGATTTAATCGCGTGCAAACGTCGCGACGTCTATAATATTCTTTTTCCACGATCGTTGAATATTTCATATCGAGTGGAAGGCATCGCTTTGATCCTCAACGTCATCGACCATGGAAAAACAACGATACAGGCTGCACCATAACTGGCGCTACAAAATGAATAAAAGAAATCTTTTTGATATTCTGTATCTTTCTCTGTTTTTGGGTAATCGTATTTTTCTCCTAGATACAAACCACAAATATTTGTAAAGAAATACTAAGTACATTTTACACTAATTTTCTTAATATACGTGCTCCATTAATGAAGCAACCTGTACACGATTCCATACTATAATTAATATAAACCAGTGTGTGAATTTAAATCAAGGACCCTGAGTATTTTTCTCCTAGATACAAACCACAAATATTTGTAAAGAAATACTAAGTACATTTTACACTAATTTTCTTAATATACGTGCTCCATTAATGAAGCAACCTGTACACGATTCCATACTATAATTAATATAAACCAGTGTGTGAATTTAATTCAAGGATCCTGAGTTTCAACCACCACAAAATATCTTCAAATTCAATTTTCTCAAAAATGGAGGTAGAAAACCTTGCTGTGCTTTTTAGTAATTTTAGTATACCTTGCAAAAGGTACTCTTTATGAAATAAGCAGTTTCCAATATACTGAAAATGTGTATAAATTATACAAACCGGTGAAAGACGTTCGATATAGCGAATTCTGACAATTTAATTAACATTAAGTCGATCCCGTTTTCCCTCGAATTTATCCGGGAAAGTGAAACACGAATGAGAAACGTAAATGGAAACATTTTCTCGTTAAACCGACTTTCTTGCCGGAATCAATCGTGGAACCCGGTATAAGCATACATATTTTAGCGCTGACCTATAGAACCGGCTGTAACTATTGCTCCGGCTTTTATGGAGTAAGTATAATTTCGCTGGGAATCGTTGACCTTTCACGGATCGATTTTTATCATGGCGAACGAGGGGAAATGAATTTTCTTCGGCTAGAAAGACAAACTCAACGGGTGGAACATTGCTGGATACGAACAATGGAGCAATTTTAGCTAAGATCGTAATTGTTGCGATGCAAATTTCGGGGGGAATAAGTACAGAGAAACGTCGTGTACTATTTGTCTTCTGTTTAGAGAAAATCCGGGAAAAATCCTGAAAGGCAAAGAACGGTTCTAGGAAACGGACAAAAAGGAGAGTCAAGCTAAATAGAACAAGGAAAGACAAAAACGAGACTACAGAGAGCTTAACCTAGATAGCGATACTTTCTCTTGAAAAAAGTCTTTGCGTGTTACTTTTAATATAATTAATAATTTTTGGCGGATCTATAAATATTGTTTATGTCGTTGGCAAGTTAGTAACACTTGATTGTATTTTTTTCTATTTAAATAGGAAATTCTTTGTAAGACTTTATCAGTGTTCAAATATTTGCTTCAAACTTATAGCTAAATGCATTGTGAATTTTAGTAATGAGATTTGAATATCCTTAGAAATGTTGGGTTATTAACAGAGATGCGTTGTTGAAGAGATGATTAGATAATCTTAATTTGGGAATGGAACTAGGTATAGTTTTCGAGTAAGACCGAAATGCTGTTCCCTGAATGGTACTCGGGAGCGGAAGTCGACTCTAATAGTTACTGTGATAGTTAATTATAGTCATAATCAGCTGTAACTGCTAGTTGTACTTGAGTAAATCAACGAACTGTTGAGAGGATAATTAACAAATTATATGATAAGGTTGCTGTTAAGTTTCAAATACAAACTGAAGTAAGAGTGAAGTAGAAATGAAATAAAAGAGAAGTAGGAGTAAAGAATCGACATTTCCAGATTCCCTAATTCCTGGATTCTCTAATTCCCTGATTCCCTAAATTCCTGATTCCCTAATTCCCTGATTCCCTAATTCCCTGAGTCCCTAATTCCTTGACTCTCTAATTCCCTGATTTCCCAATTCCCTGATTCCCCAATTTCCTGATTCCCTAATTCCCCGACTCCCTAATTCCCTGATTCCCTAATTCCTTGACTCTCTAATTCCCTGATTCCCTAAATCCCTGATTCCCTAATTCCCCGACTCCCTAATTCCTTGATTCCCTAATTCCCTGATTTCCTAATTCCCTAATTCCCTAATTCCCGAATTCCCTAAATCCCTAATTCCCTAAATCCCTAATTCCCTAATTCCCTAAATCCCTAATTCCCTAATTCCCCAAATTCCCAATTTATCAAATTCCTAAATTCCCAGATTCCCAAATTCCCCAAATTCCTCAACTAACAGCAAAGCAATAATAAATCAGAAACGAAGCAAAAATAAAATGAAATCACATACATATTCATGTCCGCCGATTATAAATTAATAAGATTTAACCTGTATACCACGATAAGCAAATTATACATAATCATATACTTGTAATGATTATCATGTACATGTAATTATACAAAATACGTATTTTGCACATTATACATAATCATGTACTAAATTACACAGTGGACAGTAATTATCATTTCGAGCGGAGTAACGAACATTAAACGGTTGTATTACGATACACGTTATAAAGCAATCGTTATTGTATAACATCCCACGTTTCCTGGTAACAGCTACGTACAAATGTACTTTTGTGACGTCAACTGCATTGAACATGTGTATAAGCAGGAATGAAAAGGGAATTAAAAAGATATATAATTTCAAGCAGTGGAGAAGAAACTTCAAAAGAAAAGGCGGTACTTCGAAATAATGTGGAGGAGAAATATCCGGTAAATGGGTCACTTTAATATCTTTCTTGTTAATTGTTCCATTCGAACATTTCTTAGAACAAAATTACTAGCTTTGGGGGATAATATTAATATCTTTTTTTAGGCTTCTTAAATTTTTCCAGATTCTCCAAATTCCCAAATTTCCTAGATTCCCACATTCCCTAGATTCTCAAATTTCTTAGATTCCCAAATTCCCCTGATTCCCACATTCCCTAGATTCCCACATTCTCTAGATTCTTAAATTTCCCAAATTCCCCAAGTTTCCAAATTTTCCAGATTCTCCAAATTCCCAAATTTCCCAGATTCCCTAGATTTCCAAATTCCTCAGATTCCCAAATTCCCACATTCTCTAGATTCTTAAATTCCCCAAGTTTCCAAATTTCCCAGATTCCCAAATTTCCTAGATTCCCAAATTTGCCATATTCCCAAATTTCCCACATTCCCAAATTCCCTAGATTCCCCCCAATTTTCAAATATCACATATTCCTAAATTCCCTAATTTCCAAATTCCTTAACTCCCAAACTCCCTAACTCCCAAATTCCAATTCCGACCGCCCCTAAAATTCCCGAATTCCCCTAAAAGTCCCTAAAATCCTAAATCAACCCACAAACTATTCCCCTAGAAAAGACCTGCCATCGAGTACGCCGCTCAACCAGCAACAAGTTCATCGATACGATAATTCTTGAATAAAAGACAATAGGAGGAAAAAGAATTACTAATTAAATTCGGCATCTGAATGAAGGTACCCCGTCGCACAATTGTGTGAAAATATGATTGACATGCACGCATATGTAACGTGTTGCGTCTACCGTTACATCATCCACGGTGTGCGTTCTCAACAGCATGCAGTGCTACCAACCGTGGAGCGAAGGTTACAAAGCTGTTAGCGTGACAATGACCTTTCCACGGCTTTCCACGTTCAATATTTACTGTTTACATGTGTCCACGTTTTCACATCCGTACGAATAGCGACGCTAACGCTATTTTTCTTTCGTAGTAAACGTATCACTATGTCTTTTACTATTCATTGGCGCGCGTTTAAAGTCGCGTGAGTTGTATTGTGACAAAAGAAATTACGTTCGTTTGATTACATACGAGTTTATGATAATGTGGACGGTATTGATCTACATTGCAAATTAATCTCGGTAAATAGGTGTGGCTTGAAAAAATATTATCTAGAAATTTTTTAATTGAGAAGTCATGTCAGAACTGAATAATTGAATTGTTGACTGCAATATTTTTCTTGGAGGATCTTGGTATTTTTTATCTGGTAAGAGACAAATGAATTATTTTTAGGAACAGACTGCGAAAATTGTGAGTGGATTTTTGAACTGTTTATTACATGTATTTAAAACATGATGTTATATAAATAACAAAGAGTGAATTTGATAAGAAAATAAAGTCTCTTGTTATCTCAAAATTAGTCACATTTTATGTTGCAATATTTTCTTCAATTTTTAAGTAAATTGTACCAATGTACCAGAGATATTTACTCCTAAATGTAACGCAATTTTACAATTGTTCCAACAGCAGTGAAAATAAAAAACTTGACTACAGTGGAATACTTATGCAGAAGAATTTAAAGTGCATTGCCGTATGTAATCCCGAAGCCATACAAAAAACCAAACACTGTCTTAATATATAATATTTAATCATCTTAGAATAAACCTTATAATTTATATCTTTCTCCCTTTTTTGCCAATGTGGAAAGTGTTGGATGTGGCACTTATTTTGGAACGGACAGGGTATTTGTTAAGAATGGAACACCGTGGGGTTGCTGCCAACCCCATTAAGCTCTACTTGTATACCAAAGCGTGAACAAGGATTAGAAATATTGACCACTCTTCTAATTTACGAAGTGACAGAAAGAGAAATATTTTATATACATTTTTATTAGCTTCTGGAGCTTTTGATTGATATGTTACCGTACACTTTTGGACAAAATTTATACATATAATTTTTTGTGTAACATTTCAAGAATTTGCCCTTCGTTGCACTGCTTTGTATGTCATAAAATATTATTCAATTCTTATTAAACAGAAATATACATATTTTAAATACTGTTATTCAAAATAACTGTAATATTGTTATTGAAATATCTTCTAATTAAATTTATTTAACAATGATATAATATTACAAATTTGCAATATTATAATATAACATTTATTGTTATATAAAATTACAATATTAATTATAATATAAAATTTATTAATAGTACATCTTAAAAATTTTGTTTACAAAATTGTGCAACGAAGGTTAATCTGATTTAATAATACAAGTGTTACCTTAAATTAAAGAATGGAATTAAAAGCCTACAAGTGTCATTTTTTAAAGAGCTACCTGTTTACAAGCGGTATGTTTACATTAAGGTTAGTGTCAGCATGAATGAAAATATTACCACAATTATTCATACATTTTTACTTTGTCAATGAACAATTTATTGAATGAAAAACTATTTCAGAAATGGAGTTTTAACACTTGTAGCCTTACTTTCACCCTTCAATTTAACACTTTAAGTGCCACGTCATTTGTGGGGAACGCATGAATGTTTACATGGAGTTGTCACTCTATTGAAAACCGTTCTACATGAAAATGACTACATTTACCAAAAACAAAATAGTTGTACACGACTAGACACTGAAAGTGTTAAGAATCATTGTCCTAACATTTACGGACGTTTTGAAAAAATGTACCACGGGTTAATTATGCCGATACGCAAAGAACATATCAATAATGTCTTTCTCGTACCTTCGAAACCCTCGCCGGATACATTCGGTTAATATAACGTTAACGGGATATGGCCAGGGATCGATTTCAGCAGGAAAACGTCGCTCCGGACAGATGGATTTGACAAGAGCATAGAAACCGGTCGCGTCGGTCGAAGACACCTAAAAACTGCCAGCAACTTGTATACGAGCAACAGTGGTTGTATTATCTGTCCGCTGTTTCTGCCGATATCTCATGGGTCACGGTATTAAAACGGAACTGGCCCTCGCGATAATCGTAGACGACGAGCATCGCGACAACGCCTCGTCTCGCGCTGATAACGCGATGGAAATTATCGACCCCGGTTCGCCGACGGGGGTTTGTTTTGAACGTGCATCCTCGCGCACAGCCGTCGCCAATAACGACGATAGAACCGAACGGGGCAGACAGGCAGGCCTTCTGCCTCGACGACGCCGTCGCCACCGTCGTCGGCCACTCCGAATCGTATAATACAAACACGCAGCACACGGTACCCGAGATAACAGGTTGCTGGCCGAAAAACACGAGCACTACGTATCAGGCTAACGTGCGTTTCGTATTATACACGACACGACCGCGGACACGAGACAATCTCCTTCGAGAGCGCGCGCATCGCCCATTGTTTCGACGCGGCGGTGGCGGTGATATGGGTAAAAGCGACCGGATAAATGGCGACTTTCCCCCCTCCGCTGCTCGCGAGCCGCCTCGCGAGTTGTAAATCCTCACGCGACACGCCGAAACGCACGCGTTCGGCCGTCTAACGCTTAACCACGATCGTTCGCGTTACGACAAAAAAGCCACCTAACCGACCGAAAAAACCTACGGTCCACCGTGCGAAAGGTATTAAAAGTACTCACCCTGTGACCGGATTCCTCGAGTCGCTGCCTCTTAGAGTGTGGTCCGTCTCCGTTGAATGCCATCCTGGGCCTCGACACCGGGCAATTACTTTTTTTCAAGCAGAGGACACTCGGTGCAACAACGACACGTACGTGTGTATACCGCGCGGCTCTCTACCGTGTCGACGATCTCGTGCGCGGACGGGGGAGGGGGGAGGAAGGAGAAAATAATCGGTAGGACACGACGCGAACGCGACGAGAACAGACAAACGCGCGAGAGCGGCTTAAGGGAAACTGGATCTCGACGTTGCTGGAGAGGAACGTCTCTGCCCGTAGCGAGCTAGCCGGCTACTACAGCGCTATCTATCGACGCTACCGTTCAAGTACCAACGTATCCTTAAGGCGGGATCTCGCGCATGCGCAGCGTCACTTTGACCTACACGTCGATTGGTCGACGCGGTGCTTGTATGTCGCGAAAATTCTTGTTAAATAACGCGTCGAAGTTTCGCTTGCGAGATGCGGCGATACGTATTGGTGCAATGTTTGAAAGTGTTGCGATTATATCGTGCAGGGGAAATTGAAGCACTTCGTTCGAATTAACGATTGTAATTATACGGTATTGTCCAATCAGGGAGGCACAATCTGGAGCGACTTTGATTCATGGACGCGGGAAGTCCAATTGTGGATGTACATCGGTGAACATAACAATCCTCACGGAAAATGACAGTGCAAGGGACGGGGATCCACAAGTGAGTTTTTGATTGACACACTTTCGAATTTAGAATTTTCCATATTTATGCATTTGGAGGTTTGACAATTTGGAAACTTCGGGATTTGACAGTTCGGAAACTTGGGAATTTGAAAGTTTAGTTAATTTGGGAACCTGAAATTTTCAAACTTTGTAAATGGCGGTAGAACACCCCTTCCCCCACAATTATCAATAACCGAAAGAAAGCCTACGTTGCACCCTGCCGTACATCGATCGAGGAAATAGGGTTATTTATCGGAAAATAATTGAAAAATAATTATCTTAGTTATTTTTTCCTGGACATTAACACTAGATTTCGTGGAGACAGTCTACTGTCGAACACCGGTTTCAGTGTTGGTGTCAAATTTTTTTCGGATAAAAATAAGAATCTGTCGTATAGTACAATTGTTTCCACCAATGGCGCCAACATCATTCTGAGGGATCCAAATATTATAACTTGTTGCCACTGGTTCAGAAAACTATTGATTTCTGCGTTATTAATGTCGGAATCTTGTATGTGTAAATTAGTGTCAAAATGTGCTGTAGCTGTAGTACAGTACCTGGAATAAATCAGAAAATGTTTAAACGCATTCTTACAATATTTATATATTTATTATGAGATATTAGTCACTTAACTGTCTAAATGACATCCCTTTTGTTACTTTAACGTTTCTCAATTGACTATGACGTAATTTTTCACATTTTTTAATTAAAATAGTCTCTAAAGCTGCTCTATAAGTATGTACCTGAAACAAGCCTTTCATTTAATCATTTATGTTCAAACATGTATGCATTAATCATTTCACTTAACTATTAAATCTTCATAGTTCCCAATCTTTAGTTTGTCACAGTATTTTTCAATTGCATGACAAGCTACCTCTAATGATGTATAAGTTAACAAATGATTTTTACGTAATAACAGGTACTTGCTTAGTGGATAACCTTTCAATCCACTTACTTCTGATCTAAAAATAAAACATACTGAATAACATAGAGAAATCAATAGAGATAAATTTTATGAGAAATATACAAACTGTATCGTTAATTTCATGTAACAGCATCCTACAATGCAAATAAACTTTGCTTCACTCCTGGAGGAATAAAGTTTTAATAATATTGGGGCTAAATCTCCACAAGGATGAAGTCCTACAAGACCAAATTTAGTTTCCAATTCATCTAGGTTGAATTTATTCTGAAATAGCTCCTGTAATTGACTAACTAATTGTGATTCTACTAAATTTGCTGATTCCAATTTTGCTATAAATTGTTGTGGACATTTCTGACAAAAATTAGGTAAATGCTTTTTTATGGACAAGAATAATTCCTGATCCCATTTCCTGTAATAAACAGAAATCTTTAACATCAACTACAGTATTCATGCGATATAACAACTTACCTAGCTTGTTGTAATAATATACAATCTTGTTCGATACAGGTAACATATAATCCATATTGAAAAGCTAAGATCCGAGCCAAATGGCCCATTCCAGCTCCAATATCAACAATACACTTACAATTAGCTTCATGGGCACAATCTGCACACACCTAAAATATTAATGATATGCAAACAAGGAACACATAACAAACTACAAAGTAATACATTACTTGAGCTATCTCTTGTATCTCATATCTCTTTTTCTTTTTTATGTGTTTCGAGAACAGGTTCCTAAATTTATGATCCTGGGAATGTATCTCCTCGAGTGCACTGTCTTTATCCGCTTTAATTGCTTCATTGTTATTATTATTTGTTACATTAAGTTCACAGGATACAATACTTTCTGGATCCTCATGATTCCTATTGACTTGTAAAATATTAGTCACTTGTCGTAGTGCAAGCAATGACAAAGGCCACACACGTGTGCTGCAATATAATAAAATAAAAATACATCAATATGCAAATCATAAGTTCAAACCGCATAGTATCTATACCCACCACGAGATGTCTCCCGACAACCATTTACCAAACTCCTGAGGAGGTGTATCTTGCAACGTCAACCTCCAACTTTCTGGCAATTTTTCCCACAGGTTCTCTTGAAAAAAGTCCTGCATAAAAAATGCAAAACACGTACAATTGATCGAGGTCACTTCTCGTAAAGTATGACAAACGACAAACAATGATGGCCAGAGTGCACGCATCAATAGCTATATCGTGATAATCCAAACAAAGTAGGTCTCATGTCAAACACGATCTCGAGATATGATGTTCGGAGTACGTACCACAATATAGGAGTCCAATAACCAACCGTGTACGTCTAGAACGGAAAATATTTGGTCGATCGTGACACGAATTTTTGTACAGACTCTACATGTGCACCGAATGTCGCTAGGTGCGGCCATCGTTGCTGTAAAATGGCCGCGGGAATTTGATTGATCAGTACACGTGCTTTTAATTTTATGTTAAAATTGAGGCGCTGGATAATAGATTAGACATTAAAAATTAATATGAGAACTAATTTTTTTTTTGTGTTCGAACTTGGATTATTAGGACTTGTTAATGAAAAAAATTAAAAGGTAAGTGACGTGTTCTTTGAAAATCAGAGAATTTATAAAAAATATAATTTACAGCACTCAGAGTCCAAGTCTCACATAATATATCATGTGTTATTTCCTGGTTTCAGGTAAAAAGGGAGCTGAAGTTAAATATTTAAAGCAAATTGACATCTGAAAGACAGTATTTATCGAAGAGGTAATTATCGAACAGGTATTTATCAGAGAGGTAATTACCTTATAGAAGTACATCTATGTGTATGTACACACCATAGGAGCTAAAATTGCGAGGACCATAATCATTGCCGTGTTTTTTTAATAACGGTACACCGTGTTTAAAAGTCTGCGAGATGGAAATAGAAAGTGCAGCAGGCATTACGTCGGTAAAGGATACTTTTTGTTTAACGCCTCGTACACCTACTATTTAATTATATAAGACAGTTATAAGCATATGCATTGGCGCGATCGATAGGTAAGTATAATGTAGTTTTCCGCGAAGAAAGTGACCGTTCGAAACAAAAACGCTAACCGGCCAAACGTGAAAATCGCCGGACAGATTCTTTTTATAATGTAAGATGCGAGTTTATCGTTCGAGGAAGCTAAGAAAGTGGTCACCCGTTAAATCATTTTCTCACGTAACACATAAGAATATAATATGTCAGCCAAGGTCTTACGGAATTCTGATCATCTTCGATTCAATACAGAATCCAGGGAAAATGAGAATTGTTTGTTTTGCTTTATTTATTAATTAGAAGATCCGATGGTTCTCGCCATGTCCCACTTTACGCCACTTTCACTCTTCAGCAGTTACGTTATTGCTCATGAGCACACCGCTCTTCGGGAACTATATGCCTACAACGAGCACAACCGCAAAAGGCGAATCGTATCATCTGCCACTCTATATCTCGGACTTTCATGAGAACATGACGGCTGAGATTCCTGCAATCCTCTATTAAATACTGTTTCACAATTGTGCTGTTGCAATTATTGCTAAACTCTGTAATAAAACTGCCTTTTTACGCTTGTCTCGTTTATTCATTCTTGCTTGTTTTTTTAAACATTATACTTAACTTCATTGGGCTAGATTTTGCTGGGTTCAAATTTAGGCCCGTAGTCTTTTTGTTGAAAGGAATGTTCTTGTGGATTTATTGTGACATGTGACATTTTTCCATTCATGTAATGGAAATATAGATGGAGGTATAAGAATGTAGCAGAGTAACCGAGGAATCTAGAAACATAGAAATACATATATCACATTGGGGATATTGGTTTGTGGAAAATTTGAAAGTTTCTGGAATGTGATGATACCTCACCATAAAACAGTTTGATAACTTGAAGATATAGTGATATACAAACATAGAGAAGTTCAAAAAATTCAGAAATGCAAGTGTATGCAGATATTTTCCCAAAATCGAAAGCAAACAGTGAAACTCTACTGATGTATATGCATCATAACAAATTCCCAGATCAGTGTATTTATAAAACCATCGATCTCCCTTAAATCAATGTACCATTTGATCAGATGTCTTAATACAGTTGACCATTCGATTCTTTGTTCATCCTGTTCGATCGTACTTGGACCTCTTACGCCAACGTAAGTGAAAGTTTCCAAGTAGGACGAGTGAGACGTCGAATCTCGACTTGGATATTTGCTAAATGCTCATCCGTGCTGGTCATCATGGACCATCGAAATCAAATGTCAATGTACGTGTCAATTTCAAAATCGTTTGACAAACTTTCGATCGGGAAGTGAAATTTCTTCGCGGTTGCGGTTCAAGAGTGAATCTGTCGGAGGATCAGGAAGACCGCAGGAAATCGTTCCGGACTTGTCTCCGTTACTCGATAGATCAATGCAGAACGCGTGTTATGCAAGTATGAGAACTTTGCATCATTCGAGCTTTTGCAACGAAGGGATTTACCAGGTCATCCTCGTTTAACCGGTATTCTAGCCTTCTTTCCTTTCACAGCGATCTGAACGCGATTTACGGAAAATAGTGCACTCGGTCTTTTCACGCGGGACGAACTTGTTTGGAAAATCTCGGGCTATTTTTGTCATATTATTGAAAGGAACGGTCGTATTGAAGCTTCGTTTGTAAAGGGTCTTTTATTATCATGTAAATTCCGTGATGTTCAGTTAATTATGCGGATACATTAAATTGAAAGATACGCAAGAATTATCCGAATTAAAATATGCTTATAACAATGTAAGCTGAACAGGAAATTAAGCTGATAACGTTTATCAGTATCGATAGACCCATAAACGAACAGAATGTATTCATATATTTACATATGTTATTAATGATAATAGACATATGGTATAATGCAAATAATTGCATGGAAATAATTGTTAAATAGATGTCTTGTCAATCGATATTGAAGTCTAATTAATTAATAATTTACCTTCAGTATTTCAGTTTAACAAAATTATACAAATAAATATGCATTTTTAATAAAGTCTCGAAGTAAAAATATTTGCTATTAGTTGTCATTTCAATAATCAAAAAAAATCAATAAGTTTCCAGAAATGAGAGACATGTAAGTGTTAAGAGTCAAAGAGATAAAGTACCCAAAATTGTTTGATCAACGATATTTTCGTTAACACATTCAGGAAAAAGTACAAATAAGCTTCTCTCAATTTGTACAAAATCTCGAATCGCATAATACGCGAAGAAAAGTGATCGACAGCCTTCGCTTATCGGAAAGAAAGAGAAGTCGTTATAGACACGCAGGAAACGATTCGTAAGAAATCGTTCGCTCGGAACCGCTTGAAGGCTTTAGCGAAAGTAATGATAACTGCACGATCACGCGACCGCGAGTTCACAAACAGAGACACACACGAAGACGAGGACGCGTTGCTAAGGTTCGAGGCGGTAGTCTTTCACCGAATAATTCGGTGTGATGCCAGACGGCCTTCTCCTAGAAGAAAGGCAGGTTTCGGTTTCGATAGGCCTTGGAGGTCACAAGGGATCCGATCGTCTTCCTTTCTTTTCCATCGGGAGGATTTGAAGAAAGTCGACAACGGCTTCCCCTTCCCGTGTCTCGGTACACGAATCTTTTCTTTTTTCTTGCTTATTTTTTATTCGCATCTCGGACCGCGTCTGTATGTCCTGCACGCTGTTACTTTAACGCTGTGTTGCGCTAGCCGCGTACGTAGCCAGAGAAAGGTGCCCCACCGTATTCGATATTAGAGAGGAGCTTCTTGAAGAGTCCAGTGGTGGTGGCATCAGGTAGGGAGAAACGGGCCTCTGGGCCCAATCTGTCCTCAGTTCCCATACGAAGCTCCATTCAATATCGTTCAGTACATGCCCGGTCCTACGGATATCATGTTGCCTATCGCGAGTTAGCCGCTCCTGATAAAGTTAGCACGTGAATTCGGTGAAGTGTGACTGAACGTTCGTCAGAGGGTCCACCGACTGGTCATTTCTGACATACACCATGCGTTTCTTCGAGCTGGTAATTAAAAGATCGTTCGTTGCCTTTCGTCGCAGAATCCCGAGAGAAACTCTCGGATAATAAGATAAACGGTTCGTTTGCAAGAATGTGTTCGCTTGTACTTTCATCGTAATAAGCATGTCTGCTTCGCGGGAAACGTTCGACGCGGTTCTATCATTTGCAATCAGTCAGCGTATCGCCTTTGGCTACTTAGCGAGGGAAAGTATATCAGATTAACAGAGCGTTTATGTGCGTTTAGCTAATCGTTATCGTTGTTTGTATCGTCGCGCGGGTTCGGACGATCCTCAAGATCAACCGTGTCTTAATTGATATGAGAATCGTGTAAAAACGTGCGGCCGAACCGGGTTTTCTTTTCTGTTCGAAGAATATTAAGAGGTTTCCGCTTTAGGAGAGTCACCGAATTCTCGAGGTGAAACGCGCACGTTGTGAATCTAAAACCTAAATTTTCTCTCCTTCTTTCTCCGTAACCATGTGAAGCAAGCGGCAAGAATTTCTGTTCTGTTCGCGCAATTTAAACCCGAGAAACATCCTATATCCGATACGTGCTGTAACTCGGCCTCGCCATATCGGGAACACGATCGCGGCTGGGAATCGCTTATCAGGGTAGCAGTAACTGTCCATTCGGCGACGCTAGAATACCAATCGATCGGCCACTTAAGGTCTTACAGGATGTTTCTTCTCGTTTATTAATCGGGTCACTCGGTTAGCCACGCGCGACCACGATGTTTCCACAAACGCGTTTCGCGTTCGAATCGCAGAAATTGCCGTCAGTTCCGATGCGTGAATTCACCGTTGCAGATTCTCGTAGCGGCAGCGATCACCGTCGTTGCGACCCTAGCCAAAGATGAGTCCTCGAAGAGCCGCGATAAGAGACAGCAGGTCGCGTTTTATCCAAGGAGAGGAGGCAGACCACCACCGTACGCGGTCCAAATGGAGCCGATCGTTCAGTACTCCCAGAGAGATCCTCTTTACAATCCTCTGGCCAGCTCCAAGAGCGACGACCTTTACGAGGAAGCTCCGGTAAATTATTACCCAACGGAACCGGAGCCGATCATCGAAATTATCATCAAAGAATCTAACGAGTCTCTGCCAACGCCGGTGCCACCTCCTCCCCCTCCATCTCCGAAACCCACCAAGGAGCCCATCCAGGTGTTCTACGTCAAGTACGAGAAGAAGAAAGGCTACGGAGACAAGCCTCGAGTCGTTTACGACCCACCGGTACCTGCGCTAACACCTGTCGAGGAACACGAGGAGATCAAGCCGGATAACCCGGCGCCTTACCCGGAAGAACCTGTTCACACAGCGACACCGGCACCAACAGAACCTTCCACGACTTTGAGAACGATCATTCGACCAGACAGTGAAGTGTACCACTCCGGTTCTAGCGGTATTCGCGTTACGTTCGGCACGGAACAGGTGCCACCGAACAATCACAACAAACGCAGCGACCTCGAGACACCACCCACTCAGCAACAAGCCAAACCGCCGTCCTCCCCTCCGGGATCTCCAAAAAGGCAGCACGGCCCGTACCAACCGATCCAACCTGTCCCTCAAAGGGTACCGGCTGCATTTCCGCAGCAAAGGATCGCCAACTCGTTTCCGCAACCGCAAGCTCTTCAGCAACCGCCTCAGCCGCAACCGCCGATAAATTTCCTGCAACAACAGCCACCATTTGGAACTGCCATTCAACCGAGAAACCCGTTGCAGAGACCTCAACGATTGCCTATAACGATTCAAGGCTTACCGGAAGTCCAACAGCGAGCACCGTTCAATAGCTTTTCCAACCCAGCCCCGTCACACCGCGTCAATATCAATCATCCTCAGCAACCTGGTTTCCCTCCTGCGCTGTCGGTGTCCCATCAGAACGTGCAGATACAAAATCAACCGTTGCCGGTGAATCAGGGCAATCATTTCAATGTAGAACAACAACCGCAGCATCAACAGCCGCATCCGCAACCACAATCTCATCAGCAACCACAACCACAGCATCAACAACCGCAACAACAGCCTCTGCCTCCTTATAAGCAACTCGAGTTGGAGAAACAGAGGTACCACGAACAACGCCGTCAGCAGGAGCTGCTGAAGCAGCGAGATCATCAGAGGCAGCATGAACAACAGAGGCTTCAGGAACATCAAAGGTTCTTGGAACAGCAAAGACAGACGGAACAACAGAGACACATAGAGCAACAGAGGTTGCTGGAGCAGCAGAGACAGCAGCAAGATCATCAGAGGATTCAGGAACAGCAGAGGATACAGGAGCAGCAGAGGTTGCAAGAGCAGCAAAGATTGCAAGATCAACAGAGATTGCAGGAGCAGCGGAGGTTGTTGGAGCAACGCAGGAGAAAGCAGGAGCAGGAACATAAACTGTTACAAGAGCAACAGTATCGTTCGCAATTGAAGTACAATCAGGCGCAATCGGTGCAGGGTATACCGCAGATCCCTGCTCAGTCTCCGATTCAGAAGCCCGATGGAGAAATTTTCAAAGCCGTTCCTAAGTTAGAACAACATTACGCGATTCGAGAGAATCCTCTTCATCCTGGTCCTTTCCCACCTAGTCCTGTAGTCCAGCCAACGGGGTTTTCGGAACCACCGCGAAATCAGTATGATTCCGTTCAACAATCGAATCCACCGACGGAGAGTCATCAGTTTCAAAGAAATCCACCTAGCGAGTTCATAAACGATCACCAGCAGCATCTGAACACGAAGCAACAGATCATTCAAAATCAGCAGCAAGGATTTTTCTCTCAGAATACGCAATCGTCTCAACATCAACCGCAGCAACGATTCCCGCCATCTTCTCAACGATCGTCCATCTGGGGACGTCCATCGTTCTCCGCGAATCCCTCTCAGAAGATTTACGCTACCCCGATTACTCCTACGGAGGATTACAACGCAATCTCCGCGGTCAGGCCGTTCATTTCGAGTACGACAACCACCACCACGACGACGACCACGACCACGACCACGGAAGCTCCAACAACCACCACGCCGAAGAACGAGGCGAAGATCAGAGAAAACATAGCGAATTTGCCGGACGAGGTGCCGGACGATATCAGGGAGCAGTTGCTGAGTTCCGGTATTTTGGGTAACGCCGACATACAGATACTGGATTACGACAAGGTCGGCGACATACCGATAGAGAAACTACCGCCTGAGGCCCTGGCGAATTTCTACGGCGCCGGAGGCGCTTCCGCGGTTGCAGCGAGCGAACCGGTCCCGTCGATCCTGAAGAAACCCGAAACGGCAGAGAGCTCTTCTTCCACTTCCTCATCCTCCTCTTCCTCTTCCACCTCCTCGAACGACTCTGACGGTAGCTCGACGAAGATCGAACAGGCCACCTTGCGGCCAGGAGGTGTGGAGATGAAAGTAGTACGCTTCGATCCGAATACGGAGCAAGGCCAGGCACTCGCGGATCAGCACATACGCGATGATGCTACCAGGTTGAATCCCGTAACCGTGGGAACCAGAGACGAATCCCAGTACAATCGTTACCTACCGCTCAAAGTGAGCGGCGCTTCCTTCCCGATCCCGGACGTGCCGCAGCTGAACGGACGAAAGATCTCCAGCGTGGTGGTGCTGGCTCCGGTCGACTACAACTTTCAGGAGGAGAAGGAAATCGAGTCGAGACAGGGCAGGCGGGTCAGCGATGTGCAGGCGGTTAAGTTTCTCGCCGGTGACACGCTGAAGCAACTGGTGAAGAAACCCACCGCGGAGAACTACAAGAAGTGGCTGGAACAGGAGAGCCGTACCGAGCCGCAGAAGCAGTCGGTGGTGCTGTTGGTAACCATGTAAGTGGTGGTACACGCGTTCGATGCCATAACTAATCACCGTACCTGTTTGCCGTCGTTAACTCGCTCGCTCGCTTTAAATGGTGCACGATTAATTTTTAACGAGCTACGGTTTAAGTATTTCCATCGGAGATTCTGAACGCTTCCGTGAACCACTTCTTGACTTCACTTTCTTTCGGGTAATGGTCTTTTATGGTATTGCAGGCCAAAGGACGCGAAGCAAGGCGAAAAAGAGATCTTCATGTACGACGTGGTCTCGCAGACTGTCAGCAAACTGGCCGGAGATCTGTCGACCGCCTTTGTGGATGCAGCCGAAAGCAATTCTGATAACACCGATTCCTTCAATGATTCCAACTTCTCGGCGTAATAAGCCATAGGGAGCAACGAAGAAAGAGGATATAGGCTTAATGTGCCAAGTTCGAGAGTAACATATAAAACTTGATGTTATTGTACATGTTATCTTAATGTTACAACGAAACGGAGATAAGGTTTCGGAGAGGTAGAAAACATAAAGATATACGTGTAGATATTTGCATTATGTATTATTATGTATATACTGATTTTCTACTTTTTTTTATACGAAATAAATGCAATACTTTTTTATATGTGGTATAATTGTTTCGTTGTATATATTAGTTTTAATGGATTTTTAAAAATTCGAATATTGCTTAAAAGTGGATAATAAAAATTTGTATTATTTATCCTTTTTATTATTCAAAATTTTAATTATTTTAATTATTTAAATTTCAGTAATATTGATTGAAAAATAAAGTCAATTCGAAGTTAATTGGTCTTGCACTTTGATGTAATTAAATTTATATTATAATCAATTATACTAATCCAATTTGAATTAAAAAAAAAAAGATACAAGCGGCGCCGTCTAGTGGCAGTTTGGAGAACTAATGAACATCCAGTTCCAAAACCGTGTAGTTCACCCTGTTCGCCGGAGAGATGGCGCTACTGGTTCAATTTTCGTTGATGACGTCACTTCTTATAAAACAGCGCGTAAATTTGAATTTTTAACAACGTATCTGAATGAAACTTTTCGTAAAAAATGAAACTATTGTGTTCAAAATAGTTCGGACACTATATTGAGTCTCTTCGGTAATAAGTAATTGCAAAGAATTACATAAAAATAAATTTGTATATAATATTCGTAGATAATTTACAAGATATTCGCGCGAGAAAGTTCATTGCAATAATTAATTTATATAATTAATTAGCCCTAACTATTTTTTTTTCTCTCCTAATTTATTTACAGAACGATACAGAATTTCTATTCGAATAGATGCTGTACGCTCGAGAGGTATACTTTGAGTGACCGCTGTCCAGTTCGCCCGTCGCTTATCGCGTATAATCCGGCACGAATAAATTTACCCCCTGCTGTTCTCCTCACGAGCTCCTTCGGTCCGCAACCCTCTCGCGCTCCGTCTCCGATACATATAATACTGAGTTACAATAAAATATATCGTAATATATTAATTAACAATCATTTTGCAAAATATCTGCTAGAGTAAGTTAATAAAAACGACGAATTTGAATAGTTACAACAACAATTTTATAAATGAATATCTAAAAAAATTGTTAATTACAATAAAATACATCGTAATATACATTAACAATCATTTTGCAAAATATCTGCTAGAGTAAGTTAATAAAAACGACGAATTTGTATAGTTACAACAACAATTTTGTAAATAAATAACTAAAAAAATTGTTAATTACAACAAAATACATCGTATTATACATTAACAATCATTTTGCAAAATATCTGCTAGAGTAAGTTAATAAAAACGACGAATTTGTATAGTTACAACAACAATTTTATAAATAAATAATTAAAAAAATTGTTAATTACAACAAAATATATCGTATTATACATTAACAATCATTTTGCAAAATATCTGCAAGAGTAAGTTAAAAAAAAATAATAAATTTTGGTAGTTGCAACAATATATTTGTTAATAAACAATAAAAAAATATAAAATTATAAATAAATTAACGCTAAAATAATTATGCAACATCCAATTACAATGGTTGCACGCTATTGGTTGATTACATGATGTCTAATTGGCTGCTGCAATCTGCCAATAGCACTTGCACTTGGAGAGGTCAACGCCGAGCAGTCGTATTGTGGAAGTCGAGGAGGTCGGATCGCACCTGTCAACACTTACCGGTACGGGTCAAAGGTTCACTTAATTGATACTGTGCTTGTCCATGGGTTACCTAGGGTGCAACTACTATTCTTTAGTGTGCTTTAATAAATATTTTTTAATAAATACGTGGGTGTATTAATAAAATTTATGGTGTAATTCTACAAGTGTCAGTGACTTTATCAGTGTGTTACCTACATGCATATACGGATATATTAGTGTACCTAGTGTGTTACTACTAGTGTTTAGTGTGCATTAATAAATATTTTTTAATAAATGCGGGGGTGTATTAATAAAATTTATGGTGTAATTCTGCAAGTGTCAGTGACTTTATCAATGTGTTACCTACATGCATATACGGATTTATTAGTGTACCTAGTGTGTTACTACTAGTGTTTAGAGTGCATTAATAAATATTTTTTATTAATTATGGGGGTGTATTAACAAATTTTATGGTGTGGTTCTACAAGTGTCAGTGACTTTATTAGTGTGTTTTATTAAGTGATTGTGCATGTGTATACGGATTTATCAGTGTGTTTTATGGTGTGGTTATTTAAATATTTTATTAATTTTTTTGTGTTTTAATGCATTTTGTGGAATTATTATTTAAGTGATTTTATAAACTGTTATTGGGTGATAGTGTACTTTATGCAACTGTTATTTAAGTGTATTGGCATATTGTTACTGGTGCTTTAGTGTACTTTATGCAATGATTATTTAAATGTTTAAACAAACTGTTACTGGTGCTTCAGTGTATTTTATGCAATGGTTATTTAAGTGTATTGGCATATTGTTACTGGTGCTTTAGTGTACTTTATGCAATGATTATTTAAGTGTTTTGGAATACTGTTACTGGTGCTTTAGTGTACTTTATGCAATGATTATTTAAATGTTTTTACAAACTGTTACTGGTGTGTAGTGTACATTATGTAATGATTATTTAAATGTTTTTACAAACGATTACTGGTGTTATAGTATACTTTATGTAGTAGTTATTTAAATGTTTTGACAAACTGTTACTGATATTTAAAGTTATATTTTTGCAAACGTTTACCATGCTCTCTAAAGTAATTACCCAAATACTTCTACATACATTTTCAATTATTTTACAATATTTCACATTGCCAAACGTTTGCAAATTTATAACCAATGCATGCCTCTATGTTTGTACAAGTAGTTTTCGAAAAAAACTTGTATGTTATAAAAATGCAAATCAAACACAGTTAACTAATCGTTGTGATTCTATTATGATTATAGAAGGTCCATTGCCAAACCGCCACATCCAAGTCTGACCAAAGCAGCCGACCAACCACGCATCCAATCAATCAATCAATCAATCAACCAATCAATCAGCCAACCTCTAAGATGCAATGACTACCAGACGTGCTGTCACAGATGCCTTACCTGTAAAACGATCGCAGTGGCGCAAGTCAGCGATCGGTGAGTCGCATGCTTTACGATTCCTCCAGTTCCCATCATGTCGTAGGACGAATGGTCCGAAGCGACACGGGAACTGGTTGTATTTTTTATTTTTGAGCGAGCATAGTGACCACGACTGTACGATCGTGCAAAATTCGTACACACTGTTTATTTCATTTATTAGATCAGGTCAGGGTTTTCTTGTACATCGCGTTTTAACTTCTTTGCAATTTGAAATTAAAATTAGAAGTCGGATGACCCTCCGATTTCACAGTAGTTTTCGAGTCACTTGCATAAAGTTGTAGAGTCACTTTCAATTTTTACGCGTGAAAATTTTTTAAATGAATATGTACAAGAAAGTATCGCGAGAAACAGATTTCGATATCAAAGTTATTTACGAATGTTTGAGTCATTTAGAAATTTACTTTGATATCATAAATCTGTTAAAAATGAAACAACCGTATACTTAGATTTTTGCAAAGTGATCTTCCATTTTCTATTTTGAAAATTTTTTAAAATTAGAGTCAATTTTTGCTGGAAGACACTTTATTAGCATGTTTCTAATCATGTTTTTTAGCTCAGGATTTTCAGCACACATGAAGAAAACTGGTAGGTCAAAATACATGTGGCCGTGTTCATTTTTATGCTCTAAATTCATGCGCGTGCTTAGTTGCTACTCGCATGAGTTAGGGCAGGTGGACACGGTTTAGTTTTAAGATATTTGGCGATCGACAAAAGACAGTGAATTATCGACACAAGTTACACGTGTGTGTGTGGTTAGGTCGTGGACCTTGTGTCGATTAAACTATAGATTTATTTTTTAAATTTTGCAAAATTCTATTTGAAAATGCATACAAAATGCAAGTCGAGTCATTTGAATATGCATACAAAATGCAAGTAGAGTCATTTGAAAATTTTATAAATTAATTAAGTTAGAAAATTGTATGAGTAGTTTAAATTATTACATGTGCATATTACATTGAATATTCGAAAGAGTACGAAAATAAAATATGTATGTTCACTGTCGATTGTCGATCGATTTCAGCAAAAAGGTATGAACTTAGAGTGTGAATGTAGTATTGAACTCGGGTGTCGGAGACGTCCCGGGACGTACTCCCTAGGATTAGGCTTTTTTGCACCCGGGTGGTATGTGTGAGAACCGTGGAGTGTGTTTTTGTGAGAATGGACTTTGCAATTTTTTAAATATAGCGATAGGCAGGCAGGTAGCTTACTTCTGGTGTGAATGAGTTAGTTTTAAGTAGGTAGGGCCAGAGCAAGCTTTCACGTTTCTCTTTCCTCCTCTCACACGTGAGATGCTTGCATCTGGGGGGTTCACGAAAAATCGAGAAGAGAAAAATATTAAATATGAATTTATTTAATATTCTCTTGAACTCGATTGTTCGTTCAGGCCAGGCCTTTTAGTTTGTAAGTCGCAGTCGGGTTCTAGATCCGACTGCAAAAATGAAGTATAAGTGAAGTGAAGTGCAGTGAAATAAAATATTCTGCTCGGACATTCTTTTACGGACAGCGCATTCTGAGAATCGCTGGTCGTATCTTTTTATTTTGAGTAATTTTTATTTCTTATTAATTTAACTTATTACATAAAATTTCGATTTTGTTATCGATCGAAATAAAT
The DNA here is from genome assembly GCF_050947335.1 of Megachile rotundata. NCBI lineage: Eukaryota > Metazoa > Arthropoda > Insecta > Hymenoptera > Megachilidae > Megachile > Megachile rotundata. Next base: position 14,157,116 of record NC_134991.1, read on the forward strand.
GGATAGTGGTGCAATTTTATTTTTATAAAATTGTCTGCTATCTGTTTATGGAGATTGATAGCGAAATTGAAAATTTATGTGAAAAATAAGAATGTCCGAGTTACCGTAAAAATTCGCGAGTGATTTTTGTGAGGCTTTGCCGAAGAGAGAAGAGGCTATATGCCGAAGAGCCCCGGCAAAAGTTGCCAAAGAAGAGGGGAACTATCAATGGCTGTCCATCTTAGGATGGACAGTCATTTTGTCACTATGCTCGCTAATTATTTTTTTGTATTTTACATGTGTTTTTTTGAACGATACAAAATGTATCGTTTTGCTCGAATTTTTACGAGCAAAGCCACCCGCGATTCGAGATTTTTATGCCCTCCCTATTAAATTTCGCGATTAGAGATTTTTGTATTACTTTGCGATTAAATTTTGAGATTAGAGATTTGCATATCCCTTCGCGATTCGAATTTTTTATGCCCTCCCTATTAAATTTCGCGATTAGAGATTTTTGTATAACTTTACGATTAAATTTTGAGATTAGAGATTTGCATATCCCTTCGCGATTCGAAATTTTTATGCCCTCCCTATTAAATTTCGCGATTAGAGATTTTTATGTCCCTTTGCAATTACATTACGAAATTAGAGACTTTGTATCCCCTCGCGATTCGAGATTTTTATACCCTCGCGATCATATTACGAAATTAGAGATTTTTATATCCCTTCGCGATTTTAATTTTTCCCAATTTTATGTTTTAATTATTTTTCTCTGTTTCAGGAATTGATTTTGTATAAATTGTTTTATTGTTGATCGATTTTAAATTCGTAATTTTCATTGTATTTTCTGTTTTTCGGTAGGGGCGTTTCACTTTTCCTCGTACAATTTTATAGGTTAATAAAGTTTTGTATGTTTCAGGTTTTATTTTTTGGTGATTTATGTTGTTCTCTCTTTTCAAATCCGCAATTTTCATTGCGTTTTGTATTTTTTGAAATTCTTGTATGAAATAAAGAAAAATTTTGCTTCCTCTCCCACAATTTTCTATGTTAATAGAATTTTGTCTATTTCAGATTGTTATTTTATGTAAGTAATGAAATAATTTATACTTGTCTTAATAACTTTTGTCTGTTTTAGAATTTAATTTTTTGGTAAGTTCTTACATTGTTCTCCCTTCTCAAATTTTTGTGCTAATAAATTTTTGTATGTTTGAGTATTTCTTCCTTGATAAGTTATGTTGTCTCCTCAAATCCGCAATTTTCATTGCGTTTTGTATTTTGTGAAATTCTTGTATGAAATAAAGAAAAACTTTGCTTCCTCTCCCACAATTTTCTATGTTAATAAATTTTTCTATGTTTCAGAATTTAATTTTTGGTAAGTTCTTATATTGTTCTCTCTTCTCAAATTTCTAAGTTAATAAATTTTTGTCTGTTTCAGATTTTAATTCTTGGTAAGTTATCATGTAATCTCTTCTAAAATTTCTGTGCTAATCAATTTTTGTATGTTTCAGAATTTAATTTTTGGTAAGTTCTGTTCAGTGCATTAGTTTTTTAATTCCGAGCTTGTGGGAGGAAGGGTGGGCTCGGGCGCAGGTTTTTCGTCACAATTTGTGGCGAAAAGCCTGCGCACATTGTAAGTGCCTTTTGATCTAACTTGCACTCATCTTTAACTCAATTTTTTAACTTGTTACATATTAGATTTTAGTAGTAGCTTATCCTTTTTATTGTCAATTACTTCAAACTTAAAAGAAAGTTCTTCCAACTTTCTTCTTTAATTCTTTTCTTTACAAACTTTTATATTATATGAGTGCAATGTTAGAACAAAAGGCACATTTAGGGCTTTTAATATTGTAGTATGCGTGAGTGTGTGAAAATGTGACTACAGGATGCAGGACTTATTTAGTTTAAGAGTTTTTAGATTCTAAATAATTTTGTTTTTTATTTTGAAGATTTCAGGACTTCTTTCTATTTTATTCTTTGCTTCGAAGTTTTCAAGTCTTCTTTATTTTATTTCTTGCTTCGAAGTTTTTAAACTCTCCTCTATTTTATTTCTTGCTTCGAAGTTTTCAAGACTCTTCGTTATTTTATTCCATCGACTGTATTTTTGGTGATTTCAATTTTGCCAAAGTTATGTTTCGAATAAAGATAGATTTCCTTCTTTTTCAATTTTCTGTCTTTAACTGCAGTCGTCTGTTTCAGGTTTTAATTTATGTAAGTAATTTTTAATATTTTATATTTGTATTTTCAGGTTTAATTTTATGTAAGTAATTTTTAATGTTTCATATTTATCTTAATCATTTTTCTATGTTTCAGGTTTAATTTTATGTAAGTAATTTTTAATGGTTTATATTTGTCTTAATCACTTTTGTCTGTTTCAGATTTATATTTCAAGTAAGTAATTCAGTGTTTTCTATGTCTAATCATCTTTGTCTGTTTCAGATTTTTATTTCAAGTAAGTAATTCAGTGTTTTATATGTCTAATCATCTTTGTCAGTTTCAGATTTTTATTTCAAGTAAGTAATTCAGAGTTTTATATGTCTAATCATCTTTGTCTGTTTCAGATTTTTATTTCAAGTAAGTAATTCAGTGTTTTATATGTCTAATCATCTTTGTCAGTTTCAGATTTTTATTTTAAGTAAGTAATTCAGTGTTTTATGTGTCTAATCACTTTTGTCTGTTTCAGATTTTTATTTTATGTAAGTAATTGAATTTTTCATTTGTGTCTAATTATATTTTGTTTGTTTCAGATTTTTATCTTATGTAAGTAAGTGAATTTTGAATATATGTCCAATTATATATTTGTCTGTTTCAGATTTTTATTTTATGCAACTAATTTATTGGTTTCTGTTTGTCTACTTCTATTTTGTCTGTTTCAGGAATTCATTTTAAGTAAGTAATTTGTTTTCTATGTTAATAAATATTTGTCTGTTTCAGGAATTTGTTTTAAGTAAGTAATTTATTTTCTGTGTTAATAAATATTTGTCTTTTTCAGGTTTTAATTTTATGTAAGTAATTTTTAATGTTTCATATTTGTCTTAATTATTTTTGTCCGTTTCAGATTTTTATTTTAAGTAAGTAATGTTTCATATGTGTCTAATCACATTTTTATATTTCAGATTTTAATTTTAATAATTCATGTTTGTCTTAATTTTATTCAGATGTTTCAGGTTCTTATTTTAATAATTCATGTTTTCCTTAAAGTCATTTAGATGTTTCAGGAATTTATTTTAATTATGCAATGAAATGATTTATGTATATTAATTACATTTTTATGTTTCAGATTTTTATTTTTAGTAACTAATTGAACATTTCTCAAATATATCGCGTGTTTTATTTGCGTATTTTTATCGAGTCGACTCGAGTTTTATTTCACTTTTATTCCCAAAATGTTAATATGAATTTTGCATGTCAGCATGAATTCTGCATGCCTAAATATTGTAGTGTTATTAATCTTGCATTTACTTCTCTATTTTCTCTTTTTATTGTTACACTTAATTATTCTATAGGTAATGAATTAGGTCCTCATTGAAGACTTCCTTCGAGGGATTTCATCAACTTATGCGCTAATTTTAAGTTTATTTTGAGTTAATTTTAAGTTGCGTCTATTGTAACATATTGTAGTATGAATGAGTGAATGTGTGAGATGCGTATACGCGAAGATTGAAGACAGCGATCATGGAGGAATCATCGAGGGATCTTCGTGGGATGCGTGCGTTAGTTTTAAGTTAATTTTATGCGTGAGTTAGTTGTAAGTGAAGTATGCTCGTGGGCGGGCGGGTGGGTCCCTGTAAGTGCCTCTTATTCTAACTTGCACTCATCTTCACAATTCTCAATCTTTGCACGCGTTAGCTTGTAGTGATCTCAGTTATTTTTTGCCAATCGTTCCGAACCCAAGTGGATCATTGGGGGTTTATAGCGCTGTGAACACGCGGCAGAGGTGAGCTGCAAGTGCTGGTGTAGCGCCAGGGACACATCTCTGCGGGGCCGATCGATTGATGGCTCATCTCGATCTGCCGCCTCACGGCAGGGGTCTCCTCTCTGCGGTCAGACTTGCTTCAAACGCAAGCGGCGGGGAAATGGGAGACCCTCCGCGGATGTGTCACTCGTTCTTGCCAGTATTTTCGGTTCATCTCTGTCTCGTGGTTCACGTAAGCCACTATGGACTACCCTTTGACCCATGGAAGGCGAGGTTCGCTTGGCGAAAGATACTGATCCCCTTTTTTGTCAGAAAGTTCTTCTAACTTTCTTTTCTTTTTGTCAGAAAGTTCTTCTAACTTTCTTATGTTTTAGTAGAAAGTTCTTCTAACTTTCTTCCCTTTGCTTTTTGGATTCGTCATAGATTATTTGAGTGCAATCTTAGAATAAGAGGTACCGTGCGGCGTTTAGGATAAGTTCGCGTATGCGTGCGGGATCCCGTGCAATTAGTATTAAGTTAATGTATGTGTGTGTGTGTGATACAAGTTCTTTGCTGGATTGTGGTAAAGAACTTGTATATGCGAGCCTATGAGCTAAGTAGAGTCAGAACTCATTTATCCTTCCGATAAATGAGGTTGCATTTGGAGGGTGGAAGGGATTTGGAGTTAGGGTGGGTCACTATCTTATCGTAGCCACCTCCTCGTGGTGTGACCCGGTAATCGATGTCGTTTTCTAAATATTTTTCACGAAGTTAACTTTAGAAAACGATATCGAGCTAAGAGCTACGATTATAACTTCACAATTTCATATCTAAATTACATTAATTCCGAGCTGTGGGAGGAAGGGTGGGCTCGGGCGCAGGTTTTTCGTCACAACACGTGACGAAAAACTTGCGCAAATTGTGCCTTTTGTTCTAATTTGCATTCATCAGTTTTTTAACTTGTTGCATATTAGATTGTAGTATTAACCTATCATTTTTATTGTCAATTGCTCGAAACTTAAAAGAAAGTTCTTCCAACTTTCTTCTTTACCTCTTCTTCCTACGAAGTTTTAAATTATACAAGTGCAATTTTAGAACAAAAGGCACATTTAGGGCTTAATCATTTTTGTATGTTTCAGGTTTTAATTTTATGTGGGGAATTTATTTATTCATACGTGTTTTATTTGTATTTGTATGTTTCAGGGTTCTACTTTAACGATTCCTGTCTGTTTTAATTTCATTGATATGTTTCATGTTTTGATGTTAATAATTCTTGTTGGTCTTAATTTCACTCAGATGTTTCAGGTTTTCATTTTAACTAGATAATCTTGCATTTCCTTTTCAGTTTCCTTTTTCATTGTCACACCTATTTATTTTACAGGTAATGAATAGTTCATCATTGAAGACATCGATCAGCGAGGGATCATCGAGGGATCATCGAGGGATCATCGAGGGATGCGTGCGTTAGTTTTAAGTTAATTGTATGCGTGCATTAGTTTTAAGTTAATTGTAATCGTGTGGGAAGGGTGGGTGGGTCCCTGTAAGTACCTCTACTTCCAACTTGCACTCATCTTCTCAATTCTCAATGTTTGTACGCGTTAGTTTGTAGCATACCCACTTATTTTTTGTCAATCGTTCTGAGCCCAAGTGGATCATTGGGGGTTCATAGCGCTGTGAACACGCGGTAGAGGTGAGCTGCAAGTGCCGGTGTAGGGCGAGTGATATTCTTTGCCCGGCGGGGCGGATCGGGGTTGGCACCTCTCATACTCTGATGTGCCTCCCCGACCCGCCGCCATTCTGCCAAGGGGCATCACGGTCTGGGTATCCTCTCTGTGGTAAGACGCGAGAGCGCTGGGGGAAATGGGAACCCTCCGCCAACTGGGGTGTATCACTCGTCCTTGCCAAAGGTATCTTCGGTTCATCTTTGCCGTCGTGGTTCACGTAAGCCACTATGGGCTACCCTTTGACCCATGGAAAGCGAGGTTCGCTTGGCGAAAAATAATGGTCCCCTTTTTCACAGAAAGTTCTTCTAACTTTCTTTTCTTTTAGTGGAAAGTTCTTCTAACTTTCCTCTCTTTTAGTAGAAAGTTCTTCTAACTTTCTTTTTCGCCCCTTTGCTTTTTTTATTTCGTCATAGATTATAAGAGTGCAAACTTAGAAGTAGAGGTACCCTGCGGCGTTTAGAATAAGTTAAGCGTATGCGTGGGATCCTATGCAATTAGTATTAAGTTAATGTATGTGCGTGTATGTGTGTGTGATACAAGTTCTTTACTGGATTGTGGTAAAGAACTTGTATATGCGAGCCTATGAGCTAAGTAGAGTTAGAACTCATTTATCCTTCTGATAAATGAGGTTGCATTTGGAGGGTGGATGGGATTTGGAGTTAGGGTGGGTCACTATCGTAGCCACCTCCACGTGGTGTGACCCGGTAATCAGTATAGTTCTCTAAAGATTTTTTAAAGTCATTAGAAAACTATACCGAGCTGAGAGCTACGTTTGTATTTCGCGATTTTATTTCGAATTTTCTATTTTTGGGTGGGTTAAAGTAAAATTTCAGTCCTTTGCTTAATTTTCTATGTTAATAAAATTTTGTCTGTTTCAGCATTTAATTTTTGGTAAGTTTTTACATTGTCCTCTCTTCTAAAATTTCTGATTTGATAAATTTTTGTCTGTTTCAGAATTTAATGTTTGATAAGTTATGTTCTTTGTTCTGAAATTTTTGTGTTAATAAATTTTTGTATGTTTCAGGTTTTATTTTTTGATTTATGTTGTTCTCTCTTTTCAAATCCGCAATTTTCATTGCGTTTTGTATTTTTTGAAATTCTTGTATGAAATAAAGAAAAATTTTGCTTCCTCTCCCACAATTTTCTATGTTAATAGAATTTTGTCTGTTTCAGATTTTTATTTTATGTAAGTAATGAAATAATTTATATTTGTCTTAATAACTTTTGTCTGTTTTAGAATGTAATTTTTGGTAAGTTTTGTGTAATGAATTAAATTTTTAATTTCGAGCTTGTGGGAGGATGGGTGGGCTCGGGCGCAGGTTTTTCGTCACAATTTGTGGCGAAAAGCCTGCGCACATTGTAAGTACCTCTTATTCTAAATTGCACTCATCTTAGTCACAATTTTTTAACTTACATATTAGACTTGCATAGTAGTAGTTTATTATTTTCCTTCTTAATTTCTTTAGAAGAAAGTTCTTACAACTTTCTTCTTTTTCTCCTTTTTTTTTTTAAAGTTTCTTTACATAGTTTCAATTACAAATTTTCTTTACAAAGTTTCTTTATAAAGTTTTATGTATGAGTGCAATTTTAGAATAAGAGGTACATGTAGGGAATTTAAAATATGTATTACAGTATGTGTGAGAGAGTGAATGGAGTGCGTCCTGTATCCTGTACTCACTCATAGGGCTTCCAAAACTCCATCTGATTTTATTTCGAGCTTCAAAGTTTTCAAGCCTCCTCACTGTTTTATTTTTTCCTCTCCCTTATTTTATCATTTCATTGGTTTCTAATACTCGTACTTTGACTTTAGTTTCTCTTTCATCTCGTGCGAGAATATTATTTCGAGTGTCAAAGTTTTTGGATCTCCTCGTCTCTTCAATTCGGTGTTCAAGTTTTTAATCTCCTTGGGTTTTTGTTTCAGATTTGTGGTTTTTAAACAGCGTGATTCTGTTTCGAGTCTTGAAGTTTCTGAATCTCTTCGTCTTTTTATTTCGGAGTTAGGGTTTTTGAAAGCTTAGTTTCATTTTGGATTTCTGGGACTTCAAAATCTACTATTTCGATTTTCAAAGAGTTTCGTTTCGAATGATGGCAGATTTCATTCCTTGCTCCTTCCATTTTCTGTCTTAATTACTTTTGTTTGTTTCAGGTTTTGATTTCAAGTAAGTAATTTATTGGTTTTTGTTTGTCTAATTACTTTTTGTCTGTTTCAGATTTTTATTTCAAGTAAGTAATTTATTGATTTATATTTCTCTAATTATTTTTATCTGTTTCAGGTTTTCATTTTATGTAAGTAAGTTTTAATGAATTATATTTGCCCTAATCACTCTTGTCTGTTTCAGACTTTTATTTTATGTAAGTAGTTTATTGATTTATATTTGTCTAATTAATTTTTGTCCGTTTCAGGTTTTTATTCTGAGTAAGTAATTTTTAATGATTTAGATTTGTCTTAATCATTTTTGTATGTTTCAGATTTTTATTTCAAGTAAGTAATATTTAATGTTTCATGTTCGTCCAATTATTTTTATATTCAACAGGTTTATAATTTATGTAAGTAATTCAATTTTTCATTTGTGTCTAATTAAAATTTGTTTGTTTCAGATTTTTAGTTTATGTAAGTAATTCAATTTTTCATTTGTGTCTAATTAAAATTTGTTTGTTTCAGATTTTTATTTTATGTAAGTAATTCAATTTTTCATATGTGACTAATTGCATCTTGTCTGTTTCAGATTTTTATTTCAAGTAAGTAATTTATTGATTTATATTTGTCTAATTAATTTTTGTCTGTTTCAGGTTTTTATTCTAAGTAAGTAATTTTTAATGATTTAGATTTGTCTTAATCATTTTTGTATGTTTCAGATTTTTATTTCAAGTAAGTAATATTTAATGTTTCATGTTCGTCTAATTATTTTTATATTTAACAGGTTTATATTTTATGTAAGTAATTCAATTTTTCATATGTGACTAATTGCATCTTGTCTGTTTCAGATTTTTATTTTATGTAAGTAATTCAATTTTTCATATGTGCCTAATTGCATTTTGTCTGTTTCAGATTTTTATTTCAAGTAAGTAATTTATTGGTTTATGTTTGTCTAATTACTTTTTGTCTGTTCCAGATTTTTATTTCAAATAAGTAATTCAGTGTTTTATATGACTAATCACTTTTATCTGTTTCAGCTTTTTATTTCAAGTAAGTAATTCAGTGTTTTATATGTCTAATCATCTTTGTCTGTTTCAGATTTTTATTCTAAGTAAGTAATTCAGTGTTTTATGTGTCTAATCACTTTTGTCTGTTTCAGATTTTTATTTCAAGTAAGTAATTCAGTGTTTTATATGTCTAATCACTTTTGCCTGTTTCAGATTTTTATTTCCAGTAAGTAATTCAATGTTTTATGTGTCTAATCACTTTTGTCTGTTTCAGATTTTTATTTTATGTAAGTAATTTAATTTTTCATATGTGACTAATTGCATTTTGTCTGTTTCAGATTTTTATTTTATGTAAGTAATTCAATTTTTCATATGTGCCTAATTGCATTTTGTCTGTTTCAGATTTTTATTTCAAGTAAGTAATTTATTGGTTTATGTTTGTCTAATTACTTTTTGTCTGTTCCAGATTTTTATTTCAAATAAGTAATTCAGTGTTTTATATGACTAATCACTTTTATCTGTTTCAGCTTTTTATTTCAAGTAAGTAATTCAGTGTTTTATATGTCTAATCATCTTTGTCTGTTTCAGATTTTTATTCTAAGTAAGTAATTCAGTGTTTTATGTGTCTAATCACTTTTGTCTGTTTCAGATTTTTATTTCAAGTAAGTAATTCAGTGTTTTATATGTCTAATCACTTTTGCCTGTTTCAGATTTTTATTTCCAGTAAGTAATTCAATGTTTTATGTGTCTAATCACTTTTGTCTGTTTCAGATTTTTATTTTATGTAAGTAATTTAATTTTTCATATGTGACTAATTGCATTTTGTCTGTTTCAGATTTTTATTTTATGTAAGTAATTCAATTTTTCATATGTGCCTAATTGCATTTTGTCTGTTTCAGATTTTTATTTCAAGTAAGTAATTTATTGGTTTATGTTTGTCTAATTACTTTTTGTCTGTTCCAGATTTTTATTTCAAATAAGTAATTCAGTGTTTTATATGACTAATCACTTTTATCTGTTTCAGCTTTTTATTTCAAGTAAGTAATTCAGTGTTTTATATGTCTAATCATCTTTGTCTGTTTCAGATTTTTATTTTAAGTAAGTAATTCAGTGTTTTATGTGTCTAATCACTTTTGTCTGTTTCAGATTTTTATTTCAAGTAAGTAATTCAGTGTTTTATATGTCTAATCATCTTTGTCTGTTTCAGATTTTTATTTCAAGTAAGTAATTCAATGTTTTATGTGTCTAATCACTTTTGTCTGTTTCAGATTTTTATTTTATGTAAGTACTTCAATTTTTTCTATGTGTCTAATTACATTTTGTCTCTTTCAGATTTTTATTTTATGTAAGTAATTTAATTTTTCATATGTGCCTAATTGCATTTTGTCTGTTTCAGATTTTTATTTTATGTAAGTAATTCAATTTTTCCCATGTGTCTAACTACCTTTAGTCTGTTTCAGGTTTTTATTTTATGTTAATAATTTATTTTCTGTGTTAATAAATATTTGTCTTCTTCAGGTTTTAATTTTATGTAAGTAATTTTTAATGTTTCATATTTGTCTTAATTATTTTTGTATGTTTCAGCTTTTAATTTCAAGTAAATAATTTTTAATGGTTTATATTTGTCTTAATTATTCTTGTCCGTTTCAGATTTTTATTTTAAGTAAGTAATGTTTCATATGTGTCTAATTACATTTGTTAGTTTCAGATTTTTATTTGAAGTAAGTAATTTAATTATTCATATGTGTCTAATCACATTTTTATGTTTCAGATTTTAATTTTAATAATTCATGTTTGTCTTAATTTTATTCAGATGTTTCAGGTTCTTATTTTAATAATTCATGTTTGTCTTAATTTCATTTAGATGTTTCAGGATTTTATTTTAATTAGGCAATGAAATGATTTATGTGTCTTAATCACATTTTTATGTTTCACAGTTTTATTTTTAGTAACTAATTGAACATTTCTCAAATATATCGTGTGTTTTATTTGCGTATTTTTATCGAGTCGACTCGAGTTTTATTTCACTTTTATTCCCAAAATGTTAATATGAATTTTGCATGTCAGCATGAATTCTGCATGCCTAAATATTGTAGTGTTATTAATCTTGCATTTACTTCTCTACTTTCTCTTTTTATTGTTACACTTAATTATTCTATAGATAATGAATTAGGTCATCATTGAAGACTTCCTTCGAGGGATTTCATCAACTTATGCGCTAATTTTAAGTTTATTTTGAGTTAATTTTAAGTTGCGTCTATTGTAACATATTGTAGTATGAATGAGTGAATGTGTGAGATGCGTATACGCGAAGATTGAAGACATCGATCATCGAGGAATCATCGAGGGATCATCGAGGGATCTTCGTGGGATGCGTGCGTTAGTTTTAAGTTAATTTTATGCGCGAGTTAGTTGTAAGTGAAGTATGCTCGTGGGCGGGTGGGTGGGTCCCTGTAAGTGCCTCTTATTCTAACTTGCACTCATCTACACAACTCTCAATCTTTGTACGCGTTAGCTTATAGTGATCTCAGTTATTTTTTGCCAATCGTTCCGAACCCAAGTGGATCATTGGGGGTTCATAGCGCTGTGAACACGCGGCAGAGGTGAGCTGCAAGTGCTGGTGTAGCGCCAGGGACACATCTCTGCGGGGCCGATCGATTGATGGCTCATCTCGATCTGCCGCCTCACGGCAGGGGTCTCCTCTCTGCGGTCAGACTTGCTTCAAACGCAAGCGGCGGGGAAATGGGAGACCCTCCGCGGATGTGTCACTCGTTCTTGCCAGTATTTTCGGTTCATCTCTGTCTCGTGGTTCACGTAAGCCACTATGGACTACCCTTTGACCCATGGAAGGCAAGGTTCGCTTGGCGAAAGATACTGATCCCCTTTTTTGACAGAAAGTTCTTCTAACTTTCTTTTCTTTTTGTCAGAAAGTTCTTCTAACTTTCTTCCCTTTGCTTTTTGGATTCGTCATAGATTATTTGAGTGCAATCTTAGAATAAGAGGTACCGTGCGGCGTTTAGGATAAGTTCGCGTACGTGTGCGGGATCCCGTGCAATTAGTATTAAGTTAATGTATGTGTGTGTGTGTGATACAAGTTCTTTGCTGAATTGTGGTAAAGAACTTGTATATGCGAGCCTATGAGCTTAGTAGAGTCAGAACTCATTTATCCTTCTGATAAATGAAGTTGCATTTGGAGGGTGGTAGGGATTTGGAGTTAGGGTGGGTCACTATTGTAACGTAGCCACCTCCTCGTGGTGTGACCTGGTAATCGATGTCATTTTCTGAATATTTTTTATGAAATTATCTTTAGAAAACGATATCGAGCTAAGAGCTACGATTAGAACTTCTCAATTTCATATTTAGATTACATTAATTCCGAGCTGTGGGAGGAAGGGAGGGCTCGGGCGCAGGTTTTTCGTCACGACACGTGGCGAAAAGCTTGCGCAAATTGTAAGTGCCTTTTGTTCTTACTTGCAATCATCTTTACAATTTTTTAACTTGTTACATATTAGATTGTAGTAATAGCCTTATCATTTTTATTCTCAATTGCTCGAAGCTTAAAAGAAAGTTCTTCTAACTTTCTTCTTTATCTCTTTTCTTTACAAAGTTTTAAATTATACGTGTTCAATTTTAGAACAAAAGGCACATTTAGGGCTTTTGTTATAAGTATTGTAGTATGTGTGAGTGAGTGAGTGAAAATGTGAGAAATGTATTAATGTGGATATGTATTGAAAGTTGCGTCTATTGTAATACATTGTAGTGCGAATGAGTGCATGTGTGAATGGCGAATACGCGAAGATTAAAAACATAGGTCATATAGGTATCATCGAGGGATCATCGAGGGATCATCGAGGGATCATCGAGGGATCATCGAGGAAACATCGAGGGATGCGTGCGTTAATTTTAAGTTATTTTTATGCGTGCGTTAGTTTTAAGTTAAATGTGCTCGTGGGTGGGCGGGTGGGTCCCTGTAAGTGCCTCTCATTCCAACTTGCACTCATCTTCTCAATTCTCAATCTTTATACGCGTTAGCTTGTAGTATACCCACTTATTTTTTGCCAATCGTTCTGCGCCCAAGTGGATCATTGGGGGTTGATAGCGCTGTGAACACGCGGTAGAGGTGAGCTGCAAGTGCCGGTGTAGCGCGAGTGATATTCTTTGCCCGGCGGGGCGGATCGGGGTTGGCACCTCTCATACTCTGATGTGCCTCCCCGACCCGCCGCCATTCTGCCAAGGGGCATCACGGTCTGGGTATCCTCTCTGTGGTAAGACGCGAGAGCGCTGGGGGAAATGGGAACCCTCCGCCAACTGGGGTGTATCACTCGTTCTTGCCAAAGGTATCTTCGGTTCATCTTTGCCGTCGTGGTTCACGTAAGCCACTATGGACTACCCTTTGACCCATGGAAAGCAAGGTTCACTTGGCGAAAAATAATGGTCCCCTTTTTTCACAGAAAGTTCTTCTAACTTTCTTAGCTTCTTTGCGAAAGTTCTTCTAACTTTCTTTGCTTTTAATAGAAAGTTCTTCTAACTTTCTTCCCTTTGCTTTTTGTATTCGTCGTAGATTATTTGAGTGCAATCTTAGAATGAGAGGTACGCGTGCGGCGTTTAGAATTAGTTAAGCGTGCGTATGTAGGATCCCATGCGATTAGTATTAAGTTAATGTATGTGTGTGTTTGTGTGTGATACAAGTTCTTTGCTGGATTGTGGTAAAGAACTTGTATATGCGAGCCTATGAGCTATGTAGAGTGGGAACTCATTTATCCTTCTGATAAATGAGGTTGCATTTGGAGGGTGGATGGGGTTTGGAGTTAGGGTGGGTCACTATCGTAGCAACCTCCACGTGGTGTGACCTGGTAATCGATATCGTTTTCTAAACATTTTTATTAAAATGAACTTTAGAAAACGATATCGAGCTAATAGCTACGAATCAAATTATAATTTTGTTGCACAGTTTCTTTTACGAAAATGTTTGGATCAAGTAAGTATATTACAAGTTCCACACTTATCTAGATTTAGAAGATTTACAAATCTTATAATAATATGGAATATATTTGTAATAAATTTTCTGTACATTACTAATATTGTCTTTTCAGGTATTTTTATCAATTTTACGGAAAAATTGGGAAAGGAAAGAATATACCAAAATTACTTATAAGAAAATGAATTCAAATTGTTCAGTACCTGTAACCTAAGTGTATATAATTCCCTGTACAGATGTGCCGAAAATATATTTTGGAATACGAATATAGTATAACATCTGATATTGCAGTGATATAATTTAGGACATTATAATAAATCATCCGATACTTATTAAAGCTTTGAATAAAAATTTGTATCAAGATAAAAATTGAAACTGGTATTATTTCCCTATGATAAATTTGGTACATATGGCGGCGCATCGTGTTGAGTTGAATACGATCGAGTGAAGTGTTGAATATTGCAACGAAAGTTTTTACTGTAAAATTGTGAGCTTTTGTAATAACTAAATAAGGTAAGAATGTAGCAAACAATGTCTTGTATTTTCATATTAATTTTATTATTGTGCATTTATATGTAACAAACTGTTTTGTTGTCATAATAGGTTATCTTGTTTTTACGTCCTTGGCATCAAGATGCTGAAAGTGTAACTGACAAGTACCATTAGAAAAATCTGATCGATGAAAAGGTAAACAATGTCCAGCAGCAGTTCTGAAAGTAGTGACGATAGTCGTCACGAAAAATCACGGAGAAGACGTAAACATAGACGCGACGAGAGCCCTAACCAAGACAGACGATCAAACAGAAAGGAATCAAGCAGCAAGAATAAAAATTACAGAGACAGTAGAGAAGGTAGGGACGTTCATAAATTTAGCAGAGACGTAAGAAGAGAAAATAATGATGTGCATCGTGATAGATCGCAACGCGAACGGGATAGGGAATATAGGAATAGTCGACATGATCATCCAAGGAGAGACGATGACAAACAGAATGACAGGAGAAGGTTTGAAAGATCTCCCTTGAGAAGAGAAGAACCTCGTTCAAGGCACAGAGAGTATGAGGAAAAAGGAAGGAGGTATAATAGGGATGCAGCTGAACACAGAAGATACGATGATAATAGAGAAAGGAAAAACACGTTTGAAGAATCAAAAATGAGAAAGGAACACCCTTCACCAGAATGGGGTAAACCAAATGTGAAAACAGAACCTAAACCAAAGCCTCAAGAAAAGGAAAAACCAAATTTTGAGTTGTCTGGAAAATTAACAGAAGATGCAAATACTGTAAATGGAGTAGTCATTAAATATTCTGAACCATCGGATGCAAGAAAACCTAAACGTAGATGGAGATTATATCCCTTCAAAGGGGAAAAAGCATTACCTACATTGTATGTTCACAGACAATCGGCATATTTGATGGGTAGAGATCGGAAGATTGCTGATATTCCTTTGGATCATCCTTCGTGTTCAAAACAACATGCGGTTTTACAGTATCGTTTAGTATCTTTTCAAAGAGAAGGAGGTGGTGAAGGAAGAAGAATCCGCCCTTACCTTATAGATTTAGAGTCTGCGAATGGTACATTTGTAAATAATGTAAAATTAGAACCTCGAAGATATCACGAATTACTGGAGAGAGATGTATTACGTTTTGGATTCAGCTCTAGAGAATATGTCTTGTTACATGAACACAGCAAAGATGATTCCTTAGACGACGATGTTCCCTTAAGTACCACAAATACAACAACTACTGTTACTACTACTACTACAACTACCGCATAGGTAACACAATTCTCAGTTTTGTAATATTTTATGAATATATTACCCTCTACAGTTGAAGTAATTTCTTATATTCTTTATTTCAGGGATTTGTAAAATATTTGAACAAAAAATCTTTAAGTAATTTTAAATTCATTAACAGTATATTATTATCGTCTATTAAATATGATTGTAAACTTAGCGTCACTTTCCTTAAGTTATACAATAAAACAAAACTTATTGCTATTCTTAAATAGAGCATTTATGACAGTACAATATTCACTGTAATAAAGATCTTTAATTCTTCGTAAAAGAATTTGTCATTACACAAGTTTTACATTTTGTGTATGTTAGTGACAAAGATTCATTATAATAAATCGTTTGAATTACATTGCAATTTATTCATTTACATTGAAAATTTTATTTACCCCAAACTTAAATAATAAATTTCATAAATTGTGTGATTTTATACCAAGTAATATATGTGTGTGTTAATATAAATGTGTATGTATAACATATACAAAATTCATACAATTATTACTTCTTCTGCCGTGTATATTTTTCTAATGTGATGTTAAAGAGTATTTACAATAGTTGATTCATTTTTAGTTAAAATTTATTTTAAGGAACTAATAATATTCAGACCACATACGAGAGCTTCTTTAAATAGAAAGACTATAAAATATTTTAGAAAACTTGTCACATAATTTTATTGTGTAAACGCATTTATTTTGTATTCGTAACTAAATAGTTTAAACAATTTTGTCATACAAAATTATCAAAATATAAGAAAGTACCCAAATTTTATTGCTACAGTATATTTTGTGAATTAATTCTTGAAATTTGGATACTTATAATATCGTTCTAATACTTTTTGATGAATGAAATTTAAAAAAATATTAAATTTATTCGATAGTAAAGTATTTACAGTCCTCTTCAATATTGATAGTGTCCAATGTATAGATAAAATTTTAAAATACAAGTTTAGAACACTATCAGTTCAGTCATATACAATTTAATATAATCGAAAATGTATTATTCTTAATTGTACTATTCTCATAAGAATCACTAAATTTATACATAAAACTTAACAAATCCTTACATAACATGAATATCAATTTCCATACTTTACCCTATGATATCACCAAATATGAAATTTGTACAATGAACAGTGAAAATTTGATTCATACTTTTACGTCATTAAATAAATACATTAGTTGCAATAACAGGTATAAAACTATCGCATCTTATTTTCAATCACTTTATAATACTCTATACCTATTCTCGTTTCTTAGGTGCTACAACAAGTCAGTGATTAATACCTAAAACTGATACAGTTACAGTTAAAAACTTTCTGCCACAGTAAACCTATAATTAATGGTACGTGTTAAACATTAAATATGTACATACATTAATATGGCAGTTTAAAGCTATGGAACTTCACACGTGGTTTCAGTTTCATTGTGCAGGTATAACTGAAATTACAGTTGTGCTTTAACGACATTAATCCTCCTCATCTTTAACAACAATCTCAAGATCCATTCACTCTGACAGCGTCTGTATTAATATTTGTGTACGTGACTATATTGTTGCCATCTTCCACAACCGGCGTTTGCCTTAACAAATTTAATAATGCACTATTTATCACCAAAGGTATGTTAGCTTTACCATTTTGTAAATTTGAATGAGTCCTTTGAATTTTTGGTAATGTGTTTTTTGTGACATTTCCATCATTTACCATAGTTTCCCCAACTCCACCGATGACACTGTTCTTCAGTGGAAGAACATTTTGTGAACTAATTAAAGATGAGCTGGGTCGCGTGGGTGGAGCTAAACTGATGCTCGAGCTTAAAGAACTAGAACTTCTACCTTCTAAACTTATCTCTGATCCTCGTCGTTCCGCCATGTTTCTTTTATTCTTCCTCTGATCAGTCAGCGACGTGAAAGAGTCTCTCTTCAAGATTGCTTTAACAGTAGGTGTTCCCGACTGTGCAATGTCTGAAGCATTCGATTTATCAGTCATACTCGTGATCGATGCTCTTTTACGCTCAGGTAAACTCAAACTTGATACAGAAGACCTCTTATCGCATTTCTTTCCCACTTCTTTAGCGTCACTCGAATCTTTTTGCTCCTGCGGAGGATCAGACTGCAAATTGTTCTTTAGATCTACATTTGTACTAGGTTTAATTGCATTATTCAGGTTCTGATGAGAGATATGAATTGACCGAGGCACTTCGTATCCGTTCGTCGAATTTTCCCTTAAAATAATGTCTTCGTTATCCGCCAACAGCTCCAGATATTTCGGTGTCTCGCTGGACTGCGATGTGAGCGTCGCATTATGAGAATTCTGAAGGAACGGCTGCATGTCTCGACTGCCTTCGGAGCTGCTGGATTTCCAAGAGTTTCCTGAGAAAATCAGTCGATTATTGACATCAATTTCGTTGGAGAATCTTGTCACGAATTGTGATGAAACATTGATAGAGAAAGCAGCATGACGTGTAAACCTACCTGAGTTATGATTTTGATTCTCGTCGGCAAAGTAAGCCATGTTAGACACGCCTGCAAGCATGAGCCATGCAATGATAAATATGTATTCAAGCAAATTGTTAAATTTATACAGATGGATGATTTAATTATTACTGTACAGCATACACTTGCTATTCAATGTTGAGTTGAATATTTGCATTAATTATTAAACTTGCATTGATTAGTAAATGTATTTACTGTACAAGCGGTCTTCAGATCTGATAAGCGATGTGCTCGATAAAAGGTACAACGTATCATTGACAATTTCATGCCAATAGATTCGCATTATGCATTGAAATTAGCTCTTACCTCTTCTAGCCAAGTAATGGCCAGCGTGTACCGGACTTAATGGTGCATCCTCTATAGTACTACGAAGGCTAACTATGTTCTCCAGGCAAACTTTAAAACTGGGCCTAGCATCTGCCGCACTCCAACAACGCAGCATCAGTTGATGAAGGACAGGTGGACAGTTTAAGGGTTTAGGCAATCTTCCACCTGCACGGACGTGGTGCAACACTTCAAGATTCGTTCTGGCAGGATATGGCTGCTGTCCTAACGACGTTATCTCCCACATCAAGACACCGAATGCCCAGACATCACTTTGGGAGGTGAATACACCGTCCACTAGTGATTCTGGAGCCATCCACCGAACTGGGAGCAATCCTTCTCCTTCCTGTACGGAATTATTTATATATTGAACATATTGATTCGTTCAAAAGTGTTAGAGTTTAGAAAATTTGCAATATTGCAAGTCAAGATGTAATTACTACTAGGTATCATATTATGAGATATGATCATATTACAAATTACCTACCTTTAAATACTTACCTTTCAAGGTGTAATTACTTCTAGTTATATTGTGAATTATTATCACATTATGAAATATGATCATATTACAAATCACACCTACCTTTCTATAATAATCGTTCTTGTATATATCTCTGGCAAGTCCAAAGTCACCAATCTTGACAACCCGGTTCTCCCTATCCCTGGCAGACACCAGACAATTTCTGCACGCGAGATCTCTATGTACAAAATGCAGTTCCTCCAAATAACGACATCCCCGTGCGACGTCCTCGCACATGGCGAGCAAGTCTTGCAAACGTAAAGCATGTGGATCCGATGGCTGCAGCGATCGGCTGGCTCTCAAATAACTTAATAAATCTCCAGCTTCCATCAGTTCCAGCACCAGCAATGGTGGGTCCGTGTCCAAACAAACTCCCAGAAGTCTGAGCACGTGCTTATGTCGAAAATGACTCATGAGTCTGGCTTCTTGGAGGAACTCTGTCTTCTCCTGCGCCGATGCTCCCTTTCGGAGAGTCTTTATGGCAACCGGCGTGATACCTGGTCTCTCCAAATCTTTTGCGTTACCTTGAAACACCTGCAAAATTTTAAGATAGAGGTTCATCTCTTTAGTGTTAAAATGTTTGCTTAATGTTACTAATGTTGGTTAATACTTACTTCTCCAAAGGCTCCACTGCCCAAAAATTTCGCTAGTGTTATTTGCTCTCTGCGGATTTTGGGAAGCGTCGAGTCGTCAGAGTCTGTTTGCAAGGTGGATGCGTAGAGAGCGTTGGATTGAACGAAGTTTCCTCTCGGTATTTCGCGTAAGGTTGCCAGCTCTACGTCGCTCACTAGCGGAGGTAAAACCGCCTTTTTGTCTTCCTTGCGTTGTCGATAAAGCGCTGAATTGCAAAAGGTTTTTATCTGACGAGTTTTGTATTGCAATTTTTGCAGAGAGTCTAACACCCTCCTAAAATTACTTGAAAAGAAGATATGTTCTGTCATAAACTTACGGCAAAGAAAGTAACAAAAGCAGATGAGCATAATAGTGATGACAGGGACACTAAGTCCCAGCACCAAACCAAGATGTTGTTGCGCCGCCAATATCCCTCCTGTTGTTTCCGTCAAATCAATTATGGGACTATATCTGCTCCAGGCACCAAATCCGTACGCGTTTCTTGCTTGAACCCGAAACCGGTATTTGTCGTCCATGTCTCCGGTAATTATCCAGTAATTATCCGTTCCATTATAGTACAACTTCCAGCTGGCATTCTCGCTGGAATCAATTTGTTCGTTGATCTCGTTTATCTTCATTCCTTCTACACGGTATAGAGTGATTTGCGAGCCATGGGCTTGAGCGGGTTCCCAATTTAATTGATAGACGGAACTACGGAGTTTTGTTACTGTGGGCATTCCTGGTGCACTTGGTACATCACCTGGACAAAGTGGAATGACTTATAAAATCTGGGAAATGATATTATCTGAGGACTGAAAATTTAATGAGAAACAGGATTGCTCTAAAATGGGATTCTTCTGAAATTACAAACTTAAGATGCAGCCCCACTGTTTCGCCTCTTTAATCTAACTTTAATACCAACTATAATCTTGATTAATTTACCTAACGTTTGAAAAGTGAACCTCCCATCAGCCGGCCACACAAAGTCCTTCGTATAATTAGGATACCTCAAAAGCAGCCTAAACTTGTACAAAGTCCGTGGTTGCAGCTTCTTGATAAAATATGTAACCTTGTGTTTATCCATTTTAGAGTCGTTCGCCACTTGCCAGTCCTCCATAGCGACATCCTTGTACTCCAAAGTATACCTGATCGTCAGATTAACAGTAGGCTCCCACGTTACATTCAAACTATTCACATTGACTCCGCTCAGCGTCAGATTATTAGGTTCCGGGTACATTTTGACGGACCGAACTTCGCTATCATTGAAGACATTATTGAATTGAGCAGGATAGGCACGAACGAAGACGTGATACTCCTGATCTGGCAACCAAGGCTCCAGCATGCTGTAGAATCGACCATCTGCCGTGCGTTCGTTGCCCTTTATCAACTGCTCCCCTTTCTGTCGTGCTCCATTGATCGGTCGAAACAGTCTCCAGTGAATCTCGTACCTGACCGTCGCAGCGTTTAGTATTCTGGGAGGCATCCAGTATACGATGGCCAAGGTTGGCGTTAGCGCTTCGACGGTCACGTTTTCCGGCGGAGTGGGAGCTCCAGCTCCGGTTCTGAGCACCACTCCGGACCCGAACTCTAAGCTCATCGACTCTAAGTCAGCGTAGTAGTTGCTCAAGGCCAGCTTCAACCTGTACTCCGTGAACGGCTTCAGGTTCTTTATCTCGTACTTCGTCTCATAGGTCTGCAGCTTCGTTCTGTTAGTATCTTCACACATGTTGGGATCGTTCTCCAAACACTGAGACACGTATATGGTGTACAGCGTAGTTGGCAAGTTGTACTCCTCGCACCCATATTGGGGAACAGGTCGAGGCAGCCTGACGGTGATGCTATTCGCTTCTTTCTTCACTTCTTCGACATTGTACGACACCTGATGAGGTATCAGGCAGTTGGTAACGGGATAGGACTGCAGCGATTTCCCTAGGGCTTTGATGCTGCGCACGGTTGGCAAATAGAAGTGCTTGATCTCTCCGTCATCAGGGTACTTCTTGTTCACGAAGTAAATCTGGTCCTCCGCCATGTTGGACCAGTAAATGTTCATCTTGTCGACTGTTAGCGAGGTGGGTGGTAGCCCTTTGTTGAAACTCGCGCTTACTATCGAACTGCAGGCACAGCCGTCGATGTCGGCGATGTTCAGGTGGCCTTCTAGGGAGACCCAGTACATGACGGGCTTCTGGAAGTTGGTGCTATCGATTGTCATCACGGAAATCACGGTGGGTTGGTATGGACACGAGCAGTCGTCTTGGTGGTTGAAGAACGGTCGTCTGCCTTTACCGTTCAGGTCTGACTGGATGATCTCGCCGGTGTCTTTTTTCGTTAGTTCTATCCAGTATAATGATCTGTAAGAACAATTTGTAATTGTCAAGCAAGGGATATAGAAGATGCAGTATAATTTCTTCTAAATAGATGCTACTGTGACTTCATGCTCTGATGCTACTGAAGATGCAGTCTAACATATGGACATGTAACTCTGTTCATCTGCAAGTATAATTTTCAACTAACTCCTACAAAATAAAATGCAATAATTACCCCGTAGATGGTAAAACGTCCAGATTCACTATACGTCTCCCAGACGCAACGATGTTCTCATATTTAAGAATGCCCACTTGCCACGTGGTCAAATCCAGCTTCATAATACGACCATTATTATCCCGATAGTTTGACTCCGACCAGTACAAGTTTCTCGCTACCCAATCCACAGTTATACTCAGAGCACTGTTGCTCAACGTCAACATCTTTGTAGCATTTGCTCCATTCAACTCCGACGTTACCAGCTCTCGCATCTCGTTTATCCAATAAATTTTGCTCTCTGCCGCCAGGTACGCAACCTCGATCGCAATGTGCCGAGTGATCGTGTAATTCACCTCCTGATCCAGGTCTGACACTCTAACAGCGTCCGAAGTGGCTACTAATAATTGTGGCACTGGGTTTTCGTAGATCGTGGAGATGTTAATGACATCTGTGTACGGTCCCGCACCGATTGCGGTGTGTGCTCTGACTTGGAAGTAGTAAGTCGTGTTTGGGAGGAGATCTTGTACGGTGTGCTCCAGCAAGGAGACTGGAATTAAAGATTGATCGCAGATTTGGATCTCTGAGTGGTTTTCTATGAACCAGCATTGCACCGTGTAGCCGGTGATCAAACCGTTAGTGAACTCCGGTTGGTCCCATCTGTAAAAACAAATATTAATCTTCGAGATATTTAAATGACTCACTTAAATCACCCAGTCTAATTTTTACCTAAAGATTGCAAATATTTCAACGTTTTCGCTCAGCGGTTCCTTATGGAACTCTATGAACGCTCTAGGATTGGTCGGCTGAGTCGGCACACTTTGAGGCGATCTCAATATTTTCCTAGTATGATGTGCAGTTTCCCAATACGTGAACGCCTTCACCGTCACTTCCAGAACCGAATACGGCAAGATCTGCTCCGAATTATTATACGGCATCGAGGTCTCCGTCGTGATCTCCGGATTCGAGTTAGTATTAATATAATCCGCGAATTTCACTTCGTAGAACACAGTCCCGTAGTTGATGTTCTCCACAGGGTCCCAGGATATGTTGAAGTTCCTCCAAATCCCTTCGACTCTGATGCTACTGTAGTTGACCGCGTTTGGGAGAACCACTACGGTCTCCGATGTCAGGTTTTTTGGGTACTGGTGAAGAGCGGGGTCCATAACGGCTACCATGTGAAGACCTGATAGAGTGATACCGTTTATGACTGCGGTGTTTTGACCGGACAAGTCGCCTATCACTGCGTTTCGATCGTCTTGGAGCCAGAGAAGGTGTTCTGAAAAGTAGCATAGAGGGCCCTGCATGTTGGGGTGCTGCAGAGCTGAAACCTACAAACAAAATAAATTCATGAGGAACATTATTTAACATTGCATATTTAAGTGTTTGGTCCTATGAAAAATAGGCGTCTCAGATCTCAAGCTAATATCAAAATTAGATGATATGGTGATAAGGTAATATTGCACTGAACTAATACATTATAAAGAAAAAGTTTGTAACAATAACCTTTTCAGGCACAATTTTGTGGCTCATTGGAATCCTTTCAGAAGTCGGTGCACGATAAACAATCGATCCACTCTCATAACTCCGAACAATCCAATAAACGTATCGATTTTCCGTGTCCAACGTTAGACCCATCACTTGCTTGCCGTTGAATATCTCATCAGAATGATAGTATCTCCTGTCCTGTCCGTTCAAACGTGCCACTTCGACTGCGTGTCCTGTGGACCAATATAAATACGCCTCCAAAGAGTCGATCATCAATTCCTTCACGATAGCTAGAATCGACATGGGCTCCTGGTGAGATCCATTTAAATCCGCTCTTGTAATCTAGAAAAATATAAAGTATGGATGGTGAAAAATATAAAGTATGATTAAAATGGATATTTAAAGTATGAGTCGATGTTGTAATTACAATTTGCTGCTTTGGATTAGCCCAGTATAATTTCTTCGACAGCCAATCGACGGCCACGCTGCCGACAGAGTGAATGTTCATCTTCATTTTCTGATGGCTGGTGATGTTGTATCGATACAACACCGAATTGTTTCCCACGATGTACAGAACATCCTTGTACCAAGTGACGTCGACGATGTGGTAGTCCGTCTCTGTTTCTTTCAAGCTTGCTTTGTATATCAGGGTGTCGATGTTCTCTCCGGTTACGTCGCTTCTTAGGAGACCTTCGTTCGCGGACCACAAGATGGACGCGTGCGATCCGTCTCTGAATGTGCAATAAAATATGAAAATATTAGATGTATATAGGTAATAACATTAACGCTAAACCTACCAGCATGTGTGTACTTAATTTGAAATTAAAAATGCAGTCAAAAAATAAATAATCTAACAATGAAACATACATTAGTACACACATGTGTTCTTTACCTTGATGAAAATCAATTCTGATTAGTACACACAAGTATTCTTTATCTTGATGAAAACCAATTCTGATTAGTACACGCATGTATTCTCTATTTTGATGAAAATCAATTCCGATTTCAAGAAATATACTTTAACAAAATGTGTACCTTATAACAAGAAGCTTGTGGAGTGATCATTTAGTAGTTTTAGCGTTAAAGAAAATGAAGAGTTACCTTAAAGTTTGTCCTCTGAATTCCGTGGACCACGGGCCTCTCCCCGCGCTCGTATAAGCAGCCGCCTTGATCGAGTACTCCGACTTCTCCCTAAGATTATGCACAGTATGCGACGACCCCGCGATATCTTTCTGATGGATCGTCTCTCCCGTGGACTCGTCCTTGATCTCCAGCTCGTATGACCAATTCTGCCAAGCACCCTTGCCCTGGCCGCCCAACAGATGAGGCGCTTGCCAGGAAACCTTAGCCCTCTCCACTCCAAGAACAGCTTGAACTCCCGTAGGAGGATTCACCGGAACAGGAACGGGCTGGCTCGCATCCATAAGTACATTGACACTGACAAATGAACCGTTCGACCTGGAAACACCTCTATTGAACAATCTGTGCAAGGTCTTCCACCAGCATATGAATGAGACCTCTCACCTATCGGGATAGGCATTGTGAAAATATCTGTTCTGTCCTGAATGGTATCCCTCTATCAGTACTTCCTCCCCGTTGGTCCAGTAGAATAGACCGTTCGCCATTGCTAGGGATACTACGTTCTTGAATTTTGGTTGCTGAGTATTCGCTCGGAGGTCCAAGACTTCGCGACCGTCCAGCGAAACTGATATCACGGTGTTCTGGATGTGGTGCGGCACGAGCAGCCGGAAGTTCGTGTGGTCGACGGTGAAGGCTCCCAGGTGAGCGTCTTCAAGGATTAAATATGGCTGAACCTGAAGGTAGTTGCTAGATTTTTATACTCTGATAGCCAAAACTTTATGCTTAAAAGATGAGACGTGTATGTGAGAGTTATGTTCCGAAATTTTATAGGTTCTCAGAATCTTACGTTTGCAAAGGAAGTCTTGAAAAACATTCGTTGTTCGTCACTTAGTAAATGAATTAATTTTTCAATTTATAGACACGTTACATCTATTTAAATTTCTTCTAGCTCCTCCAGATTCTTACTCAAATTAACCTTACTAAAATTACCCTAACATAATGCAGTTTACCCTAATTGAAATCACTTATCAGCCACACCTATAAACCTACCTCGTGCTTCACTCCGTTGCTAATGTCAGCCAGATCCAATCTGTACAAACCGCCCCTGTTGACCCAGAACAAGTATCCATTGTACGGGTCCACCTCGATGTGAGTGGGTCGCGTCAAGAAACCAGCGACCGCCACCGTCAGACCTCTTCCATCCAGATTGCATCTAGCTATCTGCCAAACCGTGGTCGCGTGCTTCACCTCGCCCAGAATATACAAATGAAGGTTCAGCCAGTCAACCGACAAGCTCAAGGGTTTGAAGTTCGCTTGACTCGGGCTTAGAATGACCGTAGGTTTCGTGCGTTTCGTTATGGAAGTTCTATAAACGTATCCCATGGAGTCGGAGACGAAGAGCTGCGCGGAGGCTACGTGAATCGCGACGCCTCGAATGGTGCTCGTGTTCTCGTAAACCACGCTGGGGTCGTCGAGCATGTCGGCATCCTGCTTCATCACGACGTGTTGTCCTCCCAGAATCAGTATTGGTTGTTGAGTGTCTTTCACTGAAATGAGGGAGATTAAATTTGCTGTTTTGACTGTTGGCTGAGATGGCAGTACTCTTCTTGTACAACTTCTTTGTTAAGTACTCTTCTTTGTGATATAATGTGGATGTATAGATTAGAGTTGTAGATGGGCATAATTTAGATATATATTTGTTAACGACACTTGCAGATTATAGTTAGCATCTTTATTTTGTAATATGTTCCTTCTCAAACTTTAGCAAATTTTTTAAATTTCTTTCAAGTTCTTTCAAGTCCTTTGCTTGGATACAATTCTTTGGGTCAGTAAAAGATTTTATCTAATAAAATACAGTGTGATTTGTTTAACAAGTGATACTTCTATTGCCTACTTCCATTATCAGAACCGACTGCCATCTCCTCAGCCACCTTTTCGATTAGAATAACATACCAGCTGGTTCCGGGGTTGTTGTGATGTAAATGACCGCAGGAGGCCCCTCGCCCACTCCGTTCCTCATGGTCACGCTTATAGAATAATTTTTGTTCGGTTCGAGGTTTTGAAACATGTAGTGATCCGTGTTCTCTGATGCCGGTATGTCCTGTCGATTGTAAACGACGTTAAAGGATCTGTCACTTGTGCTCCCTTTCGATCCCTTGCTAGGAAATCAGTATGCCAATAGGGATAGAAACGCCATGCCAGAAACGTGTGTCGCGGAAGATCTGGTTCTTACAAGTTAACAAGCCGATGTTAACGGGATCATTATGTTAGCGTTAATCCTTTACAGTCCAGTTGTCTTACATCTAAATGTATTAGGTTTTTTCGGTAGAATTTTTTACGGTCAATTCTGATCTGCAGATTCTGTTTAATTAGTCTTGGGTCTGGGAGGCACACTTGGACCGTAAAGAGTTAATGGATTTGCGATAGTACAGTTATTTAGAGTAATGAGGAAGCTATTAGAGCCGCTACTCGAAATTAAGGCCAATGTAAGTGCGGTACGGTAGACTCTCGTTATATCGCCAAGTATGAGACTGTTAGAGAATTTTTGCAGTTGGAAATATAGTAAAGTTTTGGAACTTGTAGAGGAACATCAACCGGTAATATAACGAGAGTCTATCATATTTAATATTGAATGAATTCATCTGATAGACCACTTGTTTAAGCTGAAAAAACTGCATATTTTCTTTCACATCAAATATATTAATTGAAATGACTATAGGTTACAATTTTACTTAACATACAAATTATCTTAAATTTAATATATTATATGTATGTGATCAAATAAATTACACATGTAAGCAACTATGCAAAATTTTATCAGCTAGACAGAAAGCATGCGTTCTCCATTAGACATGCTCTTTGGCATTTTACCTATCAAAGTGCATTCTTACTCGGGAAAGGTGAGGAATCTTGTAGAACCAGTTGATATATCGCACAGTGCTGTCTGCTACAACAGTTAGAAAGAATAGGAAAGTGCTATTTGCGTCTACGATAAAACGCTTTTAGTGAAGATAGCTTAGAATCGTACACATAGCTCGAGTAGCTCAAGCGACAAATTTGGAAATACAGAAAATCTGACACGATTACCACAAAGTAGCACTTTGCAAAATGTCATTTCGTGTTACTGTGTCATCGAACCATGTCAGAGTTTATATACCTCGAAACCTGTCGTTTAATAGGCAGCAACACAATAGAAAGGATGATCGACAGAGTGGTCAAGATAAATTGAACTGTTCGAATTATTGAAGTTCTGGCGTGGCGTGTACCTTAAGCTGGGAGTAGTCAGCCCCTTGCAGACGCAGGACATAAGACAAAAGTGGCCCGTTTGGAAATGGGCCTGGTTCCCAAGACACAGAGACACGGCAGCTGTCTACCACCGCCGCTCTTACAATTACCGGTGCTGAGGTTGGTAAACCGTCTGCTAGCGTTCGTATCACGACGCTCGGAGCTGAGACTATCGGCTCGGGATTGTGTTGCGACGATTTTAGAAGCAACGCTACGCGAAACTGCAAGGTATAAACAATACTTTATATCAGAAACCGTAGTGAAGCATGTTATTCACTTGTGAATGTTCACAAGTTTTTAACGCTTCGAGGGGTGCACATTTTATGAAATCATCAAAAGGTATTCGTCATATCGCTCTAAAAGTAAAATCAGTAGTTTGGTGGAAGACCATTGTACATCAAGTTTATTCTATATCAAGTTTATTCTATATCAAGTTTATTCTACATCAAGTTTATTCTACATCAAGTTTATTCTACGTCAAGTTTATTCTATATCAAGTTTATTCTAGATCGAGTTTATTCTACATCAAGTTTATTCTACATCAAGTTTATTCTACATCAAGTTTATTCTACATCAAGTTTATTCTATATCAAGTTTAATCTATATCAAGTTTATTCTATATCAAGTTTATTCTACGTCAAGTTTATTCTACATCAAGTTTATTCTACATCAAGTTTATTCTATATCAAGTTTATTCTACATCAAGTTTATTCTGCATCAAGTTTATTCTACATCAAGTTTATTCTATATCAAGTTTATTCTATATCAAGTTTATTCTATATCAAGTTTATTCTACATCAAGTTTATTCTACATCAAGTTTATTCTACATCAAGTTTATTCCATATCAAGTTTATTCTGCATCAAGTTTATTCTACATCAAATTTATTCTATATCAAGTTTATTCTATATCAAGTTTATTCTACATCAAGTTTATTCTGCATCAAGTTTATTCTACATCAAATTTATTCTATATCAAGTTTATTCTATATCAAGTTTATTCTGTTTGAGGGTAATTTCAACTCACCCTGTACTTCGTGTATGGCTGCAAGTTTTCCACCAAGATTTGGTCATCTTTCCCCCAGGACTGATTTCTGCAGTATTGCCAAGTTTCAGCCAGCTCTTCGTACCTCCATTGCACCAGGTACGAGATGCCTCCTCCACGTCTTTCGATGTCTATTCCCTTCCATTCGAGTCTCAGAGAAGTTGCAGTCAGCGAGTCCGCCACCAAAGCTGGTGCCGGTGGGATGCCTATTTCCGCTGAATCATTAACAAAATTATATTTCTGATGACCAACATCAACCTGTCTGTGTCCTTACATGGGATTGATCAGACGTAAAGTCTCATCGCTATAATTTGTCAAATAGGTAAAGAATAACTGTTCGATCTACTATTACCATATGCTACAATGTGGACCGTTTGAGGGTCATCAAACTTAATCAAAGAACCACGTAATCTAAAATACTACTTCGTTATACTTGATCCACATATTCGCTCAAATAATATTCGATCCCCTTGTGGTATTACTTCATATCAGATAACATTGCTACGTAATAAAATACTGTATATCTAATACAATTTCTTCAGCTACTTCTAAAACATCCTCACTATATCCTAATTACATTGAAGTTCAGTAAAGATCGATTAAGCTACTAACTTCACAAGTCCCCTCATAACCGCATTTCTGCAATGAACATCCATATCGAACGATGAACATTTCCAAATCGTTGTAACCGAAAGTATGAACGTAGAACGGCAGCGCGCGTTCGCGGAGTACCAGAAGATCCTCGACGAGTTGAGAGCCGCGTTCCTGGATCGATGGAAGGTTACGAAGAACGACAACGTTTCGATGAAGGACTTCGAACGGTTCCGAACGATCGGCACCGGTGCGTTCGGCCGGGTCCTCCTCGTCAAATACCGGCCGACGAACGCCTTCTACGCGATGAAGGTCTTAGACAAGGCGAAGATCGTCAAGATGAAACAGGTGGATCACACGCGCAACGAGAAGAGGATACTGCAGTGCGTGAAGTTTCCTTTCCTCGTTTACATGGAGTTCTTCTTTAAAGACAACTCGTACGTGTACATGGTGTTGCCGTTCATAAATGGCGGTGAGATGTTCACGCATCTGAGACGGATGGGAAAGTTTGATGAAGGTTTGGCGAGATTCTATGCTGCACAGGTGGCTCTGGCCTTGGAATATCTTCATCATTGCAGTCTCGTGTACAGAGACTTAAAACCGGAGAATATTCTGATACAGAACACGGGTTACATCCGAGTGACGGATTTCGGTTTCTGTAAAATGATCGACGGCAGAACGTGGACACTGTGTGGCACTCCCGAGTACCTGGCACCGGAGGTGATCTTGTCGAAGGGTTACGGGAAGTCGGTCGACTGGTGGAGCTTCGGTGTTCTGATCTACGAGATGAACGCTGGCTACCCGCCATTTTATTCGAGGGACCCCATGAAGATTTACGAGAAGATCGTCGCGGGAAAGTACAAATTCGCGCATCATTTCGGGGAGGAGCTGAAGGACATTCTGAAGAACATACTGCAGGTGGATCTGTCTAGACGATACGGGAACTTGAAGGGTGGTTCCATGGACATCAAAACGCACAAATGGTTTCAGTCGACGGATTGGAATCAGATTTATCACCAGAAGATTCAACCTACTTTCATACCGAAGTGCTCAGCACCGGACGACACCAGTAACTTCGACCATTACGAGGAGGACTCGTTGAGGGTGGACGCCGTTGACCGATTCGCCAAAGAGTTTGAAAATTTTTAGTGGCGGGAATAGTTGACTGTGATCAGTACATGGTTCTAGTATTCTACTAGTACTCTAGTATTCTATTCTTACCTTTCAACTGTTGGAAGTAACGATTTAGCGCATCGTGACAACCCAGAACGCAATACAGTTCTTTGGGCGGCAGCAGTTCTTGCGTTCCATTCTGTAAACAATACGATTCGATGTTGCAGGCTCGTGTAATGAACGGAAGGAAATATGTAATGTTTTAAGCAGTAATATTGTTCCAGTATTATACTAACGCAGACAGCTTGACAGCTCGTGTCGAGTGCTCGTTGCCACGCTCCACAGCCCTTTGTGCACTGAAACAGATACAACGTTCGTGTGAGATTACACGATATTTTTAAGCTTTTTATGCAACTGAGTTCGTGAGATTATGATTCAATCGAATCCCTAGCATTATACTTTTTATATTCGTGTGTGAATTAAAGAAAATAAAACTTCGATCTCCTTACAAGCTTCATTTTCTCATTTACCATATTTTTTTACCACCTCATTTCTATCATAATTGTTTACCACGTTATTGCTGCAATTATTATAGAAAATATAAGCATTGCAATTAAGTCTTTCACTCAGGAACGTAACATAAAATTTACATTATTATTAGTGTTTGCAATTTTTTAAGGGATCTGTCTTTTTAAGGGATTGCTAAAGGATCTGTTTCAACCATTTTGTTGTGCTGCACGAAAGTAATCAAAATACCGGTGGGTTCGATTGTACTGAATTTACGGTTGGAATTTTGAAAGTGGGTTTAAGTGCCAAGGGATAAGTATCCCAAATGGACAAAGTACTTTTCAAAGTTTCCTTTATCTTTCCCTCACAGTAGGATAACGAATACCTACTACAGTTTTTCTAGTTTGAACTCGAAGCAGATATATCTAGCATAAGTAACAGATACCGAGACACAGTTTCCTCTTACGTAATGTTATTTGTCCAGTTTTAATGATCTTGATATTACAATACGAGTTTTTTGACTGAACTGAAGACCTCGTATAATCTTTCTGACATTATGATAATACCTGGTGTATTTATCACAGCATCTGTCAACGTAAGTTTAAAATATTTTAACAAGTAACGGTAAATATAAAGCAGAGAATATCTGTCTATATTTCTAAAATTACCAGAATGAAACTGAAAGGTTAATCTCTTCCGAATGTCGAGCACGCAAGTACTATTTTGGCATTGAAGCAACTGGAACGTCCACGAGACAAGTTGAAGTCGTGGTCAAGAAGACGAAGAAGAAGGAGAAGGCATGGCACGTGCCCTCAAGTAACGCCCACGTTCATAAGACGGTCGGTCGGTGTTCGTGCCGAGCATGGATTTGCGAACCGAAGTTTAACGCATTAACTTTCTGCACGAGAGGATGTGGGCATTTGTCGGCGACAACAACCCAGTGGACGTGAACGAAGGAAACGAGCCACGAAAGATACATCTTTCCTTTTCTTTTCGTGACATTCTTCTTACACAAATACATTCTTAGAAATTTTTTATTTTAACATTTTTAAAAGATCAATTTTTAAGATTGTGGTGTTAAGAACAATTTAAAATACGAAACAATTAACGAACGTCAGACACCCTTGTCACAGCTGCTTGGACTTGTGTAACAGTATAAAACGTTCCTTTTATAGCTAATTTCAGTTTTGAAAGAAGGAAGTAATCTGTTTTTAGATATTGTTTGTCAACTAAAAAAATGACTACAGAATTTAAAATAAGTTACCATAGTTATTCAGTTTGCAGGGCTTACAGTCCTGCGGAGCTTGTTCATCGAGGTAAATAAAGAATCCGGCAGCGACCTCAAGAACATCTTGAAACAGAAGCAAACGTAAATACACAGAAGCGATCGTCCACTTGAAGAACTTCAGGAAGACACAAAGAGAGTTTGTAGCAGATCTTCATCGAGTAGGTTAACTCTTGGAGTGTACGTATACATCTTTCAGCATGGTAGTGGATCAATCTGTTCCACTCGCGTTTCCTGTTCCAATTTCTATCTTTGCCTTGTAGCAAGTCGGTAATTGGTATTTAATCGTCCTTGACGATGGACGAGAATCTCGTTAGGAATGTTCGCAAGTGTATCCATTGTCCGTCGACAGCTGCGACTAGTAAAATCACAATTTCAACATCGTGTACCGACATACAAGAGAGCCATTTACCAATTGTCAAGCTGATCGACACTCGGCCGCGTTCGAGAGGCGCCGCACATGAATGATACCCCTCTCGACATTTTAGAATAATAAGCGACCCGGGGAAAGCTTAATTCGTCGGGATTAATATGGTGCACCTGCATCGAATGTTTCTCTTCTGCTTTTGTCAATCTCAAATTTATTTGATGATGAATGTTCAGTTTAGATAAGTTACATTAACATTTGGACTGTACCTCTATATTTATCGTTTACAAAAATATAAACTTTGGATTGAAAATCATTTGTTGTAGATTGGTAATTCATTATTTCTAATGTGTGATGTTTGTCACATCTTGAGGATCAAGTTAAAAAGTACTTATTATAAATTGTATTAAATGAAATGGTAAGTCATAAGGGTCTTTGGAGTACAAAGGATCGTTAACCGATCTCCCAATACGTGACAAGTGCAGGATTAAAAAGTATAGCGATTCTAGTTAAAAGACAACATTAAGTATAATGTCTGTTTCTGAGTTTTTTAAATAAACGTAAACAACAGTTTGCCAACACGCAGTGTCAGTGCACGAGAACGGTGGTATTCGAGGGTATCACATAGGTCAGATCGTCGCAAAAATCGAGAAGGAACCTCCAGTGTTAGATAAATAAGTTATTAATATACATTTGGTGGCAGTCTAGTTTTACGATCGTGGTTTAAAGCATTGTAATTACGCGCGACATCGACAATCAGTTTCGACGTTATTCTGTTGGGGTGCAACTAGGCTTTCTTTGCTTCAGAATAAATGTGGGGAACATACAACTCACGGATCAAGTATGTACATTTATAATAAATGCATGTATAACAAATTTATAAATTCTTCTAATTCCTAAATTTTCAAATTTTCAAATTTTCAAATTTTCAAATTTTCAAATTTTCAAATTTTCAAATTTTCAAATTTTCAAATTTTCAAATATTCAAATATTCAAATTTTCAAATTTTCAAATTTTCAAATATTCAAATATTCAAATATTCAAATTTCCAAATTTCCAAATTGTAAAATTCCTAAATTCCCAAATTCTAATTACAAAATCCCCAATTTCTCTAATTCCCCAATTCCTCAATTCCCTAATTCCCATATTCCTTAGTTCCTCAATTCCCTAATTTGCCAATTCCCTAATTCCTTTAATTCGCTGACTCCCTAATTTCCCAATTCCCTAATTCCTCAATTCCCTAATTTCCCAATTCCCTAATTTCCCAATTCCCTAATTCCCCAATTCCCTAATTCCCCAATTCCCTAATTTCCCAATTCCCCAATTCCCCAATTCCCTAATTCCCAATTCCCTAATTCCCCAATTCCCTAATTTCCCAATTCCCTAATTCCTCAATTCCCTAATTTCCCAATTCCCTAATTTCCCAATTCCCTAATTTCCCAATTCCCTAATTTCCCAATTCCCTAATTCCCCAATTCCCTAATTTCCCAATTCCCCAATTCCCTAATTTCCCAATTCCCTAATTCCCCAATTCCCTAATTCCCTAATTCCCTAATTCCCTAATTCCCTAACTCCCAAACTTTCTTTTAGTATACAAATCATAACCCAAAAGCTATCAAACAAAAGCAAGAAAAATTTTCCCAGAAAACGCAATAATTTCCACGAGGAAAAAGCTCGAGTTCAAAATACGATATTGGCTCACTGTTATCGGTACGAGAAAATAAAAAAAGAATTAGATACAAAAGAAAGGAATCCAGACAGGCACACTTATCTATGCTATGCACGTTCTAACAACCGAGGCGACGATAATTTTTAACGTCTCAATTAATCATATTTTCTCCGTGACATTTCATTGCTTCGGCCATTATCAAACAAGATCCCCTTTTTCAATTAGTTCGCACGAAACGCAGTGTTTCTTCAATGCTATATTCTTCTATCCGTGCCATTCGATTTCATTGGCCGGTTAAAGCGGCGTTTTTATTAGGCTACTTTTTATTGACTTCACAAAATATATTGCAAATATATAAAATAGTCTGTGAGTATATAAAATAGTTTGAGAGTATGTGAAATAGTTTGTGAATATATAAAATAGTTTGTGAGTATGTAAAATAGTCTGAGTATATAAAATAGTCTGTGAGTATATAAAATAATTTGTGAGTATATAAAATAGTCTGTGAGTATATAAAATAATTTGTGAGTATATAAAATAGCTTGAGAGTATATAAAATAGTTTGTAATTATATAAAAAATTTGGTGTACCTAAGTACATATATAAAATGTGTAACTCTTGAAAAGTATAGGAGAACCTCTCCAATAATACCAAAAGAAAATTCCTCAGTAACGTTTAAACAACTAATATTACATAGAAAATGGAATATTAATATTGTATTTCTGTAGCATTCACATGGGTAACGTTTTTATGGTAGTCCTCAGCCGACGCATCTTATGCGGTTGAAATGTAATCAGTAAGGGTTTAAACGAAACGAGGAGAGAACGGATAGATCCTCGTCCGTATAAAGATCTACGATCTACGGGGAGCCAAGTAGAGCGAGGGCCAGGCCTGGGGCGTAATGCGTGTTGAGGTTTTAATGAGGAAGTGAGAAATTAGCGGGCTGCAGCGTCGAGCCACTGTGCTTCAGCCGTTTTCCATCGTCTGATAGTTTTGTCAACCCCTATTATTGTTGTTCGTTGTTCGGTCGTCGGAAACGAAAAACGACCGTTTAACGAGCTTACATCTATCTTAAAACGACGTTGGTATGTTTCTTGTCTGTCGATTTTAAGCTTATTTAAAACCATTCGCTGTTAGCTAGTTTGTATTCCAAATTATAGTGAAATTTAGGTAGCCATTTTGGTTGCACTTTAGATTTTTCATCATAAGTTAGTCTATCAATTTTAAGATTACTTAAAGTCATCCACCCTTAGTAATTAATTATTTCGTCCTCCAAATTTTGGTGAAACTTAGGTAGCCATTTTGGTTGCGCTTTAAATATTCCGTCATAAGTTAGTCTATCAATTTTAAGCTTACTTAAAATCATCCACCCTTAATAATTAATTATTTCGTCCTCCAAATTTTGGTGAAATTTAAGTAGCCATTTTGGTTGCACTTTAAATATTCCATCATAAGTTAGTCTATCAATTTTAAGCTTACTTAAAATCATCCACCCTTAATAATTAATTATTTCATCTTCCAAATTATGGTGAAATTTAGGTAGCCATTTTGGTTGCACTTTAAATATTCCATCATAAGTTAGTCTATCAATTTTAAGCTTACTTAAAATCATCCACCCTTAGTAATTAATTATTTCGTCCTCCAAATTATGGTGAAATTTATGTAGCCATTTTGGCTGCACTTTAAAATGTTTGTTCTATCATAGGATTAAAAAATTAATAACAAAAATTTCTTTTTTCAAGAAATTATCCAAAGAACCTAAACTCTGTATCAATGCTACTGTCTTCTTCATCGGTCCCACGGTAATTTGCCCAGTGGCAAATACACAGTCACAAAATGTAAGAGCAGGCCATCGATGTCTATTTGGTTGTTTACAGAGACAAGAGGGTAGTCTTGAAAGTTTCATTTGCACAAACTGACTAGACAACTTCTGGTAGACTGGTAGCCAATGTCGAGTACCTTCATTTGTCACGAATGTCCTCGATGGTGGTCTTCCACTTTACGGACATGTCTGGATTTCGGGTACTTTCGCCAGACAGACATGTTCTCTCTCGTACTCACTTGGGTTTGTTTGTATATTACTTCCGTATAGACTACCGGATATTTTCATGGATTTTCACCGGCTATTTTGTTTAACTTTTACGTAGTTTCTTATAGTGAATACAATGTAATTACGAAAAAGTGAATAACTAAACTAAATTACTAAAATAAATTACTGAACTAAATTAAACTAAATTAAACTAAATGAATAAACCAAGTAAAAGATCCTTACGGAATAAACAAACGTGAATATCACTACACAAAATGCAACTTCGCACACAAAATTTTTCCTTAATTTTGATATGCATATAAAACCTTCCTGTTCCCATTCGAATCCGTTACAGACCGCTCCGTAAATAATCAGTACAAAAGAAATTCCACGAGTATCGGTTGGTCGCTATCGAGCCATGAAATTACCGGAAGCAGCGTCAAAGCTGAACCTCATATAAATTTCAACTCTCGAAATTGTCGAATAAAAATTCGTTCTTGTAAATACACGTCACGTCTTTAATTTCCTTCGCAGTATAAACGTTCTGAAATAGGTACATTGTGAACACGAGCGAGAATTTAGCCGCAAAATCGCCGGGATTAACGGAGGAGGGCAATTAGGGTTGCGTTTAGCAAAAAGTAGAGCGTCTTCCTCTCGAATAGTGTCGGCCGCAAGCTAACCGTTACTCGTCCGCGTTATGTACAGTCATCAGCAAATCTGATTTGCAATGGATAGAAACTTGAAATACAGTGAAATATTTACAAGTACATAGGGAAACTAGGGAGGAAATCGCTTATAGCGCAATTCGCCTATGCATGGTATTTGTGGATTTACTGCACGCGACTTTGTGTCACGAGGATGTTTCGAAACTCGCGTGATGCGATAAATAATAGTTTCTTAGACAGGAAGAATTACGAAAATGCTGGTGTATCAATTACGAAGCCTTTGTATCAATACCATGCAATACTTTCTCCTAACACTAGATTTAGCGTTCATTTTTCTATCTCACATTTAACATAAACTTTGGCTTATGAACTTGTTTCAAAGCTTACGATAAAGACGCCTATAATTAACAAGGTCCACCCAAATATATATTTTTAAATTGAAAATAAAGTAAATACCGAAGCATCAACTAATACAGCTATGTTAAAAATACGTCATAGCTCAACAGAATATGAGGACACCATGGTAATAAAATTCTGTAACATGAAATGTGAAAGTTGAATGAGTCATTTTGGCTGGTTGATGTTTGCACTATTAAGGAGCCTGTAAGATTATTATAAGCACAGAAGTTCTAAAAATTTAACGAAACTCTAAATCTTATTAAACTCTCGGACAATAAAGTAACTCTTATTATCTTATATATCTTATACACGTGTTAGCACGTGACTATGTTAAAAGTAACATGACGTTATACAAATAATCACTAAAGTAGCAGTATCTCATTTATTAAAATACGTTATTTAAATGAAAAAAAGGTGGTTATTAAAAGTAATAAACCACCAATTTTGCCTAAATAATAAACGACAAAACAAAGGTAGCAATCAAAGCCGTAATGCTGCTCAAATCATTCAGGAAACTACAGTGCTGCTTAAAAAGTCGCGTCCCTTTTTTTGGGAACAGTAATTAAGTGTATCGTAGGGCCTTTTGTCCTTTTCGTCGCGTTAATTACAGTTCTCGCTTCCTACCCTGGAGACACGCGTTGCTGGATATCCTTCCGGCCACACTAGGGGTCCTTTCTTTTTCCAAAGGATCTTTGTGAAAGGGAACGTGCTAATGATCGCCTACCGACTTTGAAATCTCGCCAATTTGCCTCCTGGACAGATGCTCCCGAAATACTTCAAGGCTACGAATCTGGGACGACTTTCTTCGTGAACCGAACATTTAATCTAACATTAAATCTGTTTCTAACATAATCTGTTTAGTGAACAGACCATGTATATTGTTTTCTCACTCCAACACATAGTGATTCAAAGAACGAAAGCAAGACGAATAGCACCACCTTTGAAATAAGCGACTGAGTTGCTTATTTCGAGGCAATATTGTGCATCCAGCCTTGCAGGATGTTTCAAAGCAGGAAGCAAACATTGCTCGTTAAATGTCCGCGCTTTTCCTGCGGTTTTTCGGCCAGACTTCCGGAACGGGGCCAAATAGGAGACAGAGCAATGGCGCGGAAAGAGAGGAGAGAACGGAGAGAGCGAATCCGGAGTCACACGGCAATTTGGCGACATCCGCCATAGGCCGCACTTGTACGCGATCCAATTTAAAGTCACGAAGCCGTACGAGCCCAGCCATTCTTTCATTCGTACACGCGTAATACGTGTATACGTCCATTCGTCTACCTATATGTACGCAACGAATAGAATGGTAAAAGGGATACGGGGGTGAAACGGAGACGGAGAACCTGACTTTGTTTTTATTTGCCGTTTACCGTCTCTTTAGCGGAGAGCCAGTGGACGGGCACCCCGGAGCCCGGGGACAGCACCGGAAGTACTTTCATTGTGCCTGGGGACCGACGTCCCTTTATTTTCGTCTCCGACGTTCGCCTATGTTAATAAACGATACTTGCTCGTCGGACTTGCTTTAAATTTGCTAACGACGTTAGAATTGTGGACTAAGTAGATGGATAAGTACATTAGTCGCTGAATTAGAGGACAATCGATAAAACGTAATCAAGTTTTTTTGCTCCTCTTTTTACTTCGAATAATGAAGAGTAGTTGAGTGAATTCAATATGTAAATCTAGTTTACAGATTTAGTACAATCTACGACATAAACGCGACTTCTTACCTGGTCGATCTTGCATCGTACTCCGCATCCCACTTCTGAACTCAAGTCGTCCGTTCGATTCTAAAAAAGAAATGACAGAAACTTTACATAAAAGTCAATCAAAAATTAGAAATACTAGAAATGTAATATACACTGTATTTCAGCTTGCGATTCATATAAAATTGAATCTACAATAAATGCAACGTAAAGTGCACTGCTATTAAACATAACAGGTGACACATTTTCCCTCGCCGAAATATGCAAAACATTTCCGCGTTCGACTAACGGCACGATGATTTAAATTCATGAATGACAATAGCATTCTTGAATAAACATATCGTTATGGTAATTAACAGTTTGCAAGTACTAGTTAACTCCCGAAATTCCCATGGAACGCATGGTTTCACACCCTCATTTCGAATTGTTCGCAACCCTTATGCCTTTCGTTCTCTCTCTCGTATTATCTCTGCACTTTTAACGATCTTCGTTTTCATTAAAAGCCGGATGTACACCTGCGTACCGGAAGAACCTAACGTACAGGTGCAGACAGTGTAACCGGTATCGAAAACGTGCGTCAGGATTATTCGGCGATTCATTCGCGACAGGCTAGGTACGGGGGTGTCAATTGAACCGGATGAAACAGTTTACTATCTTTTAAAGCTGGCAAGCGATTCAATTTATTTTCTGCGGCCCCTGCACGTAACGAGACCGGACCGTTACCAGCATTCGAATAGCAATTTTTTTATCTCCTCTTGATTGTGGCAAGGTACTTCAATATTGCAATTTCTATGGTGTTAGAAGGTGACGAGGGTGCAATCCGTAGATGGCGGTGTAGAGGTAGAAACGCTAGAGAATTTAATATTGAAAATAACATTCATACGAGTGCACTCTGTCAAAAATAAATATTCAAAAATTACAAACTTTCAAATATTTAACTCTTAAACTCTCAAGTCTCATATTTGAAAATTTTTCAATCTTCGAAAAAATCTTTCAACTTCTTTTACATTAAAAGTATTTATTTTTATAGTAAAAATACTGACTGGAATTTTAACTTCTCCCTAACAGTAATAACCGAATAATTTTGCACCCCAAATGTCACCTAAAATCGACTCCCCACAACCTAACTTAACAATTAAATATTAGAATGTTCTTCCGCCACGTGAAAAATCATGTACAGAAAATGGAGGTTGATTTTACGTAAGGAAACGTTCAGTGTTTTCCCAGTTAAGAGAATCTGCGACGAATGACGAGTTCTCCGATAACGAAAGCCTCAGAGGCGGTTGCAGTGTTTTCGCGGCTATCGCTTCATGCCGTGGTTGTATCAATTTTACGATGAATTTTTTTTCCTTTTCTCTGTTCTTTTCTCCGTTGGTTCAATCTCGTTATTCATTCCTTATGCCGGCTGACACGACGCTCGTTTAACTTTGCACCCGATTAATCAAACACGCCTAGACTACCATATGAAACACGTACCCCTGCGACATATTGCGAACTCTTCGTGCTAGAATATTCCTGGCAATATTCCTTT
The DNA here is from genome assembly GCF_050947335.1 of Megachile rotundata. NCBI lineage: Eukaryota > Metazoa > Arthropoda > Insecta > Hymenoptera > Megachilidae > Megachile > Megachile rotundata. The sequence goes on from NC_134991.1 coordinate 14,197,837, forward strand.
CGGAAATTTCTCTGCAGACGCTTTGTGGAGCGTTGTTTGTGTTCCTCGTTTTTGATTGCGGTTTGTTTTCTTGACCCCTCGATTATTAATTTTAACACTTCGTTGCATCGTTGAAACATTTAAGGAGCTTTGATAACTAATGCGTTGATATGTGAAGTATGTGGACTGGAGGAATGTTTTCTTTTGTATGGGAGAAGCTGATGGGAGATTCAGTGAATAGTTGATTTCTCTGATACTGTGATTAGTGAAAGATGTGTAGATAGTTTTGAAACTTCGTGAGAACAAGTATTCTAAGAATTAATTTTTAAGTTTTACTTACAGTTTTGTGAGAGAAGGAAATTTTAGTTATAATTTAACATTAAGTGATTAAAATTGTATTTAATAATAATTGTAATAATTGTAATAACTGTATTTAATAATAATTGTAATAATTGTAATAACTGTATCTAATAATAATTGTAATAATTGTAATAACTGTATTTAATAATAATTGTAATAATTGTATTTAATAACTTGCAACTTGTATTTCTTTCTAAGTGCCACAAAGAGCACCAACGCATTCAAAATGGCTTCCGTTCTCGTTAAAAGCATCGGCGCCAGTCATTTCAAAAACGGAAATCAGCCAGTAAAGAGCCGCTTTGTCTGATCTAAGGTAATCGTCTAATGTGTACATGCTCGTCCTTCCGCACGTCCTTCCGTCATGTTCAACGTCTTTGTTACGGTTGAGAGAGTTCGCCAACTGTTGCACCTCGCTTCCGAGAGACTTCAACGCCGATGATTGGGCCTAACGACCGGTCTTTTCCCTCCAATTCGATGCACGCAACGCGATTTTTTACGTAAGCTTGCTTTCAAGGCTTAAGCAGAATCGTGAATTTTATCCTTGAAACCAGTAACGGCTCGTAACACTGCACCCCGAAACATGAAACAAGTTGGGGATGTGCGTTATTTAATTTAGTGTCAAATATTATTCTGATGTGATATGTCTAGACAAAGAGGTACATATATGTTCCTCCATCTTCAAATAATTATTAAAGAGGTACATATATGGTTCTCCATCTTTAAATAATTATTAAAGAGGTACATATATGGTTCTCCATCTTTAAATAATTATTAAAGAGGTACATACATGTTCCTCCATCTTTAAATAATTATCAAAGAGGTACATATATGTTCCTCCATCTTTAAGTAATCATCAAAGAAGTACATATATGTTCCTCCATCTTCAAATAAATATCAAAGAGGTACATATATGTTCTTCCATCTTTAAATAATCATCAAAGAAGTACATATATGTTCCTCCATCTTCAAATAAATATCAAAGAGGTACATACATGTTCCTCCATCTTTAAATAATTATTAAAGAAGTACATACATGTTCCTCCATCTTTAAGTAATCATTAAAGAAGTACACACATGTTCCTCCATCTTTAAATAATCAAAGTACATGTACCTCCATCATTAAAGGAATATTTATTTAAAGTCCCACGTATTAAGCTATAATTACAAAATTCCCAGGAAGCTATTATACAAAACAGACTAGAAACGTTGTGAATCTTCTGAATAAAGATTCTACCTCATTACGTAAAATCCTTAACCACCCACTAATTACAGAGTTTCTCTGAAGTCTCATGAACAAACAAACGATCGTCTTAATAATTGTGAGGACTTTGACACGTTCGAAGCGTTTCCACGTGTTTCAAGTTGAAGGTAAAAGGGTATCAAGTTTTTTCGTGCGGTTTCGAACAAACCGTCGCACGGTGTTGAATGTATACCGGACGCTGTCCACTCGGATAAAACATCCACCTTCTGAGGTTTTTCTTTGGCAAACATCTCAGCGGTGCACCCTTTTCTCTAGGTTTCTTGGAATAAGCGGAAAAGGCTTTGGAAACGGGAAATTAAATCTGAAGGATTTTCAGGTTTAACAAAATTTTCATAGGATAGACCTTCAGAGTTGACATAATTTGAGGTCTTCAGAGCTTTGAAATTCAATGAAAGTTAAGATAATATGAGACGATCCCTCTGCTATTAAAATTGCTCTCAAAATTTTGTTAGAGTATTGCTAAATTCTGAAGTTTCCACATCCCAAAATTCTTAAATTTCAATATTTCAAATTTTTGAAATTACAGATTTAGAAATGTCTGAATCCTCAAACTTGGGATGCAGATATTTTAACTAATAAAAATCTAATATAATTTGAAAATGAATTTCAGTCAAGAAAATTGTATATTACTGGAATGTAGTTCATTGAAGATTCTTCTACCGGGTACTGAATCATATTAATGCATTAGCGGCAACTCATTAATTAATTACACGTAATTACATAGCTAAAATACTGTTATATGATTTGCTGCATGCCCGGCAATAATTGTAGCGTAACTAATTTTACTTGAACTTCAATCTAACTTAATTACACAGTTAGATCAAAAAGAAGTCTATCGAATTGTTATTCAAAAAGTCTGTAAATTATTCAACAATTAGATGATTTAAAATGAAGACACAGTAAAAGGTCAACAATTATTTAATTTGTTAAAATGAATCGAAAAATATTTGTTATTACACTTGAAAAGTTATAAAGAACTTAAAGAACTTGAAAAGTTATAAAAAACTTAAAGAACGTGAAAAGTTATAAAGAACTTAAAGAACTTGAAAAGTTATAAAGACTTGAAAAAATAAAGTTTGTTATAAAAGTTCATACGACTATATCTCCAGAAGGTTTTATAATCTCGAAATTAATGGCCGACGTGGATTCGCCGAACACGGTCGCCATTTAATTTCGTTAATTACCTTCAAGATCACGAATTAAAAACGACCGCCATCAGCTGCCACTCATTACGATCTTCAAACTGTTGTTGCCTACACGTAGCCCATATACATGCATATGTGTACACATATACATTGTAACATGCATGCGTTTTAATTGATATGACGTCATGTAGAGGCACCGAAAATTCTGCTTTCCACGATTTGTTAACCGTTTAAAACCGGGCGAATTATGTGCACCGTTATTTTGATCAAAAAATATGGCTATCTTATGGCGTTCACAAAATGTTCCGTAATCGATTTTCAACGATTTATGAAGGTTTTATGAAGGTTTAAAGTACATCTTTCAGAAATATTAATCTACCAATTAAGGTTGTCTTAACATGATGGATCGTGAGAGAAAATCAAGCATGTTTGAACGAGAAATTCCCTCGAATTCACGAAATCTTAATGGATGGGGGCATCGCCCGTATACGAAAATCTAATACATACGCGTGTATGAAGGTTTTCAACTTCTTGCTTCACAATTTTGTTTTTGGGAATATTTTGGGTGAAGTTTGGGACGAAAAGTGGAGTTTGAAGATTTGGGGATTTGGGGAGTTGAGATTTTGGGGATCTGAGGATTTGGGGATTTGGGGAGTTGTGGATTTCCGGATTTGAGGATTTGGGGATTTGGAGAGTTGAGGATTTGGGGAGTTGGGGATTTGGGGATTTGAAGAGTTAAGATTTTGGGGAATTGAAAATTTAGAGATTTGAGGATTTGAGGATTTGGAGATTTGAGAGTTTGGAAATTTGAGAGTTTGGAGATTTGAGAGCTTGGAAATTTGAGAGTTTGGAGATTTGAGAGTTTGGAGATTTGAGAGTTTGGAAATTTGAGAGTTTGGAGATTTGAGAGTTTGGAGATTTGAGAGTTTGGAAATTTAAGAGTTTGGAGATTTGAGAGCTTGGAAATTTGAGAGTTTGGAGATTTGAGAGTTTGGAGATTTGAGAGCTTGGAAATTTGAGAGTTTGGAGATTTGAGAGTTTGGAGATTTGAGAGTTTGGAAATTTGAGAGTTTGGAGATTTGAGAGTTTGGAAATTTGAGAGTTTGGAGATTTGAGAGCTTGGAGATTTAATACCTTATAGACTTGATAGTTTGGAGGTTTAAGAATTTGGAAATTGAGAGTTTAGAGATTTGAGAGGTCGAAGATTTGAGAACCTTGAAAGAGTTTGAAACCATAAAAAATCAACCCTATAAAATTCCTAACTTCATAAACGTAATAATTAAAAATTTGTAAATGTCCTATTACAATAATTCCAAGTCTAGAAATTAATAACTTGTTACTCCTCAACTTCCTCAACTTCTCAGATATAAAATTCACAATTTTTCCAAAATACAAAACCGTCAAGTAGCCACATTTCTATCGCAGACAAAACTTGCTCTCTCCTAATAAAAATCTGACGATCATCCCGATAATGAAGCACCTCGAACTTCGCAGTATCTCTGCTTACGTATACCTAACTCAACCTTGAGTCCGTACGTTTAACGTACGGAACGACGCAAAATCAAGACACATCAGATTCGCACGGGATTTCGAATTTCACACGATTATCGATGCACCTCGAGGTGAACCCGTAGCAAGTCACGAGGCTGGGCTGTAGGTGAGAGGATGTGGCCGGCAGGAAGTTCATTGTATACGGCTACACATATAATATTGCACGTCCAACGATCCTGGAGATACTACGTAGTTTCGTCGTGATCCAACTCGGAATTCTGCAGGTTAATTTCGAATCCTTACAGGTATGAAACCACGCGATCGTTCGGTTATGGCTGCAGCTCTGCGTCCACGCAGAACGAAATCGTATGTAGGTTAACGCGTGGGCGGAGATCCATTACACGAGACGTTTATGTAATTATTTTTCAATTAAAGGGAAAAATTCTACGTTGAAATCGTGGAATTTCGAGTCCGACGTTCATTGTCATACATATTCTATGAAAATTTAACACGTGTGTGTACGTGTTTTGTAAATTAATTCTACGAACAATAAGATTTTTATTAAAACGAATTGTGTACTTTTTTCATTTAAACAGAATTGAGATAAAAGCAATTGTATGTATATTTTAATTTAAGGAGGTATTTAATATAAGTAGCTATGGATGGTACATGTCGAGTATGTAAATTATACATATTCATATGTGTATATGTATGTAAATTGTACATACTCATATGTGTATATGTATGTAAATTGTACATGCTCATATGTGCATATGTATGTAAATTGTACATACTCATATGTGTATACATATGTAAATTGTACATACTCATATGTATACACATATGTAAATCATACATATTCATATGTATACAGATATATAAATCATATATACTCATATGTATACACATATGTAAATCATACATACTCATATGTGTATATGTATCTAAATTGTACATACTCATATGTGTATACGTATGTAAATCATACATACTCATATGCATACACATATGTAAATTCTACATACTCATATGTATACACATATGTAAATTCTACATACTCATATGTATACACATATGTAAATTACACATACTCATATGTATACACATATATAAATTCTACATACTCATATGTATACACATATGTAAATTATACATACACATATGTATACGCATATGTAAATCATACACACTCATATGTACACATATGTCATATGTTATATCATCGTACATTGCATGACCACGTGTCATCACCACACATACACATCACAGTACATGTATGCTATATTGCGACTTTGATACACCTCTATCTTCACATTTGGAATGTGCATAATATACTACAATAAAGAAGTACATGCTATACTACAATTACAATTTTCTATAACGAAGAGTTGTAAATAAATTTCTCTACAAGCTTCTCCCTAAAATTTTAAATTTCCCGCCTGATTTTAAAGCACGGTCTGCATTAATATTTGCGTCGATTCTTTTCTGTATGAAATATAATTGTGTGGATGTTGAGCAATTTATCGAATAGGTTCATGGCGATGTACAGAGATCCAAAGCGTAACGGACCAGCAACAAAGTTTAGAGAACTGATCGTGGTGATTATGCAACTAGGGTCATCCTAGGCATCACCTCGAGATAACACGACTCAGTTACTATTCGTGTTTACCAAATCGGGCGCCGTTTGTACGCCAACTGTATCGTAAACACGAATGTCCGTAGATTTTTATGAATCCTAGTTTTTTGTGTATCATCGAAAACATTGGAATCTTATCGTCCTTAACTGTTTCCCTTGCCCTTCGAACTTGCCCAAAAAAAGAAGACAGTAAGAAACGAAGAGAAGATAAGGGACAGAAAATTGATTACTAGACCCATAATTTCTTTTATCTAACTGGTGGATAATTAAAACTTCAGGGGACAGTTGATAAACCGCTATATTTAAAAATTAAAATAAATGGATTATTTTTCCGCTTTGATGACGGGTTGAAGAATTTCTGTGGACACGATAAGGTTCCCGTGGTCTCGTGTGAACTGGATAAGAAGCTCGTAATATGTGTCTTCGGCAATTGGCGTGAACGAAAATTGGCAGCAATTATCAATTTAACTCTTCACGAAAGGATCGGTTTAATCATTTCACCAGACCGCCTTTTGTTCCGTTCATCTCTCCTGATGCATCCTTTCAATCTTCTCATTCAATCTTTGTACCGGCCGGAGAGTACTGAGAAAAAGGAAACCGAAAGGAGAGTGCAACAAGTTTCGCTGTAAACGCTACGCCCTCGTGCAAATCATATTTATCATAATTTTTAACGCAAATTTTGATTGACCAGAGCTCTCACATAATTAAAAAATGTCAGAGAAAATTTATTTGCATTTATTAAGTGGTGCAAGCATTTATTTAATACAAATAAATTTATTCAATCAGTTTAAACATGTGTGATTTTTTCATTTAAATAAACCAAGAATTTAATACATTTTTACATAGAATTTTAAGAAGAGTAAAACAGAGAAAATGTATTTGCATTTATTAAGTGGTGCAAGCATTTATTTAATACAAATAAATTTATTCAATCAGTTTAAACATGTGTGATTTTTTCTTTTAAATAAACCAAGAATTTAATACATTTTTACATAGAATTTTAAGAAGAGTAAATCAGAGAAAATGTATTTGCATTTATTAAGTGGTGCAAGTGTTTATTTAATACAAATAAATTTATTCAATTAGTTTAAACATGTGTGATTTTTTCATTTAAGTAAACCAAGAATTTAATACATTTTTACATAGAATTTTAAAAAGAGTAAAAAATAGAAATATAGTTTGAATAATTTTTTATAAAACAATGCAGATAATGTGGACAGATTAAAATGGAATACCATGCGCATTCTCAGTTATTGAAGCTATAATAAAGAACCTTGAAGCTACTTTCAGCGAGATGTGATATTTTAATGTCATTTATGCATTATCAAAAGTTTGCCCCAATTTATATTAATAAATTAATATAGTTGAAGGTAAAAAATAACTCTATAAACTGTTATGAAAATACACAGTAAAATGTAGGCTAATAAACAACTGTATTATCTCCTCTTTTAGTTCTGAAAGATAAATTAAAATACTCTCGTCATTTGTCAACAAACAAATATTTTTTATTTTCCATAACAAACGGTTTAAAATATACAGTCTTAGTTTCTCTATGAGTTTCATTAAATATTCGTTTTGAACAAACTAAAAACAGAGAGCTCAAAACTACCCTTCCGTTCGAATACCATCGCGTACCTTCATAACAAGATGTAAGATCGATTTTCCGAGCAAGAAAAAGGCAAAACGAAGTAACACGAAGCTCCTGTATCCGTTACAACTCGTCTTTCATCCTCGAGACCGTGCTTATGGACTGCGATGATGCGCCGTCGTGTAGTTAAGTTAATTAATGAATGGTATAGTCGGGATGGAGAGTGGACTTAAATTGATACGTCCTTCGTGTGGAGCCATTTTTGTGCCACGCTCGCCTCGCTTCGAAAACGCTTCTCGCTACTTCCAATAAATCGCTGATCGTTTATTTTTTCTCGTTTCTCGTAATCGCAGATTAGCTCGTAGAAAAAATTCGACGCTGACAAATGAGCCACGTGCGATACGCCAAATTGAAATGAAGACACCTCCCGGAAAAAGACGGGAGACGATCATCGATTTCTGCCACGTTTTGCGTTGACCTCTTTGCAAGGAACCGCCGCGATAAAGAAATTTCTCGGCGATTGCAATTATTTATTGCTGTAAACAGTCAAGTTCGACGCGCGTGATGAAAATACTGCGTGGAAAAATCAGTGTCTATTTCACGGCCGATTTAGTGGCTCGTAGTTTTCATAATTCGATACTGGTCGCCATGTTTTTTTTATTGGAACTTTTTCTGCTACTCGTCTTGATAAATTTTTGCTCGCTAGATAAAAGTTCTAGATTGAAAATTTCCATATATTTTTACTGTTGAAAAGAAGTTTAAGTATCGTAACCTTGAATACCTTTTTAAATTGAAGTTTATAATGTTCACATTTTAAGGGTCAAATCACTACAATCACAAGGGTCAAATTTAATTTGATTTTCTAAACTATAGACTACGTGTTACACATAAACTATGTCTTCCGTTTTATTAGAATGTTTTTAAGAACCTTTGAATCAAATCATCCTAATGTTTACACCATAATTCATCTAGTATTCAAGCATTAAAATCATGGTCTCATACGTAACTTTTATCTATCAATACTTTCACAATAAGAGTATATAATTATGTTACACGTATCTCTAAAAAAGATGATAAAATACTACCAAAATCGTATCTTACTTCTTTTTGATTTACTCACGGTGATTTGGTCAAAATTTTTGTCGAGATAAACGAATATCAGGTTCACATAAATAATCTGTCACCTCTGTAACGAAATTGACATAAATTATCACTCGGGTTTCTTCTTTTTCTCGTTTTACAAAGAACCTCCTGAATTTTTGAAAAGTAAACATTTGTTAAAGTTGAAAACCACTTGCAATTGATTTCATCAAGTAAAAATATTGCGACATGAGCTCTTAATTTTATTGCTGAACATTGTAATGTTTATATTAAGTTAATGTTTATTTACATTGTAGTACTAGGTACTTAATGTTTATTTACATTGTTATGTTAAGTACTTAATGTTTACTTACATTGTTATATTAGGTACTCAATGTTTATTTACATTGTTATGTTAAGTACTTAATGTTTACTTGCATTGTTATACTAGGTACTCAATGTTTATTTACATTGTTATACTAGGTACTCAATGTTTATTTACATTGTCATACCATGTACTTAATCTCATTTTAAAATATCACAAAGTTGATAATAAATACTTTACAGCACAAAGTACAGTATAATTTATAATAAGAAATGTCAGCAATAAAGTTCAGAATCTAACAGAGTTCCTTAAAATCAAGATCTCCCAATGAAACTCCAAGAAAACTTTCTAAATGCCATTTCACCCAATAAATATAAGAAATGTTAGAATAAAGAATTTTCTAAAAAATAAATTTACCTGATTCAAATCGAGGTCCGGACATTTCGAGGCGCATTCTTCCTGAAGATTGGCAGGAACAGTTCGATCTTCGAGGTCCTCCGGCAGAAACGCCGAGACGCTTCCCGCCAACGCCAACACCTTCAAAATCACGCATAATCCCTTTGCTAACATAATATCCACAACCCCCCCGAAACGAGCCCTCGATCACCCTCCTCTGAATTTTCTGCCGCAATATTTTTATCCGTCGATCGTCATTGTTCTCTCGATCCGTACAACCTCCACGGTTTCAACGGCGAACTTAAACCTTCCACATTCTTCCACATCGATAGCTCAACAGAAACTTTGAATTACTGTTTCTTCACCGTCACTCGCGCACTCTGTCAAATATCACACACTTCTTCGATACTCCTTTTAAAAACTTCTTCAGGTATCATCAAGGTACTCGTATCATCCAGTCTCAAATGTCCAATCAATTCCAGTTTCACTATTAATTGTAAACGATAGAATCCACTGTGCGACAGCAAGTATAGCACCTTTTCGATCGAACAACGTGTATCACGAGAGGATGACCAGGTGCAAGAATTCGAGTTCGAAAATATTTCGAATCACCTGTGACGTTCGAGTCACGAGGCTCGCACTGCAACAGCCCGGCGTGGTTGTTGTTAATGTCTGGCAACCATAAGAGCAACTGACTCCGAATAGCCACTAGAGAGTCAACTATCCCCCACCATGGGCACCCTTATCTGTTGCACTCTGCTTGACCAATTCCCTCCGGTGCTGCTGGTATACTACGTATACTCCGCACGAAAGCGTGTATATCGTACTTGTGGATGTCTGAAGACAGGCAGGAACGATCTGAACCTTCGTGCGGGTCCAACCAACTGGTCAATTGGCAGATTGACCTGTTCTTACTATCCTCGTAAACTTTCATTCATGCATTCGCACGTGCCGTTTCAACTGGCTGACGCTGTCTTTCAGGTAGACGGAGATGATATGGGGACTTCGATGGAGGATTTTTAGTGGCTTTTTTTGGGGGAGGGGAAGTGGGAATTTTGGGTGCTTGTGGAGTTGCGGAGGGGGAGATGTAGGAATTTGGGAATTGGGGATTTTGGAGATGGGAGGGGTGGAAGTTGGAAGGTGGAATTTTGGGAGTTTGGAATCTGCAAGGTGGAATTTTGGGAATTTGGGAATTTACAAGGTGGAATTTTGGGAATTTGGAAATTTACAAGGTGGAATTTTGGAATTTGGAAATTTACAAGGTGGAATTTTGGGAATTTGGGAATTTGGAATTTGGAGAATTTGGAAAATTGGGAGTGTTGGAATTTGGGGAATTTGGAAATTTGAGAGTGTTGGAATTTGGGGAATTTGGGAATTTAGGAGTGTTGGAATTTGGGGAATTTGGAATTTGGGAAATTTGGAAATTTGAGAGTGTTGAAATTTGGGGAATTTGGGAATTTAGAAGTGTTGGAATTTGGGGAATTTGGGAATTTGAGGAATTTGGAATTTGGGAAATTTGGAAATTTGAGAGTGTTGGAATTTGGGGAATTTGGGAATTTAGGAGTGTTGGAATTTGGGGAATTTGGAATTTGGAGAAATTGGAAAACTGGGAGTGTTGGAATTTGGGGAATTTGAGAATTTAGGAGTGTTGGAATTTGGGGAAGTTGGAATTTGAGAAATTTGGAATTTGTGGAATTTGGAATTTGAAGAATTTGGAATTTGAGGAATTTGGTATTTGGAGAATTTGGAATCTGGCAAATTTGGGAACTTGGGGTGAACCAAATTTTTATTAAGAAATAATTCTCAAACACAAATCTTTTTTTCTATCAAGAAATGTCCATCTCATTCAAACATTGAATAACAACCTAACACACTCTAAAATTATTAACCTCTATTTGTGAACAAAAAGCCTATTTTCCTTTCATCAACACCACGTCCTCTGCTAGTGCATATGCATTCAAACTTCCTATTATAAATCCTACCATAAATGCACGTCTATTATATCAACTAACATAGGTCAGTTTCTAAATGACAAGACTATGAATCTGAAGATTAATACAATAAAAGACAAATTGCAAAAAAAAGGTATTTCAAATTTTTTTTTTTATTTAATTTATTAAATTTGTGTCTTCATCATGCTCGTACAAGTGAACATTATGTACAACAATACTGGGTTGAATTTGAATTATACATTGGCTGAAGATCACTTCGTTAAGTCAACTACCCTCTTCTCTCGCATTAGGTCGGATGGAACAAAGCAAATTTGAAGCGGAGCTTCAAACGAATACTAATATCTATATTGACGTTTCTGACCGGAAAAAAGAATGCATACTCTCTAAAAATTTCTGTACACACGCTTCATTTTGACACCCCTATAACACCTTATGTTGAGGGGACACCCTAAACTGGAATTTCGACTTTTTAACAAAGGAACACGAATAAAATTCTTCTGTATTGTTTTTCACATTTATTAAGCTTTGAATTTTTACACGTTTTAAAATTTTTATAGCCCCAAATTTTCAATTCTTAAATTCTCAACTTTCCACGCTTTCAAATTTTTTATTTTTTATTTTAAATTTCTAGGGTTCCCAATTTCAAGGTTTCCAAATTTTCTAATTTTCTACAAATTTTTTCACATTTTCTAATTACTTAAGCTTTGAATTTTTACACGTTTTAAAATTTGTATAGTCCCAAATTTTCAATTCTTAAATTCTCAACTTTCCACGTTTTCAAATTTTTTATTTTCTATTTTAAATTTCTAGGGTTCCCAATTTCAATGTTTCCAAATTTTCTACAAATTTAAATTTCCAACTTTCCCAATTTCCACGTTCTCAAATACCTTTTCTAAAAACCTAAATTTCCACATCCACAAATCTTCAAATCCTTCTACTTTCAAATCTATAATTTTTCCTTACTACTCAACGTTTCCACTTCTTCAACTCTCCCACATATATCAATTTCCCAAACAACAAACTTTTCCCAAAAATTTCTCCACCCACGCAAGTATTACAATACTCTCAAGATACAAACAATAATCATCGCAGTGGTGCATTTCGTTTTGTAATAATAAAGTCGACCACACCGTCGCGCCATTCTCTCCTAATTGTTTGTTTCGTGCTATTCCTTAGCCAACCGTGTTCAACTCAAAACGATGATTCATTTCGTCAGATTAAATCTGCGGACGACAAGAGTCGCTCTGTATTATTTGTGTTACCATTGTCAGCCATGGAGCCACGCATCGGTTCTTTCTTTTCGATGACCCGAGAGAAATCCATTCTTCGACGCCAACGCATATCTATTCGATCGCATGGGTCTTTACATTCAGACCGGGATTTACAATTAGACCGAGCGAGCTCCTAAGACCCACCCAAACAAAATATTACACGAATCATGCACTTCCTTTTACTAATGTAACATTCGATTTTTAAAACTTGCAATAACTCGGTAATAAATTTTCTAGTAATATTCGTAAAACAGTATTAAGTATAAGGTTAAAAGTCTTGCAAGTAATATTACCTTTTCGGCTGAAAGTCTTCCACGTGTTACTTCAAGGGTTGTATTTTTTAAATTCTTAAGGAAACTCTCAATTTGTGTATTTTGAAGGTATTGAACTTACAGCTGCATATTATGAAACATGAAACAATTTATGAGGACAACTTAAAGTTTATTAAAAAGTATAAATTGTACTGTTTACACTAATTTATTTCAAAATTTTTCTACATATTTATATCCACTCAGATACTGCATTTTGTGAATATTTATATTTACTCTAAATTTGATAATTTGTACATCTTGTGAACATGTATGCATGAGCAACTTATAGCACATCTGATAAATATTTGTACCCTTTAATTTTATTTATTAGATCCATTTTAGCCGGCGCGAATAGTATACCCATTACGTGACACTGCGTCCATTTTGTTCCCCATTCTTCAGCAGTTCCAGAAGTTGCTGGAATTCTTTCCTTAGGTACGTCATGGCATGTCATCTAACAGAAAGAAATAGCACAAGTTGATGTATATTATGTTTAAGAAAAATACATTCTTCAATTTATTATTATTTTATATTATTATAGATGCATTGGGGTATGCATACAGGAGGTTATGGAATTAAGAGAGAGGATCAAGAGAAATTATTATAGAGGTTTAATGTAAGAAATTATTAATTTTTGTACTAAAAAAAGTTTAACAAATTGAAGACTTAAAAATTAAAAAAATTGAAGATTGAGAAGTATTAGAGATTTGAAATCACATGTCTAACAAATTGAAGACTTAAAAATGAAAAAATTTGAAGATTTGAAGTATTAGAGATTTGAAATCACATGTCTAACAAATTGAAGACTTAAAAATTAAAAAATTTTAAGATTTGAAGTATTAGAGATTTGAAATCACAGCAGCACACCAGGTACAGTTTGTCCTAAGAATGCAAAGAAGATATCTATCAAAAAGACGAAAGTTGATTCAGCATAAAGGCCGGCATAAAAGTTCAGGTGCCGCAGCTTTCTCCTAAGCGAGGGCAGCAAAGATTTCGACCAAATCAATTAACACGTCGAGATTATGAGCAGGCGAATTCAGAACAGCTTGTTATGAAACGACAGCGATCTGTGGCACGTTAGTTCCAACCTCAATGGCGGTTACAGGTTACCTAGGGCTTCCTGCGGAAATGGCCAATATACTCCTCCGACCTCCGACTCACTCAGTCACTCGCTCACTCGGATCACTCCTGTTTGGTGTACCCTGTACCCATATGATCGCCCTGTCGCTCGACACGTACTCGTTACGGGTCATCATCGTGATCTATGCGCCTACAACAAACGTTACATCCTTAATCTAACCTGCTAATCCTACGCTCGTGCTGAGCGAGAAAGTTATTCCTCTGGTCCATCTTCTCTGCATCGTCCGATAAATTTCAAATCTTAGTTCAATGTTTCACTTTCTTTTTTCACTTGTATGATGATGAACACCTCTAGGTTAACACCTCGGTATTGGCATCCTAATTGAGGAACTCGTTGTGACTTTTTCAATGAAGGAACAGAAGCTCTTGCATGTGGACATATTCGATGACCGACAAATTATATATTGTTAATTTGATGTTCAACATTTTCTTTCTTCAGCTACGATGTTGCCAATCCTATAATGTCTATATTAATGTCATAATATATTACTTATTGCTATCATTGCATACGGGAGACGTTCAGAAAATGTATGGGTTTAAAAGTTTAATGTTTAAAAATCCAAAAGTTACAAGTGAAAACCTATGGCCAACATACTTGTCTCCAATATACTTGTCTCCTAATCTCATCGCAAAGTCTCCATTACATAAAATTGTACAGGTCCAACGTAAACGAGTTATCCACCCGCACCCCGCATGATCCTCAAGCAGACTAACCGGCGTTACGATTGACGCGGAGCGCATTCCTCTTCTTTGATACACTTTATTGGCCTAATAGAGCCGAATTGTTGCCGTATCGTGTAAAGCGTGGTAAGCTCTAGACGTCTTACACGAAATGGTTCTTCTTTTGTAAGACAATTACGTTGTATGCAAAACAAACGTCCATCGGTGAGGCACGTGTGAATTGGGTCGCACTTGATACACATTGGGAAACATTGCTCTCATAATCGGGTTGTTAATAAATGTGTTGCTTTCAACGGGTCAAAGCAATTATCTTCCCTCCAGATTTATTGCTTTATTAGAGAATTATGTGTATCTATTTCGAGCGTGCCTCGTTTGCTGTAATATCGCCTATTATATGTATCGTGCATTACAAGAATATGCGTAGGTGAATAGTAAATTATCATAAGAAAAATTTACAAATATTAAGTGTATCAGAAAAATAAAAATTGTACTTTAGTTAGAATTAAAATTTTAATTAAAAGTAACCCCCTCCTATCCCCCCAACCTCTTTCCTACCCCCCCCCCCCCCCCTGAGGAGAATTATCTAGCGTGGAATTATTGGGCGAGAAATTATCGAGCGGGGAATTATCTCGGTACCAGACCTAACCTAATCTAACCATCAAAATATTGACTGAAAATTTGACTGAGATCTTGCTAAATTTATTGACGACACTATTTGTCACTATTAGTTTAAAATTATTTGGGGACGAAGAAATATAACGCGTTCATTTTTGTTTCTACAATAATTTTTTCATGCTTTCCGCATCTTACACATCTTACGTGAAAATATATGTATGGTTGAACGATTAACGCGCTGGTAATAAACGATGAAATAAAACGATTCTTGAGGGAAAAAAAAGTTTCGTCCATGTCACAGTGACCCCTGTTATTATTATATTAACGGATATCTATTAAATTCCACGTTGCCAACTTACGCAGCGTTTTGCATATTCGAAGAAGGAATCTGGAAGATTGAAATAATAATTCATAATTAATAAAACGTGCAAGTGGCCGGCTGAACAAAGTTCAGCTTAACCAATCTTGTACGGTTTTCAATGCTTTACGATGATAAATTGTTATCTTTATCGGAAATTAATTGCGAGCCAATAGTTCTTGTAACACTTGAACAAAAGTAACACCTATCCTGTTAATTATTAGCATGTTTGCTGCTGTTTCTTTTTATTGTAATCGGTGTATGTGTTTTGACATATGAATCGATAGTGCTAATGAGAAATTCGTCATAGTTCGATGACACCTTTTTTCTGATGAACGCGAAATAACCGTGGCTTTGACGTTTAAATACGTGTCAATACAAGATGCATGCATATCTTGTGACAATATTTTATATATTTTATATATTTCATATATTTTATATATTTTACATATCTTTTTAAAAAAGATATAAAAGTCACTTGGTTACTGTAAAGCAATTAATTTAAAAAGTTGAAAACATTTTACATGCCTTATTTTGGCGCGTACTTTTAAAATTCATATTTTCCCACATACCGTCGGGAAAAGTAACACTAGAGTCATCTAGCGGTCAGGTGTGAAACTACAGAAATAAAAAATTTCGTTCTTTAGTCAAATAAAACATTTTTGCTTTATTGTGCTACAAAGTCAAAGAAATGTCTTTACAGGGAATTAGTGTCACTATATTTGAAAGAAAATTTTCTATCATTATGTCAATCCCTATATTATCGACGGGAATTAAACTACAGTTTCAAAAGTGTACTCTACTTGTCGGAAAGATGGTGCCATTTGTTCCATTTTTGAACAAATATATTGATTTCATTGATTATGCTATATATTTATTACATATTTATTAATATTGATTTCATGCTGTTTGTAATATAACCTGTGGGTCCGTTTTCGTGAAAATTGTATTATTTATCTTCTTATGAATGCCTGCTAGATATAATGATTGTCAGAATAGCGATGGTGGGGACCGGTTCCCCTCCGTCGCCATTTTCCCCAGGGAAGCCAGATTTGCACCCGGTTGTACAGTTCCTTACAGTACATTTGCTTTTCTTTGATTTTTGGGAGGTTAGAGCGAGACGGACTTGCTCTAATGTATTAAACAACACAACACCAGAAAGACTAAAATCGAAAGAGTTAGTAAATTTATAGTTAAAGTACTTGTAAATGAAAATTATTATACTGATGGTTTAGTTCTCTAAGTAGTTTCAAAGAATCATTATTTTGTATAATAAATATGACATACATTCAGTTCTTCATGATTGTTACAAAAATAATCTTAATTGCTGAAATCGTTTCATGTAATTTACAAATCAATAAAAAATAATTTCTTTTATTAACTGTCAATTTTTTTTAGAATGGTAAATTCTCCAGATTATTTAGGACCCAAAGATGTTGATTCTGAACAGAAACCAGACAACTCTGAAGAAAATAAGGATGATAATGAATCAGAGAAGTCTGTAAAAACAAGGGGTGGTATGTGAACAAAAAATGCTATTAGTGTTTGTACTTAAAATAAAGTTATCAGTATCATTATATTGCAGATAGTGTAAAGTCAAATGATAGCGATGTAGAAGGAAGTCCAGCTCAAAAAGAAGATAATAGTGGTTCTGCTTCTGAGCCAGAAGATAGTGTAAAAAAAGCAAAACCACTAATAGATTCAGATTCAGAAAGTGAACCACCAGAAAAAGAAGCTTTAGCTCCAACAGCAGATGCTCTTTTTGGAGATGCTAGCGACATAAGTACAGATGATGAAAAAGACAAAGAAGAAAGGAAGAGAGAAAAAAGTCTAAGTAAAAGTAGAAGTAGAAGTAGAAGTAGAAGCAAAAGTAAAAGCAGAAGCCGAAGTCGAAGTAAAAGCAGAAGTAGAAGTAGGAGCAAAAGCAGAAGCCCAGATAGATCTGACAGTGGTGGTGAGGGTCCTAGTCAAGCAGTTATTGAAGATGTGTGTATTAAATATTGTCATTAAAACATTATTGATAAGTAAAGTGACTATAATTGTTAAATTTGTTCTTGAATTTGTTTAGGATGTGGATAAAGAAAAGGAAGAAGAACCTGAACCTCCACCAGAAACAAGAATTGATGTAGAGATTCCAAAAATCACAACAGATTTAGGTCGTGAAATACACTTTGTTAAGCTTCCAAATTTTCTTTCTGTAGAAACACGACCATTTGATACAGAAACATATGAAGATGAAATTGATGAGGAAGAGACTTTGGATGAAGAAGGACGAGCTAGATTAAAATTAAAAGTTGAAAATACTCTTAGATGGAAAGAAACTTTTGATGACGAGGGTAAAGTTGTTAAGGAAAGTAATGCCAGATTTGTAAAGTGGTCCGACGGTAGTATGTCTTTACACCTGGGTTCCGAAATTTTTGACGTGTATAAACAGCCACTTCAAGGCGATCACAATCATCTTTATATTCGTCAAGGAACTGGTCTCCAAGGTCAAGCAGTATTCAGAACTAAATTGACATTCCGTCCACATTCTACAGAATCTTTCACTCATAGAAAGATGACTATGTCTCTGGCAGATAGATCACAAAAAACTTCTGGTATAAAGGTTTTGTCTCAAGTAGGAACTAATCCAGATCAAAATAGATATGAAATGATTAAAGTACGTTATATTCATTTACATAAATTATCATGAAAAATATGTGTATACAGTATTAGATTAACAATCAATCATTGAATTAAAAATTCCTATAATTATTTGTAGAAAGAAGAAGAGAAACTACGAATGGCAATGAGAGTACAAAGTAAAACAAAAAAGAGTACTGCAGGTAGAGGAACAACTGGAAGATCCGTGAGTGGATATGGTGGTGATGCTTACCATGATGATGGCTCCGATGATGAAGGTGCAATTTCTCTCGCAGCGATTAAGAATAAATATAAGAAAGGAATAAATATTCCTGTCAAAGGTAAGTTTTATATATAAATCAGGCAAATTTCCTGAAGTAAATATTTATATTCTTTATACTTTTTAGCGTCAAATATATATTCGTCAGACGAGGAAGGTTCAGATTTTGAAACCTTAAGACCGAAAAAGAACATTAAAGGAAAAGTTCTTAAAGATTCGGACGAAGAATCGAATTCCGGAAGTGGTTCAGAAAGCGAAAGAGAAGATAACAATCAGGGTGACAATGCTAGTGATTAAAATACCAATTTTAAACTATGATAAGCTATTTTGTAATATAGTTGAATAAATCCATACATTTTCTGAAATAGTTGAATTACTTGTATAATTTATGAAATCAATAATTTTAGTAATTATTTTAATTCAATGTAATGCGTATCGCATTGTGGAAAGAACTTTTTTTTCAATTTAAAATCATCTAGGTATTTTTCTATACGCACAATTGGTAGTACTGATACGCACACATTGTAACACAACGACCTGTGCCACGGATGCATTTTTATCTTACAAACTATAGATTCTTGTAATCAAGAATTATATATTCTAATTTGTGAGTATAATTTCTGTCTTCATTTACAGTATTAACCAATCTCGTTAATATGTGTTAACAATACTCATTAATATTTACAGTATTATAGTGAGTGATAAATTGTTTAACAAGTATTATTCTTTCATTTTTTAATATAAATAAAATTACAAATATTTTATTACATTACTATTTGTTTATTATAAATGTTACTACTGTCGGGTTAATTAAACAATCAATATTAAATAATTTTTTGATTTTTGATTTATATAAATTCATTTTATACATAATTTCAACATAATATTTATTTATGTTAGAAGCACATTTTTTTCATAAAAGTATTATTCGGAGATAGATACATAATTTCATTAATATTATTTTGTAATAAGAGAAATCTATACAGTACAAAGTTTTAATATTTTAATTCAAATCAAATAATTTCAAAGTTATCTTTACATGGAAGTGAAGATTCATTTACGTAATTCTTTACGAGATTAATTACTTGATTGTTTAAATTGAACTATTGGTTTAAGTCGATGTAACCTATTTACCCTTGCATGTGCAGTGTGTTATAACATAACCTTAATATTTCTTTTTTTATTTCCTAGGCACCAATTAGATACGAAATTTTCTATAAATCTAATTTATCTTTATGCTAACCAAGGATTTGTATAGGAATTGCGAAAATAAGGGTTCCTTAATCTTATTATAATTTTATACTAATAAACAGGTATTAATATTCAACTTTTATTTAATATTAAATTACAAAAATATATTAAAAATATAGTGTAATAAATCATAAAATTTATTTTAGATTTACAACAATGGTTGCCCACACAGTGCTTCTTGACTTCACAGTTCCACCAAACGTCATAGTAGACGTAGAGAAACGTTCAAGTCTAAAATTAGCAATTGCCAATGTCCTTGGAGAACATTTTAATGGTTTAAAGCCATTAACTGAATCAAGTATTGATGGAAGTCTCTTGATTCTCTATACGGGCCCCAGAGGTAGTCTAATCACTATTCGAGGCTATACCGAAGGACTGATCACCCTTAACATTGAATATTACAAGAGAGATGATGAGGAGGCACTTCTGGATTTTGAGGTAAAGTCCTTTATGTAAAGTATAACAATCATTTTGCAATATCTAGTTGCAAACTTCACAATATTTAGTTGCCTTTCATGGCTATCAGAAACAAAGTCAGCTTTTGTATCTCTCAAACATGGGGTCATTACAAGGTACATCTTGTTACATAACAATTAATGTTATGAAAGGATTGTTACACTGAATATACCATTGAAAAAAAGTGTAAAAATGCACTGATGCATTTGTCGAAACAATTCGTATCATCGCGTAGCAATTTTTGATATTGAAACAGTTGCAAGATAAATATATTGTAAAAGATCATCGTTTGATGATTACTATTATAGAAATAAGTAGAAATTTTACTATATGCGGAAGAAACACGCGTAACAAAGAGGACCTTGTAGCAGTGGCGATACCTGGAAGCGGACGTTGCGATGGCTCTGAACAGCCAACGCAGCAAGCGCCTGCCACCAGTAAGGCGAGGAACCGTATATGACCTCTATCTGACACTATCAGGTAGAAACCACTTCCCCAATTAGTTTCCATACTTAGTTTATCTATAGCACCTTACCATCATGCGAATTGATTTCGTTGCACTCTAAAAACACCAACAGCTCCGATTGGTTACTTTTTTTCCCGGTCAGCGTCTACTTCTTCCCGGGTTTTCTTTTTAGTTTTTCGGCAAAGGGATTTCAAAATGACTCTTGATTCATACGTGAAAGGAGAGTTGTTACGATTGGTTTAACCAGATAGTTTCTGTTTTTTTTTTATTCGTCGGTTCGCTTGTCATGGCCACCTTTAGTTGGCCAGAGAATTGGAGACAGCGTTGCAGGCGGCAGCAGCCTCTACGCGATCGCACACGCTTACACCGATTAAACGCGGCGGACCTTTTGAGAGATACTTTCCTACCGCCGGTGAGTTTTTTATTTATTATTCTGTTTACGGTACAAGCGGAGCACTATATCCGCACAATTTTTTTATTTTATCATGCGTCGTAAACACGAAAAATGCTTTGGTCTACTCATTCGATTACTTGTACATTTTTCTATGCCATCACAGTAACATTATTTTCAGTATTTCACGTGCAAAATTATCAATGCTACTACCTTACAGTTTTTACATCCATATTATATGTCATCTTAGTTTTGATTTAGGTATTCATGCATATTTACTTCCATTTTGAGACATCATTTTCATTTCCTTATTCAGTAATAAACCTTTATTTATTCTTACTTGCTTTATAACTTTTGTTGCAGTATCTATATGAATGCAATAATTTGCTGAAAAAACAGCAACTACAAAAAATAACATCAAACATGTTTAAAGTTATGTGGAATTTACCATCCTTATATGTTCATACTTATATTTTACATACCATTTTGAGTATCTAATTTATATATATTAGGAACAAGTACCTAAGAAGTAATAGATAATTAATATTATAGTTTTAGTGATATACATATAAAACTTCTGAGTCTTTTATCCTACCGTTGTTATTATTTTTATTTTACATGTAAAAATGAATTATTTTTTTACAGATTTGCGCTTTGCATCGCATGTGTCTATTAAATGCTTCTTTATGCAGTTATTTTACCTTTAAACTTTTTAAGATTATTATAAAGTTCTTCTTTTCTTTTTAAGATGATAGACTACTTGAATATGACATAGATAAATTGGTCTTTGAGGCACGTTCTCCTTACCAAAAAGTGCAAATTGTCCATTCAAAGTCACTAGGGAATCTGTTGGTTCTTGATGAACTACAAAGTAAGGAATAAAAAAATGTTATGTTTTTTAAATTAATTGAACATAGACTTAAAACCTTTCAAAAATAAACAAGAACAGAACTTGTAAAAATAAATCATATTTTTAGATATATCTGAAGCAGACCTTATATATACGGAAACTTTAATGCAACGTGGAAAAGAGAGTTATACAGGAAAAGAGATAGTTATTTTAGGAGGAGGAGATGGTGGTTTACTTTGGGAATTGTTGAAGGAAAAGCCGAAATTTGTCACCATGTTAGAAGTGCGTTGAGTTATTTATTTAAAAACATCAAATAGTACATTATAATATATATCATAAAAATATGTACTACTATTTACTGAAAAGAGTAACTTTATTTTCAGATTGATGATATTGTAATAAAAGCTTGTAGTCAACATATGAGAAGCATATGTGGAGATTGTTTGGATAAAAGAAAGGGAGAAAACTATGAGGTAAGTTCCAAGAAAAGTTTGCTTTGAATAATGTAATATGAAATGACAGGAATTTTTAATAAAAAATAAAAAATTTATAGATTATTGTTGGAGATTGTGCAAAGACTTTGGCACATATGATTGAGGAAGGTCGACAGTTCGATTATGTCTTTGGTGATCTTACAGACATACCCATTAGTACTACACCACATGGTGATGCATGGGACTTCATCAGACTGATTTTAAATTCTTCAATGAAAGTTTTAAAGCCTACTGGAAAATACATGACTCATGTGTGTAGAAATATTTTAATTGAACAAAATAATTTAGTTTTAGCTCTGTCTGTGTACTTATTTATTTTTTGTAATATTCTAGTTGAATTTTGAAAGTTATAGTTAACAATACCTTTTCTTTTAAAGGGTAATGGAGCATCTTGTCCAGAATCATTACAAATGTATGAAGAAGTACTCTCACAGCTTTGTATACCCGTAACGTTTACCAAAGATAGCGCTTTTGTACCCTCTTTCTTCGAAGACTGGGTCTTCTACCAAGTATCGTTAAAATGATGGATTAAATCTATAATTCTGAGGTTCCAAGGGAGGTATATTCACAACCCATTTTCTCCCTTATGACCCAGATTTGATCCTAGTCGCAGATTTTTTGCTAACAAGTCGGTTCCTGGAAAACAAAATCCTGATGCTGGACATAAACTCCCAATTGACACTACTACGCTGGCGTCTGTACATACAAAAGGTGGTGGTTATCTGTACTTATTTAATTGTTTAGTAACTAATAAACTATACAAAGGTGCTCAATTATTTTTTCTACTAACTGTCAATAATCAAACTAATTTACCCAATGATTTACTACAAACAAATATAAAAAAATGATACGACAGATAAGTTGAATACTGTATAAATTTGTTAGTAATTAAACCTTTAATAAAACTAGAAATACAATTAGGTATAAATTTAACCACACACATGCGCACATATGTTTGTTTAACATGGATTTTGAATATATCTTGGATTCAGATTGCACTTGTTGGTATTTACTAAACAAATAGCAATTTGTAGATGTACATAAAAAAGATCGAAATGTTGCATGAAGTATGAAGTGTATTAAGTAATAAAAGGTTAAGGGATATGCATATAACTACTGTTCAATTATAACATTTATTATATTTTTTCCAGTTTTAATAGCCTGTTTAGTTTTTTTTTTTTTTTTTTTTTTTTTAATTTTATTTTCTGTAAAGATAGAACGTAAGAATAAAAAAAGAAAAAAATATTTAAAATAAAAACAATTTTTATTCACTGGTAAGTAAAAGAATACAATTATTAAAAATAATTATTAAAATATTGTAACATAACCGATATGACCTTAGCATATAATGCGTTTTAAATGATAATATAATTATTTATGCATATGATATAAATAAAGTTAAGTTAAACTGTCACACTTTTGTTTTAAAATATTAAAATTATAATTACAAATTCAAAAGCTATAACAGTTAGTAGATTCTTAGTACCAATAAAAGTACCAATGATATACTTAATCCATAATAGTACTTGTGGTCTTTAGCTATGAAACAGTTCATAATTAATTACCATAGGTACAAATAAATAAATGAAATAGAGAAAGATACTATGAGAATGAATGATTCAAGTACAATGAATGAATGACCCCAAAAAGAAGTATTTTCTAGCATAGAAGAAACTAAAAATAAATACAGAATACAAACTCATACGGTGGGTTGAGTAAATTGTTTAGTTAGGTACAATTTTTATGTTTCTAATGGAAGCTTTGTGCAGATATAAGTATCTGATATTTCAGGTAACTTTTCCACTTCATGAATGGTTGGTTCTATTTCTGTTTCTAGAAGTATTTGATCCAACCATTGTTGAACTTGTTCTGTGTGTCCATAAGAATTATGTTGTTCTTCCATAATATTTCTTCCTGAATTTTTATAACTTTTTCCATTTTCTTGCTGATCCGTATCAAGAACTTGCAAGTTGAAATCATTTTTTTGAAACTCTATATCCATTTTCGAGGAACAGTTAAGATCTTCTTGAGAATTTTTATCTTGGAAATCAAAAATTTGGCTGGAATTTCCTATTATGTTTGTTACACTAGATGTCCTCAATCCGCAAGAAGTATTTTGCATATTTTTATTTTCGGTTGTAGAAGAAAATTCAGCTTTCGTATCAGAAGGACTGATTTCTGTATTTTTGATAGACTTATCAAAGCAGACATGATCTTTGCTAATATCTTGGTATTCCTGAATTTTATATGGTTCTAAATTAGTTATTGCTGTTGAATTGGATCCTATAAGTTCTATTCTTCCGAACTGTTTAATCTGCTCCTCAAGAGCATTTTTTTCATCTAATACTGCTACAGATGGAGGAAGAATTTCTTGGCTAGATAATGCCAAAGATACCTGCTGCCTATAAATTGCTTCTGATTGTCGCAAAAGTTGTTTTTCTCTAGCATATAATGTCTCTGCCAGTTGAGCAAAACATATTTTAATTTCTTCTTGAACCTTGAAATTAATTACACACAATAAATGAATACAAAAAAGTCACAGATGATTATTATAATAAAATTATGATTTTAATAAAAACAGTACAATAGACATAACCTTAAAGTAAATGTTAACAAATATTAAAGTGCTAAACAAGATACAGATGAAATGACAAACAATATTACCTGAAGAAATTGTTTCTCTAAAAATGTTCTTTTATCGGCTATAACCCTTATCCTAACAATATTGTTATCATTTTCAGTGTTTTCTTCATTCTTTTCTATCATGTTATTTATTTACTGTAATTAATACAGCAAGTTTTTTTCCACGAAATTTCGCCAGTAAAAAAGTATACAATTACACCACTGAAAATTTCATTACTTTTCAAATCCACATAAAAAACATCACTCCTTTGTTCATATGGAAACTGTACACGTAAATAGGATTCAGTTTTTATGGTTACACCCTTCAGATCAACCACGCTGCCATCTTGGTTTTTAAAAAATCATGCACCTAGGAATACATGTATAGGAACAGATATCCTTCAGGATGGGGGGAAGCCATTGTGATGAGGGTACAAAATAAACCAATGCCCAGTTTTGATTGGCCATTATTTGATTCAACATTAAATTGAAAATTTGGAATTCATAAATAATTAAAAGAAAAAGCTTTATTTGTTAGTAGTAACAAACAAAATAATTTTTGGTACTTATCTTTATTTACCAAAAAGATTTCACATTACAGAATCTTTGTTCCTATTTTTCGTCGTTTCTCACATCGAAGTTATTTCGTCTACAAGAAGAAACGCTGTGTACATAACTACATAGATACTAATAAAATAGCTAATCCTGATAATTTAAATATACAATAGATTTTAATTCCAAAATGATTTCGAAATCGATCAGTAGATATTAATAATATTTTTTTATTAGTAATGCAATCTACTACCATATTTCATCTACGCGAATCTACAATTTTTCTTATCAGTATTATTTGCACCTACACTCGGGTGCAATGTAGACTTCCTTTAAATAATTCTCCAAATTCACAAATTCGTAAATATCCAGAAATTTGTCAATTTTTCAATTCAATAGCTGAAATTACTAAATTTCTAAATTTGAAAATCAACCAAAAACCACAAGTGGGATTTCTTTCCGCTATATCGCCATTTTTCTTAAAGAAGACTAACGTGCTCGCTACTGTACACCGTCTGCAGAATCGCGCGTAAACCGAGACATTTTTGTAATCATATAAAAAAGAAAAAACATTTCGGCTTATCGATCGATCGAACGATAAAATATATAATAATTATGGCAGCGTAAATATACGTGTACTTAAATAATTAAATTCAAGAAGTGCAATAGTTTTTTTTTTGTTTATGGTACACGCCCGATATTTGCTAGTAAGTTAGCAATTGCTAGAGTAAGTTAGCAGCTAAATTTGTCAGACTTACACGAATAGTTTCAACGTTTCGAATAGGATGTTCTGAATCATTCTCGAGAACAATAAAACAACGATCTTCAAGCTCAATTTTGTGAACTATTCGCGTACGCCAATAATTACTTGTACTCACTTGTAAATTATTAAATACACTTAAGCTAGAACACTAAACGCGCGATTTCTGAACACTTTTAGCCGCCTTCTACTTTGATGGGAGCTCCCGTTCGAATCTATGAATTATCACCTAGAGTCTAGGTCTAGTCTAGGCAATTAATAGTTCATTCAAATAATACGCGTCGTTTTGTTTTTTCGCAAACAGGAACACAATGAAAGGTTCGTTTCGAATCAACGAGAAAAGTAATTTTACAAAAAAAAAGAACAAAAAACAGAGGCGACAACCATCGAATGATATTACAACGTTGTCCTCGTTAAATTAATGATAGGAAATAATAAAAGATTAGGACGATAAATCCGTGTTAGGATCGAAATGAACCCGTGGCAGTTAAAGTGGTGTCAATTCGACCGATGGCTGACCCATTTTCATTCGTAGACTTGTTACATCGTCTTCTATTCGTACTAACAGCTTGAATTTCTGGAAATAAATACGCAAAGAAAAATAGTTAAGCTCTGTATGGATCGTGAAATCGAGAACAATGATAAAAATTCGGATTTACCGTAGACCTATCGCCAGGTGTTGTCATCCAAGCATAAAGCATGTAACCTGGTATGCAGAGCATTGAGGATAAGGCTGTCATCCAGCCGAGCACGTGCGACCACCATGGATATTCATAGTCCAAATATTTCACTGGTGTCCATTGTACCAGGTTGAAAATGAAGACGCCCTGTTAAAGTGATTGATTGTAAATTGAAAGATTTAAAATTATATACGATATTATAGTACTGGTACAATGTAAGCAACAATTTAATTAATATAACTCTCTACTAAATGTCAGCATACATTTTTCTCAAACTGTATTGAAAGTTGCAAAAAATGATACCATTAACTTACCACACAAATCATTGGAGTGGTAACGGTCCAACACAGTTTCCACCACATAAGAGGATAATATCCTATCATGTCTTTGATAGCGTCGTAAAATCGGTTGACACCGAATGCCCAGCTTATCGAGATGCACTCGAAGAAAATGAGGAAAAGCAGACAGAAACCGGAAACGGCGTACGAGTCAAGGATCTGGAAGACGTACATGCCGCCTTGAGAGATGCAAGATAAACCTATAATATAGGAAAGCACGCATACGATCGCGATGAAGAGTTCTTTACGTCGGCGAAGCAGTTGTGGCCATTCGTCCACCTTGAAAATAATTTGTCGATAATCAAAAGAACTTTGTTAAAAAGATACCTCATTACAAATGTCTTTGTCAAAAACTCACCATGGCAGTGATAAAACCTTCCATGGTACAGAACTGTGAATCCAAACCGATGAGAAGAAGCATGAAGAAGAAAAGACAAGACCAGAGAGGTGCTCCAGGAAGCTGAAGAACTGCTGAAGGGTAAGCTAAGAAAGCTAATCCCGGACCGGAAGCGGCAACTTCCGCGACAGGCTTCTGCTGCTCGTGAGCCATAAAGCCCACCACGGAAAATATGACGAAACCGGCGAACATACTCGTCGAAGAGTTCACCGAGCAAACGATCAGAGCGTCCTTGTAAACGTTGTTGGTGAACTTATTGTAACTGCCGAGGGCAACCAGGGTACCTAAGCCCAATCCGTACGAGAAGAAAATTTGGGTGACTGCGTCTATCCACACCTGAAACATTTAGTAATGAGTTAGAAGTTTTCAGTTTGAATATTTGAACATCTGCAAATTTGGGAATTGAATGTTACAATGTTTCTACCTCTGATTCCTTTAATTTGGAAAGATTAGGACTGATGTAGAATCTGATGCCTTCTATAGCCCCGGGTAAAGTGATGCCACGAATCAGGAGGATCGTCAGTAGAACATAAGGAAACAAAGAGGTGAAGTAGACAACCTTCCCAGTCCATTTGACACCTTTCCAAATGCAAAAGTAGCAGAGGATCCAAACTAAAAGAAGAGTTCCAGCCAGTTCCCAGCGGATGTGACCCACGTGCTCAACACCCTCGCTGATCTGAAGCGCTCGACGTCTGCAAGATATATTTGATTTGTATCGAAATTGTTCTTCAGTGTATTCTTACGTTTCGACTTACTCCCAGAATTCCTTCACTGGATCAGTAAGCTCTGTGATCGTCATGTTGACGTCATTGACGGTGCACATTTTGACCATGTTGCGACGTCTGACTACCTGATTCCAACATACTAGAGAGTCTCTGTCATAAGGGTTTACACAGTTCTTTGTGTTCCAATAATTGTTGCAGCTACCCCATGGCAATTCTGGTTATGAACACAGAGAAAGTTATTTGGTTCATTTTCTATGTACTTTCCTAACGTTTCACCAAGTATGGAAAGTATGAAATTCAGTTTTAATGCATCACATTCTTAATGAAAATGTTGGTGAAATGTTGGGAAGTTCCTGAAGAAAATTACGCTAATGCTGAAATAGCAGTGGAACATTACAATGTTCCAACTTACCACTACGCATGGACATGAAGAAGTAGAAGATAGCCCAAGCAAGGATAACGATGTAGTAAACGTTCATCCAACAGGACATAACTGCAGCCGCGTACCCAATACCTTTGAAAAGTGGTGCTATTTTAAAAACACCAAGGCCTCCAACAGTCAGCATTTGTCCAAGAGCCAACTCCATAAAAAACATAGGAATTCCGGCTAATACCAGAGTCAAGAAATACGGGATTAAAAAAGCACCGCCACCATTTTTGTAACATAGGTATGGAAATCTCCAGACGTTTCCCAATCCGATCGCCAGACCAACCTTTGGATAATAATCAGTTAGCATCGTTAACAAAAGAATGTGAAGAGTGTGAAAAGAACGAAAAAATTACCACGCTCAAAATGAAGTCTAGCTTGGTGCTCCATGTACCACGTTCTGGTAGCGGTTTCGTTTTGTTCGACGAAGGTGCCAGATTCAACACGGTTTTGTCCGAATTTTCTGGATCCGCTAGTTCAGGTTCCCTCGACGCTTCCGTCATTTTGAATTCCTCTAGTTCGCCGTGAAAAAGTTCCCTTCGATGACCTCTCTCGACTGTTCCTCCACTTGTCGCGGAACTACCGCGAAGACATAACAGTGCTTCTGTCGACAATGAAACATGTTAGAACCAGTTACATCTCTCTTTCTTTCAATTACTCCAGGATAATTTGGACGCGTCGCAAAATCTTCTGTTCTCAAGGTTCTCCCGAAGGAGGTGATTTACGGAAAATGAGTTCGACCGAGTTTTTTTCGGAACCGGACACGATTCGCGTTTCGTCGCGTGGAAAATCTGCGGAAAGCTATTACACCTTGAAATTCAAGGATACCAGCTGACTGGAAACTGGAGTCTAACACTGAACTAAATTGTCGAACTTGAAAAGAAAATTGGGAGATTATTTCGACCTAGGTGGTAAACTTTTTAGTAATATTTTTAATATCAATTTATTGATGAGAGTACGAAATCACTCTGTTAAATTCAACTTTTCTTCAACATTGTTCATAATGACTAGTGATAATTCAGCGTTTTAAATATTGAAATTGGTGAAGATTTCTTGATGAAATGTTAGAACTTGGGTATACAATATTTCAGCACTATTGGGTCCAGTTTTTCAAATGTTATTTATGTTCAACAAATCAGATGTGGTATAATGCTATTACATAGAAAAATTTACAAAATAATGAGTTAATGTTGAAATTTCTTTCATATAATTCATACATTCCAATTTCACATGTACCAAAGATAATGTTGAACTAACTTTATTTTGTATAAAATATAAATAATCATAGAGTAGTATGATTCCCTTGATCTGCCCATCAGGGTTTGTACTTAAAAGAACTATGTTTGCAAATAATGTAACAAAGAGAAGTACAATGTTGCAGAGACAAGAATCAACTTCAAACAAATTAACAAATTATTCTTAGTCCTACAGAAAACTGATTTAGAATTTATAATAAAATTTTGAGTGTTCAAGAAGCAATGGCATTTAGAAGAATGCTGAAGAAAAATAGTTAGATTTAATTTCAACGAAATATTCTTTCATTTGTTTATTCTTATCAATTAGTAATAAAAGCTTCAAAGTACCGTTGAAACTTAACTGACAATGTGATGAACTGAAGGGTCCTGGCAAAATTGACAATTAACGCCAGGCGTGAAAATCGATAAGGAAGAATTAAGACGCAAAAGTAAAATCGATGCGATATAGTTAAATACGAATGTCCGGCTGGGGTACCGTGTAATGAATATCCGAGTCCGCGTTCCCCTAAGGCTCATCCTTCCCTGGCCCCTTCGCGGCCGATCTATTGACTCCCTCTTCCTCTTCCACGCTCATAAAAAACAGCTATATTCTAATTAGCCGAGAATGCGTTGTTCCGCATAATCGACATTGCTATGATCTTGAATTCTTCGCTTTACCATTAATTACTCTCCCTTACTCTCTCTTTACAGATTTCCTTTCCAACGATCGTTCGTATCTCGGTCAATGGCGCGGCTCAAAAATCGCGCGTTAAACTATCAGACACGTGTTATCATTCTTCGTCTCGTTCTTAATTTTTTGCGACAAAACAATATTATACAAACCTAATTGTAACCGACTATCGATCTCGGGATACTATCCTAGTTCAAACGCTCTTCCGTGATCACGATGGTCCTCCGCGAGTTTCCGGTGTCGTAGCGCGGGAAATGTCGTGCTTCGAACTTTTTCCTTTCAAAAATCAAGTATGCACTGCACTGCACACCCTTGATCCTTCACGCATCGGTTGACATTTCCGGGTCGAATCGTCGAGGGATGTCACACTAGTGTTCAGCGATCAAGAGCCAATGTGTGATCTCTCGATCCTGACGGTTCCAGTAACGTTACGATCATCGATTACTCCGCACGATCTACATCAACGAGGAGAACGTGTTTCTCTTCGCCTGTTGCTTTTTCTGTCAACTTCCAATGATCTGGACCTGTCCCGATGCACGATGCGAATGCTCAGCCGGCCCGTTCAGAACTGGAATCGGGAGTTCGCTTTCGACGGCGAACTAGCTGAAATATCGGGGGTACGAAATCGGGGGATCCCCCTTTTCCTTTTTTTCCCCCGGTCCACCCTTGCCGTTTACATCGGTGTCACGCGTTTATTCCGCGCGCGCGCTCGCTCACTCGTGCCGGTAAGCACGGGAGGCAACGGGGGACGAGGAAAACAAGGAGAAAGAGGGTCACCAAGATCGCAACAGTATATCATCATCAAGTTGACGGCTATCCCGACGAAGCTGTGCTCTTTATTGTCCACCATACATTTGCATGTGTATTGACTGTTTTCCTTATCCGCTGATGATCATTTTCCAAATGAACTCTTCATTTTGCCTTACACTTAGAGTTAAAGTTGAGGCCAATTGGCTTGAGTAACTTGACATTATAATATTAGACCAATAACATCCTCTGAAATGGAGATAACTAGATTTTAATTTAGAAACTTCTAAATAACAATATTTACAAACTTAGAAACTATGAAATACTCTATGTAACGCTATGTTGCAAATTTAAAAAATCTTCCATTACTGCAACTCCGTTCGCGGCTATATAACAAGATTGTATCCAACATTATCCAATAGTGTAATTTCCATGCGCTTATCCAAACGCATTTACCCTAAAAGAATAATAAAAATTAATTAGAAAGGTCAACTTAATTATCTGAAGAGTGTAATCTTACTAATGTAAAAGATCTTGTCCACTATAACTGACCCTGAGCGATTTCGGTCCTCGCAAATAATCAATTCATAATATCCCCTGCAATGGAAATGTTTATAAATATTTTTATTAGAAATGAAAATATAACGCAATGGATTTCACTCCCCGTTTTCCTTGCTTTTCACAAATCAAATTTCTGCACTTTCCGACGAAATGGAAGAGCACGATAAAGTAGGTGAGCAAGACTAGGAAGCTAGTATATCCGGAGGGTTCACGTGACACCGATCTATCGCTACATCCGTTCTGGGTACACTCTGTAATATAGATCATCAGGATGATCGACATTAACTCATACAAATCCCGAAGCAGCTAGTATACGCACAAACTAGTTTTCGATCCGGCAAATGGAACTCGTATCTGAAAAAACAAAACGAAATTCCTGGAATGAGCTTGTAATTAATTTACGAACAAGTCGTGGAAAAAAGTTATACCTGAAACTTTTATGGTTGAGAATGATAAGAACTCGATGTCGATTTCGTAGCGGAAAATGATCCGAGTAATTTTAGGACGGTTGAAATTTTTTCAGGAAACAGGAAACTTACTATATCTAATTTTTATACCTTGCGCGCGAGCGTAGGCGATTTGATTGCTCGTTAACGGTCAGCACGGCAGAGGGGAGCATCCCCAATGACTAGAGGATGTGCGGGAAGTGGCGCGGGAACCGCATTAAGAATTACTTTGCGGGTCAAATCTTTTTTTACGAGTCAAGCTACCTTTGATTTCGGGGGAATTACTTAAAATCCTTCATCTTCGTTTCATGGTTTATTATCTTAATTACGATTCGTTTTTCCACCTTTACCTTTCATATTTATTATTATTACTTCAATATTCTGTTAAAAAAAATCTATAAATGGCCGGCGCAAGTGAAACCTCTGTAAAAAAAAAATGGTTGCTTTTCATTTATATTTCCGTTATTATTCCATAGAAATAGTCTTCGAATGATATGGTTGAAAAAATGAAGCTGTTAATAAACTTACTGCAGATAATACAAGAGAAAAATGTATATTCTATATTATACAAATGTAATGAAATTATTATATTTAGTGCTACAACAGAAGTGTGTAGAGTAAACTATGTAGAGTAAACCGCTCTTCTATCAAAACATTATGAAGTGGCGCCAAGTGACTTCGCCTAATATATTACTATCAAACTGTCCCAGTTCATAACTTTTGAAATATCGATGGAATGTTACCTGTTATGGAGTTTCAATAGTTTTTAAACAGTGAACTGTATGCATGTGTGATTGTAACTTTCGTTGTATATACAATAATTAACAAGTTTACCAATACCGTTTATTTAAACATGCAATTTATTAAGTTCTGAAAGGTACAAAATTTTTCGGATTTCATTTCATATCCTGTTCATGTCCAGTGTCAAACATCACTAATATAGATGTCACTAAAGTCTGTTTCTCTAAAAAATAATGGTTTCAGAGATTGGCATTGATATTGTATTTTCTAAAATTTGGTAGCCTTGCGAGAGTTGTCACCACGTGAATGGAATTCTTGCATTTTCTAACCTAAAAGGAATTGTTTTTCGTAAACTAAACAAGTAATTCACTTTATTCTTTACAAATAATCAAAGAAAGCACACTTTTTTTAACATAATGGCTGAAGCAATGCGTCAAACAGTGGCTGGTATGCTGAAAGGTATTGAAAGGTATATATTACTTTTAATATGTCAAGTATATAACCAAATTTTGACAAGTTATTTAATTAAAATAAATTTATGTGCAGATATAATCCTGATCATTTAGCAACACTTGAAAAATATGTGGAAATACAATCAAGGGAAAATGCATATGATTTAGAGGCAAACTTGGCAGTTTTAAAATTATACCAGTTAAATCCACATAGATTTAACATGGATATTACATGCCAGATATTGTTGAAGGCTTTAACTAATCTTCCACACACTGATTTTGTTTTGTGTAAATGTCTCCTGAATGAGAGAATTGTAAGTTATTCATTTATTAATCCATTCTTTATAATACAATAAATATTTACTATGTTTATTTACAAGATAGTAATAATGAATGAACTGCATGGTGCTTTTACAGATGGTGGAAACACCAATTAGCCACATTATGTACTTAGGAGATATTTTAGAACAGTGTGATTTTCAACATTCGTGGAACAAAATTCGGGCTATGTCTGATGTTTGTGATAGAATTGTTGGATTTCAAGATTCTATAAGGAAATTTGTTTGTCACGTAGTAGGAATCACTTTCCAGACAATAGACAAAAGCCTTTTAGCACAACTTCTTGGTGGTGTTGATGGTAATTGACATGGAATTTGTAACTTAACAAAATAATCAGTATAAACACAAAATGTAATAATTACATTTATTTCAGATACCACCCTGAAACATTGGGTAAAAAAATATGGATGGAAAGAAGAAGGTAAATCTATAATTTTTATAGCCAATCAGGATGAGAATATTAAAACTAAAAATATTACAGAGAAAATTGATTTTGAAAATGTTGCTGGTTTAATGGCTGCTTGTCTTTAAACATTATACAAAGTGTAACTAATTTTCAATAATCTTTTTATAAACAAAATAAAAAACTTAAATTATTTTATTTTTATTATCTTAAATAAAACATTTTAGTTCCATGAACTTTATTCCCTGCCTATAATATAAAAAACCTCCTTTGTATATATTAATTTGGCATATAAATAATGCAAAAAGTTAACACAATATACATATATAACATAATAACAACATAATATCTACAACTTTCGTTTACATAATTTTAATACAAATAAACCTGTTCAATATCTTTGAAAGTTATTTACGACTAGTATTCAAATCTACACACTAAAATTTGTCAAGTGTTTCGAACATTACGGAATTTTATGGAAGATATATTCAATAATTTGTTAGTACATGCACATTCTTACAAGCATTACTAAAATTTAATTAAATATTCGTACGATATTATATTCGATATAATTGCTAATACTTGGTTTAATTATATGAGCATTAAGTTCAAAAGCACATTTAAACTGAGAGTACTTAATCTTATGGAATGATTTATCAAGTAACAAACGACGTGTTAATTTTTTATCTTGCGTTATAAGAATATCGTATATTATAACAAAAAGATAAAATTGAATGGTAATAACATATCGATTTGCACTTTAAGATAATTTTTCTTACATCATTCTTCTTTTTGTACTTAAATAATTTTATACAATGTTATTTTTAAGAAAAATATGGTTTTATAAAAAAATTAGCAATAAAATGCTGGAAATTGTCTAGTTTTAAATAAGAAAATTTAACACTAGAGCAATCAAACCATTTTCTGTTTTTCCAATTTACTTTTAATTTCAAAGTAAGTGTACATTTAATATTGATTGTTCTAGTGTTAATATTTTTAATAATAATTATTACATGTATAAATCTCCTGCTTTCCAAAACCTTACACCACAAAATAATATTTTAATCTTTTATGATAAAAGAAGTAATTGCTTCTCAAAATATAATAGTGTATAATAATTTATGCACTTAGACTTCATGATCAATTAAGTATGCATCTTTTCTAAAAGTATAACGTGGAGTATTTTGGCAAGGTAGCATCCACAGCATTGGATGGCTTTTACCAAAAACTTGAGAAAGTAATATCAAAGTACGCGAACTGTTTCTTTTATAATGGTGGTTATTTTGCATGCGTTCCACTGTGTTTTCTTCTCCCAGGATACCTTGAAATTGGTCTACCAGTATTGCGATGACAAACATGCCAAATAGTGCTGATTCCAAAACCAATATAACACAGTGTAAGCTGTAGAAAAAACTTCTTGATTAATCTCTTTTCAAAGCAGAAAGCTTTTGTTTTCGTAGTAAAATAATTCTTTTTAGAAAGATATGAAAATTCGACAATTTGAATGCAAATATTTAAATCAGGAATTAATAAAATATAATACTTAAGTACATGAAATACACATACATTCGACTTTGTTTAACAGCTATGTCATTACTGCATCTGGAACATTCTACAATCCATGATGTTATCACCAAACCTAGTGCATAAACGGCCAATATTCCAACATACACCAGAAACTGAATAAAGTACTTTTGATTTCTTTCCCCAACACAGTTGTTTATCCTTTCAGCAGCATTACAAATATACTTGTTATTATAAAAAATACATTATACATGGATGAGCAAAAAAATTACTTCATGTAAAATGTACAATATATTTAGAATATCAATGAATACATGATAGAATATGATGAATGTTTTTCAGATGTAAAACAAGATTTACATTGCAAAATATGTTTTATTAAACTAAAATAAATTGCAAGGTCTAAAACTTAAAGAAGGTCAAAATAAGTAAAAATGATCATAATATCATCAATAATAAATACATAATTCTCACTTTCATTTAATTTGATGAAATTACAAAAGTGGAAACATTTTTCATATTTTTATAAATTATAGCATACCATGGACAATGATGATCCATCCTCCTAACACATCTTTTACAAATTCTACAATGATGTGCTTTAGGTGGCCTATAGGTTTCGCATCCAGTACAAACAGTCCAATTATCTCTCTCATCACATTCAAGTTTTGCTTCTGGATTATCTGTATAAATATCAGAAAAATCCATTCGACTTTGCGGTAGTGGCACAACACCAGGATCACTGCAGACCGCCTTCAAATGTGACATTATCAATAATAATACTACAATATTGAAAGCCACTACATGAAAGGGACCCCATAAACTGTACATAATAATATATAAAAAGATGTTAATTGCAAATTACTATGTAGATAATATAAATATTATTTTTTTAGTTTGGTGTTTTTACTCACTGTAAAAGTGCAATAATGTGAATGATTAAGAATGAAATATTCTATTAAGACAAAGATCCACCAAGGAAGCTTAAAAAGTTAAAATCCATTATGCTGTGCTTAATCCTAGGAGCTACTAGAAAATTACGCTAAGCCATGTATGTGAGTATAGATAATTAATACAGTATTAAAAGAGAAAGGTATTATACGCAATGTTCTAGAAAGATTGTTTGTGAAGAAATCGTATGCTATGTTCTCTATCTCATATCTTTCCACTAACTGATCGTGAGCGCAACATTATTCCACAATTCCTTATACATGCAACATACTGTAATATAACATAGCATTACTTAATTTAGCTCCTTGATGGATTTCCAGCTTGAAAGGTATTTAATAAATTGGTGTGTGTAAAAGCTATTTAGAAATTGAAATACACAGCTTTGTACTGTTATGATTATAAATTTATGCATAATTAATTTTATACAAAGTAAATATAAAACTACGAAGAAACATGATCATAAGATACAAAAAAGTTGTTAAATGCACCTGTCTTGTAAACTATGCAAGATAACCCAGCGTACGACGACATAATCTGCATAAAAGACAGCGATGTACGTAACTATAATACACACGATGCCACAGGGGTCTTTTACGAACATTTTCTTTTATTCCATACTCTTGACTGGCAAAGATATCACCTATCATCACAAAGCTGAACAATCTCATGTGATTTCGTTCTCCATTAAATTTACATGATACAAATATGATTCAATTTTTATGAATTCCATCTAAAGTCATATCTTTTTATCGGACGATTGCACTGAAACACCAAATCAGTATACGTTTACAAGACAAAATTCGACTCGTTTCACTAAACAATGTTGTAACATTGATGCTAATGTCAAAATTTCCGACCAATACTGATCGTTATTGACTAGCCTAAGCTGACCGCCATCATATTGCTGTCGTTGAAAACCACGTGACACTCCCTACCACTCGCTGTTTACAATTGAAATTTCGTTCCTTCTTACTGGAAAAATAATATGATTAATTCAGACCTCGTATGACCAATATATACCGTCAACATTTCAGGATTTTCAATATATATTGTCAATATTATATTATCATTATTTATGTATCATCAATAAATATTGAGAATCCTAAAATATTGGCAGTATGTATACATATTAATATTGATTATCCAAGGTCTCCATAAGTATTCGTACTGGTATAAATTTTAAACTAAAGTACGGTATTAACATCAAAATTTCTTATCATTTTGTAACGTAAAATATAATAGTACCTACAAGGTAGTATAATTGTATTTAAAAATTACCGTCAACTTTAAAAAGGAATACTTTCTCTGCTTTTGATGCTATTCATTTTAATGGATATGAGGTGGAAATATATCAACCATCTTCATGTAAATATACAATAATACATAATTAAACGAAAACTTTATTTACAGAACTACTCGCAAATAAAAGTAATAGCGATAATAATTAATAATAATAATAATAATATTAATAATAATAATAATAATCGAATCATTATGAATCGATCAACGATAACTATAACAAGAGAAAGAAAGGGAGAGTAAAGACTGAAAGAGAGGAAGAAAATAATGGTAATTGGCTACATTAGTGACTGTGATGGTGTAACAGTAGCAACAGCAGCTGAATAGACTTCAATAGTAGTAGTTAACGATAGCTGTAGCAATAACTTGTATTTTGGACTTAATTCTCATGTACAGATTTAAGTTCTTTTATCTGCTTAATAAGGTACGCCTTCTCGTCGTTGAACTGTTCGTCTTCGGAACGATCAGTATGGAAGCGCGTTAGGAATTCAATTAATTTTTCCTGATTGCGCAATAATATATCTAAGATCGGTTTTGGTTTATTTGGATTTGCCACGAATACCTAAAAATGATAAACGGTTCTCAAAATCTTACAAGCATTTGTTCAAATTACTTTTACTACTTTCAAAAATCTTAGAGATTTTTATATTACAAAATATACCTTAAAAACATGAAACGCCTCAAACTGTATATTACGCGATTTTTCTTTGAGCATGTTCATCATCAATTTTAGATTATCAGGATTCGAGATATATCGTGTCATTACCTGAAATTTGTAAATTATTAAATCAATATATCTCACAAAAAATATGTGGACATATATATCGATGTCTATTTTTAAACAAGTATTTATAGTTATACATACGGTAAAATTATGTCTATCGAGTAAAAGTTCTCCTAGCAGTTTCAAACTCTGCCGTCGCGTAACATAGTTTTCAGAATTCAATAACCTTTGATAATGAGAGAAAACTTTATCGTAATTAATTTCTAAAAACTCAGCACTCAGTATTTTATGCCTGGTAAGTAATTCCTAAAAACCAACGTACCGAATGCACCAAGAGTATGGTTTACTTTAAGTACGATATATCATGCGCTTATCATCGCTTACTTTGAACGTAGAAAACGCGTCGGAAGCTATGTCGAATGTTGACACTTCAACATATCTGAAAAAATTGTAAAAGTCGTCCGAGTAAATCATTATTTTTGCCAAGGCCTCATATCTTGCACATTCTCTTAACATAGTGCCACAATTTAAAGCGATGTCTTGGTGTTCATACCTGTAATTATATACATGAATTAAAAATTTAAGGATGCATATACTTTCAATTACAAACATTTTAACAATGATGGTAACAATATTTGTAACAAATGATAGTTACAAATAAATAGAATGAAATAATATGAACATAAAATTTAAAATACACGAATGTAACAATTATAAGACTTACCCAGACATAAGAGTAAATAATATTTCTGGTTTGGTACATATATATTCTACTGTTGGAGATCTAGTTCCGATTTGTCTTCGTAATATATTATTAAATACTTGAGCGACATCTTTCTTTCCCTATTGACAAATAGCAAATGATCATATGATTAATCATATTTTAAAACATATTTTATTAGTGCTGAAATAGATCACCATAAATTAAACAATTTTATATTAGTAATTCTGTATTTGTACCTGCTTGTATTGTTGTACTACTGCTATTAGAGAACTGTTAAAGAATTTATAATTTATGATAGTATTTAAAATTAATATTTTTAAACATACCTCAAAATCTATGCGACTAAGATTTTGCACGAGTAGAAGCAACAAATTACTATTATACAATTCTTGCGCCAATTGGGCAACAACGATATCTGCTTGAGGCTCTGTCTCTGCTGTACCATACAGCATATTTTTTATATGTACCAAATTTTTACTGACATCCTCTTGAGCCTAAAAATCAATGTACTGCGTCATAGAAACCGAAATATGGTTTCACAACATACCTTTTCTACCTTCTTATCACCACGCTCCAATGCATTTACTGCTTCCTTAAGAGCTTTTACCACCTCCGCCGGACTCTTTTGAGACTTTCCGAACAGAGGCATGTTTTTCACAATGTACAGACCTTGTAGAATATATAAAAACAATAAAAATACGTTAGATATATTTCTTGTCTGATTCAAGTTGTTTACAAACGCATGAACTATATAGGACAATGAAATTCCACAAATAGCTATATACATATCATTATATATAACTGTACATTATTGCATAAATTTTATGCGCAAAAATCTAATAAATCTACTTGAATATAG
This sequence comes from Megachile rotundata, assembly GCF_050947335.1. NCBI lineage: Eukaryota > Metazoa > Arthropoda > Insecta > Hymenoptera > Megachilidae > Megachile > Megachile rotundata. The sequence goes on from NC_134991.1 coordinate 14,238,433, forward strand.
TTTATAAATGTATTTAGCGATATTAAGTTAAGTAATAACAAAGTATGAAATAAATTAAAAAGTTATACTAAATCTATAAATGATAAATGATTTAATTCGTAACGATAAATACTCTAAATTCTCAATTAAAAGCCATTATTTTAAAAACTTTCTATTTTTAAAATATTTAATAGATTCGTTATTCAATATATTCAAATTTTTCATATATTAAAGGTCTGCAGTCGATGATGCTAACAAGTTCCTTCAGGTTATATCTGTAGACGTAAATGTCAAATTTGTTGCAGGCTACGACCTACTATCATCAAACATGATTTTATATATACATTAATTTGCATTCATTCTTTTTCCCTTAGAAAGTACATAATTTAATTTAACCTAAAAATTGTACTTCTCGTACAGTTATAATCGAGAGATTGATAAATAGTAAAAAAAGAAAAAAATAAATGAATCAAGCAATACTGCGAAAAATATGCCGAATGAAATAGTTGCAACAAAAATGGAGGTCGTGTATCAAGTTGATCAACGATATAATGACGATACAGAGATTCAGGTGGAAAAAAAAGAAATCAACAAAGCGACACGATTCATACGTTTTTATAGGGGAAATAAATAATACAAAATAAAAATTGAACGATTTAAAGAAGTAAGAGGAGGTCAAGTTGCGACTTGCGGTAATGCGACTTTGTCGAACACGATAGTAAACTTTTAACCTGTGCCTTTCAATCACCTCGGGAGCCTTAAAATAATCTTACCATTCAGCCAGACCCTGAACGAACCCTCAGCCTCGGTTCGAAGTATCCTATGCTATTCTTTTAAAAGCGCACATATAAGGCAACTACTTTTCAATTCAGTATTTCGTATCAAAAACACAATTTATGCGATTATGACACTTCTGTCAATAACAGATACCGATTCTACGCAATGCGATATAGTTTTTTTTTAATGAACCCTACCAATTAATTATTTATCTTTAAAAACTTTTGACTAATTGTACGATTCTGTGACGTCTCTTATCAAAATTCTTTCACGACTAACGCAGAATCTGCAAAAACATTATTGGTCTTAACTATCTAGAAACTTTTCTTTCAACCAATTGGATTGCGTTGAAAATAAAATCGTATTTCAATTCGCTTATTAAAATGTAATTCGCTACAATTTGAATGAAGTAATTTTTATTCCTTTTACTTTGTATTTGAATTTAATTGATCTTGCTTTAAGAACTGAATTGATAAAATGCATACACTGAAATTTTTTAAATTGTCTTGTCTAATGTTATTCTGAATGCCTAAAAACATCAAGAATATCCTTCATGTTATATTGTGCAACCAATATATCATATATTGAATTATGGCGCGAAAATGTATAATGGGTTCTACAATATTTGTTTTACATAAAGTACAACACTATAATTACGATTTTAATGTCGAATAAATTGTAATTGAATATAGAAAATAGTTATTTAGTTCCCGCTTAACAAATTAGTGTTAAATTTATGATCTTTTTTTAAACTTAGTGGAAAATAAACTCGTTATTTGAGAACATCCCTTAGGAAAAGATATATAAAATTAGAAAATGGCGAATGAACCTTTTATTCATTAAAGTTATTTATAATACAATATTTCTCTTTATTCGTTTATTCTTGAAAACAAATTATATTCGTGCAGCTAAAAAGTCTAGGGAATTTTAAGTAAAATCATGATGCTCCTCTATAGCATGTTTCTACGTTCATGATTATATACATGGTGTGTAAAAGTAAATGGACAGCAAGAATCGGTATTGGTATGATAAATATATAAGACGAAAGAAATGTTGTACTCAATTTTTCTAATACATTCGTACAATATATGAATATAGGCGAAAAGAACATTTTGGGTTAATGGAATTATCTCTCATTGAGCATCTTTTAGAAATCTATAAAATTCCTGTTCTGTTGGGTACATTCTTTGGCGTCACGATCATTATAGAAGCGCATGTGCATTACCATAAATTGCAAAGTATGCAGAATGGAACAGAGGTAGTATGCGCAGAAGGAGCGGAAGTGGAGTATGATTATTAGCTGAAGTTAGAACAAATTGTACCAACTGCAAAGAAAAATCCCTATAACAATATCCATCATTTTGTATCACTAGAGACAGGTTTTTCGTGCAGATACTGTGCCCATAAACGTGGAACAGGAGGAGCCACGTGACTGGGAAAGTAACCAATCAGCTGTTTAACTTTGTCGTGCCGCCAAGCTCGTCTCTATTCTGTACTGTGCACGCGGAAGCTAGATTTTCGTGCGATATTTTTGCATGCAGACAAGTATTTCCTTAAAATGCTCGTTTCGGTACGATAAAGAAACAGCTGACTTTTACTTTCACGCGTGCATTAGAACGTTCTTTAATCCGTGTATCGTCAAATTCTGATCTTAAATGGTTCTATATCATAGTCGCCATTTTGGTGATAGACCGAGCCAAGATTAGCGAGTGTACCTATGATCTTTTTATTTTCACTCGGCATTCGGTCGATCGTCGTGATCGTCGGTGACGCCGGGACGGAATTCTAACCTCGAGGATGACGCAACAAAACAAAACGATGAACTTTCTCATACATGACGCGAACGGTGAGTATGCCGAGTGCGCGCCAATTATCAGCATGCCTCGCTTCGATGATAGTCTCAATTTTCTTTCATTTCCATTGGAGATCGCTTGGTTCCACTATTGTTATTTCTCTCCTTAATTCATGCTCACTTTCCTGTTATTTTCTGACTGATTCCTTTCAATTATGAGTTCCTGTTAGTTCTTTTCTTTTCTTATATTCATATATGGTCTTATATCATGTTTTTCTAGAAAATATTTGTATTGCTTTTAAGATGATAAGTTTTTACTTTCCCTCCAATTATGGGATGAATCAATCTAACTTCTTTTCAAACTATGCAGCTCTATTTACCTTGGAATAGGTATATATTACTTGTTTCTCTTGATTGCTCAGCCGAATGGATCACTCTCACTTCCTTATGCTTTATTTGAATACAGAGATCCTATTTAAATTAATATTTGAATTCAATTGAATTATAAAGATTCAATAGGATCAATTTGTTTAATGCACTGGAAACTGATAAGTTTTTGATGTTGTGCAAATGCCCATGTTTACTTCATTAGTCAATTGATAGTAAAAGTAATCTAAAGAACTTTCATGATATGAAATTCCAATGAATTATTTTATGTTAATTTGTAACAGTTATTCATATCTTTTTATAACTAATTTGGAAGAAACTAATGTATTTTGTGCTTTTTTTTTAATGTCAAACTTAACAATAATAGAAAACTTATACATGTTTTAGGTCACCCACAAGTAATAAAGGTAGTGCAAAGTACAGCCAATAAGGCATTGGGTGGTATTGTCAGTACAACAAATGCAGGTGGCCTTAAGGTCTTTAAGACTCCGAGCCAAGAATCTCAGGTAAAATTTAATAATTTGATCTGCCATTTCATTAATTCTTTCTACAACTAGTTGATTCATAAATAGATATAATTCTATGCTTTAACAATAAGTCTAATACATCTTTGCCTTTAGGTTTTGTCATCTAACGCACAAGTTCTTAAAACTATCAGTTTGCAGAGTCCTTCAACTCCTGGCCAAAGTAAGTACTTTAATAAATAAATAGACCCATGTTTGTTATAAGTTTTTATGCATCTATTATATGTTTATATGTAACCATTAGAAGTAAACAAAAAAAAAATTTTTTTTATTTTTCTAGGATTGGTTACAATACCATTACAGAATACAAAGTTAGCAACAACAAAAGCTGGTGAACCTGTATTGACCAAGACCATTCAGTTGACATCCGCACAAATGGTAAAACTTGTATGAAAATATTTTTTCTTTATTCATATTTTAAAGTTGAAAACGAAGTATTATTACATTGTTTCTTTTCTTCACTTTATTTTCTCAGAGCGATATAAAACAGGCAATAGTGTCTCAGCAACAGCAACAGCAACAATCTGGTAATCAACAACTTGTAAAGGATGCAAGTGGAAAAACATATATCAGTCCAATATTGGATCACAGTGGTTCCAGGAAAAGGCAGGATGTTGAGGGTGGCGATTTTGTACCAGAGTAATAACTTATTTTTATTATACGACTTTTTATAGATAAAAAAGAACTTATATGATTAAATGTATAAATTTATTTCTTTATAGTAAACGAAGAAAAACAGAGAAAGTAGGCAAAGGATTACGTCATTTTTCAATGAAAGTTTGTGAAAAAGTTAAAAAGAAGGGAACAACGTCGTACAACGAAGTTGCAGATGAACTTGTTGGAGAATTCACTAATCCTGCTCATATAAATTCTTTAACAGATCAGGTACACTTTTCTTTTCATTCTTTCATAACAAAAACATGACTTGATAGTATGATTTATTATATTTTACTTATAGCAATATGATCAAAAGAACATTAGAAGACGTGTTTACGATGCTCTGAACGTTTTAATGGCGATGAATATCATTTCAAAAGAGAAAAAAGAAATTAGGTGGTTAGGTTTGCCAACTAATTCTCTTCAGGAATGTTTGGCACTTGAAAAAGATAAAAAGAAAAAGATCGAGAGAATCAAAGCGAAAACGCAACAATTGCACCAATTGATCCTTTCGCATATCTCCTTTAAAAACTTGGTGGAACGTAATCGTGCCAATGAGAGTCTGCGTGGCCCACCAAAACCAAATTCTGCCATACAGCTGCCATTCCTGATTGTGAATACTAGCAAAAAGACTGTAATAGATTGCAGCATTTCGAATGACAAGTATGATACTTAATATTAACAAGCTATGATTTTATCGTTCTTAATATTTAATTTTAAGTGGAAATAATACTAATGTGTCTGTTTTAGAACCGAGTACCTGTTCAATTTTAACGATAAGTTCGAAATTCATGACGATATTGAAGTTTTAAAACAAATGGGTTTAGCTTTCGGTAAAAAATTTGTCTGATATTTTAATAAACCTTTGATAACATTTAACTAATCAGAAATAATAATTTTTAATTAGGTTTAGAAAAAGGCGAGTGCACTGAAGAAAATTTACGAAAAGCTAAATTAATGGTTCCAAAATCTTTGGAAAAATATGTGGAACGTATGTATTATTTATAAATTATAAAACGAGATATCAAGGTGTTCAATGAAGTTTTGGGTAGTTATCAAGCTCATAATTTTTATTATTTTATATTAGAGCTGGCATCTGGTGATTTGGAAAAATTCATCCCAGTGACCATTCCTGGACCAAGTACTTCAATGGAAGACCTGGACACGAAGTTGGAAGGTTCTCGACCTCCTTCATCTTCTCACACTTCACTTTCAGAGGATGTTCTATCGCCACCCTCGCAGTATTATTCCGAGGAAGAAGACGAAGAGGAAGAAAGTGATCAGGATGACCAAGCCGATAGTGATCTCGAAGTTAACTAGCACTCCGAACGATTTTCTCGGGGCTGGACTCAGGGTACATATATGTTTATCTAAGGGTACGTTTAGACTGAACGAGAACATTCGTTCATGTTCGTTTAGTGTAAACGGCACATCGAGTGAATTGTTCAGTCATATCGAACTACGAAATACATGTGAAAATTTATAAAGTTTAAACGAAGAGTTCGAATGTTTAGTGCGGTGAATTGAAACGTGTTAATTTGTAGTTGCAAGAGTGAACATCCGTCTGGTTGGTGTAAACGCGCCCTAATATAAATAATTATTTTTTAGTAATTTGATAGAGGATAATTATTGTAGATGTACCATTAATGTTCATCGAGCTAAATACCATTTTTATTATAGGATACTCGTCACTGTTAGCAGCGTACTCGACATGGTCGTCATCGATATCGCTCTCAAGAACATCATTCTCGTACGCAATCAAGATGCGGACGAGTACCGGTAATCGAGGATCTCGTGAAAGTGGAGCCTCATTACCACCGTTGATAAAAGTCTGTTAATGTGAAATGAGGATGGTCAAAAAATGAATTAAATGTCGATTGGGGCCAAGGAGAAACACAAAAAATGCAAGAAACAAATCGCGTAGGGATAAAACTCAAAAAGCTTCAGAACGTCTCGTTTAAAAAAGGGGACTATCGATGCATGACGATCGACAGGATCCATGATTATGCGGCGCGACTGAAACCCGGGGTGCTATTTTAATTGTGCATCATCTTAACAGGTTTATATGACTAGCATCTATGTATTGTAAATTATAATCTTTGCAATGATATCGATATTAATGTGTACGAGACATTATGACCAGTACTCATTTTCTTATGGCACGTTTATAATTAATATCGCCCAAACTAATGTACCAAGATAAATGGTATTCTGGAATGCGGGCGCACGTCTGATTCAATTTCGAACTAAAAATAATAAATTGTAATAATGTTAATGCATTGTGTATATCAATTTCTTTTCCTTTATATGTTTAATTATTTCTCATTCGATAAAATTTTTGCTTGTTTTAGGTTCACAATTATAATAAAATATTATAAGTACATAATTACAATATTAAATATTATTTTAACTTTAATCTTTTTATAAGTATTTGTATGGGTCTATATATTATACGTATTAATATTAATTGCAACTCTGTTACTGTTATCTTATCATTTTAAATAAAAGATGATAGATTAATACTGGCAACTTATAGACATTAATATGATTCATATGTTCTATTATCATCACTTACTACAAATTTGTAACAAGAAATACGTTTTAATTGAATGTAACTTATGGCCATGATAGTTATTGATAATCTAATAGTTCACACATTTTTATTCAAGGTCATCGTCATCATATAGATCATCAAAATCTAAAAACAAAATTAATTAGTACTCATAAACATTATATTATCAGCAATAATTAAATGGCAGATAAATATTAATTAAGTACCATTAAAAAAGTCTGCATGTACTGCTTTTTCACTTGCAGTAAGATCGACTAATAAGCGACTGCCACCGACCTAAAACAGTTTTTGTTTATAAATTATTTAAAACATAAGATGAAACGAACTCAACTGTCAATATAAACATAACCTCAGCATGGTAATACAATTACCTCCTCTAATTCAATGTAAGATCCGGCGCCGTCCGGAAACATTTCATCAGCTACAAGTGTGGGTTTCATTTCGTTATCAATTTTAACTAAATAAACACTCCGTAAATAATTTAAACTAGACGATTGTTTCTATTTTGACACAATAACCTTATATTAGCAAGTAACACAGTGTCATGACTCGTTATCTCGAAATCGAAAATTGCTAGCACTGCCATCTAGCGTAAATGGCACCACATACAAAAAACCACGAAATTTGAATTCTTTAACAAAACTGTTATCAATAATTGCGACGTTATTCAAGATTACACAAGAAAAATAAATTTAATAAAGATATTTTATGTAATATTCTCGATTAAACATATTTCATCGTTGCAATAAAAGGGTCGAGGGTTAAACATGATGCAATTCAACAATTTTCATCGATTTTTTTTAAAAAACTGTAATTATTATTAATCGTAATAATATGATTATTGACAATGACGCGGCTATGTGCACATTAAAACACCTTAATCCGTATCTTACAAGACCAGCTTTTCTTTTACATTATATACAGTAGCTAAATATTGTATTATTTCACTTTGCAATATAATAAAACTATTTATATATTTATATATTTATATATGCACGTATGTGTCCTGAATCGTTGTAAGCATCCACATTTCCTTTCCTGTTTTTTATTTTTATTCTGCAACGTGGATACGTACAACGAGTTATGAGAAATTCATTGTTATCGGTTTTTTATGCTTAGCGTAAGTAAGAAACGAGTCGAAATTATAACGATTCCGCTTGGCTCTCCTTCCTCTGTACAACGCAATAGGCTCCGCTTATCGCCGACAAGTTCTCTCCGGCTTCCAGGGCGTACAATGTTATTCCTCTTCTCAGAATTTACGACTCTAATCAATTAACATTTTTCTATTTGATCCTAGAACCAGTCGATCTTCAATTTTTAAAACAATTCAAGTTAATCTTATTTTCTGTTATTTACAATTCCATAAACGAACTTATTTATAGCTGCATCAATTGTAAAATTATACAAACAACAAAAATGTACTTGTATAAAAAACGTGGACGACTTCCTGTATTTTTACTGTGTAGCAATATTTAGAAATACAATGATCCACGTACAAACGTAATTCCTATATCCTTTATAATAAATCGTACAATAAAAATTGTGTGTTACATTGCAGAGATCCTTGAGCTAAAAGTACTTCTAAGTGATTGCAGTGTTCTAAATTATTATCAGATTAGACGCTCAAGTATTAGTCTATGTATTTCTAGCGTATTGCACCGTTATTTATAATAATTATATCTTATTAAAAACGCTATTAGAGTTTCACTGCGTACATTGTCACAAAAACCTGTCACATTCAAATTAATTTCACAACAAGTACAGTTAGAATGCTGTTTTTGTAATTCTAAATTCCATCATACAGATTTCATCTTTCTAAAATCGATGTACATATATGTACACGTATGTACATATACATGGATCGTCAATAATTTAAAACGTTAAATACTGATTTAAAAAAAGAAAAAGAACAATCATTTAGCTCAGGAATCTCTCGCTTGTTGGATACGGTACTTCTAAATAGAGGAACTCTCTTGTACGCATAAAAACGGTATAGATATATAAAAAAATACATGAAAACTATGGCTAAATCAACTCGCATCCACATTGTTTATTTTTGGATGTAGTATACGATACTCAAATCCAAGTTAACTTGAACAAATAGTTCCTGTTGTTCAAAATAGTAAGTATGTAAGGAAAAAGTATGATTTGATCTGACTGGATCTAGGGTCAAAGTTACTTATATACCGGTCCGCGCAGAGAAATTCCGTACCCCGGATTCCGAGCGTAGAAATTACGTTTCCCTTCGTCAACACAGCGAAGGAGGAAGCAGAAACAAGTACGTTATCTCCACCAAAAGGAGGAAGATCCTTCCTCTGTCACTGGCGCCATGGCGGAGGGTCCAACGAGGACAAATTCTTTTTTTTCTTTTTCAACACACTGCACACTCTGAATCGAGCACGAACGATATTTACGCTTATTATGCACTTGGATGCAACGTAGGCTTCCTTCGGATAAGGACGGTACACAGGCAGCACACTACCTCTATTTTCGCTTTTGGGAGAAATAAATTTTCAAATTTCACTAATTTACTAAATCCAAAATTTTCAAATTCTCCAATTGTTAAATAGACAAATTTTTAAATTCGCGTGAATTTAAAAATTTCCAAATCTCTAAATTTTCTGATACAAATATTTTTAAATTCTCGAATTCTTCAATTTTGAAAGCCCAATTATCAAAAGTTTCAAATTCTCAAATTTCTGCAGTAGATTTGAAAATTTGGAAATTAACGAAAAGTGAAGAGTGACCGTCTTCGATATCGACGCTTTTCCTACAGAAGCCAACAATGCTCGCCAGTGTATGTTTCTCGGTATAGTTCTTCAAAGAACATCCAAAAGGACATTCTCGTGTCCACGTTACGCAGTCATCTTGTAAGACACGCGCATGTCAACGTTCGATGAGATTACTTTATATCGATCAAAGTAAAAACGTAAAAACAAAAAAATAAGGAGCGAACGAACGACGAACTATATCGTGTTATAAACTATATACTACCGTATAAAAACGTACCTCAATTCTGTATAGAACTTATTTACACTAAAGAATAAATTATTAACATTGTACTTTGTGTAAAATATACTTCATACATATATATATATATTTATAATATATAATATCAAAATGAATGGATAAAAACGATGAGAAAATGCGTATTGATAGTTTTTACGAATTTGCTTTGATAATACTACGACGATCTAAATACGTAACTATTAAACAAGATCTCCCGTTAAAACATGATACAAGACGACTGCATAATCGTGGACAGATTCGAATTATTGCGACAAAGAGACTATACGATTAATTCGTCTAATTTCATCGAAGAAGCTGCTGCTGCGCAGCAGGATTGTCCTCGTATACGATAAATTACATTTTTTCGGATTTCTCCGCCCGAACGTCTACTATTTTTTTTTTTTGTTTGTTTATATACTATCTCTCTATCGTAATATTCAACCAACGGCCTCGTTTTAAAGGGGAAAGAGGGAGGGAGAGACTCGAGCAATCCAACGGTTTTGGGGGGATACTGAACGTTTCTGCGCGGCCCAGGATTTAATTTGCCTGGAAGATCGGACCGCGTGGTAAAACACAGCCATCACGTAAGCTTCGCACTGATTATAAAATCTTTCACGCCCATTCTCGCACAATAACTCTTTCTCTTATTCTCGCCTGGCATACACACTCACGCACACAACTCTCTCCTCGACTTAAACTAAATACAATCGTAAATTACAAGTATGTACAATTAACTAGTTCTTACTGCGAAATTAATGGCGAGGCCGTTCACGAAGTTATCGCGAGAATTCTTGTCCTGTCTCGTTTATCCTTTTGTACGCTAAATACGTTACACGTGCGCGCGTACATCGATGTTCGAAAAATTTGCGAACGAGAATTAAATTAAATATTTTATAAGATATCGGAGAGTTTCGTGATCTTCGTGAACGGCTCCGATCCGTGTTTCTTCGATCAGATTTTTCCTTAAGGAAAAAAAACATAGACATCTCGTCGCCGCCGCGAAATGGCACGCCCATTTTTTCGTCTCTCGAGTATTGTTTAGCGTTTTAAGAATAAAACCGAATGTTCTCGAGGAGCATAGGTTCTTTCTTCCTTTTAACGTCGGAGAATGTCCTTTGAAGCGAGTCCGATACGAGTATATCTTAGAAGTTGCTACCACCTTGTTCCCTCTCTTGCCAAAATCACCGTTTTCGTTTTGCGTTTCTGTTGCCGTAAGAAGGTGAAGTTTATTAAAATAAATTCATTAATTAATGGTGAATAAAGAATAACGAACTTGTATGTATATATAATATATATATATGTATAATATAACGTGATAATAATAATAAAAAATAAAAACATAATTTATAAATATTATCAACAGAGCGCAAGTATCTTTCTCTATTTTATATATACAACTTTGTAAAATCTTGCGGGAAATCATAAAAAAAATTCTATATCAAATGACTTTTGCGTATCGTAGGTCTAGCGGGAACTATTTATTTATATCTATAATTCATTTATTCATTGAGCATGACTCTATAAAATCTATACTTACTAAGTTATTCGAGTAAAATAATGTTTTATTATAGATAATTTTCATTAACAAAATAAAGAAAAAACTAAAAAAACAGTTTGGTTTAAAACCATGATATATTTTAAAACGTGTTGGTTCACGGTTTGGTCCACTAAGCCAACGATACGAACTAACTAGGAATGTGCGGGTATCCGACATTTTGGGTTCGAGTCGAGTTGGTGAAGTCAAACGGGTTCAGAAGAGTATGCGACATACGGACTCGGGTAGAGACAAAGTCAAAATATTTATATTGTTCAAATACCCTTCTATAAGTTGTATCATATACTTCATACTTACGATTCATTTTGAAAGTAACAATTTTTCAAATATATAAATTTAGAGATTTCTAAATTGTAAAATTTTAAATTCCCAAGTCCTCGAATTTGCACTTTATCGAGTCTTTAATTTCCTAAGTTTACAAAATTCCTAAGTCTCTATGTCCCAAATGTGAAAAGGTCCAAACCCAAAAATTTCAAGTCCAAATTTGAAAATGAGATTGCTACCCAAGAATCCATATGTTTTAGGTCCTCGTCCGATCTCGTCTGACTTCTTCCGACCCACCCCGACAGCTCAGGTACCCTCCACGTTCGATGACCCACACATTCCTAGATCCAACAGATGATAAAATTGTCTTTTTAAGAATAAGGCAGTACCTCGGTCATTTTGGAGCTGTACAAATTGCGGAACGGTTTTTTCACCTTATAACGGCAACGTGCTTTCACAGCTAGCAACCGGAAACAAGCGTGTATCGAGTCCGTTTCTCAATCGACTGTAAACATCGTACGAGCACCGTGTTGTGTCCTCTGCTCCGTTACTCCACGAGTATCATTAATTATCACCTAACTTGGCATCCTTGTGGTATACTTGTCGCGGCAGGACACGCGGAGGAGTCTCTTTGCACGGAACTATTGTTCTCCTCCTCTTCTTCCTCTTCCTCTTCCCTGGAGGACTCTTCCTCCTGGCTTTTCATCGGTGGATCTCTCGTCTCTTCGTTCGAAACTTCGGAACTTCGCGGTTTCTCCGTAGTTAATGGCTCCTCGCCATGGATCGGCGAGCCCTTAAGCTCGTAACCCTCCTGGCAACGCGTCAATTTTAACCTGATCGGCGTGACCTTGGCCGAACGAACGTTCCTAGGCGCGCTGCCACCGGTGTCGGGGTCGGTAGGCTGTTTCTCTTCCATGTTGGCAGCTACTGCGGGATAGACAGGCTCGTCCTTGGCTGGTTCCGGAGGCGGAGGACCTACTCTACTGTCAGTCGGATGTCGTTCCTCTTCCTCTTCCTCTTCTTCGTCCGTGAGCAAGATCGGCAAGTCGTCGGGAGAGTCGTTGCCTTTGCCCAGCGTGATGATCAGCTTTGGTGGGGCAGCACCACCTTCGAGGATACGCACCCTGGCTTCCTTTCTGCTCGATTGACGTTTCTTTCTCTTACCGTTCTTATCCTTCTTACTCTTTGCTCTAAGTTTCTCGTCGTTGTCGAAACCAGCCATGATCATGCGTCTAAACTTCATACTTTCTCTGCGCAACTCCTCGATGCTCGGTGTACTGCTAGGAATGCTGCTCAGCCGTTTCTTCGGCGGTCTGATTCTGGTCCTGTCGTCCTGGCCGCTCTCCTGGCCACCGATAATGCTATTGCCGATCTTTATTTTCAATTTCGGCGGACCACTGTTCGAGGTGGTAGTCGTGGTCGTGGTCGTCGTCGACCTGCCGCCACTACTCTGCCTTCCTCTCCTGCGATCCGTGTTACCGATCGCGGCGTTACCGCTGGAACCAGCACCGTTCGCTGCGCTGCTTCGTCTCCTTTCGACGCCTCCCTCCTCCTCGTTGGCGTCTAAGAAGCCGGCAGGCCGTTCTTTTCTTCTCTTCTTCTCCATGTTCGCGTCGACGACCGCCTTGTAATCCTCTCTGGTAGGTATACTAGTCATCGAGGCGACAGCTTTCGGTATGGTGATCACCGTACGGTTGATGGGTGGCATGATGATCGGCGCGGACGTGGCAAGATTTCCGCAACCTGGCTCGTCCATATTCATGTCCTGAGAGCAATACTGTCTAAGCAGCTCCTTCTTCCGCATTCGCCTGAGGTTCGAGGTTCCGGAAGCGACGGAAGCACTGGTGGCAGCCGGAGCAATTATCACGGGTGCTTGTTGAGCAAGCGGTGGTACCGATGAGGCAGGAACATAGTTCGCATCGAGGAACGGACCTTTGATCTTCACCTTCAGTTGATTTCTCGAGTCCGTCAAAGAGACCTTGTTGGCGTCCACAAAGCCGGAAGACGACGCGTCGATGCTCGCGTCGAAGTTCGGCTTCGAGCAGTCTTCTTGACTCTGTTTACCGATCAGCGCGGATCTTAACTCCTTCTCGAGGTCCTCCTCGATGTCCGGAAGAGCAGGATCGCTCGCCGAAACACCAGCGAAAGATCCCAAGAAATGATTCTCGTACGTCTGACCATGTAGTGTGGAAGAACTTGAAGCGTCGAGGGTAGAATTGTAAGTTCTCATGTCGACGGGACCAGGAATAACCGGTAGGACGGTATCGAAGCTCTGTCCAACGTTTGACTGACTCTCGACAACGGTGGAGTCGTCGTGACCAGGGGAACAAGAGAGTCTCCTGTCCTCCAAGTACTTTCTGGTACCTCCAGGACTGGAAAGTCTCGATTGAATGCTCTCTCCGGAAGCCAGGACAGCGGAGTCCCTTCTCTCGATGCCCGCTGCCGCGGCGTCCGTCGACTTCTTGCGTTCCCTCATGGTACGCAGGTCGGCGATGTTCGCCTCGCTGGTCGAATCCTCGTCGGAGTCGAAATCGTACACCGTGCCGACTAGTTTGTTCTGAATGGAATCATCGTGCTGGCTGATACTAACACCAGAGACCAGTCCTGCGTTTTGACCGCTTCTACCTCGTCCCCTACCTCGGCCTCGACCGCGTCCCCTGTAACCGGAGTGTTGCGATGAATTCTTAGCGCCTCTACCGCGTCCTCGTGCCCCAGGAACGCTCTTCTGAGCTTCCTGTCTCGGGGACTTCCCTGGAGACTTCCCTTGCAGAGACGTAACTCGGGCCGAGGTCCTAGTAGGCTTCGAAGGTGATTTCTTCCCGGAGTGCTGACTCTTTCCGTCCGGCAAAACTTCCTGCAGATTCTCGACGACGGTGTCGCTGACGTGACTCTCTGGTGCTACGGTGTTCAAGAAATTCATGGGCAAGGAAGGTGATTCGGTGACCTGAGTTTGCAATTGTTGCTGTGTCCTCTCGATGGTTTCGGCAGGTGGGGCGGTAACTTGCGGTGGTGGTGGAGGTGGTGGCGGTGGCGGTGTGGCTATTTTGGTAGGCGATACCATGGCTGCGGTGAGCGCCATGTTGTGCGAGGAAGACGTGAACGCTGCAGTACATGGTGAAGCCTGTAGATTTAACGAGTCCTCCAGTGGTTTCACGTGCGGCAACAACGACTGTGCTGCTGGGAAAGCTGCGCCGAATGCCGGTGGAAAAAGGGCTGGCCCGGGTGAAGGATACGGTAACGGCGCCGCGCACGACTGCGGCGGAAAGAGACTTACCGGGCCGGTACCGTAGCTCGAGTCCGCGTAATACGTTGCTTCGATCGAGCACGGTGGAAAAGGAATGCCCGCTACGTTTTTGTACGGTGGAATGGAATGATCCTCTGCGGACGAAGCGGAGGTGATCGAAGAAGACGTAGACCTTCGAGACGGTAACACCTGACTCTCTGCCCATCGGGTATCTGGACGACCGTTCAAGTCATTGTATGGTGAATTGTGATCGTATTCTTGATGCCTGACGACGTCTTCCTCTTTCTCGAGTACTCTGTCCATCATCTCGGCGGCCTGATCGTCCTCCGATGCTGGCAATCCGATTAGATGTCTATTCACCATTTCCATAGGGTTCTCCTCGGGTATCTGTTGATTGAGCATCGTTCTTTCATGAGGTTCTTGTTGACCATGAAGCATGGAGTGCGATTGCTGTAAAAGATATTGTTCCTGTATACTCGGCGCGTTCAAATGAGTGCGTGCGATCGTTTCGGGATCTTGAATGGTTTCATTGGGAAACTGGTGGTTGCCGTATCGATGATTCTGAGTTTCCATCAAAGCATTAAGGTGTTGCACGTCGCTGGGTTCGAAACTGTTGATGCTCGGCGGAACCCACCTCTCGTCGGTCTCCGCTCGATCGAGCTTCGCCCGCTCCACCAAACTGACTTTGTTCGCCTCACGATCCTCTTCGTAGGCCGCGTATCTATCGTTACCGCTCGAGTAACACGTTTTCCGTTTCTCTTCTATTGTATTTTTACAGCTACTGGGATGTGCTTCGTTAGTGATGATTTCTTCTTCAGGAATTTCAACGTTATTCTTCACGTTCATAACTGGCTCTATGGACTCTAGGATTTTCACCTCCTTTTCTTGTGGTTGCTCGTGTTGCGGCTGTTGTTGAAGTTGCGGCACTTGTTGATGCTGTAATTGCGATTGTGGCTGTTGCTGCTGCTGCGGTTGTTGTTGCTCGAACGTCTTCTCTATCGGTGGTTCCTCTTTTTTGATTTCGCCGTCTACAGGTACTGTCTCTAATTCAAACTGACTAGAATTTGATTTCTTCGAGAGTTCCATACGCAATTTCTCGACGAGATGGAGCGTTTCTCTAGCGCTATCTTCCTTCGAATCTTCCTTGAACCACAGTTCGTTGTTGAAGGAGAAACTCAACGGTACGCCCCGTTCTTCCACGTCCCTAGATATACCAAATCCGTCCTCGTTCACCATCTCCTCCGTCAGCATATCTTGATCGAAATCAAACAATTCCGAGACACTCGCATCTTTCCCATGCTGCGGCGAGAAGATCGATCGGTTAGCCGATTTTCGCCTCTTTTGATGTTCTTTCTCCAAATTGTCAACTCTCTCCGAAACGGATTTAACATTCTCTTCCTCGTTGTTCTCTTTAGGAACGTTCTCCTCAACTGGTATGTTTTGTAACTCAACATTGGGTGGTTCAATTGCGTTCTCCAGATTTCTCTCCGTTTTCTTCTTTCCGACTGCAAGTTTCTCGATCTGCGGCACATCAACGATATCCTTCTTTATTTGCTCCTCCTCCAACTGTTCTTCCGATTTCGTCTTTTCGACAGCAGCCTCATTCTCGTTGACGTGATTCTTGTGGTCCTCGTTCTTCACACTGTCTTTCATGTGCTTACTTTCATCTATCGGTTCTTTAATTTCCTTCTCTTCGTCGCAAACAGTTTTTTCCAACTTCACCTCCGAATGTTTACTCCTCGACATCTTATCGTGGTGCTCGCGTTTTTCCAAAAGTTTATCCAAACCCCTCAACGATTTCTTCGGGCTGTCTCTCTCCGCTCTACGTTGTTTCATTTCCTCTTCCAAAGTATTGATCGCATCCTTGCCGCCAAACTTCTTAACTTTCTTCTCGTCGGTTTTCGAACAACTCTCCGGTTCACTGGTCTTTCCTTGCTCTACGACCGCTGGTTCATCCTTCTTAACCTCCTCCTCGTCCTTCTTTTCGCTCTCCTTGACAGACTGCTTCTCGTTCATCCGCTTTTCCGGCTTTTTAACCGCCTCTTTCCCGGTCTTTTCATCTTTCGCAACAGACTCGTTCTGTTTTCGCTTTCTGCCTTCGGATTTAGCTTTCTTTTCTTCTTTTCTTGGCACAGACTGCTGCTTACCGGCTTGAACCGACTTTTTGGCAGGTCTGGACCCAGAAACACTTCTTGCCCCATCATGATCTCCAGACCCAACGAGCAGATCCTCATCAACCTCCGTTCCGGTGGCTGGTTGTTTCTTGCTATCTCTTTGATCTTGCTTTTTGACACTTGTACTTGTTTCTTGTTGCTGACATGGTTGTTGTTGTTGTTGCTGGGATGGTGGTGTTGGTTGTTGTTGTTGCGGTTGCTGTTCCTTGGCGATTCTACGAGGTTCCTCTCTCTCAGTAGGCGGCTGAAACTCTGGTCCCCGCCGCCCGTCGGAAGTTTTAAGCTTCTTCTCGGGCAGCTTCTTGAGTTTCCGCCCTGTAACTGATTTCCTCTCGGCCTCCTGTTGTTCAGGCGATGTTTTAGATTGTTGTTGCTTTTTATTCGCCATGGCTGTTGCAGCTGTCGCGGCCGTTTTGCTCTTCGTTCGATTACCACTATCACTTTCGCATGAAGTACTGGAAGAGGAACCATCTATCGAATCGTCAGAAAGTTTTCTACGTCCAGGGTTCTCAGAGTCACTACTGCTTTCCGTGGAACTACTGTAACTATTGCTACTGCTGCTACTATCACTGTTACTTGAAAGTACCGACGACTTTCGTTCGCTCGGTTTTCTGGGTCTTCTAGGATGATTGTCCTTTGTGAGGACCTCTTCCTTTCTCGAAGAAGACTCGTCCTTTTTCGTGGACAATTCTTCTTTTCTAGAAGCTTCTTCCTTTCTGGAGGATAAGGAGGACGACGACGAAGAAGAGGATGACGACGATGAAGACGAAGAAGAGGATGAGGATGACGACGACGATGACGATGTTTCTTCTTTCCTCGCAGGAAGTTCTTCCTTTCTGGAGGATGGATCGTCCTTTCGAGCTTCTTTTTTCTTTCCAGTCTCCGGGGATTCCTTTTTCGATCTACCGTCTAACGTTTCCGGCTCAACTGGTTGAGTAGGTTTATTGCCCATGCCGCTTTTTATGTGCTCCGCAGCCTTCTTCGCAGCTTGTCTTTGCGGCACGTACGCTAAAATTTCCGTTCCATCTCCGAAATCTTTATCGAAATCGTACACATCGTTATTTTTAATCTCCTTCGATGGTTTGTTTTCTCTTTGTTTCTTAGGAGGACTTTTGTCTTTTGATTGCTTCGAAGAGGAGCACTTTGAAAGTTCCTCGACAGGAGACTTAACCACTTCTGGGTTAGACTCAGGCACTGGGTTTTCTTTTTTGCTCTGTTGTGTGCGCTGCATGATTTCTGAAGCCTTCTTCGCTGCCTGCCTTTGCGGTACAATCAGTGCAGAAGGTATATATTCTTTCTTTTTAGTACTGACTTTAGTTTGATTCTCTTTATTTTTCGTCCCCGTATTGTGGTACGTGGATTCAGAATGCCTAGAGTCTTTACCGAAGCCTTTTTGTGAATTTTTCGATAAATTTGCCGCGGAAAATTCCTTGACAGCTGCTTTCGTGATTAACACTGCTGAATGAGAGGTGTGTTCTTGGGAATCCGAGTCTGTATCTGAATAAATTGCCGAAGCAGCGAGATGCTTGGTCGTTCCGGCGTTTAACGTCAACAGTTCATCGCTTTCACTGCCAGAAGCACTTCCTAATTCTTTTTCCATATGTTCAAGCGTGTGTGATCTACTATTCACGAGTTTTTCATTTTCACTGTTTTCTTTAAGCGTCGAATGTAACTTATCTGTTGAACGAACAGTCTTTTTCGCTTTTCTACGCGATAACTTTTTCGACGGAACACTGGTGGTTTCTTCTTCGGTACTCGAGTCACTCTCAAGCTTCAGATTCTTCGATTTCTCGGATGTTTTCGCTTTCGTTGCGTCCGTTTCACTGCTACTAACAGACGATAAATCACTGCCGTACAGATTCTTTCTTCGGACGGAGCCGTTGAAATATAATTTTTTACTAGAGGCACCATTGAAGTCCTGCTGCTGTTGTTGTTGTTGCTGCTGTTGTTGTTGCGTCTTCTTCTCGTCACTAGTTGGAGAATCTATACCAGCGATTCGGGCAACGATAGTGTCGAAATCATGAGTGTGGTCCTCTGAGTCTGGATGAGAATAGAGGCGGTCATAAATCGAAGGTCCATGATTAGCTTCCATCACGGCAGCGGCAGCTTCCGGTGGTAAAGGTGGTCCGGACATTACTAAAGCTTGTTTGTGGAAAGTTTGTTCTCGTAGCCTGAGAAAAGACCGACAGAGTTTTTCTCTTCTACCAACCATGTAACACAAGTTTCTGACTCTTTCTAAGTCTTGGCGAAGTTGAACGAACGTCCGCATCTTTTCAAGATCGGCTGCCTGTCCTTGATTGCGTGAGCCACTACCAGACAACTCTCCACAACGTGGTGCTAACAGCGGTTTGTTATGGCCAGCCTATAAAATTAAATAAATAGAAATATAATTTACTAATAAAAAATAACCAAATAATTTTATTTTCCTAAACAATACTTACTCTTCTTTTAAGTTTCCAATAATTATATATGTAAACTATGCCTTCGGGATCTACATCCAATTGCTGTGAAGCAATATCCTTCAAACTCACATGTTTGTCGAATT
This sequence comes from Megachile rotundata, assembly GCF_050947335.1. Lineage (NCBI taxonomy): Eukaryota > Metazoa > Arthropoda > Insecta > Hymenoptera > Megachilidae > Megachile > Megachile rotundata. The sequence continues at coordinate 14,257,912 of NC_134991.1, forward strand.
CTGCTTCAATTTCTTGTAATCTGATAACAAAAGAAACGTTTCGTTTAATACAACAAAAATTATATAAAAGTAAATAATAAAGAATAAACATACTTTGCAGCACGTGCTTGATTTTTTTCTTCAGAAGTCATATCCTTTCTCTTACGTCTCCTAGATTCTGCATCTTCAGAATCAGATCCTGCTTTGTCAGCTCCACTTCCTATACTGCCTCCAGTGCCTTGAACTTTATCTTTTGTGTTTGTTCTACTATGTTTCTGGCAGTAGGACTGTAAACAAATTTCATAAATATACCAATTATTTTTTCTTTCAATCATAATTCAGTGTTATTTCATTCCTTTGGTTTAGTGAATGCATTCTGCTATTTTTCATACGCATGTTAAGAAATAATTTATCTTTTTCCTGTAACGATTAAAGTAATAATTCATTTGATAAATACCCTTAACTTTACTCCGTCGTCAGCCATTTCATCCTCAATAATTGCCTTCATCTCCAAACCATATTTGAAGGCACACGTCACGTGATAAGCTGTCTTACACGTCTTTATGCTGCATTGGATACAAGCACCGACCCTTTCTCGACATAGTACACATATTAGAGCCCATCGACTTTGCTGTAATGAAAAATTTGTTACATGAACTTTAATTTATAAATTAGTTTTTTTTTTCGATGATTATAAATTAAATGTAATGTATGTACCGGAATACTGGATATCTTAGTAATAGGTTCCATTCTTTCAACACAGCCAATGCTGACTTCTGGGATCCATAAAGCACAAGAAACATGAGCCCACTTTTGGCCACTACGAGTACATTTCATAGCACCACCTTTATTAGGACAAAGAACACAATCTGGTCGTTGACTTAGAGAACAAGTTCTGCATAACCATGAACCATCCGGTATCGAAGTAATTCCATAACATGCTTGATGTACACATATGTTGCAGCAGTCACAAAATACCATTTCATTTCCTTCCTCAGAGTCAGGCTAACAACAAAATTTGTTTATATATTAAAATGAAAGAATTTACTTTAAAGAAAATAAACGTTCTAATTTTTAATGTATTTCAAAGTTAATAATTCTATTTATAAATTTACTGGAAAAACACTTACAGATCTACAAACATCACAGATTACGTTCTCGTCATATTCAATACCAAGACCCTCTTCATTCTTTACAATGGTTTGTATTCTTTCCCAACAACGAACTTCCAATTCTTCTATCACGCGTTCTAATTGTGATTCTGTGATAGGTAACTGACCAGCCTAAAATTACAAAGTTGGATATTTTTTTAATTACGAAGAAACATTTATTTTTATACTTTAAGTTAATAATCGTAATTATATTAACTTTAATAACAACGTGCCGTGGTTACTAACAGATCGATTTTTAATCTCGTCTTATGATAATAAACAATAAAAATACAAAATAAATATACCTGTGCACGTTCGCCATTTAATACATCCAACCACGCAATATCAGTATCATCAAGATCATAAGCACAAGCTTTTTCTGCTCGTGCAGGTGTTGTGCTTAAATGATGATCTTCAGGGTTGAAATAATCATCACGAGATATCCTTACGAATTTTTTAGGTCTATAAAAATATTGTTACCAAAGGAAATTACTAAAACAATTTTACAAATTAATCAAATGATAGTAACTTTTGTACAATCTCAAAGTATGTCAGACTTGTATAACAATTACTGCTAATATAATTTTACAATTTATAGTTCATACTGCAATAAGTCTATGAACACAAAAAGTTATTTGAGACTCATTCAACATTCTTTTAAATATTGAAACAAATTCTGATTGAATTAAATTACAAATAAAATATCTGAATGTAACTTACAGTTTGAATTCACTGTGCTGCTTTACAGGTGTTGCTTGAGTGATAGTGACTGTTGGTTCAGGAAGGGAGTCTGGGTTGACAGGTACTTGAACACCTCTCTCCCATTCTTGCTTCCATTGATCAGTAATGACCCAATATTCATTGGGACTTAATGGTTCACTGTCAGGTAATTTCATTGCGCTGATCAAATCCTTACGAAATAATTCTGCGGGAGCCTCAGCAGAGGAGCGATTGTATATACTAGAGATTTTGATGTCACTAAGAGGTCTGGGGGTCCAGGATGCCCCTCCTTGACTGGACGACGCCATCGTCTCCTCCTCTTCTGAGGGGCCCATGGTAGCTGCCAGCGACGTCGTACCCGTCGCTGGACCCAGCCTACATTTGCGCCTTTTGATTGCGCCTGGGCAAGACGCCAAATCATTGTCGTTTCTATTTATTCGTTTGCCTCGCTGTGCCATTCTACTATACCAAATGAGCTAGCGGTACGTGGCACGTGCAGGTGAGCCGCGCACACCCTGTAAAATTTTATTGTTTAAATTATATAAACAATTTTAAAAGAAATAAAAAAAAATTTGTATTCAATTACTCACTACATAGTCGTCCATGTATTTATTATCTAGAAAGTGGATTCCTCTCGGAGCTGTAACAGAAAAAATACAGTTAAGGTACTATCTAATTTCAAATAAAAACAAGGAAATTCAATTAAAAAGTATGTTTCAACAAGTATTAACTTCATCTTGGCACTATAAATGATCCCTGGTGCAAAACTGATAGTTCATTATAAACAAAGAAAGATTTGTACCAATATTATATTATTTTAATAAAAATGTTACACAAAATAAAGCTTTCATGCTATTATACAATATTTGGTATACACGGAACCAAATTGAGAATAAAACAATGTATAAATTCAATAAATTACGCGTTATATCAGACAAATGAAGAATAATGGTTGTTTATCAAAGAAACAGTAAGAAGAAATCATTCTAATCAATAGAAAATATATGTAAACATAATGGCAATGTATAACATTAAACGTGTGAAAAAAAAAACAGGTGGATGCAACTATTCAGTCACATATCACGTGATGCACGCTATAACAATACTTGTAAGATTAATAGCAAGTACTATAACAGGAAAGAAACCATAAAATAAACGTAAGCAACTAGTATTACACAGAGATCACAAGCGCAAGGCACAAAGCATCCCTCCACGAACTGAACTTCCAAAAGTAGCACTCGAGTGTAAGAAGTATTTGGTAACACAAATTCACAATTCTACTAACTAGCTCACACTAACAAGTTCATATAAGAATGGTAAACGACGCAAACACGTTTGAGAGCAGAAAAATCGGACAAAAGGACTGATGGTATAGACCGATTGTATTGCAGGGGGTCTGCGGCCGTTGATCCTCGATGGCCGCCGCGGAGAGGTTATAAATGGGGCAGTCCAGCAGGAAGAGTTATAATCGAAACGAAATCGTTTTCCCGTAACGCAATAGGGCCCTGAGTAGTTGCAAAAGCACAAGGATCCTCGAGAAACTGGTCGCCGTGGCGGGTGGCATGTAAACATTGCGACGGAGTTACTCCGCGGCGACGCTCGAGCGGCGCCGAGGCTCGACCGTGAAGAATCGCCGTAAGACTTTCGATGACTCGACACGAGGAAGTCGAGGCTCGCGGTCGAGAATAGACGTCTAGAAGAAGATCGGGCGGAGAGTCGAAAATGCTCACGGGTCCATTGGGCTGGTGGTGCTCCTGCTGGCCGACAACATTGACAATACAGATGGCGACAGGCTCGACTCGCACACGGATCTCGACGCACACGTATACACATCGGTACGCACACGCAGCCGAATTCGAGCACACATGCACACGATCGTAAGTAAATACGCACACGCGACGTGAACGCACGGGTATGCACGGACGTGAATGTAAACGCACACGATACGGATACGAACACGCGAGCACAAGTTCGACACGCACACGCGGACATGAACACGCACGCGCGCACAAGAGAGAAGACGAACGAAAGAGAGAGAAAAAGATAGAGATGGTCGGAAGGCAGTAAATGCCTTATTATTGATCTATCGACGGAGAGGGTGATTTCGCGCGCGATGATGCACGTGACGAATAATAGCCGGTACGTCTGATCGTGAAGGATCGAATTATTCTTCGATCGGTAGCTCCGAGATGGCAGTAGTCCGAGTACGCCTCTGTCACGGCAGCCTAACCAAGATGTCCTCATTAGCAATTCGAGTCGCAACCGCGACCACCTTGATTTTACTCACTTCGTAGGCCGAGGGCTCCTGTCGAGCTTGCTCGACGCCCTCAAATAGCCTCCGTAAGGACACCCACAGGCTTTCTTCCTCGCGCGGTGCACCAAATCGATATTATATTTACATTAATGTGGATACTGCTGTTTGGCGCCATCATGCCTAAAAAAATAACTGTCTGAGCGCGGAGTCACGTGACCCCGCGACACGGTGAGATCTCAAGATTGCTTTTATCCATAGGCCACGAGAGGCTCTGGGAACAGAGCAGAACATGGAACTAGAAATATAGGGATGGAGTGTAAGGTTGGATTGCTAGTGAAAAAGCAAAGTCAACATGAGAGGACCCTAACAGATTATGCTAAAAACTGATTGGTTATGTCTCTGCGCATGTTGTACCACCATTTATGAAACTAAAACACCAATTGTACATTTTTTTAATTTTCAAACTTAGAAATTCAGACACTTCAAATTTTCTACTTTCGTCATTTAAAAATTTCATATTCAGAAATGTGAAGTTTTAAATTTGATGTTGCACTAAATAACAACCAATTAAACCTAGGCATTGATTTCGCTTGCAATGGACTTCCCCGTCAAAGACATTCTTTGTCCCTATATTTCTAGATCCATGGAACAAAATAAGAAACTGTAGTATCTTCAAAGTGTAGCATTTTTTAAGAAATTTATTAATTATTTGATATTTCTTGTTTTATATATAATTTTTAAAAATACAAATTGTAACCTAGTACTTTTATTAACAAACTAGAAATTACAACAGTACAATCACGAAGTAACTAGTAAAACTACGAACCTCAAAAATTTAATTTTATTTGTACTCGTATTTTATGAAATGTAAATAAATAATACATGTTTTATTAAAAAAAATATTGAACTTTTTAATAGCTATCACATTTGTTTTATGGAATCTTATTGTCTCAATGCAGATATAATTCGCAAAACATTGTATATAAACATTGAAATATAGTACTACTGCAGTTTTGATTTTTTTTAAATACTTATGAAACTTTTATTTATTTTTATTACATTGTCATGAAGATCTAGAACCTAAAATAATAATGATTTTCATTTTAGAATCACTTGTGTACTATTGCATAGGTTATAGCAACACCTATATTACATAAATAGGATAGTAAAAAATTGTATTGAGTATTTTTCATCTTCTCCCGCGTTCAAAAGGACAATAATATATAAATGCACTATTATAACAATAACAATAGTGCTTTCTTTCAATAAAAGGTGCAATGTTTCCTTTATTGTATTTTGAAGATATAAAAATATTTGTTTTTAATTAAATCTGCCTATTTTAAATAATATACTGATAGGAAAAAATTTGCGTGAAGTAATTTACTTACGTTATAGAGGTTATATTTATATTTTCTATTTGTATTGCATCATAAATATATCATTAGTTTGAAACAACAAAAACGGTAAATTTTCTAGAAGTTGGTCTTTAATGGATGATTACAAAAGATGGAACAGGTACTTTAAAAAAATATTTTGTTCTTCCATAACTAAAATTTTACAGTGTAATGTATTATATGACTTTATATTTACAGGACTTAAAAACAAAAATTGATCAAGCTTGTCGTACAGCTGAAGAATTTACAAAACTTTATTATGAAAGTGTAGATAAACGAAGATATGTAAGTAATATAATAATTAATTAATCAACAAAAGTCAGTACTTAAAAATTTTTGATAATTGTTAACTACTTGTAGCTTATATCGAGATTATACTTGGATACTGCAACTTTAATATGGAATGGTAATGGCATTGAAGGCAAAGATAATATACAGAAATTTTGGACAGATTTACCAGTTTCTGTCCATAATGTTTATACATTAGATGCTCAACCAATAACAGGTAAATAAATCATAATTGACCATGATATCAAACATGTAATTCTTCCAAATTTTTAACTAAATCTAGGTGTGGTAATGATTATGGTAGTGTCAAAATTAATACAATTTACCTTAGTCACATAATCTTTTAATATGTATGTTTTTAGGTCCTGACATGACTGATCAACTGACATTTCTGGTTAAAGTTGGTGGACAAGTAAAATACGATGATAAAACATCAAAGCCATTTAACCAGAGTTTCTTGATAGCAGCAATGGGAGATAAGTGGAAGATTGTAAGCGACTGTTTCCGGGTACAAGAAGTATTAGAAAACGTAAATTAAAATATAGAATAATAAATTTGTTTTATAAAATATTCACAAAATCTTTTTGATTCAATATTCCTTTTTATTTCTATCGTCGGTCTTATATCAATGTATAAAGCGATATTAAAATTTTCGTATTAGTGAATCAGTACGTTGGTCGATCATTTAGGAGTAACTTTACACGAGAAAAAACTAAAAATAAATATAGATATAAATACTTAGACATAAATGTTACTATGATACATATCGTATAAAACATCGATTTTATATCCTTTAACGGTTCATCAACTGAAACACTCACTGATTAATAAAATTATGAGAAGTTCTACATATACAAGTTTTTGAATGAAATATTTGTCAATTTGTAGTTCGCAGTTATCTTAATAAAGTTCGGCAAATATTATCTATAATTACCTAAACTTTTGAAGGAATTGTATATAACATTTTTCTATATACATTCACCTGTATTCTATTTCATCCTAACAGATAGATATAAAACCTAAAATAAAACAAGATTTTATATTTAAATATAACATGCAATTATAGATTATTAAGAATTCTCTATTTATAGTTAGATAAAACAGTCTTTATAATGTATGAACTCACTATAATAAGAATCTGAAGTAGTTAAAATGATATACATATAATTAGGCTAAGAAAACCCTTAAAAAGTTATAAAAGAAATTGATACTATAATGTTATATATAATTCCTTGAAAATGATCACGTATTTACAGACAATATTTTGTTGTTGAATATTTGACTTAAACTAGGAATTCGTTAAAACTTCAGTCAAAAATCTGTACATCTAGTGCTTCTCGCGAAAATTCGTTCGTACGATCGCTCATGTCTTTGTTTCCCTCCCAGCCGTTCTATTTCTCTCTCTCTCTTCCTCTCTTTTTCTTTGAAGATAAAAGATAAGTCGATCGGTGTATCACAGGTACAAACGATGCAAAAAGAAATTAGGTGATCGGACCGAAAAGAGAGAAATTCCGGTTCGCGTAACTAGTGTGTTGATCGATGTATTCTAGTAGCCATAACATAGGCAGTGTTACAAGGAAAAATTGCTTGACTGATGAATTGTGTGACATTTCCATTCTCGTTGCACATTTTCTAAGTTTTAAGTCATTGAATAAAAAAAGAAAAAAAAAATCATGTAGAACTCCGGAAACTTTGCACGGAAGACTACTTAAAAAAAAAGCAAAGGTAATATTCTTAAACTAGCATCGTTATTAAAAATTTGCAAATTAAAAGAATAAAATTATAACATTATATTCAATTAAGGTTTAATAAATTAAATGATAACCTAAAAACAAATTCTTTACAATGATAAATGCAATTTAAATTCGATTATTTATTTCTCGTTCATTCTTTGAATCGTAATGTAGACTTCAACTCATTCATGATCGACGAATTAAAATGCAATCGTACTATAATACAGTATTGATAAATAAAAAGCAAAATAAATTACTAATTCACCACATTAATAATAATTTTACGATCCATAATTTCTATCGTTTTTTCTTTGTTTATTAAGAAGTATCCGGAGTCCTGTGTCTTCTATTAGCGTTTTGTGGAAGAACATCCGCGTGATTTCACGGACTGAACAAAACGCTTCAGAATTTGATTAATTACACCCGCTGATTTACATAAATAGTACAGTAAAACTTTGATACTCTTAAACCATGTATAAATCTGGCTTTTGATTATTGAAATATATGATCAAACTTTCGATTGATCAGATACAAACACATGACTAATCACATGACTTTTAGCACACAGAATGTGCCAAAAACATCACCCAATTATAGTGGACTCTATAAATAATGATTTTGGAAAATAAAAGAAAAATTTAAGTATGTACCTTAGTGTTAATTCCTGTATCAAGTAGCAAATGATGATAAATATTAAAAAGAGAACATTATGAAGAAGACAATAAATTGTTGCGGTATAAATAAGATAATTAAGTTTGATTAATCGAAAAGTCGATCAATTAGAGTATTAATTTTTGCAATCAAAGTTCTACTGTACCATTAAGCATACCTGTTATTCGACTTATTCTATACAAATACAAAAATTGTTACATTCTCTCACGCATTAAAATGGCGTATTCGCATAAAAGTTTCGCACTTATGATGTATATTCTAGCCTAAGACTGCGTACAATATTACGAAGCACGGCGCAAAAAGGTTCGATGAAAGAACACCGAAACATTTTATCTCGACAACTATAATCACCACATTTATCGTATAGCGGACGAGTATAATTCACGTATAACTTTACTTATACAGGATACATAGTGGATCGACGTAAAATTAACGATAATTAATTTAAAAAACCAAACGTTTAGTGTACAAAAACTATCATTTGCAGTATATGTATACATGTATATATATAGAATTTGTTGTTTTGATAAATTGCGATTACTCGTCCCCTTCTCTACCCAGTTTAAAACTATCATTCAAAAAATTTAAGGAACCAGTATATTTAATCCTTAGTTACTTATCATACTTCTAGACTCATCTTGCTTTTGAGACTTAATAGTTCTTTTTTTCTTCTTTTTTTGTAAAACTCAATTGATAAAAAATATAAGTGAATTACGCGCTATATGGTCTTTTTTCTCCATATCAAAAGAATAATACTTTTAGTATAACGATATCCCCTAAATCCGAACGAAAATAGCTAATCGCAGTCTATGATAAGAAATATATCAATGGAAATCGAAATATATTTTTATCCTTTAATTTAGTATCTTACTTTTTAGACTTCATTATTATTTTCCCATCAAACCGATATTAATTGAGGCCGTGCTCGGTTTGAGGCCTAATTTTCAAACACTCTTGGTTTCACGTATTCTCCATAAGCGAAATTTATCATCAGAGTCACCTTCAGAGAAAATATAGCAGCAGAATTATTAAAAATTCGTTACGAAGACGAATATTCTAAAAGAATCCCAAATGCAACAGGGGAAAAACTATAACGTTGTTCAGTACGCAAAAGAGAAATTAAAATGAATAAGTCTAACAAAGGATTTAAAAATGTTGTTCGAAGAAGTTCAAAATATATTCGACCGAGTGTACAGACGAGTTTGATGAATTGTCAGATGAAAATGAGGACGAGAACAAGGGTAAAGATGAAGAAAATGATCTTTTTAGTTTATCTTTGCACAGCATTAACAACATCCTTTATCGTGTTTTGAAGATCAGTGAGAAGCCTTGTATTCTCTGCAACGTTCCGAATACCGGCTGCACGAAGCTGCCGTGCCTGAAGTTCTAATCTTGCAAGAAGTTCGCGAAATTGAAACCGCGCATGTGGTGCGATACCACTGTCTGCGAGATTCGTGCACATTCCGTGTAGTAGCCCTACCTTGTCAGAGAGCTGAAGCCAACTTGTCATTACGATTGTTGGACTACTTTTCAAGTTTAATATGCTGCTCTCAATCAACGTCGAAAGCTCCAATACTGCCTGTTTCGCAGTCTTTGAATCTGTATTCTGTTTGTTTAGGTCGTCCTCAGCGTGCTGAGATTTCGTACAGTTTGGCGTTGCGTAAATCGAAGAACCAAAGTGCTTCGTTGATGAACATAGTGGTTTTAATGGCTTTGCTGGAACTGCCGGTTTTTCAGGTTCGGGCGGTGGCCATAGTCTAGCGTCACTTTTGCTACCGGAACTACAAACACGAATCTATAATTAGTAATCATTATTCATCTTTTACAGTATACATCTCTTACGATACAAAATTTAAGTATTAACCTTTAGACGGATTCTAAGACTTCATAATTTTGAAACGGGAAATTGTAAATTTTGGGACTTTGGAATAGAATATAACAAAATAGAACGAAGATTGGTATTATTCACCTCTGACTACGTGTCGAAGCTCCACTATGATCCTCCGGTGAGTCTTCTGTCTGGTCTATCATCTCTTGTTTACCACCACTTCCTCTGACATTGAGTTTTGGACTATGAGGCTGACTGTCACAAGATTCTTTGTTCTCCCAAAGCTTCTTTAAACTACTGATACTACCAGTGCTTCTACGTTTGTCATCTTGTTGCTCTTCTGATTCTGAAGACTGTTCAGTGACGGTACTTTTCTCTTCCAAGGATTTTTCTTTTTCTGCGTTCTCAACTTTTCGAAGTCTCGCTTTAAAATCAATTATTTGTCCATCGGATGTTTCTTCTTTTTGCGGATTATTCCGCTTGTCAACTCTTTTCAGCTTGAATCCAACATTTCCACTGGACAGGAGAGACTCGGTCACTGGAGAGGACACCGACGAATCCTTATGAGCGTTATGACTTTGTTGCTGTTGTTGTTCTTGATTTACGTCATTGGTTTTTAAAGTTGATACAGCGTACTCGTTTTGGGCGTGTCTAATGCAGTCAGAAAAGCGTATGATACACACAAACTCATTACAAAGTAGAATCAGAAAATAAATTATATTAACAGAAAGACTCAAATCTAATAATTAATATATAATCTACAAATGTACATATAAAATTCATTAACTTAATAAAAAGTCAATAATAAAATATAATATAAAATAGAATTGATTAACTTCAAGTACCTCTGTCCAGACTCCATATTAAAACTAGCACAAAGTTCCGAGAGTAGCTGCGACGCTGGATCTAAAGGTGCGGATGGAGTATTGCTTGTCGCTCCAGTTTTTTTCGTAGTCGTACCATGTTTTGTTTCCGCGCTCTGTTTAATTTCATTGATCAATTTTAATTCTAACATTTCTTTCATGCCTGGTTTACGTTCGAAGCTATCGGGGGGTGTATTCGTAGAAAGTGGCGGCGGAGGTGGCGGTGGGGGAGGTGGTGCTTCCTCTGGCGGTGCAGCAGGCTCTACTGTCTCCATTCTGGATTTAAATCCCGTTCTTTTATTATCAGAGTTTCTACAAGAATTATCTTGAGTTTCTCTGCGCCTTAAATTAACTCCAAACCTCGAACAAGCTTCTTTGACGGAAGGCTCTATGTTACTAACGTCGTTCCTGTCTTCCTGTTCATTATCTTCTTCTTTCGTGCGCCAATCCGTGCTCTTTGCTTTTCTTATAGAAAGAGGAGAATTTCTTATCTGAGATAGCTCGGTACAAGAAACGGGAGGCGGAAGTTCAGCTTGTTCTTGACCAGAGAAAGTTTCGTCAGGGGGAGGAGGTAAATCTGCGGGTGGGGGCGGAAACTCTAGATCCGCTAAAGATGGTTGAACGGATCTTGATGGACTTGCAGTTCTGAAGTTCGAGTTACTTGAAACTCGAAATGTTCTCAGACCAACACCATCAGACTGATTGTTCTTTCTTACAGTAACTACTCGGCCACGAGGGGAATTCGGAGGTTGGTAGGTATTGACAACACCGCTCGAGGAATTACTGCGAGTCATTTGCGGTTGATTTCGTAGATTGCTTTGACGAGGAGAGAGAGATCTATGTTGCGAATTGTCCATAGAAGTCTCATGTTGTTCTACTGAACTAGGTGCAATGGAAGAAACCACCGTTGTAGATTCTTGATTCGATGGCATACCACTTTGACGCAAAGATTCTAGGTATGCTCCGATCCTAGCACCTTTTGGTAGTGTGCCATAACGATTAATGGCTCTTTTTACGTTCTGTACTTCTAATGCTCCCACTTGTACCAGCTAGAATACGTTAAAGTTTATGAGTGTTTTTTATTTCCACTCTTGAAATATGTAAATGTTCTATAAAAAGTACCTTCTGTGGTAACGGTTCCTTTGATGGATAAGGTCGTGGTTTGATTTGTTTCTGAGAACAGGCTACTAGTCCAGGTATAGGCTCCGGGGACGTCGAAGGTTGAGGGATAAAATTTGGTTCCGCCGTACCTTGAGAACCCTCTCCATCCTCCTCGACTTCGCAGCCTCCTGCAGCAATCGTTCCTTGAGCCATCGTCGCGAGATCTCGCGCAATACCTGAGTTCCCATTTAACAACAAACCGTACCGGTACATATTCTCTTTCTGCTTAGAGTCCCTTCGCTGAGAGCGAACAAGTTCCGTAAGCTCAAATAACGAAATACAAACAACATATTTTGAAAAATTAAAACTAGATGTTCGTATACGCTACGACATTAAATTGAAGAAAAGGAAAGAAGAACAATGAATTTTGTTACGTTAGTACATTGTGAATCTTAAATGTATTCATTCAATTAATAAACGTAAATTAACGTGAAAATTAAGAACTTAAAATATCAAAATAAATTTACATTAGAATTTATACAATTATTTAATCTTTCAAATAACTGAAAGAAGACAGGCTTAGATGCAGAAAGAATCGAGCATAAAAAGCCGTATACAGAGCTTACGGTAAGGAAACTGAAGCAGTACGTGCACGTATCAGTACGCTCGATTAATGTAGAATGAAAATACCTTCGAGAATCTTATCAATACCATTTAGATCCGTGGCATCGTCGAGAGTCATGGTGTTTGTTTCAGTATTTTGGGTATCTTGCTCTTGGTAGGCAGAATCGCGAAACGAACTGCACGACGACAGCAGGCTGTTACCCAATTGTTATGTTATCATATTACTCTATGAGCAATATTTATCGGTGCTTGAACAATTTGAAACCTCGATTACGGGAAGGCAATTTAATAATCAAAGAAAAATATATATAATAGATATGGTAATCGAGGTTTCGCTGCACCGACGGTAGAAAGACATACCTCGTTCTCTTTGGAGGTGCCGGAGCTTGTTTTCCTTTCTTATTCGTAGAACGCCTCATTTGGACGATATTGCTGTTATTTTTACTCGATAGACCACCCGTAAACGTACTCAGTTTTGTTACCGAGCTAGTAGTTTCTACGGCAAATCGATCAAAGGAATATTATTTTCATTATCAAAATTTAAATTTAATAATGACGGTTGACGATGTTTCTTCGTGTGTGAAAGTTATAGCTATAAATTAATAATAATATTCTACAAATTCCCTACATGTGTACCTGAAGAGGGTAATGGCTCGGAGACTAGAACAAGCCCATGTATGTTTCCAGTACTACCAGTTTGAGATTTTTTATATGAAAGTAAAGGGATATCGCCGCCACCTTGCAGTTGTTTTTCAACTTCTATAATAATAAATTTTTATATGATTGTTTACATTGTACAAGACTGCATAGCTTATTATGAGAACACTGGATGTTTATTTTACCCTCGGTAATACTGGATTCTTGGAACATATTTTCAAGAGAATGATGAATCTCTTTGAAGGTAGGCCGGTCAGCAGCAGCCCACTGCCAGCATTGACGCATCAGTTCATATACCTTCGGTGGACATCCAGGTGGACATTCCATTCGGTAGCCTTTCTCCAACATGTGATACACATCCGTCAAATCAACACCAGGGTATGGGGACATGCCATAGGTTGCTATCTCCCAAAGTAAAATTCCAAATGCCCACACATCAGACTGTGAATATAATGTAACAAAATTAAGTTCATTTAGGGATAAGTAGATCTAGGGAGCTAAGGATTTGAAAGTGTAGAGATCTAGGTCTATTGCACTAGGTACATGAGACTCTGAAAATTTTAAAGATCAAAAGATATCCAATAACCTAGAGTATAGCATAAATGTTACATTACCTTCGTAGAGAATTTATTGTAAGCTAATCCTTCTGGAGCAGTCCATTTTATTGGAAACTTTGCTCCAGCGTGAGCCGTATACGTATCATCTCTCATCAACCGGGCCAAGCCAAAGTCTGCGACCTTTACCAGATGGTTTTCACCCACTAGGCAGTTTCGAGCTGCTAGATCTCTGTTTTGAAAGTCGCGATATTAACGTACATTTTACATACTTCAACTTTTTTAACTTTTAGAATTCGTACCTGTGTATAAAATTTCTACTCTCCAAATAACTCATTCCACTAGCAATCTGTGTGGCCATGTGCATCAAAACGACAGCATTGATTTGATGTTTACTCTCGTTCCGTAAATAGTCTAGCAGATTTCCTTTGCTCATAAACTCTGTAATGATGTAGAAAGGTGGTTCTCGAGTACATACACCCAGTAGCTGAACTAAATTCCTATGCTTCATCTCCTTCATGATTGCAGCTTCCTCCAAAAAGTCCTTTAGGGCCATTGTGTCTTCCTATAAAATATATAATTTTTACAATATAAAATAATTAACGACTTTCATTCATATTTAGAAAAAGAACTGACTTTTAATGTTTTTACAGCCACAGTCATGTTATATCTTTTCCATACTGCTTCATAGACATCCCCATATTGTCCTCCACCTAACTTATGCCTCATAACTATATCTGTCCTATTAATCTCCCATTCATCTGGTTCTGCAACACATTATCATGTTAGCATAAAATATGATCATAACTTTAAAGTTCATTGAATACTATATAAGTCTATTACATACCTGGACTAAGTGGAAAAACAGTTGGTTTGTTATGCTTTGGTGCAGGATAAAGTAGCTGTGTGATTAAACCATCAGCAAGCATAGAATGATGATGTACCAATTCTGCCAGAGTATTAAATTTGCTTTCTGTTGTGACAAACATCTAAAATATTAAATATTTTTAATTATATAATTACACTTTATTATATTACCATTAACATATGTACAGGTATACTATACCTTTCCTTCACTATCCTCATTAATCCTATAATGATAGACTCTACCCTCATATCTCAAAGAAATACTGCGTTGACCTGGACTGCTTTCTGATTCACGAACCAGAAAGCTACCATTTATACCAGAACTTAGGAGATATTCAGCAGCATTTCTGGATATCCTTCCATGATACCAAGAATGTTTTTCCAAAGAATTTACAGGGGTGACATAATTTGAAGGAACCCACCCCACTTGACCAGTACTTGAATGAGCTTCACACCATTCTCCACTTTTATTATAACTTAGAATACGAACTTGCTCTCCTACATTCAAATTATTTACAATATATTTCATAATTCTATGTCTATATAGACATAGAAGTCTCATATATGTCATTATGTAAAAGCAGTTACCCTTTTTAAGACTAAGTTGGTTTTCTCCACCTGCTTGAAAATCATATAGAGCCACAAATAGTTGTGGATCATCTTCCTCCTGTGCTAATAAGTTTTCTTTACTTGTCCACCTACATGCATTTAAATATTTTAAATTGCAGGTTGAATGAATTGTTTGCATTTGAAATCTATTCCTGCACTTTTCATTGTAAGATTTTACATAATAAATTACAAAATATTGACAATGTTTTATAATTTATGTTTGAGTTTAAGAATAATATTAATAACTCAGAACTGTGGGTTTATCAATAACTAAGCTTTAAACAAATTAGGTTTGTCACATATCATTCTCTTTCTTATAAACATATAAACAGAAAAATTGTGAATGATATAAATACAATGAAAATTAACCTGTTTGCAGCTTCCAAAAGCCCTGTAGATGAAACACCAGCATGTTGTTGAATATTCACTTGTTGTGAAATTGGTTGGATAGCAGAGCCACTAGGAGGATCGCCATCTGGTAATGCCGGAATGTGAGGTAGCGGTCTGCTTTGTAAGAGAGCTTCTGCACAATATCATAATACTACTGCATATATATGACTACAAATTCATATAAAAAAGTTAATGCCAGTATTTCAATATTTTATGATTAATATTTTTTCCAATCTTTACTTATTTTGTTTTAACTAGTAACAGGTAATGTTAATATTATATTAATCATACAAATTATTTATAAGATATAAAAACTGATTCATATTCTGTGTCATTAACCGATTAAATATTTTAAGCCAATATCTTTAATCTGGCAATTTTGCAATAGTTGTATAACTGATTTATTTCATTAACAATGTTATAACTGAAAGTTAATTACCATTCATTAGTTTAATAAAGAAGTACTATAAACACACATACATGCATGTACATAAATGCTCTAATTATATAACCAAAGTATTGCTTTTAATTTAGTATTTTGTGCATGTCATTCCTTGTAATTCTTTTTTTTCATAAACATTTATATTTGAAATCTGCTTCAGGAAAAACAAATCGTATATGATTGCAAGAAAGGAATTGCAAGAGAGGGAAGGAAAGTGCGAGGGAGAGGATTGAAAAAAGGGGCGGAAGTAAGAAAGAAATAGAAGATAAAAAGGGAAAGAGTAGGAAAATAAGAGAAGGAAATTACCGCTGTGTTCTGTAAATATATTGGAACCAACAAGACGAGACTCCTTGAGGTTCCTTGGCTGTTTGCGAGTCTGTCGCGCAGTAGAGCCGGCAGGAACAATTCTTTCCTTAGTCTGTTGAGCACCCATAGTTCCTGAATTGGCATGCCCTTAGATTAATCCCGGCCGCAAAATTGCCGGGGCCGTTCACTCGGCACATTCACTTTCGGCCTGACAGTCTAACACCCGATCGCATCTCTCGCCGGCCTCTGCCGACGACGAGAATACCTGAGATTCACGAATCTCGCCGCAACGCGAACCTTCTATTCACATTTTTGACCACCACTCAAGATCGACATTCTCGCCATGTTTGACAGTTTCGACGTCGACGATAGCTCGATTCGTACCGTACTGTTTACTACTTTTACTTACCACCAAACTCATTGCTATTTCCTCATTGGACAATCAACTTTTTGAATAAATATTTCATTGGTCAATAGCTTTATCGACTGATAATATTGTACATATTATGTCATTTTTATTGTTTGTTTCCTTTATTTTGCTTAACTGCAAATATTGTTGTTTGTCAGTAGGGAAAAAGCAATCTTCTGCATATAATTGCAATGCATATGAGTAGAGCAATAGAAGCAAAATAATTCGCGCATCTCTAGAAAGCTTTTTGTTACTGGTGTACTGTCAGTCTACATGCCTGCTTATTATTTCGTGGCCATATACACGGTGATCAAAAATATGAAACTAGCTGAGACAATGGATCTAAAGATATATGAATAAAGTGTTTTCAAATTGAAGTTTCAGTTATATATCAGCTTATCCCTTCATTCCTCTTGTTATGGCTTCATTCTATCGTGAATATGTTCTATTCCTATTGTGTATTTATAACCTCATGAGAAGAAAGTGGTAATGTATGAAAGTATCCTAAATAAAAGATCACAAGGTATACATATTCAGCGTCATGAATGTCATTAATACGCTTGCGCATTACCCGTGATTACAAGAGTGCGAAGAGCCATTCAAAACAGATGTGCGCAGAATGAACGAAAATTCGTCATCCGACATTACCATTCTCTCGTGAAATACAATATACTTTAATTTCCTATAATTTATCAAATAATAGATTTTGTAATATTAATATTCCTTCATTACCTTCGCAATCGTTAAATCATGAATTTCTAAAAAAAACTATCTGTAAAACTTGGTAGTATCTGTTAGTAACTTTAGCATATTGCTGCAACTGAGAGCTGTAAGATGATTTTAGGATAATAATGACGCAATAAAGTTAAATGTTTATTGACAATTAGGTAATTAAGTACATTATTATAAGTTTATTTATAATTTATATATGATTTAATACAAGTTGAAAATGCCATGGTTTTGGAACGCAGCCAACCCTTACGAAATACGTCGATGACTGAAGCGACGGCAGCGCGATATCGGAAATCCGAACTTCTTACGAATAGTACGAGAAATCCCGAAAGCTACCGAAGCGATTTAGTGACGTCATGCTGAAGCAGAAGAGATAAGAAAGTCAAAAAAGTGAAGTTCTGTTTTCTAATATATTCGCAACTCTTGTAGGTACCTTTGTTCTCTACGTGATTTTGAAAATGTCGTACGCATACCTGTTTAAGTACATCATCATTGGGGATACAGGTAATTACGTGATGTTCCTTAAAAAGTGAATAGATGATTCTTACATTCTACACTACGTCGACCGTGACAGAACCCATTGTTTTCGTTCTTTTGCATGATAATATTTTTGATTCGTAAATCTTAATGTTATTCTGAAGACTATAATGCGCACATATTTCAGTGGCGTTTTTTATTGTCTTTTTAATATTTCCGAATGTTTCAATTATGTACACCTTTCTTTATATCATATTTTTATCAATTCGGAGGATGTCGTCTTCGTTTATTTACGTTAAAGACAGATTTTACAGCAAGTTTGTAAATTTCTTTGTTTGTTATTTTTTATAGAATGAGCACAATATAAATATGAATTGAGTTATTAGGCATGCTATTGTGAATCTTTTATACAAATATTATTGCAATATCCTTCTTTTTTTATTTGACAGTACATGTTAGTGCAACATATTTTAGAAGATTTTGTTTAACATCAAGCTACGATTTCTTTAGAAATAGCATGTAACATTTTTTTATTGTATAATTCAGAATTAAGTATTATTTAAATGTAAATTATTTGTTATTTGTAAACATGTTTGACTCTAATGTAATTGCATAGTAATTATTAACTATTGCAAAAATAATTATCTGTTAAAATAGGGGTTGGGAAATCTTGTCTTCTTCTCCAATTTACGGATAAAAGATTCCAGCCTGTTCATGATTTAACTATAGGGGTAGAGTTTGGTGCTCGTATGATTACAATTGATGGAAAACAAATCAAGCTTCAAATTTGGGATACTGTAATTATTTATTTTTGGATTATAAACACTAAACAATAAAATATTTAAAACAATAACCATAATTATATTAAATTCATAGGCAGGTCAAGAGGCATTCCGTTCTATAACAAGATCATATTATCGTGGAGCAGCAGGAGCTCTATTAGTATATGATATCACACGTAGGGAAACGTTCAATCATTTGACAACTTGGTTAGAAGATGCGAGACAGCATTCAAATTCTAATATGGTGATCATGTTAATTGGTAATAAAAGTGATTTGGATAATAGAAGGGAAGTGAAAAGAGAAGAAGGTGAAACTTTTGCGAGGGAACATGGGCTAGTTTTTATGGAAACCAGTGCAAAAACAGCAGCCAATGTAGAGGAAGCATTTATCAATACAGCAAAAGTAATTTATGAAAAAATTCAAGAAGGTGTATTTGATATAAACAATGAGGTAAAATGAAAGTTACATGAATTAAGAAAGAATTATGATGTTATACCTCTTTTAAAAGCAATTATTAATAAACAAACTAAAATATTTTTAGGCAAATGGTATCAAGATTGGACCACAACATTCACCTACAAGTCCTGGTGGTTTAGCAGGTACTGGTGGTCAAGGAAACACGCAAGGTGGTGGGTGCTGCTAGGGGCTGGGGGTTGCCTGTCCACCGCTTCATCCTTCTCCAATTTAAATTAATCTTTCTACTCCTGCTCTTCATTTTATTCTGAATCAGTTACTTTGTATATTTTCTGCGCATGCCGCATTGCAAGGTAACAAGTGATTATTGGTGTATTTATTATTTAAAAAAGACATATACACGTACTGAATAGGAATATTATAAGGTAAAATGTTATATATTGCTTAAATCATGAAATCTAATAAAGTTTTAATTTACAGATTGTCAGTGATGTAATTTTATTATTTTTAAATAATGTTTGTTGTATCTTTTGTATATTTAATTCTTCTGCAACTTAATAACATTAGCTGATTTTATTAGATCCATAAAAATAGTTCAGTCTTTTAATATATACATACATATATATATATATAATCAATTTTATTTTTACATATGTAGTAAAAGGAAATAGAAGTTACGTTATTAACTCAGCACTACATTTAACTTCCATTAATTTATATTTAAAATCATTGAATTTCTATTTCAATACATTAAAAGTAAGAATGAAAAATTAATTACATATTGGATACTGATCAAGCGGTAAAGGATAGGCAGTTGTATTCGATGTTTTGTATTTGTTCACATTGTATATTGTATGTATTGTGCACTGATCTTTCAAATTTGATTTAATTTAATACTAAATCATAGTTACTAACATATGAATCAAAGTCATTTGTCAAAGATATGATTTACTCTTGACTACCCAAGGCGACACCATGTATATGAATGTATCAATGTATGAAATTATGAATATATAATACATATAAATCAATTTTATCCTAAGGCCTATTTAACCAAATAATCGTAATTACTTAATTGTGTGGTTGGTATTGTTATATCTGGTATCCTACATTACAAAGATGTCTTTATCAAGATATTTATCAAAATGAATTTTTATCATTTTTGTTTTAAAAAGGGAAAGAAAATTTATTAAATTTTATATTCGTAGCCAATAGTGGTAATACCAATCAAAAATATAGAAAATATTAATACTACCTGTATTATGTAAACTTCAATTTAAACAAAACTCATCCACATGTATATTTTTTAGTTTTATAATAAGTTTAATATTTTTCAATTTGTTTAGTATAAAAGGATCTGATTAAACGTAAAAAGTATGCTATCAAAGTAGTGTATTTCGGCATATTTATGGAAGTGATAGTTGACGAACAATTATATATCAACCTAAATGATATTTTATAAAGGGAAATAAAAGATCAAATTTGTTTAGTTAATATAAATTAATTTTGTACTTATCGCAATTACAACATAGCGAAGATTAAGATGCATATTAATACAATGTCAAGTGGATGTAAAAATTAAAACATTTCAACTATTTGTTCCCGAATAAATGCGAAGTAGGGCAGATATACGATACACGTTAATTTTTACATTCAAATGACACTGCACTTAGCGTGCTGTTTTATTGTAACAATAGGTATAATTTGGTTTGCAAAGAAATGCGATAAATTACAATTTATTAATTGTTACTGTCAAGCTTTAAAAATGTGTGGTTTACTTTCTATCTGTACATAAATATGATATACCTTTTTAATTGAAATATATACGTGCACATGATTTGTCTCATTTATTTTCAAATGTATTTCCAAAACTTTTGTTTTGTTTCAAATTATTTTTTAGTGTGAAAATTTATAGCAATGAAATACATTTATTTTGATTAATTAAATTATTGTCATTAATAATATATACAGTGACATAAATAATATTTATTGAATCCACCATTACATTTTCTATGTAAATTTAAATTTAATTCAGTAATTTATTTGTTCGATAAATTTTGATTTTTCGCGAGAAGTTGAATTACGATCACAAGATTTTGAATTATTTATAGAAATTTCTTTAAGCAATATATGGAGTTTTAAACAATTATTATTCAATTCTGTTCAAAGTAAATATAAATTTATTTATGGTTTCTTTATTCAGAATGAGCAAATTATTTTATTAAAAACTCAGAAAGATTAGGGGCGTTATACCGGAAGAAGATAAGTAATGCAGGAATAATGAGATGATAATTACAGTAGTTGAGAGATCTCGGAATTTGAAAATTTGGAAGATTGAACATTTCTTTGGGATTTGAGTATTTAGAAATTTAGGAATTTTAAGAATTTGAAAATGTAACAATATTTAAATTTGGGAATTTAAAAATTTGTGGATTTGGAAACTTAGGATTTTGGTTATTTGAAGATTTGCTAGAGAAAGTAAAATAAAACAATAAAAGCAATGATGTTCACATATGAGAACAAATGTGAGAATGTTAAAAGTTCGTGTCTCTTTAAAAGCAAGTTTACGCGCCAGCAAGTTTCATAAGTCGGCTACGCCATTGGAAGAGCGCTCGAAATAGCGGTTTGATACTGAATGTATACGCTACTTCTATCGCTATATTCCAAGCGTTTCGCTGTATTCCGTTGCACGCGCGGACAGGAAGCACGTATTTATTTCGTATTTGGTACGAAATTTTGATTTGTGTATTAACAACGCTTATCTGTCGTTACTCGATTTCCTTATCATTATCTTCGACGTTTACTTGACGTATCTGATATCGTATCGTCGAATTCGTACAGTTATACGTATCGGAATAGTTTTTAATATCGTTTTTTAATTAAAAGCCGATCCCTCCGAAATAATCCATCTGTCATTTGCCGCACTTTCTATCAAGTCAAACGTGTGAATATTTAAAAAGGAACAGTAGTGCGCATTTATAAAGTTTCCGTCAACGATAGCCGGATCTATGCTACGTAATCTTCTGAAACAATTCGTGTATTGACGGAGGAATGAATTTAACGCGATCGCGTATTTTTTAACGAACAATGCGTTAATCTGGTTTTCTTGTGTAAACAGTTGGAAGAACTTCAGGTATGTAATACAAATTTTAATATTCAACTATGCGTTCCACCCACGGAATAACTCTTTGAACGTCTAGATATCTCCTAGACGATCGTAAGGTTATATTCTTTCTCGGTACTCGAAGTATACAAGTACTCGTAAAAGTACACAACGATTATAAACACATTTTGAACTATTATGCTTAAACGTGTACGATGAAAATGCGATCCTTGACCTCGTTTTGACCTAATACATCGTTCAGATACCTTGTACAGGTTAGGAAATGTGTTTATTATTGTATTGAACATTTTTGATACGTTGAATTGTTGACAGTGCTGCATAATGTTGAAAGTTTATCGAATTTCCATTTACCGATGGCCTTTAATCGTATCATTCCCGTTTAAAGTGAAAATTATTCATAGTATTCGTGCTTCTAAGAAAATCTGACATCACCTAACAGGAAACCTTGTTTCTTTTACGTGTAAGTGCGTATGTGTATCTGATCGCATGCACTGATTCTTATAGGGATCGTTTGTAAAAGAAAATGATAATTTGTTCGAAGTGAATGTAATTTTCTTTATCGTGAACATTTAGGTAATGTTTACACATTTTAATTTTTACTTTATTATTCGATACTTTCGAATGAATATAATCATAAGAGTAATTAAAACGATTATAAATTTTCATGCGCAGTTTAATATTATTTATATGTTATTAATTTCATTTACATTACAAATGTAAGATAAACGCTTTTTATTTTGTTCTATTTTCATAACCGTGTTATATTTTATTATAAATTATTCCATAACTATTTATCATTTATTGCTTATTATTTTTTAATAAAAATAAGTTTAGAAATGAAAAATAATTAATTAGTTCGTAATTATAAATAATTTCGTCTATCATTAAGTACACAAATACTGCGAAGAAATAAACCGAAAAAAAATTTACTTAATGATATAAATGCTAATATGTGCTTTCAACTCAAAATTTAATTGTGTTGTCAAATTGATAAAAACATTCGATAACAATACTTCAGCTCTGATAATTCATTGATCAACAGAACTTATATCGTTTTCTTTAAAATTCTTATCCAAACTATTATTATCTTCTTAAAATACTGAACTCTTATCTTTTCGCAGATAATTTTTTTATTTAATTTTCGCGCCTTATCAAAGTTGTAAAACAAGTTATCGATAATTGATTGTTAATATCTGAGTCGATTGTGTAAAATACCGGATTCCAGACTCGTGGTGTCTTTCTATTTTAGTAGTTATCTTTGTTTTCGTTGTAGCTGGATATATACAGGTCTTTGACTCATACTATAATGAACTACATCTTGCCTATTCATCCATACGCGAGTGCAACCAGTGGAATACTTTCTGAATGAACGTAACCGTATAGCGGCACTCTTTCTGGCACAGGCATCGTTAACCGTCCTGGTGCGCTGACACCACTTGGGAGGGTTAATGAACATAAAAGACCCATCATTTGGACTTCCGAGATTGCACATTTGTTATATGCATTAATTCTTTCATTTTTTCCAAAATAAATTTCTCGATTTTTACCGCGGAAGTCTCCAGTTGTTGTTGTTACCCCTTTAACTCTCAGACTGTATTGAGCTTTACAAATTCACATTCGTGTTTCGTGTACATTGTAACACGTTTATTGTATCTGTAGTAGTGTAAGAAGTGCGTATAACGAAGTGCAGAGAAACAAAGCTAGATTGGAATATAACAGTGATATGCACATGAAGTACCCCCTGAAGAACTCAACAGGCATTGCTGTGCACGGTGCATGCACTTTGAGGTGCAGATGCACTGCGATTCAATTTTTTAGATTTAAAAATTTTCGGAAATTTTTATATTTGGAAGCTTGGGGAATTTTTGGTATTTGGAAATTTAGTTATTTTGGGATATGGAAAATTAGGCTTTTGGAAATTTAGGGAATTAAAAATTTGAAAATCTAGAGAATCTAGGGAATTTAGGGGACTTGGTGATTTGGGGGAATTTGGGGAATCTAGGGAATCTGGTGGTTTGGGGGAATCTGAGGAATTTGGAAATCTAGGGAATTTGGGGAATCTAGAGAATCTAGGGGATTTGGTGATTTGGGGGAATTTGGGGGATCTAGGGAATCTGGGGAATTTAGGGAATTTGAGAAATCGAGGGAATCGGGGGATCTAGGGAATTTGGGTAATCTAGAGAATATGGAGAATCTAGGGGATCTGGGGACTCTGGGAAATCTAGGGACTCCTAGGAATTTGGGGAATTTGGGAATTAAAAATTTTGAAATTTAGTGGTTTGGGAATTTGGACATGTAGGTGTTTGAATACTTGAAAATTTGAAAACTTAAAAGTTGAAAATTTGGAAATTAGAGTATTTTGATTTTTCAAAATTTGTCCATTTAAAAAGTAGGAATTCAGAGATTTGTAAATGTTGGAATTTGAATATTGAATTTGTAAATTTATTGAATTTATAAATTTGCGAACTTAATAACTAGAAATGTACAAATGAAATTTTTCAAGTGAAACTTGAAAACCGAAACGTTTCATTTTTTTCGCAAAACGATTTCACCGGTCAACATTTCAGGCGATGCGGAACAACACAGCAGCAACGATGCCGGCCACGTTCGTTTAACACATCTCAGGGAAATTGATGAATTTGCGAACGAGGATGATTTTTCACACGTACTGACCGCTAGGATTTCTATTTATACTTGTTTCGATTTCCACTGCAGCTGTTGCACGACTTTATCATAATGAGTGTCGTTCCACTCACCGATAAACAACTCCACCAGCTGGTAAATGAATCAGTTTTCTTGATACGTTTCTATTTTTTTCGCCTTTCTCGATTGTAAATCGTCGGTTGCTTTCCAAGAAACTATGTCACACTTTCTAGTCTTTATTGCTCATTGTTGTGTAACGTAAAAAAGAAGTAGAATAGAATTACAATTGTATGACTGCTTATTTTTCTAGAGTATCAGTATCGGGAAAGCTGTGAACCCTACGGAGACACCGGTGAAAGAGAAACATGTGCGGAGTATCCTTTTACCTCAGAATTCAAAACGTTCCGGTTATTCACAATCCGTGAATTGAATTCTGCAAAGTGTTATGTATGAACCTTACAGAAATATAGGTGCGATTATAGGAACATATCAGGAGAAGAGTGGAATGATCTTTTGGATGTACATGTTGAGGCAGCCTCTTCAAGAGAATCAAATCGTAGCATGGAAATTTTGTCACGTTCTGCATAAAATTTTGCGAGAGGGTCACCCGAAGGTAATTCCAGATTCTCAACGCTATCGCGGCAAATTGGAGGACCTTAGGAAATTATGGCTGCACCTTCGAGACGGTTACGGTCAACTGATTCAATTGTACATAAAGCTACTGATCACCAAATTAGATTTTCATCAGCGAAATCCACGGATACCGGGGAATCTTCAAGTAACGCCGGAGGAATTGAAATCCATCGGCGAAAACGATATCAATGTTTAGTAAGTTAGGCCTGGTTAATTACCTGACTTGGGAGTTGACTGATTATAGCGACTTCAATGATCTTAACATAGGATATGTATACATATATTTCTGCCGCTTGAAATAATCGATAGATGGTACGAAGCGAGTTTGTTTATGATTGTATAGAATCATATGTATCAAATATGCCATGTGAAGTTTACTTTACATTTAGAATAACACTGCAATGGTGAATTTAATTATTTTCAACTGGCCTTAGTTGCAAATCAGAAAGATATATTATGTACATTGTTCTGCAGAATATGTTAAGAATTTCTACCTTCAACCGTTCACCTTCAACACTGAGTCATTGCAATGCAATGAAACTAGGATAGAAGTTTCAAACTAACTACTATTGCCACGAATTATATAGCATATGGAGGTCCACATAAACTCTCAAAAGCCATAATCAAAGCACAGAACTTTTTATCCAATCTTACTCATTAATGGCAATATAACTGAATCTACTGTATTTAAATTTGAGGGCCATTAAATTGCACGTAATCACCCTGTTACTTTGTATGTATGCGTATAAGACCACAACTGTGAGTGTGCATACAAGAAACTATTCAGAGCACTGATCTTTATAACGTGTGTTAAGGTCATTGAAGCGGGGTGTGCCCTACTCTGCGTAATTAAATTAACTTCTTTAGAATTTGATACTTTAAAGATGTCCTATTCTTATAAGAATTTATCATTGCTTTTTTCAGTTTCCAAATGTCGGTCGAGATGTTCGATTACATGGACGATATTTTGGTATTGCAACGTGTAGGTAGGTACGGAATGAATTGCTATTTAATCAAAAATTTGGAAATTAGAGTTTGAAGATATTTAGGTCTTCTAAAATTAAAGGCAAGCGGTTCTTCCTACAGTTGTCATTCATTTTGGAATCTGTTTGTAGATGTATAATTCTGTTAACTGATCTTGAAACGTTTCAGTTACCGCTTCTTTGAAGAACACACCTTCCAACTCTATGACTGTCAGTGGACAGTGTCGACTGGCTCCGTTAATCCCGTGCGTTCTAGATGCATCACAGCTGTATGATTATTGTGTAAAAATTCTCTTCAAACTCCATAGTGCTCTTCCGGCGGACACTTTAGCCGGTCACCGCGATAGATTTTCGAAACAGTTTCAAGAACTGAAGAAATTCTATAATACCGTTAAACAGAGACAGTATTTTAAGCATCTTATAACCATACCTGCGTTACCTGAGGTAAGTATTCATTCACATACTTAAATCTGATAATTAATTTTCTTTGAAAACTGAAGAATATGCGAGTCATTGTACACAAACTCAGATCAAAATTAAATTTGTGTTTCAGAATCCACCAAATTTTTTGATACAATCCGAACTACGAACTTACGTTACGCCGATAGTGGTATTACCGCCAGAAGAATCTTTCCAAGATTCTGAAACCGTAGTCGATAGTTTAATCGACACTTCTGATACAAGTTCATTGCCGGGCGATCAACTTGATTCCACGCGAAATGGCTCGATTTCACCTGACGCAATCGCGGAAAGGTGAGTATAAAAGTGATTCCAAGGAGGAATTTGTAATAATATAATCATCTGTGTTTCAGGGAAAGTCTTATCGATCATTTACAACAAGAGAACAATCGTCAGAGGCAAGAATTACATCGTGTTCTAACTGATCATCAACAAATTGTGGAGGAGCTTCACAGTCGTGTCGCGCAACTTGAATCAGATTTACTTTCTAAAGTGAGAATGATTTGAAAGTCCTGCTTAAAAAAAAATCTGTAAAGAGATTGATTGGAAATATTATTAACATAAACTTATTTCCTGCAGTGTCATGAAATTGAACAAGAGAAGCAAATCAATCAGGATTCAGTTAAACAAAAAGCGGAAATGATGGTGAAGGTCCATGAAAGCGATGGTTAGCGCCTGTTATTATTTCTATTAGATACTATTTGTTAAGAAATGAATTACTACCATTTGATTTTTGTTATTAGAAAAATATAAGATCTTGGAGGAAAAGTTCCACAAATTGAAAGATGTCTACGCGAAATTGAGAGAAGAGCATATCAGTTTAATTAGAAAGGTGGGGTCGACCTAAGATTCTAAATATATAAATTAGAAATACTCGACAATTGAAATTCGTTTTGTATAACAGAAAGCCGAAGTTGACAAACAACTTGGATTATTAAAAATGTCTCATGAACAATCTGAACGACGAACGGTGGAAGCTGAACGTCGTCTTGACGAGTTGTTGCAAGGCCAAGCTATAACCCAGCAGGAAGCGAAGAAAGCTGTTGAGGCTCAGCAAGATTTGGATGATATCAAACGGCAACTCAACGACGTGAAAACTGAAAACTTGGTTAATATTTCTTTTCTTTTCTGATATATTTGTACTATTTGCTGCTATTTTGTTCTGGTAACTATGTAATGCTTCAGGCGTTGGTTGCTAAAAATGACTTTATAACATCCGAGAAAACAGCATTGGAAGGAGATCTGCATGACTTATTAGCACAGAAGGAAGAATTGGATTTGAAAATTGAAAAATTAGAAGTTGAAACCGAGCGATGTCGCAATGAAATGAATACTCATGCTGACACCGTATTGCATGAATTGTTGCGTAAGTGTTCCAATTAAATTGACAATATAATATGAGATGACATGCGTCCGCTTATTTAATAAGGATAATGCACGACCTTCAGAATATAGATTTGAAAATAGCACAATTAGTCGCATTGACATGAAGAATGAAATGAAACGTCTGTTTCAGTAAACTGTATTAGCGAAGCGGGATATATCATGCAGTATTCGTTGCAAGCCATTGATAATCCAGCAATGTCAGATTTAGCTTGTACACCTCAGTATCTGGAAAGACTG
Source organism: Megachile rotundata (assembly GCF_050947335.1). NCBI lineage: Eukaryota > Metazoa > Arthropoda > Insecta > Hymenoptera > Megachilidae > Megachile > Megachile rotundata. The sequence goes on from NC_134991.1 coordinate 14,286,624, forward strand.
GAGGAACCAACGTTGAAATCGCTGGATGCTTTGGATGTAGCGTACACTGGCTTCGTATGCGATACAACAAAAGGAAAAGCGCTTATCACAAGTGCAATACAGGTTGCATACATGTTAGGTCTCTATGTAATCCATGCAAGGTCTACATCGAATACCTCTATCGATATTGCATTGGGCGATAGTAAGTTGTGACTATAATTTAAAGAGTCAAGGATTATTAAAAGGGATAAAACCAATATCTGTACTATTTATAATTTTACTGTATCGTAGAATTGACTGACGAGTGCAAACAGTTAGGAACACAATCGTTAACGATGTTTAACCATGTGAAAGAAAAGTCGCCTACGACCGTGGGTCAAATCAACGAAGTGAAGCAACAATTTAAAAAAATATGCGAACTTGCCGCAACATTGTCCAATGCCCAGGGTAATGTTGAAGTTATAGGGAATTTGGTGGAACAAGAACTGTTAAGTATGGATAAAGCAATAGAGGAAGCTGCTAATAGAATACGGGTGATTATCTTTTATATTATATTCTGATAATTGACGTACAATACTTTTCTGTGTATTTAATGTTTTCATACAATTCATTAGGATATGTTAGAAAAATCTCGTGCGGCGGATTCAGGACTGAAATTAGAAGTAAATGAGAAGATTTTAGATTCATGTACAGAATTAATGAAATGTATCAGAAAGTTGGTCAAAAAATCGCGCCTACTACAAGCAGAAATTGTTGATCAAGGAAAGGTAACTTATATCTTTGATTATTGTTATTATTCTTATTAGTTATTATTTGTTAAATATAAACGTAATACATATTAAATTGTAGGGTACAGCTACTGCTACTGAATTCTATAAACGTAATCATCAATGGTCCGAAGGGCTGATATCAGCAGCAAAGGCGGTTGCGATGGGTGCTAATCTTCTATTGTAAGTAGGCTACTTGTCGAGACAGTAGTTTTAAACATTTATGGCGAATATAATATCAGTGGTCAATGTTTTAGTCAATATTTTTATTAACGAGTGGAAACATAAACATGTTTCGCTGTTATGGAATAAATACTCGTTTATGCTTATAGGGAAGCAGCAGATAAAGTTGTTTCCGGAAATGGTAAATTTGAACAATTAATGGTAGCATCACAGGGAATTGCTGCGACCACAGCGCAGCTGGTAGTCGCGAGCAGAGTAAAAGCAAACAGGAATAGCACTAATTTAGCTGCACTTTCTGAAGCATCGAGGGACGTGACGCAAGCAACAGGAAGTGTTGTTGCAACTGCTAAAAATTGTAGTCAACTTGTTGAAGAAAATGGTAACTATGACTGTCGTTTTAATGAAGAAATAATTGGATTCAATAATAAATTTTGAGTGAGACAAAAATTAACTACATTATATTTTTAATATTTCATAGATGATTTAGATATTTCTGGATTGAGTCTTCATCAAGCTAAACGGCTAGAAATGGAGGCTCAAGTTCGCGTATTAGAACTGGAACAGGCTTTAGAGACTGAAAGATTACGCTTAGCTGCTCTACGTCGTTATCATTACCAACTCGAAGCAGACAAAGAATAATGGGTAAATAATATATACAAATTAACAAATCATCAATCATTTTGACTGTCAAATAATTGTATTCTTTATTCTTTATCTAGATTTTTATCAAAGTCTATGTGAAATTCACGTTAACCAAGAATTTCTCATCAGTATCAAACAGTATTGAACGAAACCGTTTACAAATGGAAAGTACATGATTAAATTTCATTATAAAATAATATATTACAGAAAAGAAAATCTATTTGGGTTGTCCAAACAGAATTATTGTAATATTTGCATGTTTAATGTTTAATAAAGACAATTTTATTCCTTTTTAATGATAACTGAAGATTATTATACTTAAGTAAAAATAAGACTACTAGGTCTGTTTGATTGAGGCGCTCTGCGCCTAACCTAACAATGTAGAAGTTTTATGATTGAAGGATGGTCAGCAATGCATTATTTACATGGTTCGATCAGAAAAGTTCATAAATAATGTTCGGATAACGAGTAATTAATTATTTTGTGTCAGCATTGTGTCCGATACGTACATGAGTCACCTGTGTCAATTCTACTGCGCATGCAAAGTGCAATATTTCGGCACTTTGGCGACGTAGTATGGTTCCTAAGGCATTTAGAAACAAATTTCTATTAGGGTTTGATGCGTTTTGATGCCTAATAAAGGCAGAAAATCAATTTTTGTCGGATTCGGTCCAAAACAGTACAGGTGGCGCCATCTAGCGACGAGCGGCGGAACTACGAAAAACTAAAATTTCCATTTTCTCGAAAACTAAGAACTTTTCCGAAATTCTGAGATATACTAATTGTTCCTTGTCGCCTACGGAATCGAACGAATCTAATTATAGCCTGCTAGGATCATTATTAAAGAAAATAGAAAAATAGCCCATTTCATGGACTAAAAAATTGGCGTCCATCTAGCGGTGAAAGTTGGAACTACAAAAATATAAAAATGCGATTTTCTCGAAAATTAGCGAACTTTGAGTACTTCTGAGGCTCAGAAAGTGTTATGTGATCGCATTAGAAGCAAAATAATGCAATAAAAGCTTTCTAAAGGCTTTAATAAAGAAAATAAAAAAAATGTCATTTTATGGGGAAAATTTGTGGCGCCATCTAGCGGCGAAACTGCGAACTAAACTGAAAAAACGTATGTCCGAACACGCGTTAAGGAAAAATATAAAAAGTAATATTTCGCAACTTTGACGACGCAGTATGCTTCTTTAGACATTTCAAAGCAATTTTTGTTCAATAAGTTATACATTTTTTTGCCTATTAAGCCCAGAAAATCAATTTTTATTTGACCCCTTAACGCGTGTTCGGACATACGTTTTTTCGGTTTAGTTCGCAGTTTCGCCGCTAGATGGCGCCACAAATTTTCTCCATAAAATGGCATTTTTTAAATTTTCTTTATTAAAGCGTTTAGGAAGCTTTTATTGCATTATTTTGCTTCTAATGCGATCACATAACACTTTCTGAGCCTCAGAAGTACTCAAAGTTCGCTAATTTTCGAGAAAATCGCATTTTTATATTTTTGTAGTTCCAACTTTCACCGCTAGATGGACGGCAATTTCTTAGTCCATGAAATGGGCTATTTTTCTATTTTCTTTAACAATAGTCCTAGCAGGCTATAATTAGATTCGTTCGATTCCGTCGGCGACAAGGAAAAATTTGTATATCTCAGAATTTCGGAAAAGTGCCTAGTTTTCGAGAAAATCAAAATTTTAGTTTTAATAGTTCCGCCGCTCGTCGCTAGATGGCGCCACCTGTACCGTTTTGGACCGAATCCGACAAAAATTGATTTTCTGCCTTTATTAGGCATCAAAACGCATCAAACCCTAATAGAAATTTGTTTCTAAATGCCTCGGGAACCATACTACGTCGCCAAAGTGCCGAAATATTCATTTTTAAATTTTCCTTATATGCGCTCGCTCGCTCAATTAATATTATTTCTTTTGTTACTAGAAGTTTCTGTTTATTTCATACATACCTGATAATTAGCATATCACATAAATGAGTATTGGCGACTTATACATACATTATAAAATTTACGCGGGGAATATTTCTTTCGGAACACACTGTTCGTACCATCTACTGGTGGATGCTGCGATTAACAAAATAAAAAACTTCTGTAAACCGATATTGACAAATTTTTTAAATAAATTCTTTTTGTACAAAAGAAGTCAAAAATTATTTTCACAGATATTTTTTTTTTAATAATTTTTGAACGTCCACAAAACATAAAAACGTTTTACTTTACGAAACCCCACAATCCTTTGCTTCTGCGCATGAGAGTTCTGCGCATAACCGCTAAATGGCGGCAGTGGTCTGTTTTCTGTCAGTGCGTGTGAAAATTTAAATTTTAGTGCAGGAGTATAAGACTTCAAAAATACAGGTACGAATTTTCTTGTATTTTAATTTAATCTAGTAGTTGACCATTTCAAATTTTTATTAAATTTTAATTAACTATAAATGTAAAAATTTCGCGTCAAATGTGTTGACAGTCCATCATTAAATAAACCTATTTATTCAATTATCAAACTCCACTTATTTAATCAGTAAAATATTTAGAAGGGAATGAATTTATTTCGCGCATTCACACAGAATAAATATATCGGTTTAAATCCACAACGAGTTCGTAGAAACGCATTTGTCCAATTTCTCGTCAAAATCGACTACCGAGCGTCGGTATTTCACATCGTACGACACGAATTCACATAAAGTGGTTTGCCTATGTACGCACGTACTCTCGGCCGTGATTAAACGTCCCCCTTGCCCCGAACTTTTTTTATATTTCCTTCAGCCGTTGTCTCGTGCATTTCATTTTACGAGCTGCTCGCAAACTGGCCCGATATTTCTTCGCCCGTGAAGCGGATAAAATCAAAACAATTTCCTTTTATTAAAGTATCAAATAAACGCGGGGGCGAAAAAACAACGACGAAGTGTCCTCGGAAATTCATAATTTCTTACGGTGGAAAATAAAAAAGGAACGGACCGGAACGTGCTTCTGAACTAAGAAACGGAAGCTAGCTCGTAATAACGGGTAAAGAAGGCCAGCGTAAAAAAGGAATTACCGACAGAAAACGTTAAGGGACGAACGCGTAAGGACGTAGAGAAAATCGTGGCTGTATAAAGACTGCGCGAGCATCTAGCTCATCGTCGAAATGAAACATTCGCGTTATATTTCACGAAGATCTTTCGGAAATTAATTAGAAGTCTCCCCGTTCATCCTGACTAAGAGGTTAGGTAACGGCCATGAATTAAGTTTTATTCCCGTTTCTACGGCCATACCGCGACTAACGAATGAGCCGGCGAGCTTAAAAAATTGTTCTTTCCCGGATAAACGAACACGGTGGATGAGCGCGAAATGCAGGGAAGAAAAGTGGGAAGCGACAGCTTCCTCTTCTGCGACGAAGACGATTAATCAGAGCGGTAAACACGAGTAGACGGAAATTAATTTGTATTTTTCTTCGATAGTGTTACGATATAATGGCGCTTTTTATGCGTCTGACTAGCGAACCATAGATGAGATGAAATTGGGGGACGATTGAAGGGCAAAAAATATAAATAGCTCTTCGCGGAAACTGATAAATGAAATTAAGACGTACAAGTGTATTTTTCTGGGAATTGTTTTAATTGTTATTTGTTCACAGCGTGATAATTAAGGCCTGTTATGGTCTCCTTTATTGAGATAAATTTTATTACTGGAGAGGAATGTTGTCTTTCAAAGATGTTTTGTTTTGGTATATTAATTTTATATATTGGTTCTTTTAACATTTTGACTGCTATTCGTATATGGATGACGCTTAATGAATGAATCATCTGTATTATAAGAATTTGTAACCTAATTGGAAATATTCGTACTAATTATTTGAAACTAAATAATGTGAGGATATTTGGTAAGTTTTGTTAGAAACAAAAATACTATCTAATATAATTTCCAACTGCTTCTGCATGGCAGTGTTAAAATTGAAAGTTAACTTTTACATTAAATATTGAATATTTACAAAAATAATTATTAATGTATCTTGCAATGTTAAATATAAATAATATTAAGTATGTCAGAAATATTTAAATATTATTTAGTCATTTTTGTTACAGGTTTAATAAATATCTTCTACCAATTTGTTATATTATAAGTATGTCAGAAATATTTAAATATTATTTAGTCATTTTTGTTACAGGTTTGATAAATATCTTCTACCAATTTGTTATATTATAAGTATGTCAGAAATATTTAAATATTATTTAATCATTTTTGTTACAGGTTTAATAAATATCTTCTACCAATTTGTTATATTATAAGTATGTCAGAAATATTTAAATATTATTTAATCATTTTTGTTACAGGTTTAATAAATATCTTCTACCAATTTGTTATATTATAAGTATGCCAGAAATATTTAAATATTATTTAGTCATTTTTGTTACAGGTTTGATAAATATCTTCTACCAATTTGTTATATTATAAGTATGTCAGAAATATTTAAATATTATTTAGTCATTTTTGTTACAGGTTTGATAAACATCTTCTACCAATTTATCTATTAACATGTATACGTATACTCTTATCATTCCTATCAAAATATTTTGTACGACTAGAAGTCGCATTAATTTTAAAGTCAGTTAATGAAAGTCTTACGAAATGCGATACAATTTAAATATTTCACGTTTCCTCGAAATATCGTATTCACCAGAATCGTATTACGATCTGTTAAGGAAACTATTCTGTTCTGCTGATGGTTCTCAAACCGCATTGTTCCGAAAGCATCTTATGGAACATGAGTGAAAGGCACTTCTAGACTGAATTAATTGGATTAGTTAGATCAAATGGAAAATTCAACGACGATGTTATTTAAAGTAAAGAAATAATTTAATTAGTAAAATAGGTGTAAGTTACAATCGTGTCTATGATTTTATCTAAATGCGATACAATGTTTATACAACGTGATGTGATCATTACGTAGTGCGTCTTTATTTTCCATTAGGCTTACTTTCTGTTCAGAATTGTTTTCATTAAGAATAGGTGTCATCTAGCATAAATATATGAAGGTCAAGAACACTATTATCGTTCAGAATTTAACGAGTATGTCTAAAAATGTCGGACAAAAAATTCCTTCGAAATGCGACGCAGTTTTGAACCTTCTGCGAAAGCACTTTACGAATGGGTTTTTTATTAACTTTTAATATTCGCTTACTGAAAGTGAGTCAAGGGTGTAATTAATATCAGACTAAAATTTTTCTCATGAATATGTAAAGTCAGAACTTTATTTACTTTCCTTCAACTTCGTATATCTTCTTTCTTAACTTCTTCCAACTTACCAGTATTTTATTATATTTATGAAGTTATTTTTTTTATCGAAAATTATTGAACAGGAAAATCTACTCCGTTCTATTGTATTCGCGAATATTGACGACTACGGTGATAAAATATGGAAAATTATGTAGAATTTCCTCATTCGCTTTTAGCATAATGCAATAGTTTCTCTCATTCTCTCAATACCACCTCTTCCATCGCTTCTTGCGGTCTTTACATCCACTATGATCTTGTCGACTATTCATTGCCAGCTTCTTTTTCTGACACCGTCTTTTCATGGCTTCACTGACACCGTTTTCGTAAATAATCGATCAATGTAACATTCATAAACCAATTTATTGCAAATAAAGGTATCGTTGATCAAGCGTGGTGAAACCTTTCTGCAGCCTCAATTCAAACCATTCAGACGCGTATAAAACCTGTCGATATTGGTTTTAGACCACATTGGAAGTATGGGTACTTTTTTAACTCTTAAAATACGAAACAAAAATCCGCTCTTTTGTGTGGAAAATAACAATCATATTATAATGAAAATGATTTGTAAATACAGATTTTACTATTCTTTCAGATATCAAATTTTATTGGTCATAATTTTGATGTTTTTAAATTTAATACGTCTTTTTTATGTCCATCATCTCGAAATGCAAATATGTTGTACGTCTATCATCTCAAAATGTACATGTAACAGAATAATTCCTAGCAGTGAAAGGATTAAAAACGGTTCGAACGAAGATAAACATGTTTAAATATAGTTTTTAATTGCATCACAAGAAAAGCTCGACATCCAGGTTCTCTTCAGTGGAATTACTGAAACGTTCATAACCTGTTTCGGTTGTTAAGTTTTCAAGCGCTTTTTCAGATATATATTTAAATCTTTATATTTGTTCGACGGTTCTGCCCTAATTCGCATAATAACGTCAAGAAACTGCATATATTCAATAGTATGCGGATAAGATTTTAAAAGAAATAATTAATAATTTTGCTTCGTAATAATATGTGGAAGTTGCAGATCTAAGTATATTATAATTTTATTCTTTTTTTTGTTATTAAACAATATTGCATCCTTCTCTTCGTTTCTTTGTTATTAATCTTCTATGATTATTTAAACAAAAATTTTTAAATAAGTATAGTACGTCATTTCAAATTGACAAATTTAATAAAAGAATCGAAAATATTTTTGCTACCATTTTTTTAGTAAAATAAAAGACTTATGTATTCTAAATTTTTTAAATACAATAAAGTACATAATTTGGTCTTAAAACCTATTGACACAATGAACTACTTTCCCATGAACTAATTTAGTTTGATGATATTTTAATGACATTTACGGTAGAACTTACTTAAACTTATCACTACAGTAACATATAATTTCAATTTTATTGCATATAATTTCTTTTTGACACAGTATTTCAATACATTCACTGTCGTATCACGTCATACTTTCGTTCTGTGCGAACAATTTTTTATCGAATATCAGCTTACGCACTAAGCGGATATTTCCGCCATTTTGCGACTATTTGCATCGAAATAGGTATTATATAACCAAATCCTTGCAGGATAAACAGCATAAACCTGGAAAAAACGTACGGGGCTTACTTATCCATCTTCTGAAATATGTTTACCTAAACATTATATAAAATATTCACTATAAGTCCATGATATACCAAACGTTGTATGGAATACGTCTCCCTTTTTACAGAACATACTTCGTCGAGAACATACTTCAGAAGAAATATGATTATTTTGTAAGAAGAAAGCTTAAGATAACCCTTTGCCTTTATATCACTCGTGACGCATTCGTGATGAGCCACACTCGTATTTTCATCGCAATTGAACTTTGGGTTCCCTTCTAATCTTTGAATACTAAACCTAACTTTTTAACCTTACTTCATATTGTGGTAATTAGCTATGCATGACGCAGCTGCCTAGAAAATTGTAGGTTAAGGGGTTAAAGACTTATTAAATGACTTTGGATTGCTTTTCGATACGTTCTCGCTTTGTAGGAAAAACTAGCATGTGTAAATAAAAATGTTAGGTAAACATGGGCTGTTAAATGTTTCATCAAAAGATTAACTGGTGACCGCCATTTTTTTCAATAACTTTTAATCAAGCACTTATGAGCTTATGTTTATATAAACATTTGTGAGTGTATGTTTATATAAAAATTGTTGAGTGTATGTTTATATAAACATTTGTGAGTGTATGTTTATATAAACATTTGTGAGTCTATGTTTATATAAACATTTGAGAGTCTATATTTATATAAACATTTAATAAATCATTTGTGAGCCTATATTTATATAAACTTTCACTAAGGCATTTATGAACCTATGTTCACATAAACATTTTTTCTTTTATTTATAGAATATTTTCCTAAAGTTATGTAGCCAAAACGTGATATTAAACAAATTCATTTCGTATCTCTGTCATAACTGTTTAAAACCTCGTGTCTCACTTTTATCAGAACAATATGAAAATAAAGTTTGGTAGCGAAAAACTGGGGCGTCCTGTATAAATATTGTGTAGAATATATTTCCCTAAATATCGCACAGAATGTGACTCCGTACAGGATATATTTACTCGTTCAACAAACTCTCGGAATAAAAACTGTCACAATGGACTTAAATGCATAATCATCCGCTCGGTACATGTCTATTTAGTTGAGTCACCAGGTCGTTTAATGAATTCTATTTTCCTGAGAAAGTTTTACCAGTGCTCAATTAACGTATACTTATGAAACAGAAGTTCGACACAATTGCGGCGTGGTAATTATCATATTTTCCTCGTACCTTGTTTCGTTTTCACCGAAGTTACTATCACTGAGATATGCAAGCATTGGCGTAGCTAAGCAGGGAATCTAACGTTAGTTAAATATGGCGGTGATAAGATGGCTTAACGGATGGAAATTTAGGATCGATCGTTAACAATTTTAATTACGGGGAATTTAATATTTAACATAGGTTATTTGCAATTTTAAGAAATTTCGAATAGCACATTTTGTGCTGAATTTGTTATAGTTGACAATGCAATGTCATCAATGCATTCTCGGATGGGAAAATAATTCTATGAAAAGATTAGAGTATTGAATTACTCGAATTTTCATATCTGTATAAATATACAAATTTCTCAAATCATAGCTTCTGCTCCAAGTCCTAAATAAAAAAGTCCTCAAAGTCCTAAATACTAAAATATTTAGAAACTCAACCCTACGCCACTGCATCGATAAAATTCCCTCCACAAAACTTTCTCAAGAAACAGTATCCCTGTAAAAAAAATAAACCGCAACGAAAAAGAACGCCCTCAAACAGGTTCAACTAGTTTCCCCTAAAAAGACCTCCGTCGAAAACAGAAGAAATGACTAGCGGTACGGTCTCAGCGGGTAATTCAGTCTCACGATCGAACACGAGACATACGTACGATCGATTAACGGTCGCATTCACAGAAACACAAGGTATAAAAAAGGTTTGTGTTTCCGTAGAGGGGAATCCTGCGGCGGGGAGGCAGTCTGAAGAGGAGGAGGAGGCGCCAACGGCAAGAGGCGCGTCGTGCATGGTCTTCTCATTCTCGTGCTAGGCTTAGTCGAATTTCGCTGTGATCTCTGCTCGTACGAGCTTACAGTCGCGTTTCTGCGTTCGTGTAGGTCGTGTCGTTGCGTGCCTTCTCTCAGATCGTCCTTCATCGGCAGCTAACCGATAACCGGTTGGCAAGTCTCATCCGATCGGTTCGCAGAATGTGATCGCGAATTTATGCGCGATTTCCATGGACTCGATCACCGTCGTCGAGAGGATCACGGTGTTTCCTAGGCAAACGTGAAATTGTAGTCGCGGTTTGGAGTAAACTGGGAGGATCGGGTTTGATGGGGTAACTTGGCTCGTTCGAGTTGGCAAGATCGATCTCCAGGCGGGAAAATAGAACGAGAGGATCGTTGACGAGCGATGAACGCTTCTTTCGGGACAAAGCCGAGTTACAATCTTCAGGCTACGCAGATATCCGCCTACCGATGGGAAACCGACCGATAACTGCAATCAGCGCTTTTGTAGATCATTCTCAGATTCGTAGGAAAACTCGAGGTTTATTTTGAAGCGGGGATATTAAGATCTATGACGAGGATTCAGGGTTGTAAGGATAGTATAAATACTTCAAAACTGAAACAGCAGGGAATAAGACTTCATAGCTGAAATTGTAAGAGATTCAAGGACAGTCAGCAACGTCAGATGTACACCAGCTGAAATTATAAGGATACTTCAGGATTAAAACAGCAAGAAATAGCTTCATAGCTAAGACAGTATAGGATTCAAGGATATATAGTCAGCAACATCAGATGTACTCCAGCTAAAATTATAAAAGTACTTCAGGATTAAAACAGCAAGAAATAGCTTCATACCTAAGACAGTATAGGATTCAAGGATAAACAGTCAGCAACATCAGATGTACTTCAGCTAAAATTATAAGGATACTTCAGGATTAAAACAGCAAGAAATAACTTCATAGCTAAGACAGTATAGGATTCAAGGACAGACAGTCAGCATCCTCAGGTGTACTCCAGCTAAAATCATAAGGATACTTCAGGATTAAAACAGCAAGAAATAACTTCATAGCTAAGTCAGTATAGGATTCAAGGATAAACAGTCAGCAACATCAGGCGCACTCCAGCTAAAATTATAAGGATACTTCAGGATTAAAGCAGCAAGAAATAACTTCATAGCTAAGTCAGTATAGGATTCAAGGATAAACAGTCAGCAACAGCAGATGTACTTCAGCTAAAATCATAAGGGTACTTCAGGATTAAAACAGTACACAGTAAGAAACATTAGGTACCTACTTAAAAACAGTAAGGATAATATTGTGAGGTTAAGAGACTCAATTATGAATGAAACAATAAAGTCAGTGAAAGACAAACTAGTAAGCTGTTAGGATACCAGTGCAAAATCTTCTTGTAACAGTAAGGTGAAGCAAAGGATCTAACTGAAGTAAACTGAGGGTAAAGAGTACTATCAAGTTGAAACCAATAAAAATTGCGAGAAGGGGGTGCCTGTAACATAAATTCAGGAGAAGAGGTCCGAGTGCGTGTCAAGGCGATACCGCAAATAACGCGGCGGAATTAAGCCGGGCAGCTGGAAGAGCGGGCAGCAGGAGAAATTGGTCAACGACAAGGGCGCGAGGAAAGATAAATTAGACGGATAAAACAAGCGGAGCGTGAGTTGAAGAGAAAAGTGGAGTCCGTTGGAGTGGAAAACGCGTATCGAGAACGAATTGTGTGATAGCGGGTCGAAGCGGGGTGCCTTAACGGAGGCTGACAAGGCTCGCAACCTTGGAAATAGATGAATACTTTTTGCTGGTCGTCGCAGGAAATCGATCGCCTCGTTAACAAGTCCCGAAGCAACGTTCGGAAATTATTCGCGGAAGAGGAAGGTGGCCCGTGAGAATACGGAATCTCGAAAAGAGGGTGGATCGGCTACGTGATCGATAGACAAAGGCAAGGAGAATAAAGAAGAAGTAACGAGATCCAGGTCGCGAAATCAATCAGAGGAGCAGGGAATAATAATAATTTCGAAGGGTAGCTTTTGGTCAACGAACCGAGAACGTAAAGTTTCATCGGGATCCACGGACAAGATTACTTTCCTCGAAACGTGCCGGCTAATTTCGAGTAATAGCTCCTTTGTAATCGGCCAGGACGCCTCTCGAGATTACCAGGATGCAGCAGTGTGCGTGCAACGCGTTGCATTATGCAACGGAAGCGACGATTTAATCGACCACGAGGTGCTTTGTGTTCGGCGACTGTGAGATTGCCGTCGAGACCGGATACCTAGGAGTTTGTGTAGAACAATCGGACAGTATTAATCGTGTCTCGCGATTTTGAACGATTCTTCGAACTTGCTTGCTTCTGCTGTTCAGTGTCTTGACACTCGCGTAATTAAAACAAGCAGCGACGTCCTTAACGACTCCTGGAGATCAAAGCTGCGATGGAATCTAATAAATCGATATAAAAATAGAGAAAGTGGAGCACTTCGTTGAACAAGACACACCCACGGGTCAATTTTAGTTACCGTTTCCGAGAAGATCCACGTAGAGGGGCTGAAACTCAAATGAGTTAAGGTGCAGATCATTCAGAGGAGCGTGTTCGAGAGTGGAACTCGGTGGGATCGTTTCGGTGATCGGCCATAATATTTTCATCGATTTTTGCTATTTTGCCTGGACACCTTTGGATGGTCCGATTGGTCAGTCGCTTCTGAGTGGTGGACATCGGAGGAAGGGGTTTGCTGTGAAGTGTTAGGTGATGTGATCAAAATTTTGAGTCGTACGTGCGGTGTTGGACGCTGCGGTGAGGATATTTGGATTAAATATTGGAATACTGTGAGCAGTTACCTTAAATATTAAATTTTACAAAATATCTATTAGTCACTGGTGACTGTATTAAATATTAAAAAGCATCACTGGTTACCACTTAAAATCTAATATTAAAATATCACCGTAAGTGAGCGGTGAGCACCTTAAATATAAATTGAATATCACTGTCAGTGATCACCTTAAATATTAAATACTAAAATACTATAAAGCATCAAACTAACTAGTGACCAATCTAATATACATTAAATATCGAAACACGAAAGTATCACTGTAATTGAGCGATACTTAAACACATTAAATATTGAAACACTGTAAAACATCGCTGCAATCATCCTAAATAAATATTAAATATTGAATCACTGTGTGTGAGTCGGCTGCGACAAGATAACAAAAACAGTGAAATTTTAAAAGTGCAAACATTTCCAAAATTTGTCAATCGTTTCGTGGACCATCTTTCATCATGAAGATAATTTTCATTTCTTTGGCGTTAATTACGCTGTCACTGGCTGACACGTCTTTGAAGACGCGGTTCAAAAAGTGTTGTTCACCTGGTGAAGTCTTCACGGAAGGTGTTTTATCAAAAGTTGGATGCGCACCCACACCTGTACGCTCGATAGAGCTTTACAATCTCGATAATGTGGGCTACAATATCAGTTTGAACGCGTCTGGAAGTCAGTTTGGAATTCCGATTTGTGCGCGCGAGGACGACATCGCTACGACACCGCTTGCCAACCTGACATCCACCGACTTCTTGCAGGTACATATTCTCAATTGTAAACGCGGTTAGGTTAGGTTCTTTTCGTTTTTTATAGAGGTAAACTGTTATTTAATTTCTGGAGCCAGATTAATTTTGAAGCTCGTCGTTCTTTAAACAAAATGAAGTTTGATATTTTTATAGTTTGATGTCTGTGCAAAGTCGGGTACAAAGAGGTACATAATATTTGTTACGAGTATAAAATTATATAAAAATGTTCTTTTGTACTCTCATCCATTATGTATATTTTATTCTTCGTCTTTCACCAACAGCAATATGTTTGTTTGTGGACCTCTCTTGAAGATATACCAAGCTTTCTGATCTTCTAAAACAATTTTATAAATTTCACAAAACTGAAGACATGTTTGAATAAATTTTAAAATAAATAGTTCTTTGTTCTCCTATTTGATGTACGATAGATTTGAATTATTCCTACAAAAATAAGTATGTAACTAATATTTTAAAGATATTAAATTGCTACGTAAATCAAGAGTAAAACGGTGAACGGTAATTTAAAATTTTCGAATGGCACAGTCAAATCGTGCGTGTTAAATTGCTTGAAATTGTGCCTGTTCCTTTCTTGGCACGTTTTGGTCCAAGCACGCTTGATTGATTCTCTTTAAATTCGTTAAATCTTGATCTTGTAATTTGCTACTTTTCGGTAGTGATTTGTGACATTGGGAAATGGATCTGTCTTGAGAGAGATTGATGGTGCAGTTGCTGGTTGATGAAATTAATGATGGGGATAATTGGCGGATAATTAGAGAATGAATTTAAAAAATTTTTATATTTTTACATTATTACATTATTACATTTTTATATTTTTATATTTTCACATTATTACATTATTACATTTTTATATTTTTATATTTTTATATTTTTACATTTTTACATTTTTATATTATTACATTATTACATTGTTACATTTTTATATTTTCATATTTTCATATTTTTATATTTTTACATTTCTACATTTTTACATTTTTACATTTTTACATTTTTACATTTTTACATTTTTACATTTTTATATTTTTATATTTTTACATTTGTACATTTTTATATTTTTACATTTTTATATTATTACATTATTACATTGTTACATTGTTACATTTTTATATTATTACATTATTACATTGTTACATTGTTACATTTTTAAATTTATACATTTTCACGTTTTTACATTTTTACATTTTTTATATTATTACATTATCACATTGTTACATTGTTACATTGTTACATTATTACAATTTTATATTTTTACATTTTTAAATTTGTACATTTGTACATTTATACATTTTTACATTTTTACATTTCTAAATTTTTAAATATCTAAATTTCTGAATTCTAAATATCGTACACTTATATAACAGAGAATGTAAAGCCTTCATAAATCTCCGCGCATTACGATTGTAAAGAAGCCAGTACAATCCGTGCAAAGATTATACACCGAGATCTGCCGCCTCATTTCGACAAACAAAAAAATGATCAAGCAAAATTGAATCATCAGTATCTATCATCATCATTAATCTCCATTAATTTTTTGTTCCAGGAATCAAGCTGCATAGAAATTTTCGACGACATCGAATCGGGCACGAACTATCCTCTAATTGTTCAGTGTCGCTCAAACGAAGACAGAGAAGAAAACAAAGAACCGAGTCTGCCTCTGCCCCGACTTCTGAACATCAGAAGATGTTGTCCGAAGAATTCATTTTTCGACGAGCACCGTGGAATCTGCATTCCGCTATTCGAGGCCATTCCTGACGGATACTTTTCGGATATCGATGAATTTTTATCCTTGTTACCGAAGGAATTGGACACGCTGGACTTCTTGAATGTGAGCAGAACATCAACGAAATGTTCAGGGGCGACATTCACTTATGTGATCGACGCCGAGGACCTCGTTTACGTGAACGGAATCTTACAGGTAAGCATCCACTTGAATTTTACGATTTCGTGAATGACTTAGCGCGAAAGTCCGAAGAAAGGAATTACAATGGAAGTTTCTTGGGGCTGAAACTTATGAACTTCTCTTCTGTCAGGCGAAATTCCTTGAACCGGAGATTAGATGCTTTTTGAGTTCTTTGGGAGATGAATAATACTTTAGAATCGAGTGAATCAGTTTTCACGAAAATTCTATAAATAGATACTGAATAATTCAAAAACACTTCGACTTTTTAAACAAACAATTTTCACTGATATACTTTGTATGTTTTACTTTTAATTATTTACCTAAGAAGAAATACTGTACTTCAAAACGTTCAAGAAAATATTATTAATTTTACAGTGTTGTTAGTTTGGAAAATTGTGTAAAAATGATATTTGCAAATAAGAGTAGCTCTAAGTCAAGTATTAATTAATGAGGTAATTAATATGATAAAATAATTTGTAAATGCGTGGTTGAGACCCGAGGGAAAGAATAAGCGTAGGACGCCATTTTAGAATTGCGTTGAATGTAAAAATGATTAAATAAGAATAGCTCTAATAAGAGGTCAAGTATTAATTAATAAAGTAATTAAAGTAATTAAGTATCAATTAATAAAGTAATTAATACAGTAAAATAATTTGAAAATTCATGGTTGAGACCCGAGGGAAACAATAAGCGTAGGACGCCATTTTAGAATTGCGTTGAATGTAAAAATGATCAAACAAGAATAGCTCTAATAAGAGGTCAAGTATTAATTATTAAGGTAATTAATACAGTAAAATAATTTGAAAATTCATGGTCGAGACCTTAGAGAAACGGACGCCATTTTAGAATTGCGTTGAATATAAATGTTAAACAACTGGTTAAAACGAAACGTTGAATTTGAAGCGTCAGTTTATGCAACACTTCATTTTTAATTTCCCGGAAGAGATACACCCTGAGTTTCCATATCGTTGAGCACATTTCGTGTTCCATTGTATGTATGTAGTAAAAAGAAATAACGTCAGTAATGAGGTGTGTCTATTTACTTAGAAGTTTGCATTAATTTCTTCATTCGTATGCAGATATACCGCACCTATGTTACATTGAAATTAATTTATGATAAAAAGTATTGCATGTGATGTGTACTGTAAGTAGAGCGAAGGATATAACGTGGGATATTTTATATTAAATTTGTAAATTTGTAAATTTTCAGATTTTCTAATTGTCCAATGTACGAATTTTCAAATCTTCAAATCTTTAGCTTTCAAAGTATTTAAATTTCCAAATTATCAAGCACCTAAATTTCTGGACTTCTATATTCTCAAGCGTCCAAATTCTCAAGCACCTAAATTTCCACATCCCCATACTCTCAAGCGTCCAAAATTCTCAGGTTTTCAAGTTTCTAAATTTCCAAATTCTCAAACCTTCAAATCCTCAGATCTTGAAATTTCTAAACTCTCAAATTATCAAGCACCTAAATTTCTGGACTCCCATATTCTCAAGCGTTCAAATTCTCAAGCACCTAAATTTCCACATCCCCATATTCTCAAGCGTCCGAAATTCTCAGATCTTCAAATTTCTAAATTCCTAAATTCTCAAATCTTCAAATCCTCAGGTCTTCAAATTTCTAAACTCTCAAATTCTCAAGCACCTAAATTTCTAGACTCCCATATTCTCAAGCGTTCAAATTCTCAAGCACCTAAATTTCCACATCCCGTAATTCTCAAGCGTTCAAAATTCTCAGATCTTCAAATTTCTAAATTTCCAAATTCTCAAATCTTCAAATCCTCAGGTCTTCAAATTTTTAAACACCCAAATTCTCAAGCACCTAAATTTCTAGACCCCCATATTCTCAAGCGTCCAAATTCTCAAGCACCTAAATTTCTAGACCCCCATATTCTCAAGCGTCCAAATTCTCAAGCACCTAAATTTCCACATCCCCATATTCTCAAGCGTCCGAAATTCTCAAGTCTTCAAGTTTCTAAATTTCCAAATTCTCAAACCTTCAAATCCTCAGGTCTTCAAATTTCTAAACTCCCAAATTCTCAAATTTTCAAGACCTCAGGTTCCCAAATCTCCAAATCCCCAAATTCCCATACTGTAAGTTTCCTCAATTCCTTAACTACCAAATTTATAAATTTGCAAATGTGCAAGTATGCAAATCTATACATTCTTTCCCAAACTCCCAAATCTCCAAATTCTTAAATTCACAAGTTTTGGAAAAATTAGCATCCCAAATCGTCTGTGGAACGCAATTTAGTTATCTTCAGAATGTAAACTGGTTTCCCTAACATGCAGATTGGGTCCATCTTGCAGATCTTCAAATGCAGTTTGGATCCTCTCTAAAATTAAGAGACCAGTCTGCCATAAGATATCTATGCTTATAACTTTCCTCTTGAAACTTAATAATGATCGAATAGATAGTCCCTCTAAAAACTTGCTAGCGTTCGCAAAACTTGATAATTTTCATTAAATTATGTGGGACATCTTGAGACAAAAATTTTAAAAACAATTTAATGAAAAGTTATTTTGTTTTTTATCCTTTAAAAACGTCTACCATTTAATGAAAAATTATTTTGTCTCCCGATGAAATTATTCACGGTCACCACGTACGAAGAGAAAATAAATTCGTCGAGAAAAATTGTTTATTCGTGAAAAGATAAACATCCTGACAAGTAATTTATCGTGTTTATGACTGGGTGTTTACATATCGCTCCTCGCAGTTTCCCGTTTGTTTCAGATTCTAATTCATAGAAAAATAATGTTGGTCGGGGACGTAGTAATTTTTATACGAGCGTTGTATTGTCTTGATAAGATTGAGTACTATGCATTTCCTGTCGATTCTTCAATGGACATTGTATTTATTTGTGATGTGATTCAATAGTTAAAACATGTGTTCTGATAGTGTTATAAATATGAACATTTCTAGTCATTCATTAGTTTTGTATGTTTCAATGATTTGGGAAAATTGTTTGCACAAAAGTAGTGTAATAATATTTTTAATTTGAACGGTATGTTCTAACTTGATTATGTTTCAACCTTAAATACCTAAACCAAACAGTATAGAATTAAATTTGATTTAATTTGACTGATATAATTTAAGCTACCATAATTAGGTAAAGTAACATAACCTACTATGGTTTTTAATACCTTAGTCAGCTAATTTGTTAGTTATTAACTGAAATGTAGAAATATAGTCAACTTCTCTATTAATTAATTGGTTACACAGAAATGTAATTAACTTCAGTTATTCTATATTTATTTTTTTACAAAATTTTTTATGATCCAAAATAACAAATTGTAAGAAAAGAAATGATTTCAACAATTATTAATGTAATTCATTTATATTTGATAAGTCACAAAACATTGTTCTAATCTGTATTTTCGTTAAAAATACGCGAATTTTTATGCGACTAAAATTGTAGAACGAAATTCGTTCGTAGAATTCTAGAAACGGGGGATCCTCGCACAGGTACCGGAAGAACAGGTTTCATAATCGTCCCCTGTCAATTTGATTTAAGTTTACAAGAAATAGCATGCAATGGTTGCCGAAACCTCTCGGTTCGCATTTTTTGTCATTCTATTTCATAAACTCGTTTTATGATGGAAATTCACTACATAAAATATTTGTAATTATATTTCAAAGTGTTATACAATAAATTGTGTAACGTTATGAAACAATTTTTTAAATAATTTTCAATTTCATTTATAACTGTAGTATGTATTCTTATTATATTACTTCAATTTAATGATAAATCAGTAATATTGATTTTCAATGTTGTGGTACAAGTTTGACCATAATTTATAGTTATGTATAATTGTAGTATAACATACTATTACATATACTATTACTAGTATAATAGCTAAACATACATAATAACAGATACAATAAATTAACATATTATTACTATTACATACTATTAGAATTATAAATTTGATAATTTTTAATTCAAGAGCCATCGTATAATACAGTACAGTATACCAACACTGCTGCACAGTACAGTATAGTTATACAGCATGATTTATATACAACATTTTCATTCACTGCTAGTCAGCAACCAGTTAATTACCAGTTATGTATAGGGTATCTTGTTTGAAATGATCTAGCACAGTATCTTTGAAACTAATCAGCAACAGATGTTTCGTATAGAAGTTACATGATTTCGAGTCACATATCATTGCAATTAGTTTTCTGTAGGGGAGACATAAAGGACATATGAAGGTCACTCTCGTTTCATAAAACGGAAACACGTGTGTTTAATATAATATGAATGTAGGATATCATTCTTTATAACAATTCATTCATTTATTTGTATTTTTATTTATTTATATTATAAATATTATATGGGTTTTCAAATTAAACCCATTTGTGTTGAAGCTATTTATGTTAGGTATTTGTATTAAACATATTTGTGTTAAATATATTTGTACTAAATTTATTTACGTTAAATCTATTTACATTTTAAATATTTGTACTAAACCTATGTACATTAAATTTATTTTTGTTAAATCTATTTACATTGAATCTATTTGTATCAACCCTAATTATAGCAAACTTACCTACATTAATCTTTCATTTAAAAAAATAAAAATCATTAGCTTAGGACATATTTTAAAAGTAATATTACGAAATAGTACTCCAGCCCACGAATCGATCCTGTTTACTTTGAAACTGAATTCTTATTGGTCTCCTGGATGTTTGAAAACCGGCGTTATTACGTAAATTGATGGTAGGTTCTGCCACAATTACGTGTAACAGCTGATTATAACATTGTTAAAATAAGAATGTGAAACTAATTGTTCTTCGACATGAATATGTTAGAACTTTCATACACAGAATAATTTATACTGAACTAAATATATTTATTTAAAGAGACAAAGGCTTTGGAAACAAAGACAACTCTTCATTTCTTCTGTACATTAAATTTCGTCCATCTTGAAATCTCTTTATTTTGTACATTAAATTTCGTCCATCTTGAAATTTCTTTATTTTGTACATTAAATTTCGTCCATCTTGAAATCTCTTTATTTTGTACATTAAATTTCGTCCATCTTGAAATCTCTTTATTTTGTACATTAAATTTCGTCCATCTTGAAATCTCTTTATTTTGTGCATTAAATTTCGTCCATCTTGAAATCTCTTTATTTTGTACATTAAATTTCGTCCATCTTGAAATCTCTTTATTTTGTACATTAAATTTCGTCCATCTTGAAATTTCACTCTAACTGCACTTTGCACCCCATTTCAAAGAATTTTGACTTCGACATCTCTCCAAAGGGGCTTCACATATATTTCACCTGCTATTTGTATAAAAATACGACAAAAGTTCGAGCAGGAGCTTTCGACCGTTATCTGACACTTTTGTACGAGATATTTCATACGTAAAAATGGAAAACTGTTTCCAGAAAACAGCGATGTATTACACTCGAAGAGGACCAAGAAAGAAAATATTTTGAAACGATACGTGAATTGTGCGTGTATCGTAAACGGTCCCAGGGGAATAGCGAGCGATCAAGGCCGCTGTAAAACACTGTAGCGATGTTGCGTGTCATGCTGGTTTATTTTAGCTTCTACCTTCGGAAATAATTAGTCAGATTAGTTTTGGCGTTTCCGCAGCAGCGTTAACTTGGGCTCATTTCGAATGAAATATTATTACGACTTGGTTTTATTTGAAACGAGATATTCAACGCGATATTATGAAGTGGAATATGGAGATGCTTGGAGTATCTTTAATTAATTTATTATAATCGGACAGTGAAATGTAAATACTGGTATTACGGTATTATTTAATGATGTAGGAAATTACCTTATCTGCTTTTCAAGTCTCTTTTAAGGAATATTCTTCTAGAATAATTACCGAATAAAGTTGTAAATCTGATTATACATATTCGTGAGTCGATTATTTGATTCAAATTGAAAAGCCTGTGGCTTCGTTTTAAGCGTTCTCGATTTTTTATGTTTATTTTCACTCTGAACGATAAATTTAATAGTTCCATAAAACGACTTCTAAACGTACACAGTAATTACATAACATACAGCTGGATGCAGCGAAATGGTAGTTTCTGATACTTATTTGCTATGTTTAAACTGCCAGATGTAAATGCACAGATCCAAATTTATGATCAATAATGCAACATTTAAACGTTGAGAAATTCAGATCACGAATAGGAGTCATTCTTATAAATTATATTATGATCCTCATAAGTAAATATTTATGTTTAATTACTCAAAAAAAAAATAGTAGTTGTATCCTTAATTCAGCTAATTGTTGTATCCTTAATTCTGTTAATCTTAATTTTGCTAACCAACAAAAAATGTGGCATTCTTCAACACATTGTTATCCAAATGGAACTTTTGAAGACCTTCCTACATCTATCTCTAATAAAATACGTCTTGAACCCCCAACTTTGACGTCTGATTTCAAACTCTCAGAATAAATATTACCAGCCACAAAAAAACATATCAAATATTTTTCTTATCGAACAAAATTGCAAAACTAGGAAACTCGTTCATTGCCACTTTGTTCCCCCGAATAAACGCAGAATTTTCGAATATTCCTCCAAAGTTCACAAACATGTATTCAGCATATTTTCCCTAACATTTGGAGGAGGACATATTCATTCGAACAGCAGTTGCATTCAACACGTATCATCAGCCAACAGGTGACTCGTGATGGTATTTTGTGTCTCGATGCATTTATACACATTCTTTCCTCGACAGAGGATACACATACGAACATCAAACAAACCGGTTATTGTGTCGTTCTTCGCAAACTATTTGCATGGTCGCTGTTCGCTCCTCGTAAACCTATGGTCAGTGAAAATTCTGTTATACGTCGCGAAAGCCATCAGGTGTTATATAAATATACTTGAAACGGTTAACTGATACGTGACAGGTTTTTCGATTAGAAAAGTGGTCTTTCCTTTTCATTTTATTGAGTTTATTTTGGATCGCATGGGTGTGCATGCTGCAGCAATTGTTCGGGGTTCTCGATTCTTTTTGTGGATTTGTGAGGTGGGTGTTTGAGAAGGGGGAGATTTGGGGAGTTGGGGGTTTGGAGATTTTGGGGGTTTGGGGGTTTGGAGATTTGGAGGTTTGGAGATTTAGAGGTTTGGGGGTTTGAAGATTTGGGGATTTGGAGGTTTGGGGGTTTGAAGATTTGGGGATTTGAAGGTTTGGGGGTTTGAAGATTTGGGGATTTGGAGGTTTGGGGGTTTGGAGATATGGGAACTTGGAGATTTGGGGGTTTGGAGATTTGGAGACTTGGAGATATGGGAACTTGGAGAGATGGGAACTTGGAGAGATGGGAATTTGGAGATTTGGGGGTTTGGAGATTTGGGAACTTAGAGAGATGGGAACTTGGAGAGATGGGAATTTGGAGATTTGGGGGTTTGGAGATTTGGGAACTTAGAGAGATGGGAATTTGGAGATTTGGAAACTTGGAGATATGGGAACTTGGAGAGATGGGAATTTGGAGATTTGGAAACTTGGAGAGATGGGAACTTGGAGATATGGGAACTTGGAGAGATGGGAATTTGGAGATTTGGAAACTTGGAGATATGGGAACTTGGAGAGATGGGAATTTGGAGATTTGGAAACTTGGAGATATGGGAACTTGGAGAGATGGGAATTTGGAGATTTGGAAACTTGAAGATATGGGAACTTGGAGAGATGGGAATTTGGTGATTTGGGAACTTGGAGATACAGGAACTTGAAGATTTGGAAACTTGGCGATATAGGAATTTAGAAATTTGGAGATTTCAGTGTTTGGAAATTCAATAACTTAAAAATCAAACCTCCAAAAACCATAAAAATTGAAAAATCCGAAAATCCACACATCTCCAAACACTTCGTATCGATCCCCCCATAAAATATATATAAAAAGAATCCTCCCTCCCAAAAAAATATCGAAGACACCTAAATAAAAAGGTGTAAATGAAAAATGCAAATTCCATTTACGATTACAGTAGCACAGCTTCTAGCGACTAAACACATTTCATCGTTTATACTATTAACGGGGGATTTCCCCACCCAGCGGTCCTATAAACGATGAAGTCATGCTCTGAGAGGCCGTGGGTGTCTTATAATAAATATTTCGACGCCTTCATTACAAGACCCACGTGACTAATCATATAACACTAACGATTTTTTCTCATCGATGCACGAATATGTTCAGTTTTCTTGTACGCGCGTACACCACGAGTAGAGCTGCTTTGAATAGACGAGTCTTGTTTCCACGGAACAGTTTGTTTTTTCACCTCTTTATGTCCATTTTCTTTTTTATAGCGGTTACAAATTGGGAACAGACACGATGTCGAAACTTCTTCTGTTTTTTAAATAGAACGATACTAAATACTATTAATAAACGATGTCGAATATCAAGTATTACGTGTCATGTATTTAATGTTAAATGCTGTGAATATGTCAGATATTAAATACTGTAGATAAATATTAAATATTGAATATTAAATCGTTAAATAGTAAATACACATAATATGTATTATCTACCACATAAAATATAATAATATATTTTCTGACTGTATATTTAAAGTATTTTAAATTTGATGTCATACATTAATTGACTTTTAGATTTACATCATGATTGCTATTTTTCAATTTGTATACAGAGTGTCTTACGATTAGTTTCATGAGATCCTTGGTGTCAATTAATGTCGCGGTTTTTTATAACAAAAAATAGTCGCACCTTGTTGCAATAATTAACTGCAGAAGTTTAGAACGATCTCAGAAGTTATATAGTTTTTTCCGTAACATTAACTCGAATCGTTACTACTTTATTCGAAACGTTCCTTCTAATCTTCATCAACGAGTGTAATCATTATTCAGCACATTAGATGAGTAATGTATTGTAATTATCCTCATGAATTATGACTTCTACGAGGAGTCACACGAATTAATTATCCGTTAAAAAGTCGGGGAAACATAATATGACTTTGATAACTTATCTGTGACCCACATGGGAAAATTGCTCGTACCACTCGTTTCAATTAATTATGTTAAAAAACTTTTCATGTTCATCATATACTGTTAAATAATATAACCATCACTTTTAAAACGTCTTCACGAGTCATTTTTGCAATATATTTTGCTTTGAATACAAATTTTTAACAGAGAATGTTTATTATTGTTGTTTTTGCATTAGGAGAAAATTTGTTTAAATAATTATACGTATATCAGTTTTTAGTTTTTTGGAATATTAAATATGTTCATTTTACTCGGTAACAGCAAACTTTTACAATCACGTAACTGTATTCTAACTCGAACTATTCGCAACTTTCCGCTTGTTTTGCAGAGTGTAATTTTCACAGTCAGATTAGTCAGAGTTGTGACATATAACGCATTTTTTTGCTCTATTCAGATTTGAAAAGGTTACGGTGGGTAAAACCGGAAAACTGAGTTATGAGAGTCACGACATTCATATGTGACACACATATGCATGTGACATACATATACTTTTTTAGAATGTTACAATGCTGTAATAATAAGGAATTTTCTATAGAATGCTATGAAAAGAACTTAGTATAATAGTAAATGTTATACAAAATATAATAGCAATATACACAATGCAGTATAATAATGAATATTATATACAATACAATAAAAAGAACTCAGTATGATGATAAATGTTATACAAAATATAATGACAATATACACAGTGCAGTATAATAATGAATATTATATACAATACAATGAAAAGAACTCAGTATGATGATAAATGTTATACAAAATATAATAACAATATATACAATGCTATATAATAATGAATATTATATACAATACAATGAAAAGAACTCAGTATGATGATAAATGTTATACAAAATATAATGACAATATACACAGTGCAGTATAATAATGAATATTATGTACAATATAATAAAAAGAAATTAGTATGATAATAAATGTTATACAAAATATAATGACAATATACACAATGCAGTAAAATAATGAATATTATGTACAATACAATAAAAGGAACTCAGTATGATAATAAATGTTGTACCAAATATAATAACAATATACACAGTGCAGTATAATAATGAATATTATGTACAATACAATAAAAAGAAATTAGTATGATAATAAATGTTATACAAAATATAATAACAATATACACAATGCAGTATAATAAGGAATATTATATACAATACAATGAAAAGAACTCAGTATGATGATAAATGTTGTACAAAATATAATAACAATATATACAATGCAATATAATAATGAAAATTATATACAATACAATAAAAGGAACTCAGTATCATAAAAAATATTATACAAAATATAATAGCAATATACACAATGCAGTATAACAATGAAAATTATATACAATACAATAAAAAGAACTCAGAACAATGTAGAATATTATATACAATATAATAACAATAACAAAATATAATAATGAATATCATACAAGATATAATAACAATATAATAACAAATATTATATACAAATATAAAAATTGCAGTATAACGATGAATGTTCCATACAACACACCAATGAATACTATCTAAAATATAATAACAATACACGCGATAATGAATATAATCCGCAATGCAATATAATAGTCTCGTTACTATGAAGCTCTCCAATCAGAAATAACATGTTTAGAGCTCAAACTGAAATTTGACAGTGGAGCTAGGATTTATTGCATCTAATTCGTTGATTGAATTTTAATGACCCGATGGGTGCAATAAGTGTTAACTGCTGAGTCACAGTAATTACCGGACAATTTGATAGTTCGTAAAAGTCTAACGATCGCATGCTGCCGGATGATATTTTCGATCTGTTACGAGCCTCGCGAGAGGGATTTTCCAAGTGTTCATTTATTAATAAAACCTTTCATGCATAATTGAGTAGTTAGATAATTTAGTAGTTTAGGATAATAATAATCATTAGGATCAATAGTTCAAGTTGCGATGTTTTATGGTATAACACGTACAAACTTTTAGAAGATGGCGCTTGTTCAAATTAGAAGATGGCGTTCAAATTACGATCTGTTAATATTTAATTATACGAAAATGGTAATGTATGTTAAAGAAATAATTAGTATATTAAAGTATGTTAAAGTAATATGTAACAATTATATTATGCAGTCAATATCAAATTCCATTACTAAATAGATTTTTTAAGCAACACTCTGGACATCAGAATTTGAGGTTATGTGCAATCTGATTTGTCTAAAATATTTTTATTATGAACTACTTATCAAGCTCATTTTCAGAGACTTTCAAAAGTGGAGCTACTATAAATACTTGTAAATAATTTATTATAAATAAATATTATAACAAATATTACAAATGATGTATAATATTACAAATGACGTATATTATGAAGTACAATATTATAAATGACGTACATTATGAAGTATAATATTACGAATGAAAATATTATAACGAATAATATTACATATACTGACGTATATTGAATCCATAAAAAATTGACAAAATTAATAAAATAAACATACAAATGACGTCCATACTTGATTTTGTGGTCACAACGTTTTTAATTCAGATCACAGAAAATTATATTCAGCACATTTCGGACGTCTTTCCCCATATTATTTGTCGTTATTAATATCAAGGAAAGGTTTCGCAAAATCACCGGTCCAGTCGCTTCCTCGGGATTTTACAATAATTAATATTTATAAATCCTTTCACTACAAACCTTATATATTATCATTCAAACTTGTTTCCCAACAATAAAACGAAACAGTAATACACAAGTTTTTATAACACGACTTAATTCACTCTGTAGGAAAATTTGTCGAGGAACTAATTTACGACGAATACCTTTATTAACTTTTAGAACTATGTCTGCATTCTGTTCACTAAATTCCAAGTTAAAAGGAAACGGGGCTCTGGAACGACCATAAATCCAGCAACTTCAAAGCAACAATTTTCAACTTCTTAAGCTTTTCTACGCAAGCTTAACATTTTCTATGTTAATCGCTTCGAGGAAATTATATTTTTTCCCTTTTCACCGCGGTCCGATTGCGCACGATTCCCGAAAATCTCAGGGAAGTTAACGATTGCTAAAAATACGTGCTCTGATTCTTCTCATTCTAGTCTTCGTTTAGGGCCAAAGTACAACTGATTAAAATCGATCTACATTGTTCAAACGTTTTTAATTTTGTTACAATTTTTTCAATTAATTTCAACAAATTTTTTCAAACATTCTTCATGACTTGTTAAAAATTTTTCAACAAATTTTTCCAAACCTTATTGATTATTGATTTGTTAAAATTGTTATTGATTTGTTAAAATTTTTCAATATGTTCCAACAAATTTTTTAAACGTTATTAATGACGTTAAAAATTGTTCAATAAATTTCAACAAATTTTTTCAAACATTGTTAATGACTTGTTAAAATTTGTTCAATAAATTTTAACAAATTTTTCCAAACCTTATTGATTATTGATTTGTTAAAATTGTTATTGATTTGTTAAAATTTTTCAATATGTTCCAACAAATTTTTTCAACCATTCTTCATGACTTGTTAAAAATTTTTCAATAGATTTTAACAAATTTTTTCAAACATTGTTAATGACTTGTTAAAATTTGTTCAATAAATTTCAACAAATTTTTCCAAACCTTATTGATTATTGATTTGTCAAAATTGTTATTGATTTGTTAAAATTTTTCAATATGTTCCAACAAATTTTTTAAACGTTATTAATGACTTAAAATTTGTTCAATAAATAAATTTCAACAAATTTTTTCAACTCTTATGAATGATTTGTTAAAACGTAACATAAAAAGACGCAAACATGTGAGCTTGAATTCGATTTCAAGCCTCCCTTTGTCGAAAAGATTTCATCGAATTAACTCCAGAAAGTTTGATCAAACTTCGTGACAAATTTTACGCGACATCCTAACGGAGTAAATTTCACTTTTATTCGAGGCTACACATGATACATGACGCTTGCTCAGCCATTTTGCAGTATATGCTACGCTATCTTAACTCGATATCCAAAATAGAGGGAGAATGATTCAGGATTTGATATTCGAACTTTATGGTTCATGCCCCATAACATCCAAGTTTGGCACCGGTCTGCGAGTTTTCATAAAGAAACTGTTCTCTTCGTTCGCCTTGATGTCGATTGCTTTTGAAGTGAAAATATATCTATTTTTTCCTTTTAACTCCGCGCGGAATTGTTGATCTTTTATTAAACTTATTATAGTTTACAATTACATGAAGCGGAAAAGAAATTGTTCTGTAGTCGATGCTTGAAAACGGTTGTGGTATTGATTTCCATTCTTGGAACTGTTATGGAGGATTTTAATAAACTATAGTTTATTCGTTCTGTAACTTATCATATATGTGTATGTAATTTTTTAATTAGCAAATTTTTTAGTGGTATGAAGTTTTTAATTTTTAGAATTTTAAGTATTCGAATTTTTTAATTCTTAAATTGTTGGTGTTCTGAATATGTGAATTTTGTAAGTTTGAATTTCTGGATTTTCAAGCTTCTAAATCTGTAAATTTCCAAATTCCCCAAATTCCCCAAATTCCACTCACCCCCAATCCCAAGCTCCCCAAATTCCACTCACCCCCAATCCCAAGTTCCCCAAATTCCACTCACCCCAAATCCCAAATTCCCCAAATTCCATTCACCCCAAATTCCACTCACCCCAAATTCCAAATCTTCCAAATTCCACTCACTCCAAATCCCAAATCTTCCAAATTCCACTCACTCCAAATCCCAAATCTTCCAAATTCCACTCACCCCAAATCCCAAATCTCCCAAATCCCAAATTCCCCAAATTCCACTCGCCCCAAATCCCAAATTTCCCAAATTCCACTCACCCTAAATCCCAAATCTCCCAAATCCCAAATTCCCCAAATTCCACTCACCCTAAATCCCAATTTCCCCAAATTCCACTCACCCTAAATCCCAAATTCCACTCACCCCAAATCCCAAATTCCACTCACCTCAAATCCCAAATCTCCCAAGTCCCAAATTCCACTCACCCCATATCTCAAATCTCCCAAATCCCAAATTCCACTCACCCCAAATCTCCCAAATTTCAACTCTCCCAAATCCCCAACCCCCCAAATTAATAAAGCTCCAAAAGTTCATATCTCTCGCTTATTAAAAAAGATACCTGCAATCCATACGAATAACAATTTAACCAACATTTTTTTCTGACGAAAACAGCGAAGTGTTTTCACGAAACGAACGTGAGAACCAAAACACAACCTCGGGCAATTTTATAACAAAAAGCTTGTACGAAAATAAAGCGAGACTTGCGCTATCCTGTTTTCTCTTTCCTTTGATTCCATCGAGAACGTGTGCGATTGTGTGAAATTCATAGATGCAACGTCAATATTTGCGTTTGTTATTTTTTAAAAGAATATTTTATTGCTCACTTTGGTGTCCACGCGAATCCAGTATCGTGGAATCCAATATTTGTTGTACTAAACGCTCACTTCCATGCGTTGGGCTAAACGAAGCGTGAAAAACTTTATGAAACAACAGTGTTTCGTTTGTCGTCTGTTCTAGCGGAGAAGCTTAACGTTTACCCATGAAAGAATTTTACGAAAGGAACATGTTTTGGATACCCATATGTTAAATATTGTGGTTTCTTCTTGAAATCGTACTAAAAAATTATTTAGTACAATCTTGATATTTGTTAAAACTCATTGAACTTAGAATGGCAACATAATTATTGTTAAATAGGATGGTGTTTACAGAGTGTTTCATTTAACTGGAATGTGTAAATTATTGTTGTCAAAAATGGAAGGAAATAGTTATTTATTTCTTTCTATTTTATATAACAGACAAGTAATTCATATCATGTATGTTTAAATCGATGTTCACTTTAAATAGCACAGTCTATTTTGTTATAATATTTAGTCATAAATAAACATTTAATTATATTAAATTCTTGATTGAAGTCAAGTGTTTGAAATTTTATGACACAGTAAATAATCAAGCTATTACAATTACAATATTAATAATATTATTTTGTTAACTTCTATACTTAGTACAATAATACTAAGTGTTATAAATAAAAATAGTAGAAATTATTTAATTGCATGAACATAAATTATAGCCAATTTATTGCGTAAGTAATAAGTCACGTCGAAGG
Source organism: Megachile rotundata (assembly GCF_050947335.1). Classification (NCBI taxonomy): domain Eukaryota; kingdom Metazoa; phylum Arthropoda; class Insecta; order Hymenoptera; family Megachilidae; genus Megachile; species Megachile rotundata. The sequence goes on from NC_134991.1 coordinate 14,317,604, forward strand.
AACAAATTAAATGCAATCTTGCATTCTACGCGCACAATAGAAGCTCTCCACTTAATGTCTGAAACAACCGATGATATGTACCGATGACAGCGTGATAAATGTCCGAGAAACTTGTACCATTTGTACTCAGGATTATTATCAATCTCTATACTCCTCCTCTTTCGTCAAATTTTGCACTATAATTTAATACCGAGCTAAATCTGTCATATAATCCTGCTGTGAACGCTTCAGGTGTTTTCTAAACTGATGCGATAATGTGTAGGTTTCTGAAAGTTTATGCGACTGTGATAATTGTATTAACTTTTTTTATATTTTAGAATTAAGGAGCTTCTAGAATTATAGTCAGAAATATTGTGTATCTTTATTGTAGTATTTATTAGGGTAGTATCTAAGGGGTAGTTAAGTTTTTAATTTCAGGGTTGAAAATTTCTTAGCTTGAAAATTTGTAAATTTTTAATTAACAAGTTTCTACAATTATGGTCAGAAAGTATAAATATTGTGTATATTCATTGTAGAGTCTATTAGGGTAATGTGTAAGGGGTAGTTAATTTTTTAATTTCAAGGTTGAAAATTTCTTAGCTTGGTAATTTGTAAATTTTTAATTAACAAGTTTCTACAATTATAGTCAGAAAGGTATAAATATTGTGTATGTTCATTGTAGAGTCTATTAGGGTAATATGTAAGGGGTAGTTAATTTTTTAATTTCAAGGCTGAAAATTTCTTAGCTTGAAAATTTGTAAATTTTTAATTAACAAGTTTCTACAATTATGGTCAGAAAAGTATAAATATTGTGTATGTTCATTGTAGAGTCTATTAGGGTAATATGTAAGGGGTAGTTAATTTTTTAATTTCAAGGTTGAAAATTTCTTAGCTTGGTAATTTGTAAATTTTTCATGTTAAGTATCTCTGGTTCCACTTTTCTCAGTGTATAAATTTCTAAAGTTGCGAAATTTTGAAACTTCTATATATTTAAATTTCGAAACTTCAAAGTTTGGAAGTTGTTAAATTTGAAAATATTCCAATTTAGGTAAAACATAAAATTATCCCCAATTTTTCTTATAAAAGCCTAACGTGTCAATGCAACTGCCTACACTCCACAACGCTTTCATAGTCTTCGCAGACCAACAAAACTTCCATCTAAATTACTGCTAAAAATAAAAATGAATACCAAAAGAATATTTACAGTTTCACACAAACTTTCGCCACAGTTAAATATAATTACCGTCACACGTTAGACGAAGAAATACGTGAAGTTTAATCCGTCCCCAGAGACGTGGCGCAGTAAGAAGAAAGGAGAAGGTTCCAAATAACCACAATTCAAAACATCGAAAAGAAAAATTCATGGTTCAAAAAGGAATTATAGTTGTGACGAAGAAGAGAAGCGTTATTAGAACGCGACTATCGACTTCGGGAGGGCATGCTCGATTGAAAGCAGAGACCAGAGACCTTCTATCTGACACCCTCTGCAATGCGGTCCTTGGTTTCACCAACGGCGCATCGTTCCTACGCCATTGCACACCGGTGTGCTACCACCACGCCCTGTAAATTCTCTGGCGATGAGACGGATTTATTTACCCGCACCGCATCCTTTTGCCGTTCGAAATAAAGCTCTGCCGTATAAGCTCATGCTTTGATAAAAATTTTGAATAAGGGTAATTTTCGAGGGGGCAGTTGAAGTAGTGGTCGAAATAGTTTTAGGTTAGGCACGATAAATAAAGGTAAAACTATTATGTTGGTAATTAGCTTCGCCATGTGGAGTGATGCTCTGATAACAATTTTGAAGAAGGTCAATTTTTGAGTGACCTAACAATTCAAGTAGTGGTTGAAGTAGCTTTAGGTTACTTAGGTGCAATAAATAGATACGTTTATACAAAGGTATAATTATTATGTCAGTAGTTAGCTCTGTTATATAGAGTCATGCTCTGATAACAATTTTGAAGAAGGTCAATTTTTGAGTGACCTAACAATTCAAGTAGTGGTTGAAGTAGTTTTAGGTTACTTAGGTGCAATAAATAGATACGTTTATACAAAGGTATAATTATTATGTCAGTAGTTAGCTCTGTTATATAGAGTCATTCTCTGATAAAAATTTTGAAGAAGGTCAATTTTTGAGTGACCTAACAACTCAAGTAGTGGTTGAAGTAGCTTTAGGTTACTTAGGTGCAATAAATAGATACGTTTATACAAAGGTATGATTATTATGTCAGTACTTAGCTCTGTTATATAGAGTCATTTTCTGATAACAATTTTGAAGAAGGTCAATTTTTGAGTGACCTAACAATTCAAGTAGTGGTTGAAGTAGTTTTAGGTTACTTAGGTGCAATAAATAAATACGTTTATACAAAGGTATAATTATTATGTCAGTAGTTAGCTCTGTTATATAGAGTCATGCTCTGATAACAATTTTGAAGAAGGTCAATTTTTGAGTGACCTAACAACTCAAGTAGTGGTTGAAGTAGTTTTAGGTTACTTAGGTGCAATAAATAAATACGTTTATACAAAGGTAAAATTATTATGTCAGTAGTTAGCTCTGTTATATAGAGTCATGCTCTGATAACAATTTTGAAGAAGGTCAATTTTTGAGTGACCTAACAACTCAAGTAGTGGTTGAAGTAGCTTTAGGTTACTTAGGTGCAATAAATAGATACGTTTATACAAAGGTAAAATTATTATGTCAGTAGTTAGCTCTGTTATATAGAGTCATGCTCTGATAACAATTTTGAGGAAGGTCAATTTTTGAGTGACCTAACAATTCAAGTAGTGGTTGAAGTAGTTTTATCGTGCCATCAAATGATAGAATAAAGCATCAAATAATTACATAAATGATTCTCTTGAATTTCCTGAATCGTGAAATAAACATGTTTTGGATTATTAATTTTGAATTATGGAGAATACTGCAGTCAAGGTCCCTCGACAGCGTAAAACTGCGAGTGTATGTTGAAATGAACGGGAACTGAATCTAATTAAGATCTTCACTTCCTGCGGTCTTTGAATTACCTAAGATCTTGTCAGCCTTGTTTGATTTACACAGATCAATGCAAACTAGAAAATGATATTCTACATCTTTGTTTTTGAAGAAAATTTTATACTACATAATTTTATATGTTTTAAATTTTAAATTTTATATTATATAATTTAATTTTGTTTTAAATAAAATATTACTCAAGTTTTCAATCAGCTGTAAAATGTGTTGAAACAACTTTCAAAGATTATTTATAATTCTTTTTTTTAATTAAAATAATGAGTAGTTTCTTCGTAGTGACTGTTATTAATTATTATAGTGACTCTTATTAATTATAATTAAAGAATGTTATTCTGATGGAACGCAACAGTTATGATTGATTCGAAAATTTATGAAAATTACATTAACTAATGAATAACGCCTTTCATAATTCAAATGATTTAACTCTCCCGATCCAGTAATCACGATTTAATACTCAACAATTGCGGCCAACGTGTAGATAAGCTGAATATAAAAGCAAATTGTACGCTAAAAAGATTACTCCAAGGAGAGAGAAAAGATTTACGAGGACATTTTACGTGAATCTGGTAATCCCCATGTCATTTTCTTCGAGACAGATTTTCTTTTCGTTTCACCGTTCTGTTAATACTTTGTCATCCATAATCCATAAATTTCAGAGGACTTTAATCTTCATTTTCTGGAATGAGACATTATGGTGTTGACTTATATATAATGTGTCCTAAAAGAAAACAACCTTCAATCTTACAGAATACTTCACTATTTTATTTATTATTAAAATCTTCACATCCTTTGAGGGCACAGTGTCTAATTAATTAGGAAATTTATTACAAAAATTGACAGAGGACGATTATTTAAATTATTAAATTTCTATGTACATAAACTTCCCAATTTTTAATTATTATTCTTTTAAATTTGCAAATTTCTAAATTTTTGAATTTCTACAAAGTCGAATTAATATTATACTTCCATCTTATAGAATTTACTTTTTCTATAGTCTTACAAGACTATTTTACACAGGCTGATTATTTCAGTGTCTCAAAATGGAGGTCAGAAAATCTTGCAAAACACCGACGCACCGTAATCGAAATTTTATAATTAAGAATCTCGAAAGAAGTCTTTAACTTACTCGCAAAGATAAAACCATTGCCTGATGGCGTTTTCAGTGACTTCAGCGTTGACAGTCACAGTGTTAACAGAGAAATCTCATTTCCGTAGTGTACGGTCTTCCGCTCGTTATCTCAGTTTCAATGGCGTTTCGTCTTCCTCGATCGTTCACCTTCGGCACTTGCGAAATAATGACATAGAAAACGAGCTACGCGTCGACCGTCGTGTAATGGCTTTCCAAGCCAAAACTCATGGTAAAAGTCGAAAGAAATTTCATGGTCACTCGGATTCCTTTACTGGTATGGCCGGCTGTCATCCTCGCCGCCGATGGACATTTTTTACGCTAAATTTACTCGACCTCAAGAATGATCGAACGTTCGACGCGGTTCTTATTGAATTACACTCGTAGAATAATAGGTGGAATGTTTCGGAAGTAGAAGTTGCATTTTTGGACGTGATAACAATAACTGTGAGATGGTTATTTGGTAAAATAAATTTTACGTATTTACTTTATGTGAATCCATGTTTGGGCAATGGAAGAATTATAGAAGTTTGGGAAATTTGAAAACTTGAGCACTTCCTAAAATTTAGAAACTAGGAAATTTGCTTAGAATAAAATGTTTGGGAATTTGTAACATTTAAAACGATACAAAGAAATTCAGCTTTGTAAATTTTTTGTTTAAGCCAACATTACACTCTGCACGAAAAGGCTTGTTCACGACTGCGGTTAGTTCGAACCCATCACTCACGCGCTCATTGTTCAGCGTTCTAATAACTCCGAAACAAAGCCTCAATCAAAATTTTGGCAGAGGAAAAGGTTGTTCAGAATCGTTCCACCTATCACTTCTTTCTAAAACTTACTCCAGTTTTGGAACTATAAGATCATTTTAATCAATCATCAATATATTCGAAGGACTGAAAATGTTTCTTCATTAAATTCAAACAAAATTGGACATTTTCCATCTCCATGTAAAAACAATTTTGAAGATTTCGATAAAACTTCAAATATATTTTGAAGTAAAAATTTAAAGAAGTATATAAAATTCCCTTGGAATTCATTAGCAATTCTCACTCGCGCCGATGCGAGTCACGTTCTCCCGCTTTAATCTCACGATATTCGATCGCAGAAATTTTTACGCGTCCAAGAAGTCTCGAGGACGACCAATTTGAAGACCTCTCGAAGAATCCGTGGAATTCATTGATACTGTCGATCGATCTGTCGTAAAAACAACCCAAACTTCTTGGCACTTCGAATTTCTCGAGCCTCGAACAGCTCGTTCTTCGCTAGATTCTTGCTGATTCGATTTTATTGACCTTTCGAGTTATCTCGCGCGATTTTTCAGGTAACAGTGACGTCCTCGGCGGGGAAAATTGAACGATTGAACATCACCAGCGAGAATGCTTGTCTGGAGCTGACGCCGGATTTCCGGGCGAAACGTCGCCTGGCGGTTCGCGTTTGCAGAAGCTCGGATCATTGCCAGAACAACGCCTGCGTGAGGAAGTGTTGCAAAGAGAACGGGTCTCAAAGAAAGAAGTGCATAAGAAATTATGTGCCCGATTCTCCCGACCGTTTTTACGAAACTGTCTCTGAACTCATGAAAGTAGACAGCGTTACAGGTACGTTCTCTCTTTCTTTTATTTTATTACGCCTTGTGTACTGCGTTTTTCTGCATCGCTTATTCGACTGTCTTGTTTAGCTCTGAAGGTTTATAGTTTTTGGACATTTTCTGTCACACTGAAAATATTCATAAAATATTGTATATTTTATATGTGGTGATAAATATTTTTATTTTGACTAGAATCGTCTTTTTTAATTTTTTGTCATGTGTTATATCACAAATGATTGTGGTGTGACGAATGAAACACTTGTCCAACAATATATGGTCATAAATATTTTTATTTCGAGTAGAATCATCCTCTTTAATTTTTTATCACATATGCAGAGCTGTATCACAAATATCATGATTGTGATGTGACGAATGAATCAGAAACTCTTGTCCAACTATAATTCACAGACGAATGCAACAATATTTTACGTAGACAAATTACTATCGGCAGATCAAAAGATATCATTAGACCCAACATTTCGATGCCAAGTATAAAGAATACACACGGGATTCCCAAGATGTAACAGATAATGAAACGGATTTTTTACCAAGAATGAGATTGAATGATTATAATACACGTAACGACCAGTTCATTGTTGGAAGGACACAGAATATAGGTATTGTCGCGTAATCTTTTCCCGTTGTAACGCCTGTATGCTTAAATTGCGCAAATGGCCGTTGTATCACTCCCATTTACGTAAGATTTATCCTCCTTTGCCAGAAATGATGTAATGGACACTCGAACCGTTCATCATTATTGGGAAAGCAATTTTTGAAGAAAAGGTGAAAGTATGAATACTTGGCTTTGTTCATGGACTGCTGGGTTAGGTTAGCAATAGAAATATGTTCTTTGTCTGTGGTAATAAAATTTGAGTGTCACCCTATTTCTAGATGCATAAGCTTGTGGTGAAAAATTTGGGGGTAAATAATGATAGACTGAAGTGTGTAGAAATTTCTGAATTCCCAAGTCGCTCAATCTTTGATTTCATAATTTTTCAAATTTCTAAATGTTCAAATCTTTAAGTTTTCAAATCTTCAAATTCCACCATGTCCAAATTTTCAAAATTCCAAATTCCACCACATCCAAATTTTTAAAATATCTAAATTCCATCATATACGAAGGTCCCAGTGTTCTGATCCCACCACGTCCAAATTTCCAAAATTCCAAATTCCACCACATCCAAATTTCCAAAATATCCAAATCCCATCATATCCGAAGGTCCAAGTGTCCAGATCCCACTATATCCAAATTTCCAAAATTTCAAATTCCACCACATCCAAATTTTCAAAATATCGAAATCCCATCATATCCAAATTTCCAAAATTTCAAATTCCACCACATCCAAATTTCCAAAATATCCAAATCCCATCATATCCGAAGGTCCACGTGTTCCGATCCCATCACATCCAAGTTTCCAAAATTCCAAATTCCACCACATTCAAGTTTCCAAAATATCCAAATCCCATCATATCCGAAGGTCCAAGTGTTCCGATCCCACCACGTCCAAATTTCCAAAATTCCAAATTCCACCACATTCAAGTTTTCAAAATATCCAAATCCCACCGCATCCAAATTTCCAAAATTCCAAATTCCACCACATCCAAATTTCCAAAATATCCAAATCCCATCATATCCGAAGGTCCACGTGTTCCGATCCCACCACATCCAAATTTCCAAAATTCCAAATTCCACCGCATCCAAATTTTCAAAATATCCAAATCCCATCATATCCGAAGGTCCAAGTGCTCCGATCCCACCACATCCAAATTCCCAAAATTCCAAATTCCACCACATCTAAATTTCCAAAATTCCAAAACCCCTAAGTTCCTAAACCTTCACATTCCTAAATATAAAATTTCTAAAGTTGCAATATATACCAAACCTTCACATTCCTAAATATAAAATTTCTAAAGTTGCAATATGTACCAATTTCAAAGATTTAAACCAGACTTTCTCATTTACATCTCGCATGAAATAAATATGACCGAACTTGTATCTTCGTCCTATGATTTCATACCCAACATTTGTCTACACATTTCTCGGTGCTAACATTCACCTTTTCTTCTTTAAAGAATTCGGTCTGCTGGTCGGATTAAGGTGCGAGTACCAAATGTACATGCTGACCGAGAACGATACATGGAGCATGACACCAGAAGGCTACATCAAGGTAGATCCAGATGTGGAGACATTTCAACACGACCGGTACTGTCTCGAGACGCGGTACAACAGCACTGATGCAAACGTCTTGAATGTTTTTGCTTGCTTCGACAAACCACATCAGGAACCAAGTCCAACAAAGTGAGTCTCTCTTTTGTTTTCATAGTTTTATATATTAAACATTTCAGAATTTAGTACTTTTAGAATTGTTTAAATATAAGTTAGGTTCTGGTGCGACGGATCAAAACATATGTGTTGGAAGTAACGGACAAAACAAATGAACTGCGCTATGCGCGTCCGAACACGCATCACGATGCTTTGTCCTACAGTTACAGTTTTACCTTCGTCAACGAAGCACTGGGCATTTTGTAAAGACATTTTTATATTATTAAAGTATTTTCCGTTCACCTCAGCACTGCAGTTTATTTTCCTGACGCTAATCCTAACAATATGTAATTCTTGTTTTAAGAAAAGTAAGGTTATTTTTTTACTTTAGTTTAAATTTAAATATAAGTGGCCTTGCGAGGACCTAGTGTTAAATCAATGATTTATAATATATTTGACGTATTTATAAATACAGTTGTAGTGTACTATGGTTTGTGAACCACTTCATGCTTGAATTAAGGTGGTTGAACACTATGGCTTAAAAAATCAATGATTTATAATATATTTGACGTATTTGTATAAAATACAGTTGCAGTGTAATATGGTTTATGAACTACTTCATGCTTGAAGTAAGGTAGTTGAACACTATTGTTTAAAAAATCAGTGATTTATAATATATTTGACGTATTTGTATAAAATACAGTTGTAGTGTAATATGGTTTGTGGACCACATACCTGAATGAAGGTGATCGAACACTATGGTTTAAAAAATCAATGATTTATAATATATTTGACTATATTTGTATGAAATACAGTTGTAGTGTACTATGGTTTGTGGACCACATACCTGAATTAAGGTGATCGAACACTATAGCTTAAAGGATAATGTATCTCCGCCCTGATTTATTTGGGCTACAATTTATCACCTAACCCTAACTATTCTTGGTCAAGTCATATAATTCATCATATCAAAGAATGTCAAATAACTTATTCCTCTTATCTTTTTATCCTCATTCGACGCCTCTGCATTACCTGAGAGAATGAAAGTTTTTTCACATTCGGCCTACTTGCACATCTTTTAAAGGTGTAGAAACCAGGATTATAAGAAAGTTTGCTTGATTAGTAGTCGAGCTATCTGCCTGCAGCTACTGTCATTGTTAATTATATGATCTATTAAATCCAAAGTGACATTAATCATTTTATGGAGAATTCAGCATTTTTTTTGAAAATGGGGAAAATTATGTAGATGCAACTTTATTGAACAAATAAAATAACACATCTTTTGTAATTAAAATAATACATCTCTTCATATAACAAACTTTAGTTTATTCATATTACAAACTCTAGGAACGTATGTGTACATTTTATGTTTTAGGAAAATCAATGAATCAAATGAGTACATTGTCGCAAAATGGGTTAACTCATTTGAAGGTTAGGACTTATTTGACGGTTAGACCAATTAGATCAATACATTAGACCATTAGACCAATACAATATCATACCGCAATAAATTAGACCATCAGACCAAGTCAGTAGTTATAAAATAACTATAACTCAACGTGCAAAATTTAGTTTCTTTTTACAAAGTAATAAGAAAGAAGGTTTTTCCTACATATGGTTTTCTGAATCTATTGAAATATGATGCTTTCGTAGCAGCCATTTTTTCGCCCAAGGCAATAAGATGGTGAATTAATATCCGTTATTCAAATAAAACAGCAATCGATTTAATAGCAGATATGAAGGAAAGAAAAATGAGGAGTAGGAAGATGGCTTTCTCTATTGGTATTACCGTTTCTGTCATTGCTGCCCTGGAGGTAGGCTCCAGGGCAAACGACAGAACAAGAAGTCATACACGTAAAGTATCTTCTATCAATTGATGCACGATTTTGATTGATTGCTTTTTTACGAGCGATTTATAACAAATTCTTATCACAAGACAATTTCCCATACATGACACAATGTTAAAGTGAAGCCAGAAAAGTGAAATTATTTGATCCTTGAAAAGTGTAATTTTTAAAATGATAAATTTTATAATTGGAGCAGATTTTTCTAATTTATATAAATCATTCTTGAAATAGTTTATTTGGAATACTTTTTGGAACAGTTTTGCAATTTAATTTAGCAAGTTCATTTTTGGAACATTTCTTTTAAACAAATTTATGGACAAATTTCTGAGATAATTAAGGATGTGAATAAAATACAATCCTTGTCGATAAAAGACTTTTACAGAATATCTATTTTTTATTGAATTTTATACCACGTTAAAATTGCATCAAAACGTGTGCCAATTGAATCTTAAAAGTCTCAAAAAGTTTCTCAAAAAGTCTCTCAAAGTTTGTCAAAAAATTTTGATATCGACTGTACTTTTATTGTCTGTCCAAGTTTACAAAGAACACTGAACTTGTATTAAAAATAACTATTAATACTAAAAATACTGTCGCAATTTTTAGATGCAACTTTACGTCATTCCTTTTGTAAATACAAAAATTTTCAGTTAAAATAATATTATTAGATAATAATAGAGTTTCAATTCATCGCGTAATTTTAGAATCACCAACGTCAGTGCTAGTCGTTAAGAAGTGAAACCTCCTCGTTTCTTTCTGAATTACTCTTCGTAAACACGGATCTATACATATCTCCTGTATTTATTTATACTTCTCCAAATTCTGTAAATACGTTACATTCCGTACTTTTAAAAAGGCGAAGTTTAAGAATGATTTTTTATGAAAGTTTACGTTAAAGTCCTTTTCAAAGATGTAAATTATGGATTTGGGAAATGCAAAATTTGGTGGTTTTTAAATTTTCAAATTTCTAAAGGTTCAAATCTTTCAATTCTTAAATTTCCAAAGTTCCAAATTTCTCAGTTCTCAAATTCCTAAATTTCTAAATTTCAAAATTTACAAATTTACAAAGTTCCAAATCTCTCACTCCCCAAATTCCCAAGCATTCGATTCCAAAACTTCTAAATTCTGAAATTTTCAAATTTCCAAAGTTTCAAATCTTTCACTCCCCAAATTTCCAAGCATTCGATTCCTAAATTTCCAAATTCTAAAATTTTCGAATTACCAAAGATTCAAATCTCTCACTCTCCAAATTTCCAAGCATTCGATTCCAAAATTTCTAAATTCTAAAATTTTCGAATTTCCAAAGTTTCAAATCTCTCACTCCCCAAATTCCCAAGCATTCGATTCCGAAATTTCTAAATTCTAAAATTTTCGAATTCCCAAAGTGTCAAATCTCTCACTCCCCAAATTTCCAAAGTGTCAAATCTCTCACTCTCCAAATTCCCAAAGTGCCAAGTCTCTCACTCCCCAAATTCCCAAAGTGCCAAGTCTCTCACTCCCCAAATTCCCAAAGTGTCAAATCTCTCACTCTCCAAATTTCCAAATTTTTAAATCTCTCACTCCTCAAATTTCCAAAGTGTCAAATCTCTCACTCCCCAAATTTCCAAAGTGTAAAATCTCTCACTCCCCAAATTCCCAAAGTGTCAAATCTCTCACTCCCCAAATTCCCAAAGTGCCAAGTCTCTCACTCCCCAAATTTCCAAAGTGTCAAATCTCTCATTCTCCAAATTTCCAAATTTTCAAATCTCTCACTCCCCAAATTTCCAAAGCTTCAAATCTCTCACTCCCCAAATTCCCAAATTCCTAAATTCTCCAATTTTCAATTTCCCAAAACTCTTAAATTCCCAAACTCTCTCAAACCTAAACCCCCAACTTCCCAAATCTTCTTCCTTCCAAACCCCCCAATTTCCAAACTGCCCACCTCCACCACTTTAAAATAATTCCACAAATAACAAAATATCTAAAGAGCACAAAAAATATTCCCCTGAAATTAGTTCATTATTAACAAAGACGTATAATCGCCACGCGATAAGTATTTCCATACCCGATATCGAAAAACCCGCCAAAACCATTCGCTCGCTCTTGAAATTCAATGGCTCCTCTTTGCAACAAAGCACGGTAATTCAGCCTCGGGGTGTAAACACAGAACAGAATGAATTAAAAAAAAATAAAAGTAAAATAGAATTCATGTCCAATTTGAATACTAAGGACTAAAATTGAACTGATTAAAATTGGACAAATGAAAATCTACGCTTTGCTACATTTTCTGTTCGTATCAATTCGCTCGGGTTTGAAAGTTTTAAGCCGGCGGATGGCGACCATTTATTGTTTGAATCCGTTTGTTTGACTTCACAAAGTTTAAACAAGTAGAACCGGTCGAGTTCGCGAAATTCAATAGGAACTGGCTACGAAACTTTCACATTCGTTGTACTCTGTTTTACATTGAATGTGTGAACCGCTGTACAGTCAATTAGCTATTTTACGATGAAGGATATATCTGTTCAGAAATAATAACATGATAAGGGACAATGAGAAATTATTTCGAAATTCAGATGAGATTTCTTCATTTGGAAAATTTGAGTAAAATTATGCAAAATGGGGGAAACGGGCTTGGCAAGATTAGGTTAGGTTTAGGAGTTGTTAGGTTAGGTTTGTTAATTTTAGTCATTGTAAGAAATTATATTTGAAATTTTGTTTAGGAATTCAGCTGAGGTTTTTTTATTCTGGAAATTTGATTAAAATGAATTATACGAAATGGAGAAGTAGTAGGTTTAACAAGGTTAGTCTAGGTTTAGGAGTGGTTAGGTTAGGTTTGTTAATTTTATTCATTGTAAGAAATTATATTTGAAATTTTGTTTAGAAATTCAGCTGAGGTTTCTTTATTCTGGAAATTTGATTAAAATGAATTATACGAAATGGAGAAATAGTAGGTTTGACAAGGTTATGTTAGGTTTAGGAGTGGTTGGGTTAGGTTTGTTAATTTTATTCATTGTAAGAAATTATATTTGAAATTTTATTTAGGAATTCAGCTGAGGTTTCTTTATTCTGGAAATTTGATTAAAATGAATTATACGAAATGGAGAAATAGTAGGTTTGACAAGGTTAGGTTAGGTTTAAGAGTGGTTAGGTTAGGTTTGTTAATTTTATTCATTATAAGAAATTATATTTGAAAATATATTTAGAAATTCAGCTTGTCTTGTTCATAAAATTAGACTGAAATAAATTACACAAAATGAAGGATGTGTTTGGTCAAAGTTAGGTTATGTTCACTAACTTTGTTCATCGTAATAAATGATATTTGAGTCCACGATACATATAAACTTAGAAAATTTATTTTAACAGGTAATCTTCAATTAATTTCTCAATTTAAATACACAAAATATATTTATCTGAACATATTAAACATGTTAAATATATTTCTGTAGCATGGTACAAAACTAGCGTCAATCTGTACTTTTTATTGCAAATCAGTTACATTACTTAGCTACACTGTTACAGTAAACAATTGATAAGCTCAAATCACTATACAATTCATTTACAATCTAATTGAATTAGCAGAACTCGCTTATATTATCCAAAAAAATGAAGGAAAGACGTAATCACTTTTTCTTCGACTCCCGTTCGCTAATTGAGAGGCTTCGTTATTATTTCATGCTTCGTTCAAGGCGACCGCAAGCAGGTGGCCTCCCAAGAAGCCGTTGCTTTGATAAAACGAATCGTTTCGACTCTGTCGCGGAATCTTATGGAAACGAAATTTCCTCTCGCTAAGTGAACTTTATCTCGAGAACACCGAGAGACGTGACCACCACAAAGAAAACAGTGTTTTCGCGCAGATATTCTCATTATCGCGAAGCCTGAATATAAATCGATTTATTCTGACAATGAACGCGGTGGCGTTCCCCCGTCATTAACGAGCTCGTTAACATCGCTTGATCTTTATTTATGTCTGAATTAAGGAAATTTCGTCGCGTTCGGGATCCGCGCGTTCGAGTGAATCGAGTTGATTAATTTCTGGGTTAACAGAACGATGTGTATGGGCGTGAAAATGAGCCGGTTATGCTCCGACGTTCGAATTGAAGGTTCTTGTGTAATCGATGGAAAATCGTGACAATTGGATGTTCCATGATTTGCAGTTCTAAAGATAGATACTCATTTTTTTACTACTTGCGGTGTGATTATTATCGATTTAATTGTTATTGATCGCGGATGTTGCGTGTAAAAGGGATTCTCCACATCATTCTCTGTGATTTATTGGGAAGTATAGTTATTTAGCTTTCATAGAAAATTAATTTTGCGTGTTCTGAATTATTACAACTTACACTACATTTCAATGTGAAATTTAATAATTAATTACTATAGTGAAATAATTTTTATTTAAACGTAACTTAACTAGCTTCCGAAGAAAATAATAATAGCAACGTGACTAAAATTGCAGGGCAACTAAAATGTAATTAAACACGTCTTAAGAATATTTCTAAATTTTTATTCAACCATTTCGGTGATTTAGCGTGTCCTCTTCCAGACCCACGAGGAACAATGCAGGAAATATCGTAAAAAATAACGAACACAGAAAGAAATATATGTATAGCAGAAAAGGCGAATGCACGGTCAGATGCCACTTCGTTACGACTTGTCCCGATGAATGGCACTTCTTCTATTCATCAGACAAATGGACTTGTACCATTGTTATTTATTCTTCTGTTTGAAGATGCACGGCCGTGCACATTGTCCGCATCACTGGCAAACAACTTGGCTATCTGGCATTGATGCAGCCACAATATACGGCTGTCGTGAAAGAATCTGTGCTCTAGTTTGAACGATTGACCACCACAAACATTCGGTGCATTTTTAACTATGTGCTAAAAAATTTTGGGGAACGATCTTGAGCTTAAAGGAGGTAGTCTTAAGTGATTAGACATTCACTGCCATTAGAAACGATAGAATTTTGAGGTTAATATATCAATGTAAATATATCTTAATATATTTAATGTACTAAAATAAGTGTATTTCAATATTCTTAATACATCAAAGTAAATATAAACCAACACATCAAAATAAATATATTTAATATATCAAAATAAGTATATTACATACATCTATCATATCAAATATACATAAATTAAAATGAACAGTAATATCACAATAAACAGTAATATCAAAGAACGTATTGTTATAGAATCTGTTGTTAACAAGGAAGAATGTTCAACCAGCGTCTTTAATGTATCTCCTCTTTGTTATGATTTCAGAATTGCAGTTTCCAATGTCTTAGAAGCAATCAGTTGCTTGTTTCTGCTGTTGACGTTGCTGGTTTACGCTTGTTTACCCACTCTTCAAAATCTGCACGGGAAAACCTTGATGTGCCATTCCGCGAGTCTTCTAGTGGCTTTTGCTTGTCTCGCTATAATACCGTCGGTGACACCGCCTATGGTATTTGACGAAGATGCTGAGGAACGCTATGCCACCGCATTTTGCTTCACACTGGGTATGTCATCGTATTCTCTTATACAAATTTTCTAATTCATGACATTTTAGTAGCTAAATTATATGAATTCTAAAAAAAATCTTGTTATTTTTTCAGGTTACATCATGCTCTTTGCATTCCTGTCCGCTTTCTGCTGGTTGAACGTCATGTGCTTCGATATATGGCGGACTTTCGGGTAAGACTTCATCTTCTATTTCTTTCTCACAACTCTTTTCCTCTATTACGTTTTTCATTTAAACTTGAAGATGTTACAAAATTACTGAAGCTTTTATTAAAAACAGCAAGTACTTGAAAATGCTACTTTGAGGTATGTACATTTAATAAAAAAATTCAATCAATTTTTAGTAAATAAAAGATGGCATTTTTTAAAGACAGACTATTACTTACCTTAATGAAGATTACTGATGTTCATACTTTTTAAATAAAGTCCTGCAGTCTCACATAAACAATTCTGATCTAACGACACAATTATGATAAACATTTTATAAAATATAAAAGAGTACAAAATAATATGTGTAGTATATATAGTATAGCATATATAATTCAAACTCATGTTCATACTTTTCAAATAAAGTTCTGCAGCCTCACATAAATTCTGATCCAACCATACACTTATGATAAACATTTTATAAAATATAAAAGAGTACATAATAATATATGTAGTATATATAGTATAGTATATATAATTCAAACTCATGTTCATACTTTTCAAATAAGGTTCTGCAGCCTCACATAAATTCTGATCCAACCATACACTTATGATAAACATTTTATAAAATATAAAAGAGTACATAATAATATATGTAGTATATATAGTATAGCATATATAATTCACACTCATGTTCATACTTTTCAAATAAAGTTCTGCAGCCTCACATAAATTCTGATCCAACCATACACTTATGATAAACATTTTATAAAATATAAAAGAGTACATAATAATATATGTAGTATATATAGTATAGCATGTATAATTCACACTCATGTTCATACTTTTCAAATAAGGTTCTGCAGCCTCACATAAATTATGATTCAACCATACACTTATGATAAACATTTCACAAAATATAAAAGAGTACAGAATAAAAGAGTATAAAACAAAATGTATACTATAATAGTATACATAATAGTTTCATCAACTTGTTATGGAACCCCCTATAAACGTCCATGAAAGATCTATCGCAAGATGGCGGATAATCGCGTTCAAATTGAGCGAAACAAAGAGGAAATTAGTTACAAAGTGACTTAAGTACAAGGTGACTAATGCAGCAGAAATCGAGCCTGTCAATGAGGCACGCGATCATGGCGGATCTTTATCTAAAAGTTTTCGAGGGATAATGCGACAAGTACTTTATACGCGGCAATTTTTCAAGTGTCCCGGCGTAATAGATTACCGGGATGATAGAGCTTGTAAGAATAGTTTTTCTTCGACTTAATTTATTCTCCTCCCAAGTCTCGCAACTTGTACCATCGTCCCTCGAGATCGGGAAAAAAGTTCGATATCTAGAAATGAAATAATTAATTCTTTTCATTGGACGAGGAAATAATTGTCTGCGGTTAAATACTTATCGGATAATTGCGATCGGAGTATGGAAGATTCTATTATCATTGATTGCCAGTTTATTAATTATCCGTCGTGGAACGTATTATAGTTAATTCGTTCGAATTCGATGATTATGCTTTAACGGAATTATTTGTCGTCACAATTTCCTAGTAATTATGGTGGTTTAATTATAAGTTCGTTCGAAATTAATTATAACGTCAAAATTATTAAATAAAATAAGTTTAAACTTTAATAAAGATAATGTGAGAGTTTGAGAACATTTTTAAAAATAAGATGCAAAAGAGTTGCAGATCGATCGTTTAAAATTTCCAATCTGATTAATTGATCGGAAAATTAATCTTCAAATATTGTGCCAGATTTAAACGACTGGGGAAATTGTCAATCGCTGATTAAAAACAATAAACGTTGATACGTTTCGTTTTGGAATTTTCAACGCATTCATTACTTCCATCAATTTTTGAAGTACAATAAAACAGCAGAAATATATTTTCGCAGAAATTTATTTATAACATTTCATTATTCATGTATGAATATTTGTATAATAAATTATACTATTACCTTGATACATGACAGTTTTAAAAAAAATCAGAAACAAATTACATCAAGTTACAAATTTTCTATCACAACATTTTAGAGCACAGAAAAATTCATCTAACATTGCAGTATTTTTATTTCAAGCTCCACATTTTTAACCAGCTATTAATCATTCTTTAAACCGATATTGTAATTAAAAAGGGAAGAATGAAACGTTTATCGAATATCGTGGACAGTTATATTCGTTTCCATTCATAAAGTTTTTATACGGTTTCATCAAAGACGTGAATTTTACATCGTTAAATCCTTCGGCGGTCTCATAAAAAAGTACGTACACAGTTACGATGACGGATGAACGATTTTCCTTTCTCATCCAGAAGTTAATCGATTCTATCGATATTCGCACGTGCAATAATCCTGGGCTTGCGGATTCCTAGCGCGATAAATTTCATTCCGTTTCGCCGTTAGGGAATTAACCTTCTCCGTATGAGCGCCGGTAATTTGAGAAATACGCCAACTTTCGTTCAACGGTTACTAATTTCAACGTATCACCGATTTTCTGGCCACGTAACAACGATAATCCGAGAACAGGTTCTCATAGCGCACGGTGGAAACCCGTTTACCGAAATTTCATTTCCAAATTACACCGGACGCTGTTAAAACTAGGATAATGTGTCAGTCGCGGAGCGTAATTCAATTCCAGTCGGATGTTTAACGTAAACTTTGCGCCCGTCAACGACGAATATCCGGTTTCCGGTAATTCCTCGCTGTTACGGATAGCGATGGGCATTCGATCTGCAGTGGGAATTTTCGAAGATTTCGAATTACGGGATTGTATAGGCTATTACATGTGCAAATGATAGGTACGAATACAACTACTGGGGATTTGGGATCTAGGGAATTGGGATTTGGGGGATTTGGGATTTGGGGGATTTGGGATTTGGGGGATTTGGGATTTGGGGGATTTGGGATTTGGGGGATTTGGGATTTGGGGGATTTGGGATTTGGGGGATTTGGGATTTGGGGGATTTGGGATTTGGGGGATTTGGGATTTGGGGGATTTGGGATTTGGGGGATTTGGGATTTGGGGGATTTGGGATTTGGGGGATTTGGGATTTGGGGGATTTGGGATTTGGGGGGTTTGGGATTTGGGGTGAGTGGAATTTGGGAGATTTGGGATTTGGGGGATTTGGGATTTGGGGGATTTGGGATTTGGGGGATTTGGGATTTGGGGGATTTGGGATTTGGGGGATTTGGGATTTGGGGAATTTGGGATTTGGGGGATTTGGGATTTGGGGGATTTGGGATTTGGGGGGTTTGGGATTTGGGGGGTTTGGGATTTGGGGGATTTGGGATTTGGGGGGTTTGGGATTTGGGGTGAGTGGAATTTGGGGTGAGTGAAATTTGGGAGATTTGGGATTTGGGATGAGTGGAATTTGGGGACTTTGGAATTTGGGAGATTTGGGAGTTGGGGTGAGTGGAATTTGGGGGATTTGGGATTTGGGATGAGTGGAATTTGGGGAATTTGGGATTTGGGGTGAGTGGAATTTGGGAGATTTGGAATTTGGGAGATTTGGGAGTTGGGGTGAGTGGAATTTGGGGAATTTGGGATTTGGGGTGAGTGGAATTTGGGGAATTTGGGATTTGGGGTGAGTGGAATTTGGGGAATGTGGGATTTGGGATGAGTGGAATTTGGGGAATGTGGGATTTGGGGTGAGTGGAATTTGGGGATTTTTGGATCTGGAAGATTTGGGATTTGGGGTGAGTGGAATTTGGGGAATTTGGGATTTGGGGTGAGTGGAATTTGGGGAATTTGGGATTTGGGGTGAGTGGAATTTGGGGAATGTGGGATTTGGGATGAGTGGAATTTGGGGAATGTGGGATTTGGGGTGAGTGGAATTTGGGGAATTTTGGATCTGGAAGATTTGGGATTTGGGGTGAGTGGAATTTGGGGAATTTTGGATCTGGAAGATTTGGGATTTGGAATAAGTAGAATTTGAGGAATTTAGGATGTAGGGAATTTTGGAATCTAGGTAATTTGGATCCAGTAATTTGAAACCCTAAACGTCATAAAAATTCATAAAACTAAAAATTAGAATTAAAATTTGAAAATTGAAAGCCCAGTACAAAAATTTATTAGCTACTAACATGATACTACTACCGTACATAACATTATTATCACATGTGAATATCTTATATCATCTAAATAACCTAACCTAACCTAATCTAACTTCTTATTAGCTTGTACCCTTTCCGGCACACATTGCTCGATCACAAGCTTTATATCTTCATTAATTTTCCAAATATCTGTAATTCTTTTTAACCTTGATAATTTGGTTGGGGAGTTGTAAATTATTATGGTGGTTATCACGGTAAAATTATTATGATAAGACACATTATAACGACGTTTATTAATTCAGCAGTTTAAGCTTGTAATTTGCGACCATTAAATTAGTACTGGCATAATCACCCGGAGATGTTCGGATATCTTGGACCTGGAACGCTTGTGAAACTAATTCGTGGGGATAAGTGCCTATATAATTTAGAACTAAGATCAGTTTATTATTAAGTTCAGTGCTTTTGTTCTTCCATTATAGTAATCGTAGCTTCTTTATGAACATCTGGATTAGGCAGGTTGGTAATTATTTTGGAAATAGAATTTTGCGCATTTATATTTCTTAATTTCTAATTCTTTTATTTATATACTTACAAATGTTCAAATCTAGAAATTGTACCTTAATAATTATTAATAATTGTATATTGGTGTTATCAACACAAAATTGATTTAATCCCAGCAGCTATCAATGTCTCTGTCATTCTAAAAATATTTTATTCGATCAGATTATAGTTACTTACGCAAGTGAGATAATAATTTTAAACTATTGACTTCTTTAGCATCGATCTAATCGACCCAGTTCAAGATATTATGGGAAACATTTTAAAAAGATTTCTATGAAAATGTTACTCACAAAGAACAACCTTGTCGTTGCTAGGATAATTTTAGCCGATGATATGTTCTTTTTCTAACGATAAATTATAGCCTAATTATATGTAGTCTATAAGTAGATGTCAAGCAATAATTACGTACTTTAATGTCTTGGTGTTTCGATATTAATATCAGCTACTGTGTTCTACTTCTCATATAAATTGATATACATATACATATATATATCAATTATTGATATATATAATTGATTCATATAGAGATGGGTGTTATAATTTTTCATTTATGCATTGTACATAGTCATCCATATTTTAGAAATTGAGAAATTAAATAATTGAAAAATTGAGAAAGTGAAAAATTGAAGAATTGAAGAATTGAGAAATTGAGAATTTGAAGAATTGAAGATTTGAAGAATTGAAGAATTGAAGAATTGAAGAATTGAAGAATTGAAGAATTGAAGAATTGAAGAATTGAAGAATTGAAGAATTGAAGAATTGAAGAATTGAGAAATTGAAAAATTGAAGATTTGAAGAGTTGAGAAATTGAAAAATTGAAGATTTGAAGAGTTGAAAAATTGAAAACTTGAAAACTTGAAATCGTAAAGACTTAAAAACTTGAAAACTTGAAAACTTGAAAACTTGAAAACTTGAAAATTTGAAATCTTAAAGACTTGAAAACTTGAAAACTTGAAAACTTGAAAGCTTGAAAACTTGAAAGCTTGAAAACTTGAAAACTTGAAAATTTGAAAACTTCAAATTTGAAAACTTGAAAACTTGAAAACTTGAAAACTTGAAAACTTGAAAACTGGTAAACTGGAAAGCTTGAAAGCTTGAAAACTTGAAAACTGGAAAACTTGAAAACTTGAAAACTTGAAAACTTGAAAGCTTGAAAACTTGAAAGCTTGAGAAATTGACAAATTGTGAAATTTAGACAAGTCCTAGTAAAATCACAGTTAACTTAAATTAAAGACAAAGGAAAAGTGCATGTGGGACAAATCTTAATTCTGGTGAAAATCTTGAAAACTGACAAGTAACGCGAAGGACGACCATGCGACGATTCCACGTCCACGATGTTCTATTTTCTCCGTATATTTACAAACCCAACAGCTAGAATAGCATGCTAGAAACATAAACTTTTACGACAAGAGTGAGCACACACGGAAACCTTCGATGAATCGAGATCGGTCATGAGATAATGAAGAATTGTTTAAACGACTCTAGTTGCAACGATAATACCATTAAAATATGCTAAATTAGGAAAATTCAAAAGCATTCCAAAACAGTAAAAACAAACCTCAAAATCCACCTTTCATTGAAAATAAATTTTCATCGAGAGAAATCAGTTACATAAAAATAAAATGAAATGAATATACGAACAGTTCCTAAAATGCTCCAATAAACGAAAAAATTTCAGACAAAAGTATTATCGATCCTCGTTGTATTTTTCTTCCGTAGCAGCAAGAACGATAACAGCGATTCGAGAGAAGATATTCTTACAAATTTGATTTTCGGGGAATGGATACAGTAACCCTGCAATTACATTTCACACCTGTTCCATTTCGATACGAGTAAGTCAAGAGAACGAATTCTTCGATTTCCGTTTTACCGATAGGAAACCTATCGTCGATCCGACGAACCGTTTGAATATCAATCAAACAGTTTCCCTGAAAATAAACGTTCCCCTTCTTGTTCCTGGTTTCCGTTTAATCATCGTTAATTCATTCGTCGGTCACTACGGCAATTTTTCTACGACGAGTATTTTTCATTATGAGTCATCGTGCTGCTCGAAATAATGAGAGATTCTGCAGACGTAGAAAACCAAATATTAAGGAGGACCAAATATTAGAAGGGGATGAGAATTGAAAAAGTATTGTATATTTTAAAGAGGTATTTTTGGACGACCTGGCCATCGAATTACCGCTTTAAATTTTCAGCACTTTTTCAGGGTGTACGGATTTGGGATATGGGGATTTTGGAATATGGGAATTTTGAGATATAGGGATTTTGGGAGGCAGGGATTTTGGGTTCTAGGGATTTGATGATCTAGGGATTTGGGAATGTGGGAATTTAGGGATCAAGGAATTTGGAAATGTAGGGATTTGGGTATCTAGGGATTTGGGGATCTATGGAATTTGAGGTCCATGGAATTTGGGATTTAGGGATTTTGGAGTCTATGGAATTTGGGGTCCATGGAATTCGGAATCTAGGGATTTTGGGGTTCATGGAATTCGGAATCTAGGGATTTTGGGGTCTACGGAATTCGGAATCTAGGGATTTTGGGGTCTATGGAATTCGGGATCTACGGATTTTGGGATCTATGGAATTTGAGGTCTATGGAATTTGGGATTTAGGGATTTTGGAGTCTATGGAATTTGGGGTCTATGGAATTTGAAATCTAGGAATTTGAGATCTAGGAATTTTGGGTTCTAGGGATTTGATGATCTAGGGATTTGGGAATGTGGGAATTTAGGGATCAAGGGATTTGGGGATCCAGGGATTTGGGGATCTAGTGATTGAAGGATCTGGGAATATGGGATCTAGAGATTTGATATCTATCTAACAATAATATCGCATTTCCTAATTTTCCATATAGCTATAAAGTAGAAACGAAAGAAATACTAACGAAATAACATTTCTGCTTTACAGAAGGCTACGTGGAACCGTTTCCAGAGATCGGTCTCATCACAAACAATTCTTATCGTATTGTTTGTATGCATGGGGCCTGTCACTGTTCATAACTGTCTTCGGGATTTTGAGCGACAAGATGGAAATTCTTCCGAATGAGCTGAGACCGAATTTTGGAGCTGAGTCCTGCTGGTTTATCAGTAAGTGAAAATTTATGATTAAATCGATAATTATATGATTTATTACTAGTTATCACATGTCTGATGTTGATGTCCTTAAAGTATTCCAAAGAGTATTTATTTTGTGCACAGTCGAAGAGTAAAGTACATGAATATTTTTAATTAAAATAAATACAAAATAACTAGTTATTATGTATAACAATATTTTCAGAATGAAATTCATATACTATTTGCAAGTGTGTTCGGAATAAATTAAATTAAACAAACATGTGCAGAAGTACTATTAAATCAGAATATAACTTCAATATATAAAACCATAAATTCATATCAAATAACCAGTGAAATGTACACGATGCAATAAAACGGGTGATTTGTAGCTATTAACGGTACTAAAAAATAGAGACATTTCACAGTATGCTTTTAGCAATAATCATCGTTGCTGAAAATTTGATAAATATATCAGTTATTTTATTTGAAAAGATTTAATACAGTAACACAATTCAATATTTTTAGAGGAACAAGCGTGTTTCAATGAAATATAACGCGACTAAAATTTTCGAATAGAACAGAACCAGTATGAACATACATATAACATGTATCGTAACTTAGAAGAGGTACTTGCTGAAACACTAATATTTGATATTGGATTACAGCTTCTAAAAAAAGAACGTTCGGAAGGACACCTGATAGACACGATAAATCGCGTGTTCTTGATAGATTGTTCGACAGTTCGATCGAAAAGAGCAAGAACTTCACAAGCTTTTTATACCTTGATTCCATTTCATGATAGTTTAACGCGATTTTAGAATCGTTTGTCTTCAACTTGTTAAGTGGAGATGGATTAAATTAAAAAATGTTGAAGAAAAAGAGCGACAGCTTCGAGCCTAAAAAAGTTTATATTCCTTAATATGAATTACTTGGAAATTACCGAGTGTGGAGTTATGGCGCGTAGAAGTTTCGGCGCGCGGAATTATGGCGCGTGGAAATACGGCGCGTGGGAATTAGGGCGCGTGGAAATTACGGAGCGTGGAATTATGGCGCGTGAAAATTACAGTGTGTAGTATTATGGCGCGTGGAAATACAACGCGTGGAAATACGGCGCGTGCAAATTACGGAGCGTGGAATTATGGCGCGTAGAAATTTCGGCGCGTGGAAATACAGCGCGTAGAATTATGGCGCATGGGAATTACGGCGCGTAGAATTATGGCGCGTGGGAATTACGGCGCGTGGAAATACGGCGCGTACAATTATGGCGCGTGGGAATTACGGCGCGTGGAAATACAGTGCGTGGAAATTGCGGAGCGTGGAATTATGGCGCGTAGAAATTTCGGCGCGTGGAAATACGGCGCGTAGAATTATGGCGTGTGGGAATTACGGCGCGTAGAATTATGGCGCGTGGGAATTACGGCGCGTGGAAAAACAGCGCGTCGAAATTACGGAGCGTGGAATTATGGCGCGTGAAAATTATGGTGTGTGGTACTATGGCGCGTAGAAATTTCGGCGCGTAGAAATTTCAACGCGTAGAAATACCACGTGTGGAAATACGGTGCGTGGAAATTACGGAGCGTAGAATTATGACGCGTAGAAATTACGCCGCGTGGAAATACAGCGCGTGGAAATTATGGAGTGAAGAATATTCAGAATCACATCAGCTACCCCCCATTTCAGGAACCTAATTGCGAGACACCCTGTATATAAAGTTCTGCAATGTTTCATTCATTTTTCCATATTTGTTGTCTAATAATTAAATCTTTGCAATCGTTAATGCTATCATTGCTTTATTGCTTGCGTCAATAATTAGTTAAGTAATATTAAATAAATACAAAAAATCTTGACCACCTAGGACGTCGATTAAACGAGTTATTTTAAAGTGAAAAGTTGGGGGATGTAAAGTCAAAATTGTTTCGTGAACAGTTTAAGAACCTACGCAATAATCGAAGGAGTTCCCGAATTGCCCTAATGGCCCTTAAAAGTAACTATCGCAGTCGTTATCGTTTTTTCCCGTTTCGCACAGAATTTCTTTGGCTCACACTCCAATAGTCATTGATAAGTAAGCACCGCTTACAAAGTTTCTCGCCGTTACATTTCACTGCGAATTAGGAGTCGAACGGAAAATCGTGTGCTGCATAGGCCATTAGTCTTCCAATGGAAAGGAAATTAACTGAAGAATGATCCTCGATTTCCGATAAATTCTAATGACTTTTGTTTAACTTCGGAGCACGGCGATAAGAATGTAAGGTGAACTTGTCGGTGTTCTACTTCTTTATGGATCTTCTAGGGACTTTTGCGGTACTGTTTTCGAGATGGTAAAAGAACAAATGAATCATCATAGAGAAAACATAAGTAAAAAATACAATTTTCTCAATTTATTTTCAATGAAATTAAATTTGAACATTTTTGGAGGAGTTTGTTCACAATGAAAATGATAAACTTGTATTACCTGTATTTAAATAAGCATTTAAACAAAATAATGCAACAATACAAGGGTTAATTCACGTTTTGAAGTAAACAAAATATTAGAAAAAGCAGAAAACTTGTAACAGTGTAAATTTTGGAAATGATGAAGTAAGAGATGATAATAGAAATGTTGAATATTGTGGAAATTTAACGTACTCCATTTTCATAATGCTTGTTCAGGCACATCCAGTAATTTAGTTGAGTAACGAGTCATTTACTAATTTTCCGTAGACATTAAAATTTAATCGAGTTGATACGTTTCATTAGATTTTTCTGGTCGGGTAAGACTCCCAAGGGTTGCATTTGTTTCTTTAGAGACCTTAGGCGTAACGTCATAAAGATATCCAAAGGACACATGCATTTCAGTTAATTAAATTCGTGTACTTGTTTTTAAGCTTATCGAAATTGAAAATTTATACAGATGATTTGATGTGGAAATATTAATTCAAGGTAACAAATAAATTAGCGTAGAAATATTACTTCAAGGTAACAAATACATTAGTGTAGAAATATTACTTCAAGGTAACAATTAAATTAGTGTAGAAATATTAATTCAAGGTAACAATTAAATTAGTGTAGAAATATTACTTCAAGGTAACAAATAAATTAGTGTAGAAATATTAATTCAAGGTAACAAATAAATTAGTGTAGAAATATTAATTTGAGTTACAAAAATAAAATTTTCAAATTTGAACTATTCAATGTCCCAAAAGATCAAGTTTTCTTTACAAACTCCAATAAACTATAAAATCTTTAAATTTCAAATTTTCTTGAGACCTTCACCTTTTCAAACTCCTAAATTCTAAAAATCTTCCTTCAAAGCATCGATAACACATGTTCCAAACGTGAATGCCCGTAGTAATTGTTTGCAGTTACGAAAGTATTTGATGTGCAACGAATCTCGCTCTTTGACGGTTTGAAGGGTGCACGTTAATTACGCCCTCAAAAATTCGCGCAATGAGAATGTAACGAAAAGACGTATTTAGGCCACGATGAGCATCCGTTCTAAGCTTTTCTCGTCACGCAACGTTTCTTCGTCGTTACGCTAAACGAGTGTCGGCCATTCAGCTAATTACACTAATTAGTTCGTGTTGCTAGACGATGGTTTTGCACGAAATCCAACCTTAAGAGGCAAGGTCGTTAAAGCCGACCGGAGACCAAGTGTTTTATAATACAAATGTTCCCTTCCTCTTTCTTGCTTTCGCCATCTGAGATTTTATTATAAGGCGAGGTTACTTAACCCCACACTCGTTGCAACCCCTTTTACTTTCATTTTTTGTGCAATTCAAATTTTATTGCAAATATTCGTTTGGGGGTTGTATTCGACTTTTCATACTTTTTAGGTTAGGTAGTCAAGGTGTATCAAAAATATAAAATGCTATAAATTATTAAAATAAATAGGAGTATGTAATGAGCTACGACATATGTACATATGTATAATGTACATATGTACATTATATCATAACTCAACTTACTTCATATGTACACTATATCATAACTCAACTTACTTTATATGTACATTATATCATAACTCAACTTACTTCATATGTACACTGTACCATAACTGAACACCATAACTTCTTGAACATGTTCACTGCCACACATGTACACACAACGTACACTTTTATATATTTTGTGAACTCAGTAATGTGTTTAATGAATTAATTTTGATGAGACATTTTTAACATTTCATCAGCTACCTTTATATAGGTACTCTTTAAAGTTGTATACTTTATCACCAGTATTAACTACTTGAACTACGAATAATCAATGTAACAAAGTATTGTAAAAATAGTAGTATTTGCTAAACATAAAAATATTACTTCAGTCTTGAATTATAATAAAACAGAACTTCACGTAAAATCTATCATCGTGCGTATGGAATGAGAGAATTGTAAAATGAAGGTGGTTTAATGAACAAAACTGGCGCGGATGTTGCAGGTCAACCAAACTTGTACGGTGATTTGCTTTTCTTCCGAGGACCAATCGCAATTCAGCTGACGTTGAACGTGGTGTTCTTCATTCTCACGTCAGAGAGGTGTAGCAAAGTGAAAGCAGAGATAAGAAGGGTTGCCGACCCATCGGATCCCAGGAGCAAACGATTTCACGCTGACAAAACTAAGTGAGTTTATCAGCCTTCTTCAAAGCGGGACTCGTTCAATTCGATAGAGATACGGGAATATATCAGGCTGCTCACTGCCATTCTTGCGAATACTCTTTTTGACTGATTGTCGGCTGATTTGGTTGAGACAGCTTCTGTATTGGAGAGAATATATTCTGTTATTGTTCTATGTTATCATTGTTCTATTATCGGTTATGAAGATAGTTACGTTTTTCTTATTAATTTCTTCTTCTTCTTCTTCATAAGTGTCTGTCACCTACTTTACTTGAAAGTACGAAAATTCACAAATTTACAAATTTACAAATTTACAAGTTTTCAAGTTTGCAAATTTACGAATTTACCAATTTACAAATTTACCAATTTACACATTTACCAATTTACAAATTTACCAATTTACAAATTTACCAATTTACAAATTTAACAATTTACAAATTTACCAATTTACAAATTTACCAATTTACAAATTTACCAATTTACAAATTTACAAATTTACAAATTTACAAGTTTTCAAGTTTGCAAATTTACGAATTTACCAATTTACAAATTTACCAATTTACACATTTACCAATTTACAAATTTACCAATTTACAAATTTACCAATTTACAAATTTAACAATTTACAAATTTACCAATTTACAAATTTACCAATTTACAAATTTACCAATTTACAAATTTACAAATTTACCAATTTACCAATTTACCAATTTACCAATTTACCAATTTACCAATTTACCAATTTACCAATTTACCAATTTACCAATTTACCAATTTACAAATTTACCAATTTACAAATTTACCAACTTACAAATTTACCAACTTACAAATTTACCAATTTACAAATTTACCAATTTACAAATTTACCAATTTACCAATTTACCAATTTACCAATTTACCAATTTACCAATTTACCAATTTACCAATTTACCAATTTACCAATTTACCAATTTACCAATTTACAATTTTACCAATTTACAAATTTACCAATTTACCAATTTACAAATTTACCAATTTACCAATTTACAAATTTACCAATTTACAAATTTACCAATTTACAAATTTACCAATTTACAAATTCCCAAATTTACAAATTTACAAATTCCCAAATTTACAAGTTTTCAAGTTTGCAAATTCCCAAATTTAGGTTCATCATGAACGTGAAACTGTTCATCGTGATGGGAATATCGTGGATCGCGGAGATAATCTCTTCATTCATAAATCAATACACGAATTATACGTGGCAGGAGCAAATTTTCTACGCGACGGACGCGTTGAACTGTCTCCAGGGTGTATTGATATTTGTTCTGTTCGTGATGAAGAAAAGGGTCTATCAGGCGTTGAAGAAACGACTGAGCTTCGGCAAGCAGAAGAAAGGCTTCAGCCAAGGAACATCCACCTTGCAAGACCCATTCAAAGCGAAAATGAGCGCGAGTCAAAGCACGCTGACGTCTAGCTTCGGTGTTAGCGTAGCACCTTGAACGTACCGAGTAAAATGTATTTGACCGGCTGTATTATACAGCGAACCGAATAAAAGTGATCACTAATTCTCTGTGGAAACATAAGAAAAATTATAGAAGAGAATTTTAGCTTGTTAGTTTTCGAGGAAGTCAAGTTTCAACATTTTTTTCAATAGCATTCAGGTGATGTCGGTTAATTTTGATGTTGCTGAAGGTTGCCATAACAGTAAAGGGATCAGACTTGATTTCTTCGAAACTCGACAAAAACGTATATTTTTTCTTAGTTTTTCATAAGATATAATACTGTGTGATTCAACTTTTAAACGAATTTTTACAAACGATACGAATACGACTTTTTAATACCAAATCGAGTATCATCTTTTATTAAATACTTGAACGTTTGTTCAGTGGGAGAGATATTGTAAGAATATCAGATTTATTGGATGTGAAATAACTAATTGGAATTTTTTATTTTAATTTGATATTTGAAGTGTTACACATTTTTGTGAAGTGAGGAAATATATTTTTTGTACTGTTTGATAATTCGTCTTTTATTTTCTTATTCCTTCTTCGTAGTTTGCTTCTTTAGTCTTCAAATATTTTGTGAGCTTTTTATTGTACGCACTGCGAGCTCGTTTGCGGACATCACTAGCTCGTTTGCGACACTTACCCATCACTAGATTTGCATCATATAACATATTAAAAATCATCTAACAGATTTTCAGAGTTTCATATAATTAAATAATTTAAGGGAATGCATTTGTTCAATACATGTATCATGTGTGACCACATATGTTATAGCACCCCTAACGAAGGTTTAATATATTTTTTAATCAAAAAGTATCTTTTCAGCTATTTCAGTTTACATAATAATTAACAATTGTAATTTTCATCGCAAACTAAAAAATGAAATATAAAACTTGATCAAATTCCTTTTTTCTAATAAAATAACTCATGCTCATAGAATTAATTAGAAGCAAGTATGTTTAAACAACAATTTTTTTGTCCGAGTCGAAAATTCGCGCGAACATTTCACGGAAACCGGTGTAGTACCAGAAAATTATGAAACTTAACGCGAGAAATAAAACGCTTTGCCATTTATGGCCTCTTCTATTCTCTGCTTAGCAAACGCTCAAGAATTACGCGCGCGATACGCTTGGAAATTTTAATGCTATGCGCCATTTATGACACTTCGTTTAATACTCTGAATGCATTTAATTGCTAAGGAATAATTAAGGAACTGGTGTTTTTAATTTCGTTAATTCAGAACGTTACGTGAAATCTCAGGGATGATATATTTGGTTGGACTGGAAGTTACGTCACGTTTTTATATTAAAAAATTAATACAATTATTCTACTTGAGAGAATTGATTTCAAATTTTAGTGGAAGGTAGAGAAATTAATTGTAATTTTTATTTTTATTGTGTTGCATTGAGTTGTTTTATTTATAATATTGGATATATTATTGTTTATAAAAATAGAAAAAAATAATGACAGTACTTTCCGATCCACCAAATACAGTTCGTATTTTATAAAATTTGAATTCTGCGTACTTCAAGTTCTTTTTATACAGATTTTACATAAATAAATATTTTTACATAAATAGTTGTACGATATTTAATTTTAGTTTCAGAATATGTATAGTTACAAAATGGTCAGAATTTTATCATACAATTAATATTTTTTATAATACTCACTAATGTAGAACTAATTTGTATACCTCGAGAAAATATCCAAAGTTAAAAAAGTTATTTGTAATATTTATCGATTAATAAAATTGATTTGTAGTGTTACTACAAATTAATTTATGTAAATTAATTTACATAATTCAGATAAGACTATAACTTTCAATCAACTTAAGTTCATTTAAATTAAGAATTTGAAATGTGTACCACTATACGTAATTCTATGCATAACAAAAATTATTAATTTCCTTTAAATATTAATATTAATCGAATTTTATCTAAAGATATTCGCCATACGAATTTTATACCATAAGATATGTAATTGTTGTAATCGTGAAACTTTTATACTAAATATTTTGATATTTATGTATGTGACAATGTTGACACACACTGATTAAACAATGTATTAATAAATAAATGTAACAGAGTGCATTTCATTGTGGCAATTATTTTCTAACTTAACCAAATAATAATAATGCAGTAATTATTTGAAACTTGTCAAAAGAAACTTGCTTACAGCGAATGATTACTGTAATATTATACAAACAAGAATTAATTGCTTTTTATTAACTTCAAATTGAAATATTACCTAAAAGAAGCGTACGTGTATCGAATTTTACCAACATATCCTTACTTTTAGTTACTGATGCAAATTGAATTCGCCAATACTTTTTTACCTTACTGTACATTGAGGAATGGAAGGAACACACGTCTCAAGGAAACACGAGAGATTCACCGAACTGGGGTAGTTTGTCGTAGCAGAACACCGACTGACTACGAGACATACCATTTGCTTTGATAAGACCACCATGTTCTAGCAAATAGTAAAAGTTACTGAGAATGTAGGAAATCGATGGAAGTAACCGAAGACATCCTTTAATTAATCAGCTAATCAAAGTTAGTCAAAATTATTAACTAATTGCTCTGAAGAAAATATTTTTAGTAATGAAGATTAATGATGAAAATATTTCTGGTAATAAAAATAAACTACAAGTTTATAAAATTTCAGAAAAAGTGAAAATACAACAATACATATGCAAAATAGAATTTTACAAAGGTGCTTCCACGAAACGAAGCTGTGAAACAAAAAGCAAAATGAAATATTGAAAGACAAAATACTGTACCAAGTATTTACTGGTTCGTAAAATTTTTTAAACAAAAGTCCGATCAATTTTCCAAATTTTTAACGTTTATATATAATTGTTAGCATCGTTGCGATAAATTGTCATAATGTAACAGATTACGATGTTAACAATATTTCGATTAAAACGAATATCCCCGAAATTACTGCAAAAATATTTCAAAGTTTCGCAAAATTGCAGGATTCTCAGTAATTTCCGCGCGTTTCAAGCTTGCAAAATCTCGACTGTCATCTTCCCCGATTATTTTACTTCGGAATATAAATAATCGATGCAACGTTTCCACGGATGCTACGAGACGAACACAAATCTTTCGAAAAAGCCGTTTATCATGCCTCCGCGAGATTTAAAACCGGCTTAAAAACTGTCGGTATTTTTTAGGATGCATTGCTTCTGCTCGATAGTCGAACATCGCGCATTGCGGAAGAGGATGCTGAAACTTTTATCGCAATTGCTGCCAGGAATATGAAATTACAATAATTTCTGCTGAGTCGTAATTTACTCTTTGACGGGTGGATTGGTTGAGATCATCGTTTTATTGATCGTTAACTGAGACAATACGGTTTACACCTGTCGATATTTCGAAATTTCTCAGAGAGGCGTAATAAACCATGGGTCGCCTTGGTACACATTTGTGGAAAAATACTTTTGACATTATTGCAACTTTATACATTATTCTAAATTTAAATTAATATAAATTATTTGGAAATTACGGAGTGTGGAATTATGGTGCGTAGAAATTTCGGCGCGTGGAGTTATGCCGCATAGAAATTTCGGCGCGTCGAAATACGCCGTGTAGAATTATGGCACGTGGGAATTACGGCGCGCGGAA
This sequence comes from Megachile rotundata, assembly GCF_050947335.1. Taxonomy (NCBI): domain Eukaryota; kingdom Metazoa; phylum Arthropoda; class Insecta; order Hymenoptera; family Megachilidae; genus Megachile; species Megachile rotundata. The sequence continues at coordinate 14,350,421 of NC_134991.1, forward strand.
ATACAGCGCGTGGAAATTACGGAGCGTGGAATTATGGCGCGTGGAATTGTGGCGCGTAGAAATTTCGACGCGTAGAAATACAAAGCATGGAAATACGGCGCGTGAAAATTACGGAGCGTGGAATTATGGCGCGTGGAAATTACGGCGCTTAGAAATTTCGGCGCGTGGAATTATGGCGCGTGGAAATTACGGCGCTTAGAAATTTCAGCGCGTGGAATTTCGACGCGTAGAAATACAACGCATAGAAATACGGCGCATGGAAATTACGGAGCGTGGAATTATGGCGCGTGGAAATCACGGCGCTTAGAAATTTCGATGCGTGGAATTATGGCGCGTAGAAATTTCAGCACGTGGAATTATGGCGCGTAGAAATTTCAACGCGTAGAAATATAACGCATGGAAATACGGCGCATGGAAATTACGGAGCGTGGAATTATGGCGCGTGGAAATTACAGCGCTTAGAAATTTCGGCGCGTGGAAATACGGTGCGTGGAATTGTGGCGCGTAGAAATTTCGACGCGTAGAAATACAACGCGTGGAAATACGGCGCGTGGAAATTACGGAGCGTGGAATTATGGCGCGTGGAAATTAAAGCGCTTAGAAATTTCGGCGCGTGGAATTATGGCGCGCAGAAATTTCGGCGCGTGGAATTATGGCGCTTAGAAATTTCGGCGCGTGGAATTATGGCGCGTAGAAATTTTGGCACGTGGAATTGTGACGCGTAGAAATTTCAACGCGTAAAAATACAACGTGTGGCAATACGGTGCGTGGAAATTATGAAGCGTGGAATTATTGCGCGTGGAGTTACAGCGCGTGGAAATACAATATAAATCCATGTATGAATCTCCTAAAACCGCAAAAAGTCGAATGGTTACCGTATAAACCTGGCCTTAGCTCGTTCCCGTTTAATTGCCGAGAAGCGAAAATAAATATTGACGTCCGATAGATATCGGCTACGATACCTCTAGGAATTAATAAACACCAGACCTGAGTTTAATGCATTATTAATTGATGTACTTTCCAGCAAATATTGACGTTTCCGTTAAGGTGCACAATCGCAAACGGCATTGTTCCTCGCACTGTTTAATTTGTTACTTGATAAGCACTCGGTAAATGGCGATTCAGATAACCACTGGTTCTTGATAAATCGCCGCTAATTAACCGCTCGTCGATGAAACCCGGAGCATTGAAAGATGAAGGGAAACCAGAGAAAAATGCACTGTGTGCAAAGGGAGAAAAATGTCGAAGCTTTCAGGATAAAAGGGATTTTTTGTTACGGAGAAGTTTAATTATGTTTGAATTTGTCTTTCGTTTTTTGTGATTAATAGAATTGGTTATAATAAGAATTGATTTTTATTTGAAATGAAATTTATAGTTTGAAATGAAATTTATCTTTTTCATGATTGATAGAAATAGCAAATAAAATGCTAAATAGAAGTAGAAAATAAAGTTTAAAAACTTAGTAAGTTCTAAACAAAAACCATAAATTTTAAATGCTAATTTTTAAATATACTTTTTAAATAAATTACGATAAGTTAAATGTAAAAGAAATTTTAATTAAAACGTTTAAATTGAAGTTCTGAAATTAACATCGAACGAAAGTTGCTTATTTAAAGAAAATTATTGAACAAGAATTTCTTTCATTTTTCATATAAATTTTAAAAATCGATGAGTATTAAATTTGAAATTTATTCTTTTCCAAAAAATGTTTAATATCTACAGTTTACCGTTATTCACGCGAGATAGATCGATATTATACTTGTTGTTATTACCTTCATTCTTTTGCACAACCAAAGACTTCCGTGGCAGCTTCCGGTTCGAAGACCCGCAGTTTCGAAAACTCATTTTTCCTCACTAATTTTCCTGTTTCTTTACGACTTCTTCTTTCACCCACCTCTATGCGCTGCCATGTTGTTATTTTCCCATCGTATCAAATGAACGCATAATATACAGAGAGAAATAAAAATATGAAATCTGAACTCCAATATCACGTCACCGTATATTATTACGCTTCTGATATTTCCAATGAAACAAAAAGACCAATAATGAACAGAAACAGAGTTCCATCGAAAAAAAGCATAAATATTAAATTCCGAACGAATTTGCATGCAGATTGGAGAGAAGCAAAATGTTTTTAACATACGTTCAAATAATATGTAAATTTATTTTATATTTTCACTACTTTTCGAACTAGAAATAAATTCTTTTCTTTTTATTAATGTTACGTTTTAATAATTTATTGAAATTTATTGAGATTTATTTACGGGATTCAAGATTTTTTAGTGTTGAAGAAGTTCTCGTTTGTTGTTTGATTTGTTGTTACATTTTAGCGTTTTCAAATTGGTGGGAGTTGTATAAGATTTTCATTTTTTCGAATTTTCACATTTTTCCAAAGGTAATTTTAGAAATTCAAGTTTTCAAATTTCTACATTTTTTCAAAGGTAATTTTAGAAATTCAAGTTTTCAAATTTCTACATTTTTCCAAAGGTAATTTTAGAGATTCAAGTTTTCAGATTTCTACATTTTTCCGAAGATAATTTTAGAGATTCAAGTTTTTAGATTTCTACATTTTTCCAAAGGTAATTTTAGAAATTCAAGTTTTCAGATTTCCACATTTTTCCAAAGGTAATTTTAGAAATTCAAGTTTTCGAACTTCTACATTTTTCAAGAGATAATTTCAGAGTTTCAAATTTTCGAAATTCTACATTTTTCAAGAGATAATTTCAGAAGTTAAAATTTTCGAATTTCTACAATTTTCAAAAAATAATTTCAGAACGTAAAATTTTCGAATTTCTCCAATTTTCAAAAAATAATTTCAGAACGATAAATTTTCAACTAAAAAAAAAACCTTAAAATCAAATTTGTACATTTTCTTGAACGTCCCAGTGTGTAATGCAGAATAAAAAGTAATTTAGGAGGAAAATAAAAACACAGTAAAATTAACTAATCACTTTTTAATTCTAAGATAGTGGAATCGAATGTTTAATGTCTACTAAGATTTTACTCGCACGTTGTCATTCCCCTTTCCCCTAGCAAATTAATCGCGGCGTGTTCTCGAGCTAATTAATTAATCGATTAGTACAAGCGAGCACCGTTTGCTTGAAGTCTCGGCCGATCGATTAATCAATTCGCTGACTATGTCGCATTTCTCTTTCACTCTCGTGTTCAAGGCTAATTGTTTAGGCACCGAGTATGTACAAGCACACATGCACACATACGCACACACACGTGCACACACGTCAATTGTATCTGCAAACTGAACTGTTTATTTTTAAAGTGGTGTAAGTTCGTTTGCTGGAATATTTTAGTTAAATTTGTCTAATTAAAAATTTGTATAAAGACTTAAAAATTGGTCTAATTAAAAATTTGTATATTTACTTAAAAATTTGTCTAATTAAAAATTTGCGTAATTACTTAAAAATTTGTTTAATTAGAAATTTGTATGATTGCTTAAAAAATTGTCTAATTAAAAATTTATATAATTACTTCCAAATTTGTCTAATTAAAAATTTGTATAATTACTTCAAAAATGGTCTAATTACAAATTTATATAATTACTTCCAAATTTGTCTAATTAAAAATTTGTATAATTACTTCAAAAATTGTCTAATTACAAATTTATATAATTACTTAAAAATTTGTCTAATTAAAAATTTGTATAATTACTTCCAAAATTGTCTAATTACAAATTTATATAATTACTTCAAAATTTGTCTAATTAAAAATTTGTATGATTACTTAAAAAATTTTATAATTAAAAATTTGTATAATTAAATTACACATTGATGAATCAGTGAAAAAATTGTAGAAACCTATCTCGATATAATGAACCTATTTTTTCATTGAAATATTCTAACCTTTAATTTTGTTCAAAATAAATGAAAATTACACCACTTTCAAAATAAACGATCGAATCATAATATTATAGTTTTAGAATCTTTCTAAAATTTCTACGTATATCAAGTTTATCCACGTTTACATCTTATTTATATTTTAACATATTCATCGTTGAGAATTTTATTAATATCATCTTTTTAGTCGCTCAATTTCGAATTTTAATTAGACTTAATTAAGTTTATACAAAAGACTGTCGAAGGGTAATTTCTAAGTCCTTATAAAATCACAAAATTGAAAAATCTTTTCTAAACGATCAAAAGTATCAAATGGCCAGTCTTTTCATTTTTCATTCATTTTACTTTTATGCTGGGATACGTGCAGTCATAAGTTGTTTAATGGGGTGTGAGTTAAAAAATATTTTGTGCTAATATCAAGTACCGTGAGATTTTTACAAAGTATATTATAAAATGATCCTTATAAATATTAAAAATTACATGTTACAATTTAGTTAAAAATTTTATGTTATAATTTTCTGTTGCTTCATTCAGTTATTTTACAATCATAAGGAATCCCAACATTTTCACAGTTAATAAATTTAATTTCAACGTCGGTTATTAATGAACAAAATGGCGGTGAATGTGTTTCATACGTTTTGAGCAGCAATTATTCACTTCCATTATAATATTTATAAGACCATTATTATCCAGGTTCATCGTTCGATAAAGCGTCATTATACAACGTATGACTGTACATATCAATTTCGATAGCTATATCGAAATATTTATGAATATTCATAGAGTTTAAAATAATTTCATCTAACAACCCTCTCGAATTAATAATAATTATCTCTAATCATAAAAATAGCTTTCTTATTGCGTGAATTTTAGTGTCGCTTTAACCCTTAGAGTGGACAAGAAACGGTATACTTTCGTTATTTCGAGGACTGCAAATTTTGCTTAATAAATTATTTAGAAGTTTGTAATTATTTTCTATGCCATGTTCTAAGGGTTAAACGATATTTGCAGTTTTCAACGTAAGCAGATCTAGACTTCGAATTTCGAAAACGTTCTTGCCCTTTTATCGCGCTGCTTATTCAAGAAACGTCGGTGTTAAATTCATTCATACGTTAAATATTGTTAACACTAGGTTTACGAAACAACATTTTAACGCATTTCGAAAATTACAAAAACCGTTCGCATTTTTATTTTATCTTGTACTGACTTTTATCCATTGAACGAGGTAAATATTGAAGTCTATTTTAAAATAATTAAAACGTCTCGTGGCCAATAATTAAAACGTTAACATTTGAAAACTAAATAACACGCAGACATTTGTTCACATATGTATATTTCTTTCTCAGCATTTCAGATCGAAGTAATTATCTGAAACACGAGGAAACAAAGATTAGCGCCATGTTGAAATTCACTGTTCAGAACCCGAAAATTAGGTTACGTGCAGACGAAAAAGTGAACAAAACTCTCGCTTGGACTAAAACAATATTTTTTAATTCTTACTGCGAATGATTCACGAGTTTTAAAAAATATTTTAACAGAAAATCTTTCACTCTCTGTTGCATGATTTAAAAAAAATGAATTTTTCTTCAAATAATCCCAACAAGGAAAAATAATATTTTTCACCTAAAAAGAAATGAAAAAGCAACTGATATACTGAAATTAAAAAGTAGCAATTACGACGCAGAAATATTTTCGTTTCACAAATTACAAAATTTTTAATTAATTAATATTTTTAAAAATTACAAGGAGTTATCTGCAACGAGATGTTAATGGACGATAAAAATCTGATTTACACATTCAATTTCCAGTTACTATTAATAGGAACATTTATCGTGAGAGCTTCGATGTTTCGTAACTTTGAAACAATAACAGTTTTTCAGCGAAAAACTGTCACGACACGCTTTTAATACCTAGACATCAAATCATATTAATCACCATTCTCGTAAACTGTAGCGGCAAAACACGAAAGTTACAAGAACAGCTCGCCAAGTGATGACCCCAGATTTTAATGAGCTTTTGTACGTTGATAGATCACGTTATTATGAATACAAGAGAAAACATGGTAAATACAAGCGGACACGAGCCCGTTAACCCTAATATCTCGTTAATCCTTTATGCGCTCGTATAATTTTCAAGTAACACGTGAAATTCCTGTCGTAAATTCAAAACTAAGAGGAGCTTGGGTTGTATACCTGGAAGTAAGATTCCGCGTGGAACATGGAAGTACAAGAAAAAAAAGCTGTAACATTTCTAGTAGGATTTCTGTATGCTGCATAAGCGATGCTGATTTCTACATTTTTTATTTATTCAAGACTTCAATTTTTCAATTCTATAATTTTTTAACTTTTCAACTTTTCAATTTTTCAACTTTTCAACTTTTCAATTTTTCAACTTTTCAATTATTCAATTTTTCAATTTTTCAACTTTTCAATTTTTCAATTTTTCAATTTTTCAATTTTTCAACTATTCAATTATTCAATTTTTCAACTTCTCAATTCCTCAATTTCTCAGTTTTTCAGTTTTTCAGTTTTTCAGTTTTTCAGTTTTTCAGTTTTCCAGGTTTTCAGGTTTTCAGGTTCTCAGGTTTTCAGGTTTTCAGTTTTTCAGGTTTTCAGGTTTTCAGTTTCTCAGTTTTTCAGTTTTTCAGTTTTTCAGTTTTTCAGTTTTTCAGTTTTTCAGTTTTTCAGCTTTTCAGTTTTTCAATGATTCAAGAATTCAAGGATTCAAGGATTCAAGGATTCAAGGATTCAAGGATTCAAGGATTCAAGGATTCAAGGATTCAAGGATTCAAGGATTCAAGGATTCAAGGATTCAACTATTCAATTTTTCAACGATTTAAGCATTCAGTCATTCAATTATTCAATCTTTCAATGATTCAATGATTCAATGACTCAATGATTCAATTATTCAATGATTCAATTGTGTAATTATTTAATTTTTCAACGATTCACTTATTCAATTCTTCAATTCTTCAATTCTTCAATTCTTCAATTTTTCAATTTTTCAATCCTTCAATCCTTCAATTCTTCAATTCTTCAATTCTTCAGTTACTCAACTATTCAGTTATTCAATATTTAATTTTTTTAATTTTTGAATTTTCAATTTTTCAATTACTCCAGCCCCAAAATTTTGAAGTCTACCCACCAAACATAAAAAATATGCCATATTTCAATAAGGTTAACCAGCACATTAAGACCCAGCGCACATAGAAGAACCAGGAATAACGTGACCCATTATCGTACGCATACTCCTTAAATTCGAAGGCAGCATTTCGAAAGCTCTCGACGTTAACAATGAATATTCAGCACGAAAGAAAAGAGGTTCCGAATTAACCCGTGACGCGGGTATTACACAAGACCTACAGCGAAATAAGGAAAAACGGTCACGTTCGACGGAGCGCCATTCGCACAGGCATTTCGCCTCAAGGTTTCCTCTCGTTTGCGGTCTCCTCGAGGTCCGGGTCCTCGTTGATGATGGAGATGTCTCGAATCGAGGGTCTACGAGCTTTCCAACCCTCGGCGGGCACCATAGGCGCTGTGGTCTTCGTCAGGAGTTTCGGTCCCAACAGGGTAATAAGAATCGCCCCTGAAGGAGCGGTGAGCAGGATCGAGAGCACGCACACGGTCATCACCGTCTCTGCATAGTACACCTGTTCCGGGTTGTTCGGGTCGATCTTGTCCAGCGTCGTTGGCGCCAAAGCAGCCTGCACCGTCGCCTTCGCCATGCAGGCTATCGCTATGAACACCTTCTCCTTCAGGTTCAACTGCGAACGCACCCCTACCAGGATCGTGATGATTATCCGAATCACGAAGGCCGACAACAGGCATCCGAGGGACAGGTACAACGTCTTGCTGTCCAACTCGTCGATCCTGATTTGGGTGCCCGTCATGGCGAACAGGATCGGCTCGAAGATCATCCAGAAGATCTCGAACGCGGTGGCCACGGGATTCTGAAACAGACGGGGGTGTCAGATTAGAGTGGAACGGAGACAGCTTTCCAAGATTACGGGGTATAGTTTAACCCCTTCCCGTGCTTCGACGAGTCTCACTCGTGACGCACTCACAACTCAAATGTGATTAACCCTACGGTGATTTTTTCTGAGAAATGTGATTATTCTTATTTATTATAATAAAAAGTCAGATATTCTTATTTATAAAAAGCAAAGCTAAAGCCTTTCTATACAGTTCTTTATCCTTCCTTTATGTACAAAGGATAATACAAATGACAAATGTTATAACACGCCGTCATAACTCTTTTTTATAAAAACTTTTTAATCGCTAGGAAAAAACTCTGGGCGCCTATAGGTGCTCTCAGTAATACAAACACAAAATTTCTAAGCGCCTATAGGCGCCCACAGTGGCCAAGGGGTTAATGTTACTCAAATTTTGAATACTCTTCAACTTGAAGTTTAGATACAACTATAATTTGCGTTGTCAAGGATCCTTGAATATAAAATACTTAGAACATTTTAATTCTCTTTGTTCGTTTTAATGTTATAGTCCTGAATGGTTAGTCTTGACTAAATAAATAAATGGCACGGCAAGGGGTTAAGGGAAAAGTGACGTTTGGAGGAGTTCTGGAATAGAGTATCTTGTATAATTTGAGTAAAGTTCATTCCAGTGACTCTCCTGCTAATTACTGCGTTATTGCGCCAGTAGCTTTGTCAGTAGCTTGTGTAGAAATTTGGGGACATAGAATGGCTCCCCCATTTCAGGGACACTAGTTGTGAATCACTCTGCGTTTGCTCTAAAATACCACTATCTCGGATATTCTAAAATCACAAAGTACCAAAATACCAAACTTCGTTCCTAAATTCCAACACCTGAAAATTAGAGGTCCCTTAACACCTCAAAATCAAAAGTTCCTAAAGGTGTCATTACATTTTTCACTCGCACCATCAGTTCATTTCTCATCTTCAATCATATCCCAACAATTGTCACAACATCCATAAATCCCCTCCAGCAAGTTCCTTCGTTTCTCTCCAGACATCGCGTAAATAGTCCTGTAACTAGTAAATTTGCAGGACAGATTGCAACTAGAACGAGAGGAGCCGCGGAGAAGCAACGCGATCGACAGAGAATGAAAGCGGTTCGTAATTAAGTACTGGAGGTTATATAATGAAGTTCGCCTTCCTCGAACGACGATCGATTTCATTAATTATGCGAAATACCGGGGGGTTGCTCTGGTTACAGGTCGCAATGAAAGCCCTCTCGGAAATGCTGCCGGTAAGACGGAGGGGAGGGAAAAAAGTAGAGGGTGAAAGTCGTGGGTGATATCGGGGTGGTGGAAAACGAAGAAACCGAAGAAAAGGAAAGTCGGTGCAATTCGGCGGAAATGAAAAGAACCGGCAACCCCTAATTAACTTATCCGATCGGCCCGTGTTAATTAATGCATGAAGGCGGTACAAGCGATGCAATTCAATTACGCGAAATCTACTGCCGGGACGAATTGTGCAGCGAGAATTATATCGCGAGCACATCGGTCCAGGGTTAAGAATTCAATTGGTCATTTATTCGGGACCGAGACCTTACACGTGCCAAAAATTTCCGAATAATAGTCGGATATGAAGTTCTATCGCTTTTGTGGATATTCAATTTATATTCAGTAGGTATTCGATGGGCATTCAATTTTTTTCTGAATACGTTAACTTTCATATACGACCTTGAACGTTTTCTATTTGGGAAAATGCAAAATATAATGGACTTTTTTTTTATGTTAGATTGTATAATCTATTCGCTGGCAATAATGGCTCGCTTTCCTGGAAAACGTGTTTATATTATTCATTTGGGAATGAGGATTGAATTGAATTGAATCGAATAGTGATTGCTTTTTTTTCTCGTTATCGGTGTTTCTTTTTGGCAGACAGTTCTGCTATATTCGCGAGAACCAGCCAATTTAGACGGAAAGGACTTTCTTTTGTGCCAACTTACTGTTAGCAGCGTGACGCTAATTCTGATTCGTTTGACAATTGTGTTCGCTGACAAATACTATAAAATTGTAATGATTTACTTTGCTGGAAGTATAATGCAATCCTCATTTTAAACATTTGAAAATTTGGGAATTTTGGGATTTGAGGAACTTGGGGAGTTTGAGATTTGGGGAGTTTGGGATTTGGGGAGTTGGGTATTTGGGGAGTTGGGGATTTGGGAAATTTGGGATTTGGAGATTTGGAGATTTGGGAGATTTGGGATTTGGGAGAGTGGGGATTTGGGAGAGTTGGCATTTGAGAGAGTTGGAATTTGGGAGAGGTGGGATTTGAGAGAGTTGGGATTTGGGAGAGTTGGGATTTGGGAGATTTGGAATTTGGGAAAGTTGGGATTTGGGAGAGTGGGGATTTGAGAGAGTTGGAATTTGGGAGAGGTGGGATTTGAGAGAGTTGGGATTTGAGAGAGTTGGGATTTGGGAGAGTGGGAATTTGGGAGATTTGGAATTTGGGAGAGTGGGGATTTGGGAGAGTGGGGATTTGGGAGAGTTGGAATTTGGGAGATTTGGAATTTGGGAGATTTGGAATTTGGGAGAGTTGGGATTTGGGAGAGTGGGAATTTGGGAGAGTGGGGATTTGGGAGAGTGGGAATTTGGGAGAGTTGGGATTTGAGAAATTGGGAAATTGGAAATTTGGGTAATAGGAAATTTGGGAAATTGGAAATTTGGAAATTTGGAAATTTGGGAATTTATAAGTTTGAGAATTTATAAATTTCAAAATTCCAATTACAACCCCTGCCAATATATCGATCCCAGCTCTTCCATCATACCTGTATGATACCCTCCATCATCTCGTCTTTCATCGACGAAAGTCATCGAGATTTATTTTTGCTCCGCGAAAAACTTCCCGGCAAAATAATCTAAATGCACGGACACGCTGGTCGAGTTAGAGTTTGTTCTGGAACTCGCGATATCCCCCGATGTTATTCGAGTTTTCGTTACTCGATCGATGATACTTTACCATTTGTTTCCAAACAGATACACTACATGAACAGTTCACGGGGGACTAATCCTCTTATACGATAGTATTGCTACGTAACAGTGACACGGTCTAAGCGTTCGACGATCGTATCGTGAAAAATGGTAGGAACAAAAGTTCGTATTGAACGTGAAAAGCTTATAGGTGTATCCTTTTACAAAATTGCGTCCACCATTTGGTTGCGTCTGCGAAACTCTCGAAGACCGATTTTCCATTGGACAATTGCTTCTTCGTTGCGAATGCTAACAAAATAAAAGTACTGAGACACGTTATGGATGGTCTTTTCAGAAGCTTTGTTAATCTTTTCACGTATTTCAAACTTGGTTCATTTTAAGCTGCGGTAACATAGTTCCTTATAATTTTTGAAAAATTAATTTTTTTAATGAAATTTATTTGGTTAGGTTTCTTTATTACAATTTTGTTAGGTTATGGTTATGCTAAGGTTAGGTTATTTTAAGGTTAGGTAATGTTAAGGTTATGATATGTTAAGGTTAGGTTATTTTAAGGTTAAGTAATGTTAAGGTTATGTTATATTAAGGTTAGGTAATGTTAAGGTTAGGTTATTTTAAGGTTAGGTAATGTTAAGGTTATGTTATGTTAAGGTTAGGTTATTTTAAGGTTAGGTAATGTTAAGATTATGTTATGTTAAGGTTAGGTAATATTAAGGTTATGTTATGTTAAGGTTATGTTATATTAAGGTTAGGTAATGTTAAGGTTAGGTAATATTAAGGTTAGGTTATGTTAAGGTTAGGTAATGTTAAGGTTATGTTTTATTAAGGTTAGGTAATGTTAAGGTTATGTTATGTTAAGGTTAGGTAATATTAAGGTTATGTTATATTAAGGTTAGGTAATGTTAAGGTTATGTTATATTAAGATTAGGTGATGTGAAGGTTGTGTTATATTAATATTATTTAATGTTAACCTTAGGTAATGTTAAGGTTATAGTATGTTAAGATTAGGTTATTTGAAGGTTATGTTATGGATAGGTTATGATGAGGTTATGTTATGGTTATGTTATGTTTATGTTGTGTTAAGGTTATGTTAAATTGTTTCATTTGAATTTAGACGAAGTTAAAAAAATGTTCTTCTAAATCAGATTCTAAGTTCGATCAAGTTCAACCATTCATTGTAAAAATGTTTCCAGAAAAGCATCCTCCTAAAAGAGTCCTTATAAATATCCATTCATACACGAGTTTGTATCACTTATTATTTTTTGATTATATTAATATTCAGCGAGAAAATATTTCGTGGAGTAAACTCGTAAATTTCCACGTAACAAATTGCAGTGATTAAAGTTTCTAATTAAAGTTTCATGTCGCAGCCATTTTCTGTGAGCAATGTCCGATTAAAATAGGCTTCGAATCCATTATGAATCGCGCTCCTCGCCATGACACGCGATACAATTACCTCACTCAGGGTGGCGTCGTTATTCTTCCACACCCCCGTACCGTTGTCTCCCTTCAACCACCCGCAAGAGATCGTCAATTTCATTAATATTTCGCCGTGGATATTATCGTGCTTAATAACCCCGAGTTAACGGCCTTACTCTTTCTCGCTGTAAATCAACGCCATTAATACCGCGACCAACGCGCTTGTCGCCTCTATCGTCTCGCCTCGAGTCATTAAAACGAGTAAATAATTCCTTCGCGTTGGATACCCTGAAAGCCGAGTAAAATCGTTTCATTCCGCCGAACAATTATTATTCGAACAAAAATCATTAATGCATTACATCCTGCAAATTGCACTGACAATTATTGAAAATCACGGTAGACAATTTTTAAATACCGGTTCAATCTTACTACTTTACGTTAATAGCGTTGTTGAGAGCAAATTTTTTATCTTCTTTTTTACATATCTTATGTTCCGTATTGAAAAGTTCTGAATTGTCAGATTTCTATAACTTGGACATTTTTTAATATAGTACCACATATCACGTAGTAACACATACTGTATAGTACCACATAGAACAAGTACAGTAACATACACCAAAGAAAAAGTATACAAAAAACCTAACTGTATAGATACACAAAAGTAACTTGTTATCAAAAGAAGAAAACTGAAACTCTGAATAGAAAATGAATGAAAGTAATTAGCAGTAAATGATGCTGACGAAGATTCGCTTCCTGCGAAGTTAATATCAAGTTCCAAAAACAATATACCATAAAGGGGTTTTGTTCAAAGCAACCGTTGACGAAGGTCGATGATCGTCGTCTCCCTTTTAGCATCCATGTAAATGGAAGCAAACTTCGTTGCCGTTAGTTCTCGGAGAGCACGACCCCTTTAAGGAACGGTAAGAGGTACAGTCGAGAGCAAATCTGTCCTCTCTAGGGAAAATGTGGCAATTAAGGGTGAAGAGTCCTTCTAATCCATTTTTAGAGATGTCTGAGGATTTGGAAGTTTGCTGTGTTGAGAATTGCGATTGCAATTTGGGGATTTGGGAATTTCAAGGCTGTGGGGATTTAGGGGGTAGGGATTTAGGGGGATGGGAATTTAGGGGATAGGGATTTAGGAGGATAGGGATTTAGGAGGATAGGGATACAGGAGGATAGGGATTTAGGAGGATAGGGATTTAGGAGGATAGGGATTTAGGAGGATGGTGATTTAGGAGGATAGGGATTTAGGAATACAGGGATTTAGAGGGATAAGGATTTAGGAGGATAGGGATTTAGGAATACAGGGATTTAGAGGGATGGGGATTTAGGAGGATAGGGATTTGGGAATACAGGGATTTAGAGAGATAGGGATTTAGGAGGATAGGGATTCAGGAGGATAGGGATTTAGGAGGATAGTCATTTAGGAGTATGGTGATTTAGGAGGATAGGGATTTAGGAGGATAGGGATTTAGGAATACAGGGATTTAGGAGGATAGGGATTTAGGAGGATGGTGATTTAGGAGGATAGTTATTTAGGAGGATAGGCATTTAGGAGGATGGTGATTTAGGAGGACAGGGATTTAGGAATACAGGGATTTAGGGGGATAGGGATTTAGGAGGATAGTCATTTAGGAATACAGAGCGTTAGAGATACAGGGATTTAGGGATACAAGGATTTGGGTATCTACTGATATGAGAATACGTGAATTTAGGAGTGCAGGAATTGGTGGAGCATAGAATTTGTCAAGTTTGGGATTTGAAGATGCAGGAAAATGGGCAGCTAGGAATTTAGGGATATGCAGACTTGGAGATGTAACTTTCTCATCTTGAGACTTGCAGAATACAGAAATTTAACAATCTAAGAATTTGAAGCCATAAGAACTTCCGAACCATGAAACTTAGAAATCTTGAAATCTGCTACCTTTCAAATTTGAATATATAGAAACTTGATGACCTTTTAATTTGTGGACGTCGAGAAAAAATTCGATCTGAAAAATCCATAACTAAAAAAACATAAATACGTGAAAATAAAGAACCCGTAAATTCACGTATACAAGTATGTACACATTGAAGTATGTGCACTGAAAGTTGCAGCCTCGGACATAACAGTTCTGTTACTGCAACAACTAACACGCTCTTCCCTTCATTTCCGGTCGGTTCAGCAAGCTTGGCCAACGAGCAGGGCTATTTTTGCTCTGCAAATAGATGATTTATCTGGTTGCTCCTGGCCAGATTTCGAGCTCTTACCAACACTAGCATCCCTGTTTCACCCATAGATGTCTTCGAAGTTTGCGCTGGAGAAATGCTGGAGCATTTAACACGACGGTTTGTTTATCAAAGACATCGGAACTGAAGGAAAGAGAGACGTCTTCATTTGGGGACATATTTGATTTAGATATCTCGGGAATCCTTCGAAAGTTGCAGATTTCCCTCGAATTTTTAATGCTACTTCTCCAATGTAAATACTTGCTGACTTAACTTCGTTCTTGATGTCGATTTGTGGTCCTTTTGATCTTTTCGACTGGGAAATTGTGTTTCGCGCAAAGTGTTTGGGGAAACGAATTATGGAACTGTAGTTTGAGATTGCTGTTTCTCTTTTGTGCATACTTTAGGTTTATCAGATTGTGAAATTAGTAAGTTAGCAAATTATCAAGTTTCAGATTTGTTAAATTGTCGAACTATGAAATTAAGAAATTGTGTTGTTAGACTATCAAGATTTTATATTGTCAAATTATCATGTTGTTAAGACATCAAATCATTAAATTATTAAATCATGCAATCATCAAATTGTCAAACTAAGAAATTAACAAATTATGTTATTAGGTTATCAAGATTTTATATTGTTAAATTATCATGTTGTCAGAACTTGGAAAACAGGTAATTAGAAAATTTGGGAATTTGGGAAATTGGGAAATAGGAAATTAGGAAATTTGAGAATTTGGAAACTTGGGAATTTGAGAAATTGGGAAATTGGGAAATTGGGAAATTGGGAAATAGGAAATTAGGAAATTTGAAAATTTGGAAACTTGGGAATTTGAGAAGTTGGGATATTAGGAAATTTGAGAATTTGGAAACTTGGGAATTTGAGAAGTTAGGAAATTGGAAAATTGGGAAATAGGAAATTAGGAAATTTGAAAATTTGGAAACTTGGGAATTTGAGAAGTTGGGATATTAGGAAATTTGAGAATTTGGAAACTTGGGAATTTGAGAAATTAGGAAATTGGAAAATTGGGAAATTGGGAAATTAGGAAATTTGAAAATTTGGAAACTTGGGAATTTGAGTAGTTGGGATATTAGGAAATTTGAGAATTTGGAAACTTGGGAATTTGAGAAATTAGGAAATTGGAAAATTGGGAAATTGGGAAATTGGGAAATTAGGAAATTTGCAAATTTGGAAACTTGGAAACTTGGGAATTTGGGAAATTGGGAAATTAGAAAATTAGGAAATTTGCAAATTTGGAAACTTGGAAATTTGGGAATTTGGGAAATTGGAAGATTTAAAAATTGAGAAATTGAAAATTTGGAAAACTGGGAAATTGAGAAATTAGATTATCAAGTCTTTATATTGTCAAATTATCCTATTAACAAATCGTCATATCCTTAAATCATTAAACCCAATCTAACCTAACCTACCTAATCACCCTAATCAACTTACCTACCTAATCTAACCTAGTTAACTAATTTACCCTAATTAACCACCCTTCATTTCACAGCCTACATTATCAAATAAATACTATAATTTTCCCCGAATTAATCCTCGAATTCACGTCTCGCAATAATTACGCGAGATTAAATTACCAAAACAGTTCAAATTTCTCCAAAGCTTTTAACGTAACCAAGAGAAAAAACATAATCCTATCCCTACATTTCTCTCTCCGTTTCCGCGTCACTCGTAATCCACGCAAATAAAATTTTCCCCAGCGAAGAAGCTTCTTTCCCTTCGATGCTCGCAAACCAAGTTTCCTGTTGCATTTTTAACAAACATCGAGATATTCTCGCCGACGCCTCTCTCTCGAACGCCATCTTTGTTCCCGCTAATTTTTCCCTCTGTTTTCTTTTTCGGCGAGACGCGAAAACGTCCAGGAGCATTTGTCCTTTCATCAGGGTTTACGGTTCCGCGATTCAACGGGTTGGGTTTTTAAAAGCTGTTCCTTTGATCTACACGGTAGATTCTAATTAAATCAGGCGACTTCTCTGCCGGAATTCGAGCGCGCTGTTGCGTTTTTCGCCATTTTCTTTGCGCGTTATTCTCGCAATCCGTGATCAACGGAGATGGAAGAAGCGTTTTCGGACGAAAATTTTATACGGTATAATCTGGCTCTGCCGCGTGAACTGTCAAGACTTTTCATGAATTCTCCAAAAATTATGTCAACCGAATGCTCAACTGTATTTACGTCCCCGGACTGCGAACGTTTGCGAGAGTTAAATATGCAAGATGTGCATGACGTCTGTGCACATAAAATATGCATACGGAAGAGTATGCAAAATATGTCATCAACGCGAGAAATATAAATTTAGTCCGCGGAATATTGTTGCAATATTAAAAAATGTATACGTTTGTTTTGGTTTATTAAAGTTATTGTGGAAACGTGAAAAATATAAATTTAGGTGGCAGAATGCTTCCTGTATTGCGGTGTTCAAAAATTTATACATTCTATGTTTTTAGATTTATTCTAGTGCGTTGTGGTTATTGTTGCGATGGTATTTAAAAAATTAAAACTGGTATTTAAGAAATTAAAATATTTGAGATTTTCGGAAATGAATTAGTTTGATAATTTATAAATATCGGACGCGAACGAATCATCCCCACGATTATTTCAAAGCCACAAAAAATATAAAAATATATGTAAAAATTTATAATTATATAAATCTTATTATACATTTTATTAATGATACTTCGTTACAGTGAATATCGCACCCGAACGTATCATCCCCACGATCATTTCATTATATCACGTCTCCCTCATTAAAAACATCGTCATCATCCCCGTCGTCGATCACTCATCGATACGATCGTTAAATAGATGCCCCCGACGATTGAATGCTCGCGCAATATCGTCCGGATAATCGTGCTCCGCCATATAAAGGATCACGTAGCTCATAATACAGGGATCGTGCGGAATTAAATTAAATAAATCAACATGCGGCAAGGTACGTTACGTAATCTGGATTGCAGGTAAACAGCGGCAGTAAATATCGGGCGGTGGCGTGCGAATTCCAGCCATTTTGAACGTGCACCGAAATATTTCCATATTCCGATAGCACGGCGGCGTAACCGGAAACGCGTAACAGGGAGTAACAGTGTTGCGGTTTACACGAAGCTTGCAGTCACGTAGATCCTGCAAGATGCGCGACTGCGACCGGTTACCCGCTGCCAATTGTCATCCCTTTCAATTTCCACTGTTGCATCGTAAAACTGCGCTGCGACTCCAATAAAACCAACGGCCATCTTTGACGGCATGCAGTTAACGGCACGGTACTTTTCGCGAACACCGCCGTAAACAAAAAGGAAGGAATCAGGAAGTGCTTGGAAGGAAACACGCGATAGGAGAGAACGAAGTTATCGGGGAGCATTCGGTGAATAAACAGGGGAATGGTTACGGAAATATCTAAATAAGTAGTATGATTGCATGTTGTATGGGGATTTTGAGACGATATTTCACTGATTTTGTGCAGCACCTTAAGAGAAAAAGAACTTACCAGGGTCAAAAGCTTCTAACAGTTTGATCCAATCATAAACTTCTTAATTTGGGTGTTTGAAAATGTATACATCTGGATTTTAGTTCTATTTTTTGATGTTTTTTTTTTGTTAATTGGAATGATGTCAGAGCATCACGTCTCCCAAGGGACTGTTACGACATGCACGTAATAATTGTACTATTTCTATATATATTAAAACACAATTGTAATAACAATTTTAACAAACTAAAATGTATAGTGTTTGAAAAGAAACGAAAGCAATTAGAAAGAAGAGGAAACGCTTTCTGAAAAGATAAGTCCATGTACAGAACAGTGAACGTTAGAGAGCATTGAAAAATTAGGCTGGAAGGTTTTGTCACGTTCGCTTTGTAGCCCAGATCTCGTTCCATTAGGCTTCTTTTTGTTTGACCCCCTCTGAAGGAGGTACTCGTAAAGTCAAGTTTCACAGCAACGAAGAAGAAGTGAAAACAAATGTTCAAAAGTGGTTCAGACTTTGACACAAAAAGTTCTTTGGTACTGATGTAAAAAGGGTGGTAAATTCTACTAACTGGGGGATGATTGGGTACGATGATTATGTTGAAAAGTGTACTGTTGTTAGATTCAATGAATGATTGAATTAAAGTGCACCAATATGCTAATTAACTTAAAAAGACTCGACTGATGTGAGTTATTCAATGTAGCTTCAATGATGTTACCTAAATAACTAACCTAACTAATGTATTTAGATTAACTAACCTAACTGATCTACCTTGATGCACTAACCTAACTAATGTATTTTGATTAACCAACCTAACTGATCTACTTTGACGCACTAATCTAACTAATCTACCTTGATGCACTAACCTAACTAATGTATTTTGATTAACCAACCTAACTGATCTACATTGACGCACTAATCTAACTAATCTACCTTGATGCACTAACCCAACTAATCCACTCTGATTAACTAACCTATCTGATCTACCTTGATGCACTAACCTAACTAATGTATTTTGATTAACCAACCTAACTGATCTACTTTGACGCACTAATCTAACTAATCTACCTTGATGCACTAACCCAACTAATCCACTCCAATTAACCAACCTAACTGATCTACCTTGATGCACTAACCTAACTAATCTACCTTGATGCACTAACCCAACTAATCCACTCTGATTAACTAACCTATCTGATCTACCTTGATGCACTAATCTATCTATTCTACCTTGATGCACTAATCTATCTATTCTACCTAGATGCACTAACCCAACTAATCCACCCTGATTAACTAATCCATCTGATCTATCTTGATGCACCAATCTAACTAATCCACCTTGATGCACAAACCCAATTAATCCACCCTGATTAACTAACCTATCTGATCTACCTTGATGCCCTAACCTAACTAATCCACCTTGAATAAGTAACTTAACTAATCTACCTTGATGCACTAATCTAATCTACCTTGATGCACTAACCTAATCAAATCCACCCTGATTAACTAACCTATCCGATCTACCTTAATGCATTAAACTAATCTACCTTGATGCCCTAACCTAACTAATCCACCCTCAATAAGTAACTTAACTGATCTACCTTGATACACTAACTTAACTAATCCACCCTGATTAACTAACCCAACCGATCTACCTTCCCACACTAATCTAATCTACCGCAATACACTAACCTAACTAACTCACCCTCATATGTTCCCTACACATCCCCTATACATTCATATAAAAAATCGATTTGGCCGAAAGCATAAATCTGCCAAGTGTCTTCCGATCACTTATTGCTTATATTCTTTGCACCCCGTGGTCGTCAAAACACGACACGTGACGAATTCGAACAATTTCTCGGCAGCATTTTATTTTCAATAAACCGGTTGCACGCGGTTCGATGACGTTGAAAGCACGCCGTCGCTTATCGTTGACCCCCATAACTTCGAAAGAAAAATCCGTCGCGGGTCACTGGCGGACCCATAACGGGGAACGTGTTAATATTTTCCGCATTTTGCTCATAAATCCTTCGACTTCTAGCCGGTAACCGATATCGAAACACGATTTCAGCTTTATGCACCGTTTACGTCCACTATTGTATCAATATTAATCTTTTGATCGTGAATTCTGCTTTTCTAATCTTGGGTTAATACAAAAATTTAAGGTTTCTTTATACGTTTCTTATAAGTTTATGTATATTTACTTTTGTAATGTTCTTTCATATGAACACATATGAAAGACACTTTTATATTTTCAACACATATGAAAGACACTTTTATGTGTTCTTTCACTTGCATGAGGGCTTTTAATATTGTGACTATGGGGATGGGGAATGACTTGTTCAGATGAACCCTTGACTGAGGGTAGTTTGCCCCAAGTCTCACGGAAATAGCTTTACTCATAGTAAACGGTGAGTTGTCCAAGATTGATAAGGGTAATTGGTCATCTAACCCCATTATCAATTTTCCAGTGCCAGAGAATATATTCTGCAGGGACATTATTTTTTAAGAAGCTTCCCTTGTAGAATAATTCACACAATATTTATTCACACAGTTGAACACAGTCCACATAGATTTTCTAATTATACATAACATGAAAGATTATCTGACGTTTTCTAGAAATATAAGTTTAACTAGTAAAGTACAAGTTTAACTAGCAAAGCACAATTTTAACTAGCAAAGTACAAGTTTAACTAGCAAAGTACAGGTTTTACTAGCAAAGTACAAGTTTAACTAGCAAAGTACAATTTTAACTAGAAAAGTACAAGTTTAACTAGCAAAGTACAAGTTTAACTAGTAAAGTACAAGTTTGACTAAAAAATGAAATAAGGGTAAATAAAGATGTCTGAAATGGAAAATTTGTATACAAAGTGCAAATAAATAATTAAAGACTAAATAAAGTAAATCAAAATAACCAGAAATATAGCTTCTTCACTTGTAATGTATGCACGAGTTATAATATACGGTACGTACTTCAGTTTATCAATATTTACCACCGAACCTAAGCTTCACCGGAAGCTATCAAGTTTATGGGGGAGGAAATAGGGTGACGTTTAAACAAATTTATTGTCGTAGATAAGGGACATGCTTTAGGTCGTAAAACAGGACGACTTATTCAACATTTGCAACTTTTACATAAATGTGTTAAGAAAAAAATTGGAATTCGGAAATTTAGGAAATTGGGAAGCTTAGGAATTCGGAATTTCAGAATTTGGAAATTTAGGGATTCGAAAATTTAGGAAATTGGGAAATTTAGAAATTGGGAATTCTGGAATTAGGAAATTTTGGAATTCGGGAATTTAGGAAATTGGGAAATTTGGAATTCGGAAATTTAGGAAATTGGGAAGTTTAGAAATTGGGAATTCTGGAATTAGGAAATTTTGGAATTCGGGAATTTAGGAAATTGGGAAATATGGAATTCGGAAATCTAAAAATTCGGAATTTTGGAATTCGAAAATTTAGGAATTCGGAATTTTGGAATTCGGAAATCTAGAAATTCGGAATTTTGGAATTCGGAAATTTAGGAATTCCGAATTTTGGAATTCGGAAATTTAGGAATTCGGAAATCTAGAAATTCGGAATTTTGGAATTCGGAAATTTAGGAATTCTGAATTTTGGAATTCGGAAATTTAGGAATTCGGAAATTAAGGAACTCAGAAATTTAGGAATTCGAAAATTTCGAAATGTAGAAATTAATTAAAATTATCCTAGTATCCCACGAGCAACAACACAGAAATTAAAATAACGCGAGATAAATGATAAAGAACAAAAGGATGTCTCCCAAAACGCATGATCAATGTGAAAAAGCAGAGTAATAATTCAAATAATAATACAGACGTTTGCTTTTCAAGATTGCTTTCAACTGAAAAACTCAAACAATATATTCACTTCGAAATCCTTTGAATTATCCTCCTAACTATTGCTTTAGACATTTTCTGATCATAAATCTTCGTCGCAGCCAGATCCTAAGGCACTGTATTCTCTACAAAAATTGCATTCCATGAAAATGTCAAGTTCCTTACAAAGGACACACTTTTCTTAGGCGGTACAATTTTTCAATTGGGGATAAGCATTTTTCATGGGACCGGGCGTGTTAAATGAAAACGATGAAGAAGTCGAAATTTTCGAATTCTTAAATTATCGAATTACTAAATGTTTGGATTTTTAAATTTCCGAATTTCTAGATTTTTAGGTTTATAATCTTCCGAATTCCAAAATTCTGAATTCCTAATTTTCCGAATTCCAAATTTCTGAATTCCTAATTTTCCGAATTCCAAATTTCCGAATTCCTAATTTTCCGAATTCCAAATTTCCGAATTTCTAGTTCTCCGAATTCCAAATTTCCCAATTTCCTAAATTCCCGAATTCCAAAATTCCGAATTCCTAATTTTCCGAATTCCGCAATTCCGAATTTCTAAATTTCCGAATTCCAAAAATTCCGAATTCCAAAATTCCGAATTCCAAAATTCCGAATTCCAAAATTCCGAATTCCAAAAATTCCGAATTCCAATATTCCGAATTTCTAAATTTCCGAATTCCAAAATTCCGAATTCCAAAAATTCCGAATTCCAATATTCCGAATTTCTAAATTTCCGAATTCCTAATTTTCCGAATTCCAAATTTCCGAATTCTAAAAATTCCAATTTCCAAAATTCCCGAATTCCAAAATTCCGAATCCCTAATTTTCCGAATTCCAAAATTCCGAATTCCTAATTTTCCGAATTCCAAAATTCCGAATTCCTAATTTTCCGAATTCCAAAATTCCGAATTTCTAGAATTCCAAATTCAAAAAAAAAAAATATCGTCCGAACATTAAATGCGGTTACAAAATAAATAGTTACTCAGAGAACAGAAGGAGAAGAATCAGTTTTGTGGACAGCTCGTTCACCAGACTTAGCTCCGTTAGATTTCTTTCTCTTGGTAGCACTCAAAAATATTGTCTTTCAAGAAATACCGACTATACTGGAAAATATGGGACAACGGATTACTGCAGCATGTGCTGGAATACATTTCAGAGACGGTAAGACGTGCACGTGATTCAGCAATATAAAGATTGTAACTTTACATTGACGGAAATGGTGGACGCATCAAATATTTCCTGTAATGGGAAAACATTTATTTTCCCATGGTCTACTGGCATAATTTAAAGGAAGGTTTTCTTGGAATGTTGCTGGAGTAGCAACATTTTTATTCGATGTAAAAAGAAATGTCTGTGAAATAAGATTATTTTTTGAAGTTATCTAAAGTTTCAAAGAGATTTGTAAGTCTTGTTTCATTTTTGTGATGAGATGTTTAAATACAAAAAAAAATTTCTTTTGGTTATCATTATTTTAGTTCATTAGTTTGTATTATATTGCACTTGAATAATTAAAATTGAGTTTGGAAAATAATTTCAATTTATATTTTGTTTCTTTTCAATTGTTGTATTATTTAATTTAAGTTAAACTGAAATTATTTTGAAGCTATTGTTTCATTCAAACTGCAATTGTTTTCCATCGTGTATTGAATGATAAAAACGGGGTTGCAAGTTAAACAATAAAATTTGCAATTCATGTTGCAAATGATTTGGTAAACGATGTTTACGAAAATACAAGAAAAGGTATTGTTTCATGGGGTAGATTTTCGAGGGATATTTTCATAAAACATTTTACAATAATAAATATGTAAATGCACTCACGTCATCGACTTCCCAGCCTTGTTTTTGCCAAAAATAACAGCTGACAAAGGCAGCAGCAACCACAGCCAAGGGTCCAGCACCCCCAAGCTCGATCGCCTCGCTTCCAAATACTGCCACCAGTCCACCCCCTAATAACATCAGTACTCTCAGGGGGACCACGAACGGCTGAAACATTAACCGGTTGAAGGATCCATGAGAATGGTCTTCTGGGATAATCGTTTATATCCTGCTATTAACACTTCCATTCTTACTAATCTTTAAATGAATTAACACTGTATTGGAGTTTTGAATTTACGCGCTTTTAAAACTCTTAAATGAAGAAATTCGCGGTCCTTCGTTTTCTGTTTTTGGTTGCCGTGCAGCGTTTTGTGTTTGGAGAATCGTTTGTGACTTCACGTTTTACGATGCCCGGCGTCTTCTTGTAATAATATATTTTGCGTGTTTTAATAAAAATAACTGCGTTCACTATTAAAAATCCATCACACTGGATGTGTACTTTATTTCAAATTAACGCTAAAACTACCAAACCCGTCCGCTTTACTAGTTTCTTATTATAAAGTACACATTTTGCTGAACTACATTCCTTGAAATCAGCATTGATTTTCAAGATAAAGTATAAATATGTGCACTAATTAATATTTCGTCGTTTGTTTATTTATTTTTTAATTTCAAATTAAGTGCACATATGTCGATAAGTTTAGTGTTAAATACTGATACGTGTACTTCATTTGAAATTAAAAATGAAGTCGAAAAATAAACGACGAAATTACGGATTGATTGTTTGATTCTTCAAAAAAATTCATCTGCAAAATATTATGAATTATACTGACAAAATATGACGAAAATATTATATTAACGATATACGAAGATTTTTCAGCGAATATTATACACCGAAGCTCGGTCTGCTGAATTAATTAGTCATGCTTGGGTTAAGAGGTTAATCAATAGGTTGTCGAGTGTCATGTTCTGGAATTTGTCGATAATAGTAATTCCATGTAAGCCATATGCACATAGCTGTTTACCATATGCTACTTTCTATGTGACAATATAATTGCCTTTTTTTAAAAATAGTTTCCGTAGTTAAGGGTGGCAATACCTTTAGACAGATGATATTTGTGAATTTTTTTTTATAGGACACCTTTGTTTTGCATTTTCGAAATTTCAGATATAATTTATTATAACTATTGCCTGTTACAGAATATTTTCTGTTTTGCAAAATATTTCAAAATGCCGGAATTATGGCAATCCTTTCTGGAAGTGTTTTGGCGTGTCTCGTGAATCGGCGAGGGTTCTAGCGGAAGATATATTGCTCTGAAGTTTGCAGACAATGTTTCGAAAACTAACATTCACAGTTAGTAGACGAACCTCAGAAATGTGCAAAATATGTAAAATTGAAGAAATGGCGCGTTTAAAGAAAAACTTTGAATTTTATTGAAAATTTTTGCAATGTTCTACAATAAAAACTTTAATGTTCAATTTATTTCATACTTTTAGGTTCATATGTTAGATAGTATTGTCATGGATATGTGCACAAAATTTGAGCGCGATTGATAAACTAGTTTTTGAGTTATCAGCCACGGCAATTTTAAGAACGTAGTTTTGAGAAGAACGCGTTTAAAGTTTCAGTCCTCCGCACTGAACGTGTATACTCGCGGCGCTAATCGACCATAACCTCAAAAGGGCTTCGTATTTCACTTGCAAATTTTGAGACAATATTTTTAAGATGTTAAACTAACATTTTATAAAAAAAAAATTTTGTAATTTTTTAAGATTCTAAATTCCCCCCTTAAGAACCACAGCATTCGTTTTTCATTTCCGAGATAAATGATAGCGCTCCGTCAACTTTTATTCGTGCAAAATAAAAAATAGATTACTTTAGAAGGAACTGATAGGTTCTCCCCAGACGATGTTTCTTCCAGTTCTGTACTGAAGGAAACAAATAGCAATCTCTGATCTTTCGTATACCTGTACGAATCGGTTGAAATCGATGATGAACAGAGCAAATTTTCTAGCACATCTGTTCGTAGGCAGAACGTTATATTCTTTGACCATTGGAAAATGAACAAACAGAGAAACTTTTCCTTATAGGTATTTTCATCTTTTTCCTTCGTTGTTATTAAAATCGTGCTCATCGATTTCTCAAAGGTGAATAATGCTTTCTCTATGATCGTATATTAAATCCGACCTGAAAATGGAGCTATTTGAAATATCATATGAGGGGACTTTACGACCTTTGAAACACCGATTTCATTCGAACTTTGCGCAATTACTAAGAACGAAAGTAATAATTTTGAAAGATTACAGCAGTTTTTTGTGATATATGACTGCTATGGAAACTGGGAAATTTAGAAATTTAGGAAATTGGGAATTTTGGAATTAAGAAATTTAGGAAATTGGGAATTTAGAAATTGGGAATTTTGGAATTAGGAAATTTAGGAAATTGGGAATTTTTGAATTAGGAAATTTAGGAAATTGGGAAATTTAGAAATTGGGAATTTTTGAATTAGGAAATTTAGGAAATTGGGAAATTTAGAAATTGGGAATTTATGAATTAGGAAATTTAAGAAATTGGGAATTTTCGAATTAGGAAATTTAGGAAATTGGGAAATGTAGAAATTCGGAAATTTAGGAAATTGGGAAATTTAGAAATTGGGAATTTTCGAATTAGGAAATTTAGGAAATTGGGAAATTTAGAAATTCGGAAATTTAGGAAATTGGGAAATTTAGGAAATTGGGAATTTTGGAATTAGGAAATTTAAGAAATTGGGAAATTTAGAAATTGGGAATTTTAGAATTAGGAAATTTAGAAATTTGAAAATTTAGGAAATTGGGAAATTTAGAAATTGGGAATTTTGGAATTAGGAAATTTAGAAATTCGGAAATTTAGGAAATTGGGAAATTTTGAAATTGGAAATTGTGGAATTAGAAAATTTAGGAAATTGGGAAAGTTAGAAATTGGGAATTTTGGAATTTGAAAATTTAGGAAATTGGGAATTTTGGAATTAGGAAATTTAGAAATTGGGAATTTTGGAATTAGGAAATTTAGGAAATTGGGAAATTTAGAAATTGGGAATTTTGGATTAGGAAATTTAGGAAATTAGGAAATTTAGATTTAGCTCCATTTTAGTCCTAAATTAATTTTCTGTTATTCTATCTGGGTCTCATTATATAATTTTTTATAGTCATTGTCAGTCAAATATATTATAATTCTTGTTAGTTATTGTCAGTTAAATACAATATAATTTTTGTTAGTTAATTTGTACTGAATTAGTAAATCATGTCATGTGTGTACATAGCCATATGTACAATGTACATAGATAATTTATATTGCCAAAGTTTAGAATAATAGAGGGTGTGAATTCAACAACGTGTTGTAGGTGGGTGGTTAAGTAACAGCTTTAGAAAACCTAGGATCTAGAGTTCAAAACTCTTAAAACTTATTTAAAATTTTTTTATTTTCTTCAACTTCAATCTTCTAAATTTTTAAATTCCAATAAAAATATTCATTTTTCAAGAATTAACAAGTGAAAATTCATATGTTATTCCCATCTGAACTTAAATACATATTAACACTATTCATCACACGTGTGAACTAATTTATCACATATGAACCTGCAAACCTCTGCAAAATTTGCAGAATTTAAAAAATTTGATCTCGCCAAAAAATTCTCTAAAGACATTTCATACATCTAAAACATTATTTAGACTAAATATTTTCATTGCACGGTTACTTAACATAACAAATTTTAATTAAAACGAATTCTTGAACAATGTCAAACCCACATGTATTTTTATGTACATAATCCAATTTATTCTGAAAACTGGAGCTCTAAAAGAAGATTCAATTGCAGTGCGCGAGAGATGTTTTTTTACTCAAAGCATCATAGAAAATGGTTCTGTTTTCCATATAGAAATGGAATAGTTTGATAGAACGTAGAGCGGTATTCATCGTTGCGACGATGAGTATTACTTCTGTGTATCCTCCATCCCCTTTTAGAGCTTTAGGTTTTGAAATAAATCGAAAAATATCCACAGAAATTGACGCGTTCATTTCCACTTTGATAGCTGTTTAAACGTTTCTAATATGATAATTCATTTCATTTAGAGAGAGTTTCATGAACGAAACAGATAAAACTGATTTTACCGAAATACGTAGATTTATCGGGGTTGAAAAATCGTAGTCATTTTGATTTAAAAATTCACTTACTAAAGTAGGGAGGAACATTCTAATATGAGGGATTTTAAACATTGAAACTTGTTAAATATTTAACTAAAAATATTTAGTTGAATCAAAAGTTAAATACAAGAGATTTTGAAAATGGAAATCATTCATATTTGACAAACTTGATAGTCAATAAATTACAACATGAACAGTTTCATTTGGAACAATTAAACATTACTTATAATTTAACTGCACATGTCACAGTCCTAACATCATTAATAATTTGACAAATTGTCCTATTCTCTCTTTATTCAAAAATCTTATTAATATAAATGCACCCTCATTCTAAAATTAAAAATGAAGCTGAAAATATTGCAATTAATAAGAAACTTGAAAAAAATAAGTAACGATCATCTGATAAATTAATACATTTACTCGAGTTATTTTTATCGAAATCAAGGGTGGATCAATTAAGGGTAACGAAAGAAATCTGCGTCGACGATCAGATTATTCACCTTGACCTCGTCGAAAGTGCACCCTGTTTCACTCCCCTTTCTATTCACTCTGAAATTCTTCTCGTCCTCGTCCTCACTTCATCTCCGGGCAATTTCGTCGGCAGCCACAGTAAATCCGGCCGCTTTTAACGAGCGAGTCGTTAAGGTTAAGCCACACTTTGTGAAACTGCACGGAATAAGACATGCCATTCTCCCTCGTCTTTTTTTTCCCTCCACGAACGGATCGAAGATTCTCTTCCGTTTGAAATTTAATTCAATGACGTTCGTGAATTTCTCCTCCCTCTCTCCGTCCTGTTCCCCTTTGCTATTTCCGATCGTTGTAAAGTTTGCTCGGGGACGGCTTGATTACCGGTAAGATTAAGAGGGTGAGTTAACCGTTACTCGCTAATGGCGAAATCAGTTCAATTTATATGACTTTTTTCCGTTTAATGCTTTTTCTTCGACGAACATTTGTATCGTTCTGGATACAAAAGCGGAACAGATTTATTCTGAAATTCTGTACCTGATAATGGCACGTAATTCTCTTGCATTTCTTTTTGTCGGGAAAGTATATCGAGGTAAATATCAAATAATGCAAGGCGATTATTGGGTAAAGAAACACTTTTTATTCACATATGCTTTTCTCTAAAATATCAAATAAAATAAAATCATTTAATGCCTCTTTTTTACCTGTTGCTGAATTATTTTTTATGAAATAATTTCTTTATACAATAAATAATAGTGTACGAATATTAACTGCACCAGGTGCAGTTAGAACAGTTAGAACTATTCACAGTTAAAATATTAAAACGAATAGAGACCGATAACATGTATTGACATTTGTCAGGTGCGACAGAACTAACTCTTCATAACTATAATATTAAAACAAAGAAAGTTGAAATGTGAATTGTTGGCCATCTCTATTGATTTGTCAGGTGCGTTCGACAGAGCTATTCACAACAATATTGAAATAAAGGAAGGTAAAATATGTCTATTGGCAGCGATTATCAAGTATACTTATAGTTTTATTAAATTTTATTTATTGAATTTTTCCCAACAAAATTCTCAAACTAAAAGTTCTAAAGTGGAAATACAGAGCGTGGAAATTATAGCGCGTGAGAATTACGGCGCGTGGAATTATGGCGCGTGAAAATTACGGTGTGAGGAATTATGGCGCGTAGAAATACAACGCGTGGAAATATGGCGCGTAGAATTATGGTGCGTGGGAATTACGGCACGTGGAAATACAGCGCGTGGATTTTACGGAGCGTGAAAATTACGGCGCGTGGAATTATGGCGCGTGGAAATTACGGCGCTTAGAAATTTCGGCGCGTGGAATTATGGCGCGTAGAAATTTCGGTGCGTAGAAATTTCGACGCGTAGAAATACAACGCATGGAAATACAGCGCGTGGAAATTACGGAGCGTGGAATTATGGCGCGTGGAAATTACGGCGCTTAGAAATTTCGGCGCGTGGAATTATGGCGCGTAGAAATTTCAGCGCGTGGAATTGTGGCGCGTAGAAATTTCGACGCGTAGAAATACAACGCATGGAAATACAGCGCGTGGAAATTACGGAGCGTGGAATTATGGCGCGTGGAAATTACGGCGCTTAGAAATTTCGGCGCGTGGAATTATGGCGCGTAGAAATTTCAGCGCGTGGAATTGTGGCGCGTAGAAATATAACGCATGGAAATACGGCGCGTGAGAATTACGGAGCGTGGAATTATGGCGCGTGAAAATTACGGTATGTGGAATTATGGCGCGTAGAAATTTCGACGCGTAGAAATAGAACGCGTGGAAATACGGCGCGTGAGAATTACGGAGCGTGGAATTATGGCGCGTGAAAATTACGGCGCGTGGAATTATGACGCGTAGAAATTTCGATGCGTAGAAATAGAACGCATGGAAATACGGCGCGTGGAAATACAGCGCGTGGAAATTGCGGAGCATGGAATTATGGCGCGTACAATTATGGCGCGTAGAAATTACAACGCGTAGAAATACGGCGCGTGGAAATTACGGAGCTATTGATTTGTCAGGTGCGTTTGACAGAACTATTCACAACAATATCGAAATAAAGAAAGGTAAAACATATCTATTGGCAGCGATTTTCAAGTATACTTATAGTTTAATTAAATTTTATTTACTGAATTTTCCCAACAAAATTCTCAAACTAATCGTTCTAAAGTATTAAAAATATTCAAACTCGAAATCAGAGCGTAATTACAACATAACCAAAGTTAAGACTTAGCAATACCATCCATCACCATCCCCCTGACAAACAGCCGCTCCCCTAATCACAGCATAACCGAAACAAAGCAATTAGAAATTTGATACAGCGAAGAACGAGGTTGTATAAGATTTCACTAAGGGTTGTATTGTCTCATCTTGATCAGTTTCAAGCACTGTTATGAAATTTTCGTGCGTCCACAAATCAGCTAGACAGCCACGTAACCCGCACGTGTTCACGGCGATCAGTTGGCGTGGCTACACGTGATGATACGATCTCTCTTAAATGCGTTGCGATATTGCCATAAGTCGCTGAATATTGCGTCCTCATGTGCGGACCAACGTGTGTGCACGCGTGAATAAGTAAACGCGCAGCTAGACTTTCAATAGATGCGTGTCTCCTGGAATATTGCCCGGTAGTTGATTTTTAGGACTGGAAAGTAATCTCGATTCCACGTGCTGTTGGAATCACATATGGATATGGCTATGGGAGCAAATTATACTCGGGAGATTTCTTTCCAAAACGACAACTCAGAAATTTATTTTACGCTATTCAATAATAATATTCATTTACTTTGTAATATTTATATTGGTTTGTAATAAACTTCACTGGGGAACATAATACAAAATTGTTTACTATTTTGCCATTTAATTTTGATGCCTAGAATACATGCAAGATATGCATACAATACAAACAATATATAAATGTTAGTACATTTATTAAATAAATAAATATTGGTAAAAACACTGGCTATTTTAATACACTTTTATGGAGATGAACATTTTTATTAGATAGAATAAAAAATATAACACCATTTGATTTATTTTTATGGATTTACAGATGAAGAAAAGTAATGAAATTTTTACCAGCTATTGTTTACTCGTGTTAACAATTAATTAAGTAGCTGTAAATAAAAAAAGTCGTAACCTCGTAGAAGTTTTGTTTAATAACAAAATTTAATAATTTAATGTTAATCCGAAGAATATTTCAGAATATTTTAGAGACAGAAGTTTCGACCCGCCAGCCATTTTATTGCTTTCACTACCACGTCAATGAGTTTTACGATACGGAGCCGTGTCGTTTTTCTCCCCTTTTTTCTCGTCCGCAATCGATCTTCGGCAAGAAACGCAGTCAGATTCGATTCCAATATCTGCGAACTATGGTCTCAGTTTTTACATCATGCGCGTTCTCTATGCAAACCATCTTTGACTGTTTTTGTTGCGTCACCTTTCTTTTCATGAGCACGTACGATTTATTGATATTGGGAGGGGTTAAGGATTGATATCTCCATATTGATGAAAAGTAAACATCGTTGTGGAATAACGAATAGGATTGAATAACTGCATGACAGTATTACAGATAATTTTTATACTTAAGATATGACTGCTCCACGTTATGAATGTGTATATGTAAAAATATATGTATATATGTGCATATATGAATATACATATGTGAACATATGTTGTATATGAATATATGTATGTAACATATACATATGTATGTGTATATGAGTATATGTATGTATACATGTGCATATATGAATATACATATGTGCACATATGTTGTATATGAATATATGTATGTATACATATGTATGTGTATATGAATACATGTATGTATACATGTGCATATATGAATATACATATGTGTATACATGTATGTATATATGAATATGTGTATGTATACATATGTATGTGTATATGAATACATGCATGTATACATGTGCATATATGAATATACATATGTGTATACATGTGCATATACGAATATACATATGTGTATACATGTGCATACATGAATATACATATGTGTATACATGTATGTATATATGAATATGTGTATGTATACATATGTATGTGTATATGAATACATGTATGTATACATGTGCATGTATGAATATACATATGTGCACATATGTTGTATATGAATATGTGTATGTATACACATGTATGTGTATATGAATACATGTATGTATATATGAATACATGTACGTATACATGTCATATGTACATATGAACATATGTATGTATATATGAATATTGTTTACCAATAAACAAAACATTAATATTTTTACCCAGCACTGCTATTAGATAAAAAACGTAACACCACAAAATACCAAAAAGTCTACTAGTGATGTACTACTTATCTATTCTTGAATTTACCAAAACCCTTAAATACCCGGTAAAAATGACTCTCCCTCGAAATAAACAGCTCGTATCACCCTTTTAGTTATTTTCACGTACACTTCATTTTCGAAGTCCGTGCGAAGTTCCTCGTATAATTTTTCGCAAGCCGTCTTGGCTTTTTCGTTGCAAAGTAATTTTCATCGTTCGAGAGAAAAGAAAAGCGTCGTTCATTTAACCGACCGCTGAAACAAAAGGCAAGAATAACTGCCGGCTGAAATAAACCGGCGCGTTGAATTAATTAACATTCCGCAAACCATGAAGCAATTTCCCCTTCGACACTCTTCTTTTCTCTCTTTCCGATTCGCGCGTTTCGCCCGTTTAGACCCGCGGGAATCGCGATTCTCCGGCCAATAAAACCGCGGATACTTCGTTACTGCGGTTTCTCATTTTTCGAACAGCGACAAAACGACGGAATACAAAACACGAAACAGGATATTGGACAGATTGTACGGTTCAAATATTCCGTTGTCTTTTTCCTTGCACGGTATTTCGTGGATATTTGTAAATATCGACATTGCAAGAATTTGTGCGACAAAAATGTATCAATTCGCGGCATCCTGCATTTGACGGTGTCAAGAGTTTAGCAGATTTTCGGGTCGAAATTCACCGGTCAGCAAGAATGCGATTCGAGATAAATCGTAGAAAGAAAGGAGGCTCAGTGAAGTGGTAGAGAGGGTTGGGGGATGAACACGAGAGGCAATGCAGGTGCCGATGCGGCAACCAAGTGCTGGCCGGCTTTCCGACCGAATCCGTACACAAACATTTAATTCGCGCAAATCGATAGACGCCGCTAGGCAGCTAGGACCAGGACCCTCCGGTTGAATTTCTCTTCAATTGAATTTTAAATCTTTCGCAATCGATATCTCGCAGACTGTCACGCGTACAATCGACAGGGAAGCTTTCTTGGGAGATGTGACGGTGCTGTTACTCCTTGCTGAGTTTCAGCAGTTGGGTCTTTGGATGTTTAGTGGATTTTGCATTTTTAGGAATTTGGAGGATTGGGGAATTTGGTAGTTTGCGGAAGAAAAATTTGGAAATTTGGGAATTTGGGAGATTTGGGATTTGGGAGATTTGGGATTTGGGAGATTTGGGATTTGGGAGATTTGGGATTTGGGAGATTTGGGATTTGGGAGATTTGGGATTTGGGAGATTTGGGATTTGGGAGATTTGGGATTTGGGAGATTTGGGATTTGGGAGATTTGGGATTTGGGAGATTTGGGATTAGGGAGATTTGGGATTTGGGAGATTTGGGATTTGGGGTGAGTGGAATTTGGGGAATTTGGGATTTGGGGTGAGTGGAATTTGGGAGATTTGGGATTTGGGGTGAGTGGAATTTGGGGAGTTTAGGATTTGGGAAACTTGGGATTTGGAGATTTGGAAATTGGGAAATTGGGAAATTGGAAAATTGGGATATTGGAAATTTGGAAAATTGAAAAATTGGAAAATTGGAAAATTGAAAAATTGAAGAATTGAAAAATTGAAAAATTGAAAAATCGAAAAATCGAAAAATCGAAAAATTGAAAAATTGAAAAATTGAAAAATTGAAAAATTGAAAAATTGAAAAATTGGAAAATTGTTAAATAGGGAAACAAAAAATCAATTACGAAATAGTCCCAAATTTTGTCCCAAAGTAAAATTTAATAGAAACCTCAAAAATCCTCAAAAATAATACTCGAGGTATTCGGTCACTAGAGGAGACCCTTGACAGAAACTGGTACACGTCAAGATGTTTAATGTACACTCTATATGCATAGACTAAGTACCCGCATTCATGTTCCAGATCATTGATCAGTTAATTGGTTTTAATTGATCAGCTAATCAATTAAAAAACTGGAGGAGGGTGTTCCAAATGAGGTTGAGATGATTACCCCTGTACGTGTACTGGCTAATGCTATTGGAGTTCGTTATTTTTAGAATTACCCTGTATTTTCTTTGACGAAAACCTTTGAACTTTGCCGACTATTTTAACGAAAATTTTTTGTTGAATACCGTGCTTAAAGTCTGGGAACTTTCGAGTTGAGAAATTTGGAAACTGAAACATTTTACAAATATTCAAAACTTTTGTTGTATAAAAAATAGTAAAATTTTGAACGTTGCTAAAGTTTCAATACTGCATGGAAACAGTATTTCCAACGAACCTATGTTCTATCAGACTATATGTATTGTCTTTTTTTATATTTTCTATGAACACTCCATCCGTAACAATATAACGAGAGTCAGCTGCGTTCATCGGTATTTATCACTGATCTAACGAAGCATCCAATAGCATTAAAAATAATGCCTTTGTTTTTGCCGCAAGCTCTCTAAGCACCGAGTACGGGCTCAATTTATATTCACATTTCTCTCGATTTCTTTAGCATACATTTTTTTATACGAGTAGAAGATATTTTTTACCGTTATTAAAAAATGGAGATGAAGACATACTGGATTCTTAAGACTGACGTGATTTTTGTGATTATATCTGCATCAGTTTTAATATCAATTATTTTTAATCCAGTATCTCAATTTTTATTATTATTGCTCAATAATACGTCAATATTAATTCCAATTCCCATCACCTCTCAATTAAAAAATTGTTCATATATGTTCATATAGCCAGCGAAACAAAACACTTGAAATATTTTCAGAATACAAGTTTCATAAAAATATTACGACGCAAGTATGTTTGCGCTAATTGTCAAGTGCAGAATGTGCAAAAAAATATGAATGATTGCAGCAGCGTTATAATAGAATATCAGTATGATTTTTGCATACACTGTTTCAAACGCATACGTTTTATTTCCAAACTGTATGGCTCGCGAATAAACAAATATAATTCTCTTCAGGCCACAACAGCGTTGCACAGATAACTTTTTTGGTTCGATATAAATTTTACGTATTTCCCGATCAGTGCACGATGTTATCGCTGATTTAATCAGCCTACCATGCAATTTGCATGCAAGCTTTTTTCTGCCTCTTTGTTTGCGATTTATCGAATACATTTGCACGATCATCGTTGTCCGATTATTATCGGGTCACAGATCGGTTAATTGAATGTCCATCGTTGTAAACCTCCCAAAATTAATTCCGAATTAACTACTTAACACTGTAACTAATATTGCACTCAAACAAATGTCTCACAAAGTTTTAGGTTATAAAAGTTAAGGTAGTTTCTTTGAAATCTTCATCTTCGTAATAGATAAAGTTTATAATAATTTATATTTTATTTTTGAACTTCATCTTTAATTTCAATACAGGTTCGTCTTTTGAATTATTAAGGAAAAAGAGATTACGCGCAGACGCGAGAGCGACAGCTTCGAGCCTAAAAAAATTTAAATTCCTTAATATAAATTACTTGGAAATTATGGAGTGTGGAGTTATGGCGCGTTGAAATTTCGGCGCGTGAAAATTACGGTGTGTGGTATTATGGCGCGTAGAAATTTCGACGTGTAGAAATATAACGCGTGGAAATACGACGCGTGGAAATTATAGAGCGTGGAATTATGGCGCGCGAAAATTACGATGTGTGCTTTTATGGCGCGTAGAAATTTCGACGCGTAGATATACAACGCGTGGAAATACGGCGCGTGGAAATACAACGCATAGAAATTATGGCGCGTGGAAATACAGCGCGTGGAAATTACGGAGCGTGGAATTATGGCGCGTGAAAATTACGATGTGTGGTATTATGGCGCGTAGAAATTTCGACGCGTAGATATACAACGCGTGGAAATACGGCGCGTGGAAATATAGCGCGTGGGTATTATGACGCGTGGAAATACAGCGCGTGGAAATTATGGCGCGTAGGAATTACGGCGCGTGGAAATACAGCGCGTGGAAATTACGGAGCGTGGAATTATAGCGCGTGGAAATTACGCCGCGTGGAAATGTAGCGCGTGGAAATTACGGAGCATGGAATTATAGCGCGTGAAAATTACAGTGTGTGGAATTATGGCGCGTGGAAATACAGCGCGTGGAAATTGCGGAGCTTGGAATTATGGCGCATGATATTATGGCGCGTAGAAATTTTGGCGCGTAGAAATTTCGACGCGTAGAAATTTTGGCGCGTAGAAATTTCGACGCGTAGAAATACAACGCGTAGAAATACGGCGCGTGGAAATTACAGAGCGTGGAATTATGGCGCGTGGAAATTACGGAGTGAAAAATTATATCACTTAATAATTCAAAAACAAAGCTTCAAACCCCATTTGTGCAACCATTTTGTAATAATAATTTACATCGTTATTTTTTCATTTATTCCAAACCCAAAATTATTTTCATATAGAGTTCTTACATCGCGATTCTCATTCGGTTAAATACATAGGAGAAGACACGAGATTTCGCAACGACCGAGAACGTGTTGCAATCATATAGACGAAACGATATTTCGTTTCCGACCAGCGCTTCTACCTTTTGAAGACAGAAGACACGAAAAAAGACAGAAAGCAAATCTATCGAGAAAGCTTTTGATATCCTACGAACAGAACGGCAAAGATACGAGGAAATACGAGACAAAAATCTTTTGCTACGTGAGCGTATCTCGAGCAAATATAATAAACGTCTTCAAAAATACGAGTAAATTTTGTTTGCAATGATTCAACGGGATGGAACTAAATTTTTCTGTCGATGTTATACACAACAAACAACCGGAAGCGTAATTTTATCAACACGGGCTAGTGTTCTCTACTTTCATACAGGAAAATGATTTTCTGTAGACTGGATATTTTTAACGCGTATCAAATGTTTTGTACATCGTTATGTTGTTCTTTATTTGTAGACATTCGATGGAAAGTCAAGGAAAATCTTATGTGTAAATATTTATCTGTAAGAATAGTGTTGGTAATATTTCGTTTGTACATAAATAATAAATTGAAGTGAGCCAATGTTCCAATTTTCCAATTTTTCAATTTTCCAATTTTTCAATTTTTCAATTTTTCAATTTTTCAATTTTTCAATTCTTCAACTTTTTATGTCTCCAATTTTTGAAATATTCAGTTTTTGATGTTTCCAATTTTTTAAATATCCAATTTTTCAAGTTTCCAGTTTTTCAAGTATTCAATTTTTCAAATTTTCAATTTTTCAAATTTTCAATTTTTCAGGGTTTCAAATTTTTAAATTCATCGATTAATTTGGTCTAATGGAACTTTTGACCCACTAATCCGGTTATACCCATTTTAAACATTGAAATTCCTATATTCCACGAACCTCTAGAAACGTATCTCTTCGCGCACTCGCAACTCATAATTTCTTCAACGGCCACTCGATCTTCCCATCGCGAACATAAACAGTATCACGTCCGACACACAAATAAACGCAAAAGAAGAACGTTTTACCTTGCGAAATAGGTTTAGAAAAAAAAAAAGCAGCCACGTTTTGCTTCCTAAAAGAAATTTACGACGGCGGTTCTTGCGAACAGCCTCGTCGTTCGTGTTGCGTTTCGACGAGAAGCTCATTTCTCCGACCTCCAAGTCGATGTTTTCATCCAGCTTTCATCTCTTCTTATCCACGAGCGGAGCTGAATCCGCGAGTTGCTCATTCAAGATCCTCGCCGTGGAAAAAGCTCGCGGAAAAGCTCATTGTCTTCGGCCGTTTCTTTTGTCGCTGAATCGCCGTGCACTGCCATGTCAACCATGTCTTACCGTCTGCACATAACACACTATCTACACGTCACGGTGATGTACCTTAGCCTCTATTTAACCGCATGTGTGTCGCTTCGAAGCGAGAAATTGTTGCGAGAACGTTGAGCGATCCGTGTCATCGCTAGATCTACCATTTTCCTGTATTCAAAACACTCGCTGCTTTTGAACTTCAAAGCTTTCAGTGGTTTTACGAATTCGACATTTTGGGACGTTCGACATTTTAGGGCGTATATTCGTGTTTTGTTGTTGGATATTTGGGGAATTTTTTACATTTAAGAAGTTTGGAAATTTGGGGAATTTAGGGAATTTATCGAATTTAGGGACTTTAGGGATTTGGACAATTTAACAATTTTAGGAAATATGGGGAATTTACAAAATTTATGGAATTTGTGAAATTTAGGAATTTTAGGAAATTTGGGAAATTTTGGGAATCCAGGAAACTTAGGATATTTGGGGAATCTAGGGAATTTAGGGAATGTAGGGAATTTATAAAATTTATGAAATTTATGAATTTTAGGAAATTTGGGGATTTTTGGAAATTTAGGAAATTTGGGGAATCCAGGAAACTTAGGATATTTGAGGAATCTAGGGAATGTAGTGAATTTATAAAATTTGTGACATTTATGAAATTTAGGAATTTTAGGAAATTTGGGGATTTTTGGAAATTTAGGAAATTTGGGGAATCCAGGAAACTTAGGATATTTGAGGAATCTAGGGAATGTAGTGAATTTATAAAATTTGTGACATTTATGAAATTTAGGAATTTTAGGAAATTTGGGGATTTTTGGAAATTTAGGAAATTTGGAGAATCTAGGAAATTTAGTATTTTTGAGGAATCTAGGGAATTTAGGGAACGTAGGGAATTTATAAAATTTATGAAATTTATGAAATTTATAAATTTTAGGAAATTTGGGGAATCCAGGAAACTTAGGATATTTGAGGAATCTAGGGAATGTAGTGAATTTATAAAATTTGTGACATTTATGAAATTTAGGAATTTTAGAAAATTTGGGGATTTTTGGAAATTTAGGAAATTTGGGGAATCCAGGAAACTTAGGATATTTGAGGAATCTAGGGAATGTAGTGAATTTATAAAATTTGTGACATTTATGAAATTTAGGAATTTTAGAAAATTTGGGGATTTTTGGAAATTTAGGAAATTTGGAGAATCTAGGAAATTTAGTATTTTTGAGGAATCTAGGGAATTTAGGGAACGTAGGGAATTTATAAAATTTATGAAATTTATGAAATTTATAAATTTTAGGAAATTTGGGGAATCCAGGAAACTTAGGATATTTGAGGAATCTAGGGAATGTAGTGAATTCATAAAATTTGTGACATTTATGAAATTTATGAATTTTAGGAAATTTGGGGATTTTTGTAAATTTAGGAAATTTGGGGAATCCAGGAAACTTAGGATATTTGAGGAATCTAGAGAATTTAGAGAATTTAGAAAATTTGTGAAATTTAAGGAATTTATATAATTTTAAAAATATATGAAATGTAGAGAATTTATGAAATTTACAGATTTATGAATTTAGGGATTTTATGAATTTAGAAAATTTAAAAAATTTAGACAGTTTAAGATTTAGAAATTTTTGATATATATAAATTTACAAATTTGCAAATTTGTGAACATAGAAAAGTTACCATCACAATAGTTTATTATACCTAGCCACCATTACAATAATCATTTATTAAAGCTTAAAAAAAAACTATACAATTCAGAGTGTTATTCGTACCAGAATCGATTGACTGTTAAGTGATTCAAGTGACCGTGATAGGCTCATAAATGATGATTGGCTTACTAAGTGTTTCTTCTGAATTAAATCAATCAAGCATTATACTTGCAAATTAATCGAATTTGGTGGTTGCTGCACCCCTAAATTTCCTCTCGTGAACAAACAGGACGTTTTCATCTAAAATTCATTCCTGCCTTGGATCTCTACCGAAGGGATGAAGTTACATTGAATTGATCAATATATCGTTTATTAATTCACAATGAATAACTTATATAATGATTCTTCGTTTCAACGTAGATTAACCATTTCACAAAAACTTCTTATCAATGAAAATTTCTTTAATAGCCGTCAGTCGGTAATATTTTTGAAGAATTTATTTGAAAAAACTTTATGTACATTTATGAAACAATTCAACGAACGTATACGAACAAAATTACGATACATTTAATGCAACTTTAATATTTTCCTCTGTGTGATAATTATTAAAGCAATCTTCATCAATCACCACACATTAAATTGTAAATAATCTTCACTATCGAAAATAAGTAATCCGAGATCCTCAGACGAGTTCCATAAATCAGGTGTTAGCACAATCAACGCCCGGACAATCATTTAATCATCCGTTTAATCCGTAAAATGTCACATCCGTTCCGCAGGAAGAAACGAGCCAACAAATCTTCTGCTTTTCTACCGGTGAAATGATAATCGTGACGTCGTACAAAGACAAATATAATTACGTATCCTGGTAAACGTTTACTTAAGCCTCGGGAGCTATTCGACCAAGGAATACGTACAAATTTAATCAAGGATCAAAGTTTACTTAGGTTTAAGCACGTTCCAGCAAAATCACCTCGGAGAGAGACAGAGAGAGATGAACTGAGCTTTGCGGTGAGTAGCCTCTTAAGGATCTAAACTATATCCTCCGAGTACATAAAGTATGAATTAGATAACTGACCGTTTGCGTAAAACGTTTCTCACTACGATAATACAAAGTTGGAATAACGACGATTGAAACTGCGAGAGAAGAGAAATTACTGGGATACAAGTAATGTATGCGTTAAATACAAATTTAGGAATTTTTATCGAGTTCTCGTTTTTAGTCAACCCTCGTTATCGACGGAGGTTGTCGTATTTTGTTAACTAGTACACATTTTGGATGGTCGATCAATAAAAATTAAAAAGTTTCTGGACATCAAAAGTTATTGACAAAGGGTCCATAATTTTATAGGCAATAGATATCTAGCTGCCTTAGAGAAGATGTGTCGGAGGGGTTGTTGCTCTGTTGCTGAGTTTCAGCATTCGGGTCTTTGGATGTTTAGTGGATTTCATATTTTGAAATTGAGAGATTGGGAAATTGGGAGATTGGGAACTTGGGAGATTGGGAAATTGGGAGATTGGGAAATTGGGAGATTGGGAAATTGGGAGATTGGGAACTTGGGAGATTGGGAACTTGGGAGATTGGGAACTTGGGAGATTGGGAACTTGGGAGATTGGGAACTTGGGAGATTGGGAACTTGGGAGATTGGGAACTTGGGAGATTGGGAAATTGTGAGATTGGGAACTTGGGAGATTGGGAAATTGGGAGCTTGGGAACTTGGGTGATTGGAAAATTGGGAGATTGGGAACTTGGGAGATTGGGAACTTGGGAGTTTGGGAACTTGGGAGATTAGGAACTTGGGAGATTGGGAAATTGGGAGATTGGGAACTTGGGAGATTGGAAAATTGGGAAATTGGGAACTTGGGAGATTGGGAACTTGAGAAATTCGGAAATTGTGAGATTGGGAAATTGGGAAATTGGGAACTTGGGAGATTGGGAACTTGGGAGATTGGGAAATTGTGAGATTGGGAACTTGGGAGATTGGGAACTTAGGAGATTGGGAACTTGGGAGATTGGGAACTTGGGAGATTGGGAACTTGGGAGAGTGGGAACTTGAGAAATAGGGAAATTGTGAGATTGGGAACTTGAGAGATTGGGAACTTGGGAGATTGGGAACTTGGGAGATTGGGAACTTGGCAGTTTGGGAACTTGGGAGATTGGAAACTTGGCAGTTTGGGAACTTGGGAGATTGGGAACTTGGGAGATTGGGAACTTGGGAGATTGGGAACTTGAGAAATTGGGAAATTGTGAGATTGGGAATTTGGGAGATTGGGAACTTGAGAAATCCGGAAATTGTGAGATTGGGAACTTGAGAAATTCGGAAATTGTGAGATTGGGAAATTGGGAGATTGGGAACTTGGGAAATTGGAAAATTGGAAAATTGGAAAAATTGTAAAATTGTAAAATTGAAAAATTGAAAAATTGAAAAATTGAAAAATTGAAAAATTGAAAAATTGAAAAATTGAAAAATTGAAAACTTAACTAGTAAATCCGAAAAATGTATAATTGGGAAATTACTAAATTTGAACTTTAAAACCTATAGAAACGAGAAAACTTCAAGAGTTCCCTCTACAGTTTCGCGAATAAAAAAACTGTCAAATATACGCGACCGAATTCTCATCGAAAACTGAACGTTTCCGTGACGTGTACATATTAAAATATTCCATAATTCATCACCCCCGTCTTTACAATTTTAAATGGGAATAATTTCAATAAGACTTTCATCGTGATCGATATTTTGTTCGTGTTTCACTCTCCCCTTAATTCCCAGACCGAAACAGTTTCTTGACAAAATAAAGCGGGCTACAGTCGAAAAAGAATTATTGTCGCGTACATCGATTTCATCGCGCGTGAAGCTCTTTTATTTCAGGACGATAAAACGTTTCCCTTCGAACGCGTGATTTTAACCGAAGTATTGTTTTCAATTTTCGGTCTGCCGTTTCCCTCAGCCGTCTCCACGATGCCCGCTTTCATTTTTACCCTCCCGGCGTGTCTCTGTTTTTCACCTTTCGCTCGAAATGCGCCGTTGAATAGCTCTGAAGGAACAGCAAATCTACGGAGACGTCGATTCGTTTTATTTGGAAAGAAACGGGGACGTGTTTGCGCGGAGAAAATTTTATATAACACGATACGAGCGACGAGCGACGAGACGGGACTGTCTTTTTAGTTCGGCACCAATGTAACGCGTAAATAATACAATTTTACTTGACAGAAATAGTATAATTTCGCTGCGATACGTCTTATAATATAATTTCAACTTTATCGCACGACGTTGTATCACGATCTGTTTATTTGTCTTCTCATTCGTTTTTGGTGTTCTTTTTATTTGCGCTCGTTTGTAATGTATTGTTTGCTTCAATCATTCTTTTGATTAGGCGCTTTATTATTATTCAAGTACTTCATAATTACCACAATTTTACAACATCAAATTACAACATTGCAATTTTTAAAATCTTCAGTCCAAACAAAAGTTAAAAAATTCCCAACTATCCAACACCCAAAGTTGTCCAAATATTTTTCGAAAGCTTCATCGACGCATTTTGCGTTATTTTCAAACGGTTTCACCACGCAACTCGTCATCCCGTATTAAAGTATTAAAATTTCGTCTGTCTCTCCGTACCCGTCTCTAATTCTTTTTTCAAGGTGCCAATCGAAATTTACTCCGACAGATTCCAATCTCGTGTCCTGTCGGAGGCAGGTGCCGTTGGCACAAGTTTTCATAAACTTTGTCACCGACATTATTGACACCAAATTCGACGACAAATGTTACTTTAATACGGCCACCGTTTTGCATCATGAATATTCACTTATCCGCGTCAACTTTCGTTAAATCCGCGCTGCACGTTTGTAAATCGATTTCGAACTCGGACATCGATACCTCGGTTCTTTTCCTACCTCGAGCTGTTTGAATTTTTTATACCGGAATTTTTTTGAAACCACGGGAAAAATACGGAGTTTATTCCTTCCTTTCGAGTTGCGAGGACTCTGTTTGGCGAACACGTTAACGCGATGCGACAAGTACAGTTTCGATGTAGAAAATGAAATTAGTGGCTTCAATGTCGTTCTAGGAATGATTCACGACTGGTTTTTTGTTAAAAGCGTCGTTACAAGGATTTTTCCATTGAGAGAGGTAGAAGAGCGATATGTAAAAATAGTACGTTTTTTATTTGCCTTCGCTTTTGAGAAAATCCAATTTGAAAAATCGGGAAAATATTTGGAAATGTTGGGTAGTGAAAGAAATTCATTTTTTTGAACAAA
The DNA here is from genome assembly GCF_050947335.1 of Megachile rotundata. Lineage (NCBI taxonomy): Eukaryota > Metazoa > Arthropoda > Insecta > Hymenoptera > Megachilidae > Megachile > Megachile rotundata. Next base: position 14,394,532 of record NC_134991.1, read on the forward strand.
TAATACGATATTTCATAGAAAAATTATTTCTGTGTTTAAATAACTGGTACACAAATAATATTTTGACGTAGCACTTGATGAATTAATATAACAAATTACCAAGACAAATATTTATCAACGTTTAATAATTTTGAAATTTATAAAATTTAGAAACATCTTTCAAACTAAGAATTTAATTTGTGAAATGAAAATTAATAATTATAGCGAGTTATGTTCTCGCGAAAAGTAAATATAACGAAGAATTAACGATAACCGATGCCCGAGAAGAATGTTAGAATGCACTCGCAAAAAGTATATTTCGCAAAAAGTAAATTAGCATCGTACCATTCCGTACTATAACTCGGTAAACACAAATGTATGCAGTTTTAGTTTGTTCTCATTTCTACAAGAGAATCAGTTTGTATACCTTCTGCAGCGAACAGTGTATACAAAATAAATCTGTGAAAATATTCGTTCCGCACACGGCTAGTAACCGCCGCCACCGCAGAGACATAAATTCGCGCTTTCATTCCCGAAAGTGTTAAATTACTCGAATAATCTCGACTCGGGGCTCGAAGAATGTCTTCAAGATGCGAAAACGCACTTCAATAGTGAGAACCGTGCAATTGTTTCGCTGATCGACCTACTGGCCTGTTTCTGGCTACCTCGCTACCTTCTTAAACGTTCGTTGCCTCGAAATTCAGATGAAAATTCACTTTCTTTCTAGATAATTTAAATTGACAGTTTTCAAATTTGTCGATTGTCTTCAGAAATATTTTTATTAACTGCATTTATTAAACGAGAACGTCACTGATGTACAATGAAGGACGCCATCTTGGAGGCAAGGAAAATATACAAAAAATTAAAGTATTTTTTTATTTCAAATTCATGTCTTGGTAATCTTGTTAACTCATTTTGTCTTGGTGTATTGATTTACATTGCATTCATTGACTTTCATCAAACGTGAAATGTACACATGTGTCATGTGTGTAACATAACCTAACACATATGAGTACTGAAGTTTGTAATATGAAGAGATGTATTATTATTTTTATTGTAATCTTGTTAACCCATTTTGTCTTGGTGTATGAATTTACACTTCATGCATCGACTTTCATCAAACGTGAAATGTACACATGTGTCATGTGTGTAACATAACCTGACACATATGAGTGCTAAAGTTTGTAATATGAAGAGATGTATTATTATTTTTATTGTAACAAATGGTCTTATTTGCTGAATAACGTTGTGCTGAATATCTGTAGAAATGGATTAAAATTGCTATAAATCTCATCGATTTTTGTGACTTTGAAATGTGTTACAGATAACATTCTGCATAAAGGGGTTGGGATCAAAGTACGTATTACGCAAATATGAAAGAGGGTAAACAGAAAGGAGTAAAAAGAACATGAAAAGTATACTATAATGAAATGTTGAGAAATAAGAAATATTACTTATTAGGTCCCTACTGTTTTTGTGATTGAAATAACAACTTTTGAGTACTAATATTAATTATTCACATCGAAATTTTTCATCTTACCCCACGAATTACCTCCGATTACCTCTAATGAACCATATTGAATATCTTTCCAAAAACTACATATAACCCAGTTATTAACACTCTAAAAGTTGTCAATTATGAACAACCCCTGAAAAGGTTAACCTCAGAAAGTTTAACCGTTGATCTTCGAGCACGAAGGATTCTCAACACGTGCAATTTGCCGTTCGCTAAGTTCCACGTCCGCCTCGAATTATTAGCCAAAGTATGTTCGTCACGTATCCCTTTTCGATGAATCGCTAAGACGCGTTGCCCGTGTGCATCAACCCGAACTCCTGAGCGAGCCAAACCGGAAATACGTTTTGATATCCGCACGTCCACGAGCAGGAACTCCCAGGCCACGTGCGATTTACGCTCGGTTCGCGGCGGATCTTCTCGTAGATTTTTCACGGTCTCTTTCTCGCCTGCCTAGAACGCTGCGATAAACGTGGATTTATCTCGCGAAAGTGGATTTATCTGACGGTGGTTCCGTATTCGTGAATGCGAGAAATGCACGATGCAGCGCAGGGATGAACGACCCCTTTCGTCGTGACATCCCGCATTCGGATTTTTTTCGCTGCTGAAAACTCGAACAGTGGTTTGATACACTTACATAGACCTACTTTTACGACATACACAGATTTCGCGTGTAGGATGAAATTTCGGGGTATTCAATTCCTTGCTATTGAAGGATCGAGTATGAAAATTTCACTTTTATGTTATGTTAATGTAACATTATTTCATATGTGGAAAATTAGGACAGAAATTACTGAATACGTTGATGATATGTATAATTTGTTATTAGTGTGATAGTTATGTGATGAGTGGCTAAGAGCGTTTAGAAATGACTGCCTAAAGACTACCTCACTTTCCAAACACATTATCCAAATCTAAAAGAATTACAGATATTTGGAAAAATAATGAAGATAGCATATGATGAAGCAATGTACGTATATTCACATATGTTAATAATAATATATATATATACAGAAGTAGCTATGTTACTAGCATCAATAGTATATCAGGTGAATGTCAATACAAAATGGCTGCCTAAAGACTACCTCACTTTCCAAACACATTATCCAAATCTAAAAGAATTACAGATATTTGCAAAAATATTGAAGATAGCATACGATGCAGTAATGTATATTAACATATGTTAATAATGATATATATATACAGAAGTAGCTATGTTACTAGCATCAATAGTATGTCAGGTGAATGTCAATACAAAATGGATGCCTAAAGACTACCTCACTTTCCAAACACATTATTCAAATCTAAAAGAATTACAGATATTTGCAAAAATATTGAAGATAGCATACGATGCAGTAATGTATATTAACATATGTTAATAATGATATACATATGTAAACAGTAGTAGCCATATTACTAGCATCAATAGTATATCAGGTGACTGTCAATACAAAATGGCTGCCTAAAGACTACCTCACTTTCCAAACACATTATTCAAATCTAAAAGAATTACAGATATTTGCAAAAATATTGAAGATAGCATACGATGCAGTAATGTGTATTAACATATGTTAATAATGATATACATATGTAAACAGTAGTAGCCATATTACTAGCTAATGAATGATATCATCACAATTTGATCAGATCTTTTAATTTTGCCTTTTTAAAAGAAGATAACAAAAATGTAAAATCCTATAATTTCAGAAGCACATTTCTATATGCAGGAAATGAAGTTGAAAAGGTTTCGGTGTCAACATAAATACAGACGCGGTTCCAGTATGTGGTTAAAACTTTGGTCCATGATTTCCGTTTCAAAGTGCAATTTTTGTCAAATTCGCGGAGCAAACTTTTATTACAGTTTGTAAACAGCGATTTACATACGCCATCGAATAAAAGTTGTCAAGATTAGAATTTTTTTTCGCAAATTAGGTTCTGTTGTAGCATGATTTAAATAAAGTTGATTTCTGATGCGAAACGGGTTTCGGTTGATTAAAGCTAATTTGAAATTCATCACAGAGAGACTCTAAAACGAAAGATTTGCAGCATTGACTGAATGTATATTACAAATGTTGCAAATTTAATTTATTCAATTCTGTCGAATATTAATTAGCAGAGTTTAATTGGTCGAAAGTATCGAGAATCAATTTCCAATGAAATCATAGTTAATTAAAGTCAACGAATAGAATTAATTATTGGTAAATTGGAATGCTTCGTTGTAAAACTTTCTCGGCGTGCTCTGAATGCTACTTTTCGTTTATTAATTATCCGTAACGTTTACAGTTTCGAATATGTAATTATTCCTTGTCGGTAATTAACAAACTTTGGAGAACGTAACTTACAATTAGTTGCTATGCGGGTCACGGAGTTGTTACTTGTTATAGTAATGCAGAAATCAGATACCAGAAATTGCAAATTTCATATATAGTAAAATGTGGGGGGAGTTCTTGAAATGGCAGTACAACTGCGAAGAGGGTTACACGAAAAAATAAGGCAAGCTTCAATATTCTAAAAGTCTACAAATTTTAAGATTTCAAAATTTCAAAAAATTAATAATTCAAAATTTCCAAACTTTTGATATTCTTAAATTACCACATTCCCCAATTCCCACATTCTCCAATTCTCACATTTCCCAATTCCCACATTTCCCAATTTCCACATTCCCCAATTCCCACATTTCCCAATTCCCACATTCCCCAATTCCCACATTCCCCAATACCTACATTTCCCAATTTCCACATTCTCCAATTCCCACATTCCCCAATTCCCACATTTCCCAATTTCCACATTCCCCAATTCCCACATTCCCCAATTCCCACATTCCCCAATTCCCACATTCCCCAATTCCCACATTCCCCAATTTCCACATTCCCCACTCCTCACATTCCCCAATTCCCACATTCCCCAATTCCCACATTCCCCAATTCCCACATTCCCCAATTCCCACATTCCCCAATTCCCACATTCCCCAATTCCCACATTCCCCAATTCCCACATTCCCCAATTCCCACATTCCCCAATTTCCACATTCCCCAATTCCCACATTCCCCAATTCCCACATTCCCCAATTCCCACATTCCCCAATTTCCACATTCCCCAATTCCCACATCTTCACATTTCTACATTCCACCTCTCCCACACTCAAAGCTTCACAAATTTCGAAGTTAATTTCAAAATTGAAAGTCTAATTAAAATCTAAATCTAATTTGAGGATTTCAATTGACATAATTCTCATCTCGAAAAACGTAAAGAATTGTGTTTAAAAAATTACACAGTGAAATATACAGTGGAAAAATTATTTGACTGGAAGAATAAAGGCGTAATTTTTATTTAACGTTCATTGTGTTTCATTTTATTTGATACAGTATATATATCACATGTCACAAACAACACCGTGAGTCGACGTAAACTTCCAATCGATTTCCACTTCGTCACATTTGCACTTAATACTTCGTTGAGCTTAAACGTTCAAACAATACCCACGATATTTCGATATCTCGATATTTCGATTCTCCGGAGAGATTTCACGACCCATTTTCCGTTCTATCCTCTTCCGGAAGTTTCGCATGAACCTTGCGGCGTTCATAAATCATGCTGGGATTCGTTTCAGAAATTTCACGATTACATTGGTAGAATTAGTTATATCTAATAAAATTAATAACCTGAACACTATTATGAACTTTAGTTAACTTTAGGCAGAATCCACTGGTGGATCTGTTTTATGTTGTCTTCATTTGAGTAGGGTAAGCTTTCATATTCTGTAATAGCTTGTAATATTTTGTAGTTGGAACTTTTTGAATTATGTAACATTGACAGAAGTTGTTAATAGAAGTTCAAGTCATATGCTTACATATGTAAAAATTATATATAAAAATTATTTTAGTCACTCTTACAATTATTTGTATTTCAATCTGACTTTTCAATATAATATATATTATATTCAAATATTTATTATGAACATGAAATTCAAAAGTCGAGATAAACGAAACTCCACATGTCAAAAGTAGGAAGACAACTTTTCGTTCATGAAAATATTTACACACAAAGTGCATGAAAATTTATTGCCAACAAAAAGTGCAAATAATTATAATAACATTTCTACCAATATTTAGCAATATTAACTTTTATGTAAATATTCTGGTTTCAGACAAAAAGTAATCTTTAAAAGATAACCCTTTCAGCCTTTCTTTCATACTTCTATTTTTACCAAGTTTTTAAAATCGGTTCGATACTGGGTTACCTAAATATTTATCGAATATTGGAAACAACGTTGGTGAGGGATCTTTGAAATTGTTAATAAATAGAAGATCGAGGTAAAAGAATCGAAGTGTGATTGAAGAGTGTTTATGACAGAGCTCGAGAACTTTTGGCGGAGATAAATGGCGTCTGAATTGAAGAGGAATCTAAAACCGAAGAGCTTCGTAGAAACGTAAAGATTAAGAAAAAGAATATATAATTCATATTAATATTTTTATAAATATTTGCAGATTTAATTTACGTTTCAAATTTTTCAAACCTTTGCACAAATTTACATAAATTAAAATATGTTTAAATAAAATAAAAATGCACATCTGCCTCAATTTTCAAATTTTTCAAACCTTTGCACAAATTTACATAAATTAAAATATGTTTAAATAAAATAAAAATGCACATCTGCCTCAATTTTCAAATTTTTCAAACCTTTGCACAAATTTATATAAATTAAAATATGTTTAAATAAAATAACACATCTGCCTCAATATTTCACTTTCCTAAAAATCCATATATTTCCATACATATAAAGTAAAAAAAAACTTCGTCCATATATAAAGGAATATCCCGTTGACTCGTTTCGAAAAATCTGCTCGAGCGGCAGCAATTAAGAAAATCCCCGACATACCGGTCGAAATCGAGCAAAACGGGTTTGACTGTATCCCTTTTGGACAAACCGTGATAAACTTTTCCACAATGGTAACCAGGGAAGGTGAATTGCCGGGATACAGAGAGAGAAGCAGACAAGAGAGAAATCGATTTCCCAACAATCGTTGAAATTCGCTTCCGGCCATGAGAAAGTGGCTCGTCCGCCGCGAATCCGTGAACCAAGATGGTGGATGATCGGAAACGGGAGGAGGGAAATATAAAAAGTGGGCCAGTCGGTCGATCAACGAGAGAGCTGATATTTCAAAGGGTTAATTTTGTCCTTTCGACGTTATAACCACTTCTTGCTTTATTCGCCTGTATACTCTCATCTCATTTTTTTTCTGTGCTTGGAAGTCAATATTGCAATGTACTTTAATATAACATCTAATTTAGTATAATATGATACATTAAAATTTATACAAAATTAATATACTTATTCACATTCTATCATTTCTTTAACTTTTTATCTGATGAATATTTTAAAAATTTTTTCAATCATTTGTCTACACTGTACACAGTATGAAAAGTAATGGAACTTTTAAGGGAAATTTAAGGAAATCTAGCGCCATCAAAACAATGTGTTACCTGAAAAACCTCCCTTAGTTAAAATAAAAAAAAAAATGAATTTAATTCTTTTCTTTTTATTTAAAAAGTTCCCTCATTTCTCTGACATATTGTACGTCCGCAGGTTCACTAACTTTGCAAAATTCATTAACGCAAATAATTCTAACAATTAACGTAAATAAACTGAAAATATAGAAACGAGACAGCGTAAACTGGGTCGTAAATATTTTTCTTCGACATCGAGAATAGGAATCTTTTCGGTGCTTGATAGGATAAACTTCATTCGGGGCAGAAAGGGTGGTTGCATTGAAATGTCTGTGCAAAAGGAAGCTTCATTAAGGATGGAAAGCAACGCTAGGAGTCTCTTTTTATTTGAACAGCAGTCACAGACAGTGGCGGTATATTCTTGCTTCTGATTTGCAATCTGATTTTGGTGAAAGTAGGTGAGCCTGGAAAATTAGTTGATAACAAGACTACACACGATTCTTGTGAAAATTTGTTGCTCACTCGAAAGCTTCAAGTCGGAATATACGGTTCGATCTTTTTCGTTTTTGTAGATAAATGGCGCGAGTTTCAAAATGGAGGTTGTGTGTTGCAAAATGGACTCTTTAAGAATCGATGGAAAAGTTCAAGAAGAAAGTTGAAAAACTTTTTTAGCTGCACAATTATCTATTAATGAATTTAAGAAATTTTAAGGAAGATTGATATTCGATATAATACCTAACCTCACCGTTAAAAAATTCTTTTAGCTGCACAATTGTCTATTAATGAAATAAAGAAATTTTAAGGATGATTGATATCCTAACCTCACCGTTAAAAAACTTTTTTAGCTGTACAATTGTCTATTAATGAATTTAAGAAATTTTAAGGATGATTGATATCCTAACCTCACCGTTAAAAAACTTTTTTAGCTGTACAATTATCAATTAATGAATTTAAGAAATTTTAAGGAAGATTGATATTCGATATAATACCTAACCTCTCTGTTGAAAAACTTTTTTAACTGTACAATTATCAATTAATGAATTTAAGAAATTTTAAGGAAGATTGATATTCGATATAATACCTAACCTCACCGTTAAAAAACTTTTTTAGCAGTACAATTATCAATTAATGAATTTAAGAAATTCTAAGGAAGATTGATATCCTAACCTCATCGTTAAAAAACTTTTTTAGCTGTACAATTATCAATTAATGAATTTAAGAAATGTTAAGGAAGATTGATATCCTAACCTCATCGTTAAAAAACTTTTTTAGCTGTACAATTATCAATTAATGAATTTAAGAAATTTTAAAGAAGATTGATATCCTAACCTCATCGTTAAAAAACTTTTTTAGCTGTACAATTATCAATTAATGAATTTAAGAAATGTTAAGGAAGATTGATATCCTAACCTCACCGTTAAAAAACTTTTTTAGCTGTACAATTATCAATTAATGAATTTAAGAATTTTTAAGGAAGATATCCGATATAATACCCAACCTAACATAATCTTGTACTTCCATTTTAAATGTCCGTTCAACCTAACCTCAAAACCAGTTCACAACTTTCTAAATAGTCCCAAGATTATTGGCGTAACGTCCATAGAAGAATATGGACAAATAGCACGCAATAATTATCAAGAAACAATATAATAAGCAGCAGCTTCATCGTGTTGTATCTCTAAATTGATAATTCTGTCCCGACATGGCAGACTAAGACGGATAATGCACAATTTGCATCAGGACGCGAGAGTCACCGGTGTAAATTACGTCGAAACACGAGGAGAATAATAAATTTCCGCTGTTTCTCGCACGATAGAGGATTCTGGGCGTTTAGATGACGCTGAGTAATACGCGGGGAACACAATTTTTCTCAGAAAATTCACCAAACAGTGGACTATTCGCTTCGAATAAATTATACTCATTTGAAAGAGAAAATCATTTGTGACTATTTTTTATGGGACGTTAAGCGATGCTGATATCATGTACAAAGAATTGAGAACATTTTAAGTAAAAAAGTATAAATAGTATTTATTTATAGAAATAGTTTTTAAAAACTATTTTTTATAGAACGTTAAATGAGTCTAATATCATGTACAAAGAATTGAGAACATTTTAAGTAAAAAAGTATAAATAGTATTTATTTATAGAAATAGTTTTTAAAAACTATTTTTTATAGAACGTTAAATGAGTCTAATATCGTGTACAAAGAATTGAGAACATTTTAAGTAAAAAAGTATAAATAGTATTTATTTATAGAAATAGTTTTTAAAAACTATTTTTTATAGAACGTTAAATGAGTCTAATATCGTGTACAAAGAATTGAGAACATTTTAAGTAAAAAAGTATAAATAGTATTTATTTATAGAAATAGTATTTTAAAACTGTATATATTTTTATAAGATTTTTAGCTTCAGGTGCAAAACGTTAAAGAAGTTTATAAAAATGGAAATGCACGAAAGGTCTCGCAAGAATCCTCAGAATAGCCCTGAAGTTTCATCAAGGGCGTGAAAAATACACGTGTTTACTGAAATAAGAAAGATTAAAGTACATAAGGGAACTTCGTGGAAGCTTAAATCTTGTTTAAAGTAATGGCTACTCATTTAAAGTAACTGCGTTATCTGTTAGTAAAATTTTTATTAGGATAGAATTTTCCCCTTGACGCCGTTTCTTTGACGTTAACAAAACTCCTTCGCGAAAATGGACTCCTTTTCTCTTAATATATTTATTGTTGAGACACATATTCATTGTTTAAGCTGCCATAGAAACGATGACTTTGTCTATTATTATTCTTTGTGAAGCTGCAGAACGTTTTTTATAATTTAATAAGTTCAATAGTTCATTTTTTAATTCAGTAAATTTCAATGGTAATTTTAATGCAAATTTCATGGTAATTTTAATGCAAATTTCATTGAAATTTTGTAAATTTCAAAGTACTGAAAGTTGAGAATTTAATGAACCATTTGAACACTTTTAAAAACATTGAAATTTTTGCAAAATTTGTCAATTTTTATAGTTATACAAATTTTACTATATCACAATACATTATTCTAGACATAGAATATTCTATAATTTCCCAAAACTCATTAAAACGAGAATGGTTCATTTAAGAAACCCTTGTTAGTCCATTCCAGCTTGACCAATACCACAGTCCCTGTCCTCTTTATTCGGGTCACCTATCCACTCAAATCTGCTTTTCGACCCCTTCTAACATATTTTGCAATTCATCCCCGTTTTCCAACCCCTCCAGAAAGAAATATATAATGGTTTAGCACGTGGTTCCAACAATTTTTAAGCTACATTAAATTTTCCCTGTGAATGCCTGCCTTGAACGCGTTTGTAAAAAATATTTTTCTCACCGTTATTCATCATGTTGAAGCATCGGATATTTAGGATCCCAAAAATGAGATTTGAAGCTTCGTTTTTGAATTATTAAGAAAAAACGCGGACCAATCAGAGCGAGAGATTACGCACAGAATTATGGCACGTGGGAATTACGGCGCGTGGAAATACAGTGCGTGGAAATTACGGAGCATGGAATTACGGCGCGTGAAAATTATGGAGTGTGATACTATCGCACGTGGAATTATGGCGCGCAGAAATTTCGATGCGTAGAAATACAACGCGTGGAAATACGACGCGTGGAAATTACGGAGCGTGGAATTATGGCGCATGGGAATTACGACGCGTGGAAATTACAGAGCGTGGAATTATGGCGCGTGGGAATTACGGCGCGTGGAAATACAGTGCGTAGAAATTACGGAGCGTAGTATTATGGTGCGTAGAAGTTTCGACGCGTAGAAATACAACGCGTAGAAATACAACGCGTGGAATTACGGCGCGTGGAAATTACGGAGCGTGGAATTATGGCGCATGGGAATTACGACGCGTGGAAATTACAGAGCGTGGAATTATGGCGCGTGGGAATTACGGCGCGTGGAAATACAGTGCGTGGAAATTACGGAGCGTAGTATTATGGTGCGTAGAAGTTTCGACGCGTAGAAATACAACGCGTAGAAATACAACGCGTGGAATTACGGCGCGTGGAAATTACGGAGCGTGGAATTATGGCGCGTGGGAATTACGGCGCGTGGAAATACAGTGCGTGGAAATTACGGAGCGTAGTATTATGGTGCGTAGAAGTTTCGACGCGTAGAAATACAACGCGTGGAAATTACGGAGCGTGGAATTATGGCGCGTGGAAATTGCGGAGCGTGGAATTATGGCGCGTAGAAATACAACGCGTGGAATTACGGCGCGTGGAAATTACGGAGCGTGGAATTATGGCGCGTGGAAATTGCGGAGCGTGGAATTATGGCGCGTAGAAATTTCGACGCGTGGTAATTACGGAGCGTGGAATTATGGCGCGTGGGAATTACGGCGCGTGGGAATTACAGTGCGTGGAAATTACGGAGCGTGAAATTATGGCGCGTAGAAATGACGCCGCGTGGAAATACAGCGCGTGGAAATTACTCAATGAAAAATTATATTCCTCAATAATTCAAAAACTCAAAAATTCGATAGAATGTAGCTTAGGTCCTTTGAACTTATCATACCTGCACAAAGTATCAAAAACTAAAAATGGTATAAGTTTGATCTAATCTCAGCATTGCATTCTAACAGCTAGCATTCATCAGTAAATCCATCGCGTGCCAAAGAGATATCCTTTATTGGCCGCGGATCAGGTCAAGCATTATGACGCGATGAATCATCGCGAATAGTCGGTAATTTGGCAAATGAGAAATAAACGAACAACGATAAACTTGTATGTAAGTCAGCGGATTTTCAGCAGCAGGATGTAATAAAATATTTGAGGAAACCCGTTGGTTTTGTTTGCACGGTCGCTGAATTTTACGGGGTCGTTAAAAGTTGGGAAAAACGGACGATGTTTTTCGAAAAAGTTGCGTCGTTATTAACACAAAGTCTCTGTGTTTACGAGGAGGATGACGTTGTATCCCGAGCGAGGGCTAAACTTTAATTATTCGTTAGCTGAGATCACCTTTTTCACGGATGTCTGATCAACCGTTGACTACTACTACTCGTGTGACAGGGATTTCGTTCGTTTTTCTACCTTTGTTGCCGAAGTTTTCGGGATTGTAATTATTTCCGGTGGAGACATTTTTGTTTTGGTTTCGACAAAGTGGACGCTGGTCAAAGAACGTGATAATTAATTATTTTTGTGTGCATGTTTAAAACGAAATTTGTGGAGGATTATATGCGTATGGTATTAACAATATCGTGTGCTGTTAAATATTTATAAATTCATAAATTTATTAACTTGCAAATTAACTAGTTTACTAATTAAGCAATTTAATAACTTGTTAATTTATGACTTTACAGATTTATATTTTAATAAATTACAAAATATTGAAATTCTCCTGTTTGCAATTTCGCAAAACGAATTTGATACTAATGATGTTGGTATAAGAGTATCAAATTTTCAAACTCCTTCATTAACAAATTTACCTAACTTCAAAACTACCGTCCACTCTCATTTCAACTCCTGAATCAAATTTAATCTAACAAAATCTAATGTGGAACTTCGCATTAACAAATAACTATTTATTCCCCGTGCAGAGTCTACCTAACTGTACCGTTATATCATCGAAACAGTACCTCAATAAAGTACAACACACAGAAAATTTGTAGTGCGTCAAAATTTCTAGCAGACACATTCGGACCTCTTTTTTTCCCAATAAATCAAAAACGATGAGAATCACACGCTCCGCCGAGCGTGTTTAACGCCGCGACGAACAACGCCAATGGCATTAAAAGAGCTATTACGTGGGTCACGGATGACACGAAACACTTTCGAGGATTTGGCAACGAATCTACTTTCCATAATCGGACGAGATCGACAAGCATAATTCGATCCGGTAAACGAGTTAGGTAACGTTAACTATACATAGTGAACTGTCACATTTCTTAAATCGCTGAGTTGCGTTTTTCTGAGGTAGTTATATTCATTTTTATATCTCTTAATATAGATTGCTTGGAAATTACGGAATGTGGAGTTATGGCGCGTAGAAACTTCGGTGCGTGGAATTATGGCGCGTAGAAATTTCGGCGCGTGAAAAATACGACGCGTAGAATTATGGTGCGTGGGAATTATGGCGCGTGGAAATACAGTGCGTGGAAATTACGGAGCGTGGAATCATGGCGCGTGAAAATCACGATGCGTGGTTTTATGGCGCGTGGAATTGTGGCGCGTAGAAATTTCGACGCGTGGAAATAGGGCGCGTGGAATTATGGCGCGTGGGAATTACGGCGCGTGGAAATTACGGAGCGTGGAATTATGGCGCGTGGAAATACAGCGCGTGGAAATTACGGAGCGTGGAATTATGGCGCGTAGAAATTTCGGCGCGTAGAGATACAACGCGTGGAAATTACGGAGCGTGGAATTATGGCGCGTGGGAATTACGGCGCGTGGAAATTACGGAGCGTGGAATTATGGCGCGTAGAAATTTCGGCGCGTGGAAATTACGGAGCGTGGAATTATGGCGCGTAGAAATTTCGGCGCGTAGAAATTTCGGCGCGTAGAGATACAACGCGTGGAAATTACGGAGCGTGGAATTATGGCGCGTAGAAATTTCGGCGCGTGGAAATTACGGAGCGTGGAATTATGGCGCGTAGAAATTTCGGCGCGTGGAAATTACGGAGCGTGGAATTATGGCGCGTAGAGATACAACGCGTGGAAATTACGGAGCGTGAAATTATGGCGCGTGGGAATTACGGCGCGTGGAAATTACGGAGCGTGGAATTACGGCGCGTAGAAATTTCGGTGCGTAGAGATACAACGCGTGGAAATTACGGAGCGTGGAATTATGGCGCGTAGAAATTTCGGCGCGTGGAAATTACGGAGCGTGGAATTATGGCGCGTAGAAATTTCGGCGCGTGGAAATTACGGAGCGTGGAATTATGGCGCGTAGAGATACAACGCGTGGAAATTACGGAGCGTGAAATTATGGCGCGTGGGAATTACGGCGCGTGGAAATTACGGAGCGTGGAATTACGGCGCGTGGAAATACAGCACGTAGAATTATGGAGCGCGTTAAAAATTAATTTTTGTAATTTTTTTTGTAGAATCTATGTTCATGACAAACAGTATGCGACTATGTGCGAATTGTAATATATTATTGATTATACGAGACAATTGAATTTTAATAGAAATAGAGTACTCACGTCACCCTTCTCAGGCACATATTTTGCTAGCCAACCCCATAATACTCCGAATCCAAGTCCTCCGATAATGGATATAGGTCCCTGGAGGATTTGATACCATAGTGCATCGTGGGAGAACATAATGCTTTTCATGATTCCGTGAATTGCGACTGAAGCTGCGTCGTCGATTCCGGATATAGCGATGATCAAAGTCGGGATACCCTGCAAAACAAAAATAAGAAATTTTATGAAATGTATCATTGGTAAAAAGAAATTACATTCCTAGTTCAAGTTTCAAATTACTGTACATTTATTGAATTCTCTGGGAAGATTTATTAGTTATAAATTTAAAAATTGGGAAACTTACAAACATTAAAATGAAAAATTTTCGAATTAATTTTTAGTCAATATGAGTTCATCAATGAAAAAATTTTCCATAGAATGTATATTAATGCAAAAATAATACAGTGTACTTATTCTTAATAAAATCATCTTACAAGATTGTTCGACAGAATAAAAAACCAAGATTAAAACAATGAAATTTTCAAAGCACAAAAAAGAAGTAGAGTAAAGAAGTTATCACATAAAATAAGTAATGAAACTATCACATAAAAGAAGTAATAAATAAAGCATAAAATGAAAAGAAATCCACGTCCACTCGCAATTAAAGTCACGCAGATAGGAAAAGTTGACGTGAAAGAGTTAGTAGACATTTGTGGCTAACACGATCCGGAGCAACATTTTTCCGACAGGAATCGATGGTTTCCGTACTTTTCCTCGTTTCCGCAGTAACTTTTTTATTTTTGAGCAACGGTGGTTACAACATCCGTGATTTACGGAAACCTCGTTATCGAGTGCAATCAAATTCCTTCGAAACAACCTCGAAAACGTTAGAGAAACTCAACTGAGACTTTAACACCGACAAATTCTCATTCACCCTTCGGAAATATTTTCAAATATTTTATTAATGTCACTTAAGACTAGATAATTTGTACTGAACTGAATTAACACGATTCTGAATAAAATTTCCCTCTGCAAAAATGGGGTTTGAAGCTTTGTTTTTGAATTATTAAGGAATATAATTTTTCGCGGCGTAATTTCCACGCGCCATAATTCCACGCTCCCTAATTTCCACGCGTCGTATTTCCACGCGGCGTAATTTCCACGCGCCATAATTCCACGCTCCGTAATTTCCACGCGTTATAATTCCACGCTTTGTAATTTCCACGCGTCATAATTCCACGCTCTGTAATTTTCACGCGCCATAATTCCACGCTCCGCAATTTCCACGCGCTGTACTTCCACGCTCCGCAATTTCCACGCGTTGTACTTCCACGCTCTGTAATTTCTACGCGTTGTACTTCCACGCTCTGTAATTTCCACGCGTCATAATTCCACGTTCTGTAATTTCCACGCGTCATAATTCCACGCTCTGTAGTTTCCACGCGTTATATTTCTACGCGCCATAATTCCACGCGCCATAATACCACACATCGTAATTTTCACGCGCCATAATTCCACGCTCCGCAATTTCCACGCGCCGTAATTCCCACGCGCCATAATTCTATGCGTCGTATTTCCACGTGCCGAAATTTCTACGCGCCATAATTCCACGCTCCGTAATTTCCACGCGTTGTATTTCTACGCGTCGAAATTTCTACGCGCCATAATTCCACGCTCCGCAATTTCCACGCGCTGTATTTCCACACGCCGTAATTCCCACGCGCCATAATTCTACGCGTCGTATTTCCACGTGCCGAAATTTCTACGCGTCGTAATTTTCACGCGCCATAACTCCACACTCCGTAATTTCCAAGTAATTATATTAAGAAATATAAATTCTTTTTAGGCTCGAAACTGTCGCTCTCTAATAATTTAAAAACGAAGCTTCAAACCCCATTTTTGCAAAGGGAAATTTTATTCAGAATCACCTCCTCTACCACCCCTTTCCCGGAGTTACACGAGTTGTAAGACACCCTGTATATTCTGGTCCCTGATATATCAAGCATAATACGTCAGATGGTTGAAAGGTGGTAAGTAGTTACTGATCGTTATGGTCAGACGCCGGTATTGAATTAGCCATTCATGGAAATTTCCCCGCGTCGTTCGAAAATTTGATGAATACGTCAATTTGTCAATAAGAACTGTTGCTGACAGGCCATCTAGAAGGGCACAGAGGAAGAACGGAGATGGGACGAGGGTGGATACGCCTTGCGAATAAAAGCTGCTGTCTGAATATCGATTAGCTCGACCATCGACAGACGATATTTTCGGCGGGTTTTACGTAACACCGTTTAAAGGATACGCGATCGATGTCCACGGGCTTTCTCCTTCGATTCCTACTTGTTCTTTTATTTCAGAGTAAATAAACAAACCGAGAGTCTCGCTGATAAGAAGGATAAAGTTTGCCGGTAAACTCCCAGATAAAATCCAGCGACCGGTGTACTTCCGATAATTACGGAGCCACATCTGATACTGGTCCGTTTAATTTCAAGAAAATTGAGAAAAATGGTGTTGGTTGATTTCGAGGAATTCACTGTTGTTGACGAAAGCAACATTTTTCTAATTTTGTAGTTGAATTACGTTACTCACGATTATTTTGATGCACTCACAAATAAATACCTGTGATACAAACTGATTTTTTGTACAATTAGAATTTTAAGAAAGACCTGTATTTCACTAGCATTATGAAGATCTATGTAAATTTTTTTGATTTCTATGCCATATAGTAATAATTAAAAAAATGCATGTGCAAGAATGCATGCAATGCAAGATTGTGTTAAAAAGCAAGAGAAAAAATTATAAAGTAACATTCGACTAATTCGATTTCCCAATTCTTTAAATGGAACCCGATGGCCGTAAAAGTACACCTAATTACTAGGTGGAACAAGCGGTATACAGTAAACTTCATCGATAAAGATCTGGTTAAATCCAGCCTCCGGTGTAATCTTCTGCAATTACGAAACATTGCTCAGGCGGTAATCCTATCTAATTCAAGGGAAATGAACAGAGATCCTTTTGAAATTCGTAGAATTTCCGTTAAAACTACAACCAGATGCATGCGGAATGTTAATTCCGCAAAAATCTCTAGTTCCATCTAATCCTTGTTAATCACCGAAAATTTAAATGCGTTACGTGGACCGAAAATTGAACATTCAGCTTTCGCGATTAGTCACTTATTTCTGGAAAATGGGACTCAAAATAATAACACAGAGAATTTACAATTTTTGTGATTTTTATATTGTGGTGGACGGTTTGTGGTACTGATGTGTGGGATTAGGTATAATTCATTGCACGAACAAGATTAATATATTCACTCAAATATTCACTAGTAAAAAAGAATCGAACTCAAAGCAATTCCTTTATGTCTGAAAAACAGGGTACAAAATGATAACACAGAGAATTTACAATTTTTGTGATATTAATATATTGTGGTGGACATTCTGTGAATTTGATGAGTGAGATGAAGTATAATTCATTGCATGAACAAGATTAATATATTCACTGGTAAAAAAGAATCGAACTCAAAACAATTAGTCCTTCATGTCTGAAAAACAGGGCACAAAATGATAACACAGAATTTACAATTTTTGTGATATTAATATATTGTGCTGAACATTCTGTAGTACTCATGTGTGGGATAAAGTACAATTCATTGCACGAACAAGATTAATATATTCACTCATGGTGAAAAAGAATCAAACTCGAAGTGTGTTTGAACATGTCCAAATGATCATGAAAAGATCTTTCCTTCACCCCAATAAATTTACCTTAAAATTAAAATAAATTTCATGAAGTGTATTGCTAAACCCAGCACGATTTCAGTGGTAATAAAATGAAGTCAGATCAACAATGATGCATCATCTTCCATATCAGCAAAAGGTTTGCATAGTAGCAATGTTTTGAGGCAATTCATCGGAACACAATGTGCTTGGCCCACAAGAGATTTCAGCGAAACCAGGGACCACCGTAATTTACCGCAATTACAGAACGCTGTTTAAACCATGATCCCATCTAATTCGCTAGCCTGCCCTCCTCTGAATTTATCGTCATCGGGTTGTACCGGTTAGACCGTCGAGCATTTCGAGCCAGCCGTTCGTGGTTCTCGCGTTTTAAGCGAACCGTCCACGTGGACAAACCGCAGCCGATTCTCGTCTTATTTCGACCGTTCGACTGGAATAAAGCTGGCCATTCTTCGGCTCTGTGTCCGCTTTTCCTGCATCGATTATACGGACGCGATGAAGCGGATCGAAGAAATAGAGATCCAGATTTCCGATGGCTAATTCTGACCAAAAATCCGATCTGAATTCTTTCATTTTACTGTCTTCTTATTCTAACTGTAGACTCTTTTCATATTTTGTCATTCTGTGCATGAAGTTGTACTATAGATGAGTGGCTGGTAAGATGGCAAAGATCTGATTCATCTGTTAGTTTACCAAACGCAAATAACATTTATTGTACCAACACATAATGTTGATCATCCACATATTTTTAAAAATGTGGACTACATTGCCTGATTGAAAATATTCATATTCCTAGCTGTCTAAGAATCAACTCAGTCAACCTGTCAATCTTTCTTCAAAAAACGTCACCCAGAACAGTAAATTTCTCTCGGGAAGAAATAACTGTGAAATCGGGAACGATTCCTAAGTGGAACGATTTAGACAACTCTCACCCACATATGACTTGCATGAAGGGTCCAAGTAATTAGCTCGATGTAAACGCGGAAAAAAGAAGAAATAACCGTTGAAACATCAAGGTAAACATAATCAGCGAAAACACTTCCCCGTGGAAAGTCGCGTAACTAAACACTTAAGCGCATTTGTTAAGAAGCTTCCTGTGCGGTCGCGTTAACAAACCGTCTAGCAACGCTTCACAAAGCAGCAGCCAGAAGCTCGACCTTGTTGCGAATTTTTCCCGCCCGGAGCGAACGTGAAATTACGCGAACAAAGCATACCGATGTTCAAAAGAAATTTAATTAGCGTCGAGTCGCTTTAGGGAAGTTCACAACGCGGTGTTCCGCGTGTCACGTTCGCGACGAACAGACGTTCAACTACGCGACGCTACTTGCAAATGCGTCCCCGAAGAGCAAAGCGTCGCGTATCAGCCGTGACTAATTTTACCCATGAAATTCTGCATTGGGAGAACTGTTACGAAGATTTTGGGTCGTTTGAATACTCAATATGGGTCGATGGTGATTCTTGATGTTATTTTAGAAGAGGGGAGAAATTTAGGGTGATTTAAAAATTTTATTTTATTTATTATTGATGGGTGCATGTTGGAGTGATTAAAATATAGATTTTGACAGAAATTTTTATATTGAGAAATTAAGGTTTAAACTTCTGAATTTTCAAGTTATTAAATTAATAAATTTACAAATCCTCTGCATTGGGAAATGCAGTAGATACAACCTAACCTAACTTAACCTAAAATATACATTTTGACAGAAATATCTATATTGAGAAATTAAGTTTTAAACTTCTAAATTTTTAAGTTATTAAATGAACAAACTTACAAATTCTCTGCATTGGGAAATGCAGTAGATACAACCTAACCTAACTTAAGGTTAGGTACCTTTAGGTAAAGTAAAATATACATTTTGACAGAAATTTTCACACTGACAAATCAAGTTTCAAACTTCTGAATTTTTAAGTTATCAAATCATCAAACTTACAAATCCTCTGCATTGCAAAATGCACCAGATACAACCTAACCTAACTTAAGGTTAGGTACCTTTAGGTAAAGTAAAATATACATTTTGACAGAAATTTTCACACTAAGAAATCAAGTTTCAAACTTCTGAATTTTTAAGTTATCAAATCATCAAACTTACAAATCCTCTGCATTGCAAAATGCACCAGATACAACCTAACCTAACTTAACCTAAAATACACTATTTTACGGTGTTATATTCATACGTTACACCTGTACTAAAATAACTCTAAGCTCGAAGAAGTAAAATATTAATAACTCCTCTTCGACATTACAGTCTTGCCTTTAAAAATTCACCCTAAGTTCTGAACTACTTTACAGAATTAATGAGACAAATTATAGCGAGTCGACATATGAGATCAATTTTACAGGGTACATTAACAGGAGCTTTCGAAACTATAATCCTATTGGCAGCTAAAGGAGGAAACACAATAAAAAGAAACGTAAAATTGGAAGATCGTAGATTCGAAGAACTATAGAAAGGGAACGAAACGAGTTTTCAAACTGAATTTCTACGGAAAGGAAGTCCTGGAAGAAAGTCCTTATTCTACATTTCCTATTTTCTTACTTATGTTCTCTTCTAATATCGTTTGCTAACTCTTAAGTATGTTGTCGTAAATAAGTAATGGAAGTAAAAAGTAGAAAGTACTCGTTTATTGTGTTGATACAAAATTAACACCCTGCTCATGTTTCTTCTTTAAAATAGAAGTAATTTTTTGGTATATTTACAGTGTATTTGAATTTAAATTGTTTTATAAAATAGTTCTGTCAAATATCCAGTATAAATTAATATTTACTCATTAATAATAACTCATGTTGAAAGTAAAAATCTCACCTTGGCAACCCCATAGCCTTTAGCCCGTAACCTGAAGAGGCAAGGCACAACGACAGCCGGTGAAACAGCAGCGACCACGCTTCCCAGAAGAAAACCCCATATCAATGGCAAATCCAGGAGATGCGACGTTAATGTAGCCACTACGATCATTTCAACGGTCCAGGGTATTAAACCAATTTTTGGTACGGTGATTCGCAACCTCTGCAGGGCTCCTGGGTCCAAATCCAGCCCGGCTCTCGTGAGGATAATGACTAGAGCAATTTTTCTGCAACAGAAAAGAAATCAGTAATTAATACCTGTCTCTGTTGGGGTTAAATTTCTTGGAGGATTTTAGTGGAAAACTCAATCACTCATTATATGACATCTTTGTTATATTTGGATGATTGTCATATTTTATATTTTTGTTATATTTAGATGTTTGTCATATTTGATATTTTTGTTATATTTGGACGTTTGTCATATTTGATATTTTTGTTATATTTGGACGTTTGTTATATTTCAGATTTTTGTTATATTTGGACGTTTGTCATATTTGATATTTTTGTTATATTTGGACGTTTGTTATATTTGATATTTTTGTTATATTTGGACGTTTGTTATATTTGATATTTTTGTTATATTTGGACGTTTGTCATATTTGATATTTTTGTTATATTTGGACGTTTGTTATATTTGATATTTTTGTTATATTTGGACGTTTGTTATATCTGATATTTTTGTTATATTTGGATGATTGTCATATTTTATATTTTTGTTATATTTGGATGATTGTCATATTTTATATTTTTGTTATATTTAGATGTTTGTCATATTTTATATTTTTGTTATATTTGGACGTTTGTTATATTTTATATATTTGTTATATTTGGATGTTTGTTATATTTTATATTTTTGTTATATTTGGACGTTTGTCATATTTTATATTTTTGTTATATTTGGACGTTTATCATATTTGATATTTTTGTTATATTTGGACGTTTGTCATATTTTACATTTTTATTATACTTGAAAGTTTGTCATATTTTACATTTTTATTATACTTTAAAGTTTGTCATATTTGATATTTTTGTTATACTTGAAAGTTTGTCATGTTTGACATTTTTGTTGTACTTAAAAATTTGTTATATTTCACGTTTTTATTATATTTAGACATTTGTCACATTTGATATTTTTGTTCTATTTGGACGTTTGTCATATTTTACATTTTACATTTTTATTATACTTGAAAGTTTGTCATATTTTACATTTTTGTTATATTTAGACGTTTGTCATATTTGACATTCTTGTCATATTTGCACATTTGTCATATTTGACATTTTTGTCATACTTGCACATTTGTCATAATTTACATTTTCTTTATGCTTCAACATTTACTGCACTTGATACTTATATTCAAAATTTCGTTTCAAACAAACAAACATGTCCCACATCACTTTATTCAAAAAACCCTTCAAAATCGTTCTACATCAAATTTCCAAATCCACTTCATATAAGTCAGCACAGTTCAAAATCAGTTCTAAAATCACCAGTTCACCCAAAACCCCCCAACGTTCGATTCATTCAAAAGTATCTGCAGACTCCAGATCTTCTCAGACTTCCAGAACGAAATTCTGTCGAAAGTGATGCATCAATTCTGCAGAAGGGTCACTTGTGCCCTAAGTCTTTGAAGACCCTTCTGTCTCGGGGCCAGGTTATCGTTCGAGTTTACGTGTAAATTCAACGTGCCCTCCGTAGATTGCCGATGCCTTCCAGGACTCGGTTACCCAACCGAGACGCACTCCCTCTTCTCCGGGAAACTCGTAATAGGATAAGTTTCGGACGGACCGACTCAGAATCAGTCTCGTGCAAACTTCCAGCCGAGTCGTCTTTAACGATCTCGAGTTTTCATCGGGAACGTTTTCCAGATTCGAAGGACCAGTTTCGGCTTTGCTGATCTTCATTTGCATAGCTTAAGCCAGAGAGAGAGACTCGGTGCGTGTTTATCGGAAGCTAGTTTGGATTAGATTCCAAACTTGGCTTTCTTAATCATGCAACGGTTAAGTGACATTTTTGGAACGAGTTCGAAATTGGAAATTATTTTCAATTACGTTCAACTTTCTCTTGGGACACCGTTACATAATCTGATAGATATATATAGAGACTTTGTTGGATTTTGTTGGAGTTTATTGTTTAACGTTTGGTTTGGTTTTGGAAAACTATGTAGGTTTTAGGGTCACAAGTAAGTGAATTTATTTAGCTGGACAGATATTGTACTCTGGCTATTAAAAATGTGGTTAGGTCAATGTTATGACTTAATTCTATTTTCTGACTTTTTATCACGGCAAGTATTTATTAAATTTCATCTAATGAAACTTTCGTTCGGCCATGAAAAATGTTGACATTCGACATAGAGTTTGAACTTCATTTAGATACGTACCTCAAACACGATGTAAAAATTTATAAATATACATCTATGTACAAAAGCACCAGACTGAAAGTCTAAAAACTCAAGATAAGAAAATAAAAAAAAAAGCAGCGTAACCCAGGTTCACAGAGACCAGTTTTAACGATTCCTAGTTTCCGAACACAGTGGAAAAAGTTCTGACGTCTAATTGAAATTCACCTAGATTTGCTGGGCTTTTTCCTGAGGGTTCCTTTTCGAATCAGCAGAGAATTCTCAGTCAGTAAATTTCGGATCCCGCAGCCTTACGGCGGCCTCGTTGCTGATTGAAGAATAATATCGTTTTCGAGACGAACTTGCAGGAAGTTGGTGGAATGCGGACGGAACTTGGACGCCCACGATGCAGTTCAGCGAATGGGAACTTTGTTATTGCATAATGATGCGTTAAATGAAAGGAATTACCCGCTTACTGACACGATCGTTTCAATGCGTACGTGATAGGAACTTGCACTTGGAATCATTCAATTCGAACGATTAAAATGTTAACGTGATTCATACCTGGATGAAACTGATTCGGAACTGATTTTCGAGAGGACTGTGAATTTGTATAATAATATTTCGCTTTGTTCGGGTGTGGAAGTTTTAATACCGAATGTAAATGAAACAAGCTCGTAATTGATGGTGGAAAGTTTCTATGTGACAGAATGTTAAGAGGGAATATAGTTAATGTTTCTAAATCAATTAGATTTTTACAGGATGTTAAATGAGGATAGGCAGTCGAATAGAAAATAAAAGTACACATGGTTTGCTCGAATAAAAACACACATGTCTTGCTTGTACATTGCTTATCCACGCGCTGTATTTCCACGCGCCATAATTCCACGCTTCGTAATTTCCACGCGCCGTATTTCCATGCGTTGTATTTCTACGCGTCGAAATTTCTACGCGCCATAATTCCACGCGCTGTATTTCCACGCGCCGTAATTCCCACGCGCCATAATTCTACGCGCCGTATTTCCACGCGCCAAAATATCTATGCGCCATAGTTCCACGCGCCGAAATTTCTACGCACCGTAATTTTCACGCGCCATAACTCCACGCTCCGTAATTTCCACGCGCTGTATTTCCACGCACCGTAATTCCCACGCGCCATAATTCTACGCGCCGTATTTCCACGCGCCGAAATTTCTACGCGTCGTAATTTTCACGCGCCATAACTCCACGCTCCGTGATTTCCACGCGCTGTATTTCCACGCACCGTAATCCTCACGCGCCGTAATTCTACGCGCCGTATTTCCACGCGCCGAAATATCTACGCGCAGTAGTTCCACGCGCCGAAATTTCTACGCGCCGTAATTTTCACGCGCCATAACTCCACGCTCCGTGATTTCCACGCGCTGTATTTCCACGCACCGTAATCCTCACGCGCCGTAATTCTACGCGCCGGATTTCCACGCGCCGAAATATCTACGCGCAGTAGTTCCACGCGCCGAAATTTCTACGCGCCGTAATTTTCACGCGCCATAACTCCACACTCCGTAATTTCCAAGCAATTTGATTATCCTTGAAAATGTGAAATAAAAATTAACATGTTACTCTATCAAATTAACATAGAACAATTAAAGTACTGAAGAACAATTTGAAGGAAAGATAAGTAAAAATTGTAGACATTAATTCTGGAAATCTTCTATCGCAGAATGCGTAAGTTAAATAGAGGAATATAAAAAAAGAGGATGTAAGCCGATGAAGGTAGAGAAGATTGGAATCGAACAAAACCGGAAACCGTAAAATTGTTGTTGAACGGAAACAACCGGCAATAAATAACTCACGAAGCGTGTATCCGCAGGTGTGTCTACTAATAGTTTCTAGCTTCGAGTTTTGTGTAAAGTTGAACAGCATTATCCTAGTATTTTTAGCAATTACAAGCCTCTTTTTTCTCATTGATGAAAATTTTTGTGAGAACAGAAATGATTAAATTAAAGAAAATTGAAACATCGCCTTTAATACGTTTTCTCGAAAATTTATAGGACAAGATTTTAATTAAAATTCAAGATGTAACTTATGGTAGAGCTTTATAAAAAAGTTGCAGTAATTTAGTTCTTTTCGTTGTGCGTAGTGCTTACTAGGTAATGAGAAAAATAGATAGAATAGAGAAAAGGTAGTGGAAAATTAGTTGGAGATATCATAACTTGAGATTAAAAGGAAATTGTAAAGCAGCATATTAATTATCCGCTGGAGAATTTAATATCAGTTAACAAAATACAATAATCTTAAAATCTTCAAGCATGTTTTATTTAGGCGGCTGGTAACAGATGTTGGAAAAGTTTCGAGACGTTCGACAACCTACAGAATCTAAATACATGGTGACGCAAATTGAATTTCTTCAATGAAACAGATAATATTCGTTGCTTTATTAATGTAGTGGAATGTATATTAATGATGTGTTATTCTTGTAGTAATAGTGTAACGAGTATGCAGAGCTGATGCTCATAGTCTTCTCTCAATTTTTTAGGTTTGCAGTTTCTCAAGTTTCTCAAGTTTTCAAGTTTTCTAGTTTTCAATTCTTCAATTTCTCAATTTCTCAATTTCTCAATTTCTCAATTTCTCAATTTCTTAATTTCTCAATTTCTTAATTTCTTAATTTCTCAATTTCTCAATTTTTCAATTTTTCAATTTTCTAATTCTCCAACTTTTCAAGTCTTCAATTCTTCAATTCCTCAATTCTTCAATTTCTCAATTTCTCAATTTCTCAATTTCTCAATTTCTCAATTTCTTAATTTCTCAATTTCTTAATTTCTCAATTTCTTAATTTCTCAATTTTTCAATTTTTCACTTTTTCAATTTTCTAATTCTTCAATTTTTCAAGTCTTCAATTTTTCAATTCTTCAATTCTTCAACTTCTCAATTCTTCAATTTTTCAACTCTTCAATTTTTCAACTTCTCAATTCTTCAATTTTTCAACTCTTCAATTTTTCAATTTTTCAATTCTTCAATTTTTTAATTTCTTAATTTCTCAATTTTTCAATTACTCACTCAATTACTTAATTACTCGAATTTCATAATTTTTCAACTTCTCAACATTTCAATTGTTCAATTTTCCAGCTTTTCAACTTCTAATTTTTTCAACTTTCAAAATTTTGAATTCTCAATTTTCCAATTTCTTTATTTGTATTCATATAAAGTGGGCCAACCATATACACAAAATTAAAGACAATTATTTTGAAAGATTTCGCGTATCATCAGTCGGTTTTCACATCAAAATCGTTTCACCAATGACTCGAATAATTTTGCGAGAAACAGCTGAAATACCAGCGAGCTGTCGTATCGAGATAACCAATTAGATCATTTACGCGAGCGAAAATATTTATCCTTTCCGGAGTGCGAGCCGTTCACGATTATAATAAGTGATCGATGGTGATGCAACCGTGTCTCGTGACTCGTTATCGTTTTATCGATAAATATCGTGCATTGCCATTTCTTTTCATATTTTATCAACATTCTTCAGCTCTATACCTTCATCGATTTTTCAGACTTTATTTCAAGCCATAACTATTTTATTGATTAAGTGTTGGAAGTAATAACGATTTACAGTACACTCTCTATACATTGCTACGGATGTAATATTCACTACGGAAATTTTTTTATAACCGGTTTATTGAAAAGTTTTGTTTGTTAATTTTGCAGGGCTTTTGTGAATTTTTATTCTTTGATGGCACACTGTATTGTGTTCGTAAATTTTGCAATTTCTTGTCTTTCAAATTTTTAAAATTTTTCAATTTTAGAATCGTCAAGTTTCTGAATATTTAGATTTATAAATTTGAAGTTTATCAATTTTTAAAAGGATTGAACTTCAAGGTAATTTACTAATTTTTCCGTAAAAAAATAATTTATCTAAAAATTGAGGAACTGAAAATACGGAAATTAGACAATTCAGACAATTAGACATTTTAATTAAAATATTAAAAAATGTGGCACCTTTAAAATAATTTTCAAATTTAAAAATTGCCAATTTCTCGTATTGTTCTTTCCGTTCTACTTGTATGTATACACCGTGTGTGCATTAGCCCGTTCGGGCAATTTCCATCGGCAAAATAATTCAACCACGATTTAAGTAGTTCTAAACACTTCACCGATAAAACATAGGTGATATAAAGACACTCGAGTGATTTATGTTCTCAATCGGTTTTTCCCACGGGAAAGACATTACTTCTCTGTAAATGCAAAAAGCGTACCGAGCCTTAGCCGCGACGTGGAAATAAGTTATTTAAAAACCGTCCTGCTGGAAAATGTCCATTCCGACTGCCAGCCACGCGATTATTTAAATAATTCAACTTCCATCCTCTTGGGAGGTATTTTCTTTTTCTAGAGACGTGCTTCAACGAGCTACGCGAAAGAAATATCACAAATTTACAATTCCATTTCGACATTCTTACCTTTTACCTTCCTTTCTTTTAGACTGCCCTTCCCGTTTAATTTCATTTTTAGTTAAACGAATTACGATGCAGATGAAGTAGACTTGTTTGTGCAGCAAGTTCAGACAACTCCAGAGAGAGATGTTAACTTTTGAAACATAATTTTACAGGAGGAGGCTTATTATTTGACTCGGTTTGTCAAGATCGAAGCTTCGTTTTTGAATTATTAAGGAATATTATTTTTTACGCCGTAATTTCCACGCACTGTATTTCCACGCGGCGTAATTCCACGCTCCGTAATTTCCACGCGTTGTATTTCCACGCGCCGTAATTTCTACGCGCCATAATTCCACGCGCTGTATTTCCACGCGACATAACTCCACGCTCCGTAATTTCCACGCGCCGTATTTCCACGTGTTGTATTTCCACGCGCCGTATTTCCACGTGTTGTATTTCCACGCGCCGTATTTCCACGTGTTGTATTTCCACGCGTCAAAATTTCTACGCGCCATAATTCCACGCGCTGTATTTCCACGCGCCGTAATTTCCACGTGTTGTATTTCCACGCGTCAAAATTTCTACGCGCCATAATTCCACGCGCTGTATTTCCACGCGCCGTAATTTCCACGCGTCATAATTCCACGCTCCGTAATTTCCACGCGTCGTATTTCCACGCGTTGTATTTCCACGCGTCAAAATTTCTACGCGCCATAATTCCACGCGCCATAATACCACATATCGTAATATTCACGCGCTGCATTTCCACGCGCCATAATTCCATGCTTCGTAATTTCCACGCGCCGTATTTCCACGCGTCAAAATTTCTACGCGCCATAATTCCACGCGCCATAATACCACACACCGTAATTTTTACGCTCCGTAATTTCCACGCGCCGTAATTCCCACGCGCCATAATTCTACGCGCCGTATTTCCACGCACCGAAATTTCTACGCGCCATAATTCCACGCGCTGAAATTTCTGCGCGCCATAATTCCACGCGCTGAAATTTCTACGCGCCATAACTCCACACTCCGTAATTTCCGAGGAATATAAATTTTTTTAGGCTCGAAGATGTCGCTCTCACGTCTGCGTAATCTTGCGCTCTGATTGTTCCGCGTTTTTCCTTAATAATTCAAAAATGGAGCTTCAGACTCTATTTTTGCAAAGGGAAATCTTATTCAGAATCGCGTTAGCTACATTTCAGGGACCTACACTAGTTGTGAGACAGCTTGTATCTCTTCATAAGTGTCTGTGAAGATTCTAAATACATGTACATATGAATTTCTCTCCTTCAAAATATTGAATACACATGTATTTCTACAGTGATCTTCATATATGAATCTACATGACGATTTGTTAAAATGTACCCCTTTATTACAGGTCACTCGCACTTGCAGTTCAAGTATATTTTTACTTGAATTTTGAATGCACTTCAGTCGAAGATTTAAAACCAGTTATAACACTAGTTGACCCTACATTTTTCTACTTTATGAACTTATATAATTTCCCACAAGATTATTAAAAATATAAAGGGTTGATTTTCTATAAAATTTATAGCAATCTAACTGAAAGACTGCAATAAGCGTGATTAGCGTAAAATATCCGTGAACAATGGAATTCTTAGTAAAACGGTTTGTCGAAAGTACCGAAGAAAATGCATCTCAGAAGAAATTATCACCGTTTGGCGAGCGTTCATTCGCACATTTCATTGTTTCAGTGCAAAATGTGTCGCGGACGAAGGACACTTGACCTACATTTCGACCGCCACTAAACCAGTGAAATATACTCTAATTTGAATTAATGGTTCGCTGTAACACGCGGAAAATGATACAACGCCCAGTGTGGTTCATACATCAGTGAATTCAATCGGTCGACCTTCGACTGCATTCGCCCTCGATCTTGTTTCCATCATACAGAATTACAAGTCTGTGTTTGATTTTTTTTAACTTGGCGGAGGTCCCGGTTCTGGAAGTTCTTTATTAGGTCGCTCGTGCGATAAGGGTGTTTTCGGAACAGAGGGTGAATTTTAAAAAGTGAGGCAAAACTTTTATTTTGAGAATTAATAAAAGAAATTTTAGCGAAAATAAATTATCATGTGTGTAGTTAAGTTTCAGAAATTATAAATTTCCTGTAGCATCAGAGCTACAGAAATTCTGTAGCAGAATTTCAAAACTTGCCAATAAGATATTTGTGCTACGTGACGATTTGAAAAATCGTGTCATGTGATTCGTACAATTCGTACAAGTTTACACAGCTTCTTTTGTTATTGACTGACAAACATTTATGAATCAGAGTCACATGAATGTAATACATTAACAGATAAGCTTTTAAGATTCTGTTGACAACGTGATTTCAAAGATAAATTTCCATGCGATTTGTTGTTAATCTTTTTCATTAAGATAAACTCGTGGTGTCGCAATTCTATTATTGTATAATAACATTACTCGGTATTACGTATAATAACATTAGCCTTTTTTTTATACACGAATTCCATTTTTACTTATCTGTAAGATAAAGAATATTCATAAAAATGTGTGTCAGTTGCACCTAACTATGTAATTGATCATTTCAGATATGTAAGTGCTGATATCTCGTGTTATCAAATTGTATCGGATTCTAAGATAAATCACATGACTCTAAAAATAAAAAGTTAAAAGTTTGATTAGCTTATAGATTATAGATAGTGTAGACATTGCAGATTATTTACTGTAAATTATGTATTACACATTTTAGCTCATAGATTATAATATATAGTTCACATTTTAAATTATACATTACAGATTATAGGTTATGTTAGTTAGGTTATAAATGACAAATGACTAAATACAATTTAAAGAATGCAAATAAAAAATTATAAATCATGCATTATAATACATGAATCATAAGTTAAAATCTTGAAGGTACTTGACTAAACAATAAACATCCTAAGTCTTCTAACAAATTCAATTCACTTCATCCCTTAAAAAAAAAATATTTTCCAATATTATAAAATTCTGTATTTAAACTTATTTCATCAGGAGTTTCATTACACAAAATGACGTCTATGCAATCCAAGAATCGATCTCCGTAAACAGTTCTTTCAAAGCCACTCCATAATCTCCCGAAAGTATCTAAGCGAAACTTGAAAGCGAGAGGAAAAAAAAGGAGCAACTCTTCCAGGGTTAATGATAAACGAAACTTTAAATTACAAAGTCAAGCACCGCTTTTGGGTCACGGTTTAAAATCTACTTACTTTTCCTCTTTCATTGTTGATCGAACGCAAAGACAAGCGTTCGACGGGGCATCGATAGCCCCTGATTTACGGTCTTTTCTGGTGTAGAGAACGAGAGCTCGTTTAACGAGCATTTTCGATGTGCCGATAGTTCTCGAAGGATCAAAGGAATCCTGTCTTAGGGAGATCTTCGAACGTGGTCTTCTAGAATTTCGCAATTCACGGCCTTCTCTCGTTTCACGCTTGTCTATGCACCGCTCGCCTAACATTCTTCTGCTCCTCGGAATTCTTGCGAATCGATCGAACTCGGAATATTAACCCCTTATTTACCGAATTTGTTGGACGTTTTTTGAATTTGTTATAACTTTTAGATCCTAGCAAACATTTTATAGATCAGTTTTTAGTAGGAGAGGTTAATTACATTGGAAAATGATTTGGGACATTGAAATCCCAGGCTTCAGTGTGTATCACACATATGTATCATATGTATCATGTGTACTATTCTAAGCTTCATCGTCTTGAAGAAGTTATATCTTCAAAATTATTACACATACACACAAGGAAGATATAAGAAAAATACCTCAAACTCATCAAGTTTATACACCCTCTACATATGTGCTCCATATGTGCTCCATATGTGCTCTTCTGGTGGTCCAGACCCTTTACGCCCCTCGCTCAAATTAATTTTTTCAACATTTCATAACAAATTGACGGAACTAAAAAAAATATTTTAAAATAGCCCAATCCTTTGCGAATAAAACAAAATAAAATTTAGCTAAATCGGTTGTGTGGTTTCTGAGAAAAAAATTCGTAAGTGAAAGCTATTTTTGTAAAAATGAGTACAAATTGCAAACTTCGAAGGCTTGTTATTTTTTAACAAATTCGAAACTGGCAAAATGATGACTTAAACCCCCCCTAATTTCATGTGGACTATAACATACTACGGTGTCGTTCAGATTCTCTTATTGAATCTTGTGATATCTCTGCGAAACATGTATGTGATATATGTTTAACATATGTATAACATATGTAACATATGTACATGAGAATATTCATATGAGCATGTAGATAGTAATTCTAAAATAAATTAATTATAATGCTTGTAATATAATACAATATATGTCACTTTCAACCCTAATGTGTCATAACAATCACCATATCAAAAAAAAAAAGAAAAATGAAAAATGTATATGAGAATATTCATATGAGCATGTAGATAATAATTCTAAAATAAACTAATTATAATACTTATAATATAATACAATATATGTCACCTTGAACCCTAATGTGTCATAACAATCACAAAAAAAAAAGAAAAATGAAAAATGTTAAGAAGGGTGTTTATAAATGCCGCTTGAACGGTGCAGTATTTTGCATTTCGAATGGAAGACCCAGAAGGCAATTGAAGCTAATTATTCATTGAATAAATGGGAAAGAACTGGCATAAGCGTGCAGTGTTTGCCAGACCGGGATCAAAAGGATTCTCCACGTGATATCCACTCAAAGACACTGTTGTCGAGAGTGCGTATGCAAATTTCAACGAGATTTTTCAGCCCGTGAACCATGCTGGAAACCGCAAATTGCATCGACTTCAAAGGACATCCACGTAATGCGAACAAATACAGTAACATCGTAAAATCAAGGTTGAAGCGTATCGTTAAATAACCTGGCCACATGATATTTGTTTACGCAATCTTTTTACCTAATCTTTTCTTGATATAAAACTTTACTTTTGAAGTTTAGAATAAAATAAAAATATGAGACATAAATTATTTTGATGTTGTGAACGTTCCTTCGATTTCTAACCTCTCAAACTTTAAAATCTGCTGATTATTCAAGTCAATTTGTAAATATTTCATATATATTTAATTACAAT
This sequence comes from Megachile rotundata, assembly GCF_050947335.1. Lineage (NCBI taxonomy): Eukaryota > Metazoa > Arthropoda > Insecta > Hymenoptera > Megachilidae > Megachile > Megachile rotundata. The sequence continues at coordinate 14,427,057 of NC_134991.1, forward strand.
AATAATCTGACGCGATCAATGATCAATTTACATCTTTTCTCGCATTAAAAAATATAGACTTCTTTCATTGTCACAAGAAAAACAATTTGCTTAACCTTCAACTACCCTTAAAAATAAAAAATTCCACCTAAATAGCAAATTAAAAAATATGAAAATTTGTGAAAATAATTGAAATAAAAATCAGTGTCAAGTGATTCAATAGTGCTGTAATAGCGTAAATAATATTTGACAATGGTTCAACTACTTTTACCGTCCACTGCGTCTATCCATCAACGACTAATTCAGTTTTACGTGCGCGAAAATTTTGGAAACGACAGGTGTCGCTTTAGGTGTAGCGAGCCGTTACAATTTTTGAAAAGTGAAGTGTCCTTACAAATAGGTTTTATTTTTGTTACTCGAGGATTAGAGAAATCGGTGGTGATTTGTTTGTATTTTTAAATCCCTGTATTTAATATTCGTTTTTGGGAAAGTCTTGTTTTGTATAAATTTCGTGCTGTAAAAAATATTTTAATAAAAAATATGTACAAGACTTTGAGTCTGCAAATTAAATATACATATGTAAAATTTGGGTATGTTATAGAAATTGTATGAAATAAATATTTATGAAAATTGTACGAAATATATCAAATTGCATAAATATTTTATGAGTTGGAACAAATTTCAAATTTTATGAAATGAACCATATGGCTACTTTGTGCAAACATCCCTATTTTGAAGTATTTTTAACTATGTTTAAGTAAAAATCTGTTACTCCACTAACTCGATTAATTTTTAAAATTATTTAGTTCATTTACTTATGAAAGGACTCGTAACATTTCGTTTTACAATATTCTCCATCTGGGAAAATGACAGCAACATGAAAAGACGTGCTATCAAATCGTGAGAAACGAAATTCCAGTTTACTTTGGAACTGGATACATCGTTTGCAAGTACTTGAGTTGAGAAGTTGAAAGGGTCGCGTATGATAACATACTTCTGGATCCTTTTCATGGCTGTGATTATACATTTTCATTCAGAGAGACCAAAAGTGCAAAAGGTAGTTTAGAATGTCAACCGCAGCTTTTTAGAAAGGTGAAGCGATTGATGTGTGATCTTAAAATAGCGAGTCAAACATTCTGTGATTACATTTATGGTTTTGGTATTAAAAATATACTTTTTATATTTTTAGCAAATAGTACTTATGTTGTCGCGACATATTTATATTATGCAAATAGATTCAAATGATTTGAATAATTTGATCACTTACTATGTTTCATAACCTCTTTATTTTGAGTAAAATTTGAAAATATAAATTCAACATTAAGAGGATCAAATTTGACCCCACCTTAAGAAGTAAAAATTGATCAAGATTAAAAACATAGTAAATCAAAATTTAAACATCAAGGATTTCATACGAAATAAATAAAAAATTTTGCGAATCAGAAAATTCTTTTCTCCCCCAATAAAAAATATTACACAAATACCCGTGCTCTAAAAATATTTGTACGCAAAGAAATTATGAAATTCGCAACTCAACAGTTTGAAGTACATTTTATCTTCTCTACCGTTACGGTGAATCCACAACTGTGGCCAGCCTGGTGAGATTGAAAAGTTAATTACTCCAATGCAGTCTATTGCAATCCGTCTAAGACAGTTCCTGAAGTCTGTTTCTAAAGTTAGCCAATCCGTATTGCAGTAAATAAATGTTAGACGCGGTTACCGTTATTTCAAAAAGTTTCTCAGAACTTGATTACTCGCCAACGTTCCCACAATCTCAGCGAATGCTGTATAAAATGGCGGACTTGCTACTGCGATCCGATCGACTTATGTTTACTGCTACAAAAATTCGCAAATGATTATTTTAAGGAGATGATTTACACATTGCTAACTAAATTATCGTGTGAGTGATTATAATGATGTTGTTCATATTTGGTTACAAGAATTTAAAGTTGATATACATATGTTTTGGATGAATTATAATGGCGCAGTTGATGTTTGGTTTCCATGTATGTCTATACATATAATGATATAGTTCATATGTGATTTTGGTTGATTGTATTTACTGTCAGAAAGCTAAGTGTGTATGTGTGTGTATCTGTATATGTACATTTATATGAATATCGGTATATGTATCTCTGTATATGCATATGTATATTTGCATATGTATATCTATATGTATGTATGTATGTATGCATATGTACGTATGTATGCATATGTGTGCATGTGTGCATATGTATGTACGTATGGATGGATGGATGAACGTATGTATGTATACATATATCTATATGTACGTATGTGTGTATGTATGTATGTATGCATATGTACGTATGTATTCATATGTATGCATGTGTGCATATGTATGTATGGATGGATGGATGCATGGATGGATGAACGTATGTACGTATACATATGTATGTGTACATATATCTATATGTATGTATGTGTGTATGTATGTATGTATGCATATGTACGTATGTATGCATATGTATGCATATGTATGCATGTGTGCATATGTATGTACGTATGGATGGATGGATGTATGGATGGATGAACGTATGAATGCATATGTATGTATATGTATGCATGTGTTCATATGTATGTACGTATGGATGGATGGATGTATGGATGAATGAACGTATGAATGCATATGTATGTATATCTCTACATCTATCCATCCAAATAATCAAAATAAACAAAATGAGCCAAAATATCAAGCAAGTAGATGCTACTTTCACTGCAACAGAAGCGGTTCGTTATGGAAACGTTGTAGAATTTTCGCATGTGCTGGACCTGAGCTTAAACACGCTTGATCGATTTTACGGCTTGTCGAATGCATATTGGAGTTTAGGTTGTCTAAACGTGTTTTGACGTGGTATACCACGGTACCGAGCGTGGTTGCCTGGCTGAACCAAGCTTAAAGCGTTATTCGCTCCAGGTGAAGGCACATTGTAAGGGGCCTCGCCTATGTGGCACATCAACCATTTATTATTGACAAATACAAACAAGCATTAGTTGATATAAGAGTGACTATTCTTAATCACTTTTTGGATCTTCAGTTTCACACTTTTTTTAATGCTGAATACTGTGTGATGGGATGTGGTCGGATATGTGGTAGGATTGATTGGAGAGAAATTTTAAGATGAGTTGGAATGAAAGTAATGGTTTGTTATAATTCATGAAAGGAGTTGAAACTCTTTGGATATATGTTTCAAGGATTAAAATATATAGAAATAATATGTATTGTTTTTTAATGCTTTTTTTTATGTGGGATTCTAACATCAGCTTTGTTTTCGGCTAGCATGAAAATGGTTTGAAAGAAGGGGTTGAAGTGAAGCTTCACTGACTAATACAAAACTTATAATATATACAACAAAATCAAACATATCGTTCTTCAATGCATTTTTTCATGTGGTATTCAAACATCAGCTTTGTTTTCGAGTAGTATGAAAATGGTTTGAGAGAAGGGGTTGAAGTGAAGCTTCACTGACTAATACAAAACTTATAATCTATAAAACGAAATCAAACATATCGTTCTTCGATGGATTTTTTCATGTGGTATTCAAACATCAGCTTTGTTTTCGAGTAGCATGAAAATGGTTTGAGGGAAGGGGTTGAAGTGAAGCTTCACTGACTAATACAAAACTTATAATCTATAAAACGAAATCAAACATATTGTTCTTCAACGGATTTTTGTACGTAGGATTAAAACATCAGCTCTATTTTCTAGCATGAAAATTGCCCGAGAGAAGGGGTTGAAGCTTCAGTGATTAATAGGAAACTTATTTTCAGGGTGCTTTATAAAGCACCACGCCCATAAATGAAATAGCGGTGAATAATAAATCGTGCATTCTCTGAACAATGAATCGTAGATGATCCATTCAGAAAATACCCTCAATATTACGTGAATTTCAGGCACGCATTGTGCAATATACCCTGACTGCAAATAATCACTTTCTCTTGTATCTCTGGAACCATGCTCATCACGGAATTTTACTGGGATTAACTTTCACAATAGTTCTATTTTCTGTGAAAAGAAATTCGGGGTTGAAAGAATATTTACCATCACTTTTTAACAATTTTATGTTCTATGTACTTTTAGGTCTTTTTATACCTCTATAAAATTGTTATATGTACAGTAAATTAGGGTGCTATAATGCTAAATTATTAAAATATTGAAATCCTAAAATAGTAAAACAGCTTAGCAGCATAGTCACCAAAATAAATTAGTACAGTAACCTGAGATTCTAAAATAATAAAATAGCATAACAGTAAGGCACTAAAATAAATTAATATAATAATACAAAGTGGGTATAAAAACTATCTTGGACCTGAAAGTACATGAAAGAAGCCCCGTTCCAACATCATCATCCCCAATTTTCATATTAACCACAAAGAACATCTCAAGACTTCATCGATTACTCTACATCCGACTGAAAATCGATTGAACACCGTGTCCATCATGTATCTCCGTTGTTTCAAACATAGCCCGAAGCTTTAGAAAACGCACTTTGAGGAGGAACTGACGAGGTCGGCAGAGATAAAGAGAGCCTCGAGTGCTCGTACCAACGGGCGAGTGTGTGTACACATCACACGGTACGTACGGATCGAGTGGTTGAAATTTAAAATGGATTAATACGCTCTGGTTAAATGAGAACAAGTATTTCGCGACGTGCTCGACGCGAACCAACACATCAAGCCACGTGTTCAACCGGTTCAGTAGGTAAACCAAGTTTTCATCGTACGAAAATTACGACAATGTTGTAGTGGGTTCTCGACCCTGTTACTTGTATCAGAGACACGCCAGCTGGATTTCCCCCGAAAGACTTCTAAGATCAAACTGTGCACAACCTGTGTAATTACATCCCTGTGTAATGCTAATTTCGAACGAAAATTGCCATAGAGTGCCGAGCTTCTGTGATGCACGAGGACTCTTGAAAATTCGCGGAATTAAGGATAGGTCGAGTGAATCTTTGCGAGATCGTCTCTTTATAACGAATCATTAATTGTTATGAAGATGACATTGAACATCTTTAAGATTTGTTGAAAATAAACGTCTTTAAGTATTCACTTCTTGTGTGATGCTTGAATTGTTGCTTCTGAAGAGAAGTGACATTGAACATCTTTAGGATTTGTTAAAAATAAACGTCTTTAAGTATTGACTTCTTGTGTGATACTTGAATTGTTGCTTCTGAAGAGAAGTGACATTGAACATCTTTAATGAAGCATATTTAAGTATTAACTTCTTGTGTGATACTTGAATTGTTGCTTCTGAAGAGAAGTGATATTGAACATCTTTGAAGAAGCATATTTAAGTATTAACTTTTTGTTTAATACTTGAATTGTTGCTTCTGAAGAGAAGTGACATTGAACATCTTTGAAGAAGCATATTTAAGTATTAACTTCTTGTGTAATACTTGAACTGTTGCTTCTGAAGAGAAGTGACATTGAACATCTTTGAAGAAGCATATTTAAGTATTAACTTCTTGTGTGATACTTGAATTGTTGCTTCTGAAGAGAAGTGACATTGAACATCTTTGAAGAAGCATATTTAAGTATTAATTTCTTCTGTAGTACTTGAGTTGTTGCTTCTGAAGAGAAGTGACATTGAACATCTTTAAAGAAGCATATTTAAGTATTAACTTTTTTTGTAATACTTGAAATGTAAATATTTCAGAAATTAAACAAAAAACATTATTCAGAATCAATAATTGAAGATCTCGAATATTTGTACGTGCATAAAACAAGATAGATTTCCATATTGAAAACGTACGAATATTTCAGTAATTGCGTAATAATTTAGAAATATAAATTGTCGAATTATAATTGCTCGTTCTCATTACTGTGTCAGTTAATTGTGATTGATACCATCGGGAACGGGAAATTATTTTGTAATTGGAGGGAGCGAAATATCGATATAATTTTCGTATTCGTTCCAATTACTCGTGTTAACGTGAAACATAATTAGCAATAGAATAATTTATGATCATCGAACAATCGATAATACGCGCATACCAGTAAAATTAATAAATCAACAAAAACTATATGAAACCAAAATAGAAAAATACTGTAATTCAATTCTTCCAACTTGTTTATTTTTTACAGAATTAAGAACTGTAGTTAGAAGATATAATTCTAATTAAGTAGAGTAATAATTTACTAGAAATTTTCAAAGAATAATAGAAAAGTATTGAATTCTTTCGAAGTCTCCAGCCGCCATATTGTCTACTTCACGAAACCTCAGTTAAAAACCTCTGATTTAAAATTGTGTTAAACCGAGTGGTTTCGAGAGCATTAATCTCTTGCCACGTGATTTATCTGTCAAACACTTAGAGCTAATCACTGCTGCAATATTAAAATACAGAAACTTAAATGATAAGTCTATTGATTTATTAGCCAGGTGTCAGTCAGAACTTATTGTTCGCAGCTGCAATATTAACACAGATACTTAAATGTTATATCTACTGATTTATTTGTCGGGTACAGCAGAACTTCGCAGCCATAATAACACAAAGTTTTTTATGTTTATTTGTCAGGTTCTAACTATTCACGTAATATTAAAATAAAGTAAAATTCATTTTATTTTTGAAATTTCACAAACATGATCATATTTGTCCAATTAAGAATTTCGAACAAGAATTTATTAATAGAGTAACACATTTCTAGCCATGTGAAAATCGAAGTTCTACCCAAATGATTAATAACCGTTGTAACCAGTAAAGCACCAGAGATAAGACTAACTTCGTACATTGCACGGTAAATCTAACACTGACCTAGCGTTACAAGTGAACGCAGCGGCCCGTGTACATTACGTCAAGCACAGTTGACAAAACTGACTTTTGTTTCTATATAACAGACACTGTCTAGATTTCACGAGTATTTACGTCCATGCTAGTTGCATTTCGAAAAGGAGTATTAACACTAAAACCATCAAATTGATTAAATTTTACAAAAATTTATTTTAAATTACAAGCTTTGTAACTTGGGAATTTTTGGAGGTTTCTGGACATTCACAACCTTTATTTAATTTCGGTGATTATTATGAGCCAATAGTTTACACATATGCTGTCAAAGACCTTTACTAAAAAGTTACTTACACTGCTACTCGCAAAGTATGCGAGTTTTTATTATATATCTCCTAAACTATTGATTCTAGGAAGAAAATGATTAGAACGAGAGATGAAGCCCTTGAAAGGCTCTATAAAAAAGGTTCTATACAATTTTTATGTATATCTATTATTTTAGCTGTTATGGACTAAGAAGTGTCTTCTTTTCCTAGCTCTACACAGATCCAAGTCTATACAATAACTCTTTTGTACATAATGACAAATCGGTGCTAATGAGCCTCCAATATAAATCCAGTATATATAATATAAATTCCTTCCAGTCACCTTCTACTTTCTCAAATTAACTTCTCACCGATTTCACATTTTAATCACATCTCAAAGATTTAACTCAAAGATTAGATCCATAATAACTTTTTCGTCCATACGAAATGCAGTTGTGTTTGCATTTTCACTCGTATCGATGCTTTATTGTACGCTTCCCGTTGCATCCTATGTACGACCCACTCGGTGAAAGGGTTAAACATGATGTGAGCATTAAACGGATGTTTACGCCAGATAGAGGATAGCGAGCCGAACCTCGTCAAACACGGTCGATATCGTTGTGAACGATTGCACCTACATGCTCGTTTAGACAGACCAAACTGTAACGTATAGTTGCACGCAAACAATTCCAACAAAGTGGTCGAGCACTGACCAAACGCTTATTGACTTCTCGAGCATTCGCCAATATGAAACGGTGCCCTCTGTATGGTTCTGCATTTTCAACTTGCAAAATGAAGATCGATTCACGGAATATCTTACCAATTTTGGTCATCGTGAAATTTCGAGTTGTTATTTGATAGGGTGGTAAAATAGAGAGGTTCTCAATAGAGAGATTTTGAAGAGCAATCGGTGATTGTTCGAACTAGAAAGAATTTTATAGACCTTCATGATGTTGAAATTTCGAGTTGCAAAATGGAAGATGAATTAGTGATTGTTCGAACTGAAAAGAATTTTATAGACCTTCATGATGTTGAAATTTCGAGGTACAAAATGGAAGATGAATTAGTAATTGTTCGAACTAAAAAGAATTTTATAGACCTTCATGATGTTGAAATTTCGAGATACAAAATGGAAGATGAATTAAGTAATTGTTCGAACTAATAAGAATTTTATAGACCTTCATGATGTTGAAATTTCGAGGTACAAAATGGAAGATGAATTAGTAATTGTTCGAACTAGAAAGAATTTTATAGACCTTCATGATGTTGAAATTTCGAGGAACAAAATGGAAGATGAATTAGTAATTGTTCGAACTAACAAGAATTTTATAGACCTTCATGATCTTGAAATTTCGAGACACAAAATGGAAGATGAATTAGTGATTGTTCGAACTAGAAAGAATTTTATAGACCTTCATGATGTTGAAATTTCGAGATACAAAATGGAAGATGAATTAGTAATTGTTCGAACTAGAAAGAATTTTATAGACCTTCATGATCTTCATATTTCGAGACACAAAATGGAAGATGAATTAGTAATTGTTCGAACTAGAAAGAATTTTATAGACCTTCATGATGTTGAAATTTCGAGACGCAAAATGGAAGATGAATTAGTAATTGTTCGAACTAAAAAGAATTTTATAGACCTTCATGATCTTGAAATTTCAAGTTGCAAAGTGGAAGATCAATTGATAATTGTTCGAACTAGAAAGTGAAATTTGAAGTAGCAAAATGGAAGGTCGATTGCTAACTGCTCGAAACAGACATTTTACAAATTTCAATAATCGTGAAGTATCTCGTGAAGGTTAATGCCTTCAGTACTTATGCAAGAGCTAATTGATATCTTAGAGTACAGACAAGAGTAAATTGGTGTCCTAAAGCATGGGCAATAGCAAACTGATACCCTAGAGTATAAGTAAATATTCTAGCATCCCTAGAGCCAATATGGTAATACGATCCTTGATCACCTTTACAAATTTATAGAAAATTTGAATATTTTTGAAATTTAGTAAATGCAAAATTACACGATCTATCAATTTTTAATTATTGACCACAAGTGTCTCTATCACATGACCAGAATTACACTCAGATCCCCAATTACTCTGAGTACTGATTTCGAGTCGATAATCTCGATAACATGCGCGACAACAATAATCGTAACAATCGGTACAATCTAACCTAGATAATCTTTTATCGCATTGCAAATAAGCTTCCATATTATCAAAAGAAGCAAATGTTATGAATGATTGATTGAAAGTTGGATTTAAAACATTAACACCTGTTAAACTATCAATATAGAACAAGGTAGGAAGAGTGTTCTACCCATTTTCAAACCAATTTCTAGTAACAGACTAGGTTCCGATAAACACGTACTATAATTGTAATCTCAAACAGCTTTAAATAAAAGAATTTCACTGTAAATACACAGATTGTGTCGATTAAATGATTCCTGTGCCTCACACTAATTACATGTAAATTTTCGGGGGCGCAAAGTGGCAGAGGCAGCTGACAATCGAATTAGTTCTCCCGCTACTTGCTAAGTGGCTACATAAATAATTAATTTGGCTAGACCATTGAAATTACATCTAACGACGTTGTTGAATCGAGGTTGAACACTTGTTGATTTCGATGTTTACTATCGGTTGAATGCCAAACACGGGACTCAGTTTAAACCAATTTGCAAGATGAGTTAATTAAACGAGAGGAGACTCAAAAATTACAGAGAGGAGACTCAAAAATTCCAAATATATATTTTTAGCACAGTTCTGATAATTTTCTTTAGATATTTTTCTAACTGGCTACGTGTTCCATCTACAATTATCTACAATCTAAAGCAATTTGACGACGATATAAATTCACCTCGTTCTGGGACTCAGTTCAACACTAAAACTATCAAATGACCGTTCCACAAGATTCTTATAATAAATTATACAATTTGTTGAACTGATTCTTCTGATATCTGCATTGACCTCCATGAAGAATTAATATATGTACAAATTTATGTTTTGCCATTTGCTTATTTATTTTTTGACCTCATTTTTCATTTCAAATTAAGTACACATACGTCGGTAGGTTTAGCGTTAAAATTGCAAGATGAGTAATTAAACGATACAGAGAGGAGACTCAAAAATTCCAAATATATATTTTTAGCACAGTTCTGATAATTTTCTTTAGATATTTTTCTAACTGGCTACGTGTTCCATCTACAAGAAACATGTTGCATCCTCCTGAAGCAATTTGACGACGATATTTTAAATTCACCTCGTTCCAGGACATCCTGTAAGAAAATTCCCTGTAGGACCCGCGTGCCCTGACAGTTGCCCGACAAGACGCGACACACGGCTTCCTTTGCGATGCAGCTACACGGGAACACGTGGTGTCCATGGAAAAATATATTGAAATTGCCTGCTGAGAGTTTCCCCGTGAAATTAATATCAGCGAACGTGCCCCGCAATGTGCGACGATACGCTCTTCCACCTTGCATCTCATCCAATGAATATGGAATAAGAAATAACTAAATTCCATAAATAAAAATAAGGCTTTAAACTTCCTATCTGGTTCACTCGCAACATAAATCACGCCGAGTTTTATTAACACCTTCTACGGATATTGGATTTTAAATCGCGTTACATTCTCTTCTTAATCATTTTTCCTTCTCGTGTTGTTTTTTGGTTACTTGTTATTTATGCTTTTTTATTACTAATTAGTTTTTATTTCACTATTAGGTGTGGTTTAATATTTATTAGGTAGTCACGTATTAATTTTGTTTTGAATTTTTAGGCTACCTTTATTTATTATTTATGTTCATAAATTTTTATTGAAAATAAATGGTCTTATTTTTAACGAATTTCGTGTTAACAAATGATAAATAATATTTCGTGTCAATGAAATGGAATTATCAAATAAATTTTATCATGCAATTTTATGAATCTATAAACCTTTAACCCCTATAACCCTATATCCTACATTTGAATAATTCCACAACTCAATCTTGCACTTCGAAAATTCCTTTGCAGAAGAATCCCCTGTTTGCAAATCTATACTTCCCAAAAAGTGTACAAAAATTGCAAAAATTGCTAATAAAAATTTGCCACTTAACACAAGCAGAAGTCCATTTCGGTGGAAAGAAATCTGCTTGCGTGTCTGGAATGCAGTTCATCGACGACAGGCGGCACCGAAGTTTGCCAGTAGGTAACAGAGCGGACAAAATGCGACATCCGGGAGTAGTCTATAAAATTCCTTCGGGAGAACAGCCATCCTCGTCGTTCCACCGTGGACCTTGCACGGAAACGGCGACAAGTCGTCACGGACGAATTCAGAGCCGTCGACCTACGGCTTCCGGTCTGGCTTCACACGATTTTATTCTTGTACCTACGAGACACTTGTCCCTCGCTACGTGTTATTGAAACATTTATATGGTGTCGTGGATCTCGTAACCTCATGGTCCGACGAGCTTCTCCTTACTCTTGCTGTCCTCTCGAATTTAAAACAATTTTACGGTGATTCGAGGTGTGACTTTGCTGAAATGTTTAGTAAATGGGAGTAACATTGCTATACATTTTTTTCACGTTTTTAAAATTGGGACAATTGATATAGTTTATTGGCTATTAACCAATTGACGTACTTTGACGAGTCTAGTGACTCATGGCTTAAATGTGACGAACCTTACTAAAATTTTTAATACTCTGTGAATATATGCTGGAGAAAATTAGTAGAACTATGTTGTGTTACGTTTATACATATGTATATGTTATATGTGTACATATGTTATATGTCTTCTGTATTAATTTATTGTAAGATAATGAAAGAAAACTTGAGTTGAGGTTAGGTATTGAGGTTAAGCATTTGAGGTTAAGTATGATATGTTGTGTTATATTTACACATATGTTATATGTCTTCTATGTTAATTTATTGTAAGATAATGAAAGAAAACTTGAGTTGAGGTTAGGTATTGAGGTTAAGCATTTGAGGTTAAGTATGATATATTGTGTTACATTTACACATATGTTATATGTCTTTTTTATTAATTTATTGTAAGATAATGAAAGAAAACTTGAGTTGAGGTTAGGTATTGAGATTAAGCATTTGAGGTTAAGTATGATATGTTGTGTTACATTTACACATATGTTATATGTCTTCTATGTTAATTTATTGTAAGATAATGAAAGAAAACTTGAGTTGAGGTTAGGTATTGAGGTTAAGCATTTGAGGTTAAGTATGATATGTTGTGTTATATGTATACATATGTTATATGTCTTTTATATTAATTTATTGTAAGATAATGAAAGAAAACTTGAGTTGAGGTTAGGTATTGAGGTTAAGCATTTGAGGTTAAGTATGATATGTTGTGTTACATTTACACATATGTTATATGTCTTCTATGTTAATTTATTGTAAGATAATGAAAGAAAACTTGAGTTGAGGTTAGGTATTGAGGTTAAGCATTTGAGGTTAAATATGATATGTTGTGTTATATGTATACATATGTTATATGTCTTTTATATTAATTTATTGTAAGATAATGAAAGAAAACTTGAGTTGAGGTTAGGTATTGAGGTTAAGCATTTGAGGTTAAGTATGATATATTGTGTTACATTTACACATATGTTATATGTCTTCTATATTAATTTATTGTAAGATAATGAAAGAAAACTTGAGTTGAGGTTAGGTATTGAGGTTAAGCATTTGAGGTTAAGTATGATATATTGTGTTACATTTACACACATGTTATATGTCTTCTATATTAATTTATTGTAACGTTATAAAGAAAGAAAACTTGTATTTAACACTGCAATTATACAAAGTCTACCATTATTAAGCAAAAATGAGCACCACAGCCATGCAACTCGAAAAAAGTCGTTATGAGCAAAAAATTGCAACGGAAAATCGACGCAGACATTTTCTTCTAACTCAAACACATTATACGCGAGAGACTATGTTGCGAATCTCGAATATCGCATCAAACCGGATGTTTCGAGGAAGTAATATATTCTTGCGAAAACAGAATTTTCTTTCCTTTATCATCGCGACCCCAATAAATATTGTAAGAAAAAGAATCACGCGAAAGAACGTAGAGAATTATGCATTGAAATTTTCATTTCGGTCAGTATTGTAGAATCGGTGGGATAGGTATTTGTATTATCGTAACGTTTCATTCCGATGCAGATGGAAAAATTAATAATTCGATCTCAATTAAGCGACAGTTCGTGGACGAGGAGATGTAACGTGTATTTTTAGTGAGCCTTTTCTTCGCCTGTTTCTTTCGACTCTTTGCGTTTCTTTAATAATTCTGATCGTATACTTAAACGGTGGGTTTCTGAGCAGAAACGAAGAAATTAAAGTTGAAGATTTTTGTGCCATTTAAATCTTGTAATCATTGAAATAATTATTTTCAACTTGAATAATTTATTTTGTCTAAAAATAAAATTCTTTTGTCTAAGAATAAAATTCTTTTGTTAAAAATAAAACTCTTTTGTCCAAAAATAAAATTCTTTTGTTAAAAATAAAACTCTTTTGTCCAGAAATAAAATTCTTTTGTTAAAAATAAAATTCAATCTAAAAATATGAAATTTTGTACCATAATTAAAATCTGTAATGATTCAATTAAAAATTTTATCATCTAAAAATACAAAATGGCAATCTTATTTTCGTACCATAATTAAAATCTTGTAATCATTGAAATAATCATCTTCAACATGAATAATTTATTCAATCTAAAAATAAAATTCTTTCTTCAAAAATGAAATTCAATCTAAAATTTCATTAACTAAAAATATGAAATGACAACCTCATTTTCGTACCATAATTAAAATCATGAAATAGCTGAAATAAAATTGCTGTTTCATAATTTTGTTATGTAATAACTTTACTGATTTTAAATTATGGAAATTATTTATTAGAAAAGCACTCGTAGGTGTAATAGAAATTGAACTAATTAAAAAAAAAGTAACACAGATTCTATGATATAATAAATTCTCATTATAATCAAAATTATGGTTAAAATCGATTAAGTGTAATTAGATATTATATCACGATTCTCTTTGATTTATTAAATGCCTCGAGCGTTCTCACATTTATCAGCTGATAGAATTGCAAAGAATGTATTATATTATCTTGTGTCGTACAAACGATTAATCTGGCTGAATAATCAGTGCTCATTAGTACGTCATTTTTAAATGTATTCGTAATCGATGTACAAATGTCTTACTAGTAATTACTCTGTCATTGTGTCTATTACAGTTAAAATTATGTTAATTATAATTACTTTATTATCGCTCTCATTATACCAGATATAATTATCTGTTGTTAGTCTGCCATTTGCGTTATTAGGTTCAAACGATTCAATCGTTAGATAAGAAATGCTGGACATACTTTTGAATGTTATGAAAAAACATAACCACTGCCTATTACTACGTTTTTCTTTTCTTTGTTAACAATATTTAATTTAGTACTGTTCAATTTTTAGTAAATAATTTTAGCATAATTTAGTATAATTTTCAATTGCTCAAAAATAATATTTAAATAATAACAAATTGCTGAAAAATAATATTAAGACAATACCAAATTTTTGATCTTTAAATTTTTTATTTAAATTTTTAAATTTCTAAATTCCTAATTTTCTAAACACCAAATTACTCAATTTTTTAATTAGACAAATTTCTAAATCTTCAAATTCGCAAGTATCAAAATTCTTAAATCTCTACGTTAAATTTGTCCATTTATAAATTTCTCACACATTCTCAATTTAATAAAAAATGCTTAAATGTTCAAATTTTTCTACCCAAATTCTGAACTCTTAGTACAAAACCTTCCACAATCCACTCTCCCAAAAATTGAAATCACCAAGTCCTCAAATCTCCCATCTACACAAACGCTCTCCTACCCTCGTTTGTTACAATCGCTGCATCTCGAAGATCGTAGAAAACGTAGCACTTCTCGCGAATGTTAATGCACGAATATTAGGATACTCCATAGTCCCGCTGTTCGTGAAATATTAGCTGTCAAGAATAGAGAATTTATGTGTTCGATGCAGCGTATTCGTACATCGCTTGCCATACGTGGATTCGCTGCTTCGAACGTTGCATTACGCGACCTTACATGGGTGTATACATAAGCACATACAACGTATATATCCGATTTCGTTGCGATGATATTCGCATCGATATTCGCAACGATTGTCGAAGTGTACGAGGGCTGCGAGTACTCGAGAGTTCAACAAGAATCTTGGAACGATGATAACAGGGACGGGCGTGGTCCAGATGGAAAGATCGAAATGATGGGGTTGGATATCAATGATTATGCGAAAAGTATTACTGGGGCGGGTGAAATTATACAAATTTTCTATTTTGTTATTAATATAATTTGCAGAATTGATCGCTAGACATTTTTAGAGATTTTTTCAGAGAATTGGAATTTGGGAGATTTGGGATTTGCAAGAGTGGGGATTTGGGAGATTTGGGATGTGGGAGATTTGGGATTTGGGAGAGTGGGGATTTGGGGTGAGTGGAATTTGGAGAATTTGGGATTTGGGAGATTTGGGATTTGGAAGAGTGGGGATTTGGGAGATTTAGAATTTGGGGTGAGTGGAATTTGGAGAATTTGGGATTTGGGAGATTTGGGATTTGGAAAGTTCGGAATTTGGGAGATTTGGGATTTGGAAGAGTGGGGATTTGGGAGATTTGGAATTTGGGGTGAGTGGAATTTGGAGAATTTGGGATTTGGGAGATTTGGAATTTGGGGTGAGTGGAATTTGGAGAATTTGGGATTTGGGAGATTTGGGATTTGGAAGAGTGGGGATTTGGGAGATTTAGAATTTGGGGTGAGTGGAATTTGGAGAATTTGGGATTTGGGAGATTTGGAATTTGGGGTGAGTGGAATTTGGAGAATTTGGGATTTGGGAGATTTGGGATTTGGAAGAGTGGGGATTTGGGAGATTTAGAATTTGGGGTGAGTGGAATTTGGAGAATTTGGGATTTGGGAGATTTGGAATTTGGGGTGAGTGGAATTTGGAGAATTTGGGATTTGGGAGATTTGGGATTTGGAAGAGTGGGAATTTGGGAGATTTGGAATTTGGGGTGAGTGGAATTTGGAGAATTTGGGATTTGGGGTGAGTGGAATTTGGGGAATTTGGGATTTTGGAACTTTGGGAATTTGGGGAGTTTGGAAATTTGGAAATTTGGGAATTTGAGAATTTGAGAAGTTTGGAAATTAATATAATTTACAAAATGGATTACTAGAAATTTTCAGCATCTAGTAAAGAATTATTTATAAAATTTTTGTTGAATATAATTTTTGTAAAGAATTATTTCTTCCAAGAATCTGTTTACATAAATTTATAAGTTAAGTAGTATAATTTTTTTTTTAAATATTCATCGATATCTTCCAAGCTAAATCCACAAGATAAAAGTACTTCCAAGATAACTTTTTTCTTCAAAATATTTCATAATAACTGTTATCTATTATTCAACAGGAAATAAATAAAAAATGCCTCATTTTCGCGGAAAAATTCTTCCCTCCACAACATATTAAAATTCTAACCTAGATAACAGTTTCGGATGAACCGCGGACAAAAAATGAAAAAAGCGGGCAAACAAAACACTTCAATCACTAGCAAACGTACCTAACCACTGATTGATTACTGAACTGACAACCTAGCTTTTGAAAAATTGTAAACGCAAGAGCATTGTTTCCTGCATTGTTACTTCATCGATCAGTTATTAGGTTGAATCTGTAGAAACAATTCTCCAATAAATCTCCATTAAAGTAACAATTCACTTTATTTCAATTTCTGAACTGCTCACACAAAGTTGGGTTAATAATAAGATATATCGATATCGAATAAACAGATTATAGAACAGAATGCATCATCTACAGTTAGAGAATCTGTAATGTAGGCATTCTGTTTCTATTAACTTCAATTTGAACAAATATTATGGCTATTGAATCAGTTTTTTTTTGTTGATATTCTTTTTTGTAGTGTAATAATAAATTACTTTAGAAGTTACCTAAGAGTTCTATACATGTGATTAGAAATTATGAAAAAGTCAAAGTTTTTTTTCAAAGATGCACAAAAGTTGTTAGGCAGAATATGTTATTGTAGTAGAATTAATATAATTAATATATTAATATATATACACTATAAGTATTTCATTGTGCAAAACATTTCTTTACTAAAAAATTATGAATCCTCAAAGATGCACAAAACTCTTGAAAAGCAAAGTATGTTACTGTATTACAATTAGTATAATTAATGTATCAACACATCCACACTGTAAGTATTTCATTGTACAAAACATTTCTTTACTGAAAAATTATAAATCTTCAAAGATGCACAAAACTATTGAAAAGCAAAATATGTTACTGCAATACAATTAATATAATTAATATATCAAAACATCCACACTATAAGTATTTCATTGTGCAAAACATTTCTTTACTAAAAAATTATGAATCCTCAAAGATGCACAAAACTCTTGAAAAGCAAAATATGTTACTGTATTACAATTAGTATAATTAATATACCAACACATCCACACTATAAGTATTTCATTGTGCAAAACATTTCTTTACTGAAAAATTATAAATTTTCAAAGATGCACAAAACTCTTGAAAAGCAAAGTATGTTACTGTATTACAATTAGTATAATTATTATATCAACACATCCACACTATAAGTATTTCATTGTACAAAACATTTCTTTACTAAAAAATTATACATCTTCAAAGATGCACAAACATCTTTTATATGCACAAAACTCCTCAACTAAAATATGTAACTGCATATCAGTATAATTATTTATCAACAGATCTATACAATAAACAGGTCATAATAAAAACCTCCCCTGCAAAATTACAAATTAGTATTACTTCGCACCCTCAAAAGACTGTTAACATAACGACGAGCAAATTCGAATTCCTCTTCGAGTACAGTTCTAAAACAGATCTAAAGAGGAAAGAGCATTTGGTAAAATTTCAACGATAACCCCGGATGAATACAAATTTTCTTCGAACAATGCAAATTCCAGGACACACAAATTTTGCACACTGCACGCCGAGGGAGTTCACAGAGGGCACAGGCACGTTTTTAAGCGCATTCGTGACTGGAAATTTCACTGAATGCTGAAGAAGAGACCTCCACGAAATGTTCGACCCACGGAACAAAGGATAACCTTTTCCGATAAACAGCTCAATTAAAAGCGACTACAGCCGAGGATGCGGCTTGAATTCTGTAGAGAGTGCACGGTATACTTTAACAGCCTAACCGTGATTACTATGCCGTGCATGTGTTGCCTACGAGGAATCGCTGTTGGTTGGCCTCGACATTAAAAACGGGACAATCTTACGATGAGTCGAGTGTTCGCCAGGAACATTCTTGAAACGAGTCGATATTTTCGATGGGTAGAAAGCATTATTATGTAATTGAGGGAAGTGTCGCAATTGGGACGCCATTTTTTTAAATGCGGACATAGTGGAAATTTTATTGAACACTGTTTTTATTAGTAACGAATATTATGTAATTGATGGAAGTATCACAAGCTAGGATTGAACTGGGACGCCATTTTTTTAGGCAGCCATATTGGAAATTTTATCGAACACTGTTTTTATTAGTAACGAATATTATGTAATTAGTGCAAGTATCACAATTTAGGATTGAACTGGGACGCCATTTTTTTAGGCAGCCATATTGGAAATTTTATCGAACACTGTTTTTATTAGTAACCAATATTATGTAATTGATGAAAGTATCACAGTCTAGGATTGAACTGGGACGCCATTTTTTTAGGCAGCCATATTGGAAATTCTATTGAACACTGTTTTTATTAGTAGCGAATATTATGTAATTAGTGGAAGTATCACAAGCTAGGATTGAACTGGGACGCCATTTTTTTGGGCAGCCATATTGGAAATTCTATTGAACACTGTTTTTATTAGTAGCGAATATTATGTAATTAGTGCAAGTATCACAATTTAGGATTGAACTGGGACGCCATTTTTTTAGGCAGCCATATTGGAAATTCTATTAAACACTGTTTTTATTAGTAACCAATATTATGTAATTGATGAAAGTATCACAGTCTAGGATTGAACTGGGACGCCATTTTTTTAGGCAGCCATATTGGAAATTCTATCGAACACTGTTTTTATTAGTAACGAATATTATGTAATTAGTGGAAGTATCACAGTCTAGGATTGAACTGGGACGCCATTTTTTTAGGCAGCCATATTGGAAATTCTGTTAAACACTGTTTTTATTAGTAGCGAATATTATGTAATTGATGAAAGTGTCACAATCTAGAATTCGACTGGGATGCCATTTTTTTAGGCAGCCATATTGGATATTCTATTGAACACTGTTTTTATTAGTAACGAATATTATGTAATTAGTGCAAGTATCACAATTTAGGATTGAATTGGGACGCCATTTTTTTAGGCAGCCATATTGGAAATTCTATTAAACACTGTTTTTATTAGTAACGAATATTATGTAATTGATGAAAGTATCACAGTCTAGGATTGAACTGGGTCGCCATTTTTTTAGGCAGCCATATTGGAAATTTTATTGAACACTGTTTTTATTAGTAACGAATCTTGTCAACTATTTTCACAATATTTTTTTATATTTATTCATAGTTTCGAGTAGTATGAATATTTCTAATTAGGACAAATTCTTAATGAAGCATTAAATAATTGCTTAAATACTTACAGATAAAAGAATGTTCTTATGTAAATAATTATCGAAAACTTGTACAACCTGTTTAAAGATAATGTAGTTAATCAATGAATATTTGGACGCAATTACTATAATTACACTAGCCGAAAATTAACGTCAGAGACCGTTTGAAGATACAATAGTGGATGAACGAGTAATATCATTGCCAATTAATTGCACAAATTGCTGGCAGCTATAGGTAAATGAAAATTATTCTCTAAACCGGTGAATTAATAGCAATTAATATATTACGATGCTGAAAAGCAATTATACTGAGTGCTCAAAGACACATAATAAAGTTATGCTGAAATTACGTGAAAAATATTAATTATTAATATATTATATTTTAAAATAGCACGTCACAATTTATTGTCACATAAAGTAACAAATATCGTTCCACAAGAAAATATAAATTTCAAAGAAAATCATTGGTTTAATTTCATACTTTAAATTCGAATGAAAAAGAAATAATAATAATACTTTTTTAAAAGGGACGAAGTAGCGCGCACAAAGCTGTGATTTAAAACTTCGATATCGTTCCCGCGTGATCTATCAATCCGAACGAAATAGCTGACGAATGAAAATCTCTCTATTATATCTTATCTCTGAATGCTGCGTGCTAGCGAATTTTATCCACTTTTCTTTTTGTTTTTATCCATCAGTCTCTCCCGTTCCGTACATCAATAGCTCTGATGGAATGATTCATGAACGTACCACGCAGTTTCTTATTATTGCGCATAAAACACTCTTCGTTGTAACCATTTTTAGGTTATGGTGTAAATAATGATGGCGGTGATTGAGAAGGAGTTGCAAATATCGATTATTGGCGATTGAAATGAATGAGGGGAGAACAATTGTGTTCAATTTATATTTATGGAAAGCAGCCTCTGAAGTGAAAGAGGTTTGATTGATAAATTTGGGAATTTGGGATTTGGGAGAGTGGGGATTTGGAAGAGTGGGGATTTGGGAGAGTGGGGATTTGGAAGAGTGGGGATTTGGGAGAGTGGGGATTTGGGAGAGTGGGGATTTGGGAGAGTGGGGATTTGGGAGAGTGGAGATTTGGGAGAGTGGGGATTCGGGAGAGTGGGGATTTGGGAGATTTGGGATTTGGGAAGTGTGGGATTTGGGAGAGTGGGGATTTGGGAGAGTGGGGATTTGGGAGAGTGGGGATATGGGACAGTGGGGATTTGGGAGAGTGGGGATTTGGGAGAGTGGGGATTTGGGAGAGTGGGGATTTGGGAGATTTGGGATTTGGAAGAGTGGGGATTTGGGAGAGTGGGGATTTGGGAGAGTGGGGATTTGGGAGAGTGGGGATTTGGGAGAGTGGGGATTTGGGAGAGTGGGGATTCGGGAGAGTGGGGATTTGGGAGATTTGGGATTTGGGAAGTGTGGGATTTGGGAGAGTGGGGATTTGGGAGAGTGGGGATTTGGGAGAGTGGGGATATGGGACAGTGGGGATTTGGGAGAGTGGGGATTTGGGAGAGTGGGGATTTGGGAGAGTGGGGATTTGGGAGAGTGGGGATTTGGAAGTGTGGGGATTTGGGAGATTTGGAATTTGGAAGAGTGGGAATTTGAGAGATTTGAGATTTGGGGTGAGTGGAATTTGGAGAATTTGGGATTTGGAAAAGTGGGGATTTGGGAAGTTTGGGATTTGGGAAGCTTGGGATTTGGGAGATTTGGGATTTGGAAGAGTGGGGATTTGGGAAATTTGGAATTTGGAGAATTTGGTATTTGGGAGATTTGGGATTTGGGGTGAGTGGAATTTGGGGAATTTGGGATTTTGGAAATTTGGAAATTTGGGAATTTGGGGAATTTGGAAATTTGGGAATTTGGGGAGTTTGGAAATTTAGGAATTTAGGAATTTAGGAATTTGGGAATTCGGGAATTTGAGAATTTGGCAATTCGGAAATTTGGAAAATTGGAATTTGAAAATTTTCAAATAAAAAAATTAGCAAATTTGAAATCATGAAAATTTAACAATTCAAAAATTTGTTTCAAAAATTTGAGAATCGTGCACTCTGAATAATTTTCAAAAGCACCTACCATAACAATAAAATTGAAAAATGAATCACACGTACTCTTATTCAAAATTTTATTATAATAGATATCCATTTTCCCCGCAACGTCTATGTTAACCACGGAAAATGTAGACATCCTGTCACGGATAATAAAAGGATTTATGCGTATCATAAAAATGTCCAATTTCCAAGTGTGAGACATCCAGGCGGAATGTTTATAGTTGGTTGAACGACATCGTTGACCTGCGTGAGCTAAGGGGTTAATTATTACGGTGTTGCGCGTGACTACTGTTAGTCTTAAATGGGCACGTGATTAAAATCATGTGCTGTTACGCACACATTGCTTCTTCGTCTGAATTTGTAAATGGAACTTCATCATTTCGTAATTGAAATTTATTCCTTCGCGTCATGTGATACTATTTACTTCTCGTCGACGGACAAGTTTCACCGGAAACGATTATTAATCCACTCATCGGAAGTGTATGTCGTACGATCCGCTCATAATTCCACGTTATTTTCAATTTGATAGAAAATTCATTTTTAAAAGTTGTTCAAACTTCTTTGCTCGAAAAATGTTTCATCTCTCCAAGAAAATTTTCTTGTGTAAAATTTTGTTTTCTTTTAGAATCATTTTTTTTGGGAAAATAAATTGCAAGAATTTTGTAAATAATTTTTGTGCAATATCGCTCACTAAAGTCCCAAATTTACTGAATTTCTGAATTCCCAAATTCTCAAATTTCCAAATTCCCACATTCCACAATTCCCATATTCCCCAATTCCCACATTTCTCGATTCCCACATTCCTCAATTTCCACATTCTCCAATTCCCACATTCCCCAATTCCCACGTTCCCCAATTCCCACATTCCCCAATTTCCACATTCCCCAATTCCCACATTCTCCAATTCCCACATTCTCCAAATCCCACATTTCCCAATTCCCACATTCCCCAATTCCCACATCCCCCAATTCCCACATTCCCCAATTCCCACATTCCCCAATTCTCACATTCCCCAATTCCTACACTCCCCAATTCCCACATTCCCCAATTCTCGCATTCCCCAATTCCCACATTCCCCAATTCCCACGTTCCCCAATTCCCACATTCCCCAATTCCCACATTCCCCAATTCCCACATTCCCCAATTCCCACATTCCCCAATTTCCACATTCCCCAATTCCCACGTTCCCCAATTCCCACATTCCCCAATTCCCACACTATCCAATTCCCACATTCCCCAATTCCCACATTCCCCAATTCCCACATCCCCCAATTCCCACATCCCCCAATTCCCACATCTCCCAATTCCTACATCCCCCAATTCCCACATCCCCCAATTCCCACATCCCCCAATTCCCACATCCCCCAATTCCCACATCCCCCAATTCCCAAATTCCCAAATTTCCCAAATATCCCAATTTTCAAATTACCTAAATTGCAACCTTTTTAAATCCTCCACTTAAAATTCCCAAATCCTCAAACGTACGCTAAATTAATTTCCAAATCCACTTCGTTTGCTGTCACTCAACTCGAAAGACGTTCTCCACACATCAAATATCAAATTTACATAATTTTTTGTAATTGCCCAAATATTTTTAGAAGCACAACGAAAAACACACTACTCAGATGTGACAAATAAGTACATGACGTTTGATGACCAATGTGTTAATTTTTTTTAGAAAATGTTAATATTGTGCGTTGCTACCATACGCTGTTTAATATTTATCTTCTCTCTTGCATTAATAATTATTTGATTATGCAAAATACGTCTGTGAATACTATTTTTAAATTTTTAGAATGGTTATGTCATACGGCGTTAAAAATACTTTTTTTTTATACGGGTCATTAACCAACTAGTACTAGTTTTTGATTTGTGGAAAACTTGTGGAAAAGATCAAGTTTGAAAAGATTAAATTTGCAGTAAATTTTGACTCATTATTTCAGTTAATATTTATAAAATTGGTAAACTGTAGAAGTTTTTTAAGAAGCTGTCAGAAAGCAGCGAAAATGCAAAGAATAACAGAGAAACACGAAAGATCTCTAGTATTCTGAACCCAGACTTTGTTCTGCAAACAAGCTACAGTTCGAGCTGAAAATTGTTACAAAACAGCTTAATTTCGGTTGTCAAAGAAAATTACGATAATTGTTTTTGAAACAATATTTACGAATAAACAAAACAGCATTCAGTTGCTGTTTTAGTTGTTTTCAAGTTTAAATTGACTAACACTTGTTTAAATAATCAGTGTTTCTTTTTCTTTGTAATTACTTGAAATATGTTGTACTCTGAAGGTGTAAGATAGTTCTAATTGTAAATCCTAATTGACAAAGCTGAAGGAGCTGAAGACTTGAAGCAGGTGATTATCAAATTTTATCATTTGAAACTATTGTGCAATTAATTTTTGTAAATTTTGTAAATTGGAAATTTTTTTGTTGGGAATAAAAATGTCTCATCTTCATAAATTCAATGATGCATTGCAGTATATAATTATTGCAATTTTTCCAATTTCTTTATACACAATTACCCAAATTTTAAGATAAATTTTGAGATTACCCAAATTTTAAGATAAATTCTTTATACACAATTACCCAAATTTTAAGATAAATTTAAGATAAATTTTAAATTTTGTATTGACATTGTGACAGTAGTTCTATAATGTACAATTAAATTTTAAGCTTAATTCACACTCTTCATGGTTAAGTATCACTAAATATAAAGTATGAACAAATTTTAATATTTATTCACATTGCATTAATACATAGTTGACTGTTAAAATAACTAGAACTTTATACTTGAAGTACTTAACTAAATATAAAGAGTGAAGTATTTAACTGAAGTATAGTAATGTTTTACATGTGGCAGACATAGTAGAGCAGACAGACACAGTTAATAACAGAAAAACTTCATACAAAGCTTTCCAATCAGAAAATTTTCAAGTTCAGACAGCAAAACTATCTTCAAGTACAAAGTTTCTTCTCAACAACCATTTCATAATTATCCAAAATATCCATAATTATTAGAGGATGCACAATCTTTTTGAAACACCCTGCATCAGTTCTGACGCAGATGAACAACCGTATTCATAAATATGAATCAAACGCATAGACTTGAAATATTGTAAATGTTACTGGCCATAGAGTACCCATTGTCAGAACACGCTACAAATATTGTAAACGAATAGGTGTTCTGTCACCAAACCACACTCTATTCGGATCGTTCAACTCAAAAATAGTTGCGCACTTTGTCATGCGTGTAGTATCCCCGAAAACCACCTGACTTCGCGGGGATTTCTAGTATTTTGAATAATTTAACTTGGAAAACTCTTTTTGAAACCCAATCACCTACCAATAACAAATTTAACGATTTTAAGCAATTGTACTTGATTCATTTTTTTTATTTTCTTTCGCGAATGTAAATTTCGGAGGATATTTTATTTCATAAAATAATTAAGTATGCAATATTTATTGAATATAAGTATGCAATATTTATTGAATATAAATATGCAATATTTATTAAATATAAATATGCAATATTCAATGAATACGAAACATTCTTTGAAGACAGTTGATTTGAAAAAAGCAGTTTAAAATGTTTCAATTAATTGTACCTCATCAATCAATAACTTCGTTCAGAATCAATCATCGATAATCAAATTCTATGTATATCACCATATTAGACAGAGTATAAGAACTTCTAAATACTATAGGACGGTTTAAATAAATTGTTTTTGCCAGTGGGATAATTTAAAATCAACAACCAATGATTAGACTTATGAACACAGTAATCCACTTAACTCTTATCTGTAACGTAGATGGGCAATTAAAATTCATTACAACAAAGAAATATTGATACAGTTCATTTCAAGGATAATTGCAGAAATTTTAAGTGTAGTTTAATAAACTATTGAATTCAATTCATGGTTGAATATTTTGCTATAATCAATTTATCCACATTTCTCAATATGTTAACGAATGTTAAAAATCCTCATATTTAACCCAACAGATAAAAATCCACATACCCTAACAAATAAAAATCTTCATATTCACTGTAACAAAATTCCCTCAAGAGGACAATGTAAGTGAACTTACCTTAGATTGGAGACGACGATATTATAACCACCCTCAACATGCACCAAACCGACGTTTTGAAATACAATCCCGGTAATCAGCATGCCGATCAGCGCAGGAAGGGTGGTTAACGAGAACAACCACCCGGCAAAGTGTGCCGCTAAACAAAGAACAGCAAGGCCAAAGAGTTGTCCACCAGGAGCAGCAGTCTCGCCCATTATCGTGTAGACAATGCCCCAGAGCAGTAGGCCCAACAAGAACAGACACAAGACTCGAGCGAATTTTCTGTAGCTCGGACAAAATGGATGGGGACAGGCTTTTCTCCAGCCGGGTGGCTCCCAGGATGGTGTGTCGTCGCGTCCGTGGCATCGTGCACAGAACAGATACAACCACGACCTGAAACACATTCACATTTAATTCTTTAACTTTTCAGATTTAACTCTTCAAATTTAATTCTTTAACTTTTCAGACTTAATACTTTAACTTGACTATTTTACTCGAATTTTTAATACGCTATTTGGGGTTCAAAGGATTGCATTATTGACACAATATTTAGGTGACTCATGTTCATCATTCAGTTCAATACGACAAGTTTGAATAAATATTTTTATACCAAATTTATGACGTTATACATTATACATGTGTGACATGTATGTATATACATATGCACATACATACATGTATGACATGTATGATGTATAATGTCATAGATTTAGTTTAAAAATATTTATATGTACTATGACTATGATATTTATATGTGTACGATTATATTGTACATTATACATATATGACATATATGTATATACATATGCACATACATACACGTGTGACATGTATGATGTATAATGTCACAGATTTAGTTTAAAACTATTTATATGTACTATGACTATGACATTTATATGTGTACTATGGCATTATACATTATACATGTATGACATATATGTATATACATATACACATATACATATGCACATACATACATGTATGACATGTATGATGTATAATGTCATAGATTTAGTTTAAAAATATTTATATGTACTATGACTATGACATTTATATGTGTACTATGGCATTATACATTCTACATGTATGACATATATGTACATACATATGCACATACATACATGTATGACATGTATGATG
Organism: Megachile rotundata; assembly: GCF_050947335.1. Lineage (NCBI taxonomy): Eukaryota > Metazoa > Arthropoda > Insecta > Hymenoptera > Megachilidae > Megachile > Megachile rotundata. Next base: position 14,454,015 of record NC_134991.1, read on the forward strand.
TATGTCATAGATTTTGTTTAAAAATATTTATATGTACTCTGACATTGTACATTATACATGTATGACATGCATATACATATGCACATATACAAATACACATACATGTATGACATGTATGACATATATATACATATACACATACACACATGTGACATGTATAATGTATACATACATGTATACATGTCACACATGTATAATGCATAATGTCATGTTAGCTTAAAAATGATATTACACATATCATACATGTATCACACTGAAATTATACATGTATGAACACAGTAGAACAGGCAAAATCATCTTTGAACAGTTTGATTTAATGCTACACCAGCAATTATCAGTGAATATAAAAATGTATAAAATAGAAATATCTCGTAAAAAACCTGTTCCACATAAAAAATAAATCACATACGTATAGTTTGACGTAGAATACCGTGAGGTGTGGATTTCTGAACGGATGATCCGTAGGAAACCCGGCGCTGCGCTTGATTCAATCTCATTAGACTTTATGATCTTATCAAGGCGATTAGAAATGACAGGCTTTGTAACTGCGACTGTTACATCACGATACGTACGAAGCTTCCTAGATCCGTTACAATCGGCTTGATTAGAATCGCCTGCTTCGAATAGTTTTCATTCATTGCTTCGGAATCGATTGCACGCGGATGTCGTTTCCAGAACGGAACAGTTTATATTTGCTTGGATAATTGGAAACGGCTATATTGCGGGATTCGTTGCGTACGTGTTGTCATTTGTAATTTGTGTCTTAACAAGTATTTCTGGTACATTTCTGCGGTGATGGAACGCGTCGGTGTGCGCTGCAGAAACGATATGTTGTAACAATATGTACATACGATAAGTGGATTAATCGGACCGTGTGACATTTTGTTTTACTGATATTTAACTGGTACGGGGTATGACCCTATTTAGATCTAATTTTAGATGCTTTATGTTATGAAGACTTGGATAAATATTTTTCTTGAAACTTCAGTACTTTATATATTATTATATTGTTCTTCAAACTCAAGTTATTTTAGATTTCCATATTAAAATTGACAAAAATTTTCGATTCTTTTTCGAATTATTTTCCAACCATTTTTGTCATTTTTTCACGTTTCTGAATTTTGTTCACATTCATCGTTTAAATTTATCAGCTTCAACCCCGAATTCTTCGCACCCTTCTAAAATTTTTATCAATATCCTCGAGCAAAAGAAAAAAAAATCGACTATGAAATATTTCCAAACTTTCAAGGATTATTTATATGATTTTTTGCAAGTTAAAATAGTGAGTAGATTTTTTATAAAAAATATCTTTGGGGTTGCGGTTTTAAGCTGCTTAGTGTGCGAGGTATGGAGTGCGAATTTTGTAGATAGAGGATTTGTATTGATATTAATGGAGATTAATTGGAGAAGTGGATATTTGAATGGTTACTCTGCAATGCAGATTTAGAAGGTAACTACCTAATTAGGGTATTGTTCATTGTGACCTAGACCTGTTAAGGGAACATTAGTGTGCTGTGATCAAAATTCATTGTTTATATGTTTGAAGAGAAATATGGAAAATAATGGAAAGAGGATTTTTCGAATTTTTGTGAAATCTAGTGATCAAAGCTCCAAAGTTTTAAATGTCAAAGAATTCAAATTTTTTATGGTTTAAGAATTCTAAAATTACTGAAATTTTGACACTTTAAATTTTCAAACTTGAGAATTCTCAAGTTACTGAAATTCTAACACTTCAAATTTTCAAGCTTGCGAATTCTCAAATTACTGAAACTCTAACACTTCAAATTTTCAAGCTTGTGAATTCTCAAATTACTGAATTTCTACCACGTCAAATTTCCAAGCTTGTGAATTCTCAAATTACTGAAATTCTAACACTTCAAATTTCCAAGCTTGTGAGTTCTCAAATTACTGAAACTCTAACACTTCAAATTTCCAAGCTAGTGAATTCTCAAGTTACTGAAATTCTAACACTTCAAATTTCCAAGCTTGTGAGTTCTCAAATTACTGAAACTCTATCACTTCAAATTTTCAAGCTTGTGAATTCTCAAATTACTGAAATTCTAACACTTCAAATTTTCAAGCTTGTGAATTCTCAAATTACTGAAACTCTAACACTTCAAATTTTTAAGCTTTGAAACTCTGAAAGTTTTTAAACTTTGAAAGTTTCAAAATTTTAACTGACTAAAATTTTCAAGTTCCAAAATCTGAAAATTTCCAAATAATATTCTGATGTCTCAAAATTTCTGAAATTTTAATATTTCGAACCCTCAAACTCTGTCTATCTAAATCCCCAAAATTCCTAAACTTCCAAAACTCCAAAGTTTCCTTAACTAAAAATTAATTCAGTCTCAAACTCCCATAATTAAATTTTAAACAAAAATTAATTTTTAAGTAAAAATTGAACCGTAAAACAAACAAGGTATAAAAGGTTTTAATATAAAATACATGTAACTGATTAAAAATGATCGTTGGATTATTTGCCAGGTAAAATGCAATCTCATTTTTGGTCGAATATTGAAATTCTTTTTGCTGACGTTGAAATTTATGTTTGAGATTACCGTTAGCTTTTAATCCGCAATTTATACCTTTTATTTTAGAACCCTTTGACTTTATCATGCACCGATGTGTATTTTTATAATAAAAACTTGAAGAGGAGTTCAAAGGGTGCCTGGAACGTTGAAAATTAAAAACGAGGATAATTTAACGTATGAAAATTATCCAAAAAGCTCTATAGTGTCAGAAATATATGTATTATGAATTGCTGATCATATTACTTTATAATTTTACACTCTTTCTTTAGTTTTTTGTAAATTGTACATTCAACCCTCTTTTATTTTCACATTTCATATTTTTATTAATTCGTTTATTATTAAATTTGATCGCTAAATTAAATATAAAAATTATTGCAATTTACGTATTGTTAAATTTATGGTAAAAATTGTTTTACTAAATTTCAAAGCTATTCATTCATTTTTACTAAATTCGTATTTTAGTAAATTAAATTCATATTAAATTTCAAAATTATTTTTAAAAGTTATTCACGACAACAATATAGAATTGAATAATTTTTATAAAGGTATGAACTCAATTACATTATTTTAAAAATTACATTCAAATTGTCCTCTGTCGGCAAATCATTATTTTCAAAGAAAAGAGTGACACACTTTCTCAACGATATTGTTTATTTTACCAATAAACATCAGATTATAGTGTACTTGAATGATAAACGATTTAGTATCTAGTAAAAAATGTAGTTAAATCTCGATATCTGAGGAACTATTTTTATAGTACGCCTTCTGTCACAATGTGACTTAATAAGCGCTTCTATATGTTATCTACAAGCTTCAATACTTTTATCCCCCACTAAAATTATGTCTTTAATACAAATTCATGTGTCACTTTTATTTAAAAGATTTGTCTATTATTAATATTTTTAACAGTTCCAAATTATTGTTATTTAAAACGTTTGTAACTTGTGGATATTTAAAACATTTTTAAATTATTGTCATTTTGAACATTTTTAAATTATCCTCATTTTGAACATTTTTAAATTATCCTCATTTTGAACATTTTTAAATTATCCTCATTTTGAACATTTTTAAAATTATTATCATGTAAAACATTTTGAAATTATTGTCATTTGAAACATTTTAAAATTATGATCATTTTAAACATTTTTAAATTATCGCCATTTTGAACATTTTTAAAATTATTATCATGTAAAACATTTTGAAATTATTGTCATTTTAAACATTTTGAAATTCTGATCATTTTAAACATTTTTAAATTATCCTCATTTTGAACATTTTTAAAATTATTATCGTGTAAAACATTTTGAAATTATTGTCATTTGAAACATTTTAAAATTATGATCATTTAAAACATTTTTAAATTATTGTCATTTATTGATGAAACTGTAATGGTTACCTTGCTCTTAAATTCTAGTTGAATATATTTAAATTTAAGTTTAATATACTTAAAAACAAGGTAAATAAAAAATTGAATTTTAACTAAAGCTAAATTTCAAGCTCCAGAAAATTTGACAGTGTTGTAATTGAAACTTGAAAATATTAAAATAGTACAAAAGAAAAATTACAGGCAAACTACTTTGCAAATTTTGTCATGCAAAAAAAGCTTGCGGTACCACAAATTTTACTCGAATTTTAAAATAATTACATGCAGCAAACATTGAAAGCATCAAACATCAAAAGAAGTCCATAATTCAAAGTATTAATTTTTCACCCGTCAAAACAATTTCCCAGCATCAACCTTCTTCCTCTAAAATTCCACATTTCCACATTTCAAAATAAAAAATATCAACACCGATAATTACACGTCTATCAAATCGCAAAAAGACCGATCGTTTCTGAACTCATCACTTTGCACCAGTAATTACCCTTCATTCGCAAGGACTAACGAGCAAAAATGTACCCCGGTCTCACCGTTTCAATTCGTCCGAATACTGGATTTTGTCCCTGATGGAACTCGTGAGGCTATACGTCGACTTCTTTCGCGTCCCGTTTATCCTTCCATTTTCCAAATCGAACTTATGCTGCGGTATATTCTCCGTGCTACCACCGTGTTGCATTATCGATTTACCGCGATCCGAATTGTGCTCCGAGCTGGCGCTTATGCGTCGATGATGATCGAAGCTAGGATTATCCATGCCCATAATCTGATCGCTGATAGAAACGCGTCTTTTGGTCAATTCCTCGGTCGATTTGTTCGTTTTGCCGACCATCTCGCTCTCCATATCGTTCGTCCAGTAAAAACACAGCAAACTCAGTTTTCAGACCGCATACAAAAATTCGAAACTAATCGATAACACTTTGTCAAATGCAAATCTTCGTTTATTACTTGGCGATTTTTCTAAGCACCGACGCGAAAATATCGAGCTTAGGGATCCAAGAGTCCAAGTTCCAGCTTCCAAGATCTCTGTCGAAGCAACGCGAATCCATGTACTCGATTGCACTTCCGATCTCTCGAGCAAGCTTCAAAGGCGCGTACGACGGAGCTTCGCGGAGCGGAACAAGCGAGCGACGACTTTCCGCGATTGACTGCCGATAAAGATGGCTCGGTTCACCATCACAGCTCGCCCTCCGCTTGACGATCGTTGACAGTAGTGGAGTCGCGTGACGATGAGTCCCGAGAAAGTCCAAACACGATGATCCCCGATCGTTGATTAACGATCACGCGGCTGATATCCAGCCGGCGATCGTTAACAGAGTCGCGTGACTCTTTGTTTTCCCGGGGGACTCGCTTCGCTAACACCTTACGTTGATATCTCTCGCTTGACGTCTTTGACACCTTGATCCACTTTTTCCTGCGGCCTCCTCCGCTCCGAGCTTTGTTCACCTCGTTAGCGCGAAATTCAAGGCTCGCTTCCTTCGTTACTATTCATCTGCTGCTAACTACCTAACTCTCTGTACCTCTTAGATCCGCTGGATCTAACCCTTCGACCTCAGTTACTTCGATCTTGCTAAACCTTGGACCTCACAGGTTACTTCGATTTTGCAAAAATCTTGGATCTTGCAGGTTACTCGACCTTGCATGAACCTTGGACCTTGTAGGTTACTTCGATCTTGCTAACCCTTGGACCTCACAGGTTACTTCGACTTTGCAAAAGCCTTGGACCTTGCAGGTTACTCGACCTTGCAAAAACCTTGGACCTTGCAGAAACCTTGAACCTTGTAGGTTACTCGACCTTGCAAGAACCTTGGACCTTACAGAAACCTTCGACCTTGAGTTCTAACAGATCCTCTAAGACCACAACCTCTAACCTCAGGAGCGAACAGTAAAAATAGCCAGAGGTGTTCCCATTTCGAGAAGTGTATCAGAAGGACGATTTCACGAAGGTCGAAACTAGCTTGCTTCAAGCTCCTTCGAAATGTCAGTGGCACGCACGCACATACGTGTGAGCAGCGCGGAAACGTACGGTGTGGAACGAGCTCGGTTAAACGGCGACTAAACGGCTGCAAAGTGTGCACCGCCGGTCCGCAAACTGTGTTTTTGCGAATGGTGGGGCTGGTAAAAAAGTGCTGGAACGCGGGCAAGGAGGGACCTGTTCATCGCCGCGATAATTGTTACCGAGTTGCACAGGATGGGCACAGCTGGACATCTCATTGACAGTCTGTTCGAGACTAACCCACCGACCTGGCTTGCCCCTGATCACACCGATTCTCTAGGTCGACGCGTCCATTTAACCAACGATCCGCGAGAAACGCGACGGAGAATGACCTCGAAATAGGAGACGAGCTCGGAGACTATAAATTTGATGAGCTATATAGGATTTCCGACTGGTGTTTCTACGCTCTGATTTGGGAGCATTATTTAATTGAGTATTCTTATGATTTGTTCGGTGTGCTGAAAGAAATGTTATTTGGAGGAAGGTTAAATGTTTTATTGGGTTATTGTATGTGAAACGCTTGTGACTCATGTGGAGCTTAAAGAATGATAATATAGACTGTATAGTTAGGAATCTTTTACAATGCATGAACTCTATATGAACTTGATGACATCTTTAATTTGAAGTAACTTTGACGATTTTAAAGAAGAAATTCTGATATGTATTTATAATGTAAAAGTACCTAAAAGTAGGAATTATTATTGGAAGCACAAATAATTAATGTTTCATATGTTACATATGTGAACATATGTAATTTTGAAACTTCGAATGAAAGTTATATCAACTTGAAGCTTAAAGTTCAACCACAATGACTACGTCTTAATAATATTTCTAATCTCGAACAATATTTTAAATACAAAATAGCTGATTATCAGTTGTAGCAAATATCTAAATCCACGTATCTAAAATGTGGAACAATGTGATCACATAAAACCGTCGTAAATTAGCATTGCTATTATATCAGTTTGGAGCTTAGTGCTTGTCGAAAATGGCTGTCTAATCCTTTCGTTAATGTATTTCGTATGAAATTGTTATTCGTTAGGTAATCTTACTACGCATGAAATCATGCTACCGTTAATTCCTAACGATAGGGGCGCAGTCTCTTGTATTTCTTATTGTAGAACGTGTAACTTTAGTTATTTTACGATAGTAGATTTTGGAATTCATTATAATAAATCATTATTTAAATTTTAATAATAATTTATTATATAAAATGTGCTATTCAAATTAATAGAACAAAGTAAAAGTAAAATTTGTTTAGTTTTTAGCAAATAAAGTCACTTCGATAATTTTCTCCTGAAATTATTTTTAAATATTATTATTGAGGATTATGTTATTGTATTAATGAGGATTGTATTAACGTGTAGGGTTATTATATTATTGTATCAACGGATTATATTAACTAGTAAATGAAACATTAACGTAATTTAGTGAGACCCTGTAACCGAATGCAAACAGTAAATGGAATTAGTTATCGATTCGATCTCATGTTCATGATACGTAATCGCACTATCATTGAATACCTAATGAATACTTACACAATCGGTATGCCAACAGAAAGTTCTGCTCTTTTTCAATTTCGATACGTAATGTTTTCTTCTTTCTTTTTAATCATTCAAGGTTAAATGCACTTTCTAAGGTTATTAGTGTCAATGACGAGGTCAGTAAATTATATTATTGAGACATCTTTTGTTTCTTTATTACAATAACTTAATGTCACGTTATAACATTCATAACACATTGCTGTAGGATCTGTTAAATATTACAAGTGAAAAAAATGTTACAAATCATATGTGTAAAAATAAACAAATTACAAATTTGTAATTGGTACAAATTACATATGCAAGAATGTTACAAATTGTAAATGTAAAAATATCAAAAATTATATGTTGGTTAAAATGTTTTAATCGTTACATAAATTAGGATGCTTTTAAAGCAACGACTCGACATCTAACATCGTTAAAATATTTTTAAGTGAAAGATGAGAAAAGTTTTAGTGGTCGAAAATCTAATAAGCAACGTATTTCACAATTTGCACAATTTTTCGTAGAGATGTATTTAGCATTTTTCACTTCTTTTTAATTGTTCTGAGATCAAACTTGTCGAATAATGATAGTTTAATAATAATTTTATTGAGTCATGCAAAAAATATTAGTAAAAATTATTCAAACTTTGTCTAATTAAAAAATGCCATGAGATAACAATTTTATTGAAACATACTGCAAAAAATATTAGTAAAAATTGTTCAAACTTTGGTCTAATTAAAAAATGCCATAAGATAACAATTTTATTGAAACATACTATAAAAAATATTAGCCAAAAATATTTAAGCTTCTGTCTAATTAAAAAATACCATAAGATAACAATTTTATCGAGTCCTACTGCAAAAAATATTAGTAAAAATTATTCAGACTTTAGTCTAATTAAAAAATGCCATAAGATATTAATTTTATCGAGTCCTACTATAAAAAATATTAGCCAAAAATATTTAAGCTTCTGTCTAATTCAAAAATGCCACAAGATAACAATTTTATTGACTCATACTGCAAAAAATATTATTAAAAATTATTCAAACTTTGGTCTAATTAAAAAATACCATAAAATAACAATTTTATTGAAACATACTATAAAAAATATTAGCCAAAAATATTTAAGCTTCTGTCTAATTAAAAAATACCATAAGATAACAATTTTATCGAGTCCTACTGCAAAAAATATTAGTAAAAATTATTCAGACTTTAGTCTAATTAAAAAATGCCATAAGATATTAATTTTATCGAGTCCTACTATAAAAAATATTAGCCAAAAATATTTAAGCTTCTGTCTAATTCAAAAATGCCACAAGATAACAATTTTATTGACTCATACTGCAAAAAATATTATTAAAAATTATTCAAACTTTGGTCTAATTAAAAAATACCATAAAATAACAATTTTATTGAAACATACTATAAAAAATATTAGCCAAAAATATTTAAGCTTCTGTCTAATTAAAAAATACCATAAGATAACAATTTTATCGAGTCCTACTGCAAAAAATATTAGTAAAAATTATTCAGAGTTTGTCTAATTAAAAAATGCCATAAGATAACAATTTTATCGAGTCCTACTGTAAAAAATATTAGCCAAAAATATTTAAGCTTCTGTTTAATTCAAAAATGCGACAAGACATCGTCAATACTCCCATAAAACAATATTGATCGATTTCCAGGTCAAACTGTGCTCTCCTCAGGCTATACTACAGCCAATCAATATATGATTGATAGAAGCTTGTGCGTCGCAAATGTTACACATATTCAGTTCATTTCTCGACGATAAGTGCGTTCAATTCGTGTGGTCCTCACACGTGTTAGCATAATCTGGTATTTCCAGTTCAGTAGGTGTTTAATGTTTGATTTATGCGTTGACAAGAAACATCATAACATTTAAAAATGATTTTCTGATCAACTTATCGACAAAATTAATCCTTTTATCTGATATCTCCAAATTTCTTTCGATATTATCTGCCACATAGCGTTCTTCAACCTTTTTACCGCGTGACCCAGTATCTTTGTAATGATATCAGACATCAAGTGTTTATTTGACATTTGTGATTCTGTATTTTGGGTTTGGAGAGTTTTATTTTTGTTGTACTTTTTGGGATATGATATTTTGTGTTATAGGACGTTTTTATGTTTTATAATAAATTACTGTAATATTTCAGGTTTATAATTTTTAATGTATATGTATATAATATTTAATTTTAACGCAATGAATTTTATGGTATATTTTATTTATTTCTAGGATGTAATATTTTATGTGATAGGATGTTTTTATATTTTATAATAAATTACTGTAATATTTCAGGTTTAAAATATTTAATGTATATGTATATAATATTTAATTTTAACATGATGAACTTTATGATATATTTTATAATACATTGCATGAAATATTTTATGATATTTTATGTTATTTGATATTTTGTAAAAAAATATTTTATGATATTTTATTACTATAATCCTCTGTACCATAATATTTAATAATGTAAAAATTTATGTACAATATTTCACAGTATCATATTTTATGACACACTAAAAAAAAATTTAATACAGCAGAATTTATGTTACAATAAAATATAATTATTCAAACCTGACAAAACCTACATCACACTAATTTTTCCTTATACACTGAAATTCAAAAGAATAGTTTCTTTATAAAATCTGAGTTAAACACTGACCTTAAATAATTAAAATTAAAATGTACCTCTAACAGAATAATTACCTGAGAGACTTATTATGAAATTTTCTCTGTTTCTCCATCCAGCTTAAGCTTCTTTCTTCATTTCTACACATCTAACTTCGAAATTAAACCAGCTAGTAATTCCAGAGCACAACTCTAAGGCTCTAAAATCCATTATACACAACCCTTGTTTTCACTTCATATTTAATCTACCTGTTTTCACTAATTAGCTATCAATTAATATCACATCGTGTATCTACATTTTGTTTTCATCCCGCGGAACTTTCTTTAATCTCATAATCTGCACATTCGCGTCAATTTGTACGTTCTGGCTGAACTGCGCGAAACAATTATGTTTGCGAATTCATCGAACACTTGTTGAGTCTGTTCTTATCGTTAGATAAGCGAGATGGAATGCATTTCACATTTCGTTTCCGCGTTTCTTCCGGGATTTTCGTTAATTTAGCATCGCGTGTTTCCCGCAATCTGAAATCCGAATTATCACTTGTTGCGCGTGTCAGACTTCTCAATGGCGAAACTAAATTTTTAATTTCAAATGTATCGAAAATATCCACCATTACAATCCCTGTGAATCTTGTGGATTTCTATTTTGTTTCGATTTTCTGTCTATTCGTTTTTAGTTCTACCGTGAGTTTTTACATTGTTTTCATTTCTCTTTTCGACGTTCAATTATATTTTGATTAATAGTATTTCATGGAGGTATCGGATGATTAATAGCGTGTCGATGAAATGTGTAAACATTTCCTTCAAAATATTATGTTCTTTAATATTTTGAGTGCATTTAGGCGGGTTGTTATGGAACTTAAAGTTTAATGTAGGGAATAGTAATTAATTGTATTCATTGTATTAATTGTAATTAATAGTAATTAATAAACATGTTTAATATGTAATTCAACTCACACAAAAACATAACCATTAATATTAACGTTTACAGGAACCATTTTAAAAATTTCTAATGTTCAAATAATAAATGTAGTATCAACTTAATTCCTGTTCGTTTTATTTATAAAATTGTATAATTATATTAAACATTATAGTTCTTACCTTCCAAACAGTTACTACATTCAAAATTCAAGTTACGTTGACTGCCTTTTGAACTAATTAAAGAGTGACATGCTATTAACGCTCTGTAATTGTTTGTTTTCTTCTGGAGCCCCAAACGCAGGGAATTATCGAACGATCACCACTGCTATTACTATTATCAATGTTATTAATAATATTGTTATATATATTATTAAATTTTATTCAACATACGACAACTTAATACATAATAATCATGAATGACAAACCGAAATTATAATTAAACTTTGAGGACCACGAAATTCTTTACTTTTTGACTTTTGATGTATTGAATATAGTAATGCATTTCACAAGACATTTAATATTTTCATTCAATCATATTTATAGATCTGTAGAATCATTCACAAAATTGTTAGTCCAACCACACATAATGTATTGATTGATTTAAAAGCTTTTGATGCATAGATTGTAATAATACATTTCACAAGACATTTAATATTTTTATTCAATCATATTTATAGATCTGTAGAATCATTCACAAAATTGTTAGTCCAACCACACATAATGTATTGATTGATTTAAAAGCTTTTGATGCATAGATTATAATAATACATTTCACAGGACATTTAATATTTTTATTCAATCATATTTATAGATCTGTAGAATCATTAACAAAATTGTTAGTCCAACCACACATAATGTATTGATTGATTTAAAAGCTTTTGATGCATAGATTATAATAATACATTTCACAAGACATTTAATATTTTCATTCAATCATATTTATAGATCTGTAGAATCATTTACAAAATTGTTAGTCCAACCACACCTAATCAATACATTAGGTGTAGGTTAAAATACAGTATTAAAATTGCCTACAATTGTTAAAATTTACTGAGTCTAAACTTTTGTTAAAAACAATCTGTTGGTCCGACGTAAAATTGTTAATACAAAAATGCATACACAATCAATTATCAAAAGAGTAATTTTTGCTAATTTTTACCAAAAAGAATGGATTCGTCTGGTTGGAAGTAAAGAGCGGTAGAAACAGTAAAACCGACAATGAATTCGAGTTACGAAATCGAGCCATTCTATTGACACTAACTCGTAGTATCCTTGTAAGTGGCAGAAAAGATCGAACCGCCCATATACTACATAGTTACCAACAATTATATCGTAAGTGCAAAACCGCGTTCACGTGGTATTTATATTCGATTCTCTCACCAAGCACGTGTTCACCTCGTTAGATCATACAAGCAACAAGCTGCGATGCAATTTTGTTGGAGTTTGAACTCTACGCTTATTCTAACTTTTTATCGTCATTATGATTCTTTTATTATATTTTCAATCTTATTAATATATTAAATGCTAAATTCTGGGAATAGTCAGATTATTTTATAGTATGGTTTAGGTTAATTTGACGACATCTCAAGTATTGTTAATTTAGGAATATGTTAAATATTTAAGTGACATCGAGACGGAAAGTAATTTTGAAAACTAGAATATTCATTTTATGTAATCTTATTGCAAGTAACAAAAAGTAAATTCCTATTCAAATCCTTCATTTGAGGATTGCGAATGGGTAGCAATTAAATGAGTTGCAGTTTTTAAACGGGACGATTGTAGAGTACTAAAATAATCGACATTGAGTACATTACTGAGTGCATCACTGCTTATAGATGAAACATTGCTATGAAATATCGAGAACGTGTAAATTTTGAAAAATGAACTGGCCTAAACATTCATCAATGAGCTACCATCAGTGAGAACTAAAATTGACATTTAAATTCTAGAATTTTTCTCATCATTTTAAAAATGAACTGTCCTAAACACTCATCAATGAGCTACCATCAGTGAGAACTAAAATTGACATTTAAATTCTAGAATTTTTCTCATAATTTTATTTATTACTTCAACCTTTCACTTAGAAGTTGTAAATGTTTTACTAGAACCTTAATCCGTGGAGCAGTGAATACTTAACCTTCACAAATCACGATCTGATTCTTATAGATTAGTTTCAAGCAATAAATCTTGCGTGATGACACGAATAACTAGTGTCGTAATTAATCATTGTGTGATAATTAAAAGTTTAAAAAAGAAGAAATATGCTAGACAATAACAATAACGTATCAAAATACTTGTTTCTCTGGAGAATTTATTTTTTAGTATCTATGGTGCAATATCTGCGATAGATAATTTTTATCTGTTACGTCACGTATCACTTTCTGCTTTGCACAATGAGCCTATCGTAATAAATAGCGAAAGATTTATTAATTGCTGGTGATTTAAAGATTTATTAATTGCTGCTAATTTAGAGTCAAATTATAGTTCAGAAAATTAAGGAGGTAAATTCATTTTTTTTTTTTAAAGAATACGTTTTTGATCTTGTTAAATGCACATTTACTTTGAAATTAATAATGAAGTTGAACAAATAATTAACTAAATGGTAACAAGAATTCTTGCATCTATAAATTTTGTAATTTTTAAATCTATAAACTTCTCATTTTATTTGAACTTTTAGGTCCAAACTTCTAACCTAACTTAGACATCAAGAAACTTTTAAACTAACCTAGACGTCCAGATGGTCTAAACTTCTAACCTAACCTAGACGTCCAGATATTTAAACTTCTGAATTCACCTAGACTAGATGTCTGAACTTCTAACTTAACCTAGATGTCTAAATATTTAAACTTCTAACCTAACTTAGACGTCTGGACATCTAAACTTCTAAACTAACTTAGACGTCTGGACATCTAAACTTCTAAACTAACTTAGACGTCTGTACATCTAAACTTCTAACCTCATCTTCTAAACTTCTGCACTTCTAAATTCTAAACTATTAAACATTTAGACATCTACGCGCCATAATTCCACGCGCTATAATTCCACGCTCCGTAATTTCCACGTGCTATATGTCCACGCGGCGTAACTTCCACGCGCCATAATTCCACGCTCCGTAACTTTCACGCGCCGTATTTCCACGCGTTGTATTTCTACGCGTCGAAATTTGTACGCGCCATAAATACCTAAATTTCAAAACATCTAATTATCTAAATTTCAAAACATCTAATTATCTAAATTTCAAAACATCTAAATACCTAAACTTCGAAATGTCGAAATTCTAAATACTATTCCAAAATCGAAAAATTTGAAATCTCCAATCTCTACTCATTGCAGTGAGTCTGACCATCACCGAATGCCTCTCTAATTGAACGTAGCGTTCTGTCAAAGGGTACAAAATCGACCATAATTGCCAAAATTCCATGTGCAATTGCTTTTGGTCAATACTAACTAGTGGTAGGTGATACCATAATGTCTGCCAGCGTCGAAGGTGTGTACAGCAGTGAACGGTTCGTCACACTTCTGATTACATTGACATCCACACATACGACTGCAACACATGAACTCCATCCAAAGAGAAACAACAGACAATTTTCAATTGAAATAATTTTACTTTTTTTTATTGCAAAGTTACTGAATTTGTCAAGTTATCAGATGCATAGTAATAACCTCAGGATAGCAAGTACCCTGTCAGTATCGTGTTTCGACCTTTCAGTTCCTTAAACGCGTAATTAATACTTGCACTATTTGCTCCTCACTTTCGGTATTTTTGTATACTTTTTCTTTGATGTATTCCCACAAATAAAATTCCATAAGTGTACTTATGAAAGATTTGTGGACCTCGGAAACCGTTCCTTCACATGTCATTCAGTAACCATCGTTACTATAAATAATTATCGTTTAAAAATCTTACATTTGGAGCGAAGCTGAAGCACAAAATCCTACGTCTTCGACAGAAAATATTATCCTAACAGCACGAGAATTTTGAAACTCGAATTTCTCAAAATCACCAAATGTTCCACACGTTTTTCTTACATTTCCGCGAGGAATTTCGCGACGTTACATGTTATTTCGGACCCTGTACGGACATCGCCGTACACGGTGACGCGATTCATCTTCCTGCCAGGCTGGAACGCGATGGATGTTCGCGGCTCGATTGCACGGTATTACGGTCAGTGTTCAGAATTAATTACTAGTCTTCAACGCGGCGAGTGTCTACGATGAGTCACGAAAGTATCCACGAACGCTCGCAATTAAAACTTTGCATCCATTCCCTCCGATATTTCATTTCATACGGTACACGAGCGCATCTGGGTCAAAACGGTCTTGCCGTAACTTGCGCCGGATAAAGAAACTTGGATAAAGCTCTCCCCTTATGATTATTTTATTCGCGCCTCGTCGACAAAGGAAAACGTGTGCACACTCTTGAACATCGAGTGGCTGATTTTTAAACTTACATCTGACACTGTTTTATTGCTTAATGCAGCTTCGGATACATAATTGATTGTGAAGTTAATAAACTCGTTTATACAATGTTTACTCGTGATGTTCACATTTAAGTGTATTTAAATTATGATCATGTTTATATAACGTTTACTCGTGATATTCACATTTTTTTTAATTTAAATGTACTTGTCGATGACCATGTTTTCATTAATTATTCATTGCTTATTTTTTTGAAGATGACAAATAACTTGACTTGTTAACAAGGTAAATGTATGTACACATGTATGTATGTATACAACATACACAACATGTATGAATATACATATGTGTATATGTGGACGGACATGTAACATACTGGATCAAACTTTGCATGTGGCAATTAATGTGATCTTGTAACAAATAATTAAATGTGAACAAACAAATAAGATGACAAGTATCCTGACATGTCATCAAGGTAAATGACATATGTGTATGTATACAACATACACAACATGTATGAATATACATATGTGTATATGTGCATGGACATGTAACATACTGGATCAAACTTTGCATGTGGCAATTAATGTGATCTTGTAACAAATAATTAAATGTGAACAAACAAATAAGATGACAAATAGCTTGACATGTCATCAAGGTAAATGTATGTACACATGTATGTATGTATACAACATACACAACATGTATGAATATACATATGTGTATATGTGCACGAATATGTAACATACTGAATGAAACTTTGCAAGTGAAAATTAATGTGATCTTGTAACAAATAATTAAATCTGAACAAACAAATAAGATGACAAGTATCCTGACATGTCATCAAGGTAAATGTATGTACACATATGTGTATGTATACAACATACACACATGTATGAATATACATATGTGTATATGTGCACGAATATGTAACATACTGGATCAAACTTTGCAAGTGAAAATTAATGTGATCTTGTAACAAATAATTAAATGTGAACAAACAAATAAATGTAAATAACTAATTTTATTTTGAGAGACAAATAACTCAATCAATTGAGAATTGACTTCAATTCTGTTTCGATTAGTTTTGTGGTACGTTGCATCGATCACGATAGTCGATGAAAAATATTGAAACAAGATAATTCGAATCATATGACCGTAATAATCATTTCTTTATCGACATAAATTCTTTCACTGATATAGTACTTTATGGATTTCTAGTAGACTTTTAATTATGTAGATGGATATCGAACTCTGTAAGTATTTGATCAATCAAAGATAAATGGTGACATATTTCGATAAAAATATAGATACAATATAGTACATCGTTGTAGGAGATGAATAATAAATAAGAACTAACGAATGGTATAAAATAATAAATGACAATAAATAATGAATGTGACGAATAATAAATGATACATTATAAAAAATAATGACAAGTAATAAATATAAGCAAGGATTAATAACAAGTAATAAATAAGAATAAAGAACGAGTAATAACGAATAATAAATAACAATGACAACTTCCAAATAACGAGAAACTAAATAATGAAATAAAGTAAGAATAAACATTTTATGAATAACCACAGTTCAAGTAACAATCACGTAAAACTAAAATAGTATAAAATTAAAAATAAGTATTACAAGTAACCACTTACATATTTATGTACTTCATGATATTTTGAATCTCCCGTAAATTCGCGCGCTTATCCGAAGACACACCCTTCCTCAAAGCATATTTTCACGTATCACTGTCGCGGAATACGATCGTTTTTCATCGCGCGAACAGCTTACACGTCGCGAATATTGTCGTTCCGCTAATCATGATATTTCGCATGCTTGTACGAGCTGTACGGAAGTCGCGAATTTTCATTCTTCATTAGCCGCGAATTCGCGAACGCGCATGCGCGGTGGAGCGTATTTTTCAGCGATCGAATGTTTCGAACGGGCAAACGGGGCATGCACATTTTTTATGAGCCTGTCAGCAATGAGATATTCACAATTTTTCATCGTTCAAATATTAAAATCGGATTTGCGCCGGTCCACTGGGCTGGAGATTGATTTTCGAGTAATTAATTTGTTTTAATGAACGAAATTTAAGGGACTAGCATCACCGCAGGAAACTGCAGATGGATTTCATTATATTATTTGATATTATTATGTGGAGGATGTGTAGATAGATATAGATACTATAATGCAAAGCATAATTATATTTTATAAATTATATATACAGGGTGTCTCATAATTAGTGTTACTCCCTGAAAGGGGTGGTAGAGGATGTCATTCTGAACGAGATTTTCGTTCGCAAAAATGGGATATATTATATATTACATATTATTATATTATGTATTGCAAGTACTACAATGTAAAGATTAACCTACTAAAGATATTTAGTAAACAAAAATATTAATACTGATCAACTATACACCTCTAATTAGCTAAATTCTAGTCGACCATTATCATCATAATAAGTTTAAAAATTGTCGAGATTGTTACAAAATCCTAAATTACCTAATCATGTAAAATAATGGTATCCTTTGCAGTAATTTCTTAATTACTCCATACATAAAAATAGAATAAATGGCACAAAATTTTGTCGTGATTATGTATAATTACCAAAATCGTTCTCTCTCGTTAAAAACATACTTTTCAATCTTTTCCCGCATGTACGTGTATACACAAGAATAGATATGCAAGGTATGTGTGGCAGCCGAGTTTGACTACAGAAGCGAGTTTTGGTTAAATTGCTGAGGAAACTGACGTGTTGTTAAACGAATCCTTTGAGAAACTGAAACCTTTAAAAACTGGACTTCAAATGAAACATTCAAAAACGTCCAGAAAATTGTCCAAGAGAAACATTTCGAACGTATCGTCTATTCAGTTGATAAAAATAAAAAGATCTGACAGAGAAATATTTGTGTACTAACAGTAGGTGTACTATCAGTATTTTATTTCATTCTCGTGTTTCATTATTTATTTTAATATCATGTTATCCGTGCTGTTTTATTATTACATTTTATTTATCAGTATTTTATGATTTCATTATTCATTTTAATATTGTATTATCTCATCGTACTGTTTCATTATTAATTATATTTTATTACTTCATTACTGTATTTCGCTTTTTATTATTATTTAGAAGACCCCGAAAAGACTCGCAACATACTCGTTCCAAAAGTATAAAAGTATTTCGAACCTTCGAACGTATCGTACTTCCCTCCAACATATCTACCAATGACCACAGAGAAATATTTGTATAGAATTCGGAAACGTAACACCATCTCGGTATAAATAGAAAGAGAGACAGCTTTTCAATTTTCGCGCAACGAATTTCGACGATAAAGCCGCAATCTCCCATCGATTCATGTCGCCAGAAAACGGAGCTTCGGGGACGTGAGCAAAGCTGGAAATTCCCTATGGTCGCAAAGAAACGTAGTTGGTAACAGTCTGGCCGCGATCTTCCGCGTTACGCTTTGGCTCGCGAGGAGCACGCGAATTTCCGTCCTTCATCGAGCATTCTCGGCAGTCACGCGAGAAGCGTCCGTGTTCATCATACACGGATGAATATGATGACTTGGACGAACAGAGACGGAAAGAGGCAGAACGAGGTCGAAGATGGGATTGGAATTGCAAATATTCCTCTCCCACGTTTCTCTGATCCATCTTTCAGCTTCTCGTCCGATCGCGTGGCTGACCCCTACCTACGCTAACTGAGCGCTCACATAACGAACGATTAATCCTCCGTTACGCTTTTTCCATTTTTCGATAACTTGAGAATGTCGCTTGCGAGATTAATTCGTGAAGTTTTATTTTTCAAGAGTAATCAGATTTTATTTCTGTAGTAATACGTTTGCCTATGTGCATTTTCAGAATTGCTAGCAAGGTTACCAGTAAGATGAAAATGTAATTACGAAGGTGGAGGAAACTTTAACAAGTTTGTTAAAGTTGTACATGGAATGACACTGTATAAATTGTTAAGTGATCAAGGAAAAAATGTAAGAAGATAGTAAATAAAAATAGTAAGAAGAAGACCCTTGTGATTTTGATGAAACTCTGCATAGTTCATCAGATTTAACGAATTAAGTAAACAAATTTTCCATGAATTTTTATTTATATTCATTCATAAACTAGCCAACCACAGAGTTAAAAATAATAAGTGAAGTATATTGACAGAAATAAATGTACATAGTCCACACGCGAATTCTGAGATGCAAATGTGGACATTTGTTTACATCTTCACACTCTGCAAACTCTGCAAACTCTAACACAAATGCAAAAATATTTCCAGAATAAAACTTCGAGGAAATCATCCTGTGGTGAAATTCAGGTATTAGGAGTTGAACAGTGGGTACAATTTCGTCCGGATAAAAGAGTCGAAGATCTACACGTGTCTCACAAATGTGTAGTTCTCAAGGTAGCATTACACGCGATATATATTTCCCATCGGTTTTAATGAAAGGATTTCTTCTATCTTATCAGCTTGCCGGAAATTGACAGTTCAATTTCATAGATATTACTTGAAACAATGAAAACCGTCCTCTTCTAATATTACAGACAAACATTGACATTTTGGAAGATATTAAATATTAGCCAGTAAATAAAAAGTTCTAAATTAAGTAAAAATTATATGTCTTCATTCAAATGAACCACATGATAAACCCATGCTAGGTGTTTTAAGTACATCAACCTTATGCATTGAATTAAAAATTCAACAATTTGAAATGAACCGCATTCAGCATAAACCCATGCGTTTTAAGTACATCAACCTTATGCATTCAATTAAAAATTTAACAATTTTAAATGAACCACATTCAGCATAAACCCATGCGTTTTAAGTACATCAACCTTACGCGTTCAATTAAAAATTCAACACAGCGCTCTTTTCACAGATAAAACGCTCCCTCCACAGATCGCATATTATTTCCTGAAACGCAATCTAAAATGCAATCCAGGTACACATGACCTGTGAGTTGTAAATCAGTTTCACCATTTCTTGTATAAAGCGTGCGTTCAACACTTTTTCCTTTTCCAACAGCGAGACCTCTGGCAAGGGAAAAAGAGCATATTTCAAGAAACCAGTTATCGTGTTTCATGACGTGTACCTTCAGAAACATTTTCCGACTTGGTCGCCTGTCCTGCTTTCCGAGGAAGATCAAATTCCTCTCTCCTTTTCGCTTTCCCGATTTCAACGCAGTCCCGTCACGTATCAAGACTTAGCACAGAAGCCAGTTAAATTGAAATAATTCGTTCAAGCTCCTTGAATCGTGTATTCAAAAGACTTACGTGTGGAGATTATCTTCGGGGATCAAAATGTTTGGGGATTCGAGTCTTGTCAGATAAGGCCGTTTCTGGAAACAGGACGGCTTCGTCAAAGATCTCTTGATTTATGACGTACATTTCTAAGATCATTTTTCGTGCCTGTCCTATGGAGAGTGATGGGAAGATAAGTGGACGTGTTTATGTAATACATTATACTATTTCTTAAGATACGACGTTTTGAGGAAAGTTATATAAATGCAAATTTCTGGTCGCTTAGCGAGATGTGGCGGGATTTTTGTTTGCTTCGGATTTTGATTGTTTGGGGAAGAGTTGTGGGTGGGGAGTTGTGATCAGTGGTGGGATTTGTTTGGTGAGAGAAGTTGAAGGCGGAGTGGGGAATTTTGGGAATTTGGGGACTTGGGAGTTTGAGGATTCGGGGATTTGAGAATTTGGAGATTTGGGGATTCGGGGATTCGGGGATTCGGGGATTTGGGGATTTGGGGATTCTAGGATTCGGGGATTCGGGGATTCTAGGATTCGGGGATTCGGAGATTTGGGGATTTGGAAATGTGGAATTTAGGAAAATTGAGAATTCGGGAATTTGGGATTTGGGAAAATTGAGAATTCGGGAATTTGGGATTTGGGAAAATTGAGAATTCGGGAATTTGGAATTTGGGGAAATTAAGAATTCGGGAATTTGGGATTTGGGAAAATTGAGAATTCGGGAATTTGGGATTTGGGAAAATTGAGAATTCGGGAATTTGGGATTTGGGAAAATTGAGAATTCGGAAATTTGGAATTTGGGGAAACTGAGAATTCGGGAATTTGGGAAAATGGAAAATTCGGGAATTTGGAATTTGGGAAAATTGAGAATTCGGGAATTTGAGAATTTGGAAATTTGAGAATTTGGAAATTTGAGAATTTGGAAAAATTGAGAATTCGAAAACTGGCTCATCCCAAAATCCCCAAACCATATGTCTCCCCTCTCCACAATTCACATTCACAAAAAACATACATATCACACGTCTTCATCATCAT
The DNA here is from genome assembly GCF_050947335.1 of Megachile rotundata. Classification (NCBI taxonomy): domain Eukaryota; kingdom Metazoa; phylum Arthropoda; class Insecta; order Hymenoptera; family Megachilidae; genus Megachile; species Megachile rotundata. Next base: position 14,475,745 of record NC_134991.1, read on the forward strand.
TTCCTCGTAACAGCAAATCTCCCCAATTTGAACATAATAGCGACAGAACAATTACACGTTTGAACAAACGTTAAAGAAGCCACGAAACCATAAGATGTTCTAAACGGCAAATAAACACGAGACAGAGCACGAGACTCATTAATATGCGGTGTTAAGTGGTTGATGTACAAGGTTTATTTTCGAGTCCCCGTCATCGGAAGCGTTTTAATGGGACATGTGACTGAATATTTTATGGTAACATCGTTACTCTTTAAGATGGTCATTGTCTTTGTGCCGAAGGAAGTCGAACAAGTGCTCTGAAAGAAGTCTTGTTAGCGGATCTTTTAATCCGGCTCTACTTCGAGTCGAGTACAATCATGATTCTCGTTTGCATCGAGGAATTTAACGGGGAACGAAATAACTTTATTAACGCTTTACGTTCATTCATTCGATACATGGAAAACTTTAGCTGTAAAACTTGCTGAAGTATTAACTGACATTTATTATTGGTGTGGATGTAATTAGTGATATTATAGGGTGGCTCATAATTAGTGGAGGTTTATGGGGGTAGCTGATGCGATTCTAAATAAGATTTCCCTTTGCAGAAATGGGGTTTGAAGCTTCCTTTTTGAATTATTAAGGAATATAATTTCTTCACTTCGTAATTTCCATGCGGCGTATTTTCTACGCGTCATAATTCCACGCGCCGTATTTCCACGTGCTATATTCCCACGCGGCGTAATTTCCACGCGTTATAATTTCACGCTCTGTAATTTTCACGCGCCATAATTCCACGCTCCGTAATTTCCACGTCCTATATTTCCACGCGGCGTAATTTCCATGCACCATAATTCCACGCGCCGTATTTCCACGCGCCGTATTTCCACGCGTTGTATTTCCACGCGACGAAATTTCTACGCGCCATAATTCCACGCACCATAATACCACACATCGTAATTTTCACGCGCCATAATTCCACGCTCCGTAATTTCTACGCGCTGTATTTCCACGCGCCGTAATTCCCACGCGCCATAATTCTACGCGCCGTATTTCCACGCGCCATAATTCCACGCTCCGTAATTTCTACGCGCCGTAATTTTCACGCGCCATAACTCTACACTCCGTAATTTCCAAGTAATTTATCGTGCTCTGATTGGTCCGTGTTTTTCCTTAATAATTCAGAAACGAAGGTTCAGAATCACGTCAGCTACCATTTCAGGAACCTACGTTGTGTGGCACCCTGTATATTAATTCCTAATTACATATTAGTAGACTTAATAATAGCTGAGTAATAATTAATGATTATGAAATCAATAACTAGTTAATATCGATGTCGGATAATTATTAATTATATTAGTTGCTGATAAAGACAATAATAACCACTTTTATTAATTATTAATTGTCATGATGAGTAATAAGAAATGTTTAACTCGTATTGATTGACGTTGTAATAATTATTAATATCATTAATATACCAATCAATATTTATTAATTATTTGAATTGTTCGCTAATATTTATTTTTAAAATAAATTTCAGTAATATTTAATATTCACTAGGAATATTTATACTGATTCATTTTCTACCTCCATTTTAACACTCCAATAAAATTACTTCCACATTTTTCTCTATCAAATAGGAAAGAAATTTTCAATCAACGTATAATTACCGAAACTCGTCGATTTCCCTCAAAAGTTTCGTTTAACCGTTGAAATTTCAATTTACGCTTTTTGAAACGACCCATAATTGTCAACAGAAGCAACAGCTGTTTCGAACGTAAACTCGCACGCGACCAATCTCGATTGATCGAATTTCAAAAAAAAGAAAAACAAAGAAACCTCTCGTATATCGTGAAAACCCGTTTCCCGGAGTGCTCGAAACGAAACCATCAATTTCACTGGTAGATGATCAATTAGAAACGGCTTAGGACATTTTCCACGGGAAACGGAGCGAGTTTATTTCGATAAATAAAAAAAAGAATGCAGGATGATCGGGGACGAAATATTGCACAATTATTGCTTTTATAACAAGTTCGTCGACAGAGCTGGAAAATTGACGACTATATCGGTGAGGGTCGCTAACTTCGTTAAAAGGTGAACACCTCGACATCGTGCAGTTGTTGCTAACAAGTTTTAACACCGACTAACTCATCTGTGAGATTGAAATTGCAGTGAAACGGCGGACGTAGTGAAGCCCTGATAAATCGAACTTGTTTTTTATCTACGACAAATGCGCTACGAAGGTGTCGTTCGATTCTGTATCTCAGATCGAATATCATTATATTACACTTTTGTGGTGATAATGCAAAAATTTCAACAGTGGGACAAATAAATCAAAGTTTAGTTTGATGTTATGTCAATTTCAAATTTGAAGATGTCAAAAATTTCGATTTTCCCCAAAATCCACAATTTCAAGAGCCTCCAGTTACAAGCTTCCCAATTCCTCGATCAACAATTCCAAGCTTCCCATGCCAAGATCAGCAATTCCAAGCTTCCCAATTCCATGATCAACAATTCCAAGATTCCCAATTCCAAGATCAGCAATTCCAAGCTTCCCAATCCCAAGATCCCCAATTCCAAGATCAGCAATTCCAAGATCCCCAATTCCAAGATTAGAATTTCAAAGCTTCCCAATTCCATGATCAACAATTCCAAGATTCCCAATTCCAAGATTCTCAATTCCAAGCTTCCCAATTCCAAGATCTCCAATTCTAAAAAATCAGCAATTCCAAGATACTCAATTCCAAGCTTCCCAATTCCAAAATCAGCAATTCCAAGCTTCCCAATTCCAAGGACAGCAATTCCAAGCTTTGCAATTCCAAGGACAGCAATTCCAAGCTTTGCAATTCCAAGATCGGCAATTCCAAGATCCCCAATTCGAAGATCAGCAATTCCAAGCTTCCCAACTCCAAGGACTGCAATTCCCAGATCGGCAATTCCAAGATCCCCAATTCCAAGATCAGCAATTCCAAGCTTCGCCATTCTAAGATCAGCAATTCCAAACTTTCCCATTCCAAGATCAGCAATTCCAAGTTCCCCGTTCCAAGATCAGCAATTCCAGGCTTCGCAAATTTTAAGATCAGCAATTCCAAACTTCCCAATTCCAAGATCAGCAATTCCAAGGTCCCCAATTCCAAGATTCCCAATTTCAAAGTCTCCAATTCAAAGGTCCTCAATTCCAAAATCCCCCAATTCCTAGATCCCCAATTTCTAAATCTCCGCTTCTTAGATTCCCAATTCCTATATCCTCAACTTCTATATCCCTAAATTCTTATATCCCAAAATTCCTATGTTCCCAAATTCCTAGACCCAAAATTTCTATATCCGCAATTCCTAGATTTGAAATCCCTAAAACCCAAATTTCTATATCCCCAATTCCTAGATCCGTAATCCCTAAGCCCCAAATCGCCTGACCCCATAACTCTTAATTTCTAAATTTCCACCCCGAAACTTAATTTCCAAATTTCCACCCCAAAATTTCTGGAAATTCCAACTTCACGCTTCCCCTAATTTGGAGATCTCCAAGTCCATGATTGAAGGTACACGAGCGGACGGGGTATCTGGAGCACAGAAAAAGACATAAGCAAAGTGACGACGAGAAGGTAGATGCAGGATGGTGCAGTTGCAGCTGGTGCGCCTCGAATTAGCTTAAAAGCCCGGGCCAACGAGCACTGTAACGCTTGAAAAAAGCGTGGATCGTTCTCGTATATCACCGCGAGATAAAGGACTGCCAGACGGCCATGGAACGAATAGCGGTTTTGGCGACAAGCTTCAGATATGTGCCACTTCGTACAACAGTTTCTATATATGTGTACGTCATAACTGTACAGGGTGTTAAGGAAGAGATGAGTTTCTAGAGACGTGTACCACGTTCTGCACTATGGCGAATGAGTATTCAGTCTACGGAAAGTTCAGGAGAAATGTAACAGGGAACGTCGGGGAAATAACTGATTATAGGAACTTTTTAGTGGACACCCGGTATTCTACTGGTTAAAAGCGGTAGAAGTTTTTAAAAGGTTCTGAAGTTGGGACGAGGAGTTTGTGGAAGGATTTAAAAATTTTGCTGAGGTTAAATGACCATTAAGTATAAAGTGGTCTTGTTGCGTGTTGTAGTTGAGTGAAAAATTTTCAAATTTCTGAATTTTAATGTTTGTGTTCATTAATATCGTGGGAACGATGGAAGTCTTATCAATTTATTTTTTATTTTCTATTCTGTTTTTTTTTTTATTTGTAGGTCAATCCTTCCATGCTGCAGAATAAAGAAATTCTGTTTAAGAAGTTCGTCACGATTTTAACAAAATTATTAAAAAGTCTGCGAAAAAAGAAAACAGATCTTCCTTGAAGAGATAAAATAAAAATTCATACGACCACATAAGTAACATCAACTATTTAAAGTACACGTGATTGTTTGTGAAAAATTGTTCCAAATTGAAAAATCAAACTTCAAGTATTTCTAATACGATCTGACGCGTTTCTAACCAAGAAATACGTCAATATCTGGTTGTTTCCAGCAACCTCTGATAATTTTTCTAATTTTCATAATTTTAGAGTTCACCGCTAATTTGCTTTGTACATTCGTCTCTACGTGTTTCCTTGATTTTTCTATTCTGAATCCCAATTAATACTTCGTGCATTATTCTGTCTATAATGTACAGTATCAATTAACGGTGAATATTGTATATTATTGACTTTGTGCTTGAAAATAACTATTTTTTTTACCTAGCTTGGTTACTTAAGCTTCGTATGGTGAGGGCGCCGCCATTTTGATTCACTTACTCACTCACCACCATTTTGCGCGTTTATTCTTTTCTTTATACATATGTGTATACATGCTTATATGTATGTATATGTATATGCACCATTTTGAAAACATTATGTACATACATATGTATAAATATATCCCTACATGTATGGATACACTATGCATATGTACATATATGTATACATATTTTCAAAATGGTACACATACGTATACATACATATATACATATGAGTGTATCAATACATATAGAGGTATATCTACACATATGTACATATGATGTTTTCAAAATGGTACACACACGTATACATACGTGTATATATTCATATGTATATATATTGTGTATCTATACATATAGAGATATATCTACACATATGTACATATGATGTTTTCAAAATGGTACACATATGTATACATACGTGTATATATTCATATGTATATATATAGTGTATCTATACATATAGAGATGTATCTACACATATGCATATATGATGTTTTCAAAATGGTACACATACGTACATATACGTGTATATATTCATATGTATATGTATACATTGTGTATCTATACATATAGAGATGTATTTACACATATGTACATATGATGTTTTCAAAATGGTACACATACGTATACATACGTGTATATATTCATATGTATATATATTGTGTATCCATACATATAGAGGTGTATCGACACATATGCATATATGATGTTTTTAAAATGGTACACATACGTATACATACATACATGTATATTCATATGTACAAATACATATAGAGGTATATTTACACATATGTTTATATGATCTTTTCAAAATGGTGTTACAACCAAAAAGTGCTTCAACACAAAAAAATAAGTAAAAAGTATAAAATAAAATCGTTGAAATATCCATAAAAAGTTTTGTTCACCAAAAATGATAAAATGAACAAATTACAAATTACATACAGACATCACTTCACCAATAAATATTTTTCGTTATTTTCCAAGATTTCGTTAGAGTACACTTTTCATTTTCTTTTCACTCCGCTCTGTTTTTCCCGCGTTTCATATTTGCCCGCCACACATTGCGCTCACGCTTCAACAAATAAATTGCCGGTATATTTTTCCGTGCCATTATCGCGAAGAAAAATATATATACAGGTTATTACCGCGAGAAACAGGCCCGTAAGTGTGTGTCACGTACTGTTCGGATCCGATCGAGCAAAAAACACCGGTCGTCGAAACAATTTTCATAGTAGTGATAACGAGGGCTAATAATTGGTAGTAATGGTTAGAGGAAGTCTGCTACAGAACGCGGAGAGGAATAATTTTCTGACGTGATTATTGGTGGGCTGCTGCTAACAATCCAGCTTGTTAACTTGCAATTTCACTTTCGTCTTCCATTCGCGAAAACGTTAAAAACAAATTCTTTGGAGGATCAACACTTATTTTTAAGAAAATGAATCAGAAGGCTAAAACTCAATACATGTATCAATAAATGCATTTTTCTTCGATTACTCTTATTATTATTGTAATGTATGAAAGTTCTTATGATTTTTTTTTCTTTTTCGCAGCATTGTGGATTAATTTGTAATTTTTCAAAATACTTGATGAAATTAATTGGAAGAATCTTTGACTTTGATGTTGAAGCACTGGTTACAAATGTATTGATATTACATTGCACATAACTTTAAACATAAATTTTAAAATGTAAGAATTTAATCTGAAGTACCTAAAAGTAACTGAAACCTAACCTCACTTTCTCTGTCGCCGTTAATGAAAAATTAAGTACGTAATATAATTAAAAACGCTGAGTTCCAATATAGAAACGACGAGATTCTATTTTCCTGTAAAGAAAATCACAGAGTCTATCTTGATATTCTACAATCCACCATTTGCAGGAATAATTGCATCTCACAGAAGTTGCAGCGTGAAATGTCTAATTACGCCATCTACATTCGAAATTAACAGCCCAGTGAGCATCGCAAAGATAATCGACAATTAACGATATCGTAACAGCAAAATAATTTAAGCATCTTTGAGAAACAACACAGATCACAGAGAATATAATGTAAGCACAGGAAAGAATTTTCGGTGAAAGATATTTTAAGGGAAGATTTAATTAACGTGCAGCTGTGTGCAACAAATAACCGGCTTAAGGTTGAAGCTTTTATCTCTTAAATTCTGGCAAACGACCATGAAATGGTTGCCAGTTTCCGCAATGCATCTTGCACAAAAATTTTTTCCGCTTCGACTTACTGAAATAATCGACTATCAGTTGAATAACTGTTTTTTATTTCTGGCTCGTCTATTCTTTATCTCCTGATTTTTACTGAACATTTGTGGCGGAAATTTCCGGTGGCTTTTTTCGAAATCGCAGGATTATTATCGTTAACTAGCAACCACGTAAAAAGTTTATGTTAAGGAATATAATTTCTCACTCCGTAATTTCCACGCGCCATAATTCCACGCGTAGTATTTCTACGCGTTGTATTTCCACGCGGCGTAATTCTCACGCGCCATAATTTCACGCGCCATAATTCAACGCTCCGTAATTTTCATGTGCAATATTTCCACGCGTTGTATTTCTACGCGCCGAAATTTCTACGCTCCTTATTTCCACGCGTGGTATTTCTACGCGCCGTATTTCCATGCGTGGTATTTCTATATGGCGAAATTTCTATGCGTCGTAATTCCCACGCACCATAATTCTCCGCGCCAAAATTTCCACGCGCCATAATTCCACGCGCAGAAATTTCTACGCGCCATAATTCCACGCTCCGTAATTTCCACGCGCTGTACTTTCACGCGCTGTATTTCCACGCGCCATAATTCCACGCTCCGTAAATTCCACGCGCCGTATTTCCACGCGTAGTATGTCTACGCGTCGAAATTTCTACGCGCCATAATATCACACACCCTAATTTTCACGCGCCATAATTCCAAGCTCCGTAATTTCCACGCGTTGTATTTCCATGCGCCGTAATTCCCACGCACCATAATTCTGCGCGCCGTGTTTCCACGCGTCGACTACCAATGTCAGCTACCATTTCAGGGACCTACGTTGTGAGTCACCCTGTATATCAGATAGGTGGTGACAATATCGATTAACTATGCTTGTTAACAGCAACACACTTTCATGGCGATTGTAAGGTAGATTTATAAGAAGGTTTAATCACGAACTTGAGACACGATAGAACAATAGGGTGAAACCTGTGTTTCTCAGTGATAAATCTTCCCAAGAAATTGTACAAAATTAATTGTATTTATGCAGGATTTCGAAACGTTCGGTCAATCGTCATTCGGAAATTTGTAGTAAAATATTGCATTCCGCAGACAGTTTCCTCGCATTCTGCGCGTTACTTTTTGGCTTACAAACATTTCGATGAAAATTCCTCCACGGAACACAACGCGATATTCAACTTGATAACATACCTCCGCGAAACAACGATGCTTTGCACGAGAAATATTTTTTATTAGCGTGAAACCGCGTCGCTTTTTCCAGCAAAATGGCAACCAGACTCGTGGAAAATGTTCCGTGAAATATTCGATAATATACACACTTCTAACCAGCCGAGGTTCGTATTCCATACTTATTTCGGCAACGAAAATTTCCCCGAAAATCTCGGTTGCATCGAGTTACACGCGGAACGATACATCACAAAAGCATGATTCAATTAAGTTCGATGAACTACAAAATGTCCATAGGTCACTGATCACGCGGTTTCGGGCTCGTGTTAATGGTACCGACAAGCACTTTCGACAAACCCATTTCAACTTCAATGACCATTAATCTATATAAAATGGAATGCCTGTCCGGTGCTTCCCAATTAAACCCTTTGAACGGGCTTGATTTGGAACTCCGCTGCCATCGAGGCAGCCGCAGGGGGAGGCTAAATGTAGGAAAATTCTTGAATTTTTTTACTCAAACTGCAATTGTTCCAAACAGATGCGTTTATTGGAGATAATTCTGCTTTTTGAATATTCTAGTTTGCAGCTCCTTAAATTATTAAATTAATTTTGTATTTTGTAGTGTTTCAAACTTCTTCATTTCTGTATTCCCCATTACAAAATTTTTTAATCTTGAAATTACAAAATATTTAAACGCTTAAACCTCAGTTACACTCTTCCTCTTTTCAATCGTCAGTGCGTGTTGTGTTTTCTTCCGAGTCACGTTGAACCACGATAATGACGACTAATTGACACTGACGGAAGCTACACACAAACAAAACCAAGATCGTGTGAAATCTCTAAACAGCAATTCTTCCTCCACTTTCAGCAAAATAAACCCGATTCTAATCGTAATTAAAATTCATATACGGTGATACGAATAAACTGAAGGTTATTCATTCTCAACTACATTGTTCAGATTGTATCTTAATAAACAAAGTGCCTGTTGTTTGTTCATTTCAAACTGTACTCTGCTTATTTTACGTAAGAGGATCTGAGAATTGAATGTTAATTAGTAGGAATTTTTCCTAAAGTTCAGTTCTATTTATACTGGATTATCACATACTTACCTTCTATTGTGCTGTTGTGTAACCGGAGAATGGAAACTTTTTCTACCAAAAAATTTGTAATAGCAAGAATGATTGGTTCTTAAATTATTAAGGAAAAACACGGATCAATCAGAGCGCGAAATTACGCGCAGTAATTTAAGCACAGATAAATCAGAGCGCGAGACAGCGCGTAGAAATTTCGGCGCGTGGAATTGTGGCGCGGAGAATTATGGCGCGTGGGAATTACGGCGCGTGGAAATATAGCACGTGGAAATTACGGAGCGTGTCAAAATTACGGTGTGTGGTATTATGGCGCGTAGAAATTTCGACGCGTAGAAATACAGCGCGTGGAAATACGGCGCGTGGAAATTACGGAGCGTGCAATTATGGCGCGTGGAAATTACGCCGCGTGAAAATTACAGTGTGTGGTATAATGGCGCGTGGAATTATGGCGCATAGAAATTTCGACGCGTGGAATTATGGCGCGTGGAAATATAGCACGTGGAAATTACGGAGCGTGTCAAAATTACGGTGTGTGGTATTATGGCGCGTAGAAATTTCGACGCGTAGAAATACAGCGCGTGGAAATACGGCGCGTGGAAATTACGGAGCGTGGAATTATGGCGCGTGGAAATTACGCCGCGTGAAAATTACAGTGTGTGGTATAATGGCGCGTGGAATTATAGCGCGTAGAAATTTCGACGCGTGGAATTATGGCGCGTGGAAATTACGGAGCGTGGAATTATGGCGCGTGGAAATATAGCACGTGGAAATTACGGAGCGTGTCAAAATTACGGTGTGTGGTATTATGGCGCGTAGAAATTTCGACGCGTAGAAATACAGCGCGTGGAAATTACGGAGCGTGGAATTATGGCGCGTGGAAATTACGCCGCGTGGAAGTTACGGAGTGAAAAATGATATTCCTTAATAATTCAAAAACGAAGCTTCGAATTTCATTTTCACAAAGGGAAATCTTATTCAGAATAGCTACCCCTCATTTCAGGGACCTACACTACTTGTGAGACACCCTGTACAACTTTCCCAATTGCACACTCAGTTTGATTAAACGTTTAATCGATTGAATAAATCATGAAACTTCAGAAGTAATTATTTCTTCAAACGTACATATTAACAGCCTCATATTATTTAATTAATATCGTTCATTAACACCGATTTCATCGCACATTTATTCACCCATTAAAATCTATTAAATAAATTATTCTGAAGCATTCAATATTTTCAATCTTTTTCCATTAAAGATTCTGAAAAAATAATTTTTATATTTGTAATGATTACGAGTTAACCGTAACGATTCAGGAAGATCAATTTTGAAGGGATTATTAGCGAAAGAAAAGCGGCACAAAAACGGGCTTTCATTCGCACGGTTTTTCCCGGCGGCACACGATTTACCGCGAATCAAGATTCTCATTTAAATATTTTTCACTATTCCTTTTCAGGACATGAAATATATTCTGGATACAAGCTTCGAAATCCTTTTCAGCTTATTCAACCAGACTGCAATTTTCCGTTTATCGTTCCAGACTGTGCAATCTTTCCCCGCCTATGTCACGAACAAAATGCGGTCATAGCAGAAATACAAGCGACTGCGTGAAATAACATTTCAATCATGTGGTTGGAACATTTTCTGTTCGAGACATGTATATTGCAAATTCTGAACGATCAAAATCGAAATACACTGGAAAATTCCTGTAAGGTGAATGTCCTAGTTAAACGGTTAAGGGAGTTCAGATCACTGTAATTTATTTTATATTTAGACAACCTGAAATTCTAATTAAAGCGCTAATGATAATGACCACGTGTTTAAAGATAATGATCATGTATCAGTAATTGACTACCTTTTAGAAAACAGTGAGGTTCCTAGAAAAAACTAAGGTTAGAGGTCTATTTGTGAAACAGTTACTGAATTTTTAAACATACCTTCCATTTGTAGAAGATTTCTCAAAAAATCAGTACATAATTTGGAAAATTGAAATGTCTTCAATTCTCCACCTCCTCGTTTAAATTCCAAACCCAAGAATTCTTGCAATCGCAGTACGAAGTCGAATATAAAGAATTTTTTCTGAAGAATATCTCAACCGCAGTATCATTCAGATCATCAACTAGTGTTTCTGTTTTTCCTCACGTGAGAGGCGCAAAGAGCTCGCTGCTGGAAGCTGAGTTTATTGCATTGCAGCTTCGTAAGTCCCATGAGCGGGTGATAAACTGCAGTGCTTGTTTTCGTACAGTCCGCAGTATACTAAGTTTACTGCAAACAATTGCATTGGTGTAACATCCTTAGCCAGGAATAACTCGGTGTAATTCGTTTACTTCTGCTATGGCTGATCATCGTGAAATTAAAATCAAATGTGATTTCGCTAGTAGCACGTCTTCTATTTCCACCATTTGGTTTGATAGCTTATACGACCCATTTAATTTGTATCTTCATTATTTTCCCAAATATCTGAAATTCTTTTCAATTTACGTAATGTGAAAGTTGTAAACTAGTAATTATTTTGCATGACCTAATAAATGAATTTGCATATTTTCTACATAATATAGCCTTGAAAATAAAATTTCGTACGTGGTCGTAATTCAATGGCCACGAACTATAAATTGTTTGAACGCTGCGCGACTTAAACCTCTCACTACCGTCCACGCTACTTTACGCAAGCATCAATTGTTTTTAACCACTCTGTATTATATAAATTTGATTTCAAAGCTGCACGTTTCAAAGAGTTTTTAATTTTCCTCTTGTTTCCTGGTCTTGCACTAATTACATCAAACTTCAAAATTGTTTCTAGTTTATGATTGACGAATCGCAATTCCAATAAAGTTGAGTGCGAAACAGGTGAACCGTATGGTTCTCTCAAATTAAAAATCCGGGAAACGAACTCGCATTTCACAACCACGTGAAACAGGTAGAACGTAGAAACACAATTGTAGAATATCTTGATCGTCGATATTGAAAACTTTTGATTAAAATGAAAATGTACGGTGTAGAATTAATTCGTGTTTGGTTAACAAATATTTTATGTAACAAGTTTTTTTTTGTGTAAGCTTCCTTCCTGCAATGTATCCTGGTGTAAATTGAGTGTGCATCCACAGGCAGACAGTCGTAAAACACGAACAATTAACACCGACGCCCATATTTTTTTCAATGACACCCCCGTTCAAATCGACGATACACCCCCGGGCACGAATACGACATTTAATTTTCATTCCCATAAGAATACCGTGACCATTTATCCTGCGATCCCCATGTGGCACTTTACGGGGTAGATTTTTCATCCGCTGGAACCCGCAGAGCCTGTTCTATCGGAACAGCGACAATATACATGCGGGCTGGAAGTTCATGCGACACGAATACCCATAGACCTATATATCGGGAACCCGGATATATCGCATGAAATGCTCTTGCGACAGGGTCACCCACCCTTCGTGTGTCCTGTCCGTTGCTGGCACCCCGTCACCCAAGTATTAGGGTGACAAATGGCAACCAACCCTCCTGACTGCTTCGCTTCACCCTCTCTCTGTCACCTCGACTGGCTGTTACACTCTGCCAATATCAACACTCCGTTCACATACACGCAAATATTCACGAATTTTCGCCAATTCGAGTATAATGGCTGGGCAAATAATTATATTCACTGTAGGTCTTACGGAGCTGCAGGATTCTATCGGTATAATAATATAACGGAAGCACATATTGATGTTACATAATTATTTTATTATTTACTAGCTTTCATATCTAATCGTTGTTGAATTATAAATTTTATTTAATCTTAATTGCCTAAACTGTTTCATCATTTCAGGAATTATATTTAATTATACTTGAATACGTTTTGCACAGGTTTCCTCAATGGTTTAATTGCTCACAGCCCTCAGCTAATGCTACGTGTTATTTAGTAAACAGGAGCAATGGTTTCCATCAAGTGTTTGTCATAAATGTATAATGAACCGCGTAGATTACGTTTGTGTGCGCTGCAACACCCTTGTAGTTGCGACTGTTCAGAGTAGGATTGTATTGTTTTTCAATTCGAGTGGTATTTGGTACTTTGGGCAATTATTATTAAATTAGTGCAATTGCAAATTTTCTTTTTTGTTTGATTATATGATTAGTGGCTTTTCTAGATATTTTAGACTTGTTAGTATTTGTTATGAACAGTGGTATATTATTTTATTAACCATGTACATATGTAGACATATGTATAAACATATATGTATACGTATGTATACACATATGTATACATATATTGTTAATACAATAACATATATAGATACACATACATGTACATATACATACACATATGCATATACATACGCATATGCATGTACATATACATATACATACACCTATGCATAGACACATATACATATACATATGCATATACATATGTACATACATGTAAACACACATATGCACATATCTATAAACATATACACATACATTACAAACTTTAAATAACTGTAAATTGTTTAAGATCACTCCAAGTGTTCATAAATGATTGAAGTTTAACAAAAATAAAGAAGCAGATCAATTTTAAAGAATAAATTAAATGAAATATTATAGATCCGGAGATAAATAAAAATTGACCGTTGTATCGAACGATCCTATTATTGCAAAAATTTCATTCTTTCGATAATAAATTGTGTGGGAGTCGCGTCGTAAAAGTTATGTGCTTCGTTCATTTAATATTTCATCCTATATCGTGTACATTAATCGACGTTATAGCCGCCTATATATTGTCACGTGCATGAATTTTGATAGTATATATTCGCTGGTCGAAATTCAGAAATGCTACCCATTGCATTTGGTAAAGCGTAATTATTCATTCCTACCTAACCTTTGCCGCCACGTAAATCTCAATGAAAGTGCGTGGAAGATTATCCGAAAATTAAAATTAATGGTGCGTGTTTGCATTTTCGTAGGGAACTTTAACTAAAGCAAGATAGGGAAGAAACCCGCGAGGAAAATGCTTTCAATAATTTATCTGCCCCTTTTTTTGCATCCTGAACTTATGTAATTTATAACTGTTTGCCTATGCATCTTCAGAATATATTGCCTTGGTACCCTGTTAACACGGTTTCTTCTAGTAAATTGAAAATATAATTAGTTTCGAAGGTGGAAGAAACTTTAGCAAGTGGAATCTATAACGCTGTTCAAATTGTTTAATTAAGGGGGGAATTATTAAGGAATATAATTTTTCACTCTGTAATTTCCACAAGCTGTATTTCCACGCGGTATAATTCCATGCTGTGTAATTTTCACGCGCCATATTTCCACGCGCTGTATTTCTACGCGCTATAATTCCACGCGTCATAATTCCACGCTGCGTAATTTCCACGCGCCGTATTTCCACGCGTCATAATTCCACGCTGCGTAATTTCCACGCACCGTATTTCCACGCGTTATAATACCATACACCGTAATTTTCACGCCCCATAATTCCACGCTCCGTAATTTCCACAAGCTGTATTTCCACGCGGTATAATTCCATGCTGCGTAATTTTCACGTGCCATATTTCCACGCGCTGTATTTCTACGCGCTATAATTCCACGCGTCATAATTCCACGCTGCGTAATTTCCACGCGCCGTATTTCCACGCGTCATAATTCCACGCTGCGTAATTTCCACGCGCCGTATTTCCACGCGTTATAATACCATACACCGTAATTTTCACGCCCCATAATTCCACGCTCCGTAATTTCCACACGCAGTATTTCCACGCGCTGTAACGAATGTGAATTTTAACTAAAGTTAAAAGAATGTAATTAGAACGATGAGACATCTGTTGTGGACCCGTTACAGTTAATTCTTAACTGCTCGCAATTACAACTAGAACCCGAAATACATCAAACGTTTATATTATTAATTGGAGCAGCTTTAATTGATATCAGTCAAAGGAACCGAGAACCGTCTGTGCTCCATTAATATGAAGCAGAGGGAAACCAGCGAGACGAAAATCAAATATTCATTTCACTCCCTATGTGCTTCTATCCTTCTATTAAATACATATTATGTTATTACATTTTACTGATGATATGTTAATTGTGTAGAAGATTGTTGAATTGGCTATTTATCGTTCGTACACAGATAAAATTTACTTTCTTCGCTTGTTTTTATTAGTCTTTAATAATAATTAATAATAATATTATTCTTTAATAATTCTTTAATAATATAATTCTTTATTTATATGGATATGACATATTTCTTTCAATGCAAAATATAGAATTGATACAGTGTTTGTCTTGTTACGAAAATATTAAATTTTATAATTGGAAAATTTGACAGTTTAACAAATTTTAATAAAATCAATTTGTGCACATTGGAAGGATTTACAATAATTACGCTGTCCTAATATAATAAATTTAGGATGAACATAATAAATAACAGAAATTAAATTGGTTAAAATTGAAACATGTTTAGATACGTGATAATAATCATCCGATTATGCTTTCATTAAGTATTAATTGTCATGGCATTATAGATATATTTTCTTGTAATTTTATAACAATCCGCGGTATAATCATTATCGCGCAATTTTAATTCTGATGTGTAACGAACATCGTTTCGTAGTTAATTAATATCTTCCATTTGCTGTGTTTATTTTCAATCATTTTCCCTGATTCGTGCATTAATTCCTGAACGTAATTATCAATTCCATCGCAAATAATGAGCATTGGGAGCTTTGAAAACAGTAATTCTCTCGGCGAAATTCTTGTTCTATCATTATTTATCATAATTTTCGATTACAAAATTTCCAATTTTCCCCCTTAAAAATTTTCAAGTTAACTAACAGCGCGTTAATTTCCACGCGTTATAATCCACGCTCCGTAATTTCCACGCGTCGAAATTTCTACACGCCATAATACCACACATCATAATTTTCACGCGCTATAATTCCACGCTCCACAATTTCCACGCGCAGTAATTTCCACGCGCCATAATTTCCACGCGCCATAATTCTACGCGCCATATTTCCACGCGTCGAAATTTCTACGCGCCGTAATTCTACGCGCCAAAATTTCTACGCGCCATAATTCCACGCGCCGAAATTTCTACGCACCATAATTGTCACGCGCCATAATTCCACGCTCCGTAATTTCCACGCGCCGTATTTCCACGCGTTGTATTTCTATGCGTCGAAATTTCTACGCGCCATAATTCCACGCGTCATAATACTACACACCGTAATTTCCACGCACCATAATTCCACGCGTCATAATACCACACACCGTAATTTCCACGCGCTGTATTTCCACGCGCCGTAATTCCCAAGCGCCATAATTCTACGCCCCGTATTTCCATGCGCCGAAATATCTACGCGCCATAATTCCACGCGCCGAAATTTCTACGCACCGTAATTTCCACGCGCCATAATCCACACTCCGTAATTTCCAAGTAATTCATATTAAGGAATATAAATTTTGTTAGGCTCGAAGCTGACGCTCTCGTGTCTGCGCGTAATCTCGCGCTCTGAATGGTTTCCTTAATAATTCAAAAACGAAGCTTCAGACCTCATTTTTGTAAAAGGGAATCTTATTCAGAATCCCGTCAGCTATATTTCAGGGACCTACACTAGTTGTGAGACACCCTGTATATGTATGTAACAGTCAAGGTGTCTATAAGAAAAAAATCTGCACAAATATATTGCAAAGTGTTGTGTTGCTCTATTGTGGCATGCAAGACGCATATTCTTTTCCTTATTTTTGTCTGTGGAATATTGATAAAGTTTCATAGTAAAACCTGTACGCATGACACAGGTTTATGGTATCGTGTGACATGTGGAGTACGTGCGTTATCAACGGGATTCTGTAAAAGTTCAATCTGTATGCATCCAGCGATATGAATAAATGAAAAATAGATTTTCGGGTGAAACCATCTGTCGGTGTGTCCAATTTAACAAACGGTTAAAAAGGATTGTGGAATGCCATCCGAAACTATTGAATTAATATACATTTTTATGGAGATATTTAATACATTAATTTTGCATATGTCGCAGCGTCTATCGAAAATTATTTTCGCAAAATTCAGCAAAAATTGCAAACTTTGAGACTTAGAATTTGGCGTGGAATAACTATTTAGTGAAGAAAGAAATCGAACGATAATATCAGTAAAACTATTCTGTCTGAAATATAGACCATCCTTACAATATAAAAAAAAAAATACCAGAATAAAAAATAACCAAAAAATTCAAAATTGACCACCTATTATTTTCTCCTATCATATTTCCCATTTTTCTGTACAGAACGCATCCATTCAACAACGAAGCTACCAATTCAACGTAACATTCATAGAACAGATCCAGACCGAACGTATAAAGAATCCAATTACATTAAAACTATCATTATATCCGGCTGTATGTGATTCGAAGTTGCCTTCGAAACGCAATCCCAATATTATGGGATGAACCACAGATACGTTCGAAACATCGAATTGTACAGGATCGCACGCGTCGCTGACGTTGCACCTGATAACGTATTTGAATTAAAGTGCAACACATCGTCTGCAACCGGCAGCCCATGATTATAAACTTCAAATAGGTCAGAGATAAATCACTGATTTACAACAGTTCCGTTTCACAGCCGAGACTTCGATACGTCGACGCAGTATTTACGGACGATAATACCGCGACGCGTTTCGTTATTTCGTTTATCCGCCATATTTATTTCAACTGTATTCCGAGATAATCGAATCATACTTATTCTTATTCGATTCCAATATTTTTGCTGATAAGTAGTTTGGTTATTAGTGATATTTTTGGTTTCTATATTTTTGCTACTTTTCGGTAGCTTCGGGTGAAATTACGACGCGTGGAATTATGACGCGTGAAAATTACGGTGCGCAGAAAATTCAACACACAGAAATACAAAGCGTGGAATTATGGGGCGTAGAAATTGCAGCACGTGGAAATATGGCGCGTGGGAATTACGGCGCATGGAAATTACGAAGTGTGGAGTTACGGCGCATAGAAATTTCGGCGCGTGGAATTATGGCGCATAGAAATTTCGGCGCGTGGAAATACGGCGCATAGAAATTTCGGCGCGTGGAAATATGGCGCGTAGAATTATGACGCGTGGGAATTACGGCGCGTAGAAATACAGCGCGTGGAAATTACGTAGTGTGGAGGTATGGCGCGTGGAATTATGGCGCGTAGAAATTTCGGCGCGTAGAAATTTCGGCGCGTGGAAATACGGCGCATAGAAATTTCGGCGCGTGGAAATATGGCGCGTAGAATTATGACGCGTGGGAATTACGGCGCGTGGAAATACAGCGCGTGGAAATTACGAAGTGTGGAGGTATGGCGCGTGGAATTATGGCGCGTAGAAATTTCGGCGCGTGGAAATACGGCGCATAGAAATTTCGGCGCGTGGAAATATGGCGCGTAGAATTATGACGCGTGGGAATTACGGCGCGTAGAAATACAACGCGTAGAAATTACGAAGTGTGGAGGTATGGCGCGTGGAATTATGGCGCGTAGAAATTTCGGCGCGTGGAATTATGGCGCGTGGAAATACGGAGCGTAGAATTATGACGCGTGGGAATTACGGCGCGTGGAAATTAAGGAGCGTGGAATTATGGCACGTGAAAATTACGGTACGTGGTATTATGGCGCGTGGAATTATGGCGCGTAGAAATACAACGCGTGGAAATACGACGCGTGGAAATTACGAAGCGTGGAATTATGGCGCATGGAAATTATATTTGTATTTTGATAGCATTTACTTCGTACTGATTTATCAATATAAAATATACTTTGTCCTTGTCGTTCTTATTCTCGTCTTGACAGGCTTACAATCGCTCAACGTATTGTAAATGTTGAATATTGCAGATTCCTTTTTAAGAGCATTCTATGTTGTGCATTCTTTTCGATGAAGGCTATTCCGTCGTGAAATATTGCAAATTGATCGAAGATATCGAAGAGCAATGTGTAGAATATTACTGGGAAGAAAAGGACCACTGGTGGTATAATAAATAAAAAGAAGTCTGAAAGAACTTTTGTATTGCACTGCTACAACGTGGTATTCAGGTACAAAGTTATTTTTTGCAGAAGTAATTTACTCGTGTCAAGTTATATCATTGTGGAAGTACGAATGGAAGGAATGAAATAAAATTTTATTAATAGCATTATAATAATTCTATTATAATAATCCAGTTATTATGGGTATAAATTAATTTGTGGTAAATTTACATTTTAGTTATGTTTCTGTATATGTATGGTTTATTTTTTAGATATTTTTCAAGATTTTAATATAAATAATATTTGTGCTGGACAAAATACAATAAAATTATAATAGTAGATATTGTGCAGGAAATGTAGGAAACATAAAAAGTATAATAATTTGGAAAATTTACAAAAAAATAACATCGAACGTAATAACAAGATACGTCAAATATTGATATGAAAAAAATATTACTTAACAAGAAAATATAAAACTCAAGTTAATAATAAGTAACAGTAAAATCAAACTCACCATACAGACTGAAAGCTTGAGAACACGCGAATACGAACAGCTCGTCGAAAATTTAAGAAATTGCTATCTAATTTTGTCGGACCACTTCCAACCGGCGATAGGACGGTTGCACTGTACAAATGTTAAACTCGGTAAGATAACCAAAGTATTTACCAAAAGTAACAGAATATATTATTAAATTAAATAACTAAATTTAAATTCATTTTCCCAAATGTCAAATAGTAGTGTAGTTGGAGACTTGTAAACTAGTCTATGGGATCGATATTCATAGATCCTACATTCAATATCTCTACATTCCAATTATGGCACGCGAAAATTACGGCGCGTAGAAATTTCAGCGCGTGGAATTATGGCGCGTAGAAGTTTCGGTGCGTGGAAATACGGCGCGTAGAATTATGGCGCGTGGGAATTACGACGCGTGGAAATACAGCGCGTGGAAATACGGCGCGTAGAATTATAGCGCGTGAAAATTACGGCGCGTAGAAATTTCAGCGCGTGGAATTATGGCGCGTAGAAGTTTCGGTGCGTGGAAATACGGCGCGTAGAATTATGGCGCGTGGGAATTACGGCGCGTAGAAATACAACGCGTGGAAATACGGCGCGTGGAAATTATGGAGCGTGGAATTACGCCGCGTGGAAATACAGTGCGTGGAAAACGAACACGTTAATTAGGTTTCTAATTTATTACTGTTATTGTTGCTTTACAATTATTATTGCACTGCATACACTGTTGTTACTATTATTGCAATAAAATT
This sequence comes from Megachile rotundata, assembly GCF_050947335.1. Lineage (NCBI taxonomy): Eukaryota > Metazoa > Arthropoda > Insecta > Hymenoptera > Megachilidae > Megachile > Megachile rotundata. The sequence goes on from NC_134991.1 coordinate 14,496,188, forward strand.
ATATTAGCAAAATATCTTCGACTTCATATGCAAAATCCAAAATTTATTTCCCTACGTGAATTTATTTTTAAATTCGTTTTAAAGCATAAGAAAAAAATGTAGAAAATATCGTGTTAAAATGGCGAGGTAGAAATTTGTGAGTCAAACTGCATTGAATTTGTCGATAAATTATCGATTCGGTTGCGATGTTGCGTACTGGTGTGTTAAAATCAATAATTGTTCAGCAGTTATGTAAACTACAGCGTTTTAGAGTTAGATTTCCCGAAATTTACGCGTTATTGGTATTCCCGATAGATCGAGCAAAAGAAAGAACAGATGGAGAACAGAATTTTTATTTCATCCCGTTAAATTGTTAAACTGCTCGGAAAAATTGCTAGGGATATTTTAGTTATCGATTCAACGATTCTATGACACGCATAAATCAAATACGTAAACAATTCATGGACCATTTAATATAAAATATGAACTTAATTTTTCTAAAACATTGAATTTCTGTTGTATTCTAAGTATATTGAATATATTGAATTATATTGAATTATTGTAAACTATAATGAGTAGTAAATTACAATTAATTATTTAATTATATTGAATCATTGAATTATGTTTAATTATTGAATTGTACAATTAGACTGAGTTATAAAATTATATTAAATATGTTAAATTCAACAAGGTTGACAACAAACATTGAAATTAAAATACAATTAGTTTAAAGAAGTTACAGATTGCGAGAAGAAAAACAATATTCAAGAAAAGTATAATTTGTTCATTTGTATTAACGATAAATTATATTACGAAATAAATTAAAGATAAATTTTAAATATTAGTTTTAGCGAAATCATTTACATACCTAATAAAACGATATCAAATTCAATTAAATTTAATTGAAAGACAGCAAAGTTTTAATCACGAACTGCATATATTACGTTGAACAGCCAATGAGGAATGAAAAATTGTGACCCACAATGACAAGAACAAAACGTCTTTTAAAATTCAAACCTAATCTCGTCTTAATTGAAACTGATGGAACCAACATCATAATCAGAATAATAAAAACATATAAATATGTAAAAACATATATAAAAGAAGATAGACAGAACAGCTACAACAGATGGACTTTTATATTACTTTTATAATAAAAAGACCTAATAGTGCAAGTAACCTAACCTCACTAAATATATAACACCTCTTACATCCCGAATTAATTAACAGAGAAGAGAAAAGAAAATAGGAGTTGCATTTTTACTTAAATACTTTACATTCCTTGCTTCATACTGTGGAGAATGTTCTAACAAGATTACTAATAAAAAGATTATAACATTTAAATTTCAAATTTAATGTAGCAAACAGAAAACACATCCACAAGAAATAATTCAATTAGTGTTTCGCATTATTTAATTTCTCGTTTGCTTTCTATTTTTTACAGAATTTAGAATCTTTATGCCAATATACAGAAGTTTGAAGTGAGTTATAAAATCGTCTGAATCCCAAAACATGAAATTTTTATCCGTCAACTTTTCGAAGCTAAGAGAAGAATGTTTTTATTAATTTAATAAAATGTACACTCGAATATCCCATTATCTCTCGAGGGTTACAGGGATAAACAGCAGGTTTCCCCGGTACAACAAGAAATTCTATTAAACTTTATGCAGGTCAGGTGTCCCGACAAACTTTACTCCTTTCAAAGACACGTTTCTATCAACCTTATCATTTTGCATTTTCATATTACGTTCCGTAAGCTTGCAACTTCTAAACAACGTGTGTTTCGTTAAGTAATTTCATTAACGATCCTTGTTCCGATGCGGAAGTTACCTCATCGCGGATTTTCACCGATATGAATTTTCTAAGTGGGTAATGTCTTTGTGAGAATATTCCGTAGGGACTTTGAAATTGAGGGTCAAGTCTGGTTCTTACTATTTTGGTGATTTTTGCTTATATGGCGGATTTCGGATCTATGGAGTTGGGATCTAGGGATTTCGGATCTATGGAGTTCGGATCTAGGGATTTCGGATCTATGGATTTAAGATTTAAGGATTTTCCACGCGCCATAATTTCCACACGTCGTATTTCCACGCGTCGAAATTTCTACTCGCCATAATTAAACGCGCTGTATTTTCACGCGCCGTAATTCCCACGCGCCATAATTCCACGCGCCGTAATTCCCACGCGCCATAATTCCACGCGCCGAAATTTCTACGCGCCATAATTCCACGCGCCGAAATTTCTACGCGCCATAATTCCACGCGCCGAAATTTCTACGCGCCATAATTCCACGCGCCGAAATTTCTACGCACCATAATTCCACGCGCCATAATTCCACGCGCCGAAATTTCTACGCGCCATAATTCCACGCGCCGAAATTTCTACGCGCCATAATTCCACGCGCCGAAATTTCTACGCGCCATAATTCCACGCGCCAAAATTTCTACGCGCCATAATTCCACGCGCCGAAATTTCTACGCGCCATAATTCCACGCGCCGAAATTTCTACGCACCATAATTCCACGCGCCATAATTCTACGCGCCATAATTCCACGCGCTGAAACTTCTACGCGCCGCAATTTTCACGCGCCATAACTCCACATTCCGGAATTTCCAAGCAATTCATATTTAATTGCAATTTCATTCGGTATAAATCATTTTGCTTTCCATGAATTACGATATTGCAATTTCAAACTATTAAAAATTGGTCTAAAAACGTAAAATATATAAAATACTTGCTAATGATAAAATATTTTATTTCCATATTAATGTTATTAAAGCGTTATGCTGATAACGAATGTGTCAAAAGAAGAACAAGAAATCAAATAATTTTTAAAATCTAATCATCCACATAATAAATAAATAATGTCCTCACCTATTTCGCAAAAAAGAATCAACTATTCAATTAATTAAGAAAGATTGCAAAAAATCAGATAATCATTTTCAAAAATTGTGAGCTAAGCGAACTTAATTTCATGCGATTAAAATTTAATACCGTTTGCCGTAATTGTATTATTGCTAACGCACGGTAGTTACCGGAAGCGATTATTTCCGAAACTGTCGGAAATTTTCGGAATTTCTGTTCCCCGTAAATTCGCAGCTATCCATTTTTCCGTGGATTGCCGTCGTTTCGTTGAAAACTATTTCGAACCTGCATTTTTTTTGTAAACGTTAATCGTCGCTAATGGAATCTCCCGTCGGCGATTCAGGTGCCCGATCAAATTAGAGATTGAAATTCGTTTCACGCGGAAGAGAAACACCTGTGCTCGTTCGATGTTCCCCATAAAATCGAAATAATGAAGAGAACCTGAAGCTTTTTGTGAACAAACCAGTGCCAATACCATTTTCACCGTCACGCGTGATACCTTATTATCTGGGCAGCGATGATTAATGCAATATCGTCGTTTTATTTCGCTATATTGCGACGCCAATGAAATATCGCGCGCTTTTTCAATAATCAATTTAATCGACGTAAAAAGCCGTAGACGGCTCGCAGTCGTATCGAAGAAAATTTATTTGATTCAATTTTAAATATTGTTAATCCCTCCATGAAGTTTGCAATACGACTTCATTAGGAAATAATGGAAATCAATACGAGATATTTTCATATTATACGTTTATACATTTTTCAATTGGGGAGTTTTATATCAGTTTTATATCAGTTTCGTACATTTCTTCACTTTTCAATTTTCATGTTTATGTCTATGCATTTTTTTATCAGTTCTTGTATACATTTTTATTCATATGGTTAATCATTCTTAAGTAATTTTCATGTATATGTTTATTCATTTTTTAATCAATTTTTTTATGCATTTATATTTTTAAAAATTTTTATACATACATTTAATCATTTTTAATAATTTTTTATGTTTACATTTATTTATTTTTTAATCAATTTTTTATGCATTTATATTTTCAAAAATTTTTATACATACATTTAATCATTTTTAATAATTTTTTATGTATACATTTATTTATTTTTTAATCAATTTCTTTATGGATTTATATTTTCAAAAATTGTTATACATACATTTAATCGTTTTTAAATAATTTTCATGTATACATTTATTTATTTTTGAATCAATTTTTGTATGCATTTATATTTTCAAAAATTTGTATACATACATTTAATCATTTTTAATAATTTTCCTGTATACATTTATTTATTTTTTAATCAATTTTTGTATGCATTTATATTTTCAAAAATTTTTATACATGCATTTAATCATTTTTATGTATTTTTCATGTATACGTTTATTTATTTTTTAATCACTTTCTTTATACATTTATTTTCAAAATATTTATTCATTTTTAAATAAATTGATTTGTATCTTTCTTCATAACAATCCATAATTAGTTGTTAATTATAAAAAAATACCTGTATAAAGTTCTCAGGCAAAATTAGCGATCGTTTCATTATCGCCAAGGAGTTTAAAAATAAGCTTGGTTCGATTTCAACGCCGCTTCTCCCAATGGAAAATATTTCGCTTCAACAGCTAGTATTCAACTTAGTATTGATCTTACGAAGCTTATAGACCTAACTGCGAGTTTATTTGCAGAATTTGATGAACTTTCAGTGACTTCGTCGTATCGAGTAGATATTGTATAAAGTTAGAGAAAGGCTATTCATCGAACTTGCCTTTAAAAACTAGATTCATGCTGTTATTTCTAGAAAAATTATCACCGAAATTATAAACAGAATACTCTACAGTTATTGCTGACATTACTGAATTCTTTAGTTAATTAATTAAATGTAATTCGAAGTTTTGGACATAATTGAATAGAAATGTAAACTTGTATTAAAGGTTAATTTCTAGATCCCCAATTTCCACTTTCCCCAATTCCAAGATCCCCAATTTCCACTTTCCCCAATTCCAATATCTCCAATTTCCACTTTCCCCAATTCCAAGCTTCCCAATTTCTAGATCCCCAATTTCCACTTTCCCCAATTCCAATATCTCCAATTTCCACTTTCCCCAATTCCAAGCTTCCCAATTCCTAGATCCCCAATTCCAAGATCCCCAATTTCCACTTTCCCCAATTCCAAGATCTCCAATTTCCACTTTCCCCAATTCCAAGCTTCCGAATTCCTAGATCCCCAATTCCAAGATCCCCAATTTCCACGTTCCCCAATTCCAATATCTCCAATTTCCACTTTCCCCAATTCCAAGCTTCCCAATTCCTAGATCCCCAATTTCTACTTTCCCGAATTCCAAGATCTCCAATTTCCACTTTCCCCAATTCCAAGCTTCCCAATTCCTAGATCCCCAATTTCCACTTTCCCGAATTCCAAGATCTCCAATTTCCACTTTCCCCAATTTCAAGCTTCCCAATTCCTAGATCCCCAATTCCAAGATCCCCAATTTCCACTTTCCCCAATTCCAAGCTTCCCAATTCCTAGATCCCCAATTTCAAAATCCTCAATTCCAAGATCCCCAAATCCAAGATCCCCAATTCCAAGATTCCCAATTTCAAGCTTGAGTTGAAAGAAAAAACAGTAAAAGTACCAGAATTTCAAAAAACGAATTTATTCGAATATAAAGCAGCTAAAATTGAAGCTAAATCGGTTTGGGTCGTTTCATTCAGGATTCTAAACCCGCGAAACAGACTGTTTTTTCGCAATTTCATCACGCAGCACAAAGCGTTAAATGAAAACAGTAGCCTCAATATCTCTGAACCTTTATAGGAATTCGCGTGGCGAAAACTCGAGTTATATGGCAATTATTCGACTTATTTCGGTCATGAATTTTCCTGCAGTTGTTTTTCCGATCGTCCGTTCACGCGGTCACAATCAAAACCGCACGCAATTCCGCAACGAGCCCCAAATCGCCCTTTCCGTGGTAAATAACACTTAATATTCGATTCGACGGCGTTCCCATTACCGTTGGGACGCCAGATCGGCTATATCTGTTGATGGCCATTCAATACCCTCTCTTGCAAATGTCCAGGCAATTCTATCACCATAGAATTTCGTATCGTTTCAATAGCTATTTCATGCGAATAGTTCTTGAAACGGTCAAATTATTTATTAAGAAAATTTCATATAGATATCGTTGTGATTTTCGCTCTACTCAAACGAGTCATCCTATGATTTCTAATCGATATACGACGGTTCTGACCACGTACGAAAATTTCACTTTGATGGATATGATATTACGTGTATGGAAAATTAGGTTATGCAAAATTATTTCTGAATGTGTTGATAGCGATATACAGGGTGTCCACAATTACTGTAAGAAAGGGTATGATTACTGTCGTGATAATTGTATGGTGAGTGATTAAGGGATGTGTGCTTATGTTGGGCGTCAGAATCGATAGCGCTAGAGGTGAAACTTGAATGCTATAGGAAATGTTTGCTCTAAAGACTAGTTTACAAGTCTGCAAACTATATTGTCGGAGTTGAGAAGAATTGCAGACATGTGGGGAAATAATGAAGATACAGAGCATATAATACTAGACATGTGTTAATAATATGTATAGTAGAAGTTAATTTCAAAAACTTATGGGATTTCAAATTCCTAGATTTACAATTCCTTAATTTCAAATTCTTAGATCCCAAGTACCTAGATCCAAAATCACTAGATGCTCAATTTTAAGATTCCCAATTCCAAGATCCTCAATTTCCACTTTCCCCAACTCTAGGATCTCCAATTTCCACTTTCCCCAATTCCAAGCTTCCCAATTCCTATCCCCAATTCCAAGATCCCCAATTTCCACTTTCCCCAATTCCAAGCTTCCCAATTCCTAGATCCCCAATTCCAAGATCTCCAATTTCCACTTCCCCCAATTCCAAGCTTGCCAATTCCTAGATCCCCAATTCCAAGATCCCCAATTTCCACTTTCCCCAATTCCAAGATCTCCAATTTCCACTTTCCCCAATTTCAAGCTTCCCAATTCCTAGATCCCCAATTCCAAGATCCTCAATTTCCACTTTCCCCAACTCTAGGATCTCCAATTTCCACTTTCCCCAATTCCAAGCTTCCCAATTCCTATCCCCAATTCCAAGATCCCCAATTTCCACTTTCCCCAATTCCAAGCTTCCCAATTCCTAGATCCCCAATTCCAAGATCTCCAATTTCCACTTCCCCCAATTCCAAGCTTGCCAATTCCTAGATCCCCAATTCCAAGATCCCCAATTTCCACTTTCCCCAATTCCAAGATCTCCAATTTCCACTTTCCCCAATTTCAAGCTTCCCAGTTCCTAGATCCCCAATTCCAAGATCCCCAATTTCCACTTTCCCCAATTCCAAGATCTCCAATTTCCACTTTCCCCAATTTCAAGCTTCCCAATTCCTAGATCCCCAATTCCAAGATCCCCAATTTCCACTTTCCCCAATTCCAAGCTTGCCAATTCCTAGATCCCCAATTTCAAGCTTCCCAATTCCTAGATCCCCAATTCCAAGATCCCCAATTTTCACTTTCCCCAATTCCAAGATCTCCAATTCCTAGATCCCCAATTTTTACTTTCCCCAATTCCAAGATCTCCAATTCCTAGATCCCCAATTCCAAGATCCCCAATTTCCACTTTCCCCAATTCCAAGCTTGCCAATTCCTAGATCCCCAATTTCAAGCTTCCCAATTCCTAGATCCCCAATTCCAAGATCCCCAATTTCCACTTTCCCCAATTCCAAGATCTCCAATTCCTAGATCCCCAATTTTCACTTTCCCCAATTCCAAGATCTCCAATTCCTAGATCCTCAATTTTCACTTTCCCCAATTCCAAGATCTCCAATTTCCGCTTTCCCCAATTCCAAGCTTTCCCATTGCTAGATCCCCAATTTCCACTTTCCCCAATTCCAAGCTTCCTAATTCTTAGATCCTCAATTTCAAAATCCCCAATTCCAAGATCCCCAATTTCAAAATCCCCAATTCCAAGATCCCCAATTTCAAAATCCCCAATTCCAAGATCCCCAATTCCCGGATTTCCAACTACCTAGATCCCCAATTCCTAGATCCCTAGAGTTAATGTTAATGTGAATCCGGCCCTGCCGAACTGGGCTGCGGATATGCCACCTCACCCGTTAGGGTATATGCAAACTACTACCCAACAGCTACGCCACCACCGAAGAGTCGAGACCTGGTCCAATCAGCGAGAGGAAGACTTCACTTGGCTCCATTGCTGCGTAAGGAATTTTAATCTAGGCTCCCACACTGCCATTGAGGTAGAAAACCCCCCAACAGACCGTAGAAAGCCATTCTTAGATCCCTAGAACCCTAGATCCCTGGATCCCCAGCTCCCAAACCCCTATACCCCAAATTCCCATGTCCCAAAACCCTATACACTGTTGAAGGCGGGGAGATCCGTGAATATATTGGAGATAAAGGTGATATAAGAGCGATACACGAATTAGCATTAACATTTGTCTCCATCTAGCGATGTTAATCATCATTGTTCGTTCCTTCTTGTGTTCGCATGTTTCGATTCAATTTTGTTCTCTAATATTCTTCTCACGTAATTCTGATTGTATTTTGTATCGTTCTTAAATAAATAGTTTTTGTACTTTGTATATAATTAATTACGACACTATTCGTCCACGGATCTCCTCGCCTTCAACATACACATCTGCAGCTCCCAAATGCCCAGACTCGACGATTTATGCACAACACCGCATAAATATGCTACAAAGTGTTACTATTATACCACTGATTAATCAATTCCTGACAAATGAATCATAAGGCAAGAAGGTTAATATCGCTTCTAAACGTGATTTCACATGGCGAAGACTAACAATGACTCCAGCCTCCTCAAGTCCACTCTCCACTGACCGCCACTTGTTCCCCGTAATTCTCTTTCCCCATAGCCCTCGTATTCCCCAGAAGTAGTGTGTAGTAGCAAGGGGATCGAGAAAGGAGATTGGCGGAGGGTGGAAAAAGCTGTTGCATAAAGAAAAGAAACGTTCGAAGCTGGCGTGGAATATTGCGATAGGAAATCGGATGTTAGGTATCAGCGGGCTGATAAAATGGAAATGCCGGAGATGAGGGTGAGCATTATACCCTGAAAAGAGCACGGTAACATAGGTATCTTTTTGTTAGAGATAGCGAGTTTTTTCGAAATCTCTCGTTAAAGAGATTATTTCTTTGAAATAGGGGTTAGGTTAGAAATGGTTGATGACCTTTCAGATATGGTAGATAGATGTACAATGTTTCTCTGATATTACTTTTGTGTTACGTTTGTTTAATCTATCATTTTTTATTATTATATATGTATAAATTATCAGAATTATTATGAACGTGTATATGGAAAACTAAAAACTACTAAATATTATATGTAAATAAAATATCTGAAAAGAATTATAATAACAATATTTCAACTCGATGAATATTAATGAAACATTACCTGATATTGAATGGGTGGATCACTAAAATGTAAACGGTCCGTCTTTTTTATCGATCACTTGTAGTAAGTCATTCGTCATCCACCGTGGGTCGCGTATCGTAAATCATAATATCGTTTATGGTATTATGTATAATCCTAATAATTAAGATTAATTGTTAGTCAGACTTGAGGTCTTTCAACACAATAGGTCCTCTTCAATTAATCTCCTCTATGCATTAATGTTGAACTAACTTTATAATGTTATAACATTGTGTATTATATTATATGTACATTATGTCATATATGTACATATATGTATGTGTGTATGTACATATGCATGCATGTATATATGTATGTATGTATGTATGTATGTATATATGTACGTATGTAAGTATATGTGTATACATATAGAACACATATGTTATATGTTACACATATGTTACATGTATGTTACACATATGTTATACATGTAACATATATGTCCTATATGTATCACACATAATATACTATATCACACATTGTAGCACTATTAATGCTATTATTATTATTCTATTATTTAACTTATTTAACATATGTGTAACATATGTGTAATATATAACATATATGTCCTATATGTATCACACATAATATACTATATCATACATTGTAGCACTATTAATACTATTATTATTATTCTATTATTTAACTTATTTAACATATGTGTAACATATGTGTAACATATAACATATATGTCCTATATGTATCACACATACTATATCATATATTGTAGCACCATTAATGCTATTATTATTATTCTATTATTTAACTTATTTAACAGATGTGTAACATATGTGTAACATATAACATATATGTCCTATATGTATCACACATGATATATTATATTATACATTGTAGCACTATCAATCCTATTATTACTATTTTATTATTTAACTACATTTGTACAAAATTATTTTATAAATAAGAATTTGATGTAATATTGCAACGCATAACATCGTCCCCACATAACAGCTCCATGTTCTATCTCTGTTAATATTATTATTACCTGTAGTGCTTTATCTCGGTCCTATTATCCAATTACTCTATTAGATTATAACGCGCACGTGCTTTTGTGGCAATTAGTATTACAACTGTTGATGCAAACACGCATTAAATTGCACGAAACGAAATTCCTTCCTCTACAAAATTTTTTGTATAATCTCTGAAACAGTCACATTTTTTATTTGCACTAATTTCTTGAAACTTTTAGTGAACAAAAATGAATGTAGAATTTTCTTTGTTACAGTTAAAATTAAAAATTCAGTACAGAAGAGGTGAAAACTTGCCGAAGGAAAATTTCCAATTCCCTTTCAGTTAAATTCGATTTTATACAACACAGAGACAGTAATAAATCTACGGAAATAAGGAAGCACGAAACTTCGTGAAATTATGTGACGAGATATACCCGCCTACGTGATCATGTTGCGTCAAAGGATACGAGTGTTCAAACTAGCAGAATTTATTGGAAGTGAAGTGGTAGTCGATACAGCACAAACTTGGAGTATCGCTTCTAGAACTGTAAACGTGATACGATTGAGATAGCAAGCTTTTGCTGCATAACGTATATAGTATACGGTAACACAGGCACACAGAACAGATTCGGATCCCTTTGAACATTCTATTCCAAATGTGTGACTGTTTACCAAGAACCAAGCGTACCGATTGAAATTTCACGAAATAATGTTTCCCTTCAAAATATCCCTTTTTTTTTCACTGTACAAATATACCGAACGTTTAATCTCAGTTTAATCACGAGGAAAAATTTTTCTGATAAAACAAATAATTTAAACTTGTACTTCACAATTTTATAAATTCTTTCTTAAAATTGTTGCTGATTTAAATTCAAGTATAAACAAATGTTTTTTTTAATATTTCTGTCAATGTTACTGAACCTGTTATTAATTTTGCAGATCTCAAATGTTAATAAAAAATTGTCTTAAATAATGCACCTTTAAATACCTCTTCTTAAGTATGTGACTTTACATTAATTTATTAAAATTACATTTGTAACTTGTGACTTTACTAATAACGTTACTAATTTGTGACTTTACATTAATTTATTAAAATTACATTTCTATCTTGTGACTTTACTAATAACGTTACTAATTTGTGACTTTACATTAATTTATTAAAATTGCATTTCTAACTTGTGACTTTACTAATAACGTTACTAATTTGTGACTTTATATTAATTTATTAAAATTACATTTCTAACTTGTGACTTTACTAATAACGTTACTAGTTTGTAAATTTGTATTAATTTATTAAAATTACATTTCTGACTTGTGACTTTACTAATAACGTTACTAATTTGTGACTTTATATTAATTTATTAAAATTGCATTTCTATCTTGTGACTTTACTAATAACGTTACTAATTTGTAACTTTACATTAATTTATTAAAATTGCATTTGTAACTTGTGAATTTACTAACAATGTTACTAATTTGTGACTTTATATTAATTTATTAAAATTGCATTTCTATCCTGTGACTTTACTAATAACGTTACTAATTTGTAACTTTACATTAATTTATTAAAATTACATTTCTAACTTGTGAATTTACTAATAACGTTACTAATTTGTAACTTTACATTAATTTATTAAAATTACATTTGTAACTTGTGACTTTACTAATAACGTTACTAATTTGTGACTTTACATTAATTTATTAAAATTGCATTTCTATCTTGTGACTTTACTAATAACGTTACTAGTTAGTAAATTTGTATTAATTTAATAAAATTGCATTTCTATCTTGTGACTTTACTAATAACATTACTAATATGTAACTTCACAAACAACATTCTTAATTAGTGACTTTGCATTAAAATATTAAAATTGCATATCAAGTTTCAATGACACAACAAATTCCCATTATTTTGACCAAACATGCAATCGATTAGCATTGAAACATTTCACGTGCAATCATACGTGAAAGTCAAAGTTAGTGCTAAGGAACTCATGAAAGATTAAAAATGTTCGATACCGTTCCACGTTGTCCTATCGCAGAGCGATTTAAAATTCAGCGCCGCTATCGACGCGCCATCTATCACCGCGTCAGTTCGAATAAACCAAATTTTAAATTCCCTTCCGGAATATTCTTTCTACTCCGTATTAAGACACATTTAACCGACAGTAAAGGAATTAAGTATTTCGAAATAAATGAAGTTTGCACAGAGTATGAATCATTGATCGTCATTTCTGACAGAGAAATTCTATTCGTTCTAAATAACGTTTAGTTAATATTAGAAGCTTTTGTAAACGTAACCCGAGAACCAAGTAATGAATAAAAGATACTCACTGTTCTGTTGGCCAAACAAAGACCATAACCTTATCCTTTCTCGCCTCGCGGAGACGTCTTCACTGAACACGCGATTTCTGCGGTTTCCGTCGAATTTCCCGGAAACCAGTGTCAAAATGAGGAAAACATAACGCATTATTTCGACCGAGTTGCCGTCGACGGACGGAGTGAAATACTTGCGTTCAAACGTAGGAAACGCGACACGCGACCGATCGACATAATGTCATGATTTACACTGACGCGCGCTGCACGTACCGTAACGCTTCAACCTGCGCGTATCGATTCCCACGGCCAATGAAATATTTCTTCGGCTGTACTTCCGTGTAGGTCGAACTCCGTATTTTTTTGGAACTTCTAGTAGCGAAAATTAAACTAGATTTCAGTTTCTAGGTAGCAAACTAGGAGATGGAAGTGAAAATCGAGGGTTTTTCATTTATCTCGGTAAATAATGGGAATTTGGAAAAATAGTTGAAACGAAAGTTGTAGATCTCGGCAAGATACATATTTTTTGTTGTATTGGTTTTTTTCATAGGGACAACCGTTTTTGAGAAAAATGGTAAATTATGCTGGCATGGTGAAACTGTTCAAATTGAGGTTAGGTTAGGTTGTAGAAGAGTGAGAGCTTCTCTTCGCACTCCTAGCGTTCATAGTAAATTACAGTGTTCATATGTATTAACACACGACACTGTATTAACTAAAATTAAATAATAAAAATTTTGTTAAATGAGTTAAATTTTCAACATTCAACCTCATTTTTCTTGAAAACTACTGTCTTTGTGAAAAAAGTTAATAGGATATAAAATGTATATTTTGACAAGATCTACAAACTTCATTCGAAGCATTTTGCGAAATTTTCATTATTTACAAAAAGCATGATTATTGCGGTTTCTCCCATAAAAGTTTAATTTGCGTCAATTTTTAAGGCTCGCATTTCTCCCATTTCTTCCTGTTACACCGAGTATAGAGAACAGCAAATATTCGCTGGTGTTTACCGCAGTTCGAACACGTTCATCAATGTTTCATTGAGTTCGCTCGTATTTGCTACCCTTTGGATTTTTGCCAGCAGCAAAAATGCAAAAAATCTGTACACAGTACAAAACATCGATAGTATTAAATTCGGTTCGCTATATTAAACTAAACTACCATAATTTACATGTACCAGTTTCACATTTTGGGAAAAGTTTCTGACTAGGTACTTCACTGTTAACAATTGTTTTTATTTTCTATCAAAGAAAAAGATATCCGATCAGTTTATGAGCTCATTTCAAGTTTATATCAAAACAGCCGCGCAATCAATACTCTGTTTACGCTTTTAGCCGTTGAAATAAAAACGTCCATTTTACTGTCTCGTGAATTAACCTAACCAACACACGCAGCCACCTACACACTCGCTGTCGCCATTAACTTCGCTATATTCCACGGAACAACGAAAGAACCAGATAAAACTGTCTGAAAGTTCGTATTCCGTGAAATTTATCACTTTATTCAGTGGCTTCGAAGCTGAAGCGAGCCGACCCTCCTTTTCTTGGCTGGCATTCATCTGCTCGTAAGGAGCCTCGATCGATGTCCTAATTCAACAGGTGCAGGCACGTCGAAGATGCAGGCCATTCTGTGTTCAGCGCGAATTTCCGGAAATCATGTTGCTGACACCAGTTTGGAGTATCGATTAGACTCGCGAAATTCCATCCCAACACCCTCGATACGTTTCCGAGATAACCGAACGTGATGTCACTGTGAAAGGATTCACTGCTCAGATACTTGCTCGGCCGGAAAGAAAGAAATGGAGGAAAGAGGAGATACATGATTCGACAATTTTTTATATCACCGAATTTCGAATCCCATTTGCGGTTGCGGTAGGTTTACACTAGCCGACTATTGTTATTATAGTAATATTATTCGAAATAACGCGTCTCGTAAACCTAGTATTAGGTTTGGTTAGGTAGATTGTAAACCTAGTGTGAAATGTTAAATGAAACTCATGAAGTGGTGGAAATATTTCTCTGTTATTATTCTTTGATTATTTGGACATTTTTGCGTAACATTATTTCATTACTTGTTATAAATGTTTAATTTGTTTATTACTTTAGTCAGAGTCAGTCAGTTTTATCAGTATTTTATTCCATTCACGTGTTTCATTATTTATTTTAATATCGTGTTATCTGTGCTGTTTTATTATTACATTTTATTTATCAGTATTTTATGATTTCATTGTCAAGTTTTGTTATTCATTTTAATATTGTATTATCTCATTGCACTGTTTCATTATTAATTATATTTTATTACTTCATTACTGTATTTCGCTTTTTATTATTATTTAGAAGACCCCGAAAAGACTCGCAACATAGCCGTTCCAAAAGTATATTATTACACGTACAAAGTATTTAAAATATATGGTTTGAATAAGTAAGTGGAACGTGATTTTGCAAGCTGAATGAATAAAGTGACGAGGAAGAAAAACGAGCAGAAGTGGCAGGAGGAATCCAGCGATTTAACGTAAAATAGATATGTTGTCGGAAGTTTTATCGGCACCGATGACTCGTGAATTCTGCGGTGAACCAAAATCGATTTTGGGAACCGACTAAGAACATCTTCCAAATGGAGTTCCTTAAGGAGAATAAACTCTTGTTCGTTGATAAGATTAAATACTCTTTGAGACGCAATTAAACTAGATAAGTTATAAAATACTTAATGAACAATTATGCATCGAATACGGGAGAAGTTCACAAATATAGTTTATAGGTACATTAATAACTATTCTATTTTTCTATTTCTTTCTTATTCTTTCTTTTGTTTTCTATCTTCATAGAATCTTTCTATTTGTCTTTTATCTTCATTCTGTCTTCATCTTGTTTTCTATTCTTATCAGATTTTTAAGAAATTATTTTTAATCAATGATGTAATTTCGGATGAGTGATACGCAGAAACGCTGTCTCTCTAATATTGATACATAACCTCTAAATAACTGGAACTACCGTTCCAAAAAGCGATCGGTAAAAGTTCAGAAACCCCACAGTAAATCATCGTCTCGCCAACGTCAAAAATTTCTACGTATCCCACAATTAATGAAATCGTAAATCAGTAACTTAGAAACATGGGGGAACTGCTTCGACTGTTTCGCAAACTTCCACCCTTCGGAAGGAAGGATTTATTTCGTGGTATTTAAACTCTAATCAGTGACACGACATTGTATGCCAAGAAGTTGTAATTATAACACGAAGAGAAGGTTAACCAAAGTTCGTTGCTGAAAACTAGCAAATCTTTTCTAAAATAAAATTTAAAAAAAAGTGACAATGACAATAAAGTAAAAAGCCAAAGTATCAATAGTAAATATAAGGTACCGTAGTAATTGGGGCCTCAATAAACTATAGGATCGAATCGATCACTCGTGTTTGAAAACAGTTTCCATCGGTAACGAACAAAATGGAAGACCGGACAAAAGGAACCAAAAAAAAAAAGAAGAAAAAAAACGTCAATCCGTTCAACCGTCCTGTAGCGGAACGAGATCGATATTTTCTCGTGATTTATATCATGCAAAAATGAAAATTCTCTTTCGGTTACATCTTTCATGGGCCGTCGAATCGAATTCAACGATAGCCATTTAAATCGCTGGAACATCGATTTTGTGCGAACCGTTCATTGGAGGAAATGAGTGATTACTAGATATATATCAGAATCGAATGTTCCATTCGTCAAACGGTAGCAATATTTTGAACGTGAAGACTTGTATGTTTAGACGTAGGCATTTTTCAGGAAGACACATGAAATTATTACCAAATCTTCAAATTTTAATATTTTCTAATACTTAAAATTTTTTGTAATATCACATTTTATATTTTGTAGTTTCTGATGTTAATATGTATTATTGTATATGTATGTATTATTACATATGAATATATGTACACATGTATGTATGTATTATTACATATGAATATATGTACACATGTGTATATATATTATTGTATATGAATATATCTACACATGTATATATCTATTATCACATATGAATATATGTACACATGTGTATATGTATTATTACATATGAATATATGTACACATGTGTATATGTATTATTACATATGAATATATCTACACATGTGTATATATATTATTACATATGAATATATCCACACATGTGTATATGTACTATTACATATGAATATATCTACACATGTGTATATATATTATCACATATGAATAAATGTACACATGTATATATCTATTATCACATATGTATAACATATGTATTATTGTATATGAATTATATACGAATTATTACATCTACAAATTTACAAATTCCAATATTCTCAAATCCCTTCGTTCCAATCCTACCACAAAAAATATTGAAATATCAAAATAATACATGAAACTTCAATAAATAATTTTTAATCTGCAAACAGCATGGTATATCTTCGAAATAGCTGTGGTTTTATTAAAATTTACAATATCTTTATGAAAGTCAATAAACATGTTTTTACTAGGAAGCGGTGGAAGCACGAAAACACCGATGTCCAACTAAATATGCAGCTATTTACCATAACAGTTGAATACATGTTATTGTTGCATAACAAGTAGTCATAAAGCAAGAGAATAATTGCATGCATTTTAAAAAAATAATATTATTCTTGATACGCACATTCATTCTGAGTCCAATTCATTTTCATTTGCAAGGACAATTATTTAGAACTTGTTCAATAACTTCAATTTTAATTCTAAAAAATAAAATTAAAAAATAATTGTTAAGAGTACATTTTAAAGATTTTTCTAAAAACTTTTCAAACTTTGCAAATTTTAAACACCCATTACTCATTCACATTTTAACGAAAATTATGATTAAAATTGCACAATAAAAATTAACGTAAAATTAAAATGTTTCGTTCGGACAACGATCAGTATAAAATGTGTAAAATATTCGTGTAAGCGAAAAAAGAAGTAAAATATTTAAAACGTATGAAACGTATTAATTTGTTTAATGAATAATAATAAAAATCTGTAATCGATTAATTAAAAAATGAGATGTTCAAGCTTGATATCTGTAAAAAATATGAACATAAACATTCGCAATATATCGATTACTACCCGCTCCAGTATATGAAGATAAAACAACCCCTATTTTAAACGAACAGTGTTCACCTTCAGATTCGAAGTACAACCCGATGCATTTTACGGTAAGCAGAAAATTAGATAATAGCAAAGTGGTTGGTAAATGCGAAGGAGGCTCATTGCTAGAGCTTGGGCGATTCGATAAAAGCCGAGGGTATAAACCACGCCCGTCGTTAGAGCTAACAGAGTGGATTAACACGGCCGATGGCGCTCTTGACTCTCGACCGAGCCCGTTTCATCCCCTATGAATTTTCAAGCTTTCCTTTCGAAATTGCTTAAAATTGTTTTCATTTTCATCCATTTAAAAATAAATATATATTTCATTTAATGTTTGTTTGCAATTAGAGTACAAAATTACTACCCTTAATTCTTTACGCCATATTCTAATTAATTTGAAGTACTACCTCTTCAAATTGCTGCAAATTCTTTTGTTTCAAATTCAAATTCTTGCGTTTCAATAATAATTAAAATTGCATTTGAACGAAATTTTTGGGTGGTTAGAATTGACGTGCAAAATTACTACCCTTAATTCTTTATGCCATATTCTAATAAATTTGAAGTACTACCTCTTTAAATTGCTTCAAATTCTTTTGTTTCAAATTCAAATTCTTGTGTTTTAATAATAATTAAAATTGCATTTGAACGAAATTTGTGGGTGGTTAGAACTCACGTGCAAAATTACTACCCTCATCAATTTTTTTATGGACATCTTCTAATAAATTTAGAACTATCTCTTTGAATTGTTTAAAATTAATTTTCTTTGTAGTTCAATAAATCAAATTTTTTCATGGACACATTATAATAAATTTTGGACTACCTCTTTGAATTGTTTAAAATTAATTTGCTCTGTATTTTAATAATAATTAATGCATTTGAACGAAATTTGTGCGAGTTTGGAATTCACGTGCGAAGTTGCTAACCTCAAACATTTTATACGCCACGTTCTAATAAATTTGAAGTGCTACCTTTCCGAAATTCCGTAAACCTGTTTTGCTTATATGTATTTAAGGAATATTAAAAGTGGGTTTTAATGAAATTTTTATATGTTTGCAGTTCACGTGTAAAATTTCTACCCTCGTCAATTTTTTACGCCACGTCAGTAAATTTTAAGAACTACCTTTTCAAATTGGTGAATATTTTTTTACTTTGTAAAATTGGAGAATTTGAAAATGTGGGAATTTGACATTTTTACAATTTATGAATTTGACAATTTGAGAAATTGACAATTTGATAGTTTGACAATTTGACAATTTGACAATTTAAAAAATTTTATAATTTGACAATTTCATAATTTGACAATTTAACAATTTGACAATTTGATAATTTGACAATTTGACAATTTGACAATTTGACAATTTGACAATTTGACAATTTAACAATTTAACAATTTCACAATTTCACAATTTGACAATTTCACAATTTCACAATTTGACAACTTAACAATTTCACAATTTGAAAAATTGACAATTTCACAATTTCAAAAATTTCTAAATTTGAGAACTTCAAAAACCAACTATTTGAGTATGAGAACTTAAGAATTGAGTCTATTATTAACACCACATATGTTCTATTCAAATATCCCCTTATTTAACCACAACCATAATCCAAGGACCTCGGCACTTGTCTAGAGACCGTCAAAATCTGGTTAGAGACCTATTAATAACACTTCCCGTGTCACCTGGCGTTAGCCATACGTCGGCTAGTTCACATATCACTTCCTGAGGCAGCCGGTGTTAGCCATACGTCAGCTAGTCCCCGCGTCTTGACCTTTTCTGTGCCAGCCGGCGTTAGCCATACGTCAGCTAGTTTCCACGTCCAAATCCTTTGGTGCCTCTAATCATTCGAATCGTACTTGATATCCTAACCTACCCGTGATTCAAACACGACTCTTAACTCATTCACTGGCAACTTTTAATGTTGCAACTTCATCACAAAATTTACAAATATGCCGAGGACCGGCTGAGGATCGCCAGTAATCGATAACTAGCGCAAGGAATTCTGTCGTCAAGACAAGTTGGTTTCCAATATTTTATTTCTTCAAGCTTACAAGTTTTGAATACAGAGACAATTTGAGTGACCGATAAAGAGGCTGTAAATTACTGAAGAGTCCCAGTTATGTAGGTGGTTTTGGCTGAAAAAATGGGAGTAAGGTTATTGGAAATTTTAGGGTTGTGATTAGGGAAGTAGTGCACCTGATTGTACCAGATTGCCTGAAAATAGGGTCCTGAAAAATATTACTATATCTACGTTCAAGAGTTTTAGGGTAAAGATCTGGTTTATGAGTGATCTGGTTATACCCTAAGGTTGATAAGGACAAGTGCGGTTGGTCACCTAAAGTCATGCCTGCAGAGAGATAAGGTTCCCAAAGGACATAGCCACAAAGATGCGTCTTCTAGGAGGACCACACAACCTTGACTGACATATAATATTAAGGAAATTTATTTGTAACATATAACCTTCACGTTATTATTCGGTTCACAATTATATTGGACGTCGATACTTCACAGATGCTTAATTCGTAAATCGTGGTTTGCTGTCGGACGATTTTAGAATGCAAGTTACGTTCAGAGGATCGATTGCGCTGCCATTAGCAGTGCAGTTTGGGAATAATTAGACAATACGTATACATATCTCGTGCTACGCGATAAAATATCCACGACCAGATGCCATGATAATATTTTAGTGAAGCTAATTTTTTTTTTGTAGAAACTTGATTTTATTCGGGTTATTTGTATTGGCGTAGCTAAATAGAAAGTGAGGTAGAGATTAACTGAAGAGATTACTCTATAAATGATGGTTTATGAAGAATAGTCAGAGAGAAAGAAATGAATATTATGGAATAATTGTTAAATTATATACTTATGTATAATGTGTACAGAATGTATATGTATACATTTCTAAAAATAAAAAATGAATGAAATGATGTAATGTAAATATGGAATGATTCAAATATTCCTAATAACAAAACTTCCTATCTTCCAAATGTCGAAATGTCAAAATTTCCAAATGTCAAAGTGTCAAAGTGTCAAAGTGTCAAAGTGTCAAAGTGTCAAAATGTCAAAGTGTCAAAGTGTCAAAGTGTCAAAATGTCAAAATGTCAAAATTTCCAAAGTGTCAAAGTGTCAAAGTGTCAAAGTGTCAAAGTGTCAAAGTGTCAAAGTGTCAAAGTGTCAAAGTGTTAAAGTGTCAAAGTGTCAAAATGTCAAAATTTCCAAATGTCAAAGTGTCAAAGTGTCAAAGTGTCAAAGTGTCAAAGTGTCAAAGTGTCAAAATGTCAAAATGTCAAAATTTCCAAATGTCAAAGTGTCAAAATGTCAAAGTGTCAAAATGTCAAAATGTCAAAATGTCCAAATCTTCAAAATGTTCCAAATGTCCAAATCTTCCAACGTTTCAAATGTCCAGATTTGGCATCTCTCAACTGCGCAAATTTCCAACCGTTCAAACGTTCAAATATCCAAATTTCCGAATCCCAAATCCCCCAATCGCTAAATTCGTAATACCCCGAATTCCCAAACGCCCAACAGTATTACCATCCCTCGCATGTGTCAACATATCCAATGAACGTTGCGTACCTAACCTAATTTCAGGCAAAAATCCTATACTATAATAAAGTCCACTCACTAGTCCCGAATTATTAATATCAAATTTTAATTACCATCCAACCTAATTTACTCAACAGTATCATCATCCTCAAACTATTTAACATCCCCCAAAAAAAATTAAACCCCATCCACGGAAAGTCAAGTCGAAGTCTCCTCGAAATCTTAAATAAAGTGACCTTATGGGCCACATATTATACAGCCTGATACTCTGCAAGGTGTAAAAAGTTCTTGTCAAAAGTGTTTTTTACACCATCGTAAACAGAGGCTACGACCTTAGTAGAGTGTTATGGCTGCACGGCTCTCTGCGCAGTTCATAAAGAAGGAATACTTTCAAGGAAATATTTGCTCAACCTTTTAAACTACGAGCAACCAGGCTCGTCTGCGTTTATCTATAGATCGTTCACTGAGAGGACTGTTAAAAGCACGCAAACGCGACTTTCCATCAAAGGTTCTGCAAAATGTTCCGACACTGCTTCAATATTTTCCTTCCATACAAATCGTTTACAGAGATACCATTTGAAATGAATTGAAAATGAAACGCTCAAACTTGTACGGTAAACTTGCTCGCGGAATTCGAGTTGGATAGACAAGATAGACAATTCTGATATTATTGCTGCGGTGGAGCTGGATGCAAAAGTAGTCAAATAGGGAATATCACTTTTCAGAAAATCAGGATACAATAAATTTGTAACCTTCATACGATGTATTGATTAGGTGTGGTTGGACTAACAATTTTGTAAATGATTCTACAGATCTATAAATATGATCGAATAAAAATATTAAATGTCTTGTGAAATGTATTATTATAATCTATGCATCAAAAGCTTGTAAATCAATCAATACATTATGTGTGGTTGGACTAACAATTTTATGAATGATTCTACAGATCTATAAATATGATTGAATGAAAATATTAAATGTCTTATGAAATGTATTATTATAATCTATGCATCAAAAGCTTTTAAATCAATCAATACATTATGTGTGGTTGGACTAACAATTTTGTAAATGATTCAACAGATCTATAAATATGATTGAATGAAAATATTAAATGTCTTGTGAAATGCATTACTATATTCGATACATTAAAATCAAAAAGTAAAGAATTTTGTGTTCCTCAAAATTTAATTATAATTTCGGTTTGTCATTCATGATTATTAAGTATTAAGTTGTCGTATGTTGAATACAATTTAATAATATATATAACAATATTATTAATAACGTTGATAATAGTAATAGCAGTGGTGATCGTTCGATAATTCCCTGCGTTTGGGGCTCCAGAAGAAAACAAACAATTACAGAGCGTTAATAGCATGTCACTCTTTAATTAGTTCAAAAGGCAGTCAACGCAATTTGAATTTTGAATGTAGTAACTGTTTGGAAGGTAAGAACTATAATGTTTAATGTATAATGATACAATTTTATGAATAAATTGAACAGGAATTAAGTTGATACTACATTTATTATTTGAACATTAGAAATTTTTCAAATGGTCCCTGTAATATGATTGAATATAAATATCCCTATAAATATGATTGAATGAAAATATTAAATGTCTTGTGAAATGTATTATTATAATCTATGCATCAAAAGCTTTTAAATCAATCAATACATTACGTATGGTTGGACTAACAATTTTGTAAATGATTCTACAGATCTACATATGTACATCATATATGATAACTATCAATCATTCGAAATTGCCCTAAACTCTCAAAATTCCACGTAGACACGTCATTAAACGAAGTGTTAGTAGAAAAATCACAATGTAGTCCTCAACGGCCATAAAGCACGGGGATTTTTATTCCGAAAAATGTTTTTCACGTGATCATAAAATGGCGTGATACCCATAGCGGAACGTTATCGCTGCACGTTCAGTATGTTGCTCGTAAACGGCCGTCAAATACTTCATGTTGGTAGTTGCGCGCTCGTGCATGAAGCAAATACCATCATAAAAATGCTTCTCTTTGCGCGGTTCCTTTTTTTTTCAAGTCTGACTTTTCAATTCCCTTCGCCAACGAGATCGAAACGAGTATGGTTGCCCGGGGAAAAAGTTTAATTGAAATTGAGGCATAGTTTCGGGGGCTCTCATTTTATACGGAGTTTTTTATTCCGCTGAAATTGTTTGGAAACTGAGACTGAAGAGCCGATCGTATAACTGTTGCGTCTTGTTTGTGCTGATATTCGTGTTTAAACTTCGACGTTATTGTTACGTTTATAATTAATTTTATTTCGGCGATTCTGATTTTTACAAAAAAATTCTTTGCTGCATTTTTTGAAGACCTTGGAAATGTTGAAATATGAGTCGTATTTTTGAAGCGATGAATGTTTGTATGTATTAATTTACATATTTGATTTAGTGTATTCATTTTCAATATTAAGAATGTAATACACAATTAAAAATTTTAATTAAAATTATTTGTATGTATCAATGTTTTATCTTGAAGTTCACTTGGACGGGATAATAATTAAAACTCTATCTCTCGATTACCTCATAAACTTGCGAAGTAAATTTCAATTTTTAATGCTCGGTACCTGTCACATTTCCCGATAATGGTAATTATTCGTGTGTCGATAATGAAAGACATCCCCAATCGATAATGCTTTACAGTGAACACGTGAGCTGTTTATTCATCGTTTATCTTGCGACGCTACTTAACGTCAGCAATTAATTAGTACAAATGAGGCCATTAGTCAGTCCCAGCAAAACTCGAATGTTCTACTTTGTTCCTCGCAAATGCGAATCTTGCAAAATGAATCGAACTGCAACGTGAAAAACGAAATGGACTCGTTCATCTTCATCCTTTACGCGTGTAATGTATCGACTAAATGAGAAAAAGGCTACATAGAAAAATTCTCTGTGAACGTTCTGAACATAAATTAGTCCATCTAGAAAATCAACAATAGAACTACCGACAAACTGTACATTTTCATTTGAAAATTATTGTAATATATGAGACGCGTATGTCTTCATTTTTACCTCGAAATTTTTCGATAAAATGAAATATTCAGTGCTACGTTGAAACAGAAATACTTACATCGAGTATTGACTGACAGGGAATAGATAAATTTTAGAAAAATATAACACGGACTAATTTCCTCATATATGGAATATACAAATTTATTCTTCATTTTGTATAATTTATTACGTATGTCATAAAAGTTGTACATGTCGCTATACATATGTATACATATATTGCTTATAAGGCTGGGTCAGAAAGACCCTAATTTAAGTCATAGTCTGACACTGTATTGTTTCAAATTCTAATTGTTTAAATTTCGGTCTGATCTAAAATTGAATTTAACTCCGTGTATTTTTTCACACACGTGACACACACTAGTGCTCATATGTGATAAAAACTTGCATCTCCTATGCAATTTTAACCAGTTAAGTGCGTTCGACGTGTATACACGTCGTTGCTTGTTTTTAATTCCGCCCCCTGTGGTGATCTCATGAAACTAAATTCCACAGTTAACTAGTCAATTCTAACTATAATATGCATTATCAAGTATTGCTGAAAAGCAAAGTGTTCCTCAAAAGCTTCCACCAGCCTTGACGTAGCAACTATGAATGATGCTTAGAAATTTCGACGCGTGGGAATACGGTGCGTAGAATTATGGCGCATGGGAATTACGGCGCGTGGAAATTACGGAGCATGGAATTATGACGCGTGAAAATTACGGTGTGTGGTATTATGGCGCGTGGAATTATAGCGCGTAGAAATACAACGCGTGGAAATTACGCAGCGTGAAATTATGGAGCGTGAAAATTATACCGCGTAGAAATTTCGGCGCGTGGAATCACGGTGCGTAGAAATTTCGACGCGTCGAAATACAACGTGTGGAAGTACAGCGTCTGGAAATTACGCAGCGTCGAATTATGGTGCGTGGAATTTACGGCGCGTAGAAATTTCGGCGCGTGGAATTTACGGTGCGTAGAAATTTCGACGCGTGGAATTATAGCGCGTAGAAATTTCGGCGCGTGGAAATTACGCAGCGTGGAATTATGGCGCGTGGAAATTATGCCGCGTAGAAATTTCGGCGCGTGGAATCACAGTGCGTAGAAATTTCGACGCGTCGAAATACAACGTGTGAAAGTACAGCGCGTGGAAATTACGCAGCGTGGAATTATGGCGCGTGGAATTTACGGTGCGTGGAATTTACGGTGCGTAGAAATTTCGACGCGTGGAATTATGGCGCGTAGAAATTTCAGCGCGTGGAATTTACGATGCGTAGAAATTTCGACGCGTGGAATTATGGCGCGTAGAAATTTCGGCGCGTGGAATTTACGGTGCGTAGAAATTTCGACGCATGGAATTATAGCGCGTAGAAATTTCGGCGCGTGGAAATTACGCAGCGTGGAATTATGGCGCGTGGAAATTATGCCGCGTAGAAATTTCGGCGCGTGGAAATTATGCCGCGTAGAAATTTCGGCGCGTGGAATCACAGTGCGTAGAAATTTCGACGCGTCGAAATACAACGTGTGAAAGTACAGCGCGTGGAAATCACGCAGCGTGGAATTATGGCGCGTGGAATTTACGGCGCGTAGAAATTTCGACGCGTGGAATTATGGCGCGTAGAAGTACTGTGCGTAGAATTAAGAGGCGTCGGAATTACGACGCGTGAAAATGACGTAGTTAAAAATTATATTCCACAATAATTCGCAAACGAAGCTTCAAACTGACTGACGCTTTAAAAATTGTAGTTTCATGGGTAAACCTGTGCACCCAATAAGTCCAAAAAGATGAATAAAAGCAAATACATTTATGCACCGTAGTTTATTTGCATAATCCTTATATTTCAGTTAGTATCAGTCGTAGGTACAGTGTACATCGCAGATACACTCGGTCTATGCCATGGACTGTATGGCATGACTAATTATACTTGAGCCCGCGGCGGGTCTCGTTGGTTCGGCCCTGAAGAGGCGGGAAGCACCCCATTAAACCTCGAGCTTCGACCACCCTCCGCAAGGAAGACCACGAGACGTCAATACGAGCCCACCAGCTGCGAGGACGATGAGCACGTCGGGAAGCAGCGTAGAAAAGCAAGAGAACCAAGAAAACCGGAAGATAGAGCATACGTTACTCTTATTTCTTCCGGTACGCTACCTGGCCGGGTGCTCGACTGCCTTGATGTACGATCTCTTCTTTCTGTTTCCTCCTTTCGCGTTTTCTCTATTTTTGCCTTCCACCTTTAATGCTGAATATCTTCGAGCTTTTTCAAGGAGAGCAAGTTTAACTTACTGCCGTTCTGCACATCTTTGTGCAATGTTTACTTTACTTTTTACGGCTGCTATTGATGGCTCGCTCGACGGAATGTTGAAAACCGGGGCAAGATGGGGTGATGCTTTCTGGACAGTGGCGCTATGGAAGGTTGTGCTACTTTAAATGCTATAAGCTGAGCTTCTTTTATAAAAAAATAATTTTTAGTGAAGGAAGTTTATTACAAAGACAGAACATTTAATACAAGTATGTTATTCATAGAATTATTTCATATTGACATATATATGTATTAGTAACATTGTCATTACATCAATATACAGTAATAAAATATATAATGAAACGTGATGTTTGAAACGAACTTGACAATTATAATTCGTATACTAATGGCTTACTCTCCAGTTCATTGAGAGTGTTCTCTGCTGCAGTAATTGACATATTATCCCGAGTTTTCACGGTGCCACTGCCCAAGTATGGTAAAATCACTGCATTACAAGAAAAAATTAATGTACAAACAATTTTGCTAAATATATGATTAAATAATAAGCATATATTGTATGAAGCCGTAGAATATAATTACTGATAATAAAATATTAAGGTTATGTACTCATACATGTAGTCATTCATCCTTACCTTACATTGTTCCAATAAAAAAAGATATAAAAACAGAATAATGCATACACGTTTCCCTCTTACGGTATGCAATTATAACAATTAATGATACTGACCAACGTTAGGAAGTTTAAGAAGTTGGTGGTCAGAAGACAATGGTTCGGGGTCAGTGATATCGAGTCCCGCCGCAAAAATACTGTTACTACGAAGTGCTTTAACCAAAGCTTTCGTATTTACAACTTCTCCACAACCGATGTTTACGAATACTGCTGTTTTCTTCATTTTACTAAATGCATTGTCATTAAACATTCCTCTGGTTTCATTCGTTAGTGGTGTAGCCACTATTACGAGGTCGCTTTGCTCGAGGAGCTCGTCAAGTGATACAAAATGGGCGCCAAGTTAAATGGAAATAATACTAAATACAATTTATTGATTTGTTTTAGTGGAACTGTAATGTGTTTCAGTAATAAATAAATAAATTTAGTAATGTGTTTTACTGGAAGTATAATGTGTCTTAATAATAAAGAAATTTTAGCAATGTGTTTTACTGGAAGTATAATGTGTTTTAGTAATAAATAAATAAATTTAGCAATGTGTTTTACTGGAAGTATAATGTGTCTTAGTAATAAACAAATTTTAGCAATGTGTTTTATTTTTACATACAGAAGTTTCGTTACGAGACATGAAAAATATTTTAAAGTTTGAAGAATCAAACGAAACATTGTCGACAGAAATCCTTTATGTATTTTCTTTTGAAATATTTTTTAGGACTATCTTCTCTTTTCAAGAGCTTTGGTTATGATTTGAGTTTTTGAGAACAGTACATATGTTTAAAGGGGAACTCGTAAAAAATGGGAAAGTGGTGCTTAGCAGTATTCGTAATTATAAATGTACATATACCTGCCTTCATACGACAATAATCAGTATAAACAAAACGACCCACGTCGAATCCTTTCAATCGCTTGACAATAGCTTGCCCGATATTGCCCAAGCCAACAATACCAACTATTGACCCTTGTAATTCTTGACCTAACATCCATTGCAAATTGTTTTCCACTTGACCTCTGCATTTACGGAAAATTTATACACGTGTATTAAAATGTGACCCGTAATGTAGTGGTGACCGTCAGATTGCAAAGAACGTACATGAAAACCGATATAGGGAACTATGTAACGACTATATTATACTTTGTTAATACTAAATAAAAATCGTATTTACTGAATGAAGTGTGAGAAAATAGAAAATGTAATAGATACTACTGTTTTACAAGGCCTAATCATAAACTGCGGTGTATAGCACAATATTTTTAAAAGTTTGCAATTTTAAATTAAAATTTGCAGTTGCATAATGTGAAGAGGAGAGGATCACATAATGCGATGTAGTAAGAATAAAAAATTGAAGAAAAAGAATGCAGTATGCTATAAAGAAGAAGAAATAGAAATTCAAGAAATTGTAAACTTAGGCTCATGTGTCGCATTTCTTAAGAAATCTGATATGATGAAAGAGAGGACCTAAAAACAAAATGTTTGAAAGGCAGATTATTAAAATTAGAGTACTTTGAAATGTTGCCGAGAAAGGAGCGTGCACTTAACGTGTCATGATGCATAATTCAGCTTTTAAATGCAATTCTGACATTCTAAGAAAAAATGAATTTTTATCAAACTGAAGAGTGAATGTCTTAGACAGTTCATCAACCCCAATTTATTTATTTTTCTACTTCATAAACTGTACAATACTACTATGCTACAGTGGCCATTAAACGTAAACCTAGTGTTAAAAGCTGTTATCGAATCACGAATTGCAATTAACAGTGAAAGTTTGAGAAAACGAGAGCGTGACAATGAGAAAAGATCAACGCAAAGTTCTCGTGAATCTCCGTTGGTCTTGAATTGCTAGAAAATTATTGTGAGATATTAAATGAGATCGGTGGGAAAGTAAGAATATACTTTCTTCGCGGAGGTCTTGAACTGCGCTCGAAAATAGAAAAACATACAGTGTACATAACAGTGCTATACTTATAACACCTCTCTAATATTACTACTATATTTCATATTAAATGAATATTATTTTCTCTTATATTTACATTTTCTTTCATTACTGTATAAATTTTTAATATTAGAAAAGTATCAAACATTAACGTGAAATATTTTAAAAACCACATAAATTTTTGTGATGATTTTTTATTATACAACATACTTTCATTATTTCGTAATACTTAATGTTTAAAACTGGTGAAATTAGGATATGAATATTTATAGAAAAGTTAAACGTTACATGTGAGGAACAGTAACTCACGTAAAAATGGCTGATATTAAACTATATGTTATATGCTATTATATCGGTAAATATTCTTGAACGTATAAAAGTGTATCATTGTTACATAATTTCAAATGAACACACAGTAGCAAGCGGTGGAATGAAACTTTATGCTTCAAACACTTATTAATTATAACGCATACACCAACGGCTTATCCTCCAATCCATTGAGAATATTTTGTGCTGCAGCAATTGCCATGTTATTCCTAGTTTTCACGGTAGCGCTGCCCAAGTGTGGTATGATCACTGCATTAATATTTATAAATAAAATTAATGTATGTACTATTTTGCTAAATTTTTCTGTGATTAAATAGTAAGCAAATATTATACATATAAAGTCTATCAAGTATACGGAATATAATTTCTAATAAGAAAATATTAACCCCTTGCCATACTTTGACGAGTCTCACACGTGACACACTCACAACTCAAATGTGACCATCTCCAAAATTTTGAATACTCTTCAACTTGAAATTTAGGTCCAACTACAATTTGTATAGTCAAGGATCGCTGAATAGAAAATGCTCCAAACATTTTAATTTTCTTTGTTTGTTTTAATATTATAACTATGAATAGTTAATTTTGACTGACGCATTTCGCAAATAAATTGTGAGGCAAGGGGTTAACCAAAGTTAAGGTTATGTACTCATGTAGTCATTCATCGTTACCTTACACAGTTCCGATAAAAAAGTGAAAGATATAAAAATCCGAGATATAAGAATACAGATCCGAGATGTAAGAGACAACATTTGCGAATAAATGTTTCCCTTTTATTACAATTAACGATACTGACCAGCATTCGGAAGTTTAAGAAGTTCGTGGTCAGTAGGCAATGGTTCTGGGTCAGTGACATCGAGTCCCGCCGCAAAAATACGCTTATCACGAAGCGCTTTAACCAAAGCTTCCGTATTTACAACTTTTCCACGACCAACATTTACAAACACTGCTGTTTTCTTCATTTTACCAAACGTATTATCATTAAACATTCCTCTGGTCTCATTTGTTAGCGGAGTAGCGACGATCACGAAATCACTTTGTTCGAGGAGCTCGTCGAGTGATACAAAATGGGCGCCAAGTTCGTCTCCTATGTAGAATTTAAACGAATGCATTTAATCAAAGTGGCACTTGTTTTACTTTTGCTTTTAGCAGAGTTTCACTATATGGCCCTACATGAAATTTTTAGTTATATAAATGACAACTGACAACAGTTTGAGAGACTTTGTCTATAGTCTGTTTTTTTACTGCTCTGCTATGCGCATGCGTGAAAATGCACACAATGTGCACGTTTGACGCAAACGTTCACATTCTTTCAATTCTTCTGACTAGTTTTTTCCTGTCAAGGATTAATTCTGTGAAAAATTTGAGAGCAGTTAAAAATTGTAGTGAGACAATCGTTCGAAACAAAGACATTACGATTTGTGTCCTACTTTAAAAAAGACCATTGCTTTCGAATGATGTGCTCTAGTTAAGCTATTTGAACTTCAAACTCTTGCCTTCAAACTTATTATACCTATACTCGATACGTTATTATAATTTTTACCAGAGACAACTTTTTATCCGGAGACAAATTCAGGTTTAGATGTGTGTTTGGGAAAAACAGAACCCATATGTTTAAAGAGGAACTTACAAAAAAGCTAAATAGGGTAGCGATACTTAGCGAGATTATACTTTAAATCAGAAATATATTATATACCTGCTTTCTTACGAGAATGACCAGTATAAACAAAACGACCCACGTCGAATCCTTTCAATCGTTTGACAATAGCCTGTCCGATACTGCCTAAACCAACAATGCCAACTATCGATCCTTGTAAATCTTGACCTAACATCCATTGCAAATTGTGTTCCACTTGTCCTCTGCATTCACGGAAAATTTATATAGATGAATTAAAATGAGAAACCGTAATGGTAATGCATAGATTAGAAAGAACATACATGGCTACCATGAAAACCAATATAGGGAACTATGCAACGACTATATTATACTTTGTTAACACTAAATAAAAATCGTATTTACTGAATAAAATGTGAGAAAATAGAAAATGTCATTTCGAATTACTGTTCGAGTTTCAAACGTCCTTCATGTGCACGTCTTGCAGCGTTTAACGTCAAGAGTACTGCAATTTCTGCGACTGCGGCTGATAAAACTACAGGTGTATTACCGACTTTGATACCTCTTCTTTTAATTTCGGGAACGTCCAAATGATCATAACCGGCTGACATTGTCGCAACTACTTTTAGGCTTGGTCCTGTTATTTAACGAAACGAATTATGGTGCATGTAAAATATTTTTGAATACTCGTTCTTTTTAACCCTTCGACTACGGCAGACTTTGGCACGCACTTGGTACGAATTCACTCGCGACGTCCACCATGGCGAAATTTTTCGTTAGACATGCATTGGACGCCTATTGGCGCCAATAGTACCGGGAAGCCATGTTTCGGACGCCAATAGGCGCCAACAGTGGTCAAAGGGTTAAAGTACGTATTATAAGCGAATAGAAGGTAAAATTTTTCGAAAGTGACTCTGAACCTAAAAAAGTTTGAAACACTGATTTGGAAGATCGATTACCTGCGATATTAAGAAATTCACTGTTTACATTATCGTGTTTAGCAATAAATACCGCATCATGTCCTGGGAGTACTTGTAACACGTCTTCGCGACTAGGAGTAATAGCCTGAATGACCGTGACGTCGCATCTAAATGGAGCAAGCCATTAAAACGTATATTCCGCTGTATAATTGTAATTAAACTTTCAATATTTAACTTTCTTTTCACACAGAATTATTAAACGAATATTAAGTTCACTTAAAAATACTCTCATGGTTAATAACCATGTTATAAAAATGCTTACTTTGTACGTAATAAATCTACGCCAGCAGAAGGCACATCGTTACTGGTGACTAATACACGTGGTCTCATCGTAATGTTTCCGTGTTATGATCACGCTGAGAAGCAATTTCTAAACTGATTACTCGCGATACTCCATGCATTATATAAGCGTAAAATCTGATATGCGCAAGCGCAATGAAACATGAAGATATCAGATATTACTTTTTTATAACGACTATAGTCTCCGTTGCGATATAATGTAATTGTAAGTGTTCTGAAACATTTCTGTTCATACTACGTTAATCGAATTTTTAATCTGTATACAAATAATTAATTCTGTAGATAAGATTAGATAAATAAATATAAATAAAGGTTTTTAAAATTTATTCTTTTTTAAGTTTAATAATTTAGAGATGTTGTTAAACGTTATGAAATAGTACTGTGATGAAATTGTCAATAGTTAAAGAAGTTTCTTAGAAATATGATATCAATTTGTAATAGTTACTAAAAATCTATTATTATATTTATTGGAAATAATACATACTGAAAAGTGTTGAGAATAATAATATTTTAGTTATTCACATTCTGAAATTTTTTACTGTTCTGTTGTGTGAATTCTAAAATTATTGGATTACAGATTCATTCAATTTTTTTTAACCCTTTACTCTCGAAGGCAACTTTAAAACTTGCTAGTCAAAAGGTTAAATGAATTCTTTTGTTATTATTTCTCTACTAATAATTTCTACTATTGTTTCACTATGTGGAATTATAGCGCGTAGAAATTTCGACGCGTGGAAATGTGGCGCGTGGAAATTACGGAGCGTGGAATTATGGCGCGTGGGAATTACAACGCGTGGAAATACAGCGCGTAGAAATTACGGAGCGTGGAATTATGGAGCGTAAAAATTACGGCGCGTGGGAATTACGGAGCATGGAAATACAACGCGTAGAAATTACGCAGCGTGGAAATGTGGCGCGTGAAAATTACGGTGTGTGGTATTATGGCGCGTGGAATTATAGCGCGTAAAAATTTCGACGCGTGGAAATGTGGCGCGTGGAAATTACGGAGCGTGGAATTATGGCGCGTGGGAATTACAACGCGTGGAAATACAGCGCGTAGAAATTATGGAGCGTGGAATTATGGAGCGTAGGAATTACGGCGCGTGGAATTATGGCGTGTGGGAATTACAACGCGTGGAAATACAGCGCATAGAAATTACGGAGCGTGGAATTATAGAGCGTAGAAATTTTGACGCGTAGAAATACAACGCGTGGAATTATGGCGCGTAGAAATTATGCCGCGTAGAAATTTCGGCGCGTAGAAATTTCAACTTTGCAAATGACATATAAATTCGATCAATAATATCTCTAAATATCTCATCGTCAGTTCCAAATATTTCTTTCATCCATCTAATATTTCTACGTTTCACAATTTCATACTTCTGTATTAAATCAATTTTACCCAAGTACATCAAATTGTATAAACTTTCTTCTCCACAAATTCGCTCTAATATCAAAAGCACTTACTATCAATATCTCCAAACACAACAGTAAAGTTAGCATTAATTAAGGATAGCTTATTGTGTAGACGCATTTAATACATTCGTTCAATTTGCTTCAACCACGCTTCGGATGGATCGATAAATGCAAAAACGACTCTGAATTTGCCTCAAAGTTCGGAACTGCTCCAACTTCAATCCAACAGTGAAATGCAGCATTGTTCTAAAGTTAAACGTGCACACACAAGCACACGAACACAGTTTTACATTTAGGATCGTTTTACCTGGAACTTTCGAACGAAATACCCGATCGTTTCTTCGAATGAATTATTTTTTAAATATGTCTTCGTTCTTATCTGTTTTTTAGTTTCGCGAAATAATTTTTAAATGTTGGTTGTAAAATTTCAACGTGACGCTTGCAGGGAAAGTTTACTGCTCGGAAATTCGAAAAATGTAAAACTTTCTGGTAATGTAGCTCGTGTGGCGTTAATAACGAAACCATTTTTCGCTCTTTTTATGAGACCTGGAGGGAAAAACTGCTCACTGTAAATTGTTAGGTTTTATTTCATTTTTCTTATTTATGTTACGTGGGAAAAGTTCAATTTGAGTTTTAGAGAAATTTTGTGCTTTTGTGGTTGTAATTTTATGGTTGTGTTTCGATATTTTTACTTTTTTATATTTTTATATTTTTTTATTTCTGCGTTTCTATATTTTTATATTTCCACATTTCAGTACTTCTATATTTTTATATTTTTTTATTTCTACGTTCCTATATTTTTATATTTCTACATTTCAGTATTTCTATATTTTTATATTTCCACATTTCAGTACTTCTATATTTTTTTATTTTTTTATTTCTACGTTCCTATATTTTTATATTTCTACATTTCAGTATTTCTATATTTTTATATTCCTATATTACTACATTTCAATATTTTTATATTTCTGCATTTCAATATTTCAACATTTCAGTATTTCTACATTTTTATATTTCTTTATTAAATAAATTCTATATTTTTATATTTTCTCCCATTTTTATTTCTCTGTATTTTTATATTTCTACACTTTCAATTCCAAAATAATCACTAAGTTTGAAAATATAAAATTTGTGAACTGATACAAATTAAAAGTTTCAAAAATTTCAAAGTTTAATAATTTCTGAAAACTTTTTAAGGCTCAAAGTTTTTACATTAAAAAATTTTTAAATATGCATATTCAATAATATATAATTTTAAAGAGTTTAAATATATTTTTAATTCCAAATTCTCAAGTTATTTTGTACAATATCCCCGAACCGCAGACCACATTTCCTTTTCAGAGTCAACAACTATGAAAGTAAGGATAAAGCGGTGGCAATCCGACTTATGAAGTCTAAGGAAAATTCAATGGACTCTTTGTGCGAGGTTTCATGAGAGTTCACGATAAAATTTTCCGAAGTTCAAGGATTTTTGAACCAAGTTTAAAACTTCGAAGTTACCGCGGTTAGTATCGATACTACAAAAATGCCTTCTGCAACTAATTTAAAGTAATATCCGTACTGAGTGCTTTTTCAAATCTCCAAAAATGAGAAAGTTAAATTTTTCCTTAAAGAAAATTTTAATTAACTTTTATTCGTAAAGTTTGTTTAAATGAAATGAGATTTAAAATAATTTCTCCTAATATTTTTGAATGAAAAGGTTGGTAGATTGAATTAACAGAGTGAATTAAAAATGATGAATTGAAAGTTGTACAATTTTATAAAGAATTAAACGTTGAACAATTAAATAAAGAATAAAAACTGTTTAATTTCAGCTTCATTATTAAAACAAATAAAAATAAAAATAGAAATGTACTTAACAATTTCATAGTACTCCATTTTGCTATTGTGTCTACCT
Source organism: Megachile rotundata (assembly GCF_050947335.1). Classification (NCBI taxonomy): domain Eukaryota; kingdom Metazoa; phylum Arthropoda; class Insecta; order Hymenoptera; family Megachilidae; genus Megachile; species Megachile rotundata. The sequence goes on from NC_134991.1 coordinate 14,531,879, forward strand.
TTCGTAACAAACATTTCAATCGCAATTGAAATTTCTTGTGCAGCGTCTTTTGTTTTATAATACAATTGTGCGTTCTACGATTGTACCTGTTACCTTTTGATACGGTATTCTGTTTTATTACCATTTTTGCTAAACGGAGCTCCGTGTCATTTATGATACGGACTGTAGATGGAGTCTACACGGTAGAACGTGTGTGCATACAAAATGGTTTCCGCGTGAATAAACCGTGTAATACGTAGCAGAAGGTTAAAAGATCCCCTTTCATTTTACCACTTTTCACAAACGTTTACTTCTCTTTTACCGTCTTGTATCTTAAATTCTACTGAAACTAATTTGCTTGAATTATATCGGGCAGTTGTATTTCATATAAAAATATGAAAGTAAAATGAAGAAATTTATTATTGAATATTTTATTGAAAACTTTTTGTTATACCTTTTGATTAGTTAACAAGGTTTCAACGTTACTAAAATATTTAGCACAGAGGTAACGCAAGATCAGTTACCAAGTAATTTGAGCGCTCAGTTAACGCGAGATTCAACGATCAGTTACCGAGGGATAGTAACGATCACCGTACACGTAAAAAGACTGTCCCATTATACTGATTAATTTTGTCATTTTTTGATAGTAGCCGTTTCGAAGCAAGCTGTATAAGTGTGGCAAAAACGATCCTTGAGATTGCTCGTTGTGAAGGAGCCGCAAGGGGATCGGAATTTCCATTATCCTAAAACATCGAGCGTCCCCGTGGATTTCACGGCAGCTGGCATCTGCAATGTTGGCAGATCTTCAAGGAAGAACGGATCGAAACGAAGCGTGTCGTCGTTCACGGAAACGGAGCACCGCCTCGGGAGAAAATCTCGTCTGTCACGTTTTGCGTGCATCTTCCATCGCGAAAAACCTAGCATTTTCAAGCTATCTGCTTTTCAATTCTATTGAGACGCGAGACTTTCGACGGATCTTGTGTATTACTAACGAATTCGGGCATAGTCTGGATCATTTCACAAAATGCGATTTTTGGAACAGATTGGGTTACGATTTTGCAACTCAAATTATAGTTAGAATGCTATCATAGGTTACGACTTTAGGTTAGGATGTTAGGTTACGATTTTAGAACCCGTTAGGATAGGTCAGGTACTTAGATTAATTATGTTACGTACTTAGATACTTTTAGATGCAAGTTGGACATCTTTTTTAAATTTTGCAAGTTTTTGAAGTTTTAAATTTTTTAATTTGCAAGTTTTTGAAGTTTCAAATTTTTTAATTTGCCAGATACTTAAATTCATAAATTTTTAAGTAACTTTATTTTCTAAGTTTTAAATTTTCAAAAATTAAAGCCTGTACATTCAATAATTTCTAAGTATTATAATTTTTATGTTCTGAAATTATCAAGTTACCAAATTAGCAAATTTCCAAACTTCCTCATCTCCAAACACCTACCCTAAATTTTTATTTCATCCCCAAAAATTCCCAAATCCTCCAAAAATTTTAACAGAAATTAAATTTGACGATTCCACAATAAAATTAAAAAAATGAAGTTGATTTCTTTCAACTATCAGTTGTATTGTTTTATAAATGGATATTGCATGTAAATGATTGATTTAAATCGCTGACACACAGACTAGTGGCTAAAAAGCAGCAACCTGGCTTGACATATTAAAAATTGCCATGATGCGAATTTCGTGTTGCGACTGTTGAAGAAAATGGCGGTGGCGGGTTTGGGTATCACGATGCATTGTGTTTATGTTCTGCCTTGACATAACATGTGGCAGGTTTTTATCGATTTTCAGAAAAAAGCTGAAGAAAAAAGCTTCATAAAAATTTGATTTTTTGGTAATTAAAGAGACGTCATTTCTTAAAAATTTGATTGATCAAATTTAATGTAAAAGAGTGGCATTACTTTCAAGCCTCCTAATCAGCAACAGCAGAAAAATTTTTGACTTTCTTTTTATGAAAATTGGAAGACAAAGAATTATAAAGGCAAATTTTTTATTTGTAAATTAAATTAATTTTGACGTGATTGTATGAGCAATCGAAATCTAACCTCTTAAACTTTCATTGGTTCACATAAAAATTTATAAACGCAGTGTTTATTGCAAAAAGAAGCTACTGAATCATTAATCATCGTACTCCATAAACAATTTCAGTGCTACGTGTATCTCTGAAACAGCTTCCTTAAATCAATATGATTGAACTCCATTCTGTAATAAAATCCCCTGCATTTATCACTTTTATTTTCTTAATACATCCTTATCGGATTTGTATTTTGCACGAATGTTGCAAATGATTTATCTACGGCAGCATCATGAATTTTTCACTGAAACAACCATTTTTCATAACATGATATTACAGTTGCAAAGCTTTTTTAGAAAGTTGAGAAATGGTTCACAGCCAATGTAGTAATAATTTATAACTTTGAAAAATGAAGTTAACACTCACCTGGTTCCGTGAAAATGAAACATTCTGATATACCTGCAACTTCGGAGGAGCTTCAACGAATGAATAATTAACTGCTTTCAAATGAAATCACTGTGAAATTAAAGTTCAAACATCTGTAGAGGAAAAGATATTTAATTGGGTGATGGAGAAATGTACCTGTAGAAATGTAAGTTAAATAACTTTGGGACTTGACGAGTAATTATTCATAAATTCTTTTATGAACAAATTATTTATGAATAAATTTTACGAACAAATTATTTATGAATAAATTTTATGAACAAATTATTTATGAATAAATTTTATGAACCAATTATTTATGAATAAATTTTATGAATAAATTTCATGAATAAATTTTATAAATAAATCTTTTATGAATAAATTATTTATGAACAAAAAATATTTGGCACGAAAATTGTTCATGAACGAAAAATATTTTTTGTGAAAATCACTTATGAACAAAAAATATTCATTGAGAGAATTATTCATGAACAAAAAATATTTTTAGACAAAGTCACTTATGAACAAAAAATATTTGGCATGAAAATTATTCATGAACGAAAAATGTTTTTTGAGAAAATCACATATGAACAAAAATATTCATTAAGAAAATTATTCATGAACAAAATATATTTTCTGCGAAATTCATTTATGAATAAAAAATATTCATTGAGAAAATAATTCATGAACAAAAAGTATTTATCGAAAAAATCATTTATGAAGAAATATTTGACGAAAAATCTTCTCGAACGAAGAATAAAAAATCCAATAAAAAGATAGTAAAAAAAAAAATGCAACTAAAAAAATAATAAAAAAAGGACGAAGGATCATAATGAAGAGGCCGATGCATACGTTTTAAATGCTTTAAGTATTTATTTAAACAAATTCCAACATTCCAAACATTGATAATCGTGTGTAGGTGTACGTGTATGTGTATGCAATGTGTTAATCGTATTCGTGTTTCCTCCTAAGTCTGTATGGAAATGACGCTGAAGACGTCGCTGTGACGCGTTAATTCATCGAGAATCCATAACGTATCGAGTCCGCGTATCGTTCGAGTGAATTCGAAGGAAAGTGATCGAACGATCCGAGGACTCGTCGATGAATCGACGAGTTTTCAACGACAGAACACTTGCAAAGTCGCTCTCGTTCGTTCGCACAAGCACACGTAATTTTATTTTCTCTCTCAAATTGAAGCCATACCGTGGCTCGATAAACGTTTCAATAGAGTCGACACCTTCACGAACGCTAAGACGCACGAATTCTTTTACAATGGCGAGCGTTCCGAACTAAACTAAATTAGTAGTTAGGTTTTACTTACGGCTGGCCCCTCGCGCAACCATTTTCTTCGCTTCGCTCTCCCTAACCTCTCGCACGGATGCTTACAACGACTTGTCTTTCAATTTTATTATCCAATTTTCCTTTTACTTCTTATTTTATTACTTTTCATTCTATTTCTTAGCCTGTTTCGGTTTTCACGATATCGTACGCTCATTGAGATATGAACGTTTCGCGCGGGAAATTTGAATTTCGTTTTCGAATAAAAGTTTTTACAAATGAGGAACATTGATAAATTCGTTTAAAAAGTAAACATACTTAAATTTATAAAGGGGCGAAACATTTAATAGAGATTTATAAAAATAGAAATTGAACAATTGAAATTTCTTAACCACGAAATAAAGCATCTCACTTTAAATTAAATAGAGTCCTAAGTATATCTATTTTATAATAAAAAAGGACCTAGTAAATAAATGTTTAAAAACAAATAAATAATCTCATTTATTTAACAACGAAAAAATGGCATATTTAAAAATAAATTTCATCTATGTTCAATTAATTTACCGCTATCAAAGAATCAATTAAAACACTCATACGATTAATCAAAACAATAACTTCGAATAGTAAAAATCTCCCCCAGAAATTTATTTTTATTTCAAACGAGAATTTCAGCGATAAATTTTGCCAAAATCGAATAGAAATCTCGATGACAATTTAAAAAGCTAATATTTTTCATTCGAATCGTTAATACCAATTGTGTTTCGACAATGAGCATAAACACCGCGTTTAACTCGTTCCTCGTGACAACTCGATTAATATCTTTATCAAAAATTCCCTCTATTCCGTACCGAAGTTAATAATCCCTCAGTCAGGTATTTCGTGTGTTTGTTATCAACTTGATAAACGACTAACCTTGTTTCTGCATTCAGCGAAACGTAATCAAGGCTAATTGTTCGAGAGACCGGGGAACAGTGAGGAACAGTTCTCGTAAATACGCTCTCAAAATTACCGATTGGAAATTCCATTTGTGTTCAAGAGCTACTTTTATAATTCAATTTTCCATCACCGGTTCCCGGGGCTGCATTTAAATTGGAAGAAACGAGTTGCTGGCGACGAATGCTTAATGCTTCTGATATCATTTTTGTTATGCGATCAAATTTCATTTTCTATTTTATTTTTTATCTCCCATTTTTCTCGTTAATTAAATTATCAGAGAGATTTGTTGATTATAAAATAATGTGAAGCTAAGAAGATTTACTTTTGGTGTTATACCCTTTGCGCTCGAGAGGTGACTCTCCGTCGCCATTTTGTTTAATACAATAATTTGAAATGAGCATTTAACTGAGATTATAATATGACGCGTGTGATAACACAGTGTAACAAACTGTGTTCTAGCAATAATTTCCACAATTAAAATAATTATATAACCTCAAAAGAATTCGTTTAACATTTCCAGTAATAAATTGTGAAGTTGCTATTACCTTCGAGTAAAATTACCTTCGAGTGCAAAGGGATAATAGTTATAAATAAGTCGGTTATTGTCAAACAAGTTGGTTTATAATTTCACTAGACGCTAAAATAAATAAAAGGGAAATAAACAATAAAAACAAGGCAATTTAAAGCTAGTTTGCCACTTAGATCCTGGGATCAATTACTAAAGAAACTATTTCAAAGTTGTTTTATCAATTCGCTAGACCTTGAGGTCAAGAAAGAGGACGAAACAATAAAAACAAGTCAATTAAAAATGGATTATTAGTCCATTAGACAAATAAATAAATTAAAAGTTGTGACAACGACCTCCACCAGACCCAAACGAAAAGAATGAATAAAAACTCACCCAGCAGCGGGTCGTCCTTGTAAGCATCCCCGAAGAATCGGAACATTCTTCTCACATCGAGTATAATTTACAATTTATATTGTCCACTCCGTAGCAATCACACTTGTTTCCATCTCGCTCGCTCTTTCTCCGTCTTTCACAGGCATTCTCAATCTCTCCCTCTCTCTCACTCGCTCACGGAACTAAAGACACACGCGATTACACTGAGAACTTCAGATTCACCAATTCATTAGCTAACAGGCTCCCTTCTTGCTTAACGTGCAGTTTCGCATGATCAGGTCCAGTTCTCCCGTTCGACTTCATCACCGAGAGTTACAAAGTCAAGGTTAGACCTTACAATTCCTCGAATAATTCCACTTAGTGCGCCGAAAAATCCGTACACGAGGAAGCCTTCCTGTCCGGGCTTCCTCCGCGCGTTGTTTTTTGGGTTCCTGAGATTATATCAATCCCCTCGTTTTACGGCGTCGAGCGTCGACTGCAGCGACCTCTGGCTGCTCTCCGATATCTCCCATCCCGTGGAACTTCACCGCCTTTCTATCCCGAACCCACGAAAGAAGAGTCGATGGCCCCCCGTGTCCCTTTACCGACAGGACTCGAAGGATTTCGGCTCGACGAGCTCCTCTCGATACTGCTAATCCTGAAGAACTCGAGCGAGCAAGCTAAGGGCTTTAGTCGGTGTCCGTTTCTACGGCAGCTTCGAACGTATCAAATACTTCCACGCGATTAACAATCAATAAAATCGTGGGCGAACATTCTTTCGAATGGCAGACGCTTATTCCTACGGATTCCCCTCCTGTTCTAGGATACACTGCAAAATATTCGCATCGGATTTCCTCTCTACTGTGGCTTCGAGCACCAAATTTTTTTAAGGCCATCGATTTGTGCACAGATTTCGATCATCTTTAATTTTAGCAGCCGGTTATCTATCGCGCTATACGGTATAACCGTTCGTTTTCTTCTCCGGACGAGATTCTAAGAAACCATAAGCACAGACTTTCTTCTCTGAATAATACTGTTTATTCTTCTTGCGACCGAATGCGTTCCCGGCGTCGTCGAAAATCATCTTAAAAACATCTCAAATCCATGGCATCACGTTCTTAACAACTGGATGTCTAATTCCTGATCCAAATCGACAGAGCTGATGCGCCCACTGCCAGCAGTAGCGCCGAGCTCGCGGATCATCCGGAGGAATAAATAAACTTCGTATGTGTGGAACATCTTCAGACAGAGATCTCCTGAATTTGAACACGTTTCTTGGCACTACCGGGTGTCCCGGGTTGTCGGAGAATCCCTGGACAGGACAGACCCACGTTGGGCGCCGGGGCCTTAGGCGGTGGCGGAGGGTCCGGGAGATTCTCGTCGTCGTTATCGTCGCTGCTGCTGTCTCCGTCGTCGTCGTCGTCGTCCATCCTGGCGGTGGTCGCGTCGACGCATGGCGACGGTGTGCGTGTCCTCTGGACGCAAGGACTTCTACTGTACAACGGTGGCTCGAGTATCCTTTTACCTCCGCCGGGCGGTGGCGAGCACTGAAACTCTTGCAGCTGCAGTTCCAGCTCCTGGGCAAGTTTAGTCTTGTGAGCCGGTGGACTCGAAGAGGGCGAGTCCATCAGATTCAGCGACGACAGTCTCTGTTTACCGGAGGACATCTCGATTCCGGAGCAGCCAGCCTCCAGCAGTTCCTCCTTCTTCTTGTCCCCGAAAGCCGAAGACAATCCGCCAGCCGCGTTCGAGGCGTTCCTGTCCCTCTGATGATAGATCCCCGCGAAGATGAGGATGTTCAGCAGCAGCAGAAACACTCCGACGGCTATGGTGACCGTGAGGGCCGTGGTGTAGCTCTGGTAGTGACTCGACGCCAGCTTCCTGAGTAGGTTGTTGGGACCCGGGCCCAGGTTCGGGTGTTGCATCGTCCTCGACGTGGTCGCCATCGTGGTTGCAACTGTTGCGTTAGGGGTGCATTCGGTGGTCGATATCGCGCTCGATACTGACGACGGCTCGGTGGGCGAAGGCACCGGAAGTGGCGGTGCTGGAAGCGGAAGTGCCATGGTCTGCGGACGCACCGCACCTTCGTAAAGGCTCGGACTCTCCGCCAGGTGATGGTGACGCATGCTGATCTCGTAGCCGGGTCGATGTAGCTGCGGCAACAGATTCAACCACAGGGACATCTTGTGGCCCCTGTAATGTGACCGCATTTCCGTGCTACGACCAGCCTCCAGGTACAACTGATTTATTGAATCGTACGAATCCCAGAACGGCGGACTGCTCGGTAGCCCATCGGATCCCGATGTCAACGGGCTGACGCCGTTAGGATCCCTGAAACATCCCATGCAATGCCGACATAGAACGCTGTACACGACTCATTGAAACGATTTCGGGGGTGGACATTGCCCTCTCGATCGAACGAGGTGGGATTCGAGGTCGTATGTCTTTGTAGCTCGGTACTTTTGCTATTATACTTGGGAGCTGGGTGCGGTCATTCGCTATTGTGAACTTATTTGTATATTTTAGATCTGCGACGAGTAAGCTGTTGGTTAGGTTGAGAATTTTTGTAGTCTTTTGTAACCTGTTTATGGAGAAAATCGTATCGCAACAATTATTGCAGTGTTTCTGACTTAAGTTCAATGAAATCATATACTAGATATTTTGTTATATAGCCTTATTTTAATGGAGCAGCTTAATTTTTATTGCTATTAAAAAGTTGATAAATCTTCAGAAAGTGCATTAGCAAAAAATGATTGAGATGCTAAGAGATGTTATTGAGACACTCTTCAGACCTTGAAAATTGAAACACTTGAAAAAATTTAAAGATGTACAAATTTGAACACAAAAATTTTTAGCAGAAATTTTCTAAGTACACTGTTACATATAAATTCGCCTGAATTCGTTCTTTATCGACTCAGACAATCTACAGTCTAGTAATTAAAGTAAAATTGCGGATTACAAGCATATTCGCAATTTCCGACAAAAGTCTCCTGTCCCCGTCCACTGCAAAACCGAGAAGTTCCGCTGACCGCAATTACCGACAGCTAACAAGAAACTGGTAGCGAATCATCGTAATTGTAAGTTGGATAGTTGAAAGTTCACGCTGACGGTACCACTGTTCTTGATCTCTATTATCGAAATCCCTGTACGATGTCTCAATTCCACAATTGTCGTTTGCACTTTTGCGCGGAAGAACACTTGCTACGTGAATCCCCATTGAACGATGAAGTCGATCAACTTTAAATTACGGGAATTAATGTGGATGGTCAGCGAGTCTACCGACTGATTGCTTCGACTTCGGGCTATTGGAAAAGCGAGATGTTCGTAATTTGAAAAGTTCTACCGGGAGAACTTGTTAAAGTTTCGCGATAGACTTACTGCAACGATGTTAATTAAGACTCTAACGTCTCCTTGCTACATCGATGGGAACGTTAGAGAGTCGTTTTACAAATTAATTAATTGAGGACAGGTGATTTCGAAAATCCGGAACTCGGAACTCTCGAAAGGCGGTATAAAATTACACGGATTAACCTTTTGGACTCGACTTTATTTTACGGAATTTTACTGTTCAAATTGAAATGGTAAACGAGTGTAGAGTGAGTCACTGCAGTGACGCCATGTCAACTGCGAGATTCACAAAACCCACTACAGTGGCGCGTCGAACCCTAATAATACAATTTTATCGTAATATTTCCCATGCTCCACAATAAATAAAATATAGATTTAGCAAAAAAAGCTCGGAACCTTGGCAAACCTTCATTTAACAAATTTTCAAAAATAACAGTTTGGATAATAAAATGTAAGACCCTCATTTCTCTCGCAATTTTTGATCCGATTTCGAATTCCACGCACAAAGGAAAACTTATCGAAAATAAAAATTACGAAACGACGGAACACGGTCTAAGAAACTAATCATTTTAACAATCGGTTCCATTAATACGTTGGTTGTGATTTGTGGACGTCGAAATTGGTTTCAACGACGAGAAAGAAAAATCGATTAATCTAAACGTTTCCGAGTTAAATTGCTTTAATAAAACGGATGATGCTGACCCGAATGTTGGAAATTAAAGTGAACCATAGTGACAAATGAAATCAGAGCGGTTATCTTTGAATGTTATTACAGCAATTTTCTTTAACGATAATTGCGTTCGGGTTCCTTGCGATATTAACTATTCAGAACCTGAAATCTTCGGACAAACTTCTCATTTCGATTCAGATTAAAATTTGATGGACTTTCATTTTAGTTGCTGGATCGGTGCTAGCTTTATTTTTCGATTTAACGTTTTTAGGACGAATAATTTCAATGACTTGAATAACAAATTCGTGCGTTTTAGTATTTTTCTTCAGCAATTTTTTTGTTAGGCAAATCGATCACTTTTCGACCTGCGATTTTGATCTAATCAAAACATTTTGTAGTCCATGTGAAATTAGGGGGGGTTTAAGTCATCATTTTGCCAGTTTCGAATTTATTAAAAAATGGCAAGTCTTCAAAGTTTGCAATTTTTACCCACTTTTGCGAAAACAGGTTTTACTTGCGAATTTTTTTCTCAGAAACTACTCAACCGATTTAGCTAAACTCTATTTTGTTATATTCATGAAGGATTGGACTATTTTAAAATATTTTTTCTAATTCCGTCAAATTGTTATAGAATTCCAAAAAATATAAACGAATTCATTTTTGTGTTTTATTCAATGAGGGATGTAGAGGGTTTAAATTTAAGTTTAAATTTCATTCAAATTTAAATGAAGCTTCCCCTCCATATTTTTATCATCATATTCTTTAAAGCTTCCCTTTATTTATCGTAGAATGACCCAAAGATAACATTTCGAATAAGAACCTTTCTCTTTACAAACAAGTCTAGCAAAGGATTTATTTCTAAACCCCTCCAATATACCCAAAGAAAATAGCAGTGCACCCTCATCGAATAGCCCGTAAAAATAGTAGGGAATCGAGTTTTAAACAGAGCATAGCCAAAGACTTACAACATTTCGAAAGTTGGCAAAGAAAGGGCTTTGAATGCAAAGGTCCGTTGAATAGCACGTTCAAAACGAGCTGCCACGAACCGGTAGGTAGATAGAGTTTGCAGGGCAAACCCAATCTCCAAGCGGAAGCCGTAGCAGTAAGTTGAACTGCAGGTTCCGGAACAAGGAAAACGCAATCCCGGTGACGGGGGTTAAAGCCGCGGGTAAAAAGCAGGACCAAGAACAAGCTAGAACAGAGAGACTCACCCGCGTCTCACAAAGTTCGCCAAGTAGTGGACCAGCAGTTTAGACAGGTTCTCATCGACCAGAGTGTAATTGGTCGGGGCGAACAAAACGGACACGACTTCTCCACGAAGGAGAGGTATCCCCAGGAGATAAGGGACCTCCTCGCCCCTCTGACTTGGTCGATCGCCAAGTTGGAAATGCAGGAAATAACCACGTCCCCCGGAGGCCGAGTGCAGCAGAGCCAGCCTTAAAAGAGGCGCGGCAACTTGACCATCCCCGAGGAGGGAAAGAAGACCCTCACAAATCGCTGATGGACTCTGTTCACCCCTTTCCCAATCCGTGTACTCGTTACGGAGGGTCGAGTAAATTTCGTGAAGGTGGTAACGATACGTGTTTCGTACGTAGGTGCGCAGGATGCGATCCCTCCGGGTCTCGTTCAGGCCGTTCTGTAATTGAAAGAAAATAGAAATTTAGAAATTTGAAATTCTCAGGTTTCGGATGTAGAAGTGATTACGAGTTTAACGTTGCAGTAGTCGTGATAATAATAGTGCTGTTAGGGTGCTGTAGAATTGAAAGTGAATTGAGAGAAATTAGATTTTAGGGAGTTTCTGGAATTTTGGAATTTGGAAGGGTGGAAGAGGGATTTAGGAATTTGGGGATTTAGCAATTTGGCGATAGAGGGGTTTGAGAGTTTGGAAATTTGGGGATGTCAAGATTTGGGATTTGGGAGATTTGGGATTTGGGAGATTTGGGATTTGGGAGATTTGGGATTTGGGAGATTTGGGATTTGGGAGATTTGGGATTTGGGAGATTTGGGATTTGGGAGATTTGGGATTTGGGAGATTTGGGATTTGGGAGATTTGGGATTTGGGAGATTTGGGATTTGGGAGATTTGGGATTTGGGAGATTTGGGATTTGGGAGATTTGGGATTTGGGGTGAGTGGAATTTTGGGAATTTGGGATTTGGGGTGAGTGGAATTTTGGGAATTTGGGATTTGGGGTGAGTGGAATTTTGGGAATTTGGGATTTGGAGTGAGTGGAATTTGGGGAATTTGGGATTTGGGGTGAGTGGAATTTGGGGAATTTGGGATTTGGGGTGAGTGGAATTTGGGAGATTTGGGATGTGGGAGATTTGGGATTTGGGAGATTTGGGATTGGGGAGATTTGGGATTTGGGAGATTTGGGATTTGGGGTGAGTGGAATTTGGGAGATTTGGGATTTGGGGTGAGTGGAATTTGGGGAATTTGGGATTTGGGGTGAGTGGAATTTGGGAGATTTGGGATTTGGGAGATTTGGGATTGGGGGGATTTGGGATTTGGGAGATTTAGGATTTGGTGTAAGTGGAATTTGGGAGATTTGGGATTTGGGGTGAGTGGAATTTGGGAGATTTGGGATTTGAGAAATTTGGGATTTGAAAATTTATCGATTTGGGGATTTAGAGATTTGGTCTGCACCAAATGTAACAAAATCAAGAAACCTAAAGATTCACTGTTCGAACACATTTTGATCCACATAACGATGTCTACATAGCACATAAATGAACAATTGCACCTAAATCATACTTTCATAGTCCACACCAAATAAAAGTAAAGCAAGAATCGCAAAGATTCACCGTTCAAACGCAGTTTGACCTACGTAACGATGTGTACGTAGCACGTAAATGGACAATTGTACCTAGATCATGATACGTCCGATTGTTATCAAATTGCCAAGGAGCTACGGAAATGAGCTTTACATTGTATCCATAGACCGTGGCCATTGAATTGTCGATAATGTCCGGCACGATCAATGACCACGTTTTGCAAGCGTGGACCTGCTAATTAGTAATTTATTGGGTTCGTGTCAATTATCGGCACACCAGCTGCATACAGATCGTTCGAATCTCGTTAGAGCTGCTACCGTGATTAAAAATAATTTAACGCAGTTCAAGCAACGTATTCAACACCGTTCTGTACGTTTGCACCAGTTTCTTCGCGAGTTTCAATTAAAATGTAGATTTAATTTTGACGCGGACAAAAGGTGCTGGGAAATTTAAAGGGGAAAAGTAGACCGGCGACCTTATTTCGCGGAAAATGTTCAACACTCTGTTTACTAAACTTCCATCATTTTTGCAAGTGAGAATTTTTGAAATCTGTACACGTGATATGTGGAGTTTAATATACACAAAATCGTGAATAATGTTAAACGTCTTAGTGTGTATGTTATTCTGAAGTGTTCCGACGAAGTATTCCCTTGACACTTTCAGCGAATGGAAAGACTTTCTGTGAACAAAAATTAGAATCCTTAACACTTCGATGCCTACGCAGTCAAATGTCGCCAGAGGCATTTTTGAAGAATTCGAAGAAACTTTACATAAATTCATGAAATAATTCAACATGTGACACATAAAACAAACAAGAGCATTTAATACAACGAAATTAATATTTTACGTTTGTGTAATAGTTATTAAAGCAATCGCCTGCGTTCGATCATCACACGAAGGGCACCGGCCAATGACCTTTGGTAGCATCACACACACGTGTGAGCGGATGCTAACGGTTAGCCCGGCCATCACACACACGTGTGAGCGGCCACTAAAGTGTTAAGGGTTAACTAACTACTAAGTTAACAACAAGAGGGTTAACAAAGGAGGAAATCGAATTGCTTCTAATCCCTTCACGCGTCTGCTTACCATCAAATCTTCGTCGGTGAGATTGACCCAAGCTTCCTCGGACGTTAAACCGAGCAGCAAATCTCGATCGGCGAAATTGGCGAACTCGGTGCCAGGTCCAGGTACCAAGGGCATCAGTCCCGACGATGAGGCAGTGGGCTGGAAATTCTTGACAACAAAAGAGAAAGAGATTGAACGAAACGCGATCGTGATAAATCGATCTCGAGCTCTCTGCAATTAAGTCAACGGCAAGTTGCGGCGACTATCGATTTTCAACGGGTCGCCGATCGCTGGACTTCCCAAGTTAATAGCAATTACAGAGAGTATATTTTATGACTTTTAATTAAAAGTTCTACGACGAACAATTTTGCTCGTCGATACTCTCGATTGAGTTTCGAAACAAAGAACAGGAAAAAAGGGGAAGAAAAATAGGAAAAAAAAAGAGGCGTAGGAAATGCGATCAACGGGGCTACACAGAGGCTAGGACTTAATATCGGTTTCACAGAACACCGATTCTCTGGCTCGACATCTGTCAGTCGGTTGTCGGTTCAATTAGCAAGCTCATCGCTTACACGTCGTCTCGTCCACTCTTCTATGGTCGAAATATCTAACGATACGTCGAGCGACTGATAGCGCGGAATGATAAAGGATTTTAACCCTTTGACTGGTATCGACGCCTACGGCCGTTCAACCTTTTCCCTTAGAAATCATTTTACTACTCGTTTTCAAGGATTGTTGATAGAACTACTAACATTCACATTTTAGCTTTCATATTTTATATTACAAGAGGTATGACTGGATAGGGTGGTCAAAGATGCCTTAGCCTAAATTGATCAATGAACATGAATTAGTAGACTGTTTGAAGAAAGTCATTTTTGCAAAAATGTAGTTATATTATTATCTTAATATTTCAGAAACTGTGTTCATACTTTTATGGTTCTAAACTTGTTAAAATTATTAATATACAATTTTTCAGATTGTTTATAGAAATGTAGTCTATAGAAGTAGTTTGTAGAAGAAACTATAGGATTATTTTTCAAAATGATCATTTTGTGATTATTCTTGAAACTGACTATGTTGTAATCATTCTTGTTACTGATTATTTTTTAATTGTTTCAGTAAATGATTATTTTGTGATCACTCTAGTAACTGATTATTTTGCAAATATTTTTTTAATTGAATTCTTGTACTGTTTCTGTAAATGATTATTTTGTGATCATTCCAGTAACTGATTATTTTGTAAATATTTTTTTAATTGATTTCTTGTATTGTTTCTGTAAATGATTATTTTGTGATCATTCCAGTAACTGATTATTTTGTAAATATTTTTTTAATTGATTTCTTGTATTGTTTCTGTAAATGATTATTTTGTGATCATTCCAGTAACTGATTATTTTGTAAATATTTTTTTAATTGATTTCTTGTATTGTTTCTGTAAATTATTATTTTGTAATCACTCCAGTAACTGATTATTAAAATGTTATGGTATAAATGTTATTACAGTAGCAGTTATTATAAGCACAGTTTAATGAATTATAAGTACCTGATTGACAGGTTGTGGCATGACAGCCCCATCGATAAAAGGAGCAAATCCAGAAGTGAATCTCGGAGGATCCAGCTGCACCGCGAGAAGCTCTTCCAGATTTCGCAAACGAAGGCACGGTGCAATATCGTCAGCTTCCACGTCACTAGGACATCCGGTCTGATCGGCGACTCGACGTTTCACCATTAAAGGATCACGTTGTATAGCCCATGGTGACAAAGCTGACCCACCTAGCAAAACCACCCTTTCGACTAACTCTGCAAAACAGAAAAATTGTTTAATTACTATCAAAATATCAGAATTTCATGTAAACTGTAATGTTTCATACAAATTATATTAGCACAATTTTACGTAAACTGCGTCAGCTCAATCCAGTCAATTAATAAGTCAGTTAATCTTCAGATTAAACTAACATTACTGATACTCCCATATTCCGAACCTGAAAGTAGATCGATCCGCAAATTAAATTTTAAAAACACAGCAACGGTTACAGATATGGTGGAATCCGAGGCAGTATGAATGCGAGCGAAAGGGGCGAGAGGGTAAAACGCATTGTGGAAAGGCATTAAGAACGACACGAGGTTGGTTCGTTAGCGGGATGAAGGTGCAATCTAGAAACGCTCCTTCTTTACACCCGGTGTTTCACCTCCCTCTTTCTGCCGTCGCACCCCTTATTCTCAGTCGCGAGATCAGAGAAGACTGCACTCGAGGAAGCTTATTAAGGTGTCTAGTGGCCGTCGACAACGGGGACGGTGATGACAGCGTCATCCTCGAGGAATATCCCTCTCGACCGTGCACACGCATGTGTCCTGACATCTTCGCTTCCCGTGACACGAAACGCCGGAACGACTCGAGAAATCGCTGTGAAGCGAAATTGCAATAACGGAGGCCATATATTCGCGGAATGAATACTGGCCAACCGTATCTCGTTTCAATGTTTGCAATTTCGAGACACCGACCGCTGTTCATTTTCGTGCTTGCTTTAGATATCTTGATGACGGAAATACTTGCGCGCGTTGTGTGGCCTGTTCTGGCAAACATGTTGAATGGACCGTGCAAAATGGCGGCGCGGAATGTGGACTGTGACGGTAGTTCACTGGATCTTAGGGAAATAATTCTGCGGCATTATTAGTTCGTTGACGTTAACCCCTTGCAGTATGATTTAGTTGTCTGGGGTGAAACTATTCGCTGTGATATCAACGAAAGATAAAATCCACTGATTTATTTTTTTAATATGGCAGAACTATTTGTTCTGTGATATTAGAACGAAAGATAAAATCTGCTGATTTATTTATTTAATATATTAGACTGTTGCTGTGATATTAAATATATTTTTTAAATTTAATTAATATAGTTTAACAAATTTTTTAAATTTTGTTTTCATTTATATTGTACTTTATTTTTAGATTTAAACCGGACGTGTTCTGTGCTTGTGTTAGAAATAAACGATTTGAGCTTTTTTCATGGGGAGAGGAATTGCTTTCCTAGATAACACGCTGCTTCGAAAAAATTGCAATTTTTGCAGTTTTTCACCTCCGTGACATTCGCCTCTTTCTTCGCTATTCGCGCAAATTGCAATTTTTTTCAAAGCGAATGTCAGATACAAAACTATTTCATCTAGTCGCAAAAAAAACTTCGTTCGCTTTTAAAAAAGTAATACTAACTATCATAAAATGCTTTGCTCATTGCAAATAATTTTAGTGTCTCAATTTTTAGTAATTTAATATGTACAGTAAATTTTATTATTATGTAATTTTATTCTGTAACTAATATAATAAAGATACATAATAATAAACTTTATTATACTTATTTTTTGACTGACAATTTTTGACAACATTAAGGAAGAAGTAACTGAACCACACTAATTTAATTCAAGTAATTAAACAATACTCATTTACCTTGAACAATTATTCTCGTTTAGTTTAAGTAATTAGACTCATTTACCTTAGGTAATTAAACTATTCTCATTGACGTTAAATAATTACACTCGTTTACTTTAAGTAACTAAACTCATTTCCCTCGGGTAATCAAACAGTACATTTAGCTAAATTATTTGAACTCGTTTGGTAAATTTTAAATAAATGTTTTAAACTAACATTTTCGTTCAGCATGAATTACCTTTCGCCATGGGTGAAACGGCTAAAAAATTGGCGAGCGCAGCTCCAGTTCCATGACCAAAGAGTGTAAGTCGATCAGGATCGCCTCCGAAAGCACCGAGATTTTCATGCAGCCAGTGAAGTCCTGCCACCAAGTCCATCAATCCATAATTTCCTTGCGCACTACCCTTTGGACCAGTTTTCAGGAAACCTGCAAGCAAATTGCGCTGGTTAGTACAACCTTATACAAAAAAGTAGATCGATACTGTGACACCTTCAGAACACTGTACAAGATGTTTACACAATGGTGGTTCAAAGTGGGTGAATCAAACCAAACTGTCATGAAATATCGCAAGATTTTTAGTAAACCTTGTTACTACCTAACCTAACCTAACCTTGTTAGTACCAAACCTAGCCTAACCTTATTAGTACTTAATCTAACCTAGCCTAACTTTGTTAGTACTCGACCTAAAGTAACCTAACCTTGTTAACACTTAGCCTAATCTAGCCTAACCTTGTTAGTACTCGACCTAAACTAACCTAACCTTGTTAGTACTCGACCTAACTTAGCCTAGCCTTGTTAGCACTCGACCTAACTTATCCTAACCTAGTTAGTACTCGTCCTAACTTATCCTAACCTTGTTATTACTCGGCCTAACCTAGCCTAGCCTTGTTAGTACTCGACCTAACCTATCCTAACCTTGTTATTACTCGGCCTACCTTAACCTAACCCTGTTAGTACTCGATCAAACTTATCCTAACTTTGTTAGTACTCGATCTAACTTGTCCTAACCTTGTTAGTATTCAACCTAAGCTAACCTAACCTTGTCAGTACAAAGTTTACTATCCCTATTATAGTTAACAGAAGAGAAAAATGCAGAATATTTCACCATATCTCAAATTATAATTAATACGCAAAGAGAAATAAAAATTATTATCTGCATAATGCATTAATTAGCCCCTGTCTCCCTTGTCACTCAAAATTCAGGACAAATTACTTTGTAAAATATTGAATTACGTGGGTGCTGCAAATTGCAGTTCAAACGTAATAAGCATAAATCACATTTGCAATACAAATAACGCAGGTACTGCCGCAGGACAGTAAATAGCGGTGTGTTCTAGGACACGTTATAATATTGATCATTAACGATACGGTTATTTAATTTGCGGATTTAACGCGTGGAATATCACAATGAGCACAGACGTGTGCAAATTGACGCGTTGTAATAACAACTGTGATTTAGAATGATTCTAAGTTCAATTTGCTATTCGTGATTTTGGGTAAACGACCAAACTTTACGAATATAAAGAAACAGTTATTGAAAGAACTTTTCTTCTCCATTTGAAATACTATTTTCTTCAAGCCTCTATAAAACAATAAGGAGTTCTCTAAAAGTTCTAAATCCCGTAAAACTGTAAAATTCGAAGCAACGGTCTCAGCGACAGACGGAAAAGTTTGTGAATCGTATCTTCGAATTTCAACGAGCCGCTACAAAACTTAGCGGTGCCCTGTTTTCAGGCAAAATTCGCGAGCCGTTTAAATAAATTCTCGTAGTTTAAGAGCAAGCACGGAATTCCGCTTAAAATTTAACAAAGACCAAGCAGACCCAGCGTTTTAATTCGAGTCACAGGATTCCGGAAAGACGGTTAATCCTGAACTGTACCAACGCCAAGTTTCTTATCGCGAGCATACAATGATCCTTTATGCTTTCCCACGCGGTTATTTATGCTGGATTTCGAAATGGTTTCTTGTAAATAGGATTATTTTAATAACGGCAGTGATGCGGGAAAATTCATTTTAATTGACGAATAATAGATATGCAATTTATAATATTATAATACAATTTTTCACTCCGTAATATCCACGCGCCATAATTCCACGCGCCGTATTTCCACGCGTGGTATTTCTACGCGTCGAAATTTCCACGCGCCGTATTTCCACGCGTTGTATTTCCATATAGCGAAATTTCTACGCGCCGTAATTCCCACGCGCCATAATTCCACGCTTCGTAATTTCCACGCGCCGTATTTCCACGCGTTGTATTTCTACGCTCCGTAATTCTACGCGTGGTATTTCTACGCGTCGAAATTTCTACGCGCCGTATTTCCACGCATGGTATTTCTATATGGCGAAATTTCTACGCACCGTAATTCCCACGCGCCATAATTCCACGCTTCGTAATTTCCACGCGTTGTATTTCTACGCTCCGTATTTCCACGCGTGGTATTTCTACGCGTCGAAATTTCCACGCGCCGTATTTCCACGCGTTGTATTTCCATATAGCGAAATTTCTACGCGCCGTAATTCCCACGCGCCATAATTCTCCGCGTCGTATTTCCACGCGCTGAAATTTCTACGCGCCATAATACCACACACCGTAATTTTCACGCTTCGTAATTTCCACGCGCTGTACTTCCACGCGCTGTATTTCCACGCGCCGTAATTCCCACGCGCCGTATTTCCACGCGCCATAACTCCACACTCCGTAATTTCCAAGTAATTTATATTAAGAAATAGAAATTGTTTTTAGGCTCGAAACTGTCGCTCTCGCGTCTGCGCGTAATCTCGGGCTCCGATTGGTCCGCATTTTTCCTTAATAATTCAGAAACGAAACTTGAAACCCCATTTTTGGGACACCCTGTATAAGACTGGAGTAGATCTGGTTTACGTCTGACTACTGCCATCCGTTACTACTTGCAGTGAACAGTACACGAGAAAGCACCTACAAATTAACTTGATTTACATAATTACCCTTTGTGTACATCTGAATATTACATTTCCTTTGTGATAACGTATTCCTCGTTGTTCACGCCACATAATATTAATCCAATTAACATCTTCCTTCAAAGAAATAAATCATCGCTATTCCTCTCTATAAGAATACTGAAAATCGTCACATTTTCTCAGAAAATTCTTGTGCACCAAATGTTCATTTCGTTCAAATGTACATTTCATTGGAACGAATTTCAAAATTAATGAAGAAATTTGCAAACTGATGAACATTTCACAAACATATAATTTATAAAAAGATTGAAGACAGAAAACATGACAGATCACAAATAAAATTTAAGTGTAATTTACCTTTGGAACGTTTTCAATTGCAAAGGAAGAATAAGAAAACCCTGATTCGACTGCAAATTACGAGTAACAGCCAATAGATCCTTTCACTATACCGCACTATGTATTCTTGTTACATAAAGAAGTTTAAAGGTTCAAGTCCTCGCCGTTTCTTACTTGTACTTCTGGCTCTTTCGTCTCACGAGCATGGAAAGCTTTGTCGAACAAACAGATTGTGCCCGATCTAACGAACTTACCGTAACACGATTGTCTTCTTGCTCCAATGAAGATGAATGCCCTCCCGGCTCTGTACTTCGTCAATTTACCCTTTGCTTCCATTTGGTTAACCCGTGGATTACTGCGATTGGATTACTCGCGGCTCATTGTATCTCACGAGAACGGATCTTACTTCTTGGTGTAATTTCAACGCGAAAGATTTATTAGCCCCTTGTCGTCTCGTTCGTGACGCGGTACAAGTCTTACTCGAATTTCTAGCGTTTCCGGTGAACTTTCAGACCGGTTACAATTTGCATACTCAAGAAATATACAAGACTTCACATTGTAACTTTTGTTTATTTTAATTTTGTTGGGAATAGGTCTTTTATTAGTTTTTGCGCGCATCGAGAGTGATAGATATAAATTCTGGGTCAGCAAACAAATCACTGCGAAGAGGAATTCTGTTAGAAAGATTTCACTTGCACATTTAGGATTCATGTGGAGTTATGGCGCGTGAAAGTTACGGCGCGTAGAAATTTCGGCGCGTGAAAATACAGCGCGTGGAAATTACGGAGCGTGGAATTATGGAGCGTGAAAGTTACGGTGTGTGGTATTATGGCGCGTGGAATAATAGCGCGTAGAAATTTCGACGCGTGGAAATTACGGAGCGTGGAATTATGGCGCGTGGGAATTACGGCGCGTGGAAATACAACGCGTGGAAATTACGGAGCGTAGAATTATGGCGCGTGGAAATTACGGAGCGTGGAATTATGGAGCGTGAGTATTACGGCGCGTGGAAATACAGCGCGTGGTAATTACGAAGCGTGGAATTATGGCGCGTGAACCTTACAGTGTGTGGTATTATGGCGCGTGGAATTATAGCGCGCAGAAATTTCGACGCGTGGAAATTACAGAGCGTAGAATTATGGCGCGTGGGAATTATGGCGCGTGGAAATACAGCGCGTGGAAATTACAAAGCGTGGAATTATGGCGCGTGAACCTTACAGTGTGTGGTATTATGGCGCGTGGAATTATAGCGCGCAGAAATTTCGACGCGTGGAAATTACAGAGCGTAGAATTATGGCGCGTGGGAATTACGGCGCGTGGAAATACAGCGCGTGGTAATTACGAAGCGTGGAATTATGGCGCGTGAACCTTACAGTGTGTGGTATTATGGCGCGTGGAATTATAGCGCGCAGAAATTTCGACGCGTGGAAATTACAGAGCGTAGAATTATGGCGCGTGGGAATTACGGCGCGTGGAAATACAGCGCGTGGAAATTACGGAGCGTAGAATTATGGCGCGTGCAAATACAGCGCGTGGAAATTACGGAGCGTGGAATTATGGCCTTGAATTCCTAAGTCCCCAAATCCCTAAACTATCAAAATCCAGAACTCCTCACGCGCCAACTCCTGAATTGACAATAGTAGCCAATGACAACTTGCATTCCCGAGTCAACCGAATCGCAAGTTAAATGAATTTTTTGTGGACCAAAAGTCGATGTCACCAGATTGAAAAAAGAAGGGAATACTCGCAAGGTACGAAACGTAAATTTGCATTTTAATTGAAAAGTTCTCATATCAGCATTTCGGAACTCGCAATATCCCAGCCGCGTAATTCACGCTTCAAAGTTTCTGATTGCTGTCTGTGAATAACCTTAGACTTCAAGCAGTATCGAGTTTAGGTCGAATTTAATGAAACGAGCGATAAGCTTTGAGTAATTACCGAGATACCGTATCGCAACATTGTTAGAGTAAATACTAAGTAATCATACTATAGTCTCCTCTCGTAATTAGACTGATGGTGCACAAATATCCTGCGGTATTTGCATAAAGAAGATAAAAGGAAAACGGAGAAAAAATTGATCATCTTACTATTTTCTGAAATAACATTCTGCTGCAAAATTCGAGTAATATGTTAAAGTATGTAATTCCGTATGGAAATGATTTTCTTTTAAAGCAAACTCTATATGTTTCCAATAAATATTCTATGTATTTTCATTTTTCTATAAAGAATTTTATAACTGATTGAAAATAACTTCGACAGAGTAATAAATGTTTTCTTCAAATTATGTTAGTCACTGCAATAGTCTCTTTTGTTAGTTAGTCTCTTAACGACACTAGTATGCGAGAAGGTAGAATGTGTCCTTAATGTGTTCCTTAATGCGACAACACAATATTAAATTTTATGTAGTTGCAGATATTCCTGTGGTTTTGGTCTGGTGCCATATGTTCCTTCAACTTTATGAAGCATTAACCACTACAGTATCAGATAATTTACATTCAAAGTTATCTTTGGCAGAAGAAAAACTGGGGATATTAAATTAAGAAGTGCCATCATCAAATTCGGATGCCTTTGAAGAAACAAAAGTTTCAATAAAATTGATAAACCTGATAGACCTTTCTGATAAACCTGTTTATTATTAAGACTCGAAATTGTTACACATACATATGTTACACATACATTTACATATACATTTACACATACATTTACATATACATTCACATATACATTTACACATACGTTCACACATACGTTTACACATACGTTTACACATACATTTACACGTTCACATGTTACACATTCACATGTTACACATTCACATGTTACACATTCACATGTTACACATTCACATGTTACACATTCACATGTTACACAACCACATGTTACACATTCACATGTTACACATTCACATGTTACACATTCACATGTTACACATTCACATGTTACACATTCACATGTTACACATTCACACGTTACACATACGTTTACACATACATGTTACACACACATTTCAGAGTACACCGTGTCACCTTGATCGTCGCTCGTTAAAATTTTACAGGTCCCCCGAATAAAAAATAGAAAGGTGTACGATTTTAACCGACACTTGCTGTATTTTATTGCATTGGTGTCCTTTTATTCGCATGCAGCACGTACGACGTCCACGTTCTGGTCGTGAAATGATCGCAACGTTCGATTTGCGTTCACAGCGGGGCAAAAATGCGATACACGTAGACCGATTCAGTCGCCCTCGTGACCGAAACGACGGCAGAAAACGGGTGAAAAAAAGGAGCAGGAAGAAATCGAGTCGACCGACAGCCATGTATCGGATAATGCCGTGGGCGTATTGTTTTGCTTCGACGACGAACGAAACGCGGAGAAGGTTCCATTTTAACAAAGGAAAGCGTCGAAACAGGTCCCGTCGAAAGTTCTGCCATAGTCGATAACGTGCACCGTCAGATTCAGCCATTATATTTTGGTTCTGCCGCGTTAACAGAGGCGATTTAATTAAGTTAAGGAACGTTTCACCACTGTGAAACACAATCTAGCGTTATTATTTGCGGTAAATGTTCCTTGAAATCTGGTGAGAATACGATTCGAAATTGAATATGAAATTATTTTGTGCAGCCATTTTGTGCAGCCATTTTCATCATTGTTTTCAATGACGAAAATAATTCTTGATGAAGATGAAGATTATTCGTACTTGTTCGAGTTTTATGATTTAGAGAATGAGACGTTAAATGTAGAAGTTGCGTGACTTGAAGTTTGTTGAATGATTTTTAAGAAAGTCATTTTTTGACTTCCTTATAATCTATTGAATGATTATTGAATGTTTTTTGAGACAGTTTGTTGAATGATTTTTGAAAAAGTCATTTTTTGACTTCCTTATAATCTGTTGAATGATTGTTGAATGTTTTTTTGAGGCAGTTTGTTGAATGATTTTTGAAAAAGTCATTTTTTGACTTCCTTATAATCTGTTGAATGATTGTTGAATGTTTTTTTGAGGCAGTTTGTTGAATGATTTTTGAAAAAGTCATTTTTTGACTTCCTTATAATCTGTTGAATGATTATTGAATGTTCTTTTGAGGCAGTTTGCTGAATGATTTTTGAGGAAATCATTGTTTGACTTCCTTATAATTACAATTATACTTCGACAATTTTAATAATTTCAAATAAGCAATAAATTGAAATAATCTCAATATCAGATTCGATAATTTGATTCACCTAAAATTCTCCCTCACTTTAATTTCGTTATAAATTCGAGATACGCCATATTTTAAATAAAAACCCAGAACAAAAAGTGTTCAAACAAAAAGATCCTGAATCCTTTCTTTTCTGTATGTCCTCCCTCCACATCCAAAAAATAAACCTACAACGTTATTATCTACCAGCACACAAATTCCAACATCTCAGTTCGCAAAAATAATTTCGGCCGTTCCGGCAACAGAAAGGGAAAAAGGAGACCAAATTTTCAAGAAAATAAAGCCTGCATTATTCACGTGATACTTTATCATACGTTTTCCAGCATTCTTTCGCGAACGCATATGGTAACAGAAAAAAAAAAATCCAAATGTTTCTTCTAATCACCTCGAGGGCGTGTTTCCGAACACATAGACGCAGATTGTGCACGTGCATGACCCCAAAAGACCCAGTTACAACCGGTGAAACAAGCATGCATTCTAGAATCAAGAACAAATCTTTTCCTGGGAAAAATATGGGAAACGAGGATGAAGATTTTTCTTACTGATTGATTTTTGGGGTTTATTAAAAGTCTTAAGGTGGATAGGGTAATTTTTACGGAATACAGATTTTGTTTAAATAGAAAAAATTCAAACGATAGAATTTATTAAACGTTGCACGAGATCGTTAGGAGCTATTCTTAATAGAAAGAAATTTTTATTCTTGAAGAAGTTTATCCTTAATAGACATTTGACGGATTTGTGGACTTTTGGATTTAGGAACTTGGGATGTAAGTATCTGACGATTTCGAGATTTTGAAGAATTGAAGAATTGGAGAATTAGAGAATTGGAGAATTGGAGAATTGGAGAATTGAAGAATTGAAGAATAAGAGAATTGAAAAATTGAAGAATTGAAGAATTGAAGAATTGAAGAATTGAAGAATTGAAGAATTGAAGAATTGAAAAATTAAAGAATTGAACAATTGAACAATTGGAAGATTGAGAAATTGAAAGATTGAGAAATTGGAAGATTGAGAAATTGAAAGATTGAGAAATTGGAAGATTAAGAAATTGAAAGATTGAGAAATTGGATGATTGAGAAATTGAAAGATTGAGAAATTGAAGAATTGAGAAACTGAAAGATTGAGAAATTGAAAGATTGAGAAATTGAAAAATTGAGAAATTGAGAGACTGAGAAATTGAGAGACTGAGAAATTGAGTGACTGAGAAATTGAGAGACTGGGAAATTGAAAGATTGAGAAACTGAAAGATTGAGAAACTGAAAGATTGAGAAACTGAAAGATTGAGAAATTGAAAGATTGAAAAATTGGAAACTTGAGAAATTAAAAACTTGAGGAATTGAAAAATTGAAAAATTGAAAAATTGAAAAATTGAAAAATTGAAAAATTGAAAAATTGAAAAATTGAAAAATTGAAAAATTGAAAAATTGAAAAATTGAAAAATTAAAAATAAAGTAACCAGAGTGATGTACCAAATGGTCCACCTCTATTCTTACGAATTTTCATCTGATTTGTCGCTTAATTTTGAACACCAAGTTAATTTGTGTATGAGCCATAATTTTCTCTATTTTCGACTCGATGAACGTCACTCTAAATCGACGTACGATGAAATCGAATAAATTTGATCGGCGTGATCCAAGTCGGACGACGGATCACAATAGGCAGCGACGATCAGCTGACACCGCGATGAAACCGAGCGAGCCTATGCATAATTTCGCGCGAGAAATGTTTCAACCGAGCAGATGACACAAGTGACGATATCCCCTCGTTTTCTGTCCCCTGGCAGCATCCCGATACCGATAACGTTTCTATTCAACCCCCGACCGCTGTGATTACTCTTTTATCCCCGGCAAGTTCGCGTTTTAAAACAAAAACCACCGAAAGCGAGAGAGAAGATGCAGGAGATGGGGTTCGAGGGTGAAAATTGCGGTTCTCGAACGAAAGTACGCTCATTTTTTGCGGCAGCGAGATTCCAGTCGAAGAAAGAATGGAATAAAAGGAAGAAACACGAGCAGAAGGTGGAAAATTATTGCCGCTCGCGGGGAGAACTCGCTCGATTTTGTTATGGGAACACCGCAACGGGGTGAAACAAAACGATAACCGTTGTATAGCTGTATGCGTGCGCGAGAGTGTGCGAGGAAAGTTGAACGAGAATGAGAGATACGTTTCTCTCCGCGACAAAAAAGGAGGACGAAGAATTGGAAAATACTGTGATAGGAAAATATAAACGAAATGGTGGAATACCACAAATATTTACCTCTATTCTTTTTGTTATTATTTATTCAGATTCTTGTTTTTTAAAAAACACCGAGAAACTGCAAACATGAGTGATATGTATATATTGCATGGACATACCAATAAATTCTGTACACAAAAATAACATATTAACAGAGGCTTGTAAATATTTGTTTAAAAAGTTTCCACAAAATTTATACAAAATTCAGAAATTGAATGTACAAACAAATTTTATTAACATTATAATAAAGAACTGCTATTGATCTCACTATATTATGCTTTTATCAGCTGTCAGTAAATGGTGCATTAAATTATCAGTACGAAATGTCCTACTTAAAGTGACAAATGAATTTCAGGCCTCTCAGGAATATGTGGTTCAATATATTACAGTAGCTATCCATAAAATATCGGGAACCATGATTGAGTTTGTACAATCGATGTGCTCTGTAAATTCTCTCTTGAATTCCCTCTGTTTGCAGAACCAAAAATAATTATTGAAATCCTATCCTTCATTTACAGTAACAAAAATAATTATTACAATTGCAACCCCTTAGTTGCAGAACCAAAAATAATTTTTTTAATCACTATTCCTCTTTTACAACACCAAGATTAATTATTACAATTGTTATTCCTTATTTGTAGAATCAAAAGTAATTTTTTCAATCATTACCCTTCTTTTATAACGACAAGAATAATTATTACAATTGCTACCCCTCATATGCAGAACCAAAAATAATTTTTTTAATCAGTACCCTTCTTTTATAACAACAAAAATAATTATCACAATCTCCACCCCTTATTTGGAGAACCAAAAATAATTTTTTAAATCACTACCCTGCTTTTATAACAACAAGAATAATTATCACAATCTCCACCCCTTATTTGGAGAACCAAAAATAATTTTTTAAATCACTACCCTGCTTTTACAACACCAAGAATAATTATTACAATCGCAGCTCTTTATTTGCAGAACCAAAAATAATTTTCTCAATCTCTACCCTTCACTGACAACAGCAAGAATAATTGTCACAATTGCAGCCCTTTATTTGCAGAACTAAAAATAATTTTAGCAATCACTACCCTTCTTCCACAACAGCAAGAATAATTCTCACAATTGCAGCCCTTTATTTGCAGAACTAAAAATAATTTTAGCAATCACTACCCTTCTTCCACAACAGCAAGAATAATTCTCACAATTGCAGCCCTTTATTTGCAGAACCAAAAATAATTGTTTCAATCCAGATGCAAAACTAATTCCTGCAATCCTACCCTTCTTTCACAACAAGAATAATTATCAGCAACCTTTCATCTTTCAAAAAGATAAAAAAAAGAATTTACAGTATGCATAGAAATCTTGAAGTTATTCATTGAAATTCCACAAGACACCACTAAAAATAATGCAATCCAAGAAATTCTCAGTCCTTAAACATCTGAGAATTTCAATTTACGCGACGGTCGACAGAGTGCATTCGTACATAAAGTGAAAAAGTTCCGTCCACATAATACGGAATGAATGCTACAGATTTCTATTCGGGGGTCGCAGATATTTAAAATCCTTTCAGGCATAACTTTTCGACGCTCCCTTAATTAAAAATTCCATCGGTGTTTCATGACCGGCAAGTGTTTGCACGCGAGGACACTTCGGATACATTCGACGTAACGAGAATTCAGACGGATGATCGTGATCGCGTCGCGCGCAATTCGAACGGGCTTTGAAATGGTAAATAGCGAAAACTGCCTTTCGAGGGCTCACAGAGGAACCCATTTCGTGTTTGAATCTCGCCTTATCGCCAGACCGTTTTTATTGTCGTTATATTTCCTTTGTTTTCTTTGCCCCTTTGTTCCTCGGGCCTTTATTTCTGCACGCACAGTAGAAGTATCGTTCTCGCGACGATAGCTTTCATTCCTCGATTTTGCCAGACAAAAAAGGTCTTTCAGCTATGAACATTTTGACAGTTGCCTGTGAAATATTTTACTAACTCGGTGGGTTTAGATACTGCGTTTCGTGATAATTATAGTGGTCATCGAATTACTGTTGGAAATTTTATGGTGTTTTTTATTTTTGCAATTAGAGGGTTACACGAGTGATTTAGTTTATTAGCTATGTGGTAGTTTGTATTCTGCTTAGGAATTTAGGAATTTGGGGGGTGTGGAATTTGGGGGATTTGGAATTTGGGGGTTTTGGAATTTGGGGGTTTTGGAATTTGGGAGTTTTGGAATTTGGGGGGTTTGGAATTTGGGGGGTTTGGAATTTGGGGGGTTTGGAATTTGGGGGTTTGGAATTTGGGGGGTTTGAAATTTGGGAGCTTTGGAATTTGAGAGCTTTGGAATTTGGGAGCTTTGGAATTTGGGAGCTTTGGAATTTGGGAGCTTTGGAATTTGGGAGCTTTGGAATTTGGGAGCTTTGGAATTTGGGAGCTTTGGAATTTGAGAGCTTTGGAATTTGAAAGCTTTGGAATTTGAGAGCTTTGGAATTTGAAAACTTTGGAATTTGGGAGCTTTGGAATTTGGGAGCTTTGGAATTTGAAAGCTTTGAAATTTGGGAGCTTTGGAATTTGGGAGCTTTGGAATTTGAGAGCTTTGGAATTTGGGAGCTTTGGAATTTGGGAGCTTTGGAATTTGGGAGCTTTGGAATTTGAGAGCTTTGGAATTTGAAAGCTTTGGAATTTGAGAGCTTTGGAATTTGAAAACTTTGGAATTTGAGAGCTTTGGAATTTGGGAGCTTTGGAATTTGAGAGCTTTGGAATTAGAGAGCTTTGGAATTTGAAAGCTCTGGAATTTGAGAGCTTTGGAATTTGTAAGTTGAAAAGAGTCTACTCTTCCTGACAAATAACCATAAAAAGGTTCGATAAAGTAAAAATCTCTCGTATCACCGAGTGCAAGTAAAAATATTAGGTCAAGGAAGAAATCTCTTCATTAACCTAGCGTTTTCAATTTATTCGAAATTTATAACCTCATTATCGGCGAGGAAACTCGATATAAAAGTCCTCAGGAAATAACAAACTCATCAAGGGAAACTGGCACGACTTATATTTACGTGTATCCGAAATACAAGACCGTCGTAGAATCGAGTTGAAACTTTCAACAGATCTTCTCTCTATCATCCCTTTCAAACTACCACCCCCGCGTTCGCCATCTAATTTCGTACTCGAGGGTTCATTTGCTGCGTTGAATACCTTTACAAGTGTCATTCAACTTGTCGTTTAGCCCGTTCAAATATTTCCCTCGAAGCAGACCAGTTTCTCTTTTTTTTCCTCTCTGTTATCCAGCCCTTTGTCTCCGATAGCGAGGGGACACGACGTTTGTTGTACAGCGAAACGTTCGCTGGAACTTAGATAGCCATCATTCAAAAATCATTTCATTGTGATGACCCTCGTTCCTGTTTCTGATTAGCTCTTACTGAACGAGCGTGTGTGGACTCGTTCTTTTTATTGCTGCTTTTTCATTATCTGGTCAAAGTGTCGTGCTCGAACAATAATTTCATTAATCCATTTATTCTCACGAACTTTTTTTTTTGAAAAAGGGCTATGATGGTTGTATATGTATACGATACAAGTTTATTGAGCAAATAAAGCCTTTTGTTATAATAAAAATATTGCGTCTCTTCGTATTACTTTAGTGATCATATGAGTACATATGAGTGCATATGAGTACACTGGGAACATATGTGCACAATTCTTTTGTAAATTATTTGTACATATATTCGATACAAGTTTATTGAGCAAATAAAGCCTTTTATTATAATAAAAATATTACATCCCTTCATATAAGTTTAGTGCACATATGAGTACATATGAGTGCATATGCTATATGAGTACACTGGGAACATATGTGCACAATTCTTTTGTAAATTATTTGTACATGTATTCGATACAAGTTTATTGAACAAATAAAGCCTATTCTTATAAGAAAAATATTACATCTCTTCGTATTACTTTAGTGCACATATGAGCACATATGAGTGCATATGCTATATGAGTACACTGGGAACATATGTATACAATTCTTTTGTAAATTATTTGTACATATATTCTATACAAGTTTATTGAGCAAATAAAGCCTTTTGTTATAATAAAAATATTACATCTCTTCCTATTAGTTTAGTGCACATATGAGTACATATGAGTGCATATATTATATGAGTACACTAGGAACATATGTATACAATTCTTTTGTAAATTATTTGTACATACATTCTATACAAGTTTATTGAGCAAATAAAGCCTTCTATTACAATAAAAATATTATGTGTCATATTGCTTCAGCTCCATATGAGTACATATGAGTACATATGCTACATGAGTACATTGGGAACATATATGCAATTCTTTTGCAAATTATTTCTAATGAAATTCAACAAAGTTAGCCTAAGGAACAGAACTGTAAAAAAATCCGCGTGTACCACTTACAAAAACCTCCCTTGTCAAAAGACAAGCGAGGTCAAAGGATATAGTCCACACACTGGACCCTTTGACTGTTACTCGAGAGGAAAATTGCTTGGTGAAATATTCACACGACGATTAACCGGCAGTTAAGCTGTCCAGGTTGAGAAGGATGAGGATGTCTGAGCATTAGGGACTTAGTTTGCTTGAGAGATTCCAGATTAGGGAATTAGAGCAACTATGTAACTGCTGTCCGAGCTTAATACGCTGTGTCACTCATCGCGTGTGTATTTTTAATGAAAATTCGCTTTAGCACGTGACACCTAACGTTACAACTAAACCGGTGGTCAGACGAAAGTTTCTACATGAAAGATTCTGACGATTCTCTGTCGTTTTCAATTGTAATTTAATGTGATTGTACTGTGACAATTTAAAAATGAAAATTAGGGTTTGTTATCTAGATTTGATGATTTCTATTCGAATTTTATGGATAAGCAGTAAGAGCCCATATGTTCGTGACGTGGCAGTAAAAGTGTTACAACTTTGTTTCTGAAATTGAACAATAAATTACCTTTCCCAGAACAATTGATATTATATCCTCTTAAAGTATTTTAATTTTTGTTTTAAAATTCGAAACAGCTTTGACGAGTTTTAATTATGAATATCCCTTCAGTAATTGCTTTTTCGCTGCTGTATATAATAAATTTTAAATACGATTATCCCCATTCTAATTACCTTCTGTGAAATTTCCGTTGTGCTGAAATATCGATCGTTTGATCATAAAGAAATTTCAGAATGTTTGCAACGTAATTAACAATAGTTTTGATTTAACAAGAAACGACTTGAATTAAAATATTAAATCGTTGTAAAATTCAAGAATACCTGCATTGCCAAAAAGACGACAAAAAATGAAAAAGAACATCGGTTTAAATATACGAATGTGTTTTCAACTGTTCATAAAGCAGCCCGACATATCACGTTGGAGTAAAATTGCACCGCAAACTGCAGATAGAATTAAAGGTATTAAAAATGAGCGTCATAACCGTTCCTGGTCCTGGAAAAACATGTGTGCGACAAAAAGCAGCATGTAGGAGAGAAACTAAACGTGAGAAACATAAAGGGAATGTGGGAACGCCAGGAAAATACAGAAACAAAACTGCGGAGAAATGAAAACGCTGCAATCGGAGAAACGGTGATGCAAAAGGGTAAAAAAATATGGTAAGAAGAAAGTGAAAGAAAAAATATGGGAGATTTTATTTCGGTGGATACATTGCGTGTATACTGTTCGTGCGATAGCTTTCAATTATTGATGGAAATTTGATTTAATAAACAGAACTCGTATCGAACATTAATTCGCGTTGAAATATATGTGAATCAATATAGAATTTAATTGACACAAATTGATGAATATAACTATGGATTTTTAAAGCTTTCGATAGATGGCATAGATTGATTACTAATTTTCGGGGTGGAAACTGGGAAATACGAAGTTTCAATTTTTCAATTTTTCAATTTTTTGATTCTTCGATTTTTCAATTTTTCGATTTTTCAATTTTTCAATTTTTCAATTTTTCAATTTTTCAGTTTTTCAATTTTTCAGTATTTCAATTTTTCAATTTTTCAATTTTTCAATTTTTCAATTTTTCAGTTTTCCAATCTTTCAATTTCTCAATCTTTCAATTTCTCAATCTTTCAGTTTCTCAATCTTTCAGTTTCTCAATCTTTCAGTTTCTCAATCTTTCAATTTCTCAATCCTTCAATTTCCCAATTTTTCAATTTCTCAATCTTCCAATTTCTCAATCTTCCAATTTCTCAATCTTTCAATTTCTCAATCTTTCAGTTTCTCAATCTTCCAATTTCTCAATCTTCCAATTTCTCAATTTTTCAGTTTTTCAATCTTTCAATTTTTCAATCTTTCAATTTCCCAATTTTTCAATTTCTCAATCTTTCAATTTCTCAATCTTCCAATTTCTCAATCTTTCAATTTCTCAATCTTTCAATTCCTCAATCTTTCAATTCCTCAATCTTTCAATTTCTCAATCTTCCAATCTTTAATTTTTCAACTTGTCAATTGTTCAATTTTTCAATCGTTAAATTTTTCAATTTTGGAATGCTTCAATTTTGGAATGCTTCAATTTTTCAATTCTTCAATTCTTCAATTCTTCAATTCTTCAATTCTTCAATTCTTCAATTCTTCATTTTTTTCCATTTTTCAATTCTTCAATTCTTCCATTTTCCAATTCTTCAATTTTTCAAATCTTCAATTCTTCGACACAGTACTCATAACAGAAATATAAAAATCCTTCAATAAGAACTTCCATAAAAAGAAACGAACGAACAAGGTACAACATCCGAAAGTTCGAATTATCGGCACAGATACGGTCGAATAAAAAAGACTGGCGTAAGGGTAGAGTATCTAAATTCTGGTTAGCCGGTTAACAAGCAAAAAAGTCTTCCCGCGATCTCGTATCCTCCGGTTGTTTTTTCAAGAACAAGAACGAGCAGGCAACTTTTTAGCTGGTTAGCAAAAACCACTTAGAATGTACTGACCGTGGATAATTAGAAGTTTAATCCCGTGCTCTAGTACGGATCCTCATTCTCTCATAAACGAGTGACGCAAGTTCAAAACAAAAAACTTCCTGCGACCATGTAAGAACTAAATTGAACCGAACAATTCTCTTCTTATTATATTTCCTCCCTGTTGTTTCTGCTTCGAAATAAAAGAACTACGGGCGGCCATGTAAAAACCGAAATGAACTCGAGAACTCTTCTTTTATCGCATTTTTCCTCTTTCGATTTTTTACTGTGTTAGCAGACTGTTATTGAAATTTTTTAGCAAGTTTTATTGTCTTCTTACAATGCAGTAAATAATATAATATTTGTTATTAATTGTTGAAGTACTTTGAAAAACATTTCTAAGGTATTTATGTTCCCTAAAATATCTTCTAAGACATTTTAAAATACTTCTCGAGTAATTTCTAATAAAATGTGAAACAAAATATCGTTTTAATAATTATTTCTTTCGTAAAGAAAGAATGTATAAAGGAACAGTAAAAGAAGTTCACGTCGGACATAATCTTTTTACAAGGATGCGAAGATAAAAATTTGTCATAACTTTCCGCGTAAGAATATAGTTAATAAAATGCAGCTACGGTACCGAAGAGAAAATAGCTTTGAAGAAAAAGTGACAGATAAAAAGGAAGAACTTTCGATAAGCTATTTTCCCTGTCGAGAATCCGGACAGCTGCTCCCACTTTTCTCTCTCTCTTCCATTTTCTTTCTTCGCTGCAGAAAGAACGGGGAACTTGTTCTGCATCGATTAGCAATTTCTGTTCGAGAAACATACTGGCCGTTGACCGACTTCGAAGTTGAAATTATTGTTACGGATTTAATATAAGTTGAGAAAGAAGCGAGTCGAGTTGCTGACCGAAGAGAATAAGAAACCGAGAACGCTATGCTTGCGGTGAAGAAAAAGGTAAAAAAAATCTTATCGTAACAAGCGAGAAGTTCTGGAGTATTATTTAAAAGCGGAATGCTTTGCTGCCCGACTTTTATTCGAGCGAGGATCGGTCGAAATTTAATTTTAATATGTTCTTAATGTGGTACAATTATGATTGCAATGATTACTATTTTAATAAATTGAAGTTTTCGATCATTGTTTAAGATGC
Organism: Megachile rotundata; assembly: GCF_050947335.1. NCBI lineage: Eukaryota > Metazoa > Arthropoda > Insecta > Hymenoptera > Megachilidae > Megachile > Megachile rotundata. Next base: position 14,566,440 of record NC_134991.1, read on the forward strand.
GGTAGTTTAATTGATATTGTTTATTGTGGCTGTTTATAAATTAAATGTATTGTTTTATGTTAAGTTGTTGGCAAAATTGAAACTGAAATTGTAGTCAAAATCGAAGTCGAACTCGAAGTCGAACTCGAAATCGAACTCGAAATCGAACTCGACATCCAACTCGATATCGAACTCGATATCGAACTCGAAATCGAACTCGAACTCGAACTCGAACTCGAAATCGATATCGATATCAATATCGAACTCGAACTCGAACTCGAAATTGATATCGAACTCGAACTCGAACTCCAAATCGATATCGAACTCGAAATCGATATCGAACTCGAACTTAATATCGAACTCGAATACGAAGTCGAAGTAAAAATAAAATTAGAATTAACAAAATTAGAATTAAAAATAAAATTAGAAATAAAATTAAAATTAAAATTACAAAAAAATTAGAAATAAAATTAAAATTAAAATTGCAAATAAAATTAAAATTAAAATTAAAATTGCAAATAAAATTAAAATTAAAATTAAAATTGCAAATAAAATTAAAATTAAAATTGAAATTGCAAATAAAATTAAAATTAAAATTAAAATAAAAAACCAGTGATTAAGTGTCATTATCAATAAACAAAATGTCCTCTGATAATTAAATACAATTGCACCACACTATGTATAAATCTTCAAAACTGTAAGTCTTCTAAAATAAAATGAAGCAGTATTAATTAACTCACCGAGTACACCAAGGCGAAAATTAATGGTAACGACGATAAGACGTCCATAAGCAGCCAATGCAGTCCCGTCGAAAGAATTCCCAGCACCCCACGAATAGGAATCACCGTGAATAAGAAGAAGAGCTGGTAACAGATCTGGGGTACTACCTGAAACATTAAACAACCATGTTCAATATTTATAAAACAAACAGTTTAAAAAAAGATTAACTTCAAAAAATTTGCAAAACTATTTTAGCTCACTGATACTGTTATATGCAAAATCGTCTTTTATTATTCGGTCCAAAAAAAATTAAACTAAAAACACAATATTCTGTATTCGTTGCAAATTTGTTCGATCATTGCAAATTTTATTCAATTACCGTTTCGCTGCACAAAAGAATTTACCTCGGTAAATAATTCATAAAAAAGCTTTCCATAAATTTTCCCCGATATTGATTCTCAAAGCAAGAAAAAATGTAAAATTCTTGAATTCCGAAAGAAAATGAATCGATCGAAAAACCTTTAACCCTCGAATGTATCCGCGATTCAGCAATCGATCGAACGAATTTAGTCGTAACGTTTCGATTCTATTAATTAAATCTTCTCGGTCGAACACGGCGGAATTAAAAATCTATAATCATTTATAAAACCAGCGAGAGCGCGGCTAATACGATTCGGGCGGAGCTCGTTAAAAGTTCAACGATGAAAAAAAAAGGCCGAACAAGAAAATTTCTGAAATGACTGTGCTAAAACAACTGAACCATCGCAGGCCCTGTATGAATAATAAAAACAGCTACCGCTTTCAGTGGAGTTCCACACGAAACTTTCCGATGAAAAGGTTAAGACATAAAGAAATTTTAATGGAAGTTCGAGTGTTTTGTGCACCCTGAATAAACTGAAAACTAGGTTCGCTTAATTAAAATCATTTTAGCAGAAAGAAGACGGTATCGGGTAAATTTTGTATTTTCAAAGTTGTCACCTACTGTTACGATTATTATCTTTTTTATTAGATATGGGGATATAGGGATTTTAGGGAGATAGAGATTTTTGGGAGAAAGGGATTTTTGGATGTAGAGATTGTGAGATCTAGGGAGTTTTGGGATTTAGGGATTTTGGGATTTGGGGATTGTGGGATTTGGGGATTGTGGGATTTGGGGATTGTGGGATTTGGGGATTGTGGGATTTGGGGATTGTGGGATTTGGGGATTGTGGGATTTGGGGATTGTGGGATTTGGGGATTGTGGGATTTGGGGATTGTGGGATTTGGGGATTGTGGGATTTGGGGATTGTGGGATTTGGGGATTGTGGGATTTGGGGATTGTGGGATTTGGGGATTGTGGGATTTGGGGATTGTGGGATTTGGGGATTGTGGGATTTGGGGATTGTGGGATTTGGGGATTGTGGGATTTGGGGATTGTGGGATTTGGGGATTGTGGGATTTGGGGATTGTGGGATTTGGGGATTGTGGGATTTGGGGATTGTGGGATTTGGGGATTGTGGGATTTGGGGATTGTGGGATTTGGGGATTGTGGGATTTGGGGGTTGTGGGATCTAGGGATTGTGGGATCTAGGGATTGTGGGATTTAGGGAGTTTTGAGATTTGGGGATTTTGGGATCTAGGAATTTTGGGATTTGGGGATTATGGGATCTCGGGATTATGGGATCTCGGGATTGTGGGATTTAGGGATTGTGAGATCTAGGGATTGTGGGATTTAGGGATTGTGGGATCTAGGGACTCTGGGATCTAGGAATTGTGGGATCTAGGGGTTGTGGGATCTAGGGATTGTGGGATCTAGGGATTGTGGAATCTAGGGATTGTGGGATCTAGGGATTGTGGGATCTAGGGATTGTGAGATCTAGGGATTGTGGGATCTAGAGAATTTTGGTATCTAGGGATTGTGGGATCTAGAGGATTTTGGTATCTAGGGATTGTGGGATCTAGGGATTGTGGAATCTTGAAATTATGGGATCTAGGGATTGTGGGATCTAGAGAATTTTGGGATCTAGAGAATCGTGGGATCTAGAGAATTGTGGGATCTAGAGAATTTGGATCTAGGGATTTTTTGACTAAACATTATTGAGTTGTAAAACTAAATCAATTACATAAATTTCCCCCCAAAATTTCAAGAAGATAAAATAAGAATATTAACAAAATAACAAAATAACAAAGTTAATAAAATTTAAAAAGAAACGCGCAACACAAAGTATATAGACACAAGCAAAATCTTTAATTGATCAAATTGTCAATACTGTTTGTTCTTTTCGTTAAATCAATTTCAATGTATCGGAGATCGGTGAAATAACATTTTCAGTTTCAAATATGCCCCGAGTATCGTACGAACATTTTCAAACACAATCTTGTTAGGGAACTATTCAATAAAGGAACAGCGTGGGCGTAGAAATCGATATTCATCAATAGCGATGACTATTGGTATTCACGTGATACTGCCGCAACGTATATCACTATTCGATTCAATCGTAATCGCCGTTGCATCCTGTACACGTGTACATGTAATATGCAAAAGCAACTAAATTCCGACGCACCAGTTATAATTGAATAACCATACAACAATCTCTGCACGGTACATTCACATATGTACATATATTTCATTTTTGTGAACTGTAATTTGAATTGGTGTACGAAAGGTAATTTCCATGTAGGAACCTTTCATATTTATTAATAATATTTTTAATACAATGTTCAGTTGGAGCGTTTTGTAAATAATTTATGAAAGAGGAAACAATGGTGTGGAGATTTTATTTTTTGACGATCACATTTAGGTAAAATATACAGTGGGCTGTTTAAGGTCACACTAGAAATTTTTATGACAAGAAAGGTATTCATTATTTTAATTTGAAAAATTATAAATAATCTTTGAGAGTGGTTTTATTATATTTCACAGCTGTTTAAGTAAATTTGGATGTTGAAACATAACCTCTTAGGAACGCGAGATGTTAGAACACGTGACGTTGCAACATGTGACAACGTGTGAGAACATGTGATGGAATTTCTGGATATCGTAACTTCCAAATTTACATATTCCTAAGTTGTCAACTCTTCAGCTTCAAACTCTTCAATTTTCCATTTTTCAAATTTTTCAATATTTCCAAATTTCCACATCTCTAAGTTGTTAACTCTTCAGCTTCAAACTCCTCAATTTTCCATTTTTCAAATTTTTCAATATTTCCAAATTTCCACATCTCCAAATTGTCAACTCTTCAGCTTCAAACTCCTCAATTTTCCATTTTTCAAATTTTTCAATATTTCCAAATTTCCACATCTCTAAATTGTCAACTCTGCAGCTTCAAACTCCTCAATTTTCCATTTTTCAAATTTTTCAATATTTCCAAATTTCCACGTCTCTAAATTGTCAACTCTTCAGCTTCAAACTCCTCAATTTTCCATTTTTCAAATTTTTCAATATTTCCAAATTTCCATATCTCTAAGTTATTAACTCTTCAGCTTCAAACTCCTCAATTTTCCATTTTTCAATATTTCCAAATTTCCACATCTCTAAATTGTCAACTCTTCAGCTTCAAACTCCTCAATTTTCCATTTTTCAAATTCCCCAATATCTCGAATTCCTAAATCCCCAAAACTTCAAGCTCTCATATTTCATAACTTGACATCACTCTAATTTGACGTCACTCTAACACGACATCACTATATGGCAATATAACGCGAGTGAACTGCCCCATCAAATGTTAAACACCAGAAGATCAATTCCCCATCATGCACCACACAATACACTATTGCAACATAATGAGAGTAAACCATGAATCATCTCCTCAAATTCAAGCAGATCAATTTACTATCCAACGCGGTCGGAAATATAAGAACCACCCTGAAGTAAATCAATTTACCAACAAGCGACTATACGCTCCAAAATGTGGCGATGTAAGAAGAGCCCTGCCAAATGGCTAGTAAATCTAAGCAGATCGAAGAGGTTGAACGTGGAGTGGACATGAAATGGTTCCGGGTCGAAATGTTGGCCACTGCTGGGGTCGATTGGTAACCGCAGCTACTCGACCTCGGTCTGAACCTGTGCTATGGATTCTAGCTTGCGGTTAAACCTCCTTTCAACGAGGACAGGGGCGTTAATGAATCCTATCGAGTCTCGCTGTTACACTGTCGATGTTCTTCGTTCGACTTCTTCTTTGTAAGTCACGGATTGACTATTTGACCCACAAACAGGAGTACCACTTGCACTGCTGCTTGCGGAGTGCGTCACGTGCGGGAGGTTCGGTGTTATTTTCAGATGACTGTTTCTATCGATTTTTTAATCATTTTATTTGGTAGCGAGAGCGCCAAATGGCACTTGGACTTTATTTTTGGTTTATTATTTTTGGTTGTCTTTTACTTAACTTTGCACTTTGACGAGTTTCGCATCCACAGATCAAATGTGACTTTCGGTAAATTTTTTGATGCTCTTCATTTTGAAGGCTTAATTATATTTTCTAGCTAAGTATCACTGAATGTAACATACAACATCTTTGTTTTAATATACTGAAAATTAATTTCGTTGCTGTCCGTGTCAATGTTTCCATTAGCTCGTGTATTTCATATCAAGAGAAATACATTTGAAGGTTAAAGTAACTTGTAAATCTCAAATTCTTCTTCCACTTTTATGGCAAAGGTCAGCCAAAAAAATGGTCAGTTAAACACGTGATACTCTCCACATGTAACCACTACATGTACACATAACAAGTATACATTAATTGAATTCGAAAGAGAAACTTACAGCTACGTATCGATGACCTCAAAGAAATTGAGATCACGTAAGCATATAACACGAAACTGCAGTAAAACGGTACAGCGTCCTAACCATATCTTTTATTGTTCTGAAAACGTAGTTTTATTGTGACAAAGAAGCTGCTATCGTGACAGGCGAACGTGACAGTAAGTCTATCTTTCGTAACTAACTGCTAGCTAAAGTCAAAACACGTCTCTCAGGTTGGCAACAGCTTGACGTACGATGTACTATAATGGCGGGTGGTTGGGATTTGGCGTACAAGGGACCTGTCTGCCTCATAATCACCTCCGCGTAATATGATCTGATAATCGATATGGTTATAGACTGCGGACATTTTGCAACTAACAAATATTTGCTTCTTTTTGCAAAAATAATAATTTCTTATAACAGAATTATAAGTACAGTTGTGAGGTTTTAAAATGCAATTAAATTTTTTGTATTAGAATTACAAATTTTTAGATAGAATTATAAATTAAATGAAATAAATATACAAATAAATTGTATTAAATAGATATAATTTGAACCGAAGTCATCAAGGTACTATTATATTATATTATTATAAAATATGCATTGCATAAGTACAATATTATTATGTGAGTTCTTGTTCTAAAATTTCTTTGAATTTCTTCTTACATTTTTACCAAAGCAATTATAACAATCCTTTGCCTATAAAATGCAATGAAAACGTTTTACAGAATATTTCATTGAAACTTCAGAATAAAAGATTTATGGTCTAAATCTAAAACAAACAATGAACGTGACATGTTTTCCGTGATAGACACAAACTATAAATCAGCGACAGCAACCTTTTATGCAACGAACCTAAATTGAGAATCCGATAATCAATACACGTCGCACTAAAAAAAGCTAATTTATTACTTTAAAAATTGTTAACATATAATCTGCTTCTTAAAATGTTCGATACTCTCCATCGACATTCACAAAATTATTTCATAATTGATACATTATTCGCTTTTAATTAAAGTGGGCCACAGCTTTATTTCCGGTCACTCGTTCCAAATTGCCCCAATAAATAACTCGGTACACAAATTGTTTACTTTATCATTACTGACGCAAGCCCGTATGTTATTTCAAATTTTCAGCAACTTCATGTTACCATAAACATTGAACAATGAATAATAATTGAACACCGACTGAATAATTAATACACAGGCCACTTTCGCGTAAAATCCTTGATAAAGGTTCGCGTAAAAGTACAATATAATTTAGGAAAGAGACCCGCAATTAACTTAAAAGCAAGGCAAGTACTCAGGTGCAATTGCAAATAACGCTCTGCTTCTACAACACGTTGCAAGCAATCAAATATTGTCCTGCTCCTCCAATTTATAAATGGATGAAACAAGGACGCTGTACCGTGTACGGCGATCGAGAATATTGTTGAGTAGCCAAAATCATCTGTCGATGTGCTCCAGGTAAAATGTAGACATCGAAAATATTCTGACTTTCATTTTTTTTTTATTCAAAATAAAATCGATGCAGTGTATACTACAGAAAAAGGAAGATAAAGTAACACTTCAATCGCTGGAGCAAACAAGAGCATAAATCGGACAAATGTTAGTAAAAATATTTATTTTACAAGAAACGAATGTTTTGCAGTTACAACTTGTTTTCGTTGCATTCAGAGAAAACTTCAATCTAGATGAGATTAATCCATATTGAAACTATATGCGAAAACATATGAAATGTTTTGAAGAACTTCAGTCATCGTTCATTGATTTCAATTCATTTTCCACAAGAACAGTACAGAATAGTATTTAAATTGTATTTGAAGGATTAACTCGCATCAAAGACTTCGTAATATCTGTCTAAAAGAAAAGAACGAAGAATGACTAACATAAGTCCACAGTTAAACCACCGTAGGTGTTTAACGCAGTTTAAGATATTTTCCTAAGGGAGATAGATTGGCACGTTGACAATTCATGAGATCACATAATTGTCCGCGAACCAGCCACAACGGTGCTCCTGTAAGCGATTGTAAACGAGACGAGACATCCACCTGTTGCGAATTCTGACACGACTATCATGGTAGACCAGACAGATAGGTGAGTAGGCCAGCTTCTATCTTCGAGCGGCACGTCTCGGTCCTCCATCAAGGAACCGTGATCCTATCTGGGATAAATTTACGAGAGATCTGGTATTTTACGTTATCCCTGACGCCTGGATCAACTGGAATCCCCTTATCGCTGCATCCATGATGTCGGATAAGAACACTGCATTTGCAAACTGACAGTGAGATATTACGAAAACTGTAGGAAACTGTTTGAAATTCTTCGAAAAACTGAGTGGATGGTGATTTATTGTGCTTGGGGATGTTTTTGTGGATGCGGTTTAAAGGCGGATGGTGTATACTAATTTATAAATGGGCAGATGGGGGGAGTTTTGAGGAAGGAATTTGGAGGTTTGGGTGTTTGGGGATTTAGGGAGTTAGGAGTGTGGAAATTTAGGGACTTTGGAATTTTGGAATTTGGGGGTTTTGGAATTTGAGGGGTTGGGAATTTGGGGGGTTGGGAATTTGGGGGGTTGGGAATTGGGGGGTTTTGGAATTTGGAAGTTTTGGAATTTGGGGGTTTTGGAATTTGGGGGGTTGGGAATTGAGGGGTTTTGGAATTTGGGGGGTTGGGAATTGGGGGGTTTTAGAATTTGGAAGTTTTGGAATTTGGGAGTTTTGGAATTTGGGAGTTTTGGAATTGTGGGGTTTTGGAATTTGGGAGTTTTGGAATTTGGGGGGTTGGGAATTGGGGGTTTTTGGAATTTGGGGGTTTTGGAATTTGGGAGTTTTGGAATTTGGGGGTTTTGGAATTGGGTGGTTTTGGAATTTGGGGAGCTTGAAATTTGGGGGTTTTGGAATTTGGGGGTTTTGAAATTTGGGGGTTTTGGAATTTGGGAGTTTTGGAATTTGGGGGGTTTGGAATTGGGGAGTTTTGGAATTTGGGGGTTTTGGAATTTGGGGGTTGTGGAATTTGAAAGTTTTGGAATTTTGAAATTTTGGAATTTTGGAATTTTAGAGTTTTGGAGTTTTGGAAGTTGGGAATTTAGTAAATTAAAGATTTGGGAAGTTAGGGATTTAAGAAGTTAGGGATTTACTAAGTTAGGGATTTAAGAAGTTAGGGATTTATTAAGTTGGGGATTTAAGAAGTTGGGAATTTAGGAAGTTGGGGCTTTAAAAAGTTGTTCATTTAGAAACTTGAAACTAAAAAATTTATAAACTTGAAAACCCACTAATTCAATCCTCCAACAATTAAAATAAATTTCAATAGCCCCATCTTCAGAAAGCAATTAAAATCAGAAATTTCACACGCACAAAGTTTATAACGAAATATGAAAGAAGCAGAAGTTAGAGATTAGTATCCGAGTAAGGGGAAGTTACACTTGAAAAGTTCAGCATCAAGTCTCAACAAGAGATCTTGAAATCGTAACGAAGAACGGAAGAGAGAAAGGCGTAGTTCGAATTTAAAAATATCCTAAGGGAGTCGGTCGTTCGCCCACCGAGAACGTAGATCACTTTGGTCTTCCTTAATTACCTTTCACGGTATTATGCGAAAAATAGTATTCAACGAAGAGAATGGAAAGTAGAAAAGAAAGAAGAAGGAGCTTTCCAAGAAGAATTAATCCCCTGACCTCCGACCTCCTTCATACGTCCGTTCAATTTTATCGGGTGCATGCTTGCAGAAGTGAATGAAACTGGAAATACGGTGTTTCACCGAATGGAAAGACTTTCTGTGAACAAAAATTAGAATCCTTAACACTTCGATGCCTACGCAGTCAAATGTCGCCAGAGGCATTTTTGAAGAATTCAAAGAAACTTTACATAAATTCATGAAATAATTCAACATGTGACACATAAAACAAACAAGAGCATTTAATACAACGAAATTAATATTTTACGTTTGTGTAATAGTTATTAAAGCAATCGCCTGCGTTCGATCATCACACGAAGGGCACCGGCCAATGACCTTTGGTAGCATCACACACACGTGTGAGCGGATGCTAACGGTTGGCCCGGCCATCACACACACGTGTGAGCGGCCACTAAAGTGTTAAGGGTTAACTAACTACTAAGTTAGCAACAAGAGGGTTAACAAAGGAGGAAATCGAATTGCTTCTAATCCCTTCACGCGTCTGCTTACCATCAAATCTTCGTCGGTGAGATTGACCCGAGCTTTCTCGGACGTTAAACCGAGCAGTGAATCTCGATCGGCGAAAGTGGTATGTATGCTACCTTTGGTAGCGTCATACACATGTGTGAGCGATTTTTAAGGGTTGTCGCAACCATTACATGCATGTTGTGAGTGGACATGAAAGTATTCATTTTTAAATCATTCTAACTTACGATAAGTATTGAAAAGGTGACTAAACTCAATGATCTAAACCTTGACATATGTTAATTTGTTAGGAGCGGCTTTCGGATCATCTATATGTAAGACTGATAGAACTAAGTAAGAAGTATAGGAAAATAATTTAATCATCAAAAACTTCATTTTAATATATTTAGATAAAAAGTAAACAAAAGCATACACAATTAACAATTGCTTTTAACAAAAAATATTAATTAACGAATTCCGGCAGACTGCAACTTAATTTAATTCAGATTTAATGAAAACGAAATTCTACATTAAATTTGATTTTCTGATAAATATTTATATTACATTGTCTAGATTAACATTTTATTCCAATACATTTTTTAAATTTACGACGGTCTTCGTGGTATTAATTATTTCATTTTCATAATGAACGTTTCATAGAAAGAGAATTATTATGTTCACAACGGCTTATAAATGTTTGTACATGTAATTAAATCGTATTTCACTGTACGTGTCTCGTTAACTAAAAAAGAATTTCTTTCCTTTTCTACGTAAAAGAAATTCTTTACTTATCTTAATTATTTTCAAATTAATATTAATTTATTATAAGTAACAACAGAATTATAAAATTTGCTTTATTAATTAGAAGATTAGTTATAATTTCTTATAGCAATATTCTTAAAAATTATATCGTCACAAGTTGTACTTCAATTTCACCTGCTATTTAGAAAATTATATAGAATTTCAATTACTAAATACGTTACACAATTATAAATAAATTAAAACTTCCACTACTTCCAAGAACTTGTGCTCTGAACCAGGTCACATACCTATGTGGCGCACTGTACATTGTGACTTAAAACGATTAAGTCTCTAATGCAATCACATGATCATTAAATTTTTGTAGCCTGATAAGAACGTTGTTATTAAACTTTCGCTAAAGTGTCATTATTCGAACAATCACCACGCTTCACAAAATCCATTTTAACGTCGTTGATTACAATATCATAATACCATGAACATAGACAATCTAATGGAAACAATATTCTTCTTATCGTATTATTTTCAATTTACTTAATCACGCAATTGTCAGAACACATCTAGTGTTATCGACAATTAACCTAACTATTTAGGCTAATCTAAAAGCACGATCATCGCACGTCGAATAAATTACTGTGAGATTTTGTATATTATTATTAAGGTATTTAATAATTTTACATGACCAAGACAATTTTCCATAGGTGATATAATTATGAATGATACATAAAAGTGACATTTTCGTACTTGGTCCTTCGATGACCATCTGCTAGATGCAACTACATACGTGCAAGTAGTCACCTGACAGAGTAAATCTCACCTGCTTAACCGTTGTGGTAACCCTTTGCACTCCTATGTCCAGTGTGTATCAACACATGTGTGTATTTCTCTTGGAAATCTTAAATAATTCAGATAAATTGATTGGTTGAAGAAGTTAAGAGCCCCAAATTCCAATATTTGCAAATTCCAACATTCCAAAATTACCAAATTCCCCAATTCCCACATTCCCACATTCCCCAATTCCCACGTTCCCCAATTCCCACGTTTCCCAATTACCACGTTCCCCAATTCCCACGTTCCCCAATTCCCGCATTCTCCAATTCCCACTTTCTCCAATTCCCACATTCCCCAATTCCCACATTCCCCAATTCCTACATTCCCCAATTCCCGCGTTCCCCAATTCCCACATTCCCCAATTCCCACGTTCCCCAATTTCCACGTTCCCCAATTCCCACATTCCCCAATTCTTACATTCCCCAATTCCCGCGTTCCCCAATTCCCACATTCCCCAATTCCCACATTCCCCAATTCCCACGTTCCCTAATTCCCGCATTCCCCAATTCCCACATTCCCCAATTCCCACATTCTCCAAATCCCACATTCCCCAATTCCCACATTTCCCAATTCCCACGTTCCCCAATTCCCACATTCCCCAATTCCCACGTTCCCCAATTCCCACGTTCCCCAATTCCCACGTTCCCCAATTCCCACATTCCCCAATTCCCACATTCCCCAATTCCCACGTTCCCCAATTCCCACATTTCCCAATTCCAACATCCCTCAATTCCCACATTCTCCCATTCCTACATTCCCCAATTCCCACATTCTCCCATTCCCACATTCCCCAATTCCCACATTCTCCCATTCCCACATTCTCCAATTCCCAAATTCCCAAATCTCTACACCCCTAAATCCCTAAATCCCACCTCAAAATTCCCAAACACCCAAACCTCCAAATTTCACGAAGTCCTTTCTACTTTAAAAATTAGTAAACGATACGAAAAAGAAATTGAGGAGTGCAAAGAGTTAAAAGAAACCTTGTTTGCCGTATTTTGTTTCCATCTTCGAATCTCCGTAGTCGATCCATCGTCGGTTGTCGACGAGAAAGTCGATTCGCCGCGAGGCCACCTCACTCCCGCGGTGCTTGCAGGTTCTCTCTCGTTAATCGAATAATCGACTGCAATGCACTACGGAATTGAAGAAGCAACGCGACAACGCACGCTCCCTCCATCTTCAGGTTATAGGCATCCTCCTCTTAGCTTTTCATCCCTTATCAGCCCTGTTTAGCTTTCCTTTTCACGTCCGTGACCCGCGGCATTCTTGCTTGGTGACGTTCAATTCTGCCGTTATAAATGGCCCGAGAGAGAGAAAAAGGGAGTGGAGGGCAGCAATTTTCGCTAGTTTTCAGATAAGCCCGACCTCTCATCCGCTTCCAGTCTTCTTTTTTCCTTCGTCGGTCCCCTTTGATCTGCCGGAACGATATTCCCGCGCGAAAGAGGATATGCATGCATTGTCGCCGAGAGATTACACGCACGGCTGGATGGAGAGGAAAGTCAAATAAGCGCGAATTGTTAAACAACGAAATACCCGAACAGCTAATTTTATACTGTCGATGTAAAATAAATTAAAGTATCAGAGAAAAAAGTAAAGTATTGGTGAAGAAAAGTGAAATTTTTAGGCAAAATATCCCCAAGTACAATTGTATTAAAATATACAGTATATCGGACAAATAACGGAACTTCTTAAATAAAAAAAAATGAGTTATTTTACCAAAGTTATTTTTTTTTATTCAAACTACATCCCTTCCGCATCAATACATTTATGAAATCTTGAGATAGCTTGAAAAATTGAGATATTTAAATAAAGACTTCATTAAGTAATGTTCGCAGTAATATTTAATAACGGATCTTCTTTCTTTAATCATAAAATGTAATTAAGAATCTTCACGAGATTATTTTCTGAATTTTCCGCACTCGGAAGAGTTGAAAAAGTTTCACGGCGCTTTAGTAAAATAACGCTTTAGATTGCGATTCGTTGATTTGCCTCGAATCTAGGAAATTTCTTCTACACTTAATAACGAGACACTCGGCTAGGTAATAACGCGCGTACGTGCAAAATATTCTTTGTCCACTTTCCTTTCACGGGGCAGCTCAGCGAACAGATTAGCCCCAGGAAATTGCTTTAACGTGAAAGAAAGCGTACTTACTTTTGGATGATTCCGTTTCATGAGAAATGCCGTTAAATGAGAATTCTGATTAAATGCTACTTATTTCTGTAATGAGTTTCATTAAGACATTAAATGAAAACTCTGAAAGTTGGACATTGCAGTAGAACATAGTCAATTTTTAAATATTTTTTAATTAACAAAATTAATTCATTACTAAATTAAATTGCTACATTGATTAATTACTGCATTGCTACATTGTTTAATTTATAGAATACTAAATTGCTGAGTTACTAAATTATTAAATTTGTAAATTGCTGAATTAGTAAATGACCACATCATTAAATTTTCAAGTTGCTAAATTACTATGTTAATTAATTACTTCATTTCTAAAGTACCTTACTGACAAATTGTTGAATTAGTACTCTGCTAAATTAGTGAATTCCTAAACTTCTAAAATTGAAACCGAACTTTCTAATTTTCTAATTAAATATATTTGAAAACTTGAATATTAAAAAATGTGTAATTTCTGTTTCTATAAAAATCTATAAATTTTCTAATAGTTACATAAAAAGAAGCTTCAGATCTACATATAAAAAAAAGCAACAGATCTACATATAATAATTTTATCTCGAGGTTGACATTTTTGCCATCCCTTACGGTTCCATTTAGCCCCTCTCTGTAACGACTCCCGTAATTTACCAAATTTCTAGAGCCCGCCGTTCGGCTTTAATGTGGTTTCGTTTCAGTGCACCGCACGCTTCTGTCTCGACGGTTAATTACTCTCGGTAAAAAGAGCGCTATATTTCGAGTAGAACCGGCACAAAGCGTTATCACTTTTAATTACTCGTTTTCAGTCGTCCCTCTGTGATAACACGCCCTTTACCGCTAAACACGCCATGTCCATTTTCCTCGTACAGTCAAGAGCAAATCTAGCTTCCCTAGGGAAAATATGTCAACGATGCGGAAAGAGTCGATCGTTTTAGGAATTTGTGGTAGTCTGGAATTTTTGGGGAATAAAACATTTGGACGTGAGGAAATTTTGAGGTGGAGGGGCTGGAGAATGTAGGAATTCAAAGAGTTGGAAATTCAGGGATTTGGGAATTTAGGAATTTGGGAGTTTAAAGATTTGAAAATTTAGGAATTAGGGGAATTAGATAGTTGGGGATTTAGGAAGTTGAGAATTTAGGAATTTGGAAATTTAGGAAGTTGGGGATTTAGGGATTTGGGAATTTAGGAAGTGGGAATTTAGGGATCGGGGAATTTAGGAATTTGGGAATTTAGGAAGGGGGAATTTAGGGATCGGGGAATTTAGGAAGGGGGAATTTAAGGATCGGGGAATTTAGGAATTTGGGAATTTAGGAAGATGGGGATTCAGGGATTTGGGAATTTAGGAATTTGGGATAAAGATTTGAAAATTTAGGAATTTGGGAAATTAGAAAGTTGGGGATTTAGGAAGTTGAGAGTTTAGGAATTTGGAAATTTAGAAAGTTGGGGATTTAGGGATTTGGGAATTTAGGAAGTGGGAATTTAGGGATCGGGGAATTTAGGAATTTGGGAATTTAGGAAGTGGGAATTTAGGGATCGGGGAATTTAGGAAGATGGGGATTCAGGGATTTGGGAATTTAGGAATTTGGGATAATGATTTGAAAATTTAGGAATTTGGGGAATTAGAAAGTTGGGGATTTAGGAAGTTGAGAATTTAGGAATTTGGAAATTTAGGAAGTTGGGGATTTAGGGATTTGGGAATTTAGGAAGTGGGAATTTAGGGATCGGGGAATTTAGGAATTTGGGAATTTAGGAAATGGGAATTTAGGGATCGGGGAATTTAGGAATTTGGGAATTTAGGAAGATGGGAATTTAGGAAGTTGGGAATTTAGGAAGTTGGAAGTTTAAAGATTTGAAAATTTAGAAAGTTGGGGATTTAGGAAGTTGAGAATTTAGGAATTTGTAAATTTAGGAATTTAAGAATTTAAGAAGTTAGTGATTTAGGAAGTTAGGAATTTAAAAAGTTGGGAATTAAAGAATATGAAAGTCTGACATTTCACGTCAGACTTCACGTAATAATCCAGTAACGTGAAAAACTGAAAATTTGATAATTTACAAAGGGGACTTTAAATATAACAAATTCGAAATATTCAGAAATTTGTAAATTTCCATATTTACATGTGTCTCCTTATCTACGAGCTTGCACCCAGGTGTAGTCTGCAAAACTGTCGCGCTGACAACGGAAGATCTTTTAGCGTTAAAATGAAACGATGAGCCGCTGTAAAACAACAGGAAGACAGCGACAAATGTCCTCTGCAAATGTCTGATTAAACGAGGTGAAAACGCTGGGTCTTTAGTTCTTGCTGTTAGGGGCATTAGCGTCCGGTATAATTTTATTCGAACGATAACGCAGAAATGCAGTATTTAATTTTCATTTATTACAAAATGAGACAAGTTAAAATTTCGTTTAATTGCCTATTTTAGCAGAAACGGGCAGAAATTGCAAACCCATTTTTTATTGACAATTCAAGAAGCGAAAACAACCTCCAAAGACAGAAATGGAAAACCTCGTCTCAGTATCTTGAAAACTTTTTATACCACAAAAAAGAGTATAGGAAAATGTAAACGAAATTATAAAAATATTCAGAAAAAATTGATTTACATATATATAACCTCCTCTGAAGAGTTTTCTAAGAATTGTTTCAAATGTTCCAAACTTTCTTCCTTGAAATCAATAGTTTCAGACTTTTTTGGAACATTTTAGTAAACAACCGACGCCTTAGCAATTACTTAAGGAAACGTCCTTGACAACACACGTGTGGGAAAATTGGTTATACCACATAACGCAAAATGATTAACATTCGGAAAGTTCGGCTGTAAATAATCGATATAACCAATCAAAATGAATTATGCTACTATGGAAACAATAACAACGTTCCCGCGGGGAGAGATGGCGCCTGGTGGAAACATAACAATGAATATTATCTCGAACAAAGTTATAGCTGTTGAAAGTTATACGAATAAATCTACCGTTTCATCCCCGGCAACGAAATAGTAACAATTTAAAGTTGAATCAACATGTTTTTTCTATGCATACGTATCAACCGATGCGCGAGCTCAGCTTTCGAGCTTTGTTCCGACGGGGAAATTTGTTCTAGCAGAAAGTGACGAGTACATCGTGAAAAGCTGTTAATACCGTAGCTGCTGCTCACCAACGCACAGCTTGGAATGCAATCTATTATGTGGTCTTATTCCAGAGTACCTTCAGAATCCGGCATTATCTCTTCGCGACTGCCTTGAATATGAAGCCAGTTCATGCCAGACTGATTTCACGAATCATTTCATAACAGTGAATTAACCCTTTCAATTCCAGCCATTCATGTTCAACGATCGCGACACTGCAGCGAAAGAGATATTGGAATAGAACCAAGTAAAATAGAAGAAATTTAGGAAGTGACACTTTCAACGTTAACGATTGGGAACAATTTAACCGAATGGATCAATGAACCGAGAAATTTTACTGGGAAAGAAATTTATAATGCGTGGTGATTAATATTGGTACACGATCGGAAAAAATTCGCATTTTTTAAGGGCAGTGACTGAATACTGCAAGTATTTTTGGGGATTTTTCGAAATTGAGACTGTTCTTTGTATAATTCTTTATGCAACTTCCTAAATTCACAACTTTCTGAATTCCCAACTTCATAAATTCCCAAATCCCAAAACTCCCAAATTTCGCAGATTCCAAATTCCCTAGATTCCAAATTTCTTGGATCCCAAATTCCCCAAATTCCACTCACTCCAAATCTCAAATTCCCCAAATTCTACTCACCCCAAATCCCAAATTCCCCAAATTCCACTCACCCCAAATCCCAAATTTCCAAAATTCCACTTACCCCAAATTCCACTCACTCCAAATCTCAAATTCCCCAAATTCCACTCACCCCAAATCCCGAATTCCCCAAATCCCAAATTCCCTAAATCCCAAATTTCCCAAATTCCACTCACTCCAAATCTCAAATTCCCCAAATTCCACTCACCCCAAATCCTAAAATCCCCAAATTCCACTCACCCCAAATCCCAAATTCCCCAAATTCCACTCACCCCAAATCCCAAATTCCCCAAATCCCTAAGCTGCCAAATTCCTAAATTCCCAACTTCCTAAATTCCCATCTTCCTGAATCCCCATCTTCCTAACTTCCGAAATCCCAAAACTCCCAAATTCCTAAATTCCCAAATCCCTACCTCACAAATTCCCTATATCTCAAAATCTGTATTCCTCCATCCTCAGTCCACATCCTCGTGTCTACAGATTCACCGAAAAATATTGAAATTACGCAAACGACTCATATCCATAGGTTACAATCTTTCCAACTTCGTGTCACGGCTTGGAAGTTTCGTAACTCGATATATAAGTATACGCCGTACCAATTGCACCAATTTACGTTTCACCGGCAACAAATATTCGTAGCTGCCGGAAGCACGATGCTGTTCAACGAAAGCATAATGATCCAAACAGCGCGAAAACTTAATCCTCCAACGACCGAAACTTTGGAACTAACTTCGAACACGAAATTGCAGTACGCTTCCTGTTGCCAAATGATGCTCTAAGGATTAGCCTGGTTACACCGAGCAATCTTCATAATAATTGTCACGACAGTTGTCTTCTTGCTACGGTGTTATAGAATTTTTTGCAATTTACGGCCGACCTCGTGGGACACTAACATTCATGTTATTACTGTTTCGTCAGGCGGCCATATTTACAACTTCCTACTAGTGGCGCTCTCTTAGTAGTCACGTGGGAGTTCACACTGGGTCTCACCTCGAGATTTCTGTGATGCGAGAGACGAGAGTTTGGTCAATTTTTTCGTTTTAAATGATGGAATTCTTAATGAAATATGTGATAGATTCATATGGTCAAATGGATTATTCTTAATAAAATATTTGGTAGATTCGTATGAAAGTGCATACTAGTGGCGCTCTCTTACTAGTCACGTGGGAGTTCACACTAGGTCTCACCTCGAGATTTCTGTGATGCGAGAGACGAGAGTTTGGTCAATTTTTTCATTTTAAATTGTTAAATTCTTAATAAAATATGTGATAGATTCATATGGTCATGTGGTTAAATTCTTAATAGAATATTTGATAAATTCATATGAAGGTTAACTGTCACCCACATGTGTTTCTCAGTTGAAGTACATCTTTGTTATTGTAGAATTTTCATTACTGTCTTTGAAACAATTAAACAGCGCTCAAACAGAAATTACATAGACAATTAAATTTTTGAAGCAATTCCGTAGAAACCATTAAACCTTAACAAATGTTGTAATTTAAAAGAAGCATATATAGATCGTTTGACTGCTTTAGTGGTTTCGGTGTTAAAGAGCAACGTAATAAGTTCACCTGTAGAAGAACCGTTAAGAGAACGGTAATAAATTAACGATGCTTCAACACTCGGACTTACTGTTGAAAATCCTCTTTGCTTAATTCCGAGGGCCGTGAACCCAATCCTCGAGAATGATTTAATTAGGACGTTCAATTAGAACACATCAACGGCTGCCCCTTTCGAAATTGCTGAACCACTCGAACGCGGCAGACCTTATTTCTCTATTTCCGTCGCTTTTCTGTGTCACGGAACGCGAACAATTATTTCTCGTATCCGCGAAAGATCATGGTAAACCGCGGGCCTGGCTTCGTGAATATCACGTGCGCTCGCGTCAGAAAGTGAAACACGCAACTACATTATACGTATGGCAGTGATTTTCATGAAATATTCAATATCTCATCGGCCAAAACGATTAACACACTGTCACGGGAACACGGAAAATTACGTAATCCCCGACATTAGCGGTAATACGTCCGACCGTGTCGATTAATGTTCCTCAACGTGTGCTTTCCAGCTCATCATCGCGATTTCGACGAATTGATGCTTCGTTTTACCCTTAATTAAAGAACTACAATTTTCATGCGCTCTCGTACAATGCGATTTAAAGTAATGCGCTCTATAATTGATTTTAATTATTCTTCTTCGGAATGTTCAATTTTGGGTATTCGACGTGGGTGGAAATCGAATGAAAATTTATTTCATTTTAGAGATATTTCATTTTGTATGCGGGTACCTCGAGTAACACGGTTTATTGGTGCCGTGTTGGTCGAAAGTAGGTTAGGTTTCAATTTTTCAATTCTTCGATTTGGCAATTTTTCCATTTTTCAATTTTTCAATTTTTCAATTTTTCAATTTCTCGATTTTTCAATTCCACAATTTTTCAATTTTCCAATTTTTCGATTTTTCAATTCCATAATTTTTCGATTCCTTGATTTTTCAATTTCTCTATTTTTCTATTTTTCTATTTTTCAATTCTTCAATTCTTAAATTTTTCCATTCTTCAATTCTTCAATTCTTCCATTCTTCAATTCTTCAATTCTTCAGTTCCTCAATTCCTCAATTCTTCAATTCTTCAATTCTTCAATTCTTCAATTCTCCCATTTTTCAATTCTTCAATTCTTCAATTTATATAAATATTCCTATTTTTAGTATTTCAATTACTTTACCAATATCCCAGAAGCCAAAATAAACCAAAAATGCAACTTTCCATCACAGTAAATGATTCTAAAATTTGACAAACAAACCATCGCATAAAAATAATATTTTCATTCCAACAGCAAAGTTTTAAGAAAATGAACTAGCTCTTTGCACCACGTATTTTTATTAGCAACTCTAAAAGCTTTCCCTACAATTTACATTTTTATTTAGATGGTAATCGAGCTTAACCCGTTGTTTCAATATATTACACGATCGTAAATTTATCTCGCTGCAATTCTGCAAAACTACTTTCAGGTTCTACGTTTTTAGTTTAATGAAATTAACATTGCGAAGCTGCTGCTGTATTCATTAGAACGTTCGAATCGAATACGCTGCGACAAAATAGGGCAACCGCCTTTGGAGACAAAAAAAATAGTGACGTAATGAAAGTATTATACAAATGCAAAGTTTCTGTATTTTCTAGGAAATGCTGTTTTAATTCAATTGCTGTGTTGAAGATAAAATTAAATAAAAAATTAAGTGAAATGAAAATTAGGGAAGGAATAATTCTCTGAAAATTTTCCTATATTCCTAAGGACTCGAAAACCTGAGAATTTATAAATTTATGGAGACATTTTGAAAATTGGAAATTCAGAGATTTCATAATTTAAAGATTTGGAAATTTAAAGAAATTATAAAATACACAGTATGGCTACAAAATCAAATAACTTTGCATAAAAAAAATTAATTTTAACAAAATAACTAATTCTCTTTTTATTTAAAGAGTTTCTTTAGTTTTCGAACATACTGTGATGGGTTCACAGTTTTCATAAAGTTTCAGTTCAATAATGATATGTAACTTTCTTCATAGCTCAAATATCGATCAAAGCAAAACTGTTGAATCACTTGAGCTTGTGCAAACGACAAGCCGAATTTCCCTGTTCAGACATACCTACTCCCGAATAAATTTTCCAACGGATCACCAATCGCCTCGACTGTTCCTTCAATAGCTATTGGTAATACGTTATTTTGATTTTCGAGCAGGCATGAAATATGCATCATTTTCGTTCATGCATTCGGTCTCTTTTCCTTCGTGCATGAAGAGTCAAATATTGGCCACTGGCCAATTTCATTTCGCGCGAACAATGTGCCGTTTCGATTTTCAAATAGTAATAAAATACAGATTTATGTGGGTGGCCTCTTTTGGACGGTGCCGGATCTAAATCATCGAGAAATTTTTCATGTTAGAAATACGCGGTCGAATTTTCAATTTTGTTGTTCATGCGATATGTACAAATATTCTACGTCACCATAGCAAGATAAATATTTCTCATAATATTTTCGAATATACGATGAAAAATTTGTACTATACGTTCATTAGAAATTATTTTCTTTTTGATGTCATTTTTCAAAATATTTGTAATTGGTCATATGTAGCTACTGTGCAAAACAAATGTACTTTTTGTAAAAAAAAATTAGTTTGTAAAAGTAGAAAAATGTTTGATGAATTTTTCTGATATAAAATGACTTACTAATCCAACAAGAATACAAATTTTTCTAATTTTCCTACGAATTAAAATTTTGTAAAATATTTATAAAGTTTGTCCAAATTTTCCTAATTTTACTACCCTATTTATTCTCACCGTTCATTTAAACGCGAAAGTTTAACGGCTCATGTTACACAGCAGATTTAGAACACAATACAAGATTAATATGCAATAACTTAGACATAGAGCTTACATAACGGAAGATCATTAAACTTTCATCACGCTCCTTTTAGAAACACAGGTCACATACTCAGATAACTTTCCCTTCCCCGGAGTAGCTATAAAAATACTCCGGCTTATAATAAACTGCACTTCTATTCTTCTTCTCTGGAAAATCAATTTTATCTCGAGATTATGCAAGGTGCTCTACGTGTACAACGTTACGTAAGAAGGCCGATAGCAAGGTTAGAACAAAAAGAGGCTCGTTGTGCATAAGAATCTCTCTGAAGGAGCAATGTCTCCTCTCGAGTCGTTTAATAGGTTAACTGCGGAATTTAATTCCTAAATTCTTCTGTATTTGTTGTACACAATTTTTTTTGCAATTCGATCAGTAAATATTTCTAAAGATGTACCGTGCCACAAGATGAGCTTTTGGAATTTAGACGCATAAATCTGCTACTGAATCGCGTCTTGTGAATGCTTCAACTATTATGCAGCAAGAAACGATAGCATTCGTATGCTCGCAATTTAGAAATAAGAGCATAGTTTCTGTATTATACAACCCCCTTGCCATATGATTTATTCAGTCGCGTCAGTCGAAACCTCAACTACAATATTAAAACAGTTTCAACTTTATTATAATTTACTTCTCAATTTTTTTGCAACTCGATCATTAAATCTTTCCGAAGATGTAGCAGCAGAATTGTCTGCCAATGTTCGATGGTAAGGGAATACGTGACCGAGGGACGAAAATGATACGCAAATGAAAACTGTCTGGTCAACTCGAACTTTCCCGGGATCGCTGTGAAACCTTGAAGTTTCACGACGAAGACCAGAACCCGCGTTTTCATCACAAAACTTGAACGCTGATTATACTCGCTGCTCAAGTTATGGAATCGAGTTAAAGTAATTTATGGGAGAGGAGTATTGACCGTGGCATGGAGTCCAAGAAGTCGAGTACAATATGGAGGCTGATTTTTCTCGATCCACAACCGGTGTATCGTTACAGGAAATATTAATTAAACCTCTCAAAAGCAGCATTTTCCCTGAGTCATCTCCGAATTTTTTTATGAGAGATAAAAATTGAGAGCAACTCTGAAGTGTGACCTGACAATATGTTATTTAACACCGGACAAATGATGTCGGGTTAATTGTGATGCAACCTTGTAAAATCATTTAAAAGTAGACAATGACTACAGTGTAATATATCAATTTTTAACTACAAGTTCACGTAGTAATAAATAATTATATTTATACTGTGAAATTTAGTTTGGAAAATTTCTCAGGGGATGCATAAAATGATGCATGTCAAACAAAGGGTAAATATTATAAATGTTACGAAATAAAGCAGAATGAGTAAAGATTTTTATTAGATAATTTAATTTGTTAAACTGCGCCATAACAAAATAAAGTTTAAAATTGATGTGTATAGTCAATTGCAACTGAAATTGAATTTGGATTATTGTTATCACAATGATTTACGGTTTTTTCAGCAGAAGCAATTGTCAACCGATTGTCACACACATGTGTGTATTATAATGAAACGCTAACATGTTAATTGCTACAGCGAAAACTGTTACGTGTACCATAACAGTAATTGTAATTACAGAAAATACTTGTATATGAATCGTTTCATTTTTTAATTTAAGCTTCCCTGCTGCGTGTAATTAACACTGATGACCGCACATACTGTGCGTTCGAATTTGTAAGCTTGGATTGTTCCTTGTTAAACATAACGGGAGATTATTAGTGGAATTATGTTTTAAAATTGCGTTGTGAAAATAGTTCTCAAATTGTAATTAGTATAATGATACAAGAAATTAAGGATCACCATTGATAACGTGGATATGCACGGCTATGTGTTAAGGGTGTAATGAGCACCATTTTTAACTGAAAATAAAAGTAACACGAGAAAACGTCTACTGTTACAATTTTTTAATTTTTAATGACTACATAAATTTGATACTTTGCAAATTTCTCAAATTTCTAGACTTATATGCCTCTAAATAAATATTTTTATAAAAATAATATATTGGTGCAGAATTAATAACACATAGATTTCAAAGAAGCTAAGGTTGAGATTAAACCAAGACATTTCAAGTGATTGAAGATGCCATGCAATAAACACTAACTTTATAGACTTATAGCTTTATAGCTACTTTCTGTTTAAAAATAAAATACGACGATAAACATAGTATAATATAGTTAACATACATAAAATCACCTTAATTTCTCTAGTTAAAAATAAGAAATACAATTTGTCTTAACAGGTCAAGCCAAAACACTTTGAAAACAGTTTTTCACATCGAACGAGAACCACTAAAAGATCAGGTTCCAAGCTAACGGATATATTACAGATTTTCGCGTCGTCTCCTCGTTTCGCTTGGCTCGCAATCAGAAAAGCGTCGCGACGGACCGATCGATGCGTTCTTTTGTCGCGAAAGCTCCTCTCCTTTCTTTCGCTTTCTTTCACCCGCCTTCCATACCGCATCTCCGCCTACCCTCCACCAAACGCAAGTGAATCAAAACGAAAAGAAAAAAGAGGAAGAAAAGAAGGGAGACACAAGGGCGAAACGAGGCGCGAGAAGGGAAAAAAAAGCACCGTTGATATCAAGAGCTTGGTAATCGCCACTCGGAGACCTTGCTACAAACGCACCCCAGTTACTCAAGAACCTACTCGGCTCTTCTGCGCCTGCAAAACGTTTTATCTAGATCGCTAACCTTCGATCACGCTTCCCTGCACCGTTTACATCGAGGAGGGTGCGATGTTTTGTCTACGGTTTCTTCCGTTCGGTGTACGGACATAGGCACTTGGATCTGATCAGAGATAAAATTCGGCGCGTGGAGATACAGCGCGTGGAAATATGGCGCGTGGAAATTACGGAGTGTGGAGTTATGGCGCGTAGAAATTTCGGTGCGTGGAAATTTCGGCGCGTGAAAATACGGCGGGTAGAATTATGGTGCGTGGGAATGCAACGCGTGGAAATTACGGAGCGTGGAGTTATGGCGCGTACAAAATTACGGCGCGTAAAAATTTCGGTGCGTGGAATTATGGCGCGTAGAAATTTCGGCGCGTGAAAATACGGCGCGTGGGAATTTCGGCGCGTGGAAATACAGAGCATGGAAATTACGGAGCGTGGAGTTATGGCGCGTAAAAATTTCGGTGCGTGGAAATACAGCGCGTGGAAATTACGGAGCGTGGAATTATGGCGCGTGGGAATTACGGCGCGTAGAAATTTCGGAGCGTGGAATTATGGCGCGTGGGAATTACGGCGCGTGGGAATTACGGCGGGTGGAAATACAGTGCGTGGAGATACAGCGCGTGGAAAGTACGGAGAGTGGAGTTATGGCGCGTAAAAATTTCGGCGCGTGGAATTATGGCGCATGAAAATACGGCGCGTGGAAATTACATCGCGTGGAAATACAGCGCGTGGAAATTACGGAGTGAAAAATCATATTTACTACTTATAATAAATATAAAAAGTAAGATTTCGAAATCCTGGAACTGGGAAGAGGATTTAAAAATCATGGAAGTAAGAGGATAACAATTTTTGAACTTGAAAGCCCTGAAACATTTTTTAATTTGAAACTAAGAGGATTTAGAAATTTCTTGAAACTCAGATACAAGAAATTTTCTACGTTGAGTAAGAAGATTTGAAACCTAGTAACCATAAGATTTAAAAGTGCAAATGAAAATTGGACTTGAAAGTTTCAAACTTTCTGAACGTGAGATTGGAGGATATGAAGTTATCGAAACAGCGTTATTTTCCTGTAATCACGTACGAATTTCTGAACCGTAAAGAACCCCGACAGAAATTGTCCAGCTCGGAAAACAGCGGCTGTATTAAATTGGTAGCACAAATTGAATCTCAAGCTTGCACAATGGAGTCAAAATAATACAATCAAGTTCACTTCACGAAACACGAGATTATTCCGAACAATGGAGCCCGTTTTCCGGCGCTATCAATGACGTTATATTGTTAAGGACATTTTTCAACCAATTGAGTTGGGCTACCGAATTTTCTGCGTAGTCAATGAAAATGAACCCGGCCATCGAACCACAATCGAATGCTTTCGGCAAGAGCTGCATCAATTGCAGAGTTTGCGATTATTTTCCGGTTTTTCTATTTTCATGCAGTATTTGAAATGACAGAGAAACGATGATGATTTTAATACAGTAATACATAACAGTTTTCTAAAAATACGAAGATAGTTTATATAATTGCAATTGTGCAACGTTTAGTATAACAAAATACGTGTTTCCTCGTTATTAGAACGACGCTAAATAATAGATAAGCTCTATGTCGAACTATGCATCACGTCGAAACTACCCCTACAATATCTCAACTTCCACGTGTAGAATGTGCAGCTTCATCGTTAAATTCAGAAATAAATATACATCACTCTTAGTATATTATCAAAGGTAAATTTCAATATAAAAGTAGCTATCGTAATTTAACGAACTGCCGTATTTTTACAGAAAATTATCTTCGATCGCGTACAAAAAACGTATTTTTATAATTCAACACTACTGCAATATAACATTACAATTTATACTTATTGGACACAGAGAACCGTATAACTTTGCAATTTATATTAATTGCGTACGGAAAAACGTATAAATTTGTAATTTATAGTAATTGCACAGAGAACATTTAACTGCGATTCAAAGCTACTGCACAGAAAAAAACGTATAACTTTATAGCTCGAACTTATTTCGTGATGAGCTGCGTAACTGAAATTTTAAATTGTGGATCGTGTAATTTTGCTATTTTAAATTATAGATCATGTTATTTTGTGATATTAAATTAAAAGTCATATAATTTTGTGATGTTAAATTACAGATCGTATAATTTTGCAATTTTAAATTACAGATCATGTAATTTTGTGATATTAAATTACAGGTCATATAATTTTGTGATGTTAAATTACAGATCATATTTTGCAATTTTAAATTACAGATCATGAGAGAGCGACAGCTTCAAGCCTAAATAAAATTTATATTCCTTAATATAAATTACTTGGAAATTACGGAGTGTGGAGTTATGGAGCGTGAAAATTACGAAGCGTGGAATTATGGCGCGTAGAAATTACGGCGCGTGGAATTATGGCGCGTGGGAATTACGGCGCATGGAAATACAGCGTGTGGAAATTACGAAGCGTGGAATTATGGCGCGCGAAAATTACGGTGCGTGGTATTATGGCACGTGGAATTATGGCGCGTAGAAATTTCGACGCGTGGAAATACGGCGCGTAGAAATTACGAAGCGTGGAATTATGGCGCGTGGGAATTACGACGCGTGGAAATACAGCGCGTGGAAATTACGGAGCGTGGAATTATGGCGCGTGAAAATTACGGTGTGTGGTATTATGGAGCGTGGAATTATGGCGCGTAGAAATACAATGCGTGGAAATACGGCGCGTAGAAATTACGAAGCGTGGAATTATGGCGCGTGGGAATTACGGAGCGTGGAATTATGGCGCGTGGAAATTACGGTGTGTGGTATTATAGAGCGTGGAATTATGGCGCGTAGAAATTTCGACGCGTAGAAATACAATGCGTGGAAATACGGCGCGTAGAAATACAATGCGTGGAAATACGGCGCGTAGAAATTACGGAGCGTGGAATTATGGCGCGTGGGAATTACGGCGCGTGGAATTATGGCACGTAAAAATTACGGAGCGTGGAATTATGGTGCGTGGGAATTACGGAGCGTGGAATTATGGCGCGTAGAAATTACGGAACGTGGAATTATGGTGCGTGGAAATTTCGCCGCGTGAAAATACAGCGCGTAGAAATTACGGAATGATGGACCTATCGCCTAATCTAAAGTACTAAAAATATAACACAATAACATAGGTGTCATCTTTATTGCCATCCTTCATAATTAAACAAGAATTATTCTCTACTATAATTATAAGCTACTGTCCGCGTTCACAATAGCTGTTTTATGACAACAAATTGCTATCATGCTATTTCATCACTGTGTAATTACACGGTTGTGTAACTATCGATGCAATCTCGATTATCTATACTTGATTAATTGCTTTTAACATGGAAAGCAATTTTTGACGCATAATAGTGATTGCATTATCTGAATTGTCTCAAACTCACACCCGTATAAAGCTTTTCAGCTCTAATAACTTATCTTGCATAAATGAAACTGTGAATTTTTAACAACTTTCAATGGAGATAAAGCTCACTACCCTGATTTATATTTTACAAAGGAAATAATATTGCGGAAGGAAGAGACGTGAGAAAATTTTGTTGTCAAAGCTTTTTCTAACACCACGTGTCACGAAGATCCAAACTGACAGAGTCTGTCAAGTTAAGCCCCTACGTGCACTGTCTGCAGACACTAGACTCTTCTCTTGATAATACAATTTTCTTTAACACCTTTATCTCGACACCACCTTAAACCCTAAGTAAAATTAACATCCTAGCACCCTCGCCATGAAGAGAATCTTAACTGAGGAACTTAGAAAGGGTCAGGGTAAGAGCTGCTGTGAAGGGTATTAAATATCTTACTTAGGACACTAATGATATCATTGTAACAGTACTTTTGGTTACAACAATTTTTAGTAGCTACTCATTTTCGTGTACAATTTATAGTAATACTGGATAGTGGTCAGTGTCATCATTTTCTAAATTTTCTGAACTTTCTAAAGTTTCTAAACTTTCAAATTAATACATTTCTAAATTCTTATTTTTTTAAATTCATGAATTTCCAAAATTCTGTACTTCTAAATAACTAACTTTGAGAATTTATGAACGTGAAATATGAAAGTTCGAGAATTTGAGAATTTGAAGAATTGAAAAATTGAAGAACTGAAAAATTGAAAGACTGAAAAATTGAAGGACTGAAAAATTGAAAACTTGAAGAATTGAAGAATTAAAGAATTGAAAAATTGAAAAATTGAAAAATTGAAAAATGGAAGAATTGAAAAATTGAAAAATTTACAATCTAAAAATCTAAAAATCTATAAATCTAAAAATCTAAAAATCCAAAAATCCAAAAATCTAAAGATCCAAAAATCTAAAAATCCAAAAATCTAAAAATCCAAAAATCTAAAAATCCAAAAATCTAAAAACTTGAAATTTCTAAATTACCAAATTACCTAAACCAAAATTAATAACCATCGAAATTACCTAACAATTTCCTAACTTCCCAACCTCGTGCCACCAACCTAACTTTCCAAATTACCCAGAATAAGAATATATAAACGTCCAAGCAACCCATAATCTAACTTCCTAAATTGATAAATTCCACTCGGCCGCACCCTGTACATTACACATAAGCTGTTGAACGAGCACTCGAGCTCCACTGATACAATAAAAACAGTAATAGCAACCGCTAATAAAAGTACGATTATCAAGAAGCATGAAGTACCTACAGTAACTTCTGACCCTAATCGTTTCCATAAAGATAAATGCGTTAAAAGTTTCACTTGACGTTTCGCGTGCAAAGAGGCACTTTGGTTATCGTGTAAAATTATGCGCGCTATGGCGTGTATACGCTGTTTAACGTTCAAGTTCAGCCTCGATAAGGCTCTATTTTCGAGTGAATTTCTTATCTAAACGTGATTTCAACCCGGAAAATTGCGGAGCAATTAGATAAAGAGCGTTTAAGTAATATCCTTTTGACAACTGAATTATGGGAAAGAAAAAATTATTGGGATTTTAGGAATGTCGATCGAATTAGAAGACATATATTCAATTGTATTTCGTATCTCATGAATTTATGGGTTACTAAATTATTTATAGAACATTTATTTTTTAATTATTTCAGGTAATACTTAATAGTATTACAACTATTCAGTTGTGGTTAGTCACTGATTATATTTCTCATTGTCAAGGGATGATTATTTAGAGAAGACACATAGTCGAAAAATCAGTAAAACATAATTTTTCTTTCTACATTATACAAAGGACCTGTTTTATAAAATAGGGATTTATATCTTAAAATCATATGTGAAAATGAAAGTTGCACTCAATGCTTTTATTGTCGACAGACAGCACTTTTTAGTTGAAGACTTTGACGAATTCTTTTAAGTCAAACTCATTTCTATTATTAATCGCTAATATTGTACTATGAGTGACACTGAATAAAATACTTTTTAACAACAGTAAAAAATTGTTTCGAATTAAAATGGCGAAAGTAAATCACCTTCAAAAGGATTAAAATTACGTATAATAGGATATTGTATATTGAATTCCTTGAATATTGTATCAAGGAACAGATCCGAAAAATAAATCCTATGATAAGTTACAGTCAGTGTGCAAAGTAATGTGAGAAAGAAAATGGGACTCACCACGAGGAGGTTTGGGCACATAGAGGTTCAAATATAGGCAGTCTTCGCTCTGGTTGGCCAGCAACGGCGCTAGCCTCTCGAGATAGGCGCGTTTGTTCCGTGGCTGGCTCGGGTCTGGTTTCGGTGGTTTCTGGGGGCACGCGGGTGGCATGGTGTCCGCCACTTTGATATCTCTCCATGGGGTCGGTGTGACCGGTGGCATGTATCGCAGGGCTCCGATCGGCGGCGTGGCGTACGGGACCCCATAATAAGTCTCGACGGACGTCGAGGATCTGGCTTCGACGCCTCGTAAAGTGCCGTATCTCGTTCTAACCGTCCTCGTGCTGTACTTCTGGCTGCCCGCGAGCGCCTCTGCCCCGACGGAGCACCAATGTCCGCACAAAAGTCCGAGGAACACGACGATCGTCGCCAAACACTTTTTCGATCTGTCGCCGCGTTGCTCGAGCCCTTCGTTCCACTCACCCCCGCCGCTTGTCGCACTTCCGTCGCCACAGACACCGCATCCGTTCCCAAAAACATCCCCCGACAGATGAACCTCGATATCGAGAGACCCGCGCCGTTCGTAACCGTTCGTTTCCGGCCAAAGGCACCGCTGGTACACCGGAGTAGAATGTCGGACACGAGCATCGTGGAAGATGAACGATCGTTTAAAACTATTGTCCAAGGGTGGCAGCCCTTCGATAGGGTAGAGAGGCGAGAGGTTTTTCCTCTTCCTCTTCCTCGGAGATGAGGAGGAGGACGTCCGCATCGCGTCACGCCGCCGCGGACTGGCCCCTCCGGGCCCCGCATCTGTGGGGCCCTCCTGCTAAACGACGTCCCTCTCTTTCGTCTCTTGCACCGCTTTTATCTTTCGCCGAGAAGCTCTCCTCCTTGGATCCTTCCGACGCCTTCCTCTCCTTTGATCTCCCTCTCTTCTTCGAACTCCCTGCTATTTTCTCTACCTTGCAACTCGCTGCGTTCGATTTCCGATACTTGTCCCTGCCCTCCCGATTCTTAATCTCTCCGCGCACTTTATCCCTAACCGGCTCCCGATACGCGTGCAGCCCGCAGCTCTTCTCTCTGCTCTCGATCGTTAAACCGTTCCTCGTCAACACAACAGATATCGGTGCTAACGCGCTGATCGACTTTAAAGCTCTCAGTTCCATCCTCGAGGACGTACGTCAGCAACGAGTTTCCGTGTTGACCGGAACTCGTCGTTTCTTCTGGCTTTCGTCGTTTCCGTCGTTCGTGCGATCAACGACGAGCACAAGTCGACGTCAGCGAATGATCTTGAGGAAAGCATCGGCGACGTGGGTACGAATCGAGGGTCTCTGTTGCCAACCCCTTTGGAGACCGAACGGCTTACGGGGATTCTAGCTGCCTTTGACTATCTTTACCCGGAGGGAAATTGTTTCGAAGTACCGTCAACTATTCAGGATACTGCCAGTTCTCCAGATGATTCGTTTATGCTGGATTTTAATCTAGTCATCAATTCCTTAGTTTTATGTTGATAGGTGATTATAGTTTTCTGTGGTAGCTTATCTGGAACAGAAAGGAAATTCGATGCAATGTTTATAAATTTAATACTTGTGCAAGAATTATTTATCTTAAAATATGACATACAACAAGATTTTTTAAATGTGAAAACTGAATCAATTTGACTGGCAGATCTTCATACAGCTATGATATATGAAAGCCACATGTATGAAACGTGTCATACAGTCATGTAACCTATGAGATCCACTGTCTGTAGATGTTGATTTTGTATATAAACATTCTCTGTCTTATAATAAAACTTGTTTGTATCAATCAGTAAAGTAAATGTACCATATGTGATCATTGTATGATTAATTCTGATATACTAAATAATTTTCATTAAAATGTTTGAGTGGATTATATTGGTAATATTTTAAGCTTTTGGTTACAATTGAGCAGAGTCTGTTGAAAAGTTAAATTATAAATTCTTCATGCGAAAGCAAATAAAAGAGTCCATTCATCGTTTTTAGATATCAAGTGACTGAATATTGCGTGTCTGTTAATGGACAATACTAAGCTGTATTTAAACGAGTAAAAATCCAGCCCATTCATATCGATCAAATTTTTACATATTTCAACGAATTTTAAACTTCAAATTGATGCGTTATAAGCACCCTTTTGCAACATTTTTGTATCCATTTTCATCAGACTTTTGATGTTTCAAAATCGATTTGACTTTTGCACGTCGTGATTACACAATATAAAAATTAATAAAATATGTCAAAGTAGAAAAATATCAGGAAAGATTTATTTTGAAAAAGTATTTCATTGGAAAATGTTTATGAAGCGTGGAGAAATGAACGAATTTATAAATAAGCATTGTAAAATTGCTTTATTCCAGACATAATGTAATTGCACATTTGTCACATTTTGCATCAGCGGAACCACTTTGCATGCACAAAACGAATTTACATTTATAAAATTTATACTTCACTTGCAAATTGCAAATGAATTTTCAATTGTTTTATGAACGTTTATTTGTTAAGCAAAACAGTTTGCCTTTCGTTGTGAATTTTCATATTTGTTTTTACTGAATGCATATTTTGTGCGTACACCTTTATAAAAACATATTGTTTCTATAAAATACTGTTTATATAAATATAGTAATTTTGATGTAAATATAGTAATTTGTCTTTAGGCTTTTGGCAATCCACATTCTAACAGCATCGAAAACTTTGGAATTTCCACAAAATAAATAGAAAGATTTCCCATCCAAATCCGTAACAAATTCAAATGCGATTTCACGGGAAACACAACGAGGAAGTAATCGTATAATAACATTAAAATCTGGCCGGGAAAACTAACCTATCCCGTTGTTTCTACAGACGTTAAACGAGCTTTTTCAGTCCACCGGGAATTACGTCGGCAACTCAATTTGTAACATGTTCCGTTTCGAGGTCACGAATGACACGAAACCCCCGATAGTACCCAACCGAAATCTACCGGGATTGTGAGAATTCCAAATTTCCCAATTTGTGGGCCGCTTTAAACGCGATCCTTCGGTAGTTTCATCCGTATAATCCAAGTACGCTTCGACAACTCCCTTCTCCGATGGGAATCGAAGCGGAAGGAAATTACCAAACATTACCTGGGTGAAGGTAATTACAATACACACATTTGCCCATTCGTCTGCGAAAACGGATTAATCTCGCGAATTTCGGATAATTTGTTAAATACAACCGTAACGAATCTCTGCGCCATATTCGTGCGACGGTGTCTTATAGAGGTTAGGTTAGGCTAGAGGGACTTGATAGACATCGACTGATCGAAAGAATTATTTTATTTTTAAAAAATAATGAAGTACAATTAACTAGCTATTGTATGAATTCTTGCAAATTCGGTGTAATTTATTAAATGCAACTATACTCCCTCCATAAGTAGCGATTTCAGTATCATATTAATATGTGGAGGGTGTCTTATTTAGGCTAGGTGCCTTGACATCTGACAGTCTGATAAAAATAATTTTTACCTTATTTTTAGAAAACAGAAATTTTACAACTAACTGTCTGTTGCATGATTTTTTCAATTTCAAACAAAAGTACATTTTGAACAAATAATAGTGAAAAATGTGTGAGAAATATTTTGGCAGAATTTATTAAAAAAAAAGAATGATATATTACAAGTTTGCACCACTGAAGTACAGTAAAAAATAAAAATGATAAATAATATGAAATGTTTTTAAAAATGTGCTATTTATTTCTATTTCACAGAATATGCACATTTCTTGGTACATTATTTTATGCCATATTTGCAGCAGAATGTAAAACAGAGTTAATTAGGCTGGTTTGTACTGAACACAATGGATGTTGAAGTTTTATTTAATATTAAAACATGCTTTTAATGTGTTTCTTATTCATAATGGAAATTTCTGAAACTACTGAAAATACTGAGAATATTAAACCAAGCCGTGAGCAATTTTAAAAATGTTTCTAAAAGATATTATTATGTGACTCTATTTATTTATAAAACATTCGAACTCTGCGTTAATATTAGAGAAATATTTCATACTCCCATGAAACGTATTTTATTAATCAACATGTGTTTACTATGTGTCCACCTAAATATGTTCTAAAATAAAGAACAAAATATCCGCACCTAAAAATCAGAGAAAATGGCGTCTTATAAATCTGCAGCGAGTAACGAAATAAATAAGAGCAATGAAAAAGCTGTTAAATAAAGAACGTAAGATTGTCCTAAAAAGAAAGTATCATTAAAAGTTCATACACGTATCACGCGAGAATGATCATCGATACTCCGCAGAACCGATCAAATTTCAAGATGCAATAATACCGAAACGATTGATCGTTTGCGTGAAGCACGAACGTATTTGTCGACCAAACGGTGCAGTTAAACTTACGAACGTTCACCTCGATAAAAATTTATACGGCTAATGCCCGTCTCTTAAAGTTTAAGGGTCATTC
Source organism: Megachile rotundata (assembly GCF_050947335.1). NCBI lineage: Eukaryota > Metazoa > Arthropoda > Insecta > Hymenoptera > Megachilidae > Megachile > Megachile rotundata. The sequence goes on from NC_134991.1 coordinate 14,600,661, forward strand.
GCGTCGTACGAAAATTTATAGAACGATCACCGCAGCTAAACGACGTTCATTTTCAATTCCATTCGAAAGAAACATCATCCGCGGAAAGAGCCCCGAAGGATTCAAATCCTGCAGTACGATCAAACTGTAAACGCGACGGGCAAGAATCTAACTACTTGCTGATTCGTCGCCTATCAGAGGCTTCCATCGACGGAAGTTGGCCGGTGTCGTTGAGGCTTTGCAACTTCAAAAGAGGATCAAAGTGTCGCCGGATTACGCGTCAGATTCGAGGCGACGAGTATCTGTCCGTTGTGCCCTCGACTCCTATTGGCCGAGATATCGATAACCATCACCGGGACGAGTAGGACAAGAAATAAGAGAAAGAGGGGAAGGATGAAGAGTAGTTCGTGGCGAAATTAAATTCCTAGCTCGCACTAATTGCAGGGGACGAGCAGGCCGATTAATAATACCGACCAGCCAACTTCCAAGCTGGCGCTATCGATCCTCGAGGAATTATCGAGATGCGGATGATGACAACCGTGATAGGATTCGTGAACTTTTCTATTGAAATAACGGGGATGGAAGCCGCTAATGACTCTTCTGTAGCTTTTGATGGAGGGTGGGTCGGATTTTAGGGGATGGATTCGAAATTCACAGATTAGAATTGTATAGTACAGATTCAAATGTAGAATCATGTGATAGAGAATCAAAAATAGAGACATGATATACAAAATCAAAAATAGAGGCGTGTAATACAGACTCAACAATAGAGGCATGTAATACAGACTCAACAATAGAGTCATTCAATGCAAAATTAAATATAGAGTCACATAATACAAAATCAAAAATAGAGACATGTAATACTGACTCAACAATAGAGTCATTCAATACAAAATTAAATATAAAGTCACATAATACAAAATCAAAAATAGAGGCATGTAATACTGACTCAACAATAGAGTCATTCAATACAAAATTAAATATAGAGTCACATAATACAAAATCAAATATAGAGTCACATAATACAATATCAAAAATAGAGCCATGTAATACAGACTCAAAAATAGAGTCATGTAATACAAAATCAAAAATAGAGTCATATAATACAAAATCAAAGATGGAGTCACATAATACAAAATTAAAAATAGTGTCATATAATACAAAATCAAAGATGGAGTCACATAATACAAAATCAAAAATAGAGTCATATCATACAAAATCAAAAATAGAGTCACATAACACAAAATCAAAAATAGAGTCATATAATACAAAATCAAAGATGGAGTCACATAATAGAAAATCAAAAATAGAGTCACATAATACAAAATCAAAGATGGAGTCACATAACACAAAATCAAAAATAGAGTCACATAATACAAAATCAAAGATGGAGTCACATAACACAAAATCAAAAATAGAGTCACATAATACAAAATTAAAGATGGAGTCACATAATACAAAATTAAAAATGGAGTCACATAATACAAAATTAAAAATGGAGTCACATAATAAAAGTTTAAATAACAAAATCTAAAAGTGAGACCACTATCTAATGAATCATTAAAGAATATGTTAATAACAAAAGCAACAAAATTACTAAATCGCGGAGGTTTATTCAAATATATGTACATTCAGCTGGCGCACAAATTTCTCATTCCATTTTCCACATTTTACATACTTTGCGTGTAGCAAACGTATCAAATTAATTCCTGGAATTTAACGCAGAGTTCACACATGTTTTATACATGCACATATTTCATTGACATTTGTAATGACATGTTTTTAGAATCAGTGTTTAGAAAAGACATGAGTGAGAAAAAAGTTTTCATAATAAAAAAGGAGCAATATTTGAAATCAGGAAAATTTGAATAAACTCTGAGAGGTGATTGCAAAGAATTCATAATAAAAATTAGTAGTAATCATTGCAATTATGTAATGTTGCAAAAAAAATATTACATGTCTAATAAATAAATGAAATATTAAATATCTAAAAATTTATAATAAAAAGTAGTAGTAATCATTGCAATCTAATGTTAAAAGGAAAATGTCTAATGCCACTAAATTACTATCTATTGTTTCAGAATATCTGCTTCTTTGTTTAATTATAAAATCATTTGTTGAATGTATCCAAAGTAATTCAATAACTCCAAGAACAATTAAACAGTTCACAACTCTGATTTTCACTTAATTATCTTTCAGAGTGCACAGCACTGATTGCAGCCCCGAAATTAGCAATTTGACAACATACGTTAAGCCACTAAAATATTCACATATCAAGCAGCCCATAAAGTTGCGAAAGCTCGAGTTCATGAACTCCGCAACCATCAAAGTATTAACACATTACAGAACCCTGCCACTCCATTACAGTTTCTGTGCTAAGCAAAATATTGAATACGACAAATTTGACAGGTGTAAGTTCCGCACCGTCAAGTTATTCGTTTTAATGATATAAAGCGAGTCGAAACTCAGCCCTGTAATTTCCTTGATTTAAATCCTACGTCCACTTTGCTAGAAATACTGATTTACGTAAAGTTTGAAACATCTAGTTTGGGATTCAATCACATTAAAAGTCTCTCAGGTAGGCTATAGATCTTGTCCTGAAAAATGCTCTCAAGAAATACTTATAGTACTCGATATAATTTAATACAAAAAATTCTGAATGAACTCACCAGTTAAAAGTTACTAAAATTACTAATTAAAACCTTGAAGCTGAGATATTTACCCGAATTAACAGAGCTAAACGTAGAATTTACATCAAACACAGTTTCTTTTTTATTCAACCTCGTCACGATAAATAAGATTGTAGAACGTTTGTATAAAATAGTAGGTGTGCATAATGAAATGGCAGAGTTTCGCAATTATGTCACACTTGAATATTCACAAACATTTGCAGATAAGAAGAAAGAACGAAGCTTCTGAATAATTAATGTGTTGTACTAGATAGGGTCAACTTCACTGTGTCTGTCGGAGTGTTAATCATTTTACGATGGAGCCTTGTGATCGTACCAGTAATTAATGTTAACTAATTGCTGTTACAATGTGTCTCATAAGCAGAAGCTATTAACTATCGAACGGCGATCATCGTGAACAAACTTATCGAGTAATCGATGATCTTTCGATTAAACCCAGACATACCTACTTTTTCATGTACCGCAAAATAAATGGTATAAAATTTGAAGAATTAGTAACATGTTTAACAAAATTGTTTAAATAATGTGTTCATATGTTGCGTGAGAATTTGGTTGTTTTGTTTTGTTCTGTTCTTCGAGGCACTAATTTAGTTTCACTTTCAAACTACATATTTTTAATTTTAGATAAATAGAATTTAATATTTTTGTTTTAAAATGTGGTACACTATGTTTATTGTATAATATAGTGTGTTATGTAAATATAATATATTGTTGACATGTAATATATTGTTCATACATGAACGTATTATATCATAAACAAGTTAAAAAAGGAAAAGTGTACGAAGTATGTTAGGGTTTGTAAAAAGGACACGAAAGTTCCAAAGTTGTGTACGAGTGATATCACATACAATGACAATATAGGCAGTACAGTAAATTGAAAAAGTGTATACCGATAGGGTCAGAAATAGCTGTTCACAAGAGCCATCGAGAGCTTAATCCACGGAAAAGCTGCGATTCCGTTCCACCAGCTGTTACGCACCAAGAGGCAAGGAAAAGCCGTTGAAGTTACGGAATCTTTTCAACCGTGATTAAACCGTGAGCTAACTAAAAGTTCTCAATCCACCAGGTATTTGCATACCTTCGAACTTAAACGGCTTCAAGAGGGGGAACAAAGTTAACACTTCGCTAAGTAGTTTACTATTAAACCATAAGCCCGGAGGTGCAAGCTGTTTGCAATTTACATGATTAGGCGACGATAACATTATAGCCTCACGGACCGGTCGTTTAGCGACAAGGATCCACCGACGTCCAAACATAATCGAACACTTATCCACGTACCGTTTCGAAAGCGAGTGAAACTCCAACACGAGGATCTGCACAGTCAATGTCAGACGAGCCGGCATCTATCAACGAACCGCGTTGCAAATCCGACAGCACGACACCGTTTCACCGTTTGGTCCAGTTCGAGACGCAGAAAACCAGCACATCGTTACGAATCAGTTACCCGAACACGACAGATCATAGCCACATCCACGTCTGGCTTAGTTCACCAGCCACTCGTGCAGGTTATCTCCGTCCGTCTGATCGGTTCGCGAACAAACTCGTCCATCACTCCACCACCTGCACCCTCTCACCAACCACTAACCACGAGGTGTCTTCATCTCGTGGTCGTTGACGCGTTCACTGGTCCCGTGCGGGTCCGACGCGATCCGGATCGCGAGACCCCGCGGCAAGTCGAGGATCCATCGGGAGGGAAACGGGAGAAGGACACTCGGTGTGGATGAACCGTTACGCGAACTGCTAACCGACCAAACCCGATCCGAGGACCAATCCCCAAGGACGACCCGCACCCTCCGTGCACGCGATCGGCAGTCTGTCCCGGGCTCTACTGACGGGCAACCGCGCGACCTCCATGGAGGTGGCGGTGCTGGTGCTGCTGCTGCTGCTGATGATGATGCTGCCGTCGGTGGTGGTGGAGCTGGTGGTGGTGATGGTGGCGGTAGAGGTGGAGGTGGAGGATGGTCCGGCACTCGAGGAAGCCGGGACATCCACAGCGCCGACGCCTGGTTTCGTACCGACCACCAGTCCGGTCGATAACGCCACGGCAACCCCCGGGTCGTTCCGACTCTCCTCCTTCTCGCTCCACGATTTTCTCCCTCTTTCACCTTCTACGCTTCTTCTGCTCAATTTTCTTCTTCTTCTTCTTCCAGCTCTTCCTTGCGCGATGCTTCCTCAACGTCAAACCTCTTCTGCCCTTCATCGAGCAAGACTTCCGTGCTCGATTTTTACTTCCCTCCTCGATGCCTACGAAGGCCTTCTCCTCCCTGTTACTGCGCCTTCTCTTTCGCAGACGAAACGAGACGCAAACGGGGGATGGAAACAGAGAGCAGACGGTCTCTTTGTCCGAGTTGGCAGCAACAGACAGTCTGGAGAGAGACGGTCAGCTACGTTGTACATCTTGGAGAAAAATATTCGCCAGATCGGATTGCGTTTCGACTATTAAACTCGAACATCTTCGTTCCGATGACTTAGAATGGCTGCCAGGGTGCAACCTGACTGACAACTGCGACCGTCTTTTGGTCACGTTCGAACCGCAAATCACTAAATATCGGTGGGAATTCGTCGCGAATGTAACAGTCGTATCAGAGTAACCGTACTTTTGGATTTCGATTACTGAGTTAGAATTCGGATTCCTCGTATCGTTCTTTACACTTCCATACTCATATGTAATATGTAATCACATGTTACAACTAGACTACCTATATATGATTATGACAACGATATCAGCAGGACTTTGCTTTTGAAGTCTACAAAATAATCTGCTATGACTGCAGAGTCTATATGCGATGTTCAAATCGTGGATGTCATAGATTACATGGCTTATTCATACTTTGCCTTGATACATCGCAAATACATCTCTGGTAGCAACATGCGTTACTAATCACAGTATTTGATATCGTATCATGCTGTATGCATATGCGATCTGCAGGATATACAATCTAAAATCATTATGCAATTGCTTATTTCCCTTTCTGTTAAGGTGTAACAATATTAAAATCCTAATGCAATCGATTGACTGACAAAATGATTGACAAAATACAAAGACAAGGTTTCCAAAAGTAGGTTGCTGCGTTTTAGTTCAATTATGAATGATGAAAGACTTGTACACAAATAATTTTTGTTGCTTCTAATAAATGAGGGTAGTTTTTCTAAATAATTCGTTTTATCCCAAACTTCTTGAGGTGCACGTTAAAATGGAACGATATTACACGTTCCCAAAAGTAAGCAGTAGCAGCAGAAAAGTGTTGGAATTCCTTGACCTGCAGTTTTCTGTGGACCAAAAGAAAGTACATACACAAGAAAGGAAGCAAAAGGACAAAAAAGTCCGCCCGAAAGAACATTCGAAGCGCGAAAACACATCCACAAGACACGCGACATGTACAGAGACATTTACGCTTCATAAACTTTACTTACAGTTTGCACAGCCTTATTCTTACAATTAGTGCAATATACCGGGTGGCCATAACGGTCGGCACAGTGGCGCTTGGTAATTTGAAAGAATTTTACGACTGAAAATCTGTGCGTGGTGCACTGTTTAGAGACACAAATTCAGTTCAGATTCAATTCAGATTCAATTCAGATTCGATTCGGATTGGATTCAGATTGGATTCAGATTCAATTCACATTCAATTTAGATTCAGTTCAGATTCGATTCGGATTGGATTGAGATTGGATTCAGATTCAATTCAGATTCAATTCAGATTCAATTCAGATTCAGTTCAGATTCGATTCGGATTGGATTGAGATTGGATTCAGATTCAATTCAGATTCAATTCAGATTTAATACAGATTCAATTCAGATTCAATACAGATTCAATTCAGATTCAATTTAGATTCAATTCAAATTCAATTCAGCTTCAATTCGAATTCAATTCAGATTCAATTCAGATTCTATTTAGATTCAATTCAAATTCAATTCAAATTCAATTCGAATTAAATTGAAATTATTATTAGTATTACCAAATTATAATTCAAGTTACTATTATTTTTGACAAATTAATATTCAACTTACTATTAATATCAACAAATTGCAATTCAAGAAATTAAAGCTATTATTTTTCATTTAATAAAAAATGTGTACTTCTATATTTTTAATGATTCTTCGAATGCAAATTTTTGTCCACAATTTTGTAATTAAGTATAATTGCTAAATAATACGTAAATGAAATATTTTGTACCGAAATTTAATTAAAAAGAGTAGTTATATCTTACTAAACGCAGCACATTGTATTGATTAAGTATTCCATCATAATGCGATTACGAACGCACACAGCACGCAAGAACTCCAATCTGTGTACTTATTAATTACTGTTTACAGTGGTCGCTCGTTAATTCCCTGCTATATAATTTATCGGTAGGAACGTTCCGCTTTCGCGCGTATGTACGCACACCCCGCTCTGTTCGTTACACGGCCATTGAACATGTGTGTACCACACAAACGGATTATGAAGGACGTAAAACTTCCCTGTATCCTTGAAGCCCTGAATACGGGAAATTATTGAGCGAGTAGTACATTAAATTGTAGAAGATTATGTTAGAGCTTGATTTACTCAATAATGTTGCTTCGTTTGAAAATTTTTTCAAGGAAAGAATTGTGAAAATTTACAAATGTGATTATTAAGGTTAGGAATTGATATCTTCTCGAATTAACGTATTTTATACCACGTTTTTGGTAACACCTTAAATGTTAATAATTTATTTGTTGTAATATGATTTGTCGATAACAACTGGATGTGAATAGCAAACCTAACCTAACTATTATATTTACATGAATATCAAAGTGCATATAAAAGTGGTTTCAAACAAGGTCTAACATCTGCCACCCTAAGTTTGCGACATCTTTTGATGCATCCGTAATTGAATTGCACGTGCAAAACCAACAGCCTCCAAATGTCTAGCATAATTGTTTCCTCTAAGATAAATAAATCTCGAGGGTTAGTAAACATCGAAGAAACAGTTCAGATAAATTAACAGGAATCGAGTTATCCTAACTCGCGATATCTTTAAGGGTAAAGCACCCGAAATGTTTGCTGAAGAATTACGTGTTTATTAAATGAGGATCAGATGAACGGGGAAAGGAATCGTTCCTATGGAACAGAATAGATAGATGATCGCGTAAACTAACAATTTTCTGCTCTCGTTTATGGAAAAAGTTTGGAAACGCGTTCGCCTGATTTATAAGATCACCTTCCCTTTGTAAAACTGCCGCTTTGAACGGAGCTGCTTGTGAATCTGGTAAAATACAAGGCGTCTCTAAATTAAACGATCGAACTTTGCCAATATGTTCTACAGGGAGAAACGTTGCACGTACATTTCTGCTATTAAAATTTCGGAGCAAAAAGTATCAATTTTTCATCGAAGATATTGAACTTCCATGAACTCGTTGCAGTAACCTTCTTGGAACTCTATCAATTTTGTGTTAATCGTTTTTGCTTGAATAACTGCATTTATCGCTGCTTAGGGGTGGTTCTTTATTCGACTTTTATGGAAAAATTGCTTTAGTGAAAAATAGCAACAGTGAATTAAATTTTCAATACATCAATTTCCACAAATTTCCTGAACTTTATTTCTAAACTAACATTACAAATTCTTAATAACGTACATATAATTCCACCCCTAAAAGTGAATTCGTTCATACTGATTTATATCAATGCACTCTTCATATTTTGAGAAGAGCAACGATCTCATCACATATCTAACATTTTATATTTGAAATAACATTTTGAACATGTTGGAGAAGTTTGTCTATTTCGTCCAGAAACATCCTCTATATGGATACGTGGTAACGTGTAAGTACGACATGAATGTAGGTTGAGTGGGAGACAGCATGGAAGATCAAGAGGGCTAGGTACGTACACGTACAGCCTGTTTCAGGAGAAATAGTAAATACTTTAAGAAATGGACTATGTAACAATTTTTATATAAACGTGTATCCGATTATCAATGTATATGAAGTTTCAATGTTACCATAAGTGACCTTAAAAAATGTATTGAAGAAAAGCAAATGACTGATCGATCGCATTTATTGAATACTCGAATGATATAAGACACAAGAATTATTTACAACGGTTCAAAGTAATTGTTGAAAAATCCCAGCGTCGACTTCGATACACATTTTAGCTCTCTTCGCAGTGGTGCCTGCAGCTCTTCCGAGGTCGTCTCTGCGTTCTTTTATGAGGACAGCACTATTCATAATGTCAGCGACCAATTCGTTACTTGTGTTTATTTTTACTTTGTAAACTTCGCTTTTCATCCATCTCCGCAGACAAAAATCTGAGGCCTCGAGTCTGGAGACCTTGATGGGCAATGAATTGGACTATTGGTTATGTAGCTGCAGCTTCGCACACATTGACAATCGAACACGTGTTTATTTGAGAATTTTTTCTCGAAATACTGCTGCAATATTTGCAGAAGATACTGCTCCTGAAGTATTATGTTCCTTCTGCAACACCCTGTATTCTGTTACTTATGGAAGTAGTGTCACTTTAGGATTTTGGGAGTTTGTCATTTCGAAAGCTTGAAGATTTATGGATTTGAACCATTAATTTTATATATTATCCATAAACTAATATTTAATTTAAATATCCATTTTCGTGTGTACACCCGTTATTGTTTCCCTTCGTTCACTTCAAGAACGAATACATTTAACTGCAGAAATATAGGTACTTTCTGTGCTAACAGCATACAAACTTCCTAAGACGGAACATATCTTAAACCCGGCCGTGTCCGTGTAGCTTAACTTCGCCTTACCTAACCTAACCTAACTTCAATTTTCAAACGAGAAGCAGAGCAAAGCGGTTCGCAAACACTTGTTCATAGTACTCGACGAAGAATGAAGATAAATTACTTTATCTCTGTTCATGTAACACACTGGTTGACTTTGATGATTCAGTTTCGAAACGTGATCATTTCTGGTCTCATTGTCAGTAAAATATTATATGTGTTTGTATAAATTTATAAGAGCACTTACAATACAAAACTACTGCAATATTTTAATTTTCCCAAATCTTCAAATCCACAAACCCAATTTTTCCCAACTCCAAAGTTCTCAAATTAATAAATATCCACCGACACAATTTCAACATTTGCATATTTCCAAATTGCAGTATTATAAGCGTGTCCCCAACCGTCGAGTTATGGCGAATAGTAAAGTCCTCTACATCACCATTTTCCCCCGCAGAAGCCAAGAATGCTCACATAAAGACTGACGATCGGCCATAAAGCTCAAATTTCAATCAACATAAGTTGCGGGAATTCAAAACAAATAAAAGCACCGGCAGTTCTCGTAACTTCGCAACCCTTTCGCAGCGAAGAAACCGGAGAGTCGTAAAAATCCGTGGAATATTCAAATCGCCGTCACGGTGGTAGCAAAACTCGAACGTGGTCACGTGAGCATGCTCGGAAATTGCCTCGTTATCCTCGACGTCGTCGTTATTTACGGGTCTTAACGAGCGAAAGCTTACGCTTTCTCCTCTCGTCAGAACGCTACGAGACTCGGTTACGAGCCACCCTCTTTTCGCACTCGTCGCGCGTTTTCTTTCCACGCTTTTCCCCGGCTACCACTTAAAATGCGACGGAACGGGTTTTTAACCGATCAAAACTATATTTCCATTCTCGATCGATAAGCGAGAATGCGAATGTACCGTGCGCGCGCCACAAGATGAGCTTTTGGAATTTAGACGCATAAATCTGCTGTTGAATCGCGTCTTGTGCATGCTTCAACTATTATGCAGCAAGAAACGATAGCATTCGTATGCTCGCAATTTAGAAATAAGAGCATAGTTTCTGTATTATACAACCCCCTTGCCATATGATTTATTCAGTCGCGTCAGTCGAAACCTCAACTACAATGTTAAAACAGTTTCAACTTTATTATAATTTACTTCTCAATTTTTTTGCAACTCGATCATTAAATCTTTCCGAAGATGTAGCAGCAGAATTGTCTGCCAATGTTCGATGGTAAGGGAATACGTGACCGGGGGACGAAAATGATACGCAAATGAAAACTGTCTGGTCAACTCGAACTTTCCCGGGATCGCTGTGAAACCTTGAAGTTTCACGACGAAGACCAGAACCCGCGTTTTCATCACAAAACTTGAACGCTGATTATACTCGCTGCTCAAGTTATGGAATCGAGTTAAAGTAATTTATGGGAGAGGAGTATTGACCGTGGCATGGAGTCCAAGAAGTCGAGTACAATATGGAGGCTGATTTTTCTCGATCCACAACCGGTGTATCGTTACAGGAAATATTAATTAAACCTCTCAAAAGCAGCATTTTCCCTGAGTCATCTCGGAATTTTTTTATGAGAGATAAAAATTGAGAGCAACTCTGAAGTGTGACCCGACAATATGTTATTTAACACCGGACAAATGATGTCGGGTTAATTGTGATGCAACCTTGTAAAATCATTTAAAAGTAGATAATGACTACAGTGTAATATATCAATTTTTAACTACAAGTTCACATACTACTAAATAATTGTATTTATTAAATAGATATTTACAAATCCCTCAATTACTCGATATTATTCTGTTATATATTCTTCAAAACAGCATTAAGTCCACCAACAATGCCGCGAGTAAACTGAAGAAATTGAAGAGCGTCGTGGAATATTATCAAAGCAAAGGAAACCACGGGCAATGTAATGAATAGGAAGAGTCTGTAAGGAGCAAAGGTACTTCACAGCAGGAAAGCAGGTACATTGCGATAATTAGTAAGCGTAACAGAAAATTAATGGCGGTGGGAATTAGCTGTGAACTTAACAAGAAAGGAGACAGAACTGTGCCGGTTTCAACGGTGAGATAGTGTTCAAAGGGTTACACCCTTTCAAAGAATTCAAAATTATAGTGAACGATTCCTGGTGAAATATGTATAAAAGATCCTAAAGACGCTTCTATACAAAGCGTCCCACTTTTTTACCAACTTGCAAAGTAAACTAATAATTTATATTCAGAGAACTCTGCGGATTACTTGCAATTTATAATTCACCTAATTCGAAAATTTTCTTTAAAAATCATCGTTAATTGATGAATCATCGAGCCAGGTTATTTTCTTCAATCACCGTCCCAGAAATCTGAAAAAATCTTTCGTTCCATAAACCGTGAAAGCCGAGCTTTCAAGGCGATCGATCGGTTCCCGTCACAGTTAATTAGATCCTCTCAATCCCGTGCAATTGAAGGTAACGCGGATCCTCCTCTCGCGAACAAATAGATCGAATTTTCCACCGACACAGTAGCGACCGTAACTTATGAAGCAACCGACCGGAGTAAAAAAAAGGCCAACAAACGGAAAAAAGAGAGATTGGCTGTTCCTTGTTTTCCCGGCAAGAAAACGCCGTCAATTAAGCAGGTGTATCCAGGATGCAGTTATCGGGGGAGAAATTTAAGAGGAGGAATAAGTCGCCACGACAACGCTGCTTAATTTACATTTCATTAGTTTAATGCTAATGCCAGCCACTTTTAGAGAGAACGTATGGACCGCTGCCAAGATACGGATTTTTCTGCAAGGAATGTCCAGAGATTTTTGGGAAATTAATGATTCCCGCGATATTTGTAATTTATGAGATACGGTTATGCTCCTGTTTCGAAATTATTAATTACATGGTAATGCGATGATTGCCGCAATAAAAATGAAACCATTACCAGATATACAGAAACCATTACAGTAATTCTTGTATCAAAATTATTTCATTAAAAAGTACAAAATTTTTTGTTAAAAATGTATAGTAAACCTTTACCAATTTCAGTTAGACAACAAATTTGAAATTCCATGCAGCAAATGTTAATTAAAGCAATTAACATATCGAATGAATGTAACAATAATTATGAACACGAGCAACAGTAATGATAATAATATTGATTTTTATTGTTATAAATAACGTTACGCTCAATTTCACCTTTAGCTGTATTAACTCGCTTAATATTCTATTCGCATTATGAGAGCATAAATAATGTCTGCGCATAATGTAAAATGAAACGTAATGCAAGTATTTAATAATAGAAGACACACCTGTTGAATACCTTTCATTTATGTGTGATTTAAATATTATATCACATATATAATGCTCTACTAATTCTTTAAGATGCTTTCAAAGTTAAATATATAAAATATTCTTGTGCGAAGTAAATTGATAAAGTGCGCGTTTGTCGAGATGCGCGCGCAACTGAGCGCCAAAAAAGAATCATGGCGGCGCGTGGCGCAACAATACGATGTTTTCATCGATACTAAAAAAAATGTAAATTTACTTACGTAGTAAAAGCTGTCAATGTTACAAAGTTTGCTTTGTAGAATTTCCTACCATGGAGCCACTCTTCTTCAATTCAATGAAGAGAATCGAATTATGTACGTAGTTACGGGGTTAATGCAGTGTGTCTTTAAAAACGAAGCCTTCGTAAAAACTTTCTTTCCTGAAATAAAAGGTAGTTCGTAAAGTAAGTGCAAGCAATCATTCTTAAAATTGAATTGATTTTAGTTATGCAGAAGTGTACGGAAAATTTTAGTGAAAATATTTGTTAATACTAGCGAATGTAGAGTAGGTTACTCATTGAAAATGTACCTTCACTCTTCCTCTTCATATAAACTCTTCACTTGGACGATAAATTCACAGGTTTTTCACAGTTTGAATGATTAATTTCCACAGAAATAAATAAATATTCCACAGAACCACTTTAAACGTCGCACTGAGAGCACTGACGCTACGTACGCAATTACGCACTGACAATTTCTTCCGCTGGTGGCGCCCTCTGCGCGGACTCTAATTGGCGCCAATATTCAAAATGCATCTCTAATTTAGTCAACTTAAACTTCATATATGATACTTAATTTCTGTCAAACCATTACGAAGTTATGTTAACGTAAATAGTTTTCTGCAACAGCTACCAGTAAATGGAAAGTACTTAATAATTTAACTTCTCTTGCATACGAAATGAATTCCAATTTAATTCAGCAAACACGTATTAATTCTGAATTGCGGTAACAGTTTCAATTTAAATTATGGGCTCTTTGTAAACGAAATGCTTTATACTAAAAAGTATCACTCAAATATGATTACCAAGTGTAATTATAACCTCAAAATGAAAATGAAGAAGTGGCTATTTAGTTGAAATTGTTGGTCATTTAGGTTAATTGTTTGGGGATTAAAATCACTGTAAATAGAATTTGGACAGAAAATTTTCTTACTTCTTACATCTGACTTAAAATTTATTATCTGACTGTGTATATGATTAATTAAAAATTTTGTTTAAAAACAGTGTTAAATATTTTTAAGTTAAACAATTTCTTATTGTCGTTTTCACTGTTTTTAACAAAAGAATCTCTATCATTTTCTCCCACAAAAAGGTAAATACACTACAATTATTCGTGAATATTACATAAAGAAAATATGAAAAATATTTCTTTTTAAATGAAAAAATTTGAACCACAAAATCTGTAAGTTTCTCAAGATGAACCTAAAACTATAACTTATCAGTTAATTATAAACAAAAGTAAAATTAATAATGGGTTAAATATTTTTACCCGTTTAATTGAGATATCTAAAATTTTATTACGTGAAGCGCGACTAATTAGCAGTGATCGCAGACTTTAATTGAATCGTGGTTAAAGCGATGAATACGACTCTAAAACATAGATAGGATTTCGTATGATTCGATTTAATGAAATTGCGATCTATTCTTCGTTCGCTAAGGCCATGTTTGAACGGAAAACATGTTAAGCGTAAAATCAATATCTCATGGGTCCAATGCTCCTTTGAGTCACTCCATACGACATGAAGCTCAAACTCTTTCTACTAGAAGAGCAAAACAATCGTTTTCTCTACTTGATCAACTGAAATTCCTGTCTGTTCTGAAAACCAATTGCTTCGAGTCGTATCGTGACATAATTTTAGTCGATATTTTCTTTTTCCTTTTATTTCTATCTATGAATGTATTAATTAGTTTTAAATACATTTCTGAAAAATTTATTATATTGTTTTGAACTAACTAACCTAACTAACCTAACTAACCTAACTAACCTAGCTAAACTAACTAAACTAACTAACCTAAGTAAACTAACTAAACTAACTAACCTAACTAACCCAACTAACCCAACTAACCTAACTAACCTAGCTAAACTAACTAAACTAACTAACCTAAGTAAACTAACTAAACTAACTAACCTAACTAACCCAACTAACCTAACTAACCTAGCTAAACTAACTAAACTAACTAACCTAAGTAAACTAACTAAACTAACTAACCTAACTAACCCACCTAACCTAACTAACCTAAGTAAACTAACTAAACTAACTAACCGAACTAACCTAACTAAACTAATTAAACTAACTAACCGAACTAACCTAACTAAACTAACTAAACTAACTAAACTAACTAAACTAACTAACCTAACTAAACTAACTAACCTAACTAACCTAACCTAATCTAACAACAGATCTATGATGAACTAAAAATAAGATGAAATAACATCAATGTTATATTAATTAGAATCTTGAAGGACAATGCCAATGATTGCATAAACCAATTAATATTTTTAATAGTAAACCGCTGCCAGAAAATTGAACTCTATCCTCTCGTTATATTGCCATTCTCCTTCACCAAATTCTTCACACGTTTCTTCTCATGAATCATCAAAGTACATCACACACACTTGCATGCATTCATATTACTTTGATAACGTTATCATTATAATTCATAGTGTCATATATCTGTAAGAAGCTTTTCGTTTACCCGCGCCTGTAAAATTGTAAACTGTTGTAGATAAATCTAATTCCATAAATCCTAAAGGCTAATCTTGATGTAACACTGCAGCCATAACGATATTCATTCCGCTGTATTACACGGCGCAATTCAAATGAAGAACTACAATCTAAAACATAATCCGAATCTCATAATTTGCATTCGTTCTTCACGGAGGTGTATTTCTTCCTGCAACTAATTTTAGAAACAATGTTTCACTTGGGACGTGCGATATTTTGGTTGGACAGAGACTATGAAAACCTACTTACAAATATAATTATATTTCAGTGAAAGCATTGTAATGTTGCATTTGATAAAAGTTCTTAAGAAGATCTTACAATTTAGGTTCCACAAAATTTTGTAAATATTCAAAGAGATGTTAATCTTATATGTTAATAATTAATACAAAATACTATAAATAATGATGAAATAACTTAATAATACAATTGCTTGTTTCGTATTCATAACAAAATATAACTACAAGAACTTTAATTAAACTATTCCTCAAAAAAATAATTTTACCTCGTATTTATTCTAAAATTTCCTTTGTCACAATACAAGCCCCCAAAGTCAATGAACGCTTGTTAAAACATATTTTCACAAAGTCCAATGTTAAAACAAAACAAACGAATCTCATTATACGAACATTTCAAAGCGGAAAACTACAAAGGAAGAAACAACGTTTTCTCAACGAAGCATACATATAAGTTTTGCAATATGGCTGCTTCGATTCGAATGGTAAATGTTCAAAATCGAGCATCATAGACCGAGATTTATTTCTGACCCGATGCATCTACTCGTCCATCCAGAATTCGATACGTCAACCGTAGAGCCGAGGACGTGCCTTAACAAAAATAAAAGGAACAGTAAAATATGAACGTTATCGGAAACACGATTTGGTGGAAATAATGGAGCAGACGAAATGTTCGAGCTCTATCTCCGATCCTTTCTCTTTGCCTTTTCTTGTTATGTGGAAGATTTATTCGTGAATTTGATTGATTTTCTGTGCGCCAATTTTTCTGCTATCTTCTGTTATCTTTTGCTAACTGGAAAAGTAAACTTGTCAGTGCTGTGAAAGAGCACTTAATCATTTATTATCAAATCGATACCTGATGCTGGTTTAAATTTATTTAACTACTCTTTATTAGCTACTCTTTAACTACTAACTTTATTAACTACTCTGAGTTTAACTACTCTTCATTTTTCAACGCTTGCTTACAGATGTTCCATACTAGTGCCTTCATACTGTTACAAAAACACAGATGTCTACAGGGTGTCTCACAATTAATGCATCTCTCAGAATTAGGTGAGGTTCGAGATTCTGAATAAGACTTTCCTTTGCAAAAATGGGATTTGAAGCTTCATTTTTGAATTATTAAAGAAAAACACAGACTAATCAGAGCGCAAGATTACGCGCAGACGCGAGAGCGACAGCTTCGAGCCTATTGGAAATTACGGAGTGTGGAGTTATGGTGCGTGAAAATTACGGCACGTAGAAATTTCGGCTCGTGGAATTATGGCCCGTAGAAATTTCGGCGCGTAGAAATACAACGCGTGGAAATACGGAGCGTGGAAATTACGAAGCGTGGAATTGTGGCGCGTGGAAATACAGCGCGTGGGAATTACGACGCGTGGAAATACAGTGCGTGGAAAGACGACGCATGGAAATTACGAAGAGTGGAAGTATGGCGCGTGAAAATTACGCCGCGTGGAAATACGGCGCGTGGAAATTACGGAGCGTGGAATTATGGCGCGTAGAAATTTCGACACGTGGAAATACGGCGCGTGGAAATTACGGAGCGTGGAATTACGACGCGCGGAAATTACGCCGCGTGGAAATACAGCGCGTGGGAATCACGACGCGTCGAAATACGACGCATGGAAATTACGAAGAGTGGAATTACAGCACGTGGAAATACAGCGCGTGGTAATTACGGAGCGTGGAATTACGACGCGCGGAAATTACGCCGCGTGGAAATACAGCGCGTGGGAATCACAACGCGTGGAAATACGACGCATGGAAATTACGAAGAGTGGAATTACGGCGCGTGGAAATTACGGAGCGCGGAATTACGACGCGCGGAAATTACGCCGCGTGGAAATACAACGCGTGGGAAATACGACTTATGGAAATTACGAAGAGTGGAATTATGGCGCGTAGGAATACAACTGATTTCGATAAATTGAATCATGAACGTTGAATACAGCCGGCACTCGCAGTGTCCAATTTACGTGTTAGGATGAATCGATAGAAATCTAACTATCGCAAGGAATGGAGAAAATTGGTAGGAAAGGGAATGGAATCCAAAGGATTGGCGTCGAAGAACGGCGCAATCGGTATCCTGGAAAGTCAAATGCCAGGCAATTTCGAGAAATCGCGGCTTCGTCCTCGAATCGATGAGTGCTTTCCTTCTTCACCTGCAGTCGGTTCCGTAGATAAGAGCAGTCAGCAATGCGTCAATAGAGACGAGACGTTCCTTCGAGCCGTTTCTAAAGCAATCTGCATCGATCCTCTACCTTTATGTGGTTTCTCGAGCGTGTGGCTGGTTAAATCCGAGCTCCTTAGGTTTTAACGTTAACCTGAGAGTCACTAACATCTTACCGGGATGAGAAAGTTACGGTTCGTAAACGCTTTACGGACGTACTTGGGTAAACGTCTCTTAAGCTAATCAGACGGCCAGGAAAAAGGAGGAAATGTTTTACACGACGGTAATTGGTGATACCGTCGCGATCGAAGTTTGGTGATAGTGTTATCGATTTTACGCTTTTAGTTAAATTATAGCAGGGATATATCGGGTAATGTGGTGCATATTTTTATTTATACAGGGTGTCTCGTACAAAGAAAGGTTCTGCGTGCAAAGGCAGCAAAATGTGAAATAATATTTTTCCCCAGCTTTATTTTCTAAAAAATTGAAGATATTTATAAAATTAGTTTATGAAAATAAAGGAATAATTTTAAGGAATTTTTTATTCGTTCGACAGTTAATGGATTTGTTGAATTATTGTTAGTCAGTGCCTATTTATTATACTATTATACTCTATTATATTTCATTCCTATAAAATAAAACCTAAGATCTTGTGAGACGTGTGTGATGTAAATTTAAACGTATCTAACAAATAGGAACCGTAGTAACTTGTTACAGGAATCGTATCCACAGCCATTCACAAGGGCTCGTAACACCAACGATAAGCCGAGGATCGTTATCCGCTTGATATAGCTTCCGGAAACGTATCGACACCATTTCGGCACCCGGAAACGAGGGTGATCAATGACAGCCACTGACAAAGGTTTAACCACGGAACAAGTGTCGTGAAGTTTTGAAATTTTCGGATTTTAGAATGGATTTTCATTTTGTTCACTTTTTGGTTGTTCTTGATTGTATGTGGTTGTTACCGAGTCGGGATTGTAATTCGCTTCTCTTAAATTATTAACCCTTTGCGATCCGTGATAGATACGCAATTTCGTTCCATCCGACCCGGGATATATGTATTCGCAATTTCATTCTCCATTCGTATCAAATTACATGAGTATACATATACAGTCAGAGTATACAAAATTCATGACTTCAGCATTGGAATAACTAGCATCATTTTCGGAATAATAACGAATCCGATGCTGATGGGTATTCTCTTGATTTGAAAATTTCAAACTTTGTTGTAATTAATTTATATGTTTGCCAAATTATCGAAATTTGAAAGGTTATGAATCGAATCCTCACTTTTACAAATTTTTATATGCACAGACTTTTAATTCTCTACACTTCAAAATTTCTAGATTTTCATATTTACAAATTCACTTTACATATTCGTATTTTCACATATTCACATGTCCACATATTCACATATTCACATATTCACATATTCATATATTCACATATTCACATATTCACATGTTCACATATTCACATATTCACATATTCACATATTCACATATTCACATACCCACATATTCACATATTCACATATTCATATATTCACATATTCACATATTCACATGTTCACATATTCACATATTCACATATTCACATATTCACATATTCACATACCCACATATTCACATATTCACATGTTCACATATTCAGATATTCACATATTCACATATTCACATGTCCACATATTCACATATTCACATATTCACATATTCACATATTCACATATTCACATATTCACATATTCACATATTCACATATTCACATGCTCACATATTCACATATTCACATATTCACTCACTAACGTATTCACATATGCACACATTCACACACTCATATATTCACATACTGACATATTCACATATGCACACATTCACACACTCATATATTCACATGCTGACATATTCACAAATTCACATATTCATATATTCACACACTCACATATTCACACCCTACCGTATTCACATACTGACATATTCACATATGCACACATTCACACGCTCATATATTCACATACTGACATACTCACATACTAACATGTTTCCCAATTCATAAACTTAAAAATTTTCAAAATATTATGCCATTCACCGTTTTTCCAACATTGTCCATTGAACTCATAAAACCTATTCACACGGTACCCGTATAACGTGTTACCAAAATTATTGACCGATATATATGCGATAGCTCCTTTATTACCGAATTACACGTCACTAATAACGTTTAGAGTGTAACGACAGGCGATGCATTACATAACGTCGTTACAGCTTAATGAGCTATCGCAAGAGCGTTACTGTTAATTTGCAGTTCATGTAATATTCGGACGAGCGCACATTTAAATCGAGTCCGTGTAATTACATGAAATCAGCGTGCAATCTGGGATACGCAAGCTGCTTCGCAGGATTATTTCCTTAGAAACCGTGCTCTGCCACTCTGCAGTCGCTAAGCAGGAAAATGAGGAACGAACCAAATATACAAGCTGCTTCAAAAAAGATGCATCATAATTGCAAAATTATGACGATAATTTAGAAAAGATTTAATGTATGACAGCATGGAAGATCAGGAGGGCTAGGTACGTACACGTACAGCCCGTTTCAGGAGAAATAGTAAATACTTTAAGAAATGGACTATGTAACAATTTTTATATAAACGTGTATCCGATTATCAATGTATGTGAAGTTTCAATGTTACCATAAGTGACCTTAAAAAATGTATTAAGGAAAAGCAAATGACTGATCGATCGCATTTATTGAATACTCGAATGATATAAGACACAAGAATTATTTACAACGGTTCAAAGTAATTGTTGAAAAATCCCAGCGTCGACTTCGATACACATTTTAGCTCTCTTCGCAGTGGTGCCTGCAGCTCTTCCGAGGTCGTCTCTGCGTTCTTTTATGAGGACAGCACTATTCATAATGTCAGCGACCAATTCGTTACTTGTGTTTATTTTTACTTTGTAAACTTCGCTTTTCATCCATCTCCGCAGACAAAAATCTGAGGCCTCGGGTCTGGAGACCTTGGTGGGCAATGAATTGGACTATTGGTTATGTAGCTGCAGCTTCGCACACATTGACAATCGAACACGTGTTTATTTGACAATTTTTTCTCGAAATACTGCTGCAATATTTGCAGAAGATACTGCTCCTGAAGTATTATGTTTCTTCTGCAACACCCTGTATTCTGTTACTTATGGAAGTAGTGTCACTTTAGGATTTGGGAGTTTGTCATTTCGAAAGCTTGATTTATGTATTTAGAATTTTGGGAATTTTAGTTGATCAAGGTGGTATTATTCCTCCCGAAGCACCCTGTGTACACCTTATTTGAGACACTCTATTCTTTAAAGACCAAGACTTCTCGAAGCCGGTTAAACTCGTCCTAGATAAGCAAGCCTCCATCGAAACAAGAAACACAATACAAAGGAAATAAGCGGAAGAAATCTATGAACGTCCGTCCCAGCATACTGAAACTTAAACGTTAAATTATTCCAGCGTCTTTCATCTTATGTGCAGATACCACCGACTGCAGAACTATCTCCTTCGTCTTTGTCTTTTAATTTCCTTCATTCCTCAACTTTAAGGTTGTTTTTAATAAGCTGCTGGAAGATAAACAATTGCTTTGGTTTTATGATTTATAATTATGATTTAAACTGTGAAATCACAGTTATTTCTATTAGATTTTCATGTAATATTATTACCTACCTTAATTATCACTCAGAAAATACGTTACTGTTCAAGGGTATATATCTTTCACCAACGTGATGATACCTAAATATCTTCACTTGCAAGAAGAAGTAAATAACAGACAAGTTATACAAGTGTAAAACAGGTTTTACTGGGTGTCTATAATAACAAACCGTGTTACAAGAATGTAACATAACATTAATAAAAATCGTGGAAATGTATGGTTAAGTGACATCCGCTAAGAATCTACATGAGATTTTATAGCCAGTAACCATCTGGTCTTGTTACTAACAAGTAGAAGTATAAAACACACTGTGCATTTATGTACTTCGTATCTAATACACGTCGCTATGAAATTTAACCGAAGGAAGAATATATGTTTCTATCTGTGAGAGAAATATGAAGCTACTTTGTGGAAGCTAAATTTTTACGATTAATAATTTAGAGGTTTAGGAAAATTTGAAGGGTGTTTGGAACGTGTTTCAGTACCAATTTTTATTCTAATTGATATTTTGAGAAAGTAAATTTTTCAATTTTCCCAATTCCAAATTTCCCAAATTCCAAATCTCCCAATTTCCAAATTTCCCAAATTCCAAATTTCCCAAATTTCAAATTTTCCAAATTCCAAATTTCCCAAATTCCAAATCTCCCAATTTTTCAAATTTCCCAATTTTCCAAGATCCCCAACTTCCAAATCTTCCAAATTCTAAATTTCCCAAATTCCAAATCTCCCAATTTCCAAATTTCCCAAATTCCAAATTTCCCAAATTCCAAATTTCCCAAATTCCAAATTTCCCAAATTCCAAATTTTCCAAATTCCAAATTTCCCAAATTCCAAATCTCCCAATTTTCCAAGATCCCCAAATTCCAAATCTCCCAATTTCCAAATTTCCCAAATTCCAAATTTTCCAAATTCCAAATCTTCCAAATTCCAAATCTCCCAAATTCCAAATTTCCCAAATTCCAAATTTCCCAAATTCCAAATTTCCCAAATTCCAAATTTCCCAAATTCCAAATTTCCCAATTTTCCAAGATCCCCAACTTCCAAATCTCCCAAATTCTAAATTTCCCAAATTCCAAATCTCCCAATTTCCAAATTTCCCAAATTCCAAATTTCCCAAATTCCAAATTTCCCAATTTTCCAAGATCCCTATTTTCCAAATCTCCCAAATTCTAAATTTCTCAAACTCCAAATCTCCCAATTTCCAAATTTCCCAAATTCCAAATCTCCCAATCTCCTAATTTCCCAATTACCTAAGTCCCTAATTTTTTATCAATACTTCCCATGCTCACAATTTTCCCTTAAAAGTACAAAATGATTTTACCTCTCAATTTGCAGAATCCAGCCCTTATAGCATAACCTAAAAATGAACGAACTACATACTCATCCATCAAATCAATTAATTAATATAAGATACATCATCAATGACTATAATTCAAGAAAAGAATTCCTTAATGATCAAAATTAGCGACTATTTAGCACTGTTCCTAATAACCTTGCATGTATCCCTTATCGATGCACCATCTCGTAGTATTATCGCTTATCTACGAAAGTCATCACATACGTAAAACGTGTTCCAGTATCCAATTCCGTTACCAATAATAGCACTCGTAATCGTCGATTCGGGGCCAATCGATTTCCAAGAAGACAAGACACCATCTCCGTTGCGATCTTCCTGACCCACCCTTTATCCATTTCTTCTTACAGTCTGCAATTTTATTCCAGTAACAACCGGGGTCCAGGTTTGTTGACCACCGGCGAAGGACGGAAAAGTCCCTCTATTTTTAGAAGCCTCAGGCTGCTTCTCGAAATCACCAACCTCCAATTCGACCACGGCTTCGAAAAGTGGGTGTCGATGTAACTTTTCTGCCGAAGATAAAGTAGTGGAAAAGCTTGCAGGGTGGAGTGGTAAAAGGAATAATAGATGTACTCTTTTGAAAAAGCAAGGGGTTCAACGAAGTTGGAGAAGCGGAGGTTATTTAGTAGACAAATTTGGGAAACTTTTAATTTTGGGATTTATAGACTTTTAGGTATTCACAATTTCTAATTTTGTTATTGTGATATACTGTAGTTTTTGTGTACTGAAGTATTCTATTTTTAGGGTTATTTAATTTAGTGCTGTAGGTTACAAATTTTTTAGTATTTGAATTTTTTAGCTTTTTTTGTGGTTTGGGATTCTAATTTTCTAATTTCCCAGATTTCCAATTTTCCAATTTCCAAATTTCCCATTCTGGTAATTTTCCAATTTCCCAATTTCGCGGATTTCCAATTTTCCAATTTCCCATTCTGCCAATTTCCCACTTTCGCAGATTTCCAATTTTCCAATTTCCCATTCTCCCAATATCCCATTCTTCCAATTTCCCATTCACCTAATGTCCCATTCTCCCAATTTCCCAAGTTTCCAATTTCCCAAATTTTCCAATTCCCCATTTTCCAAATTTCCAAATTTCCCATTCTGCCAATTTCCCAATTTCACAGATTTCCAATTTTCCAATTTCCCATTCTCCCGATTTCCCATTCTCCCAATTTCCCATTCTCCCAATTTCCCATTCTCTCACTTTCCCATTCTCCCAATATCCCATTCTTCCAATTTCCCATTCACCCAATGTCCCATTCTCTCAATTTCCCATTCTCCCAATTTCCCAATTTTCCAATTCCCCATTTTCCCATTTTCCATGTTTCCAAATTTCCAAATTTCCCAATTTTCCACTCGAATTTTTAGATACTCAAATATTCTAATTCCCAACTCCTAGAGCATACAAATTGTAAAATTTACAAATACATTCTTCATTTATCAAATACACAAATTGTCAAATTAACAAGTTCGCAACGTTAAAGCATTACAATTTTATAAAAAAATACCTAGAAATTTTTAAATGATACTTAATTCCCTTAATAACATTCTTTTTTCAATTTAAACGAATATGTATTAGTAAAGTTAAGTAGTAATAAGTTATGACACCAATAATGCCATATCAATAATTATACACAAGTTTTTCTCTCAGTACCCATTTGATCATGCTAAACACGAAATAACTATAAAATATTTCTGCAAACTGCTCTGCAATGAACAATAAAAAGCAAATGAAGTCGACTGCTTGTATAGTTTCTTTGTAGCTCCATAAATAATGCTGCATCACTTAATTTTCTTGCCTTAATATCACTGTTTCTTACAAGGAAACACACCTTACTATGCTTTGCCATAATTTTATTTATGCTATTCTTACAGTAAATTTTAAGTGAGTTCTTATAGTGAATTTTATAGTAGAAATATATATTCAAGAGACTTTTATTATAAATAATATATATAGCTCCAAAGTCACTAGATACAATTATTGCTCCATTACCACAAAAACGTAACCCGTTTCGGTACATGCCAGTCACAGTAACGAATGGTTAAATGTGGAAGAAAGAAGGCTATAAATTTGAAATAGAAATTTATCATGCGACCTTAAAGTGATAAAGGAGGGTCAGAGAAAAATTTCTGCTTTCTGAATATTAAAGTAATATCGATTATTCTATAAGAATTTGTTGCATTACATTTACGTTACATTGTAGGTTACATTATGTGCACACATTTATTTATGTGCAGTTATATTTTCCTTCAAATTGCACTTTTTTCAATTTTTCGAAACGAGCGAAACAAATATTTTATTACTATTAAATTATTAACTAAATGTACCACCTCTTAAATTAGCGTACTTAAAAATTACTCTACTCTTGCAGAATTTTATCAAATAATTATGTAGATGTTACACGAATACGCTTTCTAACCTAATACGTTATTAATGGAGAAGGGTTTTAAAAATGTAGCTTGAGAGAAAGGGTGACTTTTGCGACGTTCGTAAATAAATTTTTGGATAACTTTATACGAGGACTTTTAATAATTTCTTCTTCTGCTATTTTAACAAAGTTCGTGTTAATAAATTATACCATAATTTAGTTATTTATTATATATGGTAATTATAAATATAATATGCTTATTTATTATATATGATAATATAATTATAAGTATAATATAGTTAATAAAAATATGCAGAACTGTCATTTGACCACTTTGTACAATTTTAACATTAAAAAATATTGACAGTAAAATATCCCCTTGAAATTTCCCTAAAGATCCACTTAAATTCCATTTTCCCAAACAGTACTCTCAAAGAACAATCTTCAAGAGTTTTCTGTATCCAAATCCCTTTAAAAGAATTCGAAATTGAGCGAACGCTGTTAAATTTTACTTCCCCGTTTGGTTTGCTTTCAGGAAAGACGGAAGAGAAAAAATTCCCCTGTGGATTTTTCCAGCTGAAGTTTGGTAAACTTCGTCGAGAAGATGCCACCCTGTTCCACAAACTTTCACATGCAGAATGTTGATCTGGGGAAAAAATTTATGAAAGATTGATGATATTGTGATACTATCGTTTCTTAGAGTAATTTTAGGAAAAAATTATAAGTCTGTAACGATGATGAAAGTTATTATTGTTTAGTAGAATTGTTATTATTGTAGAATTGTCATTATAGCATGATTTTCAAGTCTGAAAACTTGAAGTACATAAACACAAGTATATTTTTAAAAAACATCATCGGTCTGAAAACTTGATAAGTACATTTTTAAAAAATATCTTCAGTCTGCAAACTAGATCTACGTAAACACAAGTATACTTTAAAAAGTATCTAAAGTCAGAAAACTTGAAGTACGTCATAAGTATGAAAATTAAAAACCCGTCAAAACATATGTCTACTTATCATCAAGAATCCCACACCGGTGTCCCGAACGCGTATCACCAAAAATTCCACATTCGAGAAGCCCGTAAACCCATTTGCAGCAATCCAATCTTCCAACCATTACATTTAAACACTCTCAGCGTTATACCATTAAATCAGCTCGAAAGTAGCTTAACCGTGATAAGAACATACTCCGGAGCGTCTCTCTCCGTGGCCGTAAAACGAAGAAATAAACGGATTTCCAAAGAGGATCGGTCCCCGAAACAGGTTTCGTTCGACTGATCCCGAAATCGAAGCCCGTCGTTGTCCGCAATCCTACAATTTTCGAGAGGAATGCAGCCACGTCTCATCCTCGTTTCTGCCGATGGTGTCCCGTTATATATACCATTGCCTTCAGGTTTGTCAGATCCACGCACGTATTCACCGGCACGACACGAAACGGTAGGAAAGCCGCGTAAGAAATCCAGCTTCTGTACTTTTGGCGCCGACATTAATTGCCGTCCCTGCTATACGGACAGTCTCATAAAAGCTGGCCAGTTGATCGCTCGGCCTTGCGAGAGTAAAATACGCTCGAAATACGCCACCCTCTGTGCAACGGTTCACCGAAGACTGTTTCGAGAGTTTCATGGTGAAGTGCCCGTTCTGCGCTCCAACGGACTGTAATTTTACGAAATATTATTTTTCATACTCTGCGTGATTCTTGAACTAGGAATTTGGTTTAGACATGGTTTGTATGTACACTGAAGTATTCGTGATGACATTCATTGGAAGAGTGCTCCTTATGAGTGATTCAGTTTTGAGGAATGATTAACTTAACAATTGCGGTGATGTGTGGCATAAGATGATAGTATAATAATATAAGCGATGTGCTAATATGATAAGTGATGTAAGAACACAATAACAATTTAATAGTTCACCCCAAAACTGTGTAAATTAACTGTGATTAACGTTAAAAGAATAAGTGATTTTTTCTCTGCGAGATTTACTGGATCGATAGCGTGACGAGGGACAGTGTCGAGCAATAGGGGTTGATATTGAAACTGTTTTTGTTTAACGTGTGAGCCACCAGTAGTGGCATTTACCGGAAGCTTAATTAATCAAGAGACTCCGATGTAACGGTGTGATCGATATTTTATCGGTGAAACATATAAAATGTCCAGTTAAAAGTATTCAACCGGAAATTTACTTGGAGTTCACAAACTGTCATCAGCATTAGTATCCTTTTTGTCCCGCCTTAAAACGCCATTTCGCTTAACTCAAAAAAGATACTCAAGTTTCCGCACTTTAAGAACAAAACGATTCGTCATGTGCGCTAAACCTTGGACCTTTACTCGATTACGCCTTGAGAATTGTCATCTCACGACTTGTATGTTTTCCTGAAAAAGCGAATAGCCATGATTCATCAAACGTTCGGTAGAGATATCAGGCAGGGAACGCGGAAGAGAGTGACCTGACGAAAAAAGGAACCTTGACCGTTTACTTCAGTCGGCCGTGAATTTACATGAGGATCAATGTCGACGATTCCCGTTTTGCTTCTGTCGCTCATGATGCTGTCGCTATCGGAAGCCGAGGAAATGATGGATCCCTTTGCTCTGATACGACAGACGCTCAAATATTGGTTCAAGATCTACAAGATATACCACGAAGAGGTAGCTCTCGGTTACTGCTGGGCCGAATACTTTCTGCGGCTCGAGAGCATGCAGAATGTGTCGATGTCACGTTTCCTGGAACGCGGTTCAGAGGTCACAAACAGCGGCAATCTTGGCGAAAAGAAATACACGTTTTTCAGGAATGGTAGGTCTACGCTAGACAGTAAAGAACACGTCCGCGACGAACGTTCTTATGGAATATACTCCAAGGAAGAAGTGGCTTTGAGGACCTCGAGTGTGGTCAAGAAACTGGATACAATTCGGGTGCGTGATTGGGGATCGATAAACAATAGTCGGTCTTCCAAAGCGAACTCTTTATTTCTTCCGAGGAACGGATTTAAAAAAAATCCTCCTAAATTATCTTCGAAAGGTCAAGGTTCTCCGGAATCATTTTTATTCAAATTTTTCCGACCGCAGCGGAAATCATTCGCCAGTTCGCTCGCTATCGAAAGGATCGCGGAAGATAACAAAGATGAAAACGATTCTGTGAGGAACTCGAATCTTAAATCCCGAAGAGTAGAACGATCGAGTAGCTCCGAGAATCTACGTGGCAAACGTGACGTAAATGATCAGATAGGCTTCGTTTGGCCCGCGAGGATCAGGCAGCAATCTCCTTCGATGTACGGCGTTTGGAAAACTGAATCACGTTCATCGAGGAACGTACTGGGGAAAAATCGATTATGGAACGACGGTATTCGTTCGGGGTACACAAATGTGAACGCTCGAAATATAGGAGCATTGTCCGTAATTCCTGGAGAAATAGTTAATGCGGGGCAATTTATCACTATCCGTCGTGCGAAGGATCCATCACCGAAGAAAAAGAAACGAAGCGAAGAGAAACAATTGCCAGGCACGAGCGATAATCGGTATCGAAGAAACGATTTCCAGAAGTCAGAAATAAGAGGAAACGATCCTTATATCAATTATCCAGAATTTCTGAAGTACGACAGCTGCACGTGGGGTCAATCGTCCTGGAAGGAAGGAGCTTGGAACCTTCAGCCGCGTGGAGTCGCGAATATTTTCCTGACGTTCTTCCAAGTCCGTGAAACCTTCATGGGGTTTCTTAGAACCTTGGGATTCTTCGTACAAGTGGGCAGGGAACTGATAGATTACGTGGAGTCCAACTCCGCGCTAGCCTGCACCAAGGACTACTTGTGGAACAAGGCTGTTCAGTGGATTGATTCTTGAATCGGAGATTAGGTAAGATTAGTCAAACTGAAGTTTCGGGCAAGTTAAATCGTTTGAGAGTCGAGTGCGTGTTCAGATTAAGTTCTTTGTCCAGGTAAGACAGTTTAGGTGCAGTCCGAAATCTGGCGCTAGACTGTAACGAGGACTGCTTCGAGGACTGTTCGGATTCTTGAATTAAGTGCTTGAGATTAGGTGTGATTAGAAGTTTGATTTCAAATTTGTTCAGTGAAGGAGGTAATGTTGGAACAGCTAGGATAGCTACTTTTCAATTTAATCACTTTAGTCAGTTTTATTCAAATTATTTAGTTAGTGAAACATTTTTTTTGTGGATGAAAGTGAATTGTTATTGAATTTCAAGTTAAAGAGGAAGTCTTCAAATATTAATTTTTAATTATAAAAATATGTTATTATAAAATTAGGACTTCATGAATGACTGTTATAAATTAAAAATTATTTTTAGTTACAAATAACCATTATTGATTATTAAAATTTTATTTTTATTATTGATAACGATCAGTAACAATTATTATTGATAACCGTACTGATACCCATAATTGATTATTAAAATTTTATTTTGATTACCGATAACGATTAGCAAAAATTTGTTCTAATTATATTTTGTATAGTATTACATTTAAGTATTATTTTTTGATGGTACTGCAAATGAATATCTTAGTATTTGAATTGATAGTATTAAATTATATTTATATTTTGTTACTGCGTGTATTAAGTTTGGCATTACATTAATATTTTCTATTTTTGTAAGTACATTACAATTGACATATTGTTATTATTTATTTATATATTTATCTGATGAAAATATTATATTTTTCGTCCTTCAATGTGGTCAGTAATTTCTGTCTTTTCAGACAGAACTAACTTTAAATCTATTTGTTACATTATTTATTACTGATATTTAATAAAGTTATGTTGTGTACTTGTTTAATGTACGATGTATTTTAATAACCTAAAATTAAGATGATATTCAACATAGGTATACAGTAGATAATTTTGATAATATAGATAATATACATATAGATCTGAAAATATAGAACTTGAAATTTTCAAAAACACACCAAAATACGAACACACATGTTTCTATAGCACTACAGAAATTAGGCTATATTCCAGTAGGTATTATAGCCTTTAAAGGAAACAACTGCTCCGAATAATTTTGCACCAGCTTCGAATGGAATCTACCGAAGAACAGCATTTTTTAGTCCTTTTTGAAGGAACCTGGCAGACTATCTTCTCACTCCAGCTACTGACCTGGGCGGAGCTAGCTACTTGTCTGGCTACATGTCTGGCGACTTGCCTAGTCTGATCACGTCTTAACTAAAAGTGTCAAGTATCTCCTAACATAGTTTTTACTACTCCTATTTTCATGCAAAAAAGACATTAGTGGGTATTTTATATTTGGTTGTATTATATATTGCAGATGAGGAACATGTTTATTTATTTTTGTTAACATTTTGATAAACGTTTATGAATATAAATACTGTAGTAATAGTTTAACACTTTTATTGCTTACTTAATATTTTTAATGTTTTAGTTAATTTTATTTAAGGTTTTTAATATTGAAGTTCAACAAACTTTAATATTAATTTTCTTTACCTTACTTTTACTTGGTTTATCAAATGTTAATACAATTAAGAAAATTTATAAAATTTAGATGACGCATGTTATTTTGACATATAAACCTAGTGTTACAGAATGAAATTTAAGAGTCAAGAAAAGTCAAGAGTTAAGATTGCAAATATATTACCAAACTTGTTAAATATTAAAATAGGATGATAAATAACATTAAAGTAACATTGTCGTAATTTATGCATGAGAGAAGTAACTATATTTTGAGATTCACCCTAACCTCTATCTCTATACCAGTTGAGCCCATCTGTTAATCTCCATGACAGTCGATGTGTTCATGCGTTATCCATCCAGTAGACAGAATAGTACCAGTCATTGTCAGTCACAGTGATCTATCCTCCGAAATGGTTCTCGTTGCCTAACAATCATTCTACAATAAGACGAAAATTCTCAAATACCTTCCTAAATTTGCAAGGTGTTACGTTAATATTTTCTTTCAATTACATTTCATTCCTTTCGAGAAGAATATTAACATATGTTAATAATGCTATGTGTGACGTATCATGTCAGTAGCTAATCATTAGTACAGACCTCCTAATTTTAAAAACATGAAAAATGCTTAAAATTTATAGTGCTCTAATGGACCATGAACATCTGCAACCGAACGATCGCTTCAGAAAGTGTATCCAAAGCTCAATTAACTCCGTGAATTCTCCAACATCGACTAATTGCCGGCGATCGCACGCGACCTCGCAAAAAGAAGCTCTCTAAGATTCCGGAAATTCATCAGCCCGTCGTGTACCGACGTTCTATATAAACGCGGTCGTGTAAACGAAAATCTCTGTAAGATCAAGGCTGAATACGAGGACAAACGAGGAGGGCTACCGTCGAAATAAACGCGTTCCTCGTGCAGCTCGTTCATATAAAGCTTACGCTGCGTTTAATCAACGTGTCGTTTCGTCTCCTTCTATGTACGAGACAATGTCAACAAGTCTTTCGAGAGTAAAAAAGCAAAGGGTGCCGTACTTGTTTCACGCGAGGTCTACATAAATGATCGTTCCTATTTCCTTGCCCTTATCATTCCGCCTTTCAACCATCTTCTTGTCGCTTTGATGCCTCGACCCTCTGTGTTTGATCTTCCTCGAGACCATTCAGGATTTTCAATCCTTTCAGCCGTACAACCTCTTCGCTATTCAACCGTTGATGAAACGGCTCGTCGATACATTTAACGAACACGGT
The DNA here is from genome assembly GCF_050947335.1 of Megachile rotundata. Taxonomy (NCBI): domain Eukaryota; kingdom Metazoa; phylum Arthropoda; class Insecta; order Hymenoptera; family Megachilidae; genus Megachile; species Megachile rotundata. The sequence goes on from NC_134991.1 coordinate 14,632,556, forward strand.
TAAAGGTCAAGTATACTAACTCGGGCCCTCGTGCCAGGAAAGGGCCTTTTTCATTCTGTGTTGCAGGAGCAGCTGTCATGTGACGTTGTTAACAAAATTTTATTCTTTACATATTTTTGATAAATATCTGCAGCAATACAAGACTAACAAGAACTAATTCAGAGTTCCTTATGAGGTCCTCGAAGTCAACGAAATGTTCGACTCTCGATATTGAGTATTTATTTACATCTTCGATAATTGTGAAAGAACAAGCTTCCTGGCTGCTCTTTTTAGTTTAATGGAAATGGAGAACCTGCCTTGAGATAATTATTCGTGGACGACGATTCCTCAAGGACTTCTTGTTATACGAAAGGTACTTGGTGCACTCTGGAGTCTCGATTTCAAGCTTGGAATATTACTTTATTAAAATAAGTTCCTATTGTATTTATTTCGGATAGGTTGTGTAACTTGGGGCTATTTGAGCAATTAGGGTAAAATTGTTTTTAGTATTAGAGTAGGGGTAAATGCTACTACTGTGTATGTTTACTTGTAATACGCTTTCTGTCTGTTTATTTCCAATGTATTTAACACTAGGTTTATTTAACACTAATTTATTTAACACTAGGTTCACGAACATTTCTTATATACCGATCTCTACGATTTAGTCATAACCTATCTCTTCCTACATCCGCAATTTTACGAATCTGAAAATTTCCCAGTTCAACGCCAGGTTCCAACCGCGACACAGAAGTTTCTTTGTCTCCCCCCAAGAATTCCATTTCCGATGTTTCGCGCCAATCGTTGAAATTCCTCGCTAGGGACTCGAAAAGCATCGCTACTCGAAAGGGCAACAGAGAGCAAGGAAGGAAAGATAAAGATGGCTGCGGCAACAGGTGGCATCAAAAATTCATTCGCGATGCTCACTATCGACTACAACAGACACCTGTTTCTAGGGAATCGATTGCCCCTCTTAATTCTAACCTCAAACCGTCCATGGCATCCCGCGTTATCGCAGACTCATTTACCGAAGCCTGTCGTGGCAAACTGTCCGGCGATTCTTCTTCGAGAACGTTTGATATTAACTGATCGAACGATCGAAATGCTTAGTTAGGGTTAACGAATGGAAGGGTTAACGATTACTGCTCGATTTTACGACACCTTTACGACACTTCTGGTACTGGACTAGCTATTAATCTTCACAGGCAAATGGTCCTCCTGTATCGGGAGCTTTTCTGATGGTTGACGCTCATTAATTTGAGGGTCGAGGACTGTGAGGATGATTGGTAGCAACTCTAATGGGAAATTAATAAGCAATCTTTTTTGGTTAAGCAAGAAGAGTTAGTCGGTTTCGAAAAATGGAAGAAAATTGATGTTCAGAATCAGAATTTTGATGTTAAGAATTTTAGTATGGTTCTTCACTTAAGATTACAGTAATATTTCACTTAAAATTACAAATAAAAAGAAAAGATACAGAAACAGTACAATATATCAACATTAATTTGTCTGCAGATTTCAAGAATAACAAACTTTGATAATTTAAAATAAGGAACTAGTCATTTTTATCAATCTCCCAACTTCCTAAACTCCCATCTTCCTAAATACCTAAATTCCTAAATTCCCCGATTCCTAAATTCCCAAATCCCTAAATCCCCAACTTCCTAATTTCCCATCTTCCTAAATTCCCCGATCTCTAAATTCCCACTTCCTAAATTCCCAAATTCCTAAATCCCCAACTTCCTAATTTCCCATCTTCCTAAGTTCCCAAATTCCTAAATTCCCAAATTCCTAAATTCCCAAATTCCTAAATTCCCAAATTCCTAAATTCCCATCTTCCTAAATTCCCAAATTCCTAAATTCTCAAATTCCTAAATTCCCAACTTCCTAAACTCCCAAATCCCTAAATTCCCAAATTCCTAAATTCCCCGATCCCTAAATTCCCACTTCCCAAATTCCCAAATCCCTAAATCCCCAACTTTCTAAAATCCCAAATTCCTAATTTCCCATCTTCCTAAATTCCCAAATTCCTAAATTCCCATTTCCTAAATTCCCAAATTCCTAAATCCCCAACTTCCTAATTTCCCATCTTCCTAAATTCCCACCTTCCTAAATTCCCACCTTCCTAAATTCCCAACTTTCTAATTTCCCATCTTTCTAAAATCCCAAATTCCTAAATTCCCCAATCCCTAAATTCCCACTTCCTAAATTCCCAATCCCTAATATTCTGAATAATTTCAATGTATAAAACAGAAAATCAGAGACCTAAAGTGGTCTCAGAGGTCCATCATCATTTCTGCTCATCCACACTCGCATTCGGTACATTCAATCCTCCGGACAGAAAAAGAATACATACAGAGTAAATATGTACAGCGTGAACACGTAAGGGTCGTTCATGAACTTGCATACAGGGTGCGATTCATTATTAAGAAGCTCTTAAAGAGCGTCTTAGAACGGTTCAGTGCACCCCATCCTCGTCAAGTTTCGCCATAGAAACAGAAACGCTTTGGTGTCTTCTGAAGGAACCACACTTATTTCCGGTCCTCTTTCAAGCCTGTTTCACGTGTTCTATTCACGATGAGCGACACTATCGCGGCTGAAATTTCACCAAGACCGTCCTTTTAAATATGCAATTCTTAATCACGCGGCTGGCATACAACGTCGAATGAAGAAAAATAACCTCGTCCCTTTTTACAAACTTGTGTCAACCTTCCATCTCGTCCTTTCATGTATTGTGTACCTAACTCTTGTCGGACGAATGAGTCTTCACGAGAGATTGTGGATTCTTTCGGGGATCCGAATAATTAGTCCTGTGTTCAAAGGAACGGCAAGTAAGTAGGACGTGGGAGATTGGTCCGCAATGTTTACGATTGGAAATGATTTTACTAATGTGTGATTTATTTTAATGAAGTTCTGGACGATTGTGGCACTATGACGGGGTAGTATGTATCTTATAATTGTTATTTGTACTTGGTTTTAAAGAATCAACCCTTTTATACGAGCTAGCAAAAAATGTTTGAAACAATGCTTAATCTACCAAATCTACCAAATTTAGGAATTTGGTAATTTAGGAAGATGGGAAATACGATGATAAATTGCACGATAAATGTCATAACTATACAATTAATACTACAACAAATCCACATGCAATAAAAAAAATCACAGTTATAAACAACTACCCTGTACAATTAAAGTTACAAATAATAATCAGACAAATATTATACAACAAATGAAATTAAATATATTTATATGCTTGTGAAATGTCTCCTTTAGAAAGAACGACTTAAAAGTATTACATATGGGTTGGTCAGTAGCAAATGCTAAGGCAGCATCTTTCTACTATTGCCAGTGGTGACGTACGCATTTCTCAGAAAAAAGTGGGCCACACCGCGCCATTTCGAAGATGTTGGCTGCCATTCATGATCCTGTGTGCTTTGAATGCTATGCTTGCAGTATTTTACGTTCCCGGGAACTTTTCGAGATATTAGATTGTAATAACGTATATTCTGAAAATATCCATCTTATAATGTAAACGGACAAGGTTCTTATATATATTCCTTATTATATTAAAATATTTTGAAGCTTTGCAGATATTATTTTGTATTTCCTACTTCTGTCGATGTTCTGTTACGCAAATTTCAATGAAATCATTTTAAAAATTTCTAATTGTTATAAATTACAAAGTTTCTTTCTTCATCTTTAGTAATAATTTTGAACTTTAATATGTGATTGAACAGTACGTATTAATTGTACGAAAGATGCAGTTATTTTTATTTTCACATTCTTAGTGGATGAACAGTTCCGTCCGCCATTTTATGTTCCTGTACTACTTGTTCCTTTTACTTCTTACGATAAAACATATGAAACTAAACATTAGCTTGTATTTTTTAAAATATTTCGAATCAGAAAAACAAATTTCTCTCAAACATAATTTTCCTTCAAATAAGTTCTTTCCTTGAATAAATTTTTATTTTAATTGGAAAAGAGATGTGCATTTAGGTACGCATCATAACATGACCTTAAATATACTTTGGTCTCTGAAGTCATGACTCGTATTTCAATGCGCACTCGTGTCAACTACATACGCAGTAGAAAGCATATGTACATTCATATGAAACAACATGAGTGACCTTAAAGCAGGGAAAATCAGGAAAATGTCATTTACAAGAAAATCTGACTTCCTTTGAAATCATTTAAATTACGGAACTTTCCTCGTACGACCACAGAAAAGATAATTAGGTGACCTCTTTTACATGACTTACCTTGTTTGTATAAAAAAAGGGTTGTATTAAGCTTCGAGTTGTATTCAAGTTGATAACATATTTATAATAATTATTACTGTGTATGTATGTTTTATTTATATTTACTAGCTGTTTATTTAAATTTCATTTTTGAACTGTTTTTAACAAAATCTTGTTTCTTTTAATTTTATTTTAGAGACTTAAGTAGGAGCTTCTTCAAGGTTATACCTTTTAATATCCTCGCAAGAATGCACGTTATTTTTAATAACAAAATAGAAGCTTGATTTACACATGTTCCGAATAAAAAATTTCCTCGTACCTAAACACAAAAAGGTTCTCATAATTCATGCTCACATGGTTCCTGCTACGGTCTATTTTTATTCATATCCAGAAAATAAAAAATTGACTGTCAAAGCATGCCTTTTGCGAACACGAGTATATGGAAATGATTTGCATTGTTTTCGTACTGCAGAATGAATTCTGAACAAAAAAATACCTTCGCCATTTATTATTGATTTATATTGCTTACAAATATCCCTGTGAATACATCGATAATTAAAACGTGGACGATATTAATTGTGTATTTTTATATATATTTTTGTTTGCAATTTTATTTATTTTCCGTCATGAATGATTCATCAATTATGGAACTTTTATGGAAATTTTGAAAGTTGAAAGTTGAAAATTTTTAGATTTGTTAATTGCAAAATTTATGAATTTGTAAATTGTAAAATTTTCTATTTTTCACGGTATTGGATTCTCAAAATGTATTAAGAGATTTATAAAACATTAGACTTATGGATTCTTAAATTTTCAGTTTTGAGAATTCCAGACTTTCTAAATTCCTGGGTTCCTAAATTCCCAAATTCTTAAATTCTCAAATTTCTGAAGTCCCATAATTCTAAATTCCCAACTTCCTAATTTCCCATCTTCCTAAATTCCCCGATCCCTAAATTCCCACTTCCTAAATTCCCAAATCCCTAAAACCCCAACTTCCTAATTTCCCATCTTCCTAAATTCCCAAATTCCTAAATTCCCACCTTCCTAAATTCCCAAATTCCTAAACTCCCATCTTCCTAAATTCCCATCTTCCTAAATTCCCAAATTCCTAAATTCCCATCTACCTAAATTCCCATCTTCCTAAATTCCCATCTTCCTAAATTCCCATCTTCCTAAATTCCAAAATTCCTAAATTCCCACCTTCCTAAATTCCCACTTCCTAAATTCCCAAATACCTAAATCCCCAACTTCCTAATTTCCCATCTTCCTAAATTCCCACCTTCCTAAATTCCCATCTTCCTAAATTCCCATCTTCCTAAATTCCCATCTTCCTAAATTCCAAAATTCCTAAATTCCCACCTTCCTAAATTCCCAAATTCCTAAACTCCCATCTTCCTAAATTCCCACCTTCCTAAATCCCCACCTTCCTAAATCCCCACCTTCCTAAATTCCCACCTTCCTAAACTCCCATCTCCCTAAACAAACCCAAATACTTAATTAACATTCCCACGTTTCAAAATTACTTTCTCACAAAATTTTACATTACTCGATCCTTTCAATTTACGGTATTTAACATGAACGTAAACTAGTTCGACCATATAATTAAAGTAGCTAAAAGAGATCGAATTTCGCCAAATCCCTATTAGCAAGCAAAACAACTACAACCCACTGTAATCCTTCTTTAAATCCACCTAAACTCTAATTCCTATTATTCGAACTAATAATTTATCGCTAAAACGTGTCCCTCGCAAATTAAATCCAAAAAATCAATAACAATCTCAGCGTAAAAAGAAATCACGACTCCCGTGAAATAAATTTCTGCATTCTAATGAAATCCATCCACAACGTAGCTCGTCCTAAACGAAAAAAGAGAGGAAGAAGTCAATCGATTGAACGTATCTCGATTAACTGCTCGATGAGCTCCGGAATTTAATAGCGGCAGCTAGCGTGACGGTGCCGCGAAAGAAAAAGATCAAAAGCTGGAGCAACGGATATGAGAATCTCTCGATGAAGAATGGCGGAAAATAATATGGTTATCGAGAATTCCATAGATCTGGAACAACCCATGAGCACGACACGAGCGTTAAGGCTCTTCTCGTTGAAAGGTGGAGGGCCTCGCTACGAGGAACGTGTCTGAGAACAAAGGGGGTGTTTCTCGGCAAATGGGGTGACGAGTAGACGACAAAGCGTAATACGCCGGGCAAAATCGAGAGAGAACCTTACACGATGGAGCTTGCTGATACGGTTAATACCATGCGACACAGAGGAATGCGATTTTCCTCGAGACGAGAAGCCTGGGAAACAGCTATCTCGAAGATGACGAGGCCGTAAGAGGTGAAGACGAATGATAACTCGATAGAATGAGCGCGTACAAGTGAGTGACGTGCCCCGTGTAACTAATTAGATTACGATTTCATTTGCATAATTACTGCGCTATCTATTGTTTCCATTCGCCGATGTGTCTAATGGATTTCTGCCGCGATGCGTTCGACAATCGCGCCCTTTCCAATAAAATTACAAGGATCACGCTACAACTAGACTTGTATTTCCTTTAGATTCGGATTTTCAGAATCAAGGAATGCATAATTTTAACACTACGTTTACATCAATTGCATAAATTAATATTTTCAGAAATTTCATCCGATATTAAACAATTTCTAATTATTTGTACGTTTATGTTTGCAAGCTTAAAGTTCCAGCTCATTCCATAAATGCCCCATTGAATTTAAGTCCAGCAACTACGAAGGGCAGTTTAAAACTTTCTCAATTACATGGCCAACCTCGTTATCTTTTAGTCAAGCGCAGGAATTCGTTCAAATTGAATAAATTTTGCGAAGTTTTTGCTATGAAAATTGATTGGACATCTTAGATGAATCGGTTCGAAAATATCAGAACTGACGTCCATGCTGGATCTTACTAGTTATTCAAAAACTGAATAAAATTGTGCTCAAACAAATTTTACTTTTATGTAAATTTTAGTATTAAAATTAGTGTTATGAATTTTAGTATTATAATTGGAACAAAAACTTCTAATTATTTTATGAAAAGCAAACTATTACAATTTAATAGTACATGATAGTCTACAGATGATCAATAATGATTAACCTAAAAATTCTCCCTAACCTTACCTTACCTTACCTTACCTGACCTAATCTAACCTTCAACATACATTTAACAATTAACACAAAAACTAATATAATAAAGTTTCCATTAAATCCATAACGTGTGTCCCTAAAATACAACAAAACTTCATTGCAAAAAAATAACGAGTTAATATAATAAAGAGTATAACAGTACTATTTACATGAAATCGTTATGGCATCGAGGTAGCCACCTGTTGTGGTGACATGCGCCGAATTGAGCTTCAGGACTATGCTCTACCTGTTCGTTCTCGTCAAACAAACCGTTTGCACAGTGTTAATTAACCATTTCACCGCTCGCCACTACCCTCACAATCATTTGAACCGTTCGCAATGGAAATACAATTACCCTTGAAAAACTCCGTGCCTCTCCGCCGAATTATTTGTCTTCATAATTGACGGAGTTAGGAAGCTGGCAAGTAAAGCAATTTATGTATTTCCTAGATAGCTGAATCCTTTGTTCCGACTCTGTTTCATTCCACGATCTGCGCAATGCGATGAAAGGTTAATTAACTTGGCTTTGTACTAATGATTTTAAAGCGTTACCGAATATTCAAGTTGGAGGGGTTTAAATGTTGCTGGTATAAGATTGGTCCTAATACCGTTTGCTGATAATAGCTAACATTCTTGCAGTTTTAGGGATTTTTGGGGATTTGATAATTTCAGAATATGGGAATCTTAAGATCTCAAATTTCCAAGGAAATTTGGCAAGATAGACATTTTAGAATTTACAGGCTTTGAGATGTGAAAAGTTTGGAATTTAGGAATCTTAAGATTTTACAATCTTAGGATCTTGGAATTTACTGCTAATTGGGATTAGCAATCCAAAAATTTGAGAATTAAAAACTTTCAGAATTTGAAAATGAAAACATTTGGAATCTCAAAAAGCCAACCATAAAAATATGAAAATTTGTGAAATAAATAATTAACTTATTTCATGGAACGCTCTTGAACCAATGTAATATTTTCCAAATATAAAATCAGTAAAGTTTTATTATACTTCTGATTTACTACTTTCATGTTTGTACTAGTTTATTCTTTCTCTTCATTGTTCCTTACAGCTTGCTTTTGTTTCATTCTCCTACTGCCTCAATTTCTGCCATTTGTTCTTCCCTTGTATTCTTATTTCTTAGTTCTTTGTGACTTGATTTACACTTTGCTTTTGTTCTTCACGCCCTCACTATTTGTTTTCTTGGTCTTTCTTTATTAACATTTCTATTTTACTTCTCTTTGAAATAACTACATAGTCATTTTTATTCCTTTTGTATCTACACATTCTCATTTATTATATTTGTACATATACTCTATTTTCATTTTCCTCCTATTTTTTGCTATTACTCTTACTGTTAATTTACTTTATATATCTCTTCAACTGTATTCTGTTAGTTTTTGATAATTTTGTAAATTGCTTTACCTCACTATTCTTATTTTATTTATTTTCCACTCTCTTAGCTTTAGAAAATTCACTTTCTTGTAGTACAGGTTCTTCTTTCTTTTTAACATTTTAAGTGCTTTTATTTCTTCCTCTATCTTTAGCTCTTCTTACAGAGATACGCTTATACCTGCTCTTCTTTATTTCTTTTCTTTTTTCAGCATTTGCTACTTCTTCCTGTAGTATTCTTTTCTAACCCTGTCATGCTATTTCCTTTTTTTTTCCTTCGGCTTATCTATTTCCTCCAGTTTCTCTCTTATAGTTGAATTTCTCCTACTTTTGTCCATTACTCTTTTATTTTATGAAATGCACTATCGCATTATTTCTCTACATTAGAAAGTAATTTCATTATATTACAAAGTAACAGTACTCAACAAATAAAGCACAGTTTTAACTTTAACCAATCTGTCCTATACTTCCATCACAGATGTCGCCACTCTAGAAAATCAGAACCAAACAAAAGCTTCACATAAAATATGAATAACAAAACATACAAGTTATCGTCAACGAGGATACAATTTATTAAAATTCTGTGTACAATATAAAAACGATTCGTAAGGATTAAAACCATCTGACAAAAGGTAGCCTTCCGAGTGTGGTTCCTCTTTTTCACCATAAAATTCGAGCACCACACATCCGTCCTTAGTCGTGTTTTCCGATATTGAGTCCTTTTTCATTCAACCAGGAGGGCTCAATGACAGACAAACCACGAAGATAACATCTTCCAGTGGCTACGACCTCCGTGAACAATACCAACGGTGGCTTCGTACCATGTAACGTCGACGAAGGATGTATTGCTACGGGCTGCTTCGAGCTCACCTACACAGACACACAATTCAATTACTCCAAAATTCTCGTTACACAGTCAACGGCTGAAAACTTACTTAAACTGCGCCCTATACTCGGGGAACTTGTTTAAGCTTCAAATTCCTGGCAGGACGGACAAATAATACTAACTAAACCGGTGAAAAAAGTTACCCCTAATTGTGTAAAGTTTTTAATCTGACTTCTTGTTTTTCTTTGGCGAATTAGATACTCGTCATGAACTTCGCTCGTGCGAATGCGATTAACTTCGTTTTTTCACGTTGTTTGCATCTTCGTTATTTGAATTGAGTAAAACAGTTGTTCTGTATAATTCAGTAGACATTTTTTAGTTTAAGAATTAATTATAAATATTGAGTGAATAATTTTTTATAATTCAACAACTAAGTGAAGCAAATTAATATTAAAATTTCAACATTTTTGATAAAATTACTTGAAGCAAATAATATTCTATAAGAATATGACCATATTTTTTTTTAATTTAAACCCTTGACGGCCCTCAATGAGAAAATGCAAAAAAAGAATTTGACTAAATTTTTCGACATTTCGTAACAAATTGATGGAATTAAAAAAAATATTTTATAATAGCCCAATCCTTCGTGAATAAAACAAAAAAGAATGTAGCTAAATTGGTTGAGTAGTTTCTGAGAAAAAAATTCGTAAGTGAAGCCTGTTTATAAATTAATACAGGGTGTGTCACAACTAGTGTTCTTCTGACTGGTTTTCCTTAAAATTTTTCGTTATTATAAAACAAATAGACCAATCCACAAAAAATATCTTATACCAACCCAATCCTTCGTGAATAAAACAAAAAAGAATGTAGCTAAATTGGTTGAGTAGTTTCTGAGAAAAAAATTCGTAAGTGAAGTCTACTTTTTGACAAAAATTGCAAACTTTGAAAGCTTGTTATTTTTTAACAAATTCGAAACCGGCAAAATGATGACTTAAACCCCCCCTAATTTCGCGTGGACTACAACATATTACGATTGGAGCAAAATCGCAGATGGCGAAGTTGGAATTTTAACAACAGACTTCGTGAGTGGAATAGTTCAAGGACTTCGAGATTGAAGATGGTTGTAACAATTACAAAAGGGTGAACACTGACTGTAACATAATTGTGATCCCTCTGCAATTCCGCCAGATTGTCGTAGAGACCCTCGAGAAGCGCTTTCCTCAATTGCTCCGTATTCGCAGCGCAACTCGCCTTCTCCAAATTCGCGCGTTCCGCCAATGCGGCGAGTTGCTGTCGCACCTCCACGGCATACTCCAGATTTCTATGATGCAGAAAGTTCTCGTGACACCAGACCTTCTTCTGCTTCGTGTTCATGTATGCACGGAAAACGTTCAGCAACGTGACGTGATCTCCCTCGGGTGAAGCGAATCTGGAACGAACGAAACAGACTGGCGACGTTGCACGTAACAAAGTGCAAGTATCGATCACCCTTCGAGACTGTTTGACGTTTAAAAGAATACAGCCTGCTCTACATTCGTGAATTTTTTAAACTATTCCTCGCCATACAAACTTTCTCTCTTAACATTTTCATAAACCTTTATTTCGTTTAGGAGGAATCTTTTAAACTGTGCTACTATTATCTTCATAACTCAACATTTTGGTCTTGCAAGGTTTTTGTCCTGTCTTTTAAATTTTACTTCTGTTCGCATTTGCAACTGTCTGTGTTATTAAGCTTCTTACCCTACGAATTTTATTTGGATTCTGTAAAACTGCTTCCACACATTTATTTCGTTTACTCTTCTATATTCAGGAATTTTTTAAACTGTGCTACTATTATCTTCATAACTCAACATTTTGATCTTGCAAGGTTTTTATCCTGTCTTTTAAATTTTACCTCTGTTCGCATTTGCAACTATCTGTGTTATTAAGCTTCTTACCCTACGAATTTTGTTTGGACTCTGTAAAACTGCTTCAAAGGTTCACCAATATAATCGTTTAAAAAATGATTCCACAGCTAATCTTCATTCGTGTCGAAATCGTTTCTTCAAAAATCGTTTGGCGAATTAAAAACAAACTTTGTTAAAAATTGAGTACTATAGACTATAAAAGGAGATTAAGAAGTTGAGGAAGTATAGCGGTAGACTCAAGGAAGTAGTGAAACTAAGAATTTTGAAAGGAAGTGAATAAAATCGATACCTCGATCTGGCGACGTAAGCTTGCTGTCTTTTGGCAGGTGGATCGGTGAAAACAGACTCTCCTGATAATAACGAAACGACTGTGAGAGCTTCTTCGAGGCACTGATATTCGACGGAAGCCAGAATCACCTTGGTGAACCGTGGATCCAATGGGAATAAAGACATTGTCCTGCCGAGCGTAGTCAGCTGCGGCGGAGAACCTATTCGCGTGAAAATCAAATGAGAAACTTTGATCTGACATGGTAATACCGATAGAACAGAAACTGGCAGGAAAATAACGGCCGAATGTTCTCAATGGTTTCAGACAAAAATTCGGTTCCTTTTCTACTTACTATACAATTATACTTCTCTTGCTTTAATAAATAAAATTTGAAAAAATAATATTGCAATTGTCATTTTTCTTATATTGTAACATGATATCGTAATTTTAATAAAAAATTTTGTATATTCGTGTAGAACCTTGAAATATCCAAAAGAAAATCACGTACAAGATTTATGTAAGCAAATATTAAATAATTTTCTATCTTGACTGCAAGTGCATATTAAATAATTTTTGAAGATCAAATTTATTTTCATTTAAAAATTCCTCGGAAGAAATGTTCAAAATACGCTGAACATTTATAGCGAACGTTTCAAGCTATTCTCCTAGAAAGGATGTTTACATGTAGAAACCATTTTTCTTGTAAATATTGAAAAACTTGTTAAAATTTATGAGAGAATTCCGATTCAAGCTTGGACCAAAGGAATATTGGATTTTATAAAACGACAATATCGAAATCGTGGAAAAATGAAAATGGCGTTTAATATCGTGGATTGGTCATCGCTGTCGTAAGATGCCAATCGAATTGAAAATGCCTGGGTATAAGTATAGAAAACACTTTGAAAAATTGAAATGTACAAATTGAAACATACTGTTTGGAAAATAAAGTCGATGTCGACATGTAGACGTAAATGTAATTCATAAATTTGGAAATATAGAATTGGTAAATTTGTAAATTCACATATTCACACATTAACAAATTTAAATTCGTAAGCTTAAAAATTCAAAAAGTGGATGGTTAGTACATTCTTAAATATAAAACTGAATTACAAAATGTAGAAATTGAAAGTTACTTGGGATACAACATACACAGCCCAATATTCCTAGCAGTCCCTGTAAGATACAGCAACTTTAGTAAATACTTCAGTAAATATTATAAAATTTGTCTAAATAAAAACTTGTCCTTCTGTAAACTACGTGATAAAAACTATGAACTACACTATGACAAATCTCTACATCTGCAAATAATTACACTAACCCTTAACAGCGCCAAGTTTCTCCAAACAGGTCACCGCGACGTCGACAGCCTCTTTCGGTGGTTTGTCCATAAAATCAAAGGTGGTGATATCAACCCCGATGGCTAGCAGTTGCAGGGCAACTCCCGCGAGAGAGCATCTCTGTATCTCGGGCACGGGCATCTCCTTCATTCTCTCGAATTCTTCTTTGGTGTAAGTTCTGTAACATTTGCCGGCCGTTTCTCGGCCCGCCCTGCCCGTCCTCTGCCAAGCTTGTGCCTTTGAGACTTTCTCCACCCTCAATACATCCAATCCTGTCGTTGGATGATGAGTTCTCGCTTTGACCACGCCGGTGTCGATCACGTGTCGAATTCCTGTGTAATTTCATCGGGAATCACTGTGCAGCAGGACGTCAGAATCCTCTCGCGGATGTAATCACGAAAGCGCGGCAAGTAATCAAGTCTGTCACGAACGAGTACCGAGCTTTCGGCTCGTGATATTAGCAGATTGCCACGCTCGCGGAAAATGAGATTGCTTTCTCTGATGAACAATTTGCCGAATTAACCTGTTGCGTAAGTCGGAATATTTTTCGGAAGTATTCTACTTTAAGGAAAACTTTTCGAATATTTAGCGTCTTAACATTCCTTCGTGTCATGTTTTATTGCTTGTTTACTCGCTAGGCGTTTTAAGTTCGAAGCGCGCCGGTTTGGTAATAGGCTCGCGTCAACTGAACGCGATCAGTTACGGCGAGAGTCGTGGTTACTCGTCGACAAAGGGAACATCGTGCTGCGATTATGATTGATAGCAGTTTAGGACTATGTTGTGTTCCCGTTATAAGTATACGTGTGTATCGATACATTGTTATGTTGTGTATAGAGTTACATAAATATACTAATGTGCGTTACATACACATACCCTTACATTTTCAATGATCTAGTTCTGATAAAAAATGACCAGTATGCCCAGTCCTTCTCTATCAGACCTTCATCTAATCTTCATAAACAAGCCCTAGAAATCTCAGACAACATAATAATTATTTTCCAAAAATGTCCAGCGACTCTCGATCTCCCAAAATCTCCAAAGCTTTCAAACCATATCAATGGAGATCGCAACACGACAGCTCGTTTTCGAAACCAATTTCACCGGTGTAGTCCGGGGTTCATTTACCGACGGATTTTAACGATCAGCTAACTTCGCTGTACCAATTTATACGTACCACCAATGGTTACAGAGGTTTCAGCCACGTTGGTAGCCAGAACGAGTTTCCGCATTCCAGGAGGGGATGGTTTAAAGGCTTCTAATTGTTGGTGAGTAGGCAAAGCAGAATACAATGGAAAGACCTTTAAAGGACAATATCCCTGTCCGTCCAATTGTTTAGCTACTTGCCTTGCGCTCGCGACTGCAGCTTCTATTTCTTCCTGTCCAGTTAAAAAGACCAGAATGTCCTCGCTGAAGAGAAGACAGAAAAATGCGGGATATTGTTTGTTTCCTTTTGACCTACTTTCTTTTCGAATAGCTCTTCTCTAATTTAATAAAAGTAACGGTACGTAAACACCGACGTCTTTTAATTGACTTGTCAAGTTGAAAATTAGACCGACAATTTTTTCTTGTTTTACCTTGCTGCTGGAACTGTGAAGACATGTTGCAGACGTTTTAATCGTGATACGAAATTAAAATTTAGCGAATGATAATTATTTGCAGGAATTGTTTTTACTTTAAAGATTGCTTGTAATTTATGAATGATCGAGTGGTAATTTTTAACGTTATAGAGTCATGAATATGTTTTATAGCAACAATACCTTGCTTTTCAGCAATTGTTAAATATTTAACATTTTACTAAAAATTATGTGACGCTCGTTAGAGACAATCTATAATATCAAAAGAATTAATACCGGAACAAAAAAGTATGTTTTCCCGTACACAGTTACTTGTAATAATTTATCAGAGTCAGAACAAGTCTGACCATTTGACCTTTTTTTTAACACTAAAACTACCAAACCGGTCAAATGACCGCTCCACAAATTTCTTACTATAAGGTGCACATTTTGTTAAAGTACATTCCTTGAAATCAGCATTGATTTCCATCAAGATAAAGAATAAATATGTGTGCTAATTTATGTTTCCTCACTTGTATATTTATTCTTTAACTTCATTTTTAATTTCAAAGTAAGTGTACATTATATGTCGGTAGGTTTAGTGTTAAATAACTCCTTCAGTGAAAAATCCTACATGGTCAAGTTTCGTATTTATCGTTACTTAACTAGACAAAAATTAATTTCGAATGTTTAAATTCCATTTAAAACTGTTCTTAAATAAGAACGCGTAGATCGTCTTCGCTTAAACCGATACCAGAAGCAGAGAAACAAGATGGCGGCCGCTTACTTGGCGGGATTGTCGCGATGGATCTGAAAGGCGGTAACAAGCGCGGAGAACGCATAATCTTCCTGCGACTTGACGGCATGATAAATCTTCACCGGATGCTGACGGCCCTCCAAGTATACGGCCGGTGCTTGAAAATACTTGGCAAACTTATCGACGTCCATCGTCGCTGACATGACTAGCAGCTTCAGCGGTGGTAGGTTCTTAAGCTTCCGCAGGTTCTGCGCCCGTCGAGCCACACCTAACAGCACGTCGGTCTGCACCGACCGTTCGTGAGCTTCGTCCAAGATCACCACCGAATAATCCGACAGAATTTCGTCGGTCATCGCCTCGCGGACCATCATTCCGTCCGTCAAATATTTGATTCGAGTTTGAGCGGATGTGACGTCCTCGAAACGAACGCAATAGCCGACTAATTTGCCCGTTTCGACGCCCTGCTCTTGAGCCACTCTGCGCGCTACGCTCACGGCGGCCACACGTCGGGGCTGAGTGATACCGATGCAACCGGAAGAGCCGGCTATTCCGGTAGTGAGAAGCAGCTGAGGAATCTGAGTCGTCTTTCCACTGCCCGTTTCACCGATTATGATCAGGGTGCTGTTCTTACGGATCTCTTCGAGAAGTCTGTAAAGAAAATTGGATTGACAAGCGGTTAGTTCATTGTGGAGGCAAGTAGGGAACAGTGTCGGTGTCAAGTTTGTGTAAAGTACGGAATTTTGAAATTTCTAATGTGATTATAATTATTGAGCGAGATCAATAATTATACTTGACTTATAAGTTCTGGAAATTAACGGTCAATTTTGAACTTTGACCCCATGCACAGTAGCAAAACGTTACAAATAGTGCAGGTTGTGGACTAAAAAATTGGCGTCCATCTAGCGACGAAACGGGTGAACTAAACCTAAAAAGTGAGGGTCCGAACACGCATATAAGAAAAATAAAAAAATGAATATTTCGGCACTCTGACGACGTAGTATGGTTTCTGAGGCATTTAGAAACAAATTTCTATTAGGGTTTGATGCGTTTTGATGCCTAATAAAGCCAGAAAATCAATTTTTGTCAAAAAACTAAAATTTCGATTTTCTCGAAAACTAGGGACTTTTCCGAAATTCTGAGATATACAAATTCTTCCTTGTCGCCTAGGGAATCGAACGAATCTAATTATAGCTGGCTAGGACCATTATTAAAGAAAATAGAAAAATAGCCCATTTCATGGACTAAAAAATTGTCGTCCATCTAGCGGTGAAAGTTGGAACTACAAAAATAGAAAATCCCGATTTTCTCGAAACCTAGGGATTTTTACAAAATTCCGAGATATACAAATTGTTCCTTGTCGCCTACGGAATCGAACGAATCTAATTATAGCTGGCTAGGACCATTATTAAAGAAAATAGAAAAATAGCCCATTTCATGGACTAAAAAATTGCCGTCCATCTAGCGGTGAAAGTTGGAACTACAAAAATATAAAAATGCGATTTTCTCGAAAATTAGCGAACTTTGAGTACTTCTGAGGCTCAGAAAGTGTTATGTGATCGCAGTAGAAGCAAAATAATGCAATAAAAGCTTCCTAAAGGCTTTAATAAAGAAAATGAAAAAAATGTCATTTTATGGAGAAAATTTGTGGCGCCATCTAGCGGCGAAACTGCGAACTAAACTGGAAAAACGTATGTCCGTACACGCGTTAAGGAAAAATATAAAAGATAATATTTCGCAACTTTAACGACGCAGTATGCTTCTTCAAACATTTTAAAGCAATTTTTGTTTAATAAGTTATTCATTTTTTTGCCTATTAAGCCCAGAAAATCAATTTTTATTTGACCCCTTAACGCGTGTACGGACATACGTTTTTTCAGTTTAGTTCGTAGTTCCGCCGCTAGATGGCGCCACAAATTTTCTCCATAAAATGGCATTTTTTTCATTTTCTTTATTAAAGCCTTTAGAAAGCTTTTATTGCATTATTTTGCTTCCAATGCGATCACATAACACTTTCTGAGTCTCAGAAGTACTTAAAATTCGCTAGTTTTCGAGAAAATCGAAATTTTAGTTTTTTGTAGTTCTAACTTTCACCGCTAGATGGACGCCAATTTTTTAGTCCATGAAATGGGCTATTTTTCTATTTTCTTTAATAATGGTCCTAGCCAGCTATAATTAGATTCGTTCGATTCCGTAGGCGACAAGGAAGAATTTGTATATCTCAGAATTTTGGAAAAGTCCCTAGTTTTCGAGAAAATCGAAATTTTAGTTTTTCGTAGTTCCAACTTTCGCCGCTAGATGGACGGCAATTTTTTAGTCCATGAAATGGGCTATTTTTCTATTTTCTTTAATAATGGTCCTAGCAGGCTATAATTAGATTCGTTCGATTCCTTAGGCGATAAGGAAGAATTTGTATATCTCAGAATTTCGGAAAAGTCCCTAGTTTTCGAGAAAATCGAAATTTTAGTTTTTCGTAGTTCCGCCGCTCGCCGCTAGATGGCGCCACCTGTACCGTTTTGAACCGAATTCGACAAAAATTGATTTTCTGGCTTTATTAGGCATCAAAACGCATCGAACCCTAATAGAAATTTGTTTCTAAATGCCTCAGGAACCATACTACGTCGTCAAAGTGCCGAAATATTGCACTTTGCATGCGCAGTATAATTGACATAAGCGGCTCATGTACGTATCGCAGTGCTGACACAAAATAATTAATTACTCATTACTCGAACATTATTTATGAACTTTTCTGATCGAACCATGTAAATAATGCATTGTAAGATGGGTTGAATTACTTATTATAAATTTCTAAAAACCAAATCTCCAAGTGCCCCCGTGCTTAAATTTTCAAATTTTCAAACATGAAATTTGCATCGTTCCAAAAAATCAAATATACAAATTACATTTCCGAATTATTATATTTTATACACAGTTTATCCTCAGAGCAAATGAGTTTATATTTTACATTAAAAAATTATTGTTTTCGGAACGCGTTATTCTGCATAGTGGTGTCATCTACACATCAATTTAGTGAGTTACATGTACAGAGTCGATGCTTCACCATTTTGTCTCACGATGCTCCACATGTACGAGTAAAGAATATTATTTAAAGGTAGGGCAGACAGCAATGAAGGTTATATCCAAAAAACATAAATGAGATAATTCTTACCGCTTCCGCAGCCTGTACACTGGTAAAGATTTCCTTTGTTGTTGTAAGCTAATTCCTTTATCTAGAGTTTCTGACTGAACAGTTTGTGGTGTGTCGTCGTACTTTTGAATTTTAGTAGGACTATCATTAAACACAACGGTATTAGGACGTTTCGGTGCTAATTTTGAAAAACTGGAAGTGCCCATTACACTGTACTTCGAATCTGCATTGTCGTGGACCCCCATTTTGTTTAAAATGCGAAGAAAATCAACGAACTTATCACTAATAACTATCCACGAGCACGCACGTGTTGCACACTACAGCTGTGTGTAAATAAGCGTCTTGACAGAACTATAGCCAATGGCGTCATCATATCATATATCACAAGTTTTATTTTATGAAAAGATTGTTCACTTTTAGAAATAACATTTTTAATTAGTACAATGGAATTTAAAAATTTATCGAAATTAATTAAATGAATAAATAAAAGGCAAAGTTATATGTTAAGGTAAGTAAATTTCCTATTCAGTGTTGTATGTAAAATACAGGTATATTTCTTAAACATAATCAAATATTTTACATGCATAAAATACATCTTTTGTTAGTTGCAGGTGATTATGAAAATGGTCTAAGTCAAATTCCAGGAGTCAGCTTTCCACTTATTTGTACTATATTGATTAATTTTACTATATTGTGGAAAGACTTTTTAAAAACATTTGTAAACTAAATTAGAAATGATATAAGTTTTTTTAAAATTATGACTTAGATTACTTTCATAATTACTAGCATATATCGTACAGTGTAAAAAACACTCCACGAATTTCTTTCTTATTTTACAGTCACTAAGATTTAATATAAAAGAAATTATGTAATTATATATTGGATTAATATTAGCAGCTGTAAAAGAAAGCCATATAAAGTCAATCACATTATTTTTCTTTTTGTTCAAACATACATCATTTACACTAACAATAACCTATACTTACATATTACAACTTCTTACATTGTTAAAAAATTAGCAATTAAAAACCTGTACATATATATATATGTATATTTCTTGTTAAAACAAGAGATAAAAAATTATTCTTGATTTACTTGCATTACAAACATGCTACCTCATTGGACTTAATAAGTTGTATTATTAAAATTTGTTAATGCTAAAACAAATGATACAGATCTGTCATTTATCAACCACTGACATTTATTAACTATCAATTAAAAATCGATTTATCGACTTGTCAGAAATGATGATTGGCTTTGAACATATCAATTAAGAAATTATCACAGATTAATGCTGTGTGAGAGGAAGACACAGTGAGCAAATCTTCTTAACAAGATTTTACACGAGCACAGTTATTTATATTTCAAATTTGATTCTAGAAAATGCATCATCGTAATGGTCGATGAACTGGCGCTTTGAGATGAGGCGGTATCTAAAAGCGTAAAAGAAATATTTAATACATTATACCTAAATATAAATAACCTGAAGCATTAGAAAATATTTATGTATAATTACCATTCCACCAATACGCGCAAGATAACGATTTCTTATACTAATATCAGACTGAGGCTGTAAAAGATCATCAGTTGATAAATCTGAAGTAGATTCTGGAGATAATAATTTCTCTCTCTCGAGGCTTTCAGGTGAACGCCGAATTGCGTCATATTTTTCTCTCTGATTTGGTGTCATATTCAAATAACTATCACCCGTTGCTGCATCCAAAAGCCAGATTGCAACAGTAGTTATTAATGAAACTGTTAAAAAAAAAATGGTGGTTAAAAATTTTTATAAAAATATCAATATGATTGTTGGTTGTAAATTAAAATGTAGAAAAAATAAGAAACATACTCCATAACCAGCCTAAGAAGAACATCTCAAGCATGAAGTAACCACCATGGTCAACAATCATACCAGCTAAAATGGAAACTACTGCTAAACCTAAGTTTTGTACAGCTTGCGCGCTGCAAAGAAGAGATTTTGTCAAGTCACGAATTTGTTTTCTATCATAAACAGTACAGTAAGCCTTACTTACATTCCATAAGCAGTACCAAGCTGATATTCTGGAGTAACAAGAGCGATCAATGGCCATAAACTACTGGCAAGCATAGAGTATGATAATCCCATTATAATCATGCATATATAAGGATCCACATACGTGAATGCTAGTAGTCCGTGAGCTACTATAGTTGCTAGAATACTAATAAATACCCATGACACGTTCTTTCCAGTTCTATCAACAACATATCCCAAAATGGGAGATGCAATGGCTGATATAGAGTATACGAGAGAATTAACTATGTTTGCATTTGATGGTTCGAATGCGTATTTCCGTTCAAAAAATACTCTAAGGAAAAGAATTATATAATATTTGTTGCCAATCAAAATATGATAATGAATCTTCCTTATTATTCATACTTACTTTCCTAAGGCGATGAACGGGAATATTGCGACATAATAAGCAATGCAAATGAAAGCGACTAACCAAAATATTAGCTTAAAATCTTTAACATCTGTTAAACTAACAGCTTCAGTTTCTTGTCCTTCCCCTCTTCTCAATAATCTCTCGGCGCGTTTATCCATAAAACCCAATATGCATGTACAGATCATAGAACCCACGCAAGTGAGAGTAGCAAGAAAGAGAACTATGCCAATACACTCTGGTCCTTTATAATACTGAGCCACATAATTGTAGATTGGTTCCATTACCAGAAAGTTTACAGTGGATCCAACTCGTGCAAAACTCAACTGTAATCCAAATACCATGTTCAGTTCCTTTCCTTTGAACCATAAAACTGCATAACTATTCTGTGCAACAGCCAGTGATTCTGCTCCAATACTATAAAATAATAGTTAATTTGTAATATTGTGGCATGCATCCTTTTTCCACCAAGTCCTCTAATTGCAAATAGCTTATGATAGGATACATACCCAAAAATAAAACGTCCAAGCATCATAACCCAAAACTCATTAACCATAGCTCCCATTGCAAATATTATTTGTCCAATTAAAGTGAGTCCCATGTATATAACTGTTCCTAAGCGTATACCAAAAACACTATCCAACAAGAATCCACCAATAAAACAAAGTACTACGTTTGGCCATGAATAAATGGAATAAAGTAGAACAAATCTACTAGTTGACATCCTTAGGTCATTTTTAAAATTATCCTGCAAAGCTCCAGGGTTGTCATAACAAAAGTATGAACCTTAAAAAGAGAAAAACATTTGATTAGAGTATGGAACGAATCTCTAGTCACGAGATAAGCGAATCATCTTAGGAGGGTCAATGACCTAATCATTGAATAATGCCTAAAAAAAATTGCTCAAAAGTATGATATATAATTTCCGTCAATCGAACAAATTATTTATTAATTTTTAACATGAAATTTAATGTTAGTATCATAATGTGAATAGGGAATTAATGATAAGATAAAACTTTGCAGGCAAAGGGAGTTGACTCGCTGATACTCGCGACTTTATCGCATGAATGCACATTCATAACAGGAGGAAAAGTAAATGCCGATTAGAACAGCGATACGGCGGTCGTGTAAAATATTCTCGGGATAAGCTTTTATTTCTTGATGCGCTAAGTCAAGTAAAATAAAATGTTTATCAGAAATATGCGGGCCAAATGTGATTATTCAATATTTCTTGGAAAACATTTCCTTTGTTTCAAATGAACAAAATATTTGGATGATAATACGAATCTCGTAAACAAATAAAAATGTAAAAAATATAAATAAGAATTTAATGTTGATATGAAAGTAACATATAGTGTGTTCCATGATTATTCATTGTAAATTTGAAACTAAAAGTTTCTTTTCCAATTTTCACTCAAATCGATATAAAATCGATAATCAATTTCGTAACTTGAAAGCTTTCTAATACAGACAAATTTTCTATATTCCTACATTAAAAAGTTTGAAACTTATAATTTATAAATATATTTCAAATTTTCGAATTAAAAATTTTACAAATTGGAAAATTAATTACACACATAAAATATGTGGTAAGCAAGGGGGGCTCCATAGTATAATTCGCCCCTGTACTACAACCACGCGTCTTCCGATTGGCTAACTTTAATTATTAATCTACTGAATACTATTTGAACCAAACTTGGGAACGAAACTAAGGTTCCAAATTCCACTTTTTGTCAGTCTGCACTTCGACATTCTATTGTTCGATGATTCATTAATTACCATACAAAGAAAAATATTTTCATAACAGTTATGAAATTACATTAGTAGTTACGAGTAGAATAGAATATATGTTAAACATATAATGCTCAAAATACAAATTAGTGTATTTGAAAAAAATGATTAAAAACTTAATAATTCGATGATAACGCGCCTGTAATGAGGTCAGAATGTACGGAAACAAAAGCGATTAGATATAAACAATGGCTACTCGGTTGAACTTCGATAACATTGCTTTGGTCGTACCGAAACCTGTCAGGCACATCATTGCCAGTCCAAGAAATCTAAATGGCAGTTTTTTAGGGCTGCAAAATCCTCGTAAGGCGATTTCATCGTCAGATCTGTCCAGAGTTCTATCTGGACTTTCTAGTATGCCTCCTTCCATGTTACGTCGTGTATTCCTGGTACTTTAATGTTTACAACGAACAGGCACAGCTACAGGTGCCTCAAATTGCATACGTTCACTTAAATTCACCGTACAGATCATTACACGTTGATCGAACACACACCAGCAAAGTTGTTGCTGAAAAGAGACAGCTGTACCTCGAACAAAAAAAACAACGGATTACATTAGAGATCAGTTCATGAACGCTGACGATTAACTACTTGAAGAAGTTAGGTTCGCGGCCAGTCGTGTCATCGCTAATCTGTCAATCAAACGCGTCATGTGAATGATCTAACGTTAGTCGCGAAAATACAGAATACCAAAAGGTCAACGTAAAAATCTCTAACGTGATGGAAATGCTGCCAACGTTTACATTCTTTGTTTGATTTTCCGCTTCGTGGCGCCCTCATTGAAAATACTGGAAGGTTGGTCGGTAAAAGGGACACCATCAAAGTGTCTCTATCTGTTAATTTTTATAAATTTATTGAGAAACATAACTTATCAGCGAATGTACATAATTATCACTTAAATCTAAGCGTACTTTTTATGAATATTATCTTAAATTTAGAGATCGATATATGAAAGATGTATTCGCCAGGTTACAACCCTTAAGAAGCTACTTCTTCCGTCGCGCCCTCAAACTCGAGCTTCACTTGACACTCTTCCGGTAATCCTTCAACGTCCACTTCCGATTCAGGCGCATTCAACATATTCAACGTTACTTCCGCCGATTTTCCCATTAATCCTTGGTTCGCTGCCTGTTGTTTGGATACTTGTTGTTGCTGGACAACCGTCGATTGTTGCGTTGATTGCTGGGACAGCATTTGTTGTCTGATCGGCATTCCCGCTTCTTCGAACGCTTTCTTCTTTAACGTTGTCCGAATTTGAGAGCTGGAAGGTCAAATTGACCCGTTAATGGTGGGTCGAGACTGACGCAGAGAAATTGAGGAACAACCGTGGGCTCGATGCAGCCTTTGTCAACTTACACCGTTCGTCCCTTGATGTGTTCACTTATTTTGTTCAAGTCTTCGCTGAAGGTCTTTACCGAGTGACGGAGCATCTCAATTTCCTCGTCAGTCCATTTACTACAGATTAAGCGACACAGGAAGTTTTGTAAAAATACAGCCAGCTGTTATTTTGCGGTAAAGCAATTTACACAAGTCATGATTAATTCTCTTTTAAAGGGTTATCTTTCTGGCCTAATTTTTAAAGAAAATTTACTGCAATGAAGATTTTAATGTTTAGAAATTTACTAAATTACAAATCTTCAGTAAAAATCGTACGATCTTTTCAAAATTTGTTGTAACCCTTTAAATGTAAATAATATATTAAAAATGTAAATGAAATCTTATACAATACTGCGTAATCTACATGCATTAATTACATCGAGTTTGAACCTACTGTAAGCATAAACAATATTTATCTCATTCTTACTTTACATACTTTTCGAAATGATAACTATCACAGTTTTAGTAGGTTTTAATCACAAAAAGGATAAAAAAAATAAAATATTTGTTTATGTCGGATGCTTGAAAAGGACAGAAGTAGCGTTAACTTCGTCATTGGTTAATCAGCAGTACCACGTGACCTCTCCCGCGTTTCTCTAACGCACATATTGGTCGCGTGAATTTAAGCGAAAGCATTAAACGCATCGTTATGTTTTTAATGAAAGCAATGCACATGTGTTTATTGTTCAATTACCCTGCCGGTGAGTCCGTCGTTGGATGTAATTGCATAGTCAACTCTCCGAGCTTGTTAAACGCTGCTCCGGCTGCAGTGAAAATCTCACCAACCTAAAACAGTTGTGAAATACTTATCGACTGTCAAATATATATGTACATATAAATATAATTAACACTAATTTTCTTCTTCTCCTATGGACTCTCGTTAAATATTTAAACGAACACTACGTATTAATATAGTGCACCTCATTGTCAGGAAGAAAAAGAATAAAAAAAAGTTCTGTTAGATGCGATCATAACCTAACCTTGTGCCCGCTTATAGACTCCATTGCTAGAGTAGTACAGGGTAAAAGCACGTGACTCACGTAGAAAAAGAAAGACGAGCGGTGGGGGAGAATGACCGTTAAGTGTTATTATGGCGGGAAACTCCCTAAAATCGGCGACAACAGCTGCCTTTTCACTTACCTTGCTCGCAGAGTTCATGTCAGTTTCTGTTGTATCCGTACTTCGCCATCAGGCCAACAATCGTTCGTACGGTATTGCCATCTCGCGTCGTTCACAGAATCCTATCCTTTAAACAATTACATATAACCTGTATCTTTCTTGCGGTCATTTTTTTCTTCCCCCTCTATTTCTCATTATTACACCACTTCGTGGCGGGGTTACTTAATTTTATATTAGATTTGAGCCACGTGTATAGCACTGAAACATGTATGGATATTCAAATTATTTCCAAATGATTCGTGCGTAAACGGAACTTATTTTTAATTTGCATGTTTACGAAAATACTGACGAATTTAATCAGAGACTCTTATTATCTCGAACTATGCATGAGTGGAATAAATATATTTGGATTTGCAGTGATACTAAAAGTAAGAAATATAATTTGTAAAATTAATGAAATTAATTCAAATTCATTTTGTAAGGAATGTTTTCTGTATAAATATTTATTTTTTACAAATCACGTTGCATTACAAAGTATGCTTATTATATACAGGTTAAATTATTTTAAAGTCCTTTAGCTTGTGATGGTAAGTAAATACATTTACATAATATTCATTGACGATTTATTTTAACAAGTAGAAAAAGCTGTTCATGTAGTGTATTGCAAAAATATCCTTTAACAGGAAAGCTACATGTATCCTGTATCGATGTCTGTCAGCCCAATCGAACACTTCCCATTAGCATTCTCAGTAGCAGCAGTCGCATAAAAAGTCGTCTCTCGTTTATTCATTTGACGTCGATTAACACGAGGAAACTCATCGATCGTTGTTCACGTCCTCGCATAAATTAATAGCCTCCGTTTCCACTCGTTGTCAGTTGTAACCGTGACTCTACGAAAATTGCAGAACTCTGACAAAATATTTTCGATGTGCGCCGCAGGATCACCGGTAAGTTTCAGCGTTTTCAGTAAAGGAAAATCTTCCGCTTTCGATCGTCTCAGTCTTCTCGCCGCGTTTCTGTAACACTTCCATAACTGAGGCTCTATCACTATCATTTCAGCGATCGAACACGCTTTTCGCAGGAAATTGATCAGCCCTTCGTCACCGTGATTCAGGTGAATCCACATCGTAACGGAGAAGCAGAACACAACGTCGAAGCGTGACTTCTCGAAACGTCGGAGGTATTCGTGCAGTGTCCGATCCTCGTCCAGAAAATCCAGGCACTCGAAAATAATGCGATCCGGTCGTGGGTTGCGTTCCCGTGCTCGCTCGATTAAGATCGGATCGAGATCCACGCCGAGCAGAGAGATCTCTGGTCGATCGGACGATAAAGCGTTCTCGAGGAAGTCGTGCAACACGAACGTTAAATCCTGAAAACATTAATTCTTTACGATTTATTTTCGAGCGGAGCGTTTAACTTCTCTGCGTACACGACGGATCTTGCAGCAATTTAGTATTCATTTTATGTTTTTTTAAGAAGCTCATTGGAAGGATGTACATATATACAAATGGACAGTTTTTGAATTTTCCAAATTCAGACTCAGGTACATATACTTTTTTACCAACAAATTTCTACATTTTCTAATTTTCTCTGAATTTTGAAATTCTATATTCTTCTAATTTTTTGTATTTAAAAATTTTCAATGTAATATTTGTTTTTCTGTTTTAATTTTTTTTATTGCGCCCAAAGAATATAACTCGCAATATCACCTTATAAATAAACAGGTTATTTTTAGGAAAAGCGGAAGAATGTCCGGAAGCAGCCAGGATTCGAGTAATTCTTAAGAGAAGAAAAAAGGCTGCACATGCTAAATTTAGACGCACGTCGTTTGTAATTTCGGATCACGGTCGAGTCATGCTATTTTGTCTGACAGCTGTTTCAGTCTTACCCCGGCGTTACAGCCGACGTCTAGGCCTACGTATTTCCGGTCCGGATGGGCCGACAGCCACACGCCACACGGAAGTTGTCGCACGCGCTCTTCCGCAGGATGGAATTGGTAATAATTCATGAAGTTCCCGTGTCTACTAGCGCCCGGATCCGTCTTATCTTCCTGTCTTTCCTTAGATGGCGACTGCGACGTGACTTCTGACATTTTGGAAAAGCTGAAATATTATGAGTAGGGGTTCAACGTAACTGTCTATGAGTGCTGCAACAACAAAATTTATATTTTTTATTCTCTAAAAATTTATGGCGAAGAAATATCTTCTCAAAGTTTGAACAAATTTTATTTTCACATGGAATTGATTGATTGATATGGGCCTACTATGATCATTGGCCCACATGGAATTAAAATCAGTTTGGTATGAGTAGCTATTTTAAATGAAATGAGAAAAATAAATTAAAGAAAATTTCTATAGCCTATCAAATTAATTCTATCATTTAAATATGGCCTTCAAATCTTTCATGCTTATAAATGGCAATATTTTTTGTTCTCATCACAAGGATTCAGAATTTAAATTAAAAGAAAAATGAGCTTCATCCTTTAATCATTTAAGCTGGTACATAATTTATCAAATGTTAATAGAATTTTTTTTCAAATATTTTTATCAAGATGAAAAGGATTGTTTAAATCACGAGTTACTCAAAAATGAGGCGGAGTCCAATATTAGTTAACAATACAATAAGAAACAGATACTCATTAAAGCATCAGACAATCGATTCCACCGCAATACATTGTGTAACAATAAGATCATGATTTTCTGTTGAGCACTATATCATCTTTTTTGCACAGATAAATTCTTCAGTAATGGAGTAACGAAGAATATTTAGTTCAGATTTCAGCGTGGAGCATTGCTCACCAGACAATTTCGTAAAATCCGACGATCATCGGTAAAAACAATACACAAGCAACTGCGAGACTACTATAAATACATGATAAAGACTGATAGCAAAGAATGGGGGTCAGAGACGTTGTAAGAGCGGAAGGATCGAGGAGATAATTTACTGGCGTACACTCGAGTGCAACGTAGGCTTCCTTTCAATGAGAATATGTAAACTTGAAAATTTAATGAATTATCAAGGCTTTGTTTCTTTTTGGGGCGCTTTAGATTTTAATGTTTCAAGTTTCTAAAATATCCAAATTCGAAGATTATCAAATTCGAAGGTTTCTATGTTGCAAAACTTCCAAATTTCAAAATCTCCCAATTCCAATTTCCCCAAATTCCAAAATTTCCAAATCCCAAAATCTCCCAATTCCAATTTCCCCAAATTCCAAAATTTCCAAATCCCAAAATCTCCCAATTCCAATTTCCCCAAATTCCAAAATTCCCAAATTCCAATTTCCCCAAATTCCAAAATTTCCAAATCCCAAAATCTCCCAATTCCAATTTCCCCAAATTCCAATTTCCCCAAATTCCAATTTCCCCAAATTCCAAAATTTCCAAATCCCAAAATCTCCCAATTCCAATTTCCCCAAATTCCAAAATTTCCAAATCCCAAAATCTCCCAATTCCAATTTCCCCAAATTCCAAAATTTCCAAATCCCAAAATCTCCCAATTCCAATTTCCCCAAATTCCAAAATTCCCAAATTCCAATTTCCCCAAATTCCAAAATTTCCAAATCCCAAAATCTCCCAATTCCAATTTCCCCAAATTCCAATTTCCCCAAATTCCAATTTCCCCAAATTCCAAAATTTCCAAATCCCAAAATCTCCCAATTCCAATTTCCCCAAATTCCAAAATTTCCAAATCCCAAAATCTCCCAATTCCAATTTCCCCAAATTCCAAAATTCCCAAATTCCAATTTCCCCAAATTCCAAAATTTCCAAATCCCAAAATCTCCCAATTCCAATTTCCCCAAATTCCAATTTCCCCAAATTCCAATTTCCCCAAATTCCAAAATTTCCAAATCCCAAAATCTCCCAATTCCAATTTCCCCAAATTCCAAAATTTCCAAATCCCAAAATCTCCCAATTCCAATTTCCCCAAATTCCAAAATTCCCAAATTCCAATTTCCCCAAATTCCAAAATTTCCAAATCCCAAAATCTCCCAATTCCAATTTCCCCAAATTCCAATTTCCCCAAATTCCAATTTCCCCAAATTCCAAAATTTCCAAATCCCAAAATCTCCCAATTCCAATTTCCCCAAATTCCAAAATTTCCAAATCCCAAAATCTCCCAATTCCAATTTCCCCAAATTCCAAAATTTCCAAATTCCAAAATCTCCCAATTCCAATTTCCCCAAATTCCAAAATCCCCAAATCCCAAAATCTCCCAATTCCAATTTCCCCAAATTCCAAAATCCCCAAATCCCAAAATCTCCCAATTCCAAAATCTCCCAATTCCAAAATCCCCAAATTCCAAGCTCTCCACCTTCTAAATCCCCAAATTCCAAAATTTCCCAATTCCAAAATCCCAAAATCTCAATTTCCCCAAACTTCAAACCTTCCCAACTTCCAAATTTTCCAAATTCCAATGCCCCAAATTGATCCCAAGATTTTTGAATTACCAATAATCCTTAAAAATCAACGAGTTGAAAGTCTCATCCCCTTGTTCGCTATTTTTCCCCTAAGGAAGTCAGATTTGCTGTTGACTGTACACGACCCAAATAAATGCAGCCTTCGATCGACGTTCGCGCTTGGGCACGAGGAAGGTCTGAGAAATCGATGATGTATTGTCTTATTACTCGCAGAGAAACTCACTTTCCATATATTTTAACTCGTATTACTTTTTTCATTTATCTAATTATATACATGTACATGTATGTACATATTCAATATTTCGATTTGACGAAGTTATGCGTTCCTTACGATTTTGATAACTGCTTTCGTTATTTTGTCGAAATAAAAAAATATTCATATAAGAATAACATTTTTTCTTTCAAAACTATATGCACTGTAAACTATGTTTGCAATATACTGTTAAACATAAATTGTTATTCTGTTTTAATATAAAATATCACTCTGAAGCAGAGTTTTAGCTGAAGGTGCCAATTATTGTGTAGTTTGCTCTACTTTCTGAAGTATTTTTAGATATACATATGTGTTCGATGCAACAAAGAAACAAACTCTTAATGTTTAATTTTTCCTGAATTCTTCAGATTGTGTCAGATTCAGACAAGGTTGTAATTAAGTGTAAGCTAGGTCTGAAACAGTGTACGTCAGATACTGTTCAATGTTTATTCTTTTACATACGATGAATCACTCGCAGCTCTACACACAAAAGCAATCACAATGTAACAGCAATATTATTTTATTAACTTTGATCGATATCGTGTATTGATCACCGAGAACAAACTAACTTGTAATGTGTTTTCAAGTTTTACAAATCAATCGCAGGTTTCAATTTTCCTTGATCCAACTGAATTTGTTCTGCACTGAATCAGTTACTGTGAACGCTGTACATTCTCCAAAATGCAAATATGTCAAGGTTTAATCCACTGCTTACGAACCTTCTTAGGTTAATTACTGACCACATCTGACTGTGACTGTCATAAACACTTAGGTTTTACCTTTTTCACAGTTAGGAAGGTTCAAATCTGGATAAATATGTAAGGCTTGCATTGTGTCCTCTTCAAAGAAATTAAAACACTAAGATGTGAAAAATGCACATCACAAATCACTGTAAAATTGCCCAACAGCAATTGTGAAAAGCCCCAACAGCAATTACTATGAAATATTACTTTTGTGTGACTACTCAACCTAGTTAGTGTCAATTGTTCACTACCAAACTAATATCTGTAATTAGAAATCCCTTTATCTAAACATAAGCCACCCAAACTAAAGGTTTATTTAAACTAGAAATTCCATGACTGGAATGTCCAAGCAGCCAGGCCAGTTTCCGGAAATTTAGGATGATCCAAGGCTGACCATAAAACCCACAGAGATCAGGTAACCTGTAGATCGGCTGAACGAGTAGCACGAGCCTTGTTTGCTCCTCCTCTGTTTCTTTCGTTTCTGTTCCTCTCGAAGCCATAAGGTAATCAAGGAACAAAAAGGAGGCAGAAATGGAATAGCTTACAGAGGCAGGTGTTAGGTGTATATACGAGCACCGATCCAAGAGAACACAACGTCCATTCTCCACGGGTCTCCTCACGGCGATTTCCTCTTTCTTCGGCAACGGCAGATGTGTCCGCAGGCCCCTGCAAAGGCACGCAGCACGAGATAACCAGGATTACGAAGGATACCTTAGAGCTGGCAAGCTGCAAGGGTATATCGAGTCTCGTGTGCCACAGGCTGCACCTTTTCTCGTTTTTGCCAGCGCTGCATTAGCGCCGGCAATCGAAAAATTCTTCTTCGGAATTTTTGTTGGAACTTGCTTGTCAAATTAAAAATTTTACTGGTGGATCAACTGGCATACAGGCTGTTTTCGAAACGATGACTGGGTGAATCAATATAAATAACATTTTTGTCTTCATTTCAAACTTTTTAATCGGTGATTGTGAAGTTGAGGAAAAGTTACGTTTATCATTTTTTTTATTTACAAGGACACAGTTAATAAATTTTGGCGAGCTTCCGTCAAAAGATGCAGACAGATTGTGCAAACGACTTGCAACATTCCGACGATTAGATAGCTCGATCTTCTTTTCTTCTCGTTTCGAAATTCCTTGTTTTTTCAGGTGCATTTGCGTATGCAAGCAGATAGACAAAATCAATACGCGATGATGATAAAAATGAAAATTTGAAAAACATCTTAGCGAACTTTGTTTTAAAGAAATTCGACAACCAAGGTCGTAAGAAAAGTGCCAACTTTGAGGAAGATTTCGTGCGGAAGATTAATTAACATAATTAATTTTATTACATTTGTTGGTTTGTTGACCAAAATAATTATTTTTGTAAACTTTGACAACAGCGAATTTAATATATTTTTTATTCATATTCAATTTGAAGAAACTAAAGAAAATGCACATCAATGTGAACATTTTTTCACAAGTTTTGACGTCATTTATAATAGATGCACGTTACAGTGAACCGTATCCATATGTCGCGACTTTCTCTTATTAAAATATTCTTTCCTGAACCGTTGGTTAATTGACGATCACGTCGAACCGTAAAACTATAAAATTATTCAGTCGAAGAATAATTCCGAACACGCGAATTGAACTTTAAGAGCTGGAACCTTTAATACACTGGATCCTAACACCGATTAATTAAGTTCTGAATTACGAGAATAGTCGTAATGGTTTTGCGTAACGATTGAAAAGTTGCAAAGTGACTTACGATGGTAAATTACTTGAACCAGGTTCCACATAAAAATAGCCGCACTCTGTTCTGCGAGTGTGTAACACACGATTTCAAGGGATTTGGCAATATATACCTACCTCGAAACGGTTTGGCAATACAAACAGAAACAGAAGTCAAACGCCGTCTTGTGGCATACCAATTTCAATATTTGCTAATACCTTGTTGTTCCACGATTCCTGGTGATTACTATTTGCTCGAAATGTACAGATGCGGCATCTTGACGGAATTACGACAGAATTTGTTTCGATGAAATTTTCGATTCGTTTAATTAAACTTGAGTGTTCACTGCGATTGATAGAATCCATTTTAACCGGTTAATATTAAGTTGCAATTTGAGCTTTATTTGAAATTAATTAGGAAATTGAAGAGTAAGAACGAAACATTAATTTATAGACAGATTAATTCTTTATTTCGATGAAAATCGACGAGGATTTCGATATGGGAATCTGGGATTGGAGAAAAATCGGAAAATTGGGAAACTTGAGAAAATTCTGAAAATTGAAAAACTTGAGAAAATTCTGACAATTGAGAAACTTGAGAAAATTGAGAAAATTCTGAAACTTGGGAAACTTGAGAAAATTGAGAAAATTAAGAAAATTCTGAAAATTAGGAAACTTGAGAAAACTGGGAAAGTTCTGACAATTGGGAAACTTGAGAAAATTGAGAAAATTCTGAAACTTGGAAAACTTGAGAAAATTGTGAAAATTCTGAAAATTGGGACACTTGAAAAAATTGAGAAAATTAGGAAAATTCTGAAAATTGGGAAACTTGCGAAAATTAAGAAAATTCTGACAATTGGGAAACTTGAGAAAATTAAGGAAATTAACAAAATTGAGAAATTTGAGAATTTGAGAAAATTGAGTAAGCGAATGATTCTCTAGCTATTAACAGTAGCCCAATTATTAAATTCTTATTGTCAAAAATAATTTTCAAGCATCACTTTCGGTACCTGAACAATGGTATATTGTTTCTGAGTAAACAATAGAATAGGAAGAATGAATTTTTTCAATTTAGCAATAAAAGATTACTGTCACGTGATAAGTGGTGCATGAAACTGTGCGATCGAAAATAATTTATGCCGAGTGTCATGTAACTGGTGGTACAGGTGAAAGTGTGATAACTCCACGTTTAATATGGAGTACAATTTTTTTGCAAGACTTGTTTTCTTTTAAATTAATTTCAGTGATTTATGTACACTTCTACTGTTGTAAATATATTAAATATTTACAAATTTAAACTTTACAGCCTTACAACCACACAGCTTTACAACTCAAGAGCTTCGCAGACTTGCAGCTTTACAACCTTGCAGCTCTACAATTTTACAAGCTTACAACCTTACAACTTTACAACTTGAAAGTGAAATCTATAATCAAATATAATTGTAACATGTTTTTCTTCGCATGTAATAAAACAATTAAATTTATTTGACATGGTGGTTATTTCGTGCAGTTTCAGTAACGAGTACAAATTTCGCGTGCACTTTGTACATGCGAAATTTCAAAATCTTTGTTCCACTGCAATAAATCGTTCCATTGTATGAGATGATGCCACATAATGAGCTACCTGCAAATACGGCGATGCACACGCAATTCAAACAATTTCGTGATAAAGATCTCGATCCGGAAGAGTAAAAGCGCTCTCACCTTATTGTTAGTACTCTCTCTGTACCTTTTGAAACCACGCAATCATTGTTTTGCTATAATTTTCAGACAGTTAATCCTTTTCAAATTGAATCAGCAATATAAACGAATTAATTTCGGCCTCGATCTACAATTACGAAAAATTGACGAAATTATATGAACATTTATCTTCTGTTACGATGATGTATAGAGAACACGGTAATCATAATACAAAAATAATGAGAAAGAATTCTTGGAAAATTTTCTTTGTTTAGAAATGCTTCTATTATTTTTTATTTCATTTTTTAATTTTTATAAAAATTACTGCAGTATGAAATTTGATATTCGGTTTTAAGGGCAGTGTATTGAAAATTACAGAAATAACAAATTTAGTCATTTGTATAATTCATTTTTAATTACATTAAGAATTGTTTAAAGTTAGCGAATATGGACAAATTTAGAAATATGTACATTTAGTAAAGATCTACAAATTCGAACATTTACAAATTTACAAACGTAGGAATTTAAGAATCTTGAATTTTTAGAAAAGTGGTACTTCGTTGAAAATTCCTCATCTTGTAAATTAGATAAAGAAAATTAAGTGCACTTCATCCTCCAACAAGATCCGCCATTTTGACGAGTTTCAGTGCTAAAAATCAAAGGACTCCGAAGCGCCTCGTTCCCGAGGTAATAGCAATGGACACCAGTTCCTAATGTCCTCTTCCTTTTCCTGCTGGCTTCTCCCCTCGACTATTTATCGTTTCTCGGGTCCTGGGCAACAGCGAAAATACCGGCGAACCGGTTCCAGAATTTTTCGTCAACTTCTCGTCCCGGACTTTAGAGACCGGTATTCCTCCACGTTGCAGGATGCGTAGGCAGCTTTCGAGGTGCATTTCAGGCACCATACATCCCGGATATACGCGAATTTGTAGCACGTTTCTGCAGTCACGTTTCCGTTTTCTATGTACATTAACTGGGTCTATAGATTATGGGTCTCACTTTGAATTAACTTATGGTGACATGTGGCAAAGACACTTTTTGGTTGAAATAGGTGTACGTGAAGTTATGGTAGAAACAGTGTTAAGGATGAAGGGATTTGGAGGCTTGAAAGGTATTTAGGTATTTAGGTGTTTGGACATTTTGGGATTTGATACAAGAATTGAAGGATTGATTCAGCATTGAGATTTTCAGGTTTAATAATTTAGGGGTTCAAGGATTTGAGGATGTGGATTTTGGAGATTCTAGAATACAGACATTTAGTGATCTGATTTAGCAATATCAAAAGTTAGGATTTTGAGAAGTTTCTCTCAAGAAACTTTTCTTGAGAAGAGATTAAAAATTTGAGGAACATGAGGGTTTGGTCATATGAAGACTCAGTTAAGGATTAACATATCTGTGTCCACAAATGAAAAAGTATACAAAAGATACTTCTTTCAATTTTCATCAGAATCTTCTTTCAAAGCATCAGCATAGAAAATGAAGAACCCCGAGCAAGAAAAAGACTCTTTTGACCTTCCACCGAATTCCCCCGAGAGAGTAATCGAAGCACTCGCGAATCACGATGCTTATCGAATGGTCATCGGCGGTCCCCCGATAACCTCGAGCAAAGACCCGAACAGAGAAAGGATAGGCACGAACTTCCTAAAGGATACACGGATCCTCCCACGCAACGTAAGCAACGTTCACAAACGACGGAAAGGCGGTATCGAGATAAGACGATGAGATATCGAGTCGTCGTCTCTCGCAATAGATGCGCCCCGTGGCTTCCATTATCGATCCCGGAACCGTAAATACTCGCACGCGTATCTGCGATCTCGCTTTCTCCGTTGGACTTTCGGGAAAAGCTGTTGCTTGTCTACCAGTTGAGATCTATGACCTTTCACGTGCTCGCCTCTGATGAACCTTGGTAAACTTCAACGAGATGTTTTTCGATATTTGGCAACCGATCTGCTGATATTTTCAGGGAACAAATTGAGAACGGAGCAGGTATAGGTAAAGTGAAATTTGGTGACTTTGCAATTTGGACAAGTGTACAAGGTGTCTTATAATTAGTGTAGGTCTTTGAAATAGGGGGTATTTAGAATCATGTCAGCTACTGCACATTTTAGGAGACCCACATTGTGAGTTACCCTGTATTCGCTTTACTTGACCATCTGGAACAGTCTGCTTGTTTAATTTTTTCAAATTTTCGTATACCTACATCATCTAATTTTCATATCTTCAAATTTGTAAATACTCAAATCTCTAATTTGTTACATTGAAAAATTACCAAAGTAAAATTCTTGAGGACAAGGTAGAAAATTGCTAGATCATCAAATCTCCAAATTGAATAATTGTCAAATCCCTAAATCCTCAAATTGCTTAAACCCAATATTAAAAGTGTCATGGATCTGTCGAAGGTAGATTTGTCAATTCTTGTTTTAACACGTTCAGACCGGAAACTCCTGGACGTTACTATACGAGTCTCAACAAGGTACGTTTGAATGGAGTAACATCTGCTCTAGACACAAATGTCGACTCTATACATATGTATAGACTGGAGATGTTAATCCTTTCAGATTCAAAATTTCT
Organism: Megachile rotundata; assembly: GCF_050947335.1. Classification (NCBI taxonomy): domain Eukaryota; kingdom Metazoa; phylum Arthropoda; class Insecta; order Hymenoptera; family Megachilidae; genus Megachile; species Megachile rotundata. The sequence continues at coordinate 14,669,162 of NC_134991.1, forward strand.
TTAACAATGTTAACAACTTTTTTATTAATAATCAATGACAGCCTAAATATGATATATACATTTGTTTAGATGTAGTAGATGTATGTATTTTATGTGACTTTATATTGTAAATGTGTATATGTAATCAATCAAATCAATTTTATCGAAAAATATATTTCTCCTCCAATGTACCACATACATGCACCACGAGTCATACAAGGATTTTTATTTTGAATCTAATTTAAAAATAACTTAAATAACATTTAGTGTATGATATGAATAATATTGAATAAATTATTTAGTGCGTCATATTTAAAAATAAATTTATCTACCGGCTTATTTGACGCCATCGGAAGATATACCTTGTACACAAATAGTTTTAATGGGTACTCTTACGCTTTACACATTTCCGAACAGATGGATTCCCGGGATTTCTTTCGAACTTGAAAATAATGTGCCACGTGCGGCTATACATCTTTCCTCATGGTACCACGAGGAAAGATGGCACACGTTTCTATAGAGTTGCGGTTAAATTAAAGCGAAACGAGTCGAATACCCTGTCCACCATTCCCATTTCTCAGCAGCCTCTTCCTCGTCCGGTTTACTCGGGACATCTGCTCGGATATGTTATGGAAAATACATAATGAATACATTGCACCTGGGTGCAACGGAGACTTCCAATACGAACACATGTTCAAGTATCAACTTGACAATTTCTTTATCTACAACTCTTTTTAATTATAAAATTTTTGGTGCTGCGAATTTCTGAAATTTCTTTAAGTTCCGAAAAAGATCTTCAAGTATAAAAAGAAAGTAGTTGGTTATAACAATTTAAGATCGAGTTAGGATCATTAACCCACGCGTCGTATTTCCACGCGTGGAGATTTCTACGCGCCATAATTCCACGCGTCATAATACCACACATTGTAATTTTGACGCGTCATAATTCCACGCTCAGTAATTTCCACGCGCTGTAATTCCAAGCTCCGCAGTTTCCACGCGTCGTATTTCCACGCGTTGTATTTCCAAGCGTCGAAATTTCTACGCGCCGTAATTCCACGCGCTGTATTTCCACGCGTCGTATTCCCACGCGTCAAAATTTCTACGCGCCATAATTCCACGCGTCATAATACCACGCACTGTAATCTTGACGCGTCATAATTCCACGCTCCGCAATTTCCACGCGCTGTATTTCCACGCTCCGTAATTTTCACGCGTTGTATTTCCACGTGTCATAATTCCACGCGTTATATTTCCACGCGGTGTAACTTACACGCGCTGTATTTCCACGCGGCGTAACTTCCACACGCTGTATTTCCATGCGTCGTATTTCCACGCGCCATAATTCCACGCTCCGTAATTTCATGCGTCGTATTTCCAAGCGTCGAAATTTCTACGCGCCCTAATTGCACGCGCTGTATATTTGGTACTATATTGTACCAAAGCAATTATTAAGCAAGAAATATAATTATTAAGCACGATGATTTAGTAAGAAGTAGATACACGTTGTGATAAGTTAATAAACAATATAGCATAAAATAAATTTCATCCCTCCTAACAAAGACAAAGCCGAATGCAATTCACTGGGAATCCGTAATTTTCGCATAAACTTTCCATCGTAACGGGGAATTATATGACCTCATGCTGAAACGTTCTTACGTAAATTCCGATTGTTTCAGTGACACCGTAATGATCGGCACGCAATCACTATGAGGTACTCTCGCAAACACGGAGCGTTGCACCGAGCACACCTGTAAATGTTGCACCGGTATGCAACCAACTGATTCATAAGAAACAATAAACACCATTTCATCGTGCATGCGAGCGTACACGCCTACGGTTATATCGATAATGACCATCACGGTTGCGCCAGGTTTTTGAAAAAAAGAGAAAAATAGCGAAAGAAGAAAACAACGATTGATATCGATCACGTGGTCGCCTGAGGAGGAATGACTCCGATTGATCGTTAATCACTGATAGGTATATCGATTACGTGTCCGGATACGTACGGTGAATACCAGCCAACTGGACGTCACTTCACGAGTAATCGTTAATGATTCCATGTTTCTCCTGGTGGACGAGAAATGATGATCAATGAGGAATATTTTGTTAAATACATGGGAACGTATTAGGTTTTTTAAATGCTAATACAAATGAGTGAATTTACATGAAAAAGTATAAGATTTTTTCTAATGAGTGAATTTATATGAAAAGATATAAAATTTTTTGAGGTGAGTGAATTTATATAAATAAACTAAGTTTGAACGATTTTGAAGTATTGAAAAAAATAACTTTGTGGAACAGAAAATGGTAAATGTAATAACTTCTCATTATTTATATTCATTTTTCGAATTGATGAAGTTGGACAATGTAAAAATGTAAAAATGCAAAAATGCAAAGATGCAAAGATGCAAAAATATAAAAATGTAAATATGTAAAAATGCAAACGTGCAAAAATATAAAAATGTAGAAATGCAAAAATATAAAAATGTAGAAATGCAAAAATATAAAAATGTAGAAATGCAAAAATGTAAAAATATAAAAATATAAAAATGTAGAAACCTAAAAAATTAAAAAGATCTCCAAATTCATAAATTTACAATTCAAAGACTTATAAAATTGAATATCCATAAATTTTTAAAAATTGTAACCTTAACGTTTCTAATTAAACATTCTAAATAATTGACTATCCCTCAAAATCTCACACATCTAAATTCCAAGAGCACCTCACTAAATATCCGACTCCTAAACGTGCAAGTATAAAATGAAATGATGAGATCCACCGCTACACGCGTGCCCCTCGATGCCCATGAACTCTCTATCGGGCACTCCACATGTCCATCACAGGTCTACAAAACAGAACCGAGCAATGACACGATTATTTCAAAGTCAACCCGTCGATATTGCCGGTAGTCTGGCTGCTAGTACTGACAATGAATGCTCGATTCGTTGATTTTCGAGGCCACTTCTCGTGAAACGAACGAAACGACAGTCATGAGAGAATGCCGACCTCGGCACGAGGTTCGCATTGCCGTATTTCGCAGTACCGTCCCCACCAAACCGTGTCTGCTCTCGCTTCAGGAATACTAGTCGATGCAACCTTTACGTATACATACATCAAATAAGCAACACTTTTCACACCTACGTACTTGTTGTGCAACAGATGCAACCTAGCTGCAAAATCTGATCATTGCGCTGATCAAAATTGATATAGGTATTGATTATTTAGAACGGATCTGATTTATCAAGGTGTTCTGGTACATTTTGGGTATACAAATAATTATCTTAATAAAGGTGAGGTGATTCTGAATAACATTTCCCTTTGCAAAAGTGGGGTTTGAAGTTTCGTTTTTGAATTATTAGAGACCATAATTTTTCGCTCCGTAATTTCCACGCGCCATAATTCCACGCGTCGAAATTTCTACGCGCCATAATTCCACGCGTCATAATACCATACACTGTAATTTTGACGCGTCATAATTCCACGCTCCGTAATTTCCACGCGCTGTATTTCCACGCTCCGTAATTTTCACGCGCTGTATTCCCACGTGTCATAATTCCACGCGCTGTATTTCCACGCGGCGTAATTTCCACGCGCCATAATTCCACGCTCCGTAATTTCTATGCGTCGTATTTCCAAGCGTCGAAATTTCTACGCGCCATAATTCCACGCGCTGTATTTCCACGCTCCGTAATTTCCATGCGTCGTATTTCCACGCGTCGAAATTTGTTTGCGCCATAATTCCACGCTCCGTAATTTCTATGCGCCGAAATTTCTACGCGCCATAATTCCACGCTCCGTAATTTCTACGCGCTGTATTTCCACGCGGCGTAACTTCCACGCGCCATAATTCCAAGCTCCGTAATTTCTATGCGTCGTATTTCCACGCGTTGTATTTCCAAGCGTCGAAATTTCTATGCGCCATAATTCCACACTCCGTAACTTCCATGCGTCGTATTTCCATGCGTTGAAATTTCTTCGCGCCATAATTCCACACGCTGTATTTCTATGCGCTGAAAATTTCTACGCGCCATAGTTCCACGCCCCGTAATTTCCACGCGCCGTATTTCCACGCGTTGCATTTTTACGCGTCAAAATTTCTACGCGCCATAATTCCACGCGCCATAATACCACGCACCGTAATTCCACGCTCCGTAATTTCCACGCGCCGTAATTTTCACGCGCCATAACTGCACACTCCGTAATTTCCAAGTAATTTATATTAAGGAATATAAATTTTTTTTAGGCTCGAAGCTGTCTTTCTCGCGTCTGTGCATTGTAAAATTATTTTCCTTCCCAAAAATAGAAGACTAAAATTAGAAATATTGAGATTTTGAGGGCATATTTAGTGGTCTATTCAGCGTATGAATAATTCCATTGGAAGCTTGCAAGTCGAATCGCACTCAACGATTATTACACGACCGTGGAAAGAATCGTCGGGCCGAAAATAACCGTCTCGAAAGACCGATAAAATGTTGAGCTCCCGAAATGTCTATTATAGTGCCAACCCTCCTTCTCCTCCTCTGGTTCACGCTCGATTTTGCGTCACCTTCCTGCGTAGATGTAACAACGTAACGAGAGCTTCTAACGCAATCATACGCGCGCAAACTAGAGATTGCATCTGTACACTGGTGTGAAAGATTGTTCACTTTGTAGTAATAATAAAGTGATGACGAATAATACAATTTTCACTTATTCCAAAGAAGCAGCTTTTCTTTATACAGCAATGTATATTCAGCAATGATTTTGGTAAGAAAATCTAGTACTTCATAATTCATTATTTATAAATAAACTCACCTGAAAATTTTACCATCGTTAAATGTTATTTATAATGAAAGAGGAAATGCTTTTGAAAAACTTTCACGCCACTGTATGTATGGGCTGACACCTTTTAACAAGCGCGCACGTGTGCGGAAAAGCGTCAACCTCTTTGGCGCCAATTACGAGTCAGCACATAAATACGACATATATTTGGCCCGTCTTGCAATCTACAGTGTACTAAACAACCTCGTCAATCGAAATGATAATATTTTCCTATACATATCTGTGGCACTTGGCCAAGAAATTAGAACGGCTCATAAGTTTCACCTGTTATTCTACATATCAGTCTACCATTCTTCTATTTTATTTATTTATACTGTACTATTCTAGTACGGCGCTATTTTACTATTTTTACTATTCTTGACATGCTGTTCACGAGCTGAAATCAACTAGTATAGTACGTTCATTCATTCGAACTCGGGGAATCTTTGCCTGGTCGGGGGATGAATAATAAAAGGAAGGGGGAGCAAGATCTTATTGGGGTAGGTTGATTTTTGTATTTGTAGGTGTTTGATAGTTTGAGTTTTGGATACTGAGATTTTCGAGGGCGAAAATATTTTGTATTAGTAAATTAGTTCATTTGTAAATCCTCAAATTTCCCAAATTCTTAAATTCCCAAATTCCCAAAGTCCAAATTTCCCAAATTCCAAATTTCCCAAATTCCAAATTTCTCAAATTCCAAATTTCCCAAATTCCAAATTTCCCAAATTCCAAATTTCCCAAATTTTCAAATTACCAAATTACCAAATTCTCAAATTCCCAAATCCCCAATTTCCCAAATCCCCAAATTCGCAAATTCCCAAATTCCCAAATTCCCAATTTCCCAAATCTCCAATTTCCCAATTTCCCAAACCCCAAATCCCCAAATTCGCAAATTCCCAAATTCCCAAATTCCCAAATTCTCAAATTCCCAATTTCCCAAATCTCCAATTTCCCAATTTCCCAATTTCCCAATTTCCCAAATCCCCAATTTCCCAATTTCCCAAATCCCCAAATCCCCAAATTCCCAAATCCCCAAATCCCCAATTTCCCAATTTCCCAAATCCCCAATTTCCCAAATCCCCAAATTCCCAAATCCCCAAATCCCCAATTTCCCAATTTCCCAAATCCCCAATTTCCCAAATCCCCAATTTCCCAAATTCCCAAATTCCCAAATTCCCCAAATTCCCAAATTCCCAAATTCTCATAACACCACAGCTATTAACTATCCCCCATAAAACATCGTCCTCATAAATGTCGTCGCTTTGGACAACTTTCGTCGCATTCAAACAGCATGCAACTTATCCACATTTATTTCGCTCGGTTTTTACCTCGAGCTCGCCTTGAACATTATTAATTTCACGAGACCAAAAAATAGCCGTATGTTCATTGAGCAAAGAAACACTTTTGCAACACGCTGATGCAACGACACAAGTGGAAGAAAAAAATAAGAAATAACCGTTATCACCAGTGTGTTTTATTGAGCATTACGAAATGTACAGTGACGAACAGTGCATTCGCAATAACGCGGATTATCTAACGTTATCTCGAATCCTGTTTCTTATTTTCACTCTGTGACGGAGTGCCGATGGACGTTCAAGAAACGTATCGGTTTTAAAGGATGTAAAGGAGGCGTGAACATGGGTATAGAAATATGAGACACTACGGTCTTAATTTGAACGTGTATCGTTTCAGAAATAACACGGTTCCTTTCAAGTCTAAAATGAAATGGAACGATAACAGAATTTAAGTTGAAACTAATATTCAAGATAAAAAATGTTCACACTAATTTAAGATTAAAAATGTTCACACTAATTCAAGATAAAAAATGTTCACACTAATTGAAGATAAAAAATGTCCACACTAATTCAAGATAAAAAGTGTTCACACTAATTCAAGATAAAATAGGTTCACACTAATTTAAGATAAAAAATGTTCACACTAATGTAAAATAAAAAATGTTCACACTAATTTAAGATAAGAAAGGTTCACACTAATTCAAGATAAAAAATGTTCACACTAATTCAAGATAATAAATGTTCACACTAATTCAAGATAAAAAAGGTTCACACTAATTCAAGATAAAATAGGTTCACACTAATTCAAGATAAAAAATGTTCACACTAATTCAAGATAAAAAATGTTCACACTAATTTAAGATAAAAAAATGTTCACACTAATTCAAGATAAAAAATGTTCACACTAATTCAAAATAAAAAATGTTCACACTGCGGCTAAAAGAGTTTATCAATTAATTTGGAAATTTTTCAGATTGAAAAATGTTGAAGAAGATGAAGTTTGTGTAAAGAAGTTGAAAATTTTTCAGAGTGAAGATTCAAACATCTGAAATTGATCTCATAGCACAAAACCAGTATATTAAAAATATATCCATAGTTGCATATTAAATATATGAATCATAACAAATAACTATTGAATAAAAAATGAAGAATTATGTGTGGTCATGTAGGAGTGAAATTTGAAGAACAAAGAAGAATCTCTCGAAGAGAAGAGAAACGATGGATCTCGTTATCATGGACGTTTCTCAATCGGTCGTCGCGATGGCACGTGAGCAAATCGAGCCAATCCCTCTCGTGAACGAAGCAATGTTGTTTCGCAAGCGAACAGCCAAGGATCGACACTCCATTCCGTACGATAAAGCATTATCCCACCTTTTTTTCCTTGTCACCGACCTTCGTCTCGAGTCCTTAGACACGTCAGATTCGGTCAGCCAGGACCGCGTCACCCGAGCACTTTGCAATATCGATTTCGAGGTCGAATCTTACTTTTCTAATTCGAGCGAATTGACTTCACGCGCCGCCACATGCTTCTCGTTTTGTCTACATCGTTAATCGTTAACGATAGCCAATGGTTAACAATAGTTTGTTAATTGGACACTAATTGTGCGTTTACTAGGTCTCTTAGCAGGTCTCTTAGCATTTTGTATTAAAAGTTATTGCAAATTGAATAGTATCAAATTTTGATAACGTAGGTGACATGTGATTATAGAAGGTAGAACCTTATGAACCAAGTAATGTAATAATTGTTATAAGTCAGATAATACATTATGATAATGTAGATGAGGTGTTTTGTGATTATGATGATGGAGCTTTGTAACAATTGTTATAAGTCAAACAATATTATATTGATAATACATGTATATACATATAAATAATACATAATAATAATACATAAATAATTGTACATAATAATAATTGTATTGTTTTAATAGATCATTAAAGATGTACATAGAAAAAGACAGGGAAAGTGTCTCGATAAAACTACATAAAATATTCTGAACGATTGGTAGTCGAACTTGACATCGTCCGAGGTTTTCCTCGTGGCTTCAAAGCACTCGATAAATTGCACTCGCAATGTATCCTTGCTGAAATGACCCAGATACACGCTTGAACCTCTTGAAATTACATGTATGAGAATTTATCGAGTGCGGTTGAAGGTCGACGAGAGAATCTTTTCTCTCGGTAAGTAGACAGTAGTCGATACATAAGGTGTCTTGCAGAGAATAATCTTCTGAGGATGTTAGACGAAATGGAGCGAAAGAATATGTTCGATAGAATATGCTTCAGGTCACTGATTCTCCATATTCCAAATTTTGCAGATTCCAAATTACAAATTTTACAGATTTCAAATTCTCCAAATCCCATATTCTCCAAATTCCACTCATTCCAAATTCCACTCACCCCAAATCCCAAATTCTCCAAATTCCACTCACCCCAAATCCAAAATCACCCAAATTTCACTCACCCCAAATCCCAAATTCCCTAAATTCCACCCACCCCAAATTCCACTCACTCTAAATCCCAAATTCTCCAAATCCCAAATTCCCCCAATTCCACTCACTCTAAATCCCAAATTCTCCAAATCCCAAATTCCCCCAATTCCACTCACTCTAAATCCCAAATTCTCCAAATCCCAAATTCCCCCAATTCCACTCACTCTAAATCCCAAATTCTGCAAATCCCAAATCTCCTAAATCCCAAATCTCCTCAAATTCCACCCACCCCAAATTCCACTCACCCCAAATTCCAAATTCCCCAAATCCCAAATCTCCCCAAATTCCACCCACCCCAAATTCCACCCACCCCAAATTCCACTCACCCCAAAATCCCAAATTCCCCAAATCCCAAATCTGCCCAAATTCCACTCACCCCAAATTCCACTCACTCTAAATCCCAAATCTCCCAAATCCCAAATCTCCCAAATCCCAAATCTCCCAAATCCCAAATCTCCCAAATCCCAAATCTCCCAAATCCCAAATCTCCCAAATCCTCAAATTCAAACCTGACACCCTATACAATAAAATTGCGTTCGCAGAATCAATTTTAAAATAATAAAACAGCAGCGTTTTAACCGTTAACAGATACAAGGATAGTATACGTGTTAATATTTCTCAAGAACGGGGTTCTACGAACTTGCCAATTAAATAATAAAGCAGTAAAAAAGTATATAGCGAATAAGTGAATTGTTCGTCTAACACATCCGTGTCTTTTTCCTGAGAAACAACCGCCACGAACATGTAAGTATTCTTTCCCCTCGTGAAGAACTTAATGTGTCTTCGTCCGCGATCCAGTTTTACTCGTTCTTCCTGTGGACCGTGGGACTTTTAACGGCAAATTAGAGACGAACCGGATGCAACGTATTTCACTAGCGCGTCCGCGGAAATCGCGATTGTGGAAAGTCCTGTTTCTGACATCATCTTTTATATTCCATGTACTAAACACTGGTGCGATATGAACTTCTTTTGGGGAATTGGAAGAACGAGAGTAGAACTGCATTTCAATATTTGTTACTTGATATAACTTTGACTTTAAATTTCATATATGGAAACTTCTATATTTGTAATTTGTTATATTTGTGAATATAGGAATTTCTACTGTAAGTACAACAGTATGCAAATATGTAAATATTGTTAATTTGTGAATTTTTATTATGAGATTGAAAATTGAAAAATTTGCTAAATTACAAAAGTAAAAATTTTCAAAGCTAAAATCTTTGAACTTTACACTCCTACAGTCTCGTCAAAAGACTGCAATATTTTGTAATATTTATTTTAATTTCTTTTTGTTATTGAACGATAGTTCCATGGTACCGTTCATTATCTCCTACATAAAACATCAACACGATAAATTATCAGTATGGAAAACACAATCTTGCACGTTTGCAACTTCGAATGCAACAAACGATAGACATTCTCTCAGATTTTCCTGGAATCGCTGACACGGAAACGGAAATGTTCTAGAAACCGCGACACTAAAGTGCATCCTCATTACCGCAATTCGTATCGTGTACACATAAAACGGATAATAAATCTTTCAAAACAAGGACGTGTAGATTAGAAACGCCTGAGTACGTAAACTGTCACGAGAAGCATTAAAATATATTATAAACAATATTTAATTTTCCTTCGATTTACGTTGAAAATAATATTCAACAATATTGCAAAGAAATAAGAGTGAAATCGTTATTAAAAAATGGTTATTACGGACAGTATTAATAGAATCAAGGTTAATAACACGAATTGAATTTCTTGTTCAAAGTGCAATGTTTATTCTGTAACTTTCGAATCAGATTAATTTCGGAAGAGATATAATTTATGCTTTATCAAACTAGATACGTGACTTTGCTCACATTCGCGTCTGGGTTACGAAACCGTGCACTATGGAGTGGGCCAAAATTCAGAATACGAGTTAATAACTTTTTATTAGTAAACCTGTTTGCAGTTAAATATTAAAGTTTTATTATGCTAGTAGGCTACAAAGTAATAGGTAACTTTAATAGCTGTTTTGTGAAAGATATGAAAGATTATTATTAGTTTGTTAAGTGGATTTTTTCTGTGATTCAGTATTTCGACATGTGAAGACGGTTATAAAATGGCGGTGCAGAAACTTAAATGGCAATTCCGTAATTGTCACGTGTTGTATTTCTACGCGTTGTATTTCTACTCGTAGAAATTTCTACGCGCCATAATTCCACACACAGTAATTTTCACGCGCCACAATTCCACGCTCCGTAATTTCCACGCGCCGTATTTCCACGCGTTGTATTTCTATGCGTAGAAATTTCTACGCGCCATAATTCCAAGCTCCGCAATTTCCACGCGCCGTATTTCCACGCGTTGTATTTCTACGCGTCGAAATTTCTACGCGCCATAATTCCACGCGTCATAATACCGCACACCGTAATTTTCACGCGCCATAATTCCACGCTCCGTAATTTCCACGCGGCGTAATTCCCACGCGCCATAATTCCAAGCTCTGCAATTTCCACGCGCCGTATTTCCACGCGTTGTATTTCTACGCGTCGAAATTTCTACGCGCCATAATTCCACGCTCCGTAATTTCCACGCGGCGTAATTCCCACGCGCCATAATTCCAAGCTCTGCAATTTCCACGCGCTGTATTTCCACGCGTTGTATTTCTACGCGTCGAAATTTCTATGCGCCATAATTCCACGCGCCATAATACCGCACACAGAAATTTGCACGCGCCATAATTCCACGCGCTGTATTTCCACGCGCCATACTTCCACGCGCCGTGTTTCCACGCTATTACACTCTATACTCATAATTGTTTATTATATTTATTTATTTGCTAGTATTAAATCGAATAAGCATTGTATGAAATGGTTGGTGTAAATACACGTGTCAGCCGATGTACCATAACCAACGTAAATCAAATATTTTCATATCTGCTTTCATTCACAGAATATCACAGTTCCGTGTTCGTGTAGAGAACAATAAACTCGAAAATGCCAGCGTTATCGATTTCGCGGGAAATTGCGTCAGATTACGGAGCTGCTCACGGAAATGATAAGCAACGTGTTCATAATCGTGCGAGTTGGTTCCCACGTTTTCGATAACCGTTTCTACATGATCATTCGGAACAAAGGTATTAGGTGCAGCAGATATTTTAAATTAATAATGGATATGAATTAGCGTTGGAGAAAGGACTTTGTAGAATACATATATTTATTTTTGGAGGGTCTTTAAACTTGAAGAAAATATTTACACTTGAAGAATTTGATGTTTGCATGGTTTTCAATTTTAAATGTTTATATTCTTGTATTTTTGAGTTGGTGCTTTATCAGATTTCTAAATTATTAACATTCACTTTTGTTGATAGTGTTATCAACTTCAATGTTGCTTATCAACCCCTTACACTGTGAGGCTTACAGTATCACACGTGGCTCACATAACTGTCGCTACAAGGTTCATATTTTCATTGTAATTGAATTTCAAGTTGAATTTAAATTCCAATACATTCATCAATGATTATCTAAAATATCCTAAATATCCTAATAGTTGACTTTGTCTCAACCTTGCAACAGTAATTAAATCTCTGACGCACAAAATGATAGGTTAATGCTATATATATAATATAAGGATCGTAGAAATGTCTGAGCAAACAGATTTCCAGCGAAACACGAGGCTCGGATGAATTAGAATTCTTTGGCTCTTATTCCGGATATGACGACATCGCTTACAAGATGAGCTTCCGTCGCAATCACACGACTCATCGTACGACATTTCTCTTGAATAACGCTTCCTTTCTATTGAAATTGTTGACAGCCTTACATTTCAATCGGTACACTTCCATCTCAAGTCCCAATGCTACTGATGAACCTTTTGTTACTGCGTTACACGATTCACTAAGTTAATGATAGAATGGCGTTCAATTACTGAAACTACTTTTACATTAATTTCACTCGAAAATTTATATAGTTGGCACTTCTTCAACTCATCAATGTTTAACTGTAATATTGTAAAATTTATTTTTTGTCTTTTGTAAAAATGTGAATTGTCTCTATGAATAAAGTAAATAAAATTCATTACATGCATACAACTTAGTACTTCAACTCACCAATGTTTAATTGTAACATTGTAAATTTCATTTATTTATTTATTTTCTAAATAAATGCATTGTCTCCATATGTGTAAATAAAATTCATTACATGCATACAACTTAGTACTTCAACTCATCAATGTTTAAATGTAACATTGTAAATTTCATTTATTTATTTATTTTCTAAAACCTTGCATTGTCTCCATACATGTAAATAAATTTATCACATGCATACAACTTAGTACTTCAACTCATCAATGTTTAATTATAACATTGTAAAATTTATTTGTTTATTTATTTACTAAAACCTTGCATTGTCTTCATACATGTAAATAAATTCATCACATGCATACAACTTAGTACTTCAACTCACCAATGTTTAATTGTAACATTGTAAATTTCATTTATTTATTTATTTTCTAAAACCTTGCATTGTCTCCATACATGTAAATAAATTCATCACATGCATACAACTTAGTACTTCAACTCATCAATGTTTAATTGTAACTTCATAAAATATATTTATTTCATAAAAATGTAAACTATCTTCTATATAAATATAAACTATCTAAATATACATTGACAGTCACAAATGATCTAACGCTCTGATAAACATTCAAAGAATTAATAGTAATTATCCCGCAGGCAGCTAGGAGGTCCCAAGCTAAGCCGACAGGAAATTCGTGAAGGATCGACCACCGAAACCGATATTAGAAGGGATCGAATGAAGTCGTGTTTGCGGAATCCCGGAATATTGTATCCGAACACGCGCGTGTCGGATACAAGATAAGCAACGATTTTCCATTCAGGGTAACAATCATAACGCCCATTTCATCCGTTTCCTCCTTTCAGCGGGCAATTTCGGTCGACTCGAAAATGTCGCCTCCTCTGTCCCATCGATTGTCCGCGATCGCGCGACGTGCCGATTCGCTTTGTCCGAAAGGGAAATCCGGAAAAAGCGGATTACTCCTAGAGGAAAAGCAGCTACGTTTGAATACACCGGATGCTGGCGGATCGTTTTACGGCCGACTTCCGGCAATGGTTTATTATACCTTACCTGGCGAATTTCGTACCTAAGGATCTTAAGGGATGGGTAAAAGGAAAGGGGACGTTAAATTGAAGATATAGCTTTATGGTGTACGAACGAATCTGACTTGCCTGAGGAAAATATGGACTCAATTTAATTTTGGATTTATGGAAATTTGGAAATTTGTTAATTTGGGGATTTGGGGATTTAGGAAATTGGGAATTTGGGGATTTGGGAATTTGGGAAATTGGGGATTTGGGAATTTGGGGATTTGGGGATTTGGGAAATTGGGAATTTGGGGATTTGGGAATTTAGGAATTTGGGAATTCGGAAATTTGGAAATTTGGGAAATTGGGAATTTGGGAATTTGGGAAGTTGGGAAATTGGGGATTTGGGAATTTGGGAATTTAGGAATTTGGGGATTCGGGAATTTGGGAAATTGGAGATTTGGGAATTTGGGAAGTTGGGAATTTGGGAATTTGGGAATTTGGGAATTTGGGAATTTGGGAATTTGGGAATTTGGGAATTTGGGAATTCGGAAATTTGGAAATTTGGGAAATTGGGAATTTGGGAATTTGGGAATTTGGGAAGTTGGGAAATTGAGAATTTGGGAATTCGGAAATTTGGGAATTGGGGAATTTGGGAATTTGGGAACTTGGGAATTTGGGAAATTGAGGATTTGGGAATTTGGAAATTTAGAAATTTAGAAATTTAGAAATTTAGAAATTTAGAAATTTAGAAATTTAGAAATTTAGAAATTTGGGCATCCAGAAATTTAGGAACTTGAAGGTTTCAGTATTTCATAAAATACATTGAAAAATCCATCATTTACAGATCTAAAATTTAGGGATTTAAGGACTTACACAAATTTCAATAACATAGAAAGGGGTTTTTAAGAATTTAAAGAAGTTTGAAAATTTAAGAAGCTCGAAAATTTCATTATAGGAAACTGTACGATCTTAGATCCTAGAGAAAGAAAAGCATCATTTTATAATTTTTGAAAGCTTGTGTTCAATTGAGAAAATAACCTTGATCGAATTTTAGATGATCTCCGTTAATTCTCTAAAAACAACTTCATAATGAGGTGTTAAAAAATAATAAAATTAGCAGTGAGATAAAAAGAAACGCAATCGAAGGTTCGTAGAAAAAAACTATGTCAACGAGTTTCTGAGGATATTTAGCATTTAAGCTACCCAATGGCGACCTTGCTAATCATTAGGTAACCTCTTGAATGATGTATGCGAAAATGATGAATAAAACCTACTGTACTTTCTGCTAGCAAAAATTTATTCTTAAGTGAATCTATTATACGAAACTTTGATACACACCCCTATATTATTAGACAATTTATGTGAAGAAAGTTTGGTTATATAATCTTATTCAAAGATTGCATGCTCACATTGCACCAATATTATAACTTTTTCAGCATATTTTCTACACATGTTCCGTTTATATAATCGTATTCAGAGTAACTCGGTTCCTAAAACTCATTTCCTGATTTAGCTTTGCGTTGTATGAAGTCATTTCGCAACAAAATTACCGATCGAAATCTTCCATAAGTCGCATGCGTTGTGACGCTTATCTACGGATGAAGTAACGGTGGAACAATAATGGTTCTGAGAACCTGCAACCCTTATCAATTGCGTTTTATATTGTTATATAGAACTTGCAGTGACAACATTTAGTAATGAAAATGAAAGATATTTGTTCATCAGTGTGTCACTCTATCGATTTTATATTTAATTATATTCCATGCTTTATTTATTTGGAAGAAGAAAAATATGTATATGAATGTATCATAAAAATAAGTATTAATTTATTAGTCAAACTTGAACTTGAGAAATTAATTTATTAACATCCCTTCGCAAAGTTAAAAATAAGGGTTGCAGGATTTAATAACAGTGAAACTGACGTGTTTTTTTGAAGAAGAAATAATCAAATTTACTGTTTATAGTAATAGAAATTTCAATTAATGAAAATTTCAATTAATTCCTAAAGTCGGTTTCGTTGAATAACTTGTAACTAGGTATTTGTTAAACTATATTCTTTGTGCGTTTGTCGCAACGAATGTGCAACACGTATGTCACAGTGACATAATACGATGGCGTCATTTTTTGCCGCCAAAACGTGAAACTGTGGTTAAGGTTTTTTTATAGTACTTTCATTTTAATTACTAGAAGACGTAAAACCATCTACAGTAGATACTTGTGTAAAATTTATATACAGATTTAATAAAAGCTTATATTTCTTTTATCATTATTGTAATTTCAAGCAATAATGTGCTTTCCACTGGATTACAAATCCCTGTGACCTTTAAATTTGCAATCGCGATAAATCTATCGATTGTGAAAGTATTAACCTTGTTAACTCTGGAGATGAGTTAACTTGACGCTCGAGTAAAACGCAAACTAATACTGTATCTAAGAAAATGGTCATGACATCATAAAAAATTGAAAATTTGGGAATTTGGGGATTTGGGAAATTGGGAATTTGGGAATTTGGGAATTTGGGAATTTGGGAATTTGGGAATTTGGGAATTTTGGAATTTGGGAATTTGGGGATTTGGGAAATTGGGGATTTGGGAATTTGGGAATTTGGGGATTTGGGGATTTGGGAAATTGGGGATTTGGGAAATTGGGAATTTGGGAAATTGGGGATTTGGGAATTTGGGAATTTGGGGATTTGGGGATTTGGGAAATTGGGGATTTGGGAAATTGGGAATTTGGGAAATTGGGGATTTGGGAATTTGGGAATTTGGGAATTTGGGAATTTGGGGACTTGGGAATTTGGGGATTTGGGGACTTGGGAATTTGGGGATTTGGGGATTTGGGAAATTGGGGATTTGGGAATTTAGGAATTTGGAGATTTGGGAATTTGGGAATTTGGGAACTTGGGGATTTGGGAATTTGGGAATTTAGGGATTTGGGAATTTGGGAATTTGGGAATTTGGGGATTTGGGAATTTGGGAATTTGGGGATTTGGGGATTTGGGAATTTGGGAATTTGGGAATTTGGGAACTTGGGAATTTGGGGATTTGGGAATTTGGGAATTTGGGAATTTGGGAATTTGGGAATTTGGGAATTTGGGAATTTGGGAATTTGAGAATTTGGAAATTTAGGAATTTGGGAATTTGGGAATTTGAGAATTTGGGAATTTGAGAATTTGAGAATTTGAGAATTTGAGAATTTGCTACTTTACTACTTTGATAATTTGCTAATTTGCTAATTTGCTAATTTGATAACATAATAATTTGACAATCTGGTAATTTGCTAATTTGCTAATTTACTGTAATTTAATATAACAGTATACTATCATTATAAGTACATGTCACTGTAACTCCTGTACTCTCAAAATTAGCATATCATACGTTATGTATGCAAGGTTAGCAGAGAACACGTTGATTAGAATAATGAAGACCCTACTGTATTCGATATCGAATTTAAATAGATGCTCTCCTAGTTTTTCGAAGAACCCTTAAACATAGATGCATTTTGCGCAATGCAGACTGTAGGAGATGCTTTTCCATCGATCCCACAGGAACCAATGTGTGTCAGTGTGTCGATGTGCGCGCGCGTATCAATGTCCGACATACCTCTCGATATCGCATTCGGCACAAAATACAAATCAATAGACTGGAACTGTCCTAAATGACTGAACTTGTATAATTAGCACAAGTTATATACAGGCTGTTCCAGATTTTAACAAACGCTGTTGGATGAATGTATTATTGGATTACAATATTTTAACAAATACTCTGTGGGACGAAATAAAAAATATCCAGATATATCTTCGTATTAATATTCTGCTTGTATTTACTTAAGAAATGATTTATACACAATGCTTATTTTATAGTAATATTTATCATTTAGACTAAAAATATAAATATCTTATATTAGCGACATTCTTCCACTATCACTCTTTATCTATTCGATCTAAATTATCTAACTTTTATCTAAGTATCTGAAATCTAAGTTATATAAGAAATGTTACGAATGTTACAGAAATAAAAAGAGAAACTAAAATAATTGAAGAGTTGAATTAATTCAATAATTGAATAATCTGGGGCTGATTAAAAAACACATGAATTCGTACCTTTCAACTTACTAATTTGTTTTTATTTAATATTATGACAGTTATGTAACGATAACATATGTATCGTCTACTAATTAAAAACATTATATTAAAAAAAATTGTAACACATTTTATTTGTCACAATTTACTACTGTTTGTAATATTCTTCATTTTTAACGCGACTTTTACAGCAAATTTTTGATAAAATTCCGCTTTTCAATGACGGTATAAACGCGTAATTAAATTATCTATTAAAAATGATAGGATATCAGAGAAAACCTTTTTTTTCAAACCATGACCTGAAATGACATAATCGTGATATAATACACGACTCTAATTTTACCAGGGTCGATAACCACCATTACTAATAATTTATCACCGCTGTTTAACGGTCAGAGTTAAAATACTCTAATTATACTTGAATTGGTAGATAGCGTTGCTATTAACTTATCAGTCGGTTTTGATTATAGAGAAAGGGTCAGTGAAGTGCACATGTGGTCGTTTTGATCTTTCAAATATTCCCTTTAAATTTAATTTAGTGCTTCGTTAACTATGTTGGTGTGATTTGTGTAACATTTAGAATTTATAAGTAGTTGAACTTTTAGATAATTTTGGTGAAATACATCGAAATATTTAACGTGAAAATCATTGTAGAATACGGTTCATAATATAGAATATGGTTTCTGTGGAGAAAATGGCGACTTAGGAAAGATTCACTCATGTAAGTTTATTTATTAATTTTACAATATTTAGATATTATAAGAAAATTGCTGAAATTGTACCACTTGAAGAATATTTAAATTATAAAGAATATTAGTGGTATATTCAAGGAAATATTTTTGTCAAATTATAATGAGTATTATTATGTAAGATAAGTGTATTAATATTTATGAATTATTGTTGAATTAGCTTAATTAATCACAATGTTGCTATTAGAACAAAACTGAGTTGTCTAGTGCGCCATTTTGGGTTCGCCAATATGACGCCATTTTGAGGACACCAATGAGCGCCATTTTGAATAACGGCGCGAAATCTGAATACTTGCTATTCCGTTCTTCAAGGTTTTAAAAAGTATAGTAATTCTGTTACAATATTTTTAATACTAACAATATTCATTGAATAATCATTGATAAATAAACACATAGTAAGTGGTAGTATTATTCATTTCTTATTGCACCATACTTTCTCGCATCACCCCTCGATTATAATTATTATTAATCACTACGTTCAAACAATAATTTCGCTTAGTTTATAGTGTATCTCTTGAGGAAAAAATTCGTGAATAGTCATGACATCAATAAATCAAAAGATAATTAAGGAGGAAAAATTTGCTAAATAAATATGCTGTTATTCCAAATCCGGTATTTCTGTCGAGACAAAACATAAACTTCGTACTTTTACCTTATATTTTGGAGGACATTGTGGATGTTTTGTTGTGAAGTACATTATAAACTGCCATTTGTAAAATCTGAGTATTTGGTTTGAAATTTGAGAAATTTGGGAAAATAGAGATTTTAGAAATTTTGAAACCAGGGATAAGAATAGGTGAAAATTTTAAAACTTGCAAAATTAACTGTGTTTGAAACTGTGATGAGAAATGCAAATATTTCAGGACTAGAAAAAGTTGTAAAGCTTTAGTAGTTTGAGAATTTAGAAATTTGATAAATACGCAACGCTGAAATATCCAAAAGTGAAACGTCCAAACCCAAACATCTTCAAAAGTTCCCATCGGAGCTAAATCTCGCAAAGAACCAAATCCACTTGTTTCCGACCCTAAGATAATCCTATTCTTCACCATATCCTAACCTAACTTAAGGATACACCTAATCACGGTTAACCCGGAAACACAGGGACTTAGTATTTAGACAGAATAGGATGTTCCGCAATCGTGATACGTTTCAGAGTGTAAAATCCGAAACGAATGTCAGCGGGGCTACTCTGTAATCGAGTGCGGTCGTTTAAGAAAAACCATGGATATTATGGTGAATGGAGGTCTACCTGTCGGCTCTGCTCTTCGTCATTGTCGAATGTCGCAATCTTCCTCGAGCGAGGCCATCTTCGAGGTTTCGAGGTTCGACCTTCCTTTGATTCTCGGACAAAGATGCAGCTGGCTATTCCGCAGATATAATCGTATCACATGCTTCTCTTTGATCGGATTTCCAAAATCTCCTGAACGAAATGTTCTTTTCTATTCTCACGTGCATCCTCGAGAACTTTGGGGATTAAGAGACATGGAGTGTCACTCAAGGGAGGTTTAGAACTGTTGGGACTGGCTTGCTTTTTGGATTTATTTATGCACAAATATTTGGATTCACGAATTTTCAAAGTTGGAAAACTGGGAAATTATGAACGTGGAAATTCGTGAAATAAATTTGCTAATTCATAAACAATAAGTTCACAAGGGTACCAATTTACAAATTTATAAATGCACAAATATAAATATGTAAAAATAAGAAAATAAGAAAATGTAAAAATGTAAAAGTGTAAAAATGTAAAAATGTAAAAATGTAAAAATGTAAAAATGTAAAAATGTAAAAATGTAAGAATGTAAAAATGCAAAAACGTAAAATAGGAAAAAAAAACAAATCTACAAAACGAGCAAATATACAAACTTATAATTATACAACTACATAAACGTACAAAGATAAAAATTGACAAACGCATAAATAAGCAACTTCATAAATTTTCAAATATAAGCATAAAAATTTGCCAACAAATAAAAATATAAAAATTAAAAAATTAACATAGTTTCGACGTAAAAAATGGAGCCACAAAATTTGTACATTCTATTGAAAATTCTATAATCGAGTATTCTAAGGTAATTGATCTATTTGTAACAACACCGATTTTTTTAATCAACGACGATTACATATTTCATTTCCAAGAACAAGAGAACTAAAAACAATATTTACCAAAGGAAAAAATAAAGTTCGTTCTGATGTAACTCAGCCATAATCAACGATTAAGAAATTCTCAGCTATCTCACTACATACAAATTACATACTTACTACATATAAATTCCAAAATACAAAAACATTCAAATCCACAACCACTAAAAAACCGAACCATCAAAAATGTAATAACTCACTAATCGCACATCATATATCACGTGCACACAACGTCAGTGACAACATTGCAACATCTACATCTGTTTCGTTACGTCGTTTGAAATAAACTTTTGAAGGATAAAAAAGATAAGGAATAAAAAATTATCATTTACTTTGGCTTGTATCTGTCCCTTGCAGAAATAAACTTATCGTCTTATCGATGACGTTTTTTTTCCGAAGTTTCTACGTACCTTATTAATGTAATGTCAATGTAAGATTAAGTGACTATTTTTTCTTTTATTGTGTTAAATCAACTGTGTTCTTACTATTAACCGATAAGAAATTGTTTTGCAATACGCTGTCGATATTTCTCATGCTTTATTTGATCTATTTTATTGAATCATCCGTATCAATGTACTTGATAATTATAAATATTCTCGAGTTGTGAGAGAAATTGTCGATAAACGTAATACACATACGGTTTTATTTTTGATTAGTTATTTCCTACTTTCTGATAATTTTAATTATAATCAGAATGTCTCTATATGCATATATAACCATTGTACATTATTTTTAGATAATAATATGATTGCTAACATTGTAATACTCAGAATTAAACTAATACTTAAGTTAATTCGTGTACATACTTAAATTCTTCAGCTATTTTTAGCTTCATAAAAACCTGCTTGTTTTGATCATTAAAGAATTTGTCCCTTATTTAAAATAAATGTTCTTCGTGTTAAAAAAATAAATTTATAGAAATGTCCTGTCTAAGAAATATTTTTAAATAAATGTTCTTGCAAAGAAATATTTTTAAATAAATATCTTTGCAAAGAAATATCTTTAAACAAATACCCTTCCAAAGAACCATCTTTCAAGTCTTCACGTTCAGACAAAAATGACTAATTCAGAAGTTCCAAAATAGTAAAAATAAAGCGTAGGTTCCTAAACGCAAAATAAACAAGTCCCCCAAAGAAAAACATTCATAATCGACTTCCGGAACGACCGATAAGGTGGTCGTATCATCGGAAACGGCCCCGTAGCCCGACTAGGAACTTCCGCTTTTACGTTCCTGTTCCTGGGACACAAGGGGAGCTCTATCGAGGGCAGATAACAGTCCTGTATTCGTTCGCTACGTGGTGGGGCCTTAAGTAGCTTCGACATTAGCCTTTAGTACCCATTATAATCCCTTTGAAGGAAGACAAACCTGCACCGGAAGACGGTATCCTCGAGCCTTGCTCGACGGTCGACTACGTCATCCTTTACACGGCTTAATCGAAGGAACGTGACCATTTCGGTGCCTCGAACTCGTTCTCGCAAACTCGAGGCCGGGGATATTAAAAAGTAGAGGTCGTGCATGTTTTTAAAATTGCAAGATGGAGGTCGATGGCTTTTTGCTGAAGGTGGTGGCATTTTTTCTAGGGATGGGCTCCATTGGGAGCTTGAATTTCGGTGACATCAGTTCTTAAAATAAGATTCTTGCAAAACAAAGTTTCTGCTGCAGGTTTTGGAATTTTCTCAAGCTTCGGATTTTATATTATTAGGAATTTAAAAATTGACAAATCTAGAAGTTTGCAAAGGTACAAAATTGTACAACTGCAAAGATACAAAACTATGAATCTATATTTATTATACAATTTTAGTGACGACTAATTTTGTTCTCTTTTTTAAAATGTACTCATACAGTCTTATTTGACAATGTATATTAAATTTCTTTACATACATTTTCTATACGAATGAATTATACTCCATTTTGTCAAACATTTTCCTTCTAAGCAGTTACAATCTCCGAAAAGATTAATGTACTCTTAATAACAGGTTCCAAAATGTGGAACGAAACAGCTGTCCTAATTAACTAAATCGTCTATAGAATCGCCTAAAACTAAGTCAATTTAAAAAACCAAAGCACATAATCGTCAGACAAACCCGAATGCCTTCATAAATTACAAAGAAAGAAAGAAAATGTCGGTCTGATAGTTAGGAGGTCTGAAAATATAGACATCAATGGGACTAATGTCACGGCTTCCTGATGATCGGTCCATTTTCTCCAGCTAATGATCCCCGATAAACCCGATTCGACGATTATCGTTTCCCAATCATAATCTCAATTTATATTCTGACGTACAGCAGCCATCGCGGAACGAAATGTGTTCCAAGTTACACAAACACATTATACAATGTGATGCAATGACGGCCCTGTAGGTAGAAAAGCAATATTCAAATCGACACGTGGAGGCCTTTTCTTGTGGAATAATACGTGTTCAAAAGGTAAGAGCGTGTTTCATAAACCGTTATGTTGTAATGTAAACGGTATACGACGAGTTCTAATAGTTATAACGTCTTTAACCTTTTTCGTAAGAGACGTTGAAAAGTCTATTTTAAACTTCCTTTTTTTGTGGAGTCGCAAAATGCTGGTTCTCTTTGTGCAAAAATACGTAATGACATACTTTGTTTTTTAAAATGATGTCCATAGAAAAATATAATTTAAGGATTTTGTAGATGGAGTTTAAAATAGAAATTTATAATGAAATTATGCATTTAATTTTTATAAAATTCGGTATAAATATTAATTTTATTAATGTAGTTAGAATGATGTAGTTATTAATAATAACTTAGTTATTAAATCATTGAAATTGCTAATTGCTTCAATTGTTAAATTCTTTAACAAATTTCATTTTTGAACACATTACATTTTTTGTAGAAAAATTTTCAAGAACTAAAAACTCTTCTATTTGAAAGAACACTGACTCTTGCAGAACACTGACAAGAAATGTTAAAAATTTAATATTGAACATTATACAAAAAATATTAAGTATTATTAACATTTGAAAGAATATCCCCTTACAGATAGAGTAACACATCAGTAAAAAAATCTTTACTTTCTAACAAAAAAATTTGTTTTCTAAAAAATAGCTATCATAAATAATTAAGAACTGACTAACCTTAAAGCCTAATCAATCAGTACACGATATCGATTATTGCCAAATCCGTCGCAAGAATTTTGTCAACATCAGGGAACCTTCATTTGATATATGTGAAAGAAAATGGAAAAAAGCGTAGCCATTTTGTACGTTCGCTCGATGCCCATTTATACGGGGAATGTTGTGCTCGTAATTCCCATTTCGCATTGCGAAAAAGGAGAACGATACCATTCAGTAGAATTGGATATCTAAAAGCCAGTTTTTGTAATCGGGTGCAATCCGAATTGATTAAACGAGACGTTGCACCACGATGGTAGTTCTCTTACGAAAAGCTGCAACCCGCAACGGTGTGGGAGAAATGCGATGTCATTGTGATGCAACTGCTGCGAATCGATAGACGAAAAAGTCTATCGAGATCAGTTGTCAATGAGACAATGGAATGAATTGTCAGTTATTAAGTGCGATTACATAGAGTTTTGTTACACCTGTTTAACCTATTCAAAATTATTGCGATATTGAGGCAGCAAGTGTACGATGCTATAAGCCTTATAGTATAAGATATCAGGTGAAGTACTGCTGTTTGAGGTTTAATATGGAGCTTAATTTTAATCTGATTTCGAAATATATCAGTACATGAATTCCATGTATCTGTACATTTTTTAGAAGTGCAAACAAAAATGATTAATCGTGCTTTTCGTATTTTTATGGAACTACGTGACCTTCAAATGTGGAGATAAATATGTGAGGATTGCATCTAATGTGACAATAATAAGGGATATTGCAATGCGTTAATAAATAAGTAGCATAATCTTGGTTATAAAAAGACAATCGTGTGAACAATTGAACATTGAATCTGTTTGAAAAATTATTTTGGGTTTTGACAAATTTTCAAAGTTGCATGTTGTATATTAAGAGTGGTTACAGCAATGAAGAATAGTGAGTAATGGATGGTGAGTAATGAGCAGTGAGTAACGAGCAGTGAGTAATAAGCAATGTGTAGTATGTAATGGGTATTGTTATTGTGTCTGATGTAAAGTGTATTGTATATTGTTTATGGTGTAAGTGTATTGTGCATTGTATTATGTAAAATACGTAATGTATAATGAGTAATGAGCAATGGGCAATGAGTATGTAACAAATAGATTTATTCATGATTTGTCACATAGTTGCTACATCTAGTATTTCTTAGAAAATATCTTCAATCATGGCATAAAAATGAGATTCAATCAAGAATGAGTAGTGATTGTAAATTTCATGTGAACTTAAAACAATAAACAAAATCACTTCAAATGTTAAGTTAAGACAGCAATGCAGTCTTAAAGTAAAATAAATGAAAGTAATGTGATAATAAATGAAATAAGTAATGTGATAATAAACGAAGTAAATAATGTCATAATAAACGAAATAAATAATGTCATAATAAATGAAATAAATAATGCCATAATAAACGAAATTACTAAATCTAACAAAGTATGTTTACATGTATCATAAAGTAGTGTAACAAGACAGTGATTTTCTTGAAATCTTTGCTTTTCATCAAAGAAAGAATTAATGCTTTGCCCTCTCTTTATTTTTCAATTTTATTATTAATTTCAAATTAAGTATATACACTTATGCGTTTACTGTCAATTTATGCAGAGTAACAAATATTATGTAAGATATCAGTGGTACACAAAGAGTAAACCAAATCCTCAACATTGTGCAAAAATACGTAAGGGTTGCATTCAAGGAAAAGTGACGCTAGACTTTATACTCTAATCATATATACACCTGTTCACATACTATAGTATACATATACCTCATACGGTGGACACTCATGCGAAATACGAATGACGAGTGAATATTAAAATAACAAATATTATGCAAGATATCAGTGATACACAAAGAGTAAACCAAATCCTCAACATTGTGCAAAAATACGTAAGGGTTGCATTCAAGGAAAGTGACGCTAGACTTTATGCTCTAATCATACACACACCTGTTCACATACTATAGTATACATATACCTCATACGGTGGACACTCATGCGAAATACGAATAACAAGTGAATATCAAAATAAATATTATGCAAGATATCAGTGATACACAAAGAGTAAACCAAATCCTCAACATTGTGCAAAAATACGTAAGGGTTGCATTCGAGGAAAGTGACGCTAGACTTTGTACTCTAATCTTTCATATAAGTGTGCACATACATGTATACTTCACACTGTGAACACTCATGTGAAATACGAATGACAAGTGAATATTCTCACACGCAACGTCCACGTGTTAGTGCATATATACCGTGCACCATTTTTCGAAGACAACAGTTACAAAATATCATCCGTGTTTATAACTTTAATTACATCGATGTTACATCAGTTGTGAACCAATTTCATGCAAGATAAAAGAACGGATTCAAAGGAACATGTCGCACCGCACGTAAGCACCAGAAACGTTTTACTCTTTGATTATATCGTTTTGCACTTTCTTATTGCTCGTTGCATCACACAATTTCGCACACATCGCAAGGTGTTATTTTGTTCGCGATAACATAATTTATAGCCGCGGTCGCGATTTAGCTGCGCGAAGGGAAATGCGCATTTTTTATGAAATTTGAGAAGGTACGTGATTTGAAATCGAATAGGTTTGGTTTACAGGAATTTTTAGTCTTTTTGGTATTCGAAGAATGTGACGATTTCAGTTGCAATTTGTTAATTATAATAAATGTAGTGTTATTATTTTCAATTTGGTTTGATATGTTGTCTGATACAAATATCAATGGAATATTTAATTCAATAATTAAATAATTTTATGTACAACATTGAATGATTTAATGATTTAATGTACAATATTTAATATTTCATATACAAAAGTAATTTAATGTACCTAATTAAATAACACACTTCATCTACATATTTTATTTTACAATAATAAATATGTGATTCTTGTAAAATTATGTACTGATCAAAATTTCCATAAAAAAATTATAAATATAAATTTTCATCTTCATGACAAGTATAAACAGTGAGGGTGTTTGATTAAAACTTCAAGAATAATAATAGTAAACCAAACGTTAATAAACGAAACACGATTAAGTGAATAAACTAAATATAATCAGTAAAGATTGAAAAAAATTTGATAAATTTTAATTACCGTTGATAAAATTTATCGACTGTTTTTAAAGAATATTCTCTTGAAAAACAAATTAAGCTTTTAATTTCTAATTTTCTTTTTCCAGTGGTCTGTTTACTTAATATAAGAGTACTTATAATTCCAAATACTATCTGTTTCTTTTATGAATTAATCGAATTGTGAATGCTACAAATAATATTAAACAAGAAGAGTGTAATTTAATGCATAAATTCCTCACTCGACTACAAAAGCTCGAAAGATCCAAATGACCGGAAGAAATAATTTTTGACAACGGTCGCCTACGTCATTACTTTTTCCTCGCGAAGCATCCGCAAAAATAGTTTCGGCCGTGAGCGTAATCGTACATCCGGTTCGTTTACCGTGAGAATGCTCGTGTGCCTGTGTCATACAACCTACAGGTAGCGATGGGTTAGTAATCGCTTCGAGTCATTCCACCACTAACCTACCGACGTATAATGCACGTTTACTTTGAATTCACTCGTTGCACCCAAAGGGTGACTCATTTGATTTAATATAGTAATTTGAAAACAGTATTTTTTGACTAAATGGTGTTGGGTATAAACGACGACTTCGGTAGATATTGGAAATAGACGGATTTGCAAATTTCTAAATTCACAACTTTACAAATTCTCAAATTTCCAAATTCCCAAATTAGCAATTTCCCAAATTCCCAAATTCCAAATTTCCCAAATTTCCCAAATTCTCAAATTCCCAAATTCCCAAATTCCCAATTTCCCAAATTCCACCACCCCCCAATTCCAAAACCCCCCAATTCCAAACTCCCCAAATTCCAAAACTCCCAAATTCCAAAACCCCCAAATTCCAAAACTTCCAAATTCCAAAACCCCCCAATTCCCAAGCCCCCAAATTCCAAAACCCCCCAATTCCAAACTCCCCAAATTCCAAAACCCCCAAATTCTAAAACACCCAAATTCCAAAACCCCCCAATTCCCAAGCCCCCAAATTCCAAAACCCCCAAATTCCAAAACCCCCAAATTCCAAAACCTCCCAATTCCAAACTCCCCAAATTCCAAAACTCCCAAATTCCAAAACCCCCAAATTCCAAAACTTCCAAATTCTAAAATCCCCCAATTCCCAACCCCCCAAATTCCAAAACCCCCAAATTCCCAACCCCCCAAATTCCCAAATTCCCAAATTCCCAAATTCCCAAATCCCCAAATTCCCAAATTCCCAAATCCCCAAATCCCCAAGTTCCCAAATTTCCAAATTAATATTGTAACTAAATAATTTCTCAAATATGTTCGATTCCATTGCGCATCAGAATTATCAGACATAGTCTTGTGAAAGAAAAATTAATCAAGGATGTACTCTCACATAAATGCTCATTGATTAATTTCATTTGAAATTAATGATTACGAGTTTGCGATTGCTAATTTTTCTATTGCTCATAACATTAGCATACATTAGTTCTCTTTTATTCAAACAAGCATGATATAATCAGTGTCTCGTGAAAGATCAAGGTTTTCAAGATTTCGAAACCTGCGAAGTTTTTTCATTTTGAATTGTAGTTAACGCGAGTCGAGATTTTCATTATACAAATATGTAGATATTCAAAGTGATTTGAGATCCCTGTCATATAGGTATGACACTGGTTTGTTTTACATAAGATTAATGTTTGCATTTTGAAAATAATGATGACTTATTGTACTCAGAGAATCTCACAAATATTTGCAAATATGTCACTATTTGTAAATATTTATAAATAAATTGTGATAAACATTCTCTTACTGTTTTAATTAATAGTTGATTACAGATTTTAGTATTTATCACTCGCCTTTGCGCATAAATTGCATTGTTCTCGCATTCAAATAATCTCGAAAATCCTCTGCACTCGAATCTGAAGATCAAAATGGAACGGAATGACTCATAAAAAATCGTCGAGCAATGAAGCGTTCATAAAGAATTAAAACATCTCAAACATTTATATTTGAAATTCGACAATAAAAGTGATATCACTATCTTTCTCGAATTTTAAGAATATGTGAGGATACCTGAGTCACTGTAAATATACAGAATAGAAATTTTCGTCACGTATGTTTAAAGTGACTCAAAATTTTTACCATACATTCGAAGTGTGCATGTACATTATATACTGGGTGTCTATAAACTTTCATTGCAAGTAATTTTACTTCTCTGAGAATTATTATTAAAATTTCTTTACTGGAATTTTGTATTCTTGCTGCAAATGATTTAACTCCAAAGACAACCATTACATTTGCAAATGGGTTTAATATTTGGCTTACCATTTTTTAATTATGCGACTCAATAATTTATTCCCTGACTTAAGATATGTAAACAATATTTCTTTGACAACCACTTAAAGTAGCAATTTTGAGGATAAATATGTAACATCTGTAAACAAAGCGAAATTTTACCTTTGTCTTACTTCTGCGACGTATTCCTTCAAGGCTGGAAAACGTGCAACAATTGAAAAGTAACTGCTATTTTGCCATCCCGTCTGAAAAAAAACGTAGTACTCAATGTAGAAATCAAAGCAAACACCTGTTGCCTATTTGTTTTGCTAATTACAAGACTTCTTTTCTGTCGACATCTCGTTATCATGAAAATTTGTAATGTCACGTCTTACGAACGCAGTTTCATCAAAATATGCGAAATCATTTGTAAATTTATTTGCGGAGTTCACAAGAATTCGTTGCGAAAACGTTTCTCATTTGATACTTGGTCCGATGGAGAAAGGACTCGTATTTTTGTTGCACGCGAAACGGATACAGCGACTGCTAACAAAGTTAATAGAATTTTCTACATAAGACGATTCGCTTTTACTTGTCGATATTTTCTTGATCGAGCCTCAAATAGAGTTGGGTTTTTCTGAACTTTGATATCGTGCTTCAAATAAGTTTCACAACGTTGATAAGATTTCTTAAACAATGTGTAACAAGTTCGATTTGATTGGGATTTTCCGTCACGCTTTCAATTACAGTGTGTTATTATTTTTTATTGTAAATTAATAGTATTATTTTGACTAAACTTTAGTTCGGAGTATACGGTTTTTTGTTGTCTAGTTTTTAAGAATGCAGTGGTTAAAAAGTTATGTAAATTTCAACTTGGGCTCTTTTGGCGTATTTGGCGACGCCATATTGGTTTTTGCGCATGCGTCGTCAATTGGGTGAAGAATAAAAATGTTGAAACATGTTCTTCTAATCACTAATTGTAAACAGATGCCAGTTTTTTAAATAAACGCTCACTTTAACGCTCATAAACTCATAATTAAAAGATAGAATTCAATATGGCGTCACACACATGTTAAATAAACTAAAAATGTTCTTTACATACAAACAATGCTTTAACTGTAGTACTCCCATCATCAAAACTTGCATTTTTATATTCTATATATCAAAAACTCTTCGATAATAAAAAAGAAGTCAATTTTTATTATTTGAACAATTCCCAAGAGCAACCGTAACAAAAACATAATGTCGTCCTTCAACACCTTATTATCGGAATTGCAGCATAAGACGTAATGTCAGTCAACTATTACATCGGATTGAGATAAATTTTATCAATACCGTCGAATATCACCAGCGAAGACGCAAATATAAAGAAGCATTGAATCAGCCCATTCTTTCGTTTATCTGAAATTACCTCGTAAAACCTAAGCCGAGCAAAACTGCGATTAGACATTTTTCCGGAAACGGAATGTTGCTTGCGCAAGTTCATCGAAATTTTAGTTGGTATCACGAAACACAGATACAACCGGATACTCCCATCACCGTATTCCATTGTGTTCCAGTCACCGATGCATACCTTTCGATGAGTAATTGCAGGAATAATCACGACAACGCGAGTCGAATCTTGTTCACGCTTGTCCCCCGGTTGGACGCAGGTAAACGCGTAAAATTCGTGACAGCATGACGAGCGTCACGTATTTTCGTCCACTGTTTTTCTGCCGTATCAATCCATGATGGAATTATCAGACGACCTCGAAACGTTCGATCGGCTTCTTCGAGATGTTCTGTCGGATGCAGGAGTCAAGATTCAACTCCCGGATGAAGTCGAGACTATCGATAAAGTTATCGATAACTGACGATAGAATGGGTATTTTCGTTTGATGGTATCGTTAAGATATGGATTACTGTGATAACAAGTATGTGGCAACCGATTTCTAAATTTTGCAATTTATCAAAATTTGAAGTCTCGAGAGGCTTCACGAGTTTCTAATTTTCTCGTCTTGAGAAATTCACAAATTTTGCCACTCCAAATGTGAAGTTTCAATTTTCTGTGAATTTTCAAACTCTATAAATTTATAAACTTTTTTCAAATTTATTTGAAGTTTTCAAATTTCCACATTTGCAAACTTGTAAGTCTTCAAATTCCCACATTTGCAAACTTCTAAGTTTTCAAATTCCCACATTTGCAAACTTCTAAGTTTTCAAATTCCCACATTTGCAAACTTCTAAGTTTTCAAATTCCCACATTTGCAAACTTCTAACTTTTCAAATTCCCACATTTGCAATCTTCTAAGTTTTCAAATTCCCACATTTGCAAACTTCTAAGTTTTCAAATACTTCTGCCAAGTTTTCGAAATCGCCGAGTTTGAAGATGTACAAATTTAAGATTGAGAATATTTCACTTCAAGAAGTCGAAAATGTGAGTTTCTGGGTCAAGTACTCCTTTAGCCAACGCAGTCTTCATCGACCAATGACTTTCCTACTCAAACTTGCACGACACCCATGCATTTCTCACGGAATAAAAAAATAAAAAAAGGGCGAGGATCTAAAATTTGTCCATCGGAAGATCTCGAATCAAAGATAGCCTTCGATCACGTTCGATAACTTCCCAAATCCGTCAATATCATTTATTTGCAGATCCATCGCACGGTAGATACGGATTAAAATAAAATATCACCGTTATCAGTGCTACCGTTAAGTTATCCAAAGTGTAACAAGCATGGAAATTAACGTAGGGTTGACTTTCACGGAACAATGAAAACAGCTTTATCGTGCAATAAAACGATCTTCATCTAACGTATCATTTTTTTAAATGGCGAAGATAAGAGAGCTCGTGATAAACGTGGACAGAAAAAAACAAAAACGTGTATTGTCAATAATTATCGAGGATGACGTGATCTTGATCATGATGAATTTTTTGACAGCGAAATGTGGAAACAAAGACTCGATCTCTCAAAAATGGAATAACTCGAACTTTTGTTATCAGAATTTCATTGGTGATATTATTCGACCTTGAAGCCATTCCACGTCGTATAATTAAGCTTCTACAACAATAAGCAACTAAAACGTGACTGTAAACAAAATTTGTGATCACGGGATGTTGTCGAAAAAATTAGTCATCTTAAGTAAAAATATTTTTATAACATAAATTTCTTATATCTGTAATAAAAAATTTTCGTAAATTTTTATTGCAAATTTTTGCATTTAAACTTATTTTTTAAATTTAAACAACACTCAGTGATCAGAAATAAATAGCGTTAATTATCGATATAATTAGTCATTGTATCGATTCATTGTTTGCTTAAAATGCACGTGGAATTGGACATAGGAAAATTTACGTGATCCATCGAATGACGTGAAACGTCGATTATCGATCTTTTACAATATTTTTATCGAAATCGATGAATTAGAGATATGTAATATACGATTGTATTTCGAAAGAAAAAATTGATGTCTGCCTTCCGGTCTATCAAAATTTTTATTCTTTTGTTTAAAATGTCTTCAGAGTTTGTTGAAATGTAACAAAAATTAGGAAGCAGTTGACGAATCGTTAGACGGTTATTTGCGTCGAAATTCTTCTCTTAAATCATCATCCAGAAAAATAAATTGAGTAACACCCACGTAAGTGGCAGAAACGAGTGCGTTGAAAAAAAACCACCAAGTTGGCCAATATCCGGTCGGCGGGCGAGCTCGTTTGGAAATTTGAAGGCCTTACTCTGACTTCGGATCCAAACGCCACGCAATCAACCATATATCTTCAGAACATATACATACGCTAGGGTGATATTTGATCAAACATATTTTTCCATTTTTTCAACACAAATTCGCACTTATGAGCAAATAATATCACGCTTTTTATTTAAATATTAATTCTGTGAGATATTTAGGAATTTTGGAATTGCAGACTTTGGAAATCTGAACGTTTAAAAATTTGTAGAATTTAAACCTAAAAGTTTGCAAACTTTAAAAATGTGAAAATAAACTTTGAGAAGTTTTAAAATTCAAATATCGTTCGAAATTGAAGAGTGGGAGTACATAAGACGATAAGACGTTTCTCACGGTCATAGCAGAGTACGTGGGTGAGGTTACGTGCCCTTCGTTACCACCAATTGTTTAAAACGTGTCTCCCGCGGTTACTAAGGAACGTTAAGGTAGGTCAAGGGCGCAGCATTTATGAGAAAAGAATACGTATGTACGAATTTCAAATTCTACGCGAACATTTACTCATCAGCCTTCAAACTTGAAAAATGCTCAACTAACTGCATACGATGATTAATCTAAAGAACTTTTATACAGCGACCATATTTGGTTATGTTCATGTACAGTGTATAGACACCATGTTGTTTCCATTACGAAACGTAGCTCGTTTATAAGCAGATCATTTTACTACGGATTTTCAATTCATATTACGAGCTAATAACATTGGATGATGCAGAAATAATTAATGTTACGAACAGTCCGTTGTGAATGTATAAAATATTTACATGCACGACCGCGTGTCGCGGTTTAGGATGCCCACGTACGCACTGATGTGGCCAGTAACGCATCTCTAAATTATAAGACCCCATTTTGTGCTCCGAAAAGGCAACACTCCTTATATTGCATTCTACCGTTATACAGCAATTTTGTATCGTGTTGTATCATCGGTGTAGATTAAATATAAATGAAAAGCGTATTACTAAACACGTAGAAGCTAGGTGCAAAAGTGCTGAATCAGGAACGTGACCGATATGAACAGAAAAAAATGTTCGCACTACGAATGTTACAGTATAATTTTGACGCGCGGTACGAGTGTTAACTTGATTTAGGTATGCGAGAAAAAATATAATTTCTTTCGTCACGCACGAAACGTAACGTTTCAGACATTATAAAAAAATGTAGAAAAGAAATAACTCACCGCAGGAATTCTTCTAAAATTTCAATCGCGTTTTCACGAACACGAAGCACCCATTCATGCGATACCCTTAGGCCGACACTGGAGATCTCGAACTGCGCATGCGCGTACGTTCTCCCCACCCCGCGGCGCACTTACCGATTCTGTCGGATTAATCCGAGGCGGCGACCGTAGCCTCAGTCGTTTGCTGCACAATGGCGCGATCGGTCTGTGCTTGCTTGTTCTGTTGCCGCCGTCGTTTCTGAGCGGAGGGCCGGCCCAAAACGTTGGACCGTCCGTTGCGCGGGATACAAATCGCTCCGCACAGTCTCTCCCTCGTTCGCAACCGCTCAGCTTTTTACGTTTCGCTGTTTCTCCGAAGTTGTTCTGTCCTCCGGGCCGCACAACGAAAGGGAAACAACGCGACGACTGGTCGGAACACGAATCGCGAGAACACTACCAACATCCATCCTGGTAGATCCAACGGAAAGAAGACCAGGTTTTATCCGACGCGCGCGCTATTCGAAAAAGCAGCACACCAGAGGTTCGCTTTTCGAGCAGACGGCGGTTTATCAACAACGTATTTGGGGGAAACTCGGTTACGTCTGGCTCCATCCCAGCCTCCCGTTCAGGAACGTACGGCAGCAAGAACATTGTAAAGGTAATCATTGTTCATCCTGGTGTACGTTCTACCGAATTGTACTTTGAAAACACAAACGTGTTTGGAGTGAGTGCGCGTATGCGTATTTTGCGTATCAGCCTCGCTACGAGTACAGTGCAAAGTGCAGTGATTATTACTGACACGTACCAGATCGATGTCAAGCTCTTCGTTTATTTTGTTTGGTGCGCTTGCCCTGACATAGATGCACCCCTTTCAGGCATTTCTTTTTATAATTTAAAATTTTGTAAGATTCGAATCATTTTGAATCGCCGACTAACGGTCGAAAGAGTATGTTGTTGTCATCGTTGGTAATTTATTCTTCGTTTACCGGAAGTTACTTAAAAGGCCGGTTAGATCCGTGGTTGTAAAGGGGCTACGTGAACAAATGTATTAGGCAATTTATTTCGCTGTATTGCGTCATGTTTGCGCGCTATTAATGCAACCGGTGCCCGCAATATCGCC
This sequence comes from Megachile rotundata, assembly GCF_050947335.1. Taxonomy (NCBI): domain Eukaryota; kingdom Metazoa; phylum Arthropoda; class Insecta; order Hymenoptera; family Megachilidae; genus Megachile; species Megachile rotundata. The sequence goes on from NC_134991.1 coordinate 14,704,211, forward strand.
GTGACAACTGTGGAACTCCGCCATTTTGACCTTACCGAAGGATATCTGCTATCTGCTTGGTTGTGTGCGTGCACACGCGTTTCAACACGCGCTACCGTGTGGACGCAATCCTTCACCAATTCCAAGCTAGCTATTTCGTCAGATTCTCGTTCATTCAATAAATGTGGATAGAGAACACTCACTAGTACCAGTTACAGGACTCCGCACCTGCCGCTACGATGTTTACTTGATATTTAAACAATTTGAGTGATCGAAAATAAGTAGTGGATTGCTGTAGATCTTCCAGTTGAAATGATAAGTTAGAATCGCGCTCTTAGCTGGACTATCTTTTGAGGAACCAACTAGGGGGCGAGTGAGTACTGTCACGTATGCTTGGGTGTAATGTAGGCTTTCTTTGCATAAGGACTGGTTTACCGACACCATTAAGGTTCATTCAATTTTGGAGAGGTTCTTAAATTTTTTAATTTTTAAATTCGAATATTTTCATAATTTCAAATATTCAAATCCAAACATTTCTAATTTTTAAATTCAAAAATTTCTTTATTTTGAATGTCGGAATTTAGAAATTACTATACTTTTAAATTCTTAAATTTTCAATTCAAGTTTCATAATTTACAAATCAGTTTGATATTCCTATATTTTTAAACTCCAAAGTTATTCCAAAATTTATTAACCAGTACTTAACAAATTATTGGGTCTTTTTCCCGTTCAACGTCATTCTTCCCAGGAAAGTCTTCCGTACTCGCTTTTATACGTCCCTGATCTTTGGAACGACAAGAGTTTTGCGCAAGTGCGTAGATATCGTAATGGCGCGATTTCGCGAATATTGATAGCCGGGATTTGCGCTAACGATAAAATCGAGCGATCGAGTCGGCTTTGAAATTTAAATTTCTTCGAGCTTTGAATCATTCTCTCTTGAAAGTTAACCTTGCCATATTATTTGATAACGTAATGAAATACTTTGTGACATGGGCGATAAACATGATTGGTAACATGTAACTTTTTTCTTAATTTCATACTCGTAATTTACATGCGGCAAATCTCACAGTCAGATTGCATACCACCAAGGACGTTGAATTTACATATCGCGCATATATGCACATACATGTATATTTCCAAAGTGACGCAATTAAAAGAAGTGTATTTTCCAGGTGAAGCAAAAGACTGATATGAGAACAATTAGCTAATAAACCGATGTTAAATACACCTTACATACAACAAATTTTTATAAGATAAAAATACTTAATTTTTCATAAAATATTATGGTATCCTCAGAAGCAAATAGTATAAATATATACTTGAAACATTCATAAGCGGAATGCGAAGTTGTAGGTTGCACGCGACAAGGTGTAAATATACAGGAAAATTTCTTGTGCAATTAGTTGCATTAATAATGGTCTCACGATTTTCTTGCATCACGTTTTACAATTTTTCTGCGACTTCCTCAGCCTCTTTGACTGGGTAGAGCGGTCGGCGCAACGACCGCCTTACAACGATATCCCTGACCTTACGGTGTCCCCTTCTCTATGGAAATTGCGCACAAGGCAGGACGAGTGTCGAAACACCGTCTTTTGAAATTGTCCGTGAATCACATAGAGTTAATGAACGGAACTCTCGTCATTCGAATCCTATTACGAATACGTATAATTGACTTAAAATTACATGACACTATTCTGCTGTGGCCTCGACTCATATAATATTCTTTCAAACTTTATATTTATACAATTATGTAGTTTAAAAATTACAGACTTAACCTTTAAATTATAGAGACTATTTTTGTAACATAAATGATAGGTTATTAGCGACTCTATAAAAAAACATCTTAAGATGCATTTTAATGTTTTATATGATTCCTATATATGTATCATTTAATTAATTTATTTTATTTTTATCTGTTACAGAACTTATACATAAAAGTGACCGACTTGTCACCTACAAAGATCTCCGTCCAAGGACCCAGCGGTAGCATCAAGCAACACTGCGTGGGCCCTCGCACAAGTGATATTCTTACCTATGATTAATTATCAACTATACACGAATTTATACCGGTAGAGCTTATAAGCATCAAGAAATCCGTTAAAGATCGATAACTGTCGCAGCTGCCGTGTGGTAATCTTGTGACGTGAAGTGTGTTCAAAGATTTTTCTCCTTTAACGATCCACCGACAATAATAAGGATTACAAAACTGTTTTCAAACTCGAAAGTGAGGACACGTGTTGTATTACACAATTAAAACATAACTTTATTGAAGAAGTACAAGGAGGCAGTAGTGTCGCGAGTGCGGTAAACGGTGCGTGTGTGAAAGCATCACAATATGAGAGTGACAGCCGCCGTTAGGCAGCATCCTCTTCATCTGCAAGTGACTCGTACCAACAATGGAAAGTTTTTGGTCAGTCCGAACAGTAGTCAGGATATTAGTCAACAACCGACGAGCGACGAAACGAACTCGGTGCCGGCAGTTGTCTTCCCTAGTTATGAACCGTTGCCCACCGATCATCATGGACCCACCATACTTGGCGATCGGTATCTGCTTCTTGGTCCGGCCGAGGGGAGCGCTTTATACCGGTGTGTTGACGTTCACACCGGCAAACAAATCGTCGCAAAGGTGAGTCTGAGCTTTTTCTTTTCGAACCATCGTATTTTGCATCGGTTTAGTGGGGTAAACCGATTTGCGTTTTGTATCGGTATGAGTGGGGTGTAGAATACGATAGGTAATCGTGTGCGTTAATTGTGTTTCAAATTTCGCGGGTGAATTAAGCAGTGGCGGAAACGCTTTGTTTGGGGAGAAAGAAATACATATTTCTGCACCTTCCGCACGATTTAAAATTTATTTATAATTCGTTTTTTAACCTTTTTATAGTAACGTAGGTAATTAAAGGTATTATTTATAACAGTATAAATATGTAATTTATTTTATTTGAAGAAATGAACATTAAAATTTAGTAAAATATATGTGCTAGTGAAATTTTATAATATAAATTCTGTTTCATCAGAGATTTTTTGTTGAATTTATAGCAACTACATGTAAATCTGCTGTACACGACAAAAATCTCCTTTTGAGTTGCTGTGCATACTCTACACGCCTCGCATTCTGAAGGGCTTAAATGCTATTTTTTTAACAACTTGAAAAAGATAAATGTATATACTTTTAAATAAATGTTACATTACTTTTATATCTGTATTTTTATTACCATCTAATACATACAAAGAAACAATTTTAGTTGAAAATATTTAGTCTGCATAAATGTCTTGCATTTTTAATTTAAAATATCATAAGATTCTTCTCGTTACAACATCCTGTTCTATAATTTCACATAATTCGTATAAAATAATTTTTTTCGTCAAATTTCATTGAATGAAATATAATTTAGAATAACCTTTAACTTTGTTAGTCAACAAAGATACAAAAGAAAAAGAATTGTAGCCAGCAATTACGAAATGTTTCGTCTTTATCCTTGATAGAGCAAACGCATCCTGCCTCCAGGATATGTGTCGCGTAAGTCTCGAGGCAGGTGTGCAACAACGAGCAGAACCACGTCCAATAAAAGTTACATGGTGTATTGATGGAAATCACCTTTCTAAACTGTCGCCTTAAGGCTTTTTCGTTCGTATTCGGGTCGAAGCGAACGGGTTCGCGTTATCGGTCGACGCCACCGACGTAACCCGGATGGACGAAAAATCCTCCTTCGTTTAACCCGAACGCGTGACTCTTGTCATTTGTTTCTTGTTTACGATAATAATACACGCTACATCCGTGTTAATCACAACGCGTAAACATTTCTTGCTGACGTTTTGTCGGACGATTGCTTAACCGTTTGAAATCGGAAGTCATTCTTTCTGCTCAACCGATATCAGCTTCTTCCTTATTGAAATTGAAGAGAAATCGATTCTCCGCGACGCGTCTAATTCAATTACTTTATTCTGCGTCATTCCTCTTTTAGCACCGGAAATATAGCATCATCGTAAAGGTGATATGGTCTGATAAAATGATACAGGTCAGATTATATGCAGTATAGAGTTTCAAGTGATAAAGATTATTAATTTAATATAGATTAATATTACTGGAATAACTGTGAAGGGTGTATTTGTATATCTTTGTAAAGAATTTGAACCAAACTTTTTCTTTGAATATGTCTTAATAGCATTTTCTAAGAATATATCATATATTATGGACATATTACCTATACCTTGATATTTAATTAACAAAATGACAAGTTATGATTACAAATTAATCGTAAAATAATGACATGACTTCGCAAATAAAACTTTTGTTATTTATTTCGAGAAACAAATATTAATCGAAGTATGTTGAATGAGTCGCGATATGTAACGCGCATGCGCAATAATGCGATACACGACGCATGCGCATTAAGTGTCTCTATTCACGAAACAATAATTTCAAATTACTTAAAGGATTATGCTTTTACTGATATCCGGAAGTTACACTTTTCAGAGCATGTCTGCACAGGGTTTAGGTTAGAATCTTAGAACAAAAAGTAGATCTTCTTGGTATCCGGTGTTTCTTCTGGCGTGACCAGCAACCGTTATTTCCATTGTCATCGCAATCGTAGGATTCATTGGTAGGAACGTGCGTGCCGTGTCATTCTATGAGAAAAGTTCTACAGAATGTTGTTGCGTCAACCTTCACCGCATTTCTCGCAATTAAATCCTGCAGTTGTTACATGTCTAATAAACTGCTGTTTTAAGAATGCTAACTTTTAATGTTGCAATATACTTCGAAATCTAAATAGATTAAATATTACATTAGCATGAGATTAAGAAATTTAGACATTTTTGTAATGTAAAAATTTCAACATTTGAGGATTTGTCTCGCATTATGTACATAAAGTTTAGTGTTATTTGTCTTGAGAATTTAATTGATACAGTTTCTGTTGAGAACCACTTAATACATCTTGCATTGTAACTGAATGGTGCGGTCATTGCTTCCGCCATTTAAAATCTTTGAAGTTGTTGACGTAACTTTGCTATAATTTGAAGTAATTTACTCCAAGTTTTCGTACATTCCATACTGCACAAACAATCTTCCGGTACTTTTTATAAAAACGATGTGCCTTTAAGAAATTAAATATATTTCTAAAAAGTATGAATAATTATATCTTTGTATATATTGACGTTGACTTAGCTTCAAGTAAAACGATGATATATAATTCAATATTGCTATCAGTCCATTATAACTTAACGACATAGTAAATGTTAGTAATTACTGTATCAGAAAATGAAGTAAGGAGAATAAATTAATTTAAATAGTAAGATAAGGTTCATAACCACTATAACTCATAATAACGGCGACGATCGTTGAAGGATTAGATAAGAAGGTATCGCAGCTGTTAAATAATTAATACGCGTAAATGGTGTAAATTAAAAATTTCCTTACTTGTACTGTAATAACAGCTACACCGGAACGGTGCATACGTTGCGCAGCGCGACTGCTATTTTCCACAGAACACCAGTTATTATACAACAAAAATGTGGATACGTAACGGTTTTGCTAATATTGGAGTCGATCGAAGCTTCCGCCAGGAGCTTATGCGGTGACTAATGAAACTAATTGGATTTATCTTTGAATATTTCCTGAAAGAAATTAATTAAGTGCGTTTTAAATATTTCATCCTTCACGATGAATGGCAATAAAGAACCTAATTATAATTAGCTTATTCCGAATTAATAAGCGATAATTGCGCTTACCTTGTTATATTATTTTAGTTATTATAATTTACTCGTTAATTGTTATAATTAGGTAGTCAATCAGCTAATTAATTAGGACTTTTTATCTAAGTTCCCCAGTTTTACTGATAAGTGTTAATATTGGATGTTTGTAAGTTTGAGAATTGAAAATTCTATTTGAAATATTAGATATTTAGACATTTTTAAATTAAACAATTTATAACAGAAAATTTTTAATATCGTTTCTATAAAAAATAGTTGTGGATAAATTTAGCAAGAACTGCAAATTCTAATTACTTTTATTAGTGCAATTGTCTTCCTTTTGAATCAGATAATGATTGACTTTGTCTTATCACTTTCCTGTTAAATTCCAGGATATTTTTAGTTTGCATTTTGATAAACAACATCCGTGAGTAGATACTGTACAAATGAATGAAAGCACATTCAAAATTAACGTTATCAGAATTTCCTTTCTCATGACAAAATCAGCAAATAATTCATGAACGTACAGCCACTGGCGCTATTGCGTTTCCTGCTACCATCGCCGATAACGTTATCTTTCCTGTAACGAATGCAGTATTAACAATAAAAATCGTACATATATAAACTTATTAGGTTGTTGAGCATCATTTTTCACAGACAAAACGATAACTTTTGTCATTTATTTCGCGAAATAAATTTTAATCGAAGTATGTTTTCTTGAATGAGTAGATATGTAATGCGCATGCGCGTGATACATAGATCGCGCATGCGCATTAAGTATCTATTCAAGAAAGCTTGTTACTTCTTCACCAAATACTTCAGCACTGTTTGAAGCATAAAACTGGACTTCAAACAATTTGTAACGCCTTGAAATACATCTCACAATCTTTATTTTCAGAAATACTGTAATTTTAACGTGAAAAGAAAATGTTATTCTTGAAAATTAAATTCTAACAGTATGAGTTGCACAGGCGAGTGTAGCTAATAAAACACATCCATTACTATTTCTTTGATGTAGCAATTTATAATAGAAGGAGTAACAAAGATGTATCTATCAAACTAACCTATCCCAATAAAACTTTGTGTTAAACATAAGATAAATATCAAACATTGCAGTCCAATATTCGTTAAGTTTTGTAAACGTCTTAATATTAATCTCTGGTACGACATAAACCATACGAAACTGCATATGCCTCTCAGGAACACAGAAAGATGTGTGTGCCACGCGTTTCTTGCCACGACAGCTGCTGCTGCTGCGTTTCCATTAACATTTTACAATCGTCGCGTTATACAATACGCCGCTTACATCATCGAGCAGCCAACAAACACAAGGCTGCACCTTGCCTCACCTCGCCGTTACTTCGTCGTATCGGCGCTGCCCGTTATTCATAATCGCTTCTAAAGCCAGGGCCGTTTAATTTAATTGACGATTACATCGAGCACGGGGCTTGCGTGACATGCTTTCGCAATTGCGTCCAGCTTCTGACGAGTTGGTCCGCCGACTTTCAAAATGTTTTCAAAGACCTGTTCCGGATACTTTTCTGCATATTCTCAAACACGAAGTGCAGCAAGTAGTCAATTATCGACACTTATTCGTACTTTATAATACAGTTCTGTTGGTGACAACACTTCTGGTGGCAATGAACGTATTAAATAAACAAACTCATAAATAACACACACAATGTAAGGACAAGCTTGCTTTAGACACACAAGCTCACGTTTGCCAATGAAGTCTTGAGACTAATATGCATATATACACTTTATTCAAAAGTGCTTAACATTTAACTTTGGGTACATGAATTTCAACTTAATGTTTTGAACAAATGACATAACAGTCGTAATAACTATATAATTGTACTTAATTACTCTTCCATAATATTCAAATAAGTATAAACTTCTTGACTAATAATTTTGAATGCTTTCTGTAAAATTTTTGTTGTATTTTAATTGTTTATATATGTAGCATATGTATGTTGTATCTAAGTGCTCATCACTGAACTGCAGTATTGGTTACTTTTAAAATGAATTAGAATCTTCTAAATATTGAAATTTTGGGTTTAACAATTTTAAAGCTTTGAAACTTAGAAATTTAAAAATCTTAAAATTAAAGACATTGGAAAATAAGGTCATGTTAAACTCGTGAATGAAAAATTTCTGTGGCATCCTTTTCTCAAGATGCCCTAAGCACGTGCTTCTGTAGCTAACAGTCTGTGAAAGAACAAAATGGTAATAGCACACAACGTGTCTTCACAAAACAGATCGATAAGGAAGCAGACACACGAAATCTTGGCTACTTTTGAAACTTTGTACATCCGGCCGTTCATCTCGTGGTGTCGAAACCTGACACAGTTTCGAAACTCGAGTCCCATTAGTTTAATAAGGGCACACACTGCGTTCTTTACGAAATCACCCGGTGCCGATCGATCGTTACACTCAAAATGTTTAAGCAACATGACCAACAATAAAGTGTGATACCGCCATATTGAACTATCGAGGGTAGGACCCTTAGAACTTGAGAACACCTTTTGGTGTTGTATGACCTAGCACTTGGAATGTTTCGTACCATAATATTAGATGAAGCGAATCAAGAATTGGGTGATTTTCATTAACAAATGTTATTAAGTTTAAGTCCATTTCCTTTAAAGGATCAGTAAAGTATGATGATCCTTGTAAAAATTCATGCGTAGCTCATATGGCAGTGAAAAATTTTAATACTTTTACTTTAAATTTAGATTAAAATGTCGAGAAATTTGATCAACATCAATCAAGTAAAATTTGTAACGTTCACGTTTGTTTCACAATATTTCTGAAGATAGAATCTTCCATCTTTGGGAGATCGATTAACATGGACGAAGATAAACGCTTAGTCATGTCTATTTCGGTTTATTGACACTTCAATTACAAGTGTAATTAATCTAATTACACGCGACTTTAGAGAGACACTAGCCGTTGATTAGTTCACATGTAATTTGTAAATAACGTGGAGAGCCTTGAACATGAACTTGATTGAATGATAGCGATTTTTAAAAACACATCTTTTAATTTTTGTAATAAGGTACAATTCTAAAAATATAATTTGATATAAGCCATTCAATTTTTTTTGTATATGTATCCAAAGCGGTTTTGAATCGATTTCATTTAACAAACTTACAGTCACATAATGAACAGTCGCAGATTAATTCAACAATAACCCATTAATCCCGCTTATCAAAATACGTAAACAATAAAACTTTGTCACGCTAAATTCATCACAACTGGATTAAAATATCAGAAAGCATTCAATCTGCGATACTCGGGATCAATATTTCTTCAGTTGGTTATCTTGAACGATGGATCAAGGTAGTAAAAAATGTTTAAATATGAGGAAACACGTGTGAGCTGTACTTTTAAAATGTCGTTTCGAGCAATACGAGTGTATACGTATTCGTATTGTCTGCTGCGGATATCCGTATTAACCGGTCAATGCTAACGTACAATTATCTAGTACAATGGCAGATATTATGCACGTTATTGAGTACGTTACGCGGCGTCCGCATAAACCGTTCCTTAAAGAATGCTTCGTTAAGTGACAAGTCTTTTAATGGTAAAATAACGAAATGTATCCGCTCGTGAAATTGATGGAGCAAGTCCAATTCGAAATGAAGTTTGGAGAGTCAGACACAAGGAGATACGTTGAAAATCTTGAGAGATTTGACCTTTTAAGGATTATGACCCATTTGTGGATTTTATATACTTCTGAATATATCAGGGTTTTAATACAGTTTTGTAAACTTGTGTACACAGAATTTTTATATTCATATTACTGAATTTGGGAATTTGGAACTTGAGAAGGTTGGAAATTTGAAAATTTTTAATGTAGTACACATAACATCCCTACAACCCTACATTCCATAATCACCAGAGTTCATATGTTAACTTGGCTACACACACTCCCTATATACTATATACATCTATTTTGCAACTTATGCTAAAAATGAATTTCTCAAGCCTTCAAAATTATCGTCAGACCATTAACTATAACTCAAATTGATCTCATTACAGTCAAGAAAATATCAAAAACCCATTCAAATTTCTACCTCCACATTGATATCGCCAAAACCTCCACTTCTGACCACCGCTTAAGCTCCAACTATAAAAATAAATAAACAATAAACTAGTAATATAGAATTCTTAAACTACTAACAAAATTCTGTAATAGAATAGAATCTTAACAACGAGAAGCGAAATGTTAACAACGTTCCAAATTATAAAGAAAGATGGGTTCCGAAACCCGTGCAAGTACTAAACGAATAAAGTCTACCTACTTTACATTTAAAAAGCTGCCGATCATAGGTTGTCATGAGCGAAGCCGTTTCCTAATCCTCCTCGATTCGTATGTAGCATATACATAGACGAACGAGCCAGTGACGCAACGATATTCGTGGATTTCAGGCGTTGACCGTGGGCGACAAAGGTTGCGAGGCACTACTACAGGCTCACCTTCGATTAGAAGGTACCGGGGCAGCAAGCGGTGTCGCGGGCGTGGTGGAAGCACCTGGAGGTCGACGCTATCTGTTACTGGAGGGTCACCACGGTGATCTGCACGCCTATGTTAGGGCACGCAGGAGGCTGCGGGAACCGGAGGCGAGGCGGCTTTTCCGGCAAGCGGCCAGGGCCGTGGCTACGTGTCACGAGTACGGGGTTGTGCTAAGAGATCTGAAACTCAGGAAGTTCGTTTTCGCTGACGAAGCAAGGTAAGAGAAATGCCACTTTACCCTTTCATACTGTGGTCAAATTCTCATCCATACTGAACTTAAAACTAAACTTCTTCAGATAGAATAATCTTAGAGGACACTTAGACTTAATCATAATTAAACTCTTGAATATTTTTCATCTTCAATCTGCAAGTGAAAACACACTGGTCAAATTCTCATCCAAAAATTTATACTCAACTTAAAACTAGACTTCTTCAGTTAGAATAATCTTAGAGAACACTTAGACTTAATCATAATTGAACAGATCTCTTGAATATTTTTCATCTTCAATCTGCAAGTGAAAACACACTGGTCAAATTCTCATCCAAAAATTTATACTCAACTTAAAACTAGACTTCTTCAGTTAGAATAATCTTAGAGAACACTTAGACTTAATCATAATTGAACAGATCTCTTGAATATTTTTCATCTTCAATCTGCAAGTGAAAACACACTGGTCAAATTCTCATCCAAAAATTTATACTCAACTTAAAACTAGACTTCTTCAGTTAGAATAATCTTAGAGGACACTTAGACTTAATCATAATTGAACAGATCTCTTGAATATTTTTCATCTTCAATCTGCAAGTTCTAATTGAAAATAGAACTGTGACTTTCAGTCAGAAAATCCTTCATACAAAGTTCATAATTTAATGTGTAATTACGAGTTAAATATTCAAGTACGAGTAAACGAAGAAGCTAATTAATACGAAATCGTAAAGACAATGAACTATTATAGAAATGATATAATTAGTTGACAGAAAGTCATAGATATTGATTGAATGTCTTGTACGCCAAAAGCGGTGTGCATTAGGGTGACAAAGTAGTTACTAATTTGACACGAGCTAATGATGCGATACGCCTACGTTCGTAGCATTCCTCGAGCGAGTGAGAGGACACCGTCTGAAAGAGCCATGGAAAACCAGTTCGTATTCGTTTCATTTCCATATTCGCCTATAATTCCTTCACACCATCGAGTGTATGGGAGGTATCTTGGAAAAAGAAGTACTTCCACGCCTACATAAATTAACTTCCCCTTCACCGGATCGAACTGCGCACCACGACATAATGCAACCCTTCCATGTTTAATGAATTCCGTTCTATTTTCTGTTCTTATCCAGACACTCGATTATTTACTGCCAATTACGAATTCGACAAGTTGTTGTCACCGTTACATTTCAAGCAGACTTGATTCTGTCTCGGCCGCATAATTGTACGTCTTAGGTAATACATAATTTCTGTAAAAATTGAAATGTTTCAATTTGTAATCAACAGTCTGTGGCAATATCGAATTCCAATCGTGTCTCGTATCTTGCGTTAGAAACTGAACACGTTTCGTCAGATCCATCCTTTCCTACAGATAATTTATGCGATTCATTTTTCTGCACTCTCGTTTTTTATCTGAAGTTTTGGCGTGACATCCAAACGTTTCTACATAAAATTTCAACCATTTATCGCTTACACAAATTCAGGTTCTTTCATTTGAATTTTCTCAATTTTCAAATCTCCAAAAACTTGTTCACGTCTATAAAACACTATTAACTCTTTGCCATACAGATGCGTCAGAACAAAGTATTCACTGTTACAATATTAAAATAAAAAAAGATAATTTCCTCATAATAGGACTTTAACTTCAAACAGCGTACAAAAAATACGAGTAAGATTTATCACGTTTGAACTGCGAGTGCGTCAGACTCGTCAAAGAGATTAACAAATACAAGGAACCTGTGGCAGGCAGAAATTCTAGTTACTCCGATAGCAGTCATGTGACAATTGCTTATCAAAAGCCTCGGTTAGAATTCCATTCCCGGTATCGTCATCTTCCGGAAAGGGTTCCTCTTGACCGGATAGAACGCAATCGAAATGAATTCAAGGAACGAGCGGATCGCGCCACACCACACCACACCACTCGAGTGCCACGCCACATCGAGCTATTCGCAAGGTGTGTTCTCGCGATTGAACGTGACTGTTCGCGCGAGCAATAGGCACCCACACGTGAGACGTACACACATATCGCACACAATTAAGCTATCAATACTCTGCAACGGTTCTCGATCTGCGGTACAATATAATTTCATTCAGAATTTTCGATAACAAATTTTTTAATAAAAAAAAAACGTTATGCGCTATTAAGAATTGTACTGTTGGATTGTACTGTTAGATAAGTATACTAAGTTACTATGTTACTGAGTATGCAAAGCAAGGTTACTATACAGCTTTCAGGGACTTATACTAATTATGAGACACCCTGTACAAATTTTTAACTGCCACTATACAACCTTCCCCAAAACACGTTCTATAAGAGGTCATAAAAATACAGGAAAATATATTGATGTAGAGTTAATACACTAGGTCAGGTTCACAGGTGTAAACTTGAAAATTACTCCTTTCCGCTCCTAAGATCTCTTAACTCTGGAAAAGCACATTTAAGATTGAGAACCGCTTTTGAACGAAACACACAGAAGTGGGCGTGGTGTGTACTTACATATGATAAAAGCACACGAGAGACCGTTTCGTGTGCCCCGTTGTGTGTCGGTTCAGAGTTGGCTAATCGCGCGTTGCGCTCGCATTCCTGCCTCTTGACGAACTGCTCCCGCGCGTGGAATAAGGAGAAGCGAGAAAGAAAGATCAGCGAGATATATGGAAGAGTGGGGCAAGAGACACGCGGGGGGAATGTTGCAAGTCAGAAAAGCATATTGGTTCATCGGCTGGGGAGATTTTGAAATGCTGGTATAATTAGGAAATGCGTGGTTCGTTCCACCTCCCTAGAAGCCGAGTCCAGACGTCTCTGTGATTGCATTACGCTCTTAATGATTAAGGTATGCGCCGGCGTCTGCAGATTGTGTCAGAAAAGATATATTGCCTTGGCCAAAAAGTTATGTCGCCTTTGTCAGTAGCTGACATTTATTCAATTTATGTGTCAACACCTTTTTCTCTGACAAATGAATACATAACCTGAAAGTGAATACAAGTTTACTTTTTGGGATAATGAGACAGCATCAAGTTTTATATTAATAATTTTGGTGGTTAAAAATTTAAGATATTACATTTTCATAAAGAACAGTTGCTTTAAATGATTTTATGCAAACGCAAATTTGAACCAAATAGGAAGAGTTAATACAACCCATTATTTCTAGTCAGTATCCAAATTTCAACGTCGTAACAGCAATGACAGAAATTAATTTCTTTTATAAGTACGTAACCCAGCTAATGACCCGAGACAAGTGTTCCATTTGCCCGGCGCTAACGGTGATATTACAAGCGAGTATTTTTAGAACATTCGGACACGCTGCCTTCCAATGCAGTGAAAGAATGTTCGTTTACACTTGAATTTTGCTGAAAGAGTAGGGAGAACGGACATTCGCTCTCTCGATATAAATGCCCCATAAGAGTGAATGACCTCTTACAGTTGATAATACTATGTGTATGTTACTTGTTTAACTTCTTGCTGCATAATATCGGGTCACACTCCTTGTGCAACATTTATAAATGTAGCAAATGTGAGTCATATTTGTACGGCTGGATTTTTAGTCCACGAGATCGTTAACACAGCGCCATCGTGTTGAAGAACTTGATCTTCTTCGACCGTGTACTAATTCGCTCTGTGGAATTAAGTAAAGTTTTTTATTATTTGAAACGATGAGCTAATTCTGTAGTTGCAAATTAATGTGCTAAAAGCAATGATCTTGGTATTTAAACTTTATTTACCTCGATATTGTAGTAGTTATATTGGGGGTTGCTATATTGTGAGGCAACAGGTTTCAAATTTTTAAATTCTCAGCTTACCAAATTTTCAAATCCCACATCCACAAATCCAGATATCTAAATTCACAAATTTTCAGATTTCCCAAATTTCGGAATTCTCACATCATTGTTAACTTTCTGCACTCCAAAAATCTTTGTTTTCCTAAGTCTGAAATCTTCAATTTTCAAATCCCCAAAATTGCAATTTTTCCTAAATTTGAAAGTAATTAAAAATCAGCAAATGAATCCTTCCGTGTCGCCATTTTTGCCAGGAGCCCATCACACTCTCCGCTGCACACATCAGTCGATTCTTCGCCATCAAACCACAGAAAAGCTGTAACTGAGAAACAAGGTCAAGCAAAATCCAATGTTGAAACCATTGTTAAGCTGAGTGATGATGAAGCAACCTGTATCACGCCGAAGACGTTTTATTGGCAAATCGCGAGAAAGACGTGTCCGCGTCCTTCGAACCTAGAAATAGTAAATTGTACAATAATACGATGTTGATAATACGCTCGAAGGTAGAGCTTGTTACCGCGTGTAATCTAACTGGTTCCTCGAGGTAAACGCTTGCGCTAGAGAAATGGATCTCGATAGTGTGTCATTAAAAATGCATTTCTGATCGATATGCATCGATTTCGTGTCGGTCGTTTTGTTATAGATGTAATTACGATGCAATGCGCAATACTGATACGTAACTATCCTTGTACATTACGGCAATCGCGCTTATGCAAATAGCTTTGTTTCCTCTGGCCTCACATCAGTTGCAGTTTGCACTATGTCTTATTGATTAGCAAAATGTGGTCCGTAACATTCTATAATATTTCAGTATTCTATTTCAACGAATTTGTTTAATAACATGAAGGCTGTATTTTCCTTGTTCCATTTGGCCCACGATGCCGTCATAATCCGTATGAGATCAGACGGAAGTGTAGAATTGATTTCGCTCTCCAAGAAATATGATTTCATGATCTTATATATCCTCAGTGATTTTGTGTATCCAAGTGATGTGTTCGATCACTTATTAATTTTAACAGTATCATTAATAGTATCTATACTACTGTGCTACATTCAGAAAATTTTCAGCTATTTTAAAAAGTTAAGTACTGTCCACATAACTTCAAACTTATACAAAGTAACTTTTTTTTTTATTTAATTGAAGTGGTATGTCGGATACATCCTTCCTTTTTTTGTTCGCTCTTTATTTCGGTCGCGTTTCACGGCTATTGCCGTTCACGAATGACGCACTCTAGAGATGACGCGAAGAGATACGTGGTCAGTGTCCTTATAAGTCATAAACGAAGATCTTTGTCTAGCGACAATGAGCTCTCTCACGCGTCTAATTTTGCTGTACAACGTTTTGAAATTCATTGGCGTCAAGGTTCTTGACATTCGAGTTCGCATTGAGGTTGGACTAAACGATCGTGCGATAATACCGGGCCAGAACTCATTTCCATCGGGGTCCTTGACAGTTTTGTCGTTCCTTGCTCCGGTCTTGTGACCAATGAACCCGATCGATTGATCGAATCAGCGGTTTCCCGGATGTGCCTTTTTGTGGAGTTCAAGTGTCTCTATCTGATGATACACGTGAGATGGAGATAGTTCGCGGGAGAAAGAATAATTTCCTTTGAAATCTTATATCTATGAGTATGCTTCCGCAGCAGGTGGTCCTAGAAAAAATGGTAAACGCAGAAACGAGAAATTCTAATTATTCAAATTCTAACATAAAATTTATTTTAAATAAGCTTTCTCTATGCTGTAAATAGGTCCTGTTTGCTACAGCGTTGCAAAATGGGATACACTTTCCCGCGCATGCACGACAAACGTAAATACATGAATGAAAAAAATACATTGATCACCAACTTTGCAAAAATTTGTGTGATTTAATTAAAATCGTATAAAATGAGTGATCAAGGTACAGCCTCTTATCTTCATATTTATTGATATATTAATTAATTACATTTATTGATTATATCGATTATATTTATTGATGTCATTGATATTCGTCGCGCATGCGCAAAATGCGTTCCATCTCACTACCAGTGTATCATTACATTCAATCTGATCCTGCTCTAAAACTTGCCTAACACATTTTCGTAAGAAATCAAAAAGAATCACGAAGTATCTCTGAGAAACTTTCGTAAGAAAATCAGTTTGAAAAAAGAAAGGCGAAAGCAAAAACGTGGTCGCTATTAACGATACACTTGTTTCTCAACCAGGGCTCTGAAATACACGAGCCTTCTCTGGAAGAAATCACTGTGCTAGTATTCACTGTCCGCGGGACAGGGTTCTTGAACCCAGACACCGGTGTGTCGTGTAGGAGTCGTTCGCTTACGAGTGAAAGTTTGCGAAGAAAGCTGTACCTGCCTGCGAGGCTGACTATCCTCTCGACGTGTCTCGTGCGTCCAAATGGAGAACGTGCCGTCGAAACCGGGTTCCTCCTAGGAAACTCGCGGCCATTGACACTCGCTCGGATTTTCAAGATCGTGCCAGGGCTTTCTTCTTCCTGCGCTTTACTTTCCAGTTCTACTATGAGAATACTCTTCGAAATAGTTTCACCATTTTAATCGATTGCGCATAACAAAAATTCTAAAGAGGTTATGAAAGGTTTGCGCGCACTTTTCGGAAGTTTTATGTAAAACATTTTACCGAGTAGACGCGCAGCGACTTGCGCATGCGTGCGTCGTACTGCGCACATTGTACCGATATGTGCTAATAACAGTTGCGACAGTTATAAATATTTGTTCTGTATTATTAAATAGTCACTACTTATAAGAACTAGTTAGTATGATGTTAATTCTGTAGCATATATTATGGTAACCACGATAGAATTATAAACAAAATAATTCTTTGTCTTTTAAAATAGTAACATAGTAGAGCTGTGAAATAGTAGCATAGTATAATAAATAATAGAATTGTAGTGAATTAGTAAAACAAAAGATTAGTAGTACAGTAAAGAAAATACTCAAATGACAAAAATAAAATAGTAGTCAAATGACGAAATATTAAAGTAACAATATGCTGGCACAGTGAAATAGTAAAATAATAGTGCAACGATTTTCATAACTGGAAATCCGAATGAAATTCATAGTTCTTTTCACACGCTTCTCAATTACTGCAACCCCATGCAGAAGGAAAGAAAGCTTCATGATACTTATTACATGATATTCTTCCTGATTACGTATCGATCGAATATCGTAACCAACGTGAAAAGAAGAAACATCGTGGAAAGCTTGAAGTTGCCCAAGAGCCGCAGGGATATTACGTACACTCGTTCTGCGACTTCCGCATTTTGCAGGTTGATCAACTGCCGACACTCTCTTTCGCCAGTTCTTTCGTTGTACCTCGTTTCACGATGACACGCGGATTGTTGCATCGCCACGATGTCCTCTTGCTAAATATCGAAATAACTTTAATAAATTCTTAAATTCTTAACTTTTAAAAAACTTTACTATGCTTTCCAAGTCGATTATATTTTAATGTGTGGATTTTTCTGTTTTCTAGGACACGGCTACGTCTGGAGAGTCTGGAAGACGCCGTAATAGTAGAAGGGGATGACGACAAGTTAACCGATCGAAGAGGTTGTCCAGCGTACGTGGCGCCAGAAGTTCTGCGTTCGGGAAGAGCCTATTCCGGCAAAGCAGCCGATATCTGGTCTTTAGGCGTTCTTCTCTACACTATGCTGGTCGGTCGTTATCCATTCAACGACGCCGAGCACGCGTCGCTGTTTGCCAAGATCTCACGTGGTCACTTCGCGGTCCCAGAGGGTCTTAGCCCACGCGCAAGATGTCTGATACGTTCATTGCTGAGAAAGGAACCGTCCGAAAGACCGTATGCCGAGGACGTGCCAAGACACCCGTGGCTCTCGAAACCACTGCGGGTGTGCACAGTATCCAGCAGCAGCAGATCCTCTTGTCAGGATCAAATTGTACCAGAGCTACCTAACAATCCTCAAGACTGACTTTTCCAGGAGAAGATATATTCCGCGCGCGATGAGCCCAGTTTCACATGTTAATCCTCTATTTGGACAGGGGGACACTTTTTGCCCGGGATTTAATATGGTTTTTCTCTATTTTGCATTGTGGTGCACAGCAAGAGTCTTTAGAAAAATATACGTCATAATGTGCGAAATGTCAGAGTGAAATAAGTTGAAAGATTCTTTCTCACTTTTATGTATTAATAGTTAAGTCTGGATTCTTAGACTCTCAATATTTCCCTGCGTCAGAAAAATTATGAATTTCCAGATTTTCAGACTACAAAATTTATCAAATCCCACAAAGGCCTAATATGGTGTGAGCTTTCACTGTAACACATCTATCTTTTTGTTCATTAATATAAATAATGAAATGTTATTTCCAACTTATTTCACAATGGAGAATTTGCAATTTATATCATGTTCATAATGTCTTATAGGTTATGGAACCTATAACATGGGCTAATAATATTTATCAGAAGCATACTTTTCATTGTAAAAGTGTCTGTAATCAAGCATACTTAAAAATTTGTTGTCATTGACAATCTGTGTCATAGGATGCAGATTATACTACATATTTCATAACTGATTGGGCTACAGAAATTTTTGTTAACTATTGTATATACTTCTGTATGCAGGCTGTGCATAAAAGCCATTTTACCTAATGAAGGAACACCAAATAAAGGATTAAATATTAACTGCTGCATCAAGGGATCACCTATGATTCCGTATCTTTCTTTTCTTTCGTTTCATCGACACAACGAAAGGAAAATGGCTTAGGATATAAGAAATCGTTGTGTTTGCTTTTTCGTTGAAGTATGTTAGGGAAGGTCTAATGGTATGATCGTTATTTGAATATTTTGTTGGTAAAGACCTACGGGTTATTTGTTTCGAAAAACATGTGTTATGAAAAGAAAATTTATTTAATCTTTGCGGTAGACGCCTGGGTCCACTCGGGCCCCGTATAGTCCATTGGTATTAGCATTTCGAATTGAACTTTTATTGTTGTATTTTTTCTTACTTCTATCAAAAACTCTGTATTGCTGATATTTCTTTATTTTTTGGCCCATAGCTTCTGTTGCATTTATAATTTGTTCTTTTCACTCAAATATTATTAGAAAAAATATATATAAATAAATGAGAAAAAATTAAAAATACAGATATTTTTGAGTGAATCAAGTACCTTTTTCTTCTCTTTCCAAAGATACACTACATATTGTCAAGAAATATAAATCTGTATCAAAGACCACTGATCTTTTGTATCTGGGACCATATAGACCCAGGCGTAGTACAGTGAGAATTTACAGAAATTCTTCATATTTTGTTAGCAAAGTATATTTACTCTAATGTGTTGTACTTATATGTCTTTGCTTTTAGACTGGGGTCAGACAACTGTTTAAAACATCTGTTACAACATCATTTTAGCTCATTGATTACTAAATGTCTGTTCTATAAATTTGAATTTAGCAAATTATACATAGCTATAAAAGAAAAAAATATTTTGTGTTACAATTGAAAATATTGGAAATGGTAATAATTTGGTTAAATGCTTGTATGGGCCCCAGCCTTAAACATAGTGTATGAGCCACTTAAATTGTAAACAGTTTGAAGGTTTATTTTCTAAATTGAAGAAATACATGTTTGCCTTGGAATCAAAAATATACATATATGTATATATTGAAATATTGAAATGCGTCAGAATGCTATTTATTTAATTTAGAATATAAAAATTATATTCATAAACATGAAACAAACCTATGAGCATTTTATGAATAAGCAAGTATCTCATATTTAATATTAGTTTCCTATCAAGGATTATTTTTGTATAATTTTCTTTTACAAAAAATCGAACTATTGAAAGTCAATATCAACAAAACATAATTAACGATTAAACCCTTAGTCTTCGCTGATTTGCTTGGTGTATTCAAGCGTTGTATTTGTTATCAATACAAATTGTTTTTTATTTCTGCGAAAATAAAATTAAATGCAAAATTACAGAATGTGTGTGTTGAATGCGTGTGCAAGAGACTCTTTTCCTTTATATTTTTTAATGTAATTTTCTGTGCATAAATGTGTTTAGCTCGGTGCACAATTCCTCTTATCGTTTGAGTCAGGGTACAATAGTGACAATGTTTCATTGTTGCTAAAATGTATATAAAGACAGTTAACTAAATTCTACTAAATCCTAATAAACATTAATTAGGAGTATTAATAAAAAGTTCTGTACATAGGCAAATAAAGTGGCGTTTATGATAAATTAATCCTGAATTGTTTATTCTTTATTTAAAATACACTAAAGTAATATATACTAAAAGTTATTTGTCTTGATGACTAGGAAAAATGATGAAATGATACACAGTATTGCAAAGAAGTCTGATTATATAACAAAAGAAGTCACATATCTAAAACAAATTCTGAAGAGTTCCAAAGAAATATTGACTATATTAAATATTAAATTATTTAATAATTTTACAAAATTTGAAATTTACAAATTAATTTATAATTATTGATTGAATTGCAGACAAAAATTGTTTTGTATATTGCGTATTTTTATATATGTGTATTTATTTATACATACATATCGTATTTAAATAATAATGTAAATAAAATTTACTTACACAAGTACATAAACATACTTTATAGCACGCTATAAAGCTACTCCTGAAATAAAGAAATTTATATGTAAACTTTTGTGTATAGGTTAGGAATCTCAGATTATGTTACATTAACCACCATGACGAAATTAATGTACCTAGATCCTTTAAAGATCTAGAGAATTTGTAATAATGTTTTATGCAATTTTACAAATTTCAAATCAATATAAATACATTACAATAAAACAATTTTGCAAAATTTTTATAATTGTTATCTGTACGTTTACACCTGAAAGAAAACAATCGATAAACATTCTAACCAACGATCGCGTGCTCGTAAAAACCTGTTCTTTGCAATTGTGCAAATTAAACATTATTGATTCAAGAACTTTCCTTGATAAATGAAATCACCCGATAACGTAATCAAATTTTTAGTAACACACAATTTTTTGTTTCGTCAACGTTCTTCATCTACGCATGAAATTTGTCTAACGTGATAAATGTTCATTAAGTAAATTGCATCAATTAATCAATGTTTAATTAGTTTATTTTATAGTATATTATCCCGCTATAGGATGTAATAGTTACAATCGTGTCGAATGAAAAATGGCCGCAAACGTAAGAACAGGTGAGTAGTACGTGCAAACCTGTCAGAACTCGTAATTGTCATTTAAAGGAATTTATTAATCAATCATCAATTCAATTCAGAAAATTATATATAAAATACATTTAAATATTGTAATTGATTGTCAATGTGTTTAAAATTGCAATTAAATTTAATTACTACGTCATATTTTTGACTCATACGTCAAATCCAAGAATATTGCAATTCGTTAAATTCGTAATGGTTATCCCTGCCCACTGTGTAAATCTATATCACATTTAAAAGTGTCCGACATTTGATAGTGGGCGTATAATAGTTACGCAGAATTTTCCTGTGAATACCGGTATTGTTTCCAGATTCTTTTTTGCATTAACACTATACGCATCTGCTTTAGTACATATGAATGTGTAGGAAATATTTGTGCGACAAGTATCTATTCAATGCCCGTCGTGATAGTGTATCTTAATGAAATTGCATTTCCGAGTATCGTTTCATTCCATATTTATTTGCAGAAATGCGAATTCCTACACGTTCTGCTCCTCGTCCACCTGTCAATTCAACGGCACAAAGAAATGTTATTTGGAATAGCACGTAAGTTAATGTTATATTTGCATATACGCAATTTCTCATTTGATTATTTTTATACCAAACATTTGTCTGCGTATAGTAAACGTCATTTAAAGTCATACAGTACAATGCAAGAAATATTTTTGTCCATAAAGGGTATAAGGTAAAATAAAGTTACTGTAATGTGTACTACATTAATATTATATATTATTAATAAAGTTACAATATTATTTATAAAAAATAAATTGCATAATTTTGTAATGTTAATAAAGAAATATGATCAATTTTAACTTAAATTATTATTTTATTGATAATACACATGAATGAAGAATACATTACAGTATTTAGTACTATCATTTTTTTGTTATATATGTATTTACAATATTTTATAGCTAAAAATATGTTAAGTAACACTCATTGTAGATATAATCTATCCTAATACTTCACAATTAATCATACCATTATTGGCACAGATGAAAACACAGAAATGTATAAAATATTAAATTGATGCAAGAGTAATTTTTGTTACTACAGACATAAATACTAAATAAATTTTGCTTTACTTGTGTATATTAATCACTTATTTTCATCATATTTCATTCATTTTTGATTTTATGTATTTCTATTGTTTTCTTCAACCCCTTGTTGTACTTTAACAAGCCTAAACATTTCAATTTTTTTTATTTGTCTTAATATTGTAGCACTTAATAGTTCTAACTGATGTATCTTATGAAATACAGCAAGGGGTTAATACTTCTATTACCACAAAATGTAATCTGCATATTTGTAAATAAACAGTACTAAAAATTATTCCTTTGTTTTCTTATTTTACACATTTCTGTATTTAAATATGTTAATATGTTACTTGTATCAAATTCATGTTTAATATTCACTTTTAATATTCATAGAAACAATGTTTATGGTTCTACATTAACACAACAGTCTATTCAAAAGAAAAAGCCACCTCCTCGGCCACCACCACCAAAGTTCAATCAAAATTATTCACAAGTACAAAAGGATAAATCAAAGAAACCAGTACGTAGAAATGTAATTAAATTTTTTAAATTTATAAATGTTGTTTGACTGAGTTCACATGGCATTTATATAGGCAAGACCAACAGAACTTTTGAGTAATCTTTTTGGAAGAAAAAGAAATGAACATATAAATACAATACAATTGAATAGTCAAGTACAGAATGCAATATCACAATCAGAACATACAAATGGATCAGTTTGTCTAATAGATTTTAGTCCACCTGGTTCTCCAACATTTACAACTCGATCAAGTAGTGATGGTGTTAGTATTGATAGTTTTGGCAGTGATGGTAATTCAAATCCCTCTGTATTCACAAGCAGTGGAAATACATCTCAAACAGAAAGTGCCTTTGAAGATGATTTTGATGTGTTTGGACTATCTACCAAGAAAACGCCAAAAAATGATCCTTGGCAAATTAATTCAATATCAGATCCATTTGGACCAATAGAAGTATCTAATCATAATTCATTTGAGCCTGTAAAATCCATAGGAGATGCACAATTTTTTGCTTTTAATACAAATAACCATGTCAATAATCAAATGTCTTTCACTCAAACATGTTCAAAAACAACTCAATTACCAACTATTATACGTGCAAAGTTATCTAAACCACCAGCACCAAAAACTATACAGAAAAAAATGGAAAAGAAAATAAATTGTGACACTGAAACAGGGACAAATTGTTTTAATAAAACAGTAATTCCGTTTACAAAACCAATAACATTAGATTTAACAAATTCTTGGTCAAATGACACAAAAGATAGCCCTTCTCCACCAATGCCTACAATACCACCACCTGCACCACCACCAGAGTATTTAACAGAGATAAACAATGATCACTCAGTAAGTACCTATAATTCAATCTATAACATTTAATGTTGTATAAATAATTGTTATTTTTTCATTTTATATTTTTAGACCACTAGTGAAGAACCTTATGGTGTTGCCCTTTATGACTTTCCTGTAACACATGCAGATGATTTACCTTTCAAAGAAGGTGATATAATATATTTGATCAGGAAAGTTAATGATGATTGGATGGAAGGTAGAACAGGAAATCGGCAAGGAATATTTCCTATTAATTTCATTGATATAAAAGTACCATTACCTGGTGTTCCAGACAATGTAGTTATTGCTGTTTATCCTTTTCAAGGAGAGACCATAGAAGATTTAACTTTTAGTGTAAGTTTCTTATTTGTATCATAAGTACTTTGCAAATAAATAATGTAAATAAATATGGGTCAAAATGGTTCTGCTTAAGATATACAACATAGAAACAGTAGATCATCTGTTCTTTTATGGTTATGAATTTTTGTATGCAGGAAGGAGAAAAAATCACAGTTTTGTCAAGGATATCACAAGATTGGTTGTATGGTGAATGTAAAGGTCGGAAAGGACAATTTCCAGCAAATTACGTGAATAGAATCCCATGTAATATTCCTCAATTATATTGATTTGCATGTTTATTTTATAAATCATAAAATGTCAATAGTTTCTATGTTACGAGTATAATTTTTATTCTTTATATTCAATAAATATAGTTTTGCATCAGAATTATACTTACAAGGAAAATCATATCTGAGTCATACTTAATGGCTGAAAGTAAAAGACTGAATTGTACACAAGGGCCCATTGATTTGCAAATTTTTATGAAATGCTACTTTTATCAATATTGAATCGAAAATTAAAAATTTGTACTCTATATTGAAAGAAGAAAGTAATTTTTCAATCGAGGAAATATATGAAGTATTTTTTACTATTACAAATATAAATATCAAATCATGCATGTATATTTTCATATATTAAAATGCACTTGATTGCAAAATGCATAAGTAACTATACATATACAGTGTTCAATATACTGCATAATATTTAAAATATTTACAAGAACTTGATAATTAACTGTTTTATAAATAATATTTACATTTGTGATGTTTAGATAATACTATTTGTCTTTTACATTGCAAAAAAGTATTTTTCTATGTAGTTCATTATTAAGTTTAAAAACAATGTTCTTTTAGAACATTCTTCTAACAATAGTTCTGCTAGAACTATTTAAAAACATAATGAATTGATATATTTGTTTAATAAACAATCAATACATTTTGTACTTTGCTATATATAAGTAACATATGAAACTAGCAATATTTTTTCACGTGTATATAAAACGTTTCATACTTATAACAATTAATATAAAATTACAGTTAAATATGTAATGATTCAGTTGTTTAAGTGCATTCTAATATTATAATTTTAAATGTATAATAATAAGCAGAAATTATTGAATGATCAGAACTACTTGGGAATTGCAAGAATACCATAACTAACAAATTTGTATATTTCATGTTTAATGTCATTTATGGTTATTATTCATATATTAAACATAATAAATTTATGTTTCTTACATCTAAAATCTATCCTAATCAAGTTACCAATAGAAAAACAATAGTATAACTAGTATGTGGTACATGGATATGCATTTTTGGAAATATATAATTTAAATATTCTTGATATTTAAATTTTCATGTATTTTAATGTAAATACTTAATTACATGTTTACAAATTTAATTTTCGCATATCTTGTGAATTACCGAAAATGTATCTTAAAGATGTGTATTTATAAAATTGTATGTATGCGTGTATATAAATAAGTGATCTTCAGTTGCGCACTATGTACTAAATTATTATAAAATTAGTGAAAATGTGAAAAAATTTAAATTGCAGTATTAATAAAGATCAGTTCATTAATTCCACAGTTTGTATTGGAATTAGATACTTGATTTATAAATAAATAAAATGATCAGCAGTGCCTTGAGAGTTGATTATTGTTCAAAATTCATATCTTTTGAGGCAGATAGTCGTTCCAGAAAATTCCGAATGTACGTTTCTTCTTTGTTACGTGCTCGTGAAAAATAGAATAATCAAATGTTAGTTAATTTTAGGTAAATAATACTGAGGCTCATTTCATGAAGTGATTTTTAAGATATGGTTTGGATGATGAAGTTCAACTTACAAATACAGACAAAATCATTGTAAACTTTCAAGATATTGCTGTATCTTTTAATACGGCAGTGTACAAAAGAAATTCATTTATGTATACTTCATATTTAAATATAGATATTTATGTATGTTTCAAATTTAAAATCTTTTAAACTTGAAGAACTTCAATTTTGAAATGCTTGGAACTCAAAATACTTTGGAATGCTTCAAGCTTATAATGCTCTTTTAATTAATGTATCTGTGTTTCCAGAATGTCTTATGGAAGTGCACTGTCGGATTAAGATACCATATCCATGCTAATAGTCAATTTTGTAATATACGTTAAATTAATTATTTAATATAATATGCAACATCAATAACATTAAAAATGTCATAATTGTATAACAAATTTCGTATTTTTCTTCACATTATGAAGACAAACTAATACCAATAATATTGTATAGAATAAAAACGTGTATACATAAACAAAAATATTTTGTTATCTTTAATGCTAATAGTTTAAAAAAAAAGATCTAAATTAAATATTTGTAATCATATTATTTTGTGCAGAAATACTACCTGAAATTGATTGATCACTAAGAGTAATAGTTCTTATTAATAATACATTTGATGATTGTACTGATTTTAAATGTGTAGAATATTTGGGGCAAAGTATGCATCTGTTAATGTGTTTAGTACATACTGAAAATATTATGTCTTTGTATCGACCTAATGTTTGTATCACGACTTTTCTAAATTTTTCTCCTGTCAAGTAATATAAAAAGAAATTAAGGGCAAAATTCCAGTGATATATATGAAAACATAAGCCACGACACCACTTTAAGAACATTTTCTCCTTTAGCCTGAAAGAATTGAATATTAAAAATAAATAAGTAAATGCATAAATACATGTATATTGATTTAAAAATTCTTTTAATCATACCAATGTATATATTCTGCTTTTGCTTTTGTTTCGGTAGCAGGAGATTTAATTAAGATGATGTCCCAATAAAGTTCTAATGTTTCAACTATGCCAAGAGGTAACAGTAAAACTAAATAAACAGTTGACACAACAAATAGCGTTCTGGAAGTATGATGCGTTCTATTTGTTTTATGGCTGAAATTTTCTAATAAATAATATCAGTTAGTTTATTTGAATTTCCTTGATAACTAGATTCTGGTTAAACAATTTACTTACGAGTTAACTGACAATGAATTTTCTCAGATTTTTTCATATGTAAGATGAGTAAAACATTTCCAATAAATATAAAAAGTAATGGCAACCATGTTGATAAAGCAATATAGAAATACATTGCACTACCCCATGGTTTTATTTTTTTTTGACATGGAATAAATTCAAAGACACTATCTGTTTCATATCCTAAAAAGTAATTTATTTTAATAATTAAAATTATTAATTAACATAGTAATATTGAAAAATGTAAATATTTACCTCCTGAATATAACTTTGTTAATGATATTATAAAACTGACACATACTAGAATTGTAATAGTTACTATTTCAGAACAATTAGTACAACAACTATGTATTCCAAAAGGAAACATAACAGCAAGGACTCGTCTCCAAGTAAGGGCCACAACTAACCATGTAGATGTGAATTGAAAAAACTCCATGGTAACAGAATTTAAACTACACAGAAACCTACTATTCTAAGAAAATAATAAATCTCAATTATTTTTATACATAAGTTTAAATTGTTTAATTGATAACTTACCATGAAAAGATTATTGACAAATGTAAAGTCTGACTTTGCAATACCTACAGCATAATTAAAAACTAATGCTCCATTATCAGACAATGCAAGTGCTTTTAAATAAAGAGATAAATTTGATTCGCACAATATAGGAGTACTTAGCATTACAAAAGAAACTGTATTTAATAATACACCTATATAAACAGTATTAATTTATTGTAATTAATTATGTAAACATATTAAATAAAATACAGTATTAAACTATTAAAAGTTTTTTTTTTACTTCCTTACCAAGAATTATAATAAAAGGTGTTATGTAGCCAAGCAAAAAACGTACGAATTTAACAAATGGCTGTAATGTCAACCAGTGAAAACGAATTTCACAAGGCCATATAATTTCTAAATCTGGTTGAGTAAAATTGTATATAAAATCCAAAGTTTTTACTGACAATGGACATGTTAAATTTTTTTCTATATAGGAACTAAAATTATATTAAAACGTAAAATGGTTTAGAGACAACAAAACATACTTGTTTATGAAATTAGTATTATGTTGTTTACTTAGAGTGGATATGAATTATTTAAAATTTTGTTCTCACCTGAATTCATCTTCTAATGAAATTTGAGTAGATTCAATTGTTTGTAACAGAACACTTAAGATCAATATAAGTAATTGTATGTTCACATAATTTAATAAAATTATTTTTATGCACATAATATAGCTGTATTTAAAAAATTTATAAAATAATATATGTTGCAAACAAATATATCATAAAAAATATATTTTGTTTGAATTTAATAACTCTTTCTCTGTCAAACACCTTTTCACTACAGTGACTAATAACAATGTCTTCTCATTAAGTACAGCTAAAGCACCTGTTGTCAATTATCATAACATAGAATTATTCTCAGCAAATATCATCTTAATGCAGATAACAGCTTATAAGGCTTGTATATGATTAGAAGCAGACCTGCATTCTGTGTACACTTAAGTAGAAATTTGCATGAACCTTAGTGAAAGTTCCTTTAATATGTTTATTTTTTTTAATTTATGTCAACTTAAATGAGTAATTTATAGTTACAGTTTTAAAGAAATTATAGTATTCTCCATATTTTATTTAATTATACTGAAAGAATACAGCTATCATTAATTTCCTTACTGGGAAAGATCAACTATGTTTAAAAAGTTTAAACTTATTCATAACTATAAATCTAATTTTTTTTATATAATATTTATAAATATTGTGAAAATATTTAGCATGCAATTATAAACTGACACATAAACATAAAATTAATATAAAAATTCTTTACTTAAATACATCTAAAAGACAGATATTATTTGTATGATACCATTCAGTATTCCAGCTATAATTGTAATTAATCAACATAAGTATAATTAATCAGATTGGATAGGAATTATTATCGTGTCATAGAAATATAGTTTACAATATATTTTCAACATATGATATATACATATACAATTCACACAAATCCACGAGTGAAAGGCACACATTGAAAACATGATAGCCTGGTTTCTATTTTTGTTCATAAAATTATTGAAATTGTTTCTTTTTTTGTATTATGTTAAACATATTAACTTCTCGATTTTGTATTAATAATAAACCAATTCTTTTACACACTTCACCCTCTTTTACAATTTACTTTATCAGAATAATTACATAAAATATTAACACTTTTGAAACAATTGTATATAACATTTTTCATCTCATTTTGACAAAACATAATCAATATATCATTATAAATTTTTAGGGATATCATTTTTTATTATTTGTTCTGCCTATCAAAAATATATCCCCCTTGTTTCATAACTTTTCTGTAGTTAACTTAATTATGTCACATCCTTTTCTTTCACATCAATTCTATGTTATAATTTCAATATAATAATAGATCTGTTTATTTTTAAAGAAATAATTTATTTTCTAATAATAATGTTTATTTATCAAAATACTAGTAAATTCGTTAGATTCAATGTACTCTTTGAAATAATTTTATAATTCTCTAATTTCAAAAATTTTAGGTTTGTTACAATTCTTATTTATTTATACAAACATGGTGTTTTTCGTTTTAGATACACTATATTTTTAAATATATTTACAATTGCACTCATGAAAATGTGCAATACAATTTCGTTATGAAATTAACTATATGTGATTCTAATATATTTGAATAAAACAAAAATGCTTAATTTTTAATTTCTATCAACATACTAAATACAGTTACAATTAATGATGAAACAAATCTCCATATCATTCGGTTAATAAACAATAAACTCTATCTTTACTTCTTGTTCATTAAAATACTACTTTCAAAATAGTTACATTTAAACATTTACAAATATTAGAAAGTACTTGTATTCTCTAAATTAACAAATTTAACCCTGCTGCCTCTTCTTGTGTCTACGTGGTCTAAAATGAATATTATATTTCCATAAATACTGTACTTTTAAATATTTCTTTTTAACATCAATGTACTTCAATTTTGTGTTTAGTTTTTGTAGTATATTATATTATTAAAGAATAAATTATTTCTGAATTTAAAAAAATATAACATGTTAATGTAACATGTTTCAAGGAAAACAGCAGGGTTAAAAGACCCATTATACTGAAGAAAAAGGAGTAAATATTGATTATTACAAAGATATGTCATTAATATTAAGATGTAGCACACAAGCAAGTTGACCTTTATCAATTTTGTATAATTTTGCTTTAGTTATATTTTTTAATACACAAAAAATCAAATCATTTTTAATTATGGTTTCACTGCACAGTACATCTCAAATAAGGTGTCCACATAGAATATAGTATTTTGTAATATTTAACAATTTTACTTTGCCATTCGATTTTATCATTAACTAATTTAAACATTTACTTGGCACATCAAAAATAATATTTCTTATAATGGTATTTATCTGAATCATTATATACGTATGTATGAAGTCATAGCTATTGTAAAAAAATATGTACTAGTATTACTGAATAACTTTCCAAATTAAGTACATGTCTTACAAAAATAGAAATATAATCATTAAAATTATTTGTAAAAACTCGAACGTATACGATCTTAAAACATGTATAACATGCATACTTAAATTGAAAACTAGTCTTATATTCTCAGTCACAGCCACGAAATAGCAAAAACAATATTTATATTCTTCAAATTAATAAGTATTTTATAATTTTCCAACAAATTTTGTTATCATAATTAAGTTCAATGAATTTTATCCCAATTTCTATCAACCTAAATTGTACATTTTAACAATTTTTTACAGAGAAGTACCTGTGCAGAACCATACAATATAGGTCATTAAAGAAAAACAAATTTTGCTAACTTTTAAGTAAATAGTATGACAATTAACTTATTGAGAATGATATTTTACAATATATATAAGTATTGAATGTTAACATTTTTTTTTCTATTTTTAAAAAATTGTCACGCTAGAAATTACTATCAATAATAAAAAATTACTTTATCCCTTATTATGCGTTAAACATTGTTTAAAACCATTTTTATTTTAATTTAGATCATTTGTCTATACATCTAATTGTCCTAAATTATATAAAATTTATGTCAGAAAGTAAAATATCATACATGTATATGTCATATTTTCTAGTATCACCTTGGTAAGAAATCAACCTCTAGATAAAATAAGTTTCTATATTGTATACATAAGTATGTACAAATGGGTATCTGTAGATTTTACATTATAATTATATATAAGGACTTGACAATAATTATTTTTTGCCTTTGTGTCACAAATACTCAAATGCGTTCGTTGTACTGTGTCAGATTAATTTCTTACCCGAAAATCTAATATCTAATCAAAATGTCGGTTTTGAAAATTGTAACAGGACAAACAAGTTATTTAAAATAATTCTTTTAATGACTAGTAAATTAGATATTAATTTTTTGCGGCTTCTTATACATACAATAATAAATATTTGTTGATGTTTTTCTATTTTCAATTGAATGATAAATTTAAAAAAAGTACAATTCTTTTAATAAAAAATAAATACATAAATTGTTCGTATTTCTATATCTGATCAAATAGATTTTAAGAGATGAAACTAATTTGTCATAGTTATTTCAGATTCATATTTCATTATTATACAATGCAATCCTACATATAATATTTACAAAAATAAGCATCCCATAAGTGCCTCTTCTAGTAATGCTCCACACTATTTTTATTGTAAAATTAAGCCAGAAGCATTCGGCTTTTCACATTTTAAACTTTACAATAATTTGTTACATACTTGAGTTACAGGAGTCCAGTTCTTTTCTTTAGTCAGGTTTGTATATAGGTATTTTTGGAATAAATTCAATTAAAAGAACCTGTAATACAAAAGATGAAAATAAGTATTTGCTTATATATAAAAAGGCTAAATACATGACACCAGCTTAGAAAATGATGTAACTAAAGATCTAGAAGCTTAAGTTTAAGTAAGGTTTCAAGTATTTACATCAACCTTTCTTTCTAAAGGAATACTTAATGTACAAAGAAAAGTGTTTCAATTTTATTAAACTTATATATAAAACTCAACTTATATATAAGTGAATATAGAAATTTGATGCACTCATATTTACTTACATATTCCATCATGGATGAAGTATCACATCTTTGTTTCGCTAATCTCCAATGTAATCCAAGTTTATGATATAGCCTACTGTTCTCCCATTCTAATAACTTGTTTAATGAATGTTGTGTCTATTAAATAATGTCAAAATTTATTATCAGTATGTACTTAGTAGAATATATATTATTACAATATATGAACTGTGCCATGTGGCTTATAATTTAGCATTAAATAAACATGAATATTCAAATAAAAAAATTAATAAATCTGTTTACAAAGACAAATTTACCCTTTTACTCAAACAAATAACAGGCCACAAAGAACATCCTAATGTACAACAGCAGCAAACACAACCACAAAATAACCATTTAACGTTAACTGGTAATGTTTTTTTCAGAACACTGTTTATTCTCATAACAGTTGCTTTAAATTCTTCTGGAGCAACGCGTGACACCAGGCCATTTGGGAATTCTGATTCAAAGCGATTGCTAAGCCCAAATCTAAAACAAATAATTATAAACAATAATATATAAAATTATGCAAGAATATCTTTTATACTGCACAAAACATTACATTTGTTATTAATTCCCTTTGTGAAGTATCATGTCTTCATAAAATATATGTTAGTGATTTATCCAATGAATCATTAAAAATGAAGTACTGACATTTGAAATATTAAAATTAGATTCAAGTTTATCCTTGTACTGAAATTAATGTATGCAAAAAGTAGGAAAAATAACAGAATATTACGTACACTGTCATGTTACCAGCTCCGCGAATAACTATAGGATCTGGTACCATTGTTACGTAGTGTTCTTCCAAGTTTTGTTCATTTTCTTCATCTTCGTAAATTGCATCAAAATCTGCCATTGTGAAATATTCAACGATTCCCGCTCTACGAGCACACAATTATATCGTCGTAAAAGAACGACGTCTATTCTACTAGAAAATAGGGTTGTTTTTCATTTATATTTAACACGAAATAACGTTTATACATTGATTTCAATTGTCGCACATAAACATTTTCACGGCCCTAAATTATAGGCCAAACAACAAACTTTTTCTTGAAAGTTATTTGTAATAACACCAGTCACAACATAACACACGACGCGCACTGCAGATGCTCACAGCTCATCAATTTTTCATTCAATGTAATTCAATGCGATTTCAAGTTCGCCAACATTGCAATCCATGAATATGTCTAGATTGCAGAATCGAAAATAGTGTTATATGGTTACTGTGGCTCGCCGTAGTGTAAAATTCGAGAACTTCAAACGCATCAAATATAAAATTTGAACCGAAGCAACGAACAAAAGAATTTAGTAACATTTACAAATTTACAATTACTTGTTAAAATAAATATTTGTTCTGCTACGTAGAAGGACATTACTAAACTGTAAAACACCTTCTTTAGAGAACACAAGTATAAACAGATTTCCGATCAATATGCCACGAAAAGGTATACATATTGTATACACGTAACATTTTCCGGATCAACAATAATATCTTTACCAACGATATTATTTATCTTATTATTATGGAAATATCAGACAATCAATGCATATTATCAATGTTTTAGTGCAAATACTGAAACATTGCTGACTTATTACTTTGATAAAAAATTTACACAAGTTATGAAATAGTAGTCATTAGAAAATTTACTTAATTTATTGTGCATTACAATAATATTACAAGAATATAAAATAATATAATATTCTTAATATATATCTATTTATTAGAAGTAAAATATATTCGTTTTTTACAATTATACATTAGTAACAAAATATTTTCATGTACAAGAACTTTGTACTTTTATAAATATACCTAGTCCTGCTCTACAATAAGGTCTGCTAAGTCAGAAGACGAAGTTATTTTTAATACCTTTTCATTTGCCAGATGTAATAAAGATACAAAAGAAATTGGAAAACTCAATGACTCATTATTAGTTTTTGTTAACAAATTCGGTAAAGTTTTATATATCTGACTGAAGCATTTTTTTTCATTCATTTTATTAATTGATTCTCTTTTTTCTGTTTCTTTTGTACTGTCATGTCTGTTATTGATTAAACATGTCCAAATAGATTTTTTTAATTGTTTCATATCAACCTTCTTTGCCCGCACACAATATGCAATAGATAACTTATTTGTTAATTTTGGTGCAGCAACTAGATTTTCTCCAGTAAAAGGCACTTGTGTTTCAAACACTCCCTCGTCTTCAGCTGTGAAGTTTTCATTTTCGTGAAAGTCATCATTATTCATATTGGAATGGAACATGTCATTGTTATCATCATAACTATGTACATTATCAGTCAAGGAACCAGTATTTGTTTGTTTTTTATTTTCTGGTTCTTTGAATATTAGAGGATGAAGATATAATTTATTAACTTTTGTGATATCATAATGTTGATCTAGAGGTAATGTTAATACTTCTTCATTCCACTCTGTTCTAATAGCTTTACTAATAATTTTGCCTACATCAGTTAAAATATATTTATTCTTTAGCGCTTCAATAGTTTGATTATCGTAATTTAATTCTATTTCCTTTCTTTTCTTCACTGGTGCTTGACGGCATGTTTCAATTACATTACTATTAGATGTTAATTTTCTGAAGTTCGTAAATTTCCAGTGAGATGGGCCTGCCCAATGTATATTTAAATTTTGTTGAATATATGAATATTCAGATGTTTCTGACGATTTTGTTTGTTTGGATAAAACCTGATAAAAATCTACAATTTTTGTTACTGGTTTAGATACTGCAACACATCTGTCTACATTTTCTTCTATATACTCATCAGTATGAAAACAACTTGTATTGTGAGGATCGTTTTCGTTGTCGGATGGTATAGAAGCATCTAAATCAAACTGAAATCTACCTTCATTATCTTTTTCTGATTGAACTTCATCTAGTTCTTCATCATCTGCATTCCAACTTTGAAAATTAAAGTAACATAAAGGAGGACAAATCTCCATGTTCGAAAAGTCTGTTACTTTTGGAATATTGCATACTGAATCCTTATTTTGTACATCTTTAGAGTCTACTTTGTCTACCAAAATATCATTATATGGATGTGGATAAAATTGGGAAGTTGCATGGTTTGGTAACATTACTTGATATAACATATCTGTCGTTTGTAAATCTGCTTCCATAGATATTAAAGAAGGTTTTTCTGTTTCAATGCTGGTCTTTAAAGCTTCTGCAGTACCAAATATCTGCTGTTTCTTTTTTTTCTTTATTCTTTTTTCCAAGTTTTCTGTTTGATTATTTGTGGATGCCTCTTGAGAATCATTTAATGCATTATCCTGACTATTATTATCCTTTTCTTGTTGTCCTAATCCACCCATCATTTTAAGTATATCCATATGAACACCATCAACACGAAATCCATAAATTTTAGCACTTACATCTAAAGATGTACTAGCTACTTGTAAATTCGACATGTTGGCATCTTGTTTCTTGATCATGTATGTCATGAAATCAATCATCTCTAAGCTGAATGCATTCTTTGGATTAATTTTATTCTCTGCACCAAGTTTTATGCATTGAGATATACGTTCTGCCATCTGATCAGCTGGCATATGTACTATAAAACCAAATCCTGAAGAACGTCTTTTGTCATTGTGGTTTGAAGTACTTATTGAAGAAGCGTCACTAAGTCGTCTACGATGAGCTAAACGTTCTGCTTCATCATCATTTTCTAATAAAGTAGGATCGCAAACTGATTTTCGTGGGAAAGTAGATTTTCTTCGTAATGGTGATGAAGAAAATGGTGGATCTGTTGCAGTATTTAATGTATTTAGTACACCCTTATGAACTGCCATTTTTTCACTCCAAATTTTTATGTATTCTTATGTACAGTCCTAAAACAGATTACAATATTTTTTTGAATATATATGTAATTAAAAAAGACATATCTTTATATTTTACATCTATTAATATATTCCTTTCTTTTAATATTACCTGTAAGTAAGGAACGAAATTTAAATATGCTTAAATAAACTTATACTATATGAATTGTGGGTTGAGTAGTTTTAGAGATTACTGTAAAAATTAATAACTACACAATTTAAGTCAATGATGATTAAATATTCAATTCTTTCTTACTTGGATAAATTTTAAATAAAATATTGTTTACTTCCGAGAAATAGATCGATTTGATTTGACACTATCGTAAAACTTCATAACAAATTTGAAAAATTATAAACATTTCTGTATAAATCATTCATCAAGTACAGTATACACATAAAATTATCAATATCTAATATGAACATACAAATGAAATGTTTATATTTCAATAACAACAGTTAATATAATTCAAATGGCGCGAAACAATTCTTTACAGAAACGAACCATGTTCAAACTGTAAGAAGTTTGCATACATACACAGCTTCACGAGAAATTGCATCGATTGCACTACTAGATGAGCAGTTTCCGCTTTTTCTGTGCATATCTGTTCTATTCTATAAACTCTATAATCTATGGATACGCACATGCGTTTTCATGAGAATTCAAAAAGAACTTGGCGTTTATTTAGTTCTTTCTCTCGTAGAACAAAGTATGCAAATACTTTTTTATTTTATTTGCACAGTAGAATATGTCCGAAATACCGATGACAAATAACACGATCGTGATATTACGAATAACAAAATATTACAGCTAGCATCAACATAGATTGCTGGATGCGTTTTCATGTAATAGGCATCTTTCATTGTGAATCTGCTTTAGGAATCGATATCAATGCACCTTTCTTATGCTTTTCAGGACACAAAATTGTTTCTAGTTATTTCGCGAAAACTAAGCTATATAATACTCCGATATCTTTTAAAGTAAATGTTAATAAATACATAACACAAGTGAATATTTGGTGAAGATTATATGGATTATTCTTATAAAATAGTTCTTTACTTTTTCGTAACTAAAATTGTAAACAACTATGCGTTTGTAACAGTTTAACCAATAAATTTGTAAGTTAGGATACCATGGAAGTTTTATTGTTATCAAAATCCATGCTGTATGTTTGTCAGTGGTCAGTAATAATTATTAAATCATAAAATGGTAAGAGACTAACTAAATTTGATAATCAATAGAAATGTATATACGTTCTGTTTTTCTTTGGTATCAACATAAATGTTATGATACTTTTTGATTGTATTTTTTTTAATTTAGTTACTATGTCTATTCAAAAATAATGTATCATGATAAAAAATAATATATAGTTATAAAAATATAATGGTAATGATTGAAATATATTTTTCAAGTTGAATGATATATGTAAAAAATGTTGTCAGTGTTTATTTTGTGTTACCTGTATCATTAATTAGTTTATATTTATATATAAATTTACTTAAGTTTTTAGTTCAGTTCTTATGTACAGAAGATTATTTAATAATTATTGTTATTACATAACTTAATAGTTATTAGTTATTATATTGCATAATAATTTAGATATTATTTTAGGGTGCAAATATATCACAACTAGAAAGAGATATTGGTTCTGATCAATTTCCTCCTAATGAACATTATTTCGGATTAGTTAATGTAAGTATCAGATGTAAAATGTGTAATGAAAATAAAGCATAATATTAATTATACATATATATGTGCATATAACAAGTTTTCATTAATAATATTAACAAAACTAACATTAATCTTTACATATTATTACAGTTTGGAAATACTTGTTATAGTAATTCTGTGTTACAAGCTTTGTACTTCTGCCGACCATTTAGAGAAAAAGTTTTAGAGTATAAAGCTAGGAATAAACGAACTAAGGAAACATTATTAACATGCTTAGCAGACTTATTTTACAGTATTGCAACTCAGAAGAAGAAAGTTGGGTCTATAGCTCCAAAAAAATTTATTGCCAGGTTAAGAAAAGAAAAAGGTGATTAATATGTACTTATTTTACAATTATATAATTTTTCATAATTGTAATTAAAAATCTAATTTGTTATTAATTCTTAATGTTATATTTATGTTTAATGTAATCATATCTATTAAATTTATTACAGAGGAATTTGATAATTATATGCAACAAGATGCACATGAATTTCTGAATTTCTTAATAAATCATATAAATGAGATCATCCTAGGTATGCAAATCTTTATAGACATATCTGCTTATATAAATTAATATAATATATCTCATTAAAAATAATTTTTGTATTCTACATTTTAGCAGAGAGAAATCAAAGTAAACCAGCTGGTGGAAAATGTGGTGCAGGTGATGCTGGTTCACCACCTGAACCTACGTGGGTTCATGAAATATTTCAAGGAATTTTGACATCGGAAACGCGCTGCCTTAACTGTGAGACTGTGTCTAGCAAAGATGAGGATTTCTTTGATTTACAAGTCGACGTAGATCAAAATACTTCTATTACACACTGCCTCAGATGTTTCTCAAATACTGAGACTCTTTGTAGTGACAACAAATTCAAATGTGATCATTGTAGCAGTTATCAAGAAGCTCAGGTATTGATTAAGAAAATTTAAGCATTATAAATCCTTTATAACATCATATAATTTTAAAATCATTCATCCATGCATCTATATTATTTATTAATATGATCTTTGTTGTAGAAACGAATGAGAGTTAAAAAATTGCCGATGATATTAGCATTACATTTGAAAAGATTCAAATATGTAGAACAGTATAATCGTCACATTAAAGTTTCTCACAGGGTAGTTTTTCCATTGGAACTTCGTCTCTTTAATACTGTATGTAATTTGGAGTTATTTATTATACATTGCTCATCATTATAACTTTTAGATATATGAATTATATAAAAATATCTCTTGTAATTTATAGAGTGACGATGCGGTAAATCCAGATCGATTATATGATTTGGTAGCAGTTGTGATACATTGTGGAAGTGGGCCTAATCGAGGACATTACATTTCTATAGTGAAAAGTCACGGATTTTGGTTACTCTTTGATGATGATATGGTTGATGTAAGATTTGCATTTTACATTATCAGAAGTCCTTGTTATTATATAAATATTTATATGCATTTAATCTTCTTTACAGAAAATTGATGCATCTACAATAGAAGATTTTTATGGACTTACTTCAGATATTCAGAAAAGTTCCGAAACTGGTTACATTTTGTTCTACCAATCAATAGACTGTAGTTAGAATTAAATATAATTATATGATAATTAAATAAATTCTATATAGTAATTTCATATTTGATCGAAATATAGTGTATAAGATTAGAAATGTTATATATTATATTATTTATAAAGTATGTATAGATTCAATTATATTTTGTCTGTAAAATATAAGAATAGTCATTAGGTTTATGAATTATTCATTAATATAATGCCTTCGTGGAAATTATCTTTTACTAGAAAAGCTATTTTATTGTTATAGCATATGAATTATTTATATTACCTTTAATGTAAAGCTAGTCTAAAAAATCTTTTATTTTAACTTTAGACAAACCTGTCTAATATCTTAGAAGTGTTGGAAAGACTAACAAATTCTATATGTATGTAAAGAATTACTACTGAAAATAAATCATTGTTATTAGTTATTATTTATTATTACAAGTAGTAAGTCATTTTTTCCTTATTACTTCAAGTGTGTAGAGTATATAAAAATAACATTATTGTTTTTAAAGACGTTTTTATTGAAATTTAAGCAATGAATTCATAAGGAATAGGTGCAAGTGAAACTGGTTTTTCACGTCCTGATACAATGTGTGCACCTCTGGGTTCAGCAGGCTGTCTTTTCAGTTGGACTCTGACTTTCTTTTCCTTAGCTTCCTTCCTAAGTCTTTCATTTTCCTTTACTCTCTTTAAGAAATCTTCTCTGCATTTAGAATGAGTCAGATGTTCAATGCGAACATTGATCCTCTTGGCAATAATTCGTCCACGAACTCTCTTATTAACGATGACTCCAAGAGCATGTGGGGTTACATTAAATACCCGTCCAGTTTTCCCATGATAAACTTTGTAAGGCATTCCTTTCTGCACAGCTCCATTACCTTTAATATCAACAATATCACCAACTTTGTATACTTTCATGTACGTGGACAGTGGAATTGTTCCATGTTTGCGAAACTTTCGAGAAAACAAATCTCTTGTTCCTCTACGGTACCCTTTTGAATTCGTCATTTTGACAGCTTAACCTGTAAAATATGTAATTAATTAATACTTAATTACTTACAATATAATTTTTAGAATACATTAACGATATTAATATTAATCAATATTAAAAATGTTTATTATATTAAAATTTGCACAATAAAATGTTATAATGCAACTATTAATATTAAATTTGAATAAATGCAAAAAATAAAAAAATTGTTATTTTATTCTGACTGTAATTTAAATGTTATGTATTTAACATATGCAGTTATGAACACGTGCATTAGGTTATGACAATAAATTTAAGTAAAAGTTTGTTTTTTTTATTAATAAATATAAATCGTATATTGCTTATATAAATTACATAAATTTTGAAGATACACAACAAAGTATTAAGTTAAAATTATACGGATATTTAATAAAATCTCTATTAATATACGTACAAAAATCAATCACGATTGCTCGCGTCCTCGAAAAAGAAAAACCAAGATCAGCAACTCAACTACTATGGCTCAAAATTCGATTATAATCGATATGTAACTTATTCGATATTAAATTTTATTTATTCTTTTTTATAACTTAATCAATTAATCTCATTAAATTTAAACTAGTTTTGTTAAAAAATGATGTGTATGGATAAAAATAAATTCAATATAATTTAAACAGAAATTATAATTTATTCAATAAAAGATCTTATATCATGGCTAATTTCAGTAGAGTCACTTTCACCGAAAGTTTTTGCTTTTGGTCAGTCATGTATATGGTGAACAAAAATATGTAAATAGGTAGAATAACTGATGATACAAGAATTATACAAAATAAAAAATCACTGGGTATATATGCTCAATGTTATGAACATATCAGTTGTAGACTAAAATTTAAAATTTTGTTCACCAATAGATTGCGCTTTTGTCGATTATAATGTTTCCTTTCTATAGTTTGTTTAATCGCTTGTTGCGCTGCATGACAGTTGTTTTCTGAAAGTTCGTGTTTGAAAATTATAATTTTGCAGGTCTACATTATTTACCAATCCAATATTAGACAATGGTATTTATTTTACATGCTTTTTAAACAAGTATAAATAGTAT
Organism: Megachile rotundata; assembly: GCF_050947335.1. NCBI lineage: Eukaryota > Metazoa > Arthropoda > Insecta > Hymenoptera > Megachilidae > Megachile > Megachile rotundata. Next base: position 14,745,595 of record NC_134991.1, read on the forward strand.
TAGTTATTTCCAATTATGATCACAAAATTTGCATTAAATTACTGATTCATTGTTAAAGAAGGGTTATATGTCTTCAAACTTCTAGTCTTCTGATTAAGATTGTTTCATTTAATTTTTGTATGAAGTTGAACGTGCACTTTTTGTATTACTACATCTTGATACTCCATCTTCTAATTCAATTGTTAAATTTATTAATAATATATTCAGATATAATGAAAAATAAATTTTATCAAATTTTCAGTTTCGAAACCAGTATGATAGTGATGTTACAGTTTGGAGTCCACAAGGACGTTTACATCAAGTAGAATATGCGATGGAAGCTGTAAAATTAGGATCAGCTACAGTTGGACTTAAAAATAAAACTCATGCTGTTCTTATTGCACTCAAAAGAGCTTCATCTGAACTTTCAGCGCATCAGAAAAAAATGTTTCCTATAGATAAACATATGGGAATTTCTATTTCTGGTTTAACTGCTGATGCTAGAATGCTAAGGTACATTATAAAAAGTTTAACATATTTGCAGTTTTAACTTATGTTCAGGTCAATGCATTCCTTACTTATATATCCTTAGAATCATATATGAATCTTCATTGTTATTTATGACAATAAAATTATTTAATTCTTTATTAATTTAATTATAGTCGATATATGCGAACTGAATGTTTAAACTATAAATATTCCCATGATGATGTATTACCTGTGAGTCGTTTACTTGCATCATTGGGAAATAAACTGCAGACTTCTACTCAAAGATATGATAAAAGGCCATATGGTGTGGGTTTACTTATTGCTGGATATGATGTAAGTTATAATAAAATGGACAATTGTTAATTATCTAGAATGAAATTATTTTTAATGTGTCATCCATTCTTTTTTCAAAGGATCAAGGACCACATATATATCAAACATGTCCTTCATCAAACTATTTTGATTGCAAAGCAATGGCTATAGGTTCACGTTCTCAAAGTGCTAGAACATATTTGGACAAACATTTGAATGAACTTCTTTCATGTGATCTTGATGAACTTATAAAACATGGTCTTCGTGCATTAAGAGATACTTTGCCTAATGAAGTTGATTTATCTGTTAAGGTAAAACTATTCTTGAAAATTTATTAGTTACTGTATATGTATTATAATGAAATAATGTATTAACATATTTATTGCAGAATGTCTCTATTGCAATAGTTGGAAAAGGCACAGATTTTACAATATTTGGTGAAGAAGCAATAGCCACTTATTTATCTCAAATTGAAGATGATAAACGTGGAAAACCTACTGAACCAGATGTTGAACAAGATTCTAAACCCCCACAACCTCCACCTTCTGATGAAGGTCCACAAGATCCTCAAGCTGCGGTTGCAATGGAAACAGATTAAAATTAATGTAATATATTTTATACCGTGTTGTATGTGTACATACAAAATGAATGTGCATTTTGTGCTTAAAATTTGTATTTGTACTATAATTATCACATTCAACTTAAAGCTTAAATATTATTAATTGAAAAGTGAGTCATGAAAATTGGTTTAATAATCTAAATATATTTACGTTTATTTACATGTCATGTGTATAATATATACATATGTAACAACAATACACTTCAGTTTTACACGGGGATAATTTTTCAATTGAATCATAGCAATGAACACATAAATATCCTTTTATGCACAGATTTACAATAATTTATACTAAATTATACATGAACAATCACTTTCATGATAATCGTTGCATAACAATTTTTCATAAATATATTTACTATTTCTCGGTCTCGTTACTTTTACGCTTTTTTAGTATGTTTGTTAAGAAAAATTCTCCAGCTTTATATGAAGAACGCACTAAAGGACCACTAGCAGTGTATAAAAATCCTAGTTCGTTTCCTACTTGTTCCCATTTCTTAAATTTTTCAGGTGTAACATATTCAATAACTTTTAAATGTCTTTTTGTAGGTTGCATGTATTGTCCAAGTGTTAAAGCACCTACACCTACATCTCTTAGATCTTTCATGGTTTGTTCAACTTCTTCATCTGTCTCTCCTAATCCCAACATTATTGATGATTTTGTAATTAAATCTGGATTTAATGTTTTAGCTGTTTTTAAGACATTCAATGACTGTCTAAATAATATACGAATGTGTAAGTTTTTTTTGCTTATTAAACCAATTATAAAGAATTAAGTAAACACTCAAACTTACCTATATTGAGCTCGTCTATCTCTAACAAATGGAGTTAAACGTTCAACAGTTTCAATATTATGGGCTAACACATCAAGCTTTGAATTAACAATTACTGCAACACAATCTTCATTTCCTCTAAAATCTGGTATCAAACATTCAACTAAAATATTGCTCCTATAAAAATATATATCAAATTTGTTTAATATCAATTTACAAAAGGTATTCAGTACTATAATCAAACAGTAAAAAATTCAAATAATTTACGTACTTCTTTTTAATTTCTTTCACTGTTTCTGCAATATGATTAGCTCCACCATCACTTAGATCTGTTAAAATACATCATACTAAATTCATAATTTTCTATATAACAAATTGTGAAAGTATTTACTAACCATCTCTGTCTACAGATGTAAGTACAACATAATCCAAGCCCCAATCTGTTATTGCTGTTGCTGTATTTACTGGTTCTTCTGGATCTAGTGGTAATGGTGTACGTGATGTCTTTACAGAACAGAAACGACAACCACGGGTACATGTGTCTCCCATTAACTATATTAAATTTTTTTCCACTATTACGTTTTCATAATACTATTAATTAACCTTTTTAAATAAAATCGAAGTGTTATTCAGAAGGAGTACATGACAAAATATTTGTTATAACTGCATATAAATAAAGGTTTTGACATTTGCATGGCCATTACAACTATTCAATTGCTTAAAAATTGATACATTGAAAGTTAATTCTTGGATATAAAAAGATCTATCAATGATCATGCAAGTGTTACAGTTCTAAATGACAATAATTTCACATTTCTATACAACATTTAGCAGTTTGAGATCTGAGTGATTTTTGGTAACCTATCCTGAGTGTCTACAAGGACTGTAAGTTGCATAAAAGATATGTGTATAATCCTTGATCTCAAAGTACTAAAATATAAAATAATAAAGTGTATTGCTACAACAGTACAAACCATAATAGTGGCAGTTGCTGTCCCATGTGTATCGCCTCCCCAGCATTCCCCAATATTGGGGCAACGTGCTTCTTCACATACAGTACTTAATCGTAATTGTCTTAGTTGCGATTTTAATTTACTATAATTTTTACCCACAGGTATCTGAGTTTTAAGCCATGGTGGTAACCTTAACCGAGATTTATCTCCTTTTTCTAATTTCAATTTTCCATCATATTCTTTGAAATCTCCAGCGACAAAATCTTTGAAATCAGGTCCATCCCTTAATTTTTGAGAAAATGTTTTTTCTTGAACACATGGTAAGTGCTTTGATAACAAATAAGCAAACATATATTTTTTATGCATGATTAAAATAATGTATAAAAGATGCTTAGGTTCGCATTGAGTATGACTTACCGTTGAGTGAAAATTGCAAACAGCTAATAGTTTTGATGGACTTGACTTAGAAAAAACTTGAAACATGATTTGCATGGAGATCAACATTCAAGTAACATAAAAATTTGATAAAAAGGAAAAACTTTTTTATGTCATATGTAACCATAGACTATCGCAATTTATGTAGGAGAGAAACAAGTTACTATATGCAATTATATAATGAACAATATTAGAGATTTATTAAGTCCATTTCTTTTTAAGTACAGAATTTCAAAACTCAAGAATAAGATAAATAGCTCAAGGAAATAATTTACAAAAGATATTTCATAATATTATTTCTTTATAAGAACATGTCCACCTCAAACATGTCCTCTTTGCCCATATTGTGTACTAAATTTTGTTAGTTTAGCAACACGCACTGACGTAATATCATCCGATCTTCAGAAGTTCTGTGATTGGATGCTGTAAAGGTCGGGTGATTGTTCGTAATTTGTGAGTTATTACGTTTGACATATCAGCGTGTTATTTTGTTTTAACTTTTATATTTATTTAATGAAAATAAATATTTAGTATACAATAGGTCACAATGACAGATCCTGGAAGATGGTCTTCAACACAGGATACTGACTTTTCAAGCTTTCAGTCAAATGATAGCTTCAATTTAAATGAAGTAACTGGTATTGATGGTATGTTACATATAATATTTATCAAATTAAATTGTATTGTCATATTTTAATCGCATTGCACTCCTGCATTAAATTTTGTATATCCTTCAAATACACTTAGTATTATTTATAGTATATGTTTCTTCAATTTCAATAATATATACAATTAAGAAATTTCTTTAATAAATAATAATATGATTATATTTATTATTTATGTTTATGTATTTTGAAATCATATTTAAATAAAAACATAAAAAATAATAGTAATACCTTTCAAATGATATAATAATAGTAATTCATATTTTAAATAATTATTTACATTCTGCTATTTTACTTTCAGATCTTCTTACAAATTGCGAAAGTGAATTGCTGCAAAATGAAAACTTATTCAGCGATGATGCATTGCTCTCACAATTGGAAGATCCTTTAGCTATGGATGCAGAAGGTTTAGATTTTTTAAACTTTAACAGTAGCGAAGAGTTAAAAGATTTTAAAGAATTCCAAGATTTCAAAGATCCAAATATTATTAAATCTGTACCAAATGGAAATGTATTAGTAACTTCAACAATACCAGAAAATACACAACAAATTCCTTGTGTGTCATCACAACAACAAAAACAACAACAGCAACCTCCACTCCAAGACATAGCATCTATGAAAAATAGAACACAAAGAATATCTGTTACATCAACACCTACAGTATTTAGTTCACAATATGCTATTCCACAGAATGTAAACTTCAATGTTCAATCATCACCAGTAGTAACAATAGCACCAGTAACCCAACAAAGACAGTTACTTTTGCCAGCTAAACTTATTAAGTCAGAATCAGTTGTTTATTCTAGAGGATCACAAGCTGTTACTTCAGCTTCTGTACCACATCAAATACATACCTTAGTGAATACTGCTAATGGAACAGTTTTAACTACTGGTAAGAATTTAGTTATTTGAATTATTGTATGTCAAATATATTATGTTTCAATTTCTGCTTAGGTATTCCTGTTGTATTAGATACTGACAAAGTGCAGATCAATCGATTGAGTACAAATACTCATGTAGGTGTACCAAAAGTAAAAGAAGTAAAACGCAATGCCCATAATGCTATAGAACGACGTTATAGAACATCAATAAATGATAAAATTATTGAATTGAAAAATATTATTGTTGGAGTGGATGCTAAATTAAATAAATCAGCAATTTTAAGGAAGACTATTGATTATATTAGGTATATTATTTTGAAGTTTTAATTAATTTCATTTCATATATATCATAAAATAATAAAAATATTAATTAATTTTGAAAATTGCAGATTTTTACAGAATTCCAATGCAAAGTTAAAAGCAGAAAACATGTCATTAAAAATGGCACAACGACAAAATTTGCGCGATTTATTAGTATGTGGTGAACTTACACCACCAAGATCAGATTCAAGTGAATCATCTTTGTCTCCAGCACCAGCACCGTTATCTCCGCCATCTCCGTCATCGATCAAAGATGATCCAGATATACTACAAAATATTCATTCTACATCCGTTCTTACAAACCAAGGCATGAGAGACCACACCAGACTTACACTTTGTGGATTTATGTTTCTTTTGTTAGCTTTTAATCCCTTGGGTCTTCTTATAAATAATGTTGGAAGATTCAATTCTGATTATGCAAATACGAAATTGGACGGTCGGACAATTCTAAATTATCAAGGTATAATATTGCGATATATGTGTAAATTAATCGTAATAAATAATATTATACATTATTAATTTCATTTTAGATCAATCAGATTCTGAGAATCCAATTTGGAGTAATGTACTTTTGTGGTTAACAAATGCTATACTTCTGATCAGTGGGCTTTGCAGATTACTGCTTTACGGCGATCCAATATTAACTTCCGATAGTAAATTATTCCTCGAACTTCATCGATGGCGGCGTCAAGCAGAATTTAATATATCAAAAAATGAGTATAGTCAAGCATGTCGCGATTTGCATCAATGCTTGCAATTCTTAGGTCGACCATATCCATCGTCACGTACAGAAATTTGGCTTGCAACTATGTGGCAGATTATAAGGCAACTTCTTCATAAGTTATGGATTGGGAAATGGATTTTATACACTCATAAATGGTTTTCTGAAAAAACAACACGACAACAAGCAGAAATATCGGCTATGGAAATAGCCACTATTTATCAACATATGCTTTGTTTACGCTTATCGGAAGGTTCAAAAAATGGAACATTATATCTTGCCTTTTCTGCAGTAAATTATGCTGAAGCCGCCGGTGAAACTATACCAAAATCATTATTGGCAGAAATATATATCAATGTTGCGTTATGTTTTAAACAGTCGCTTTTACCATTTATTCATAAATATTATTTGGGTAAAGCGCGAACACTACTTTCATCATGCGCAGTGCCACCGAAGTTCAAGTGGATTATGAGCGACGAAGGTGCTAAATTTTTAGCATTTCAGAAATGGCAATATGGAGAACAATCAGATAATGAATTTACATCTCAGAGTAGTAAAGCTGATCCTCTGTCATATGCATCACGTGCATACAGAGATTACTTAATTGGACATTGTTTACGTATTTTAACTGGTACTGCAGGAGACACTCATTTATCATCAATCTTGGAATATGGTCAAATTATTATGTCTTCTGCTGGAGTAGATACTGGTTTCGTATGTGCCAATAAAGTTACAGCTACCCGTAAGTACACAAAAATGAATTTATTATCAAAATTTTATCCTTTTCAGAGAAGTCATAATTTTATCTAATGTTTCAGACTGTGAAGATGAAATTGGATTATGGTGGGGAGCAGTAATGTATGTAGCAGCATGTTGGAGATTAAGGGAAGATGATTCCCAAGCATGGAATATAGTTGAAAGCAAATTTCCTTATGAAAAAAATTATCAGCTTTGTAATAATAATAGTAACATTAGTCCACTACCATATATTGTTTTAAATGCTTTGCAAGCAGCAAAAGCAACTACTAAAACAGTTTCAATGCGTTTTATTGATCAAGCAGGAATACTACTAGAGCAAAGCCTAGTTTATTATCATTGCAAGCAACAATCATTGCAAAATGTTTTGGTAAGATTTATAAGTTATTGAAATTTTAAAGTTGACATTTTTCTTTACTTTTATAATTTTAAAAATTGAAATAAATATTCGGTAATTGGGTTAGGCAAAATGTTTTACGCGCGTAAAATAATAAATTGTATATATGGTCCATATTAATTATACGTAATTAATATGAAGTTGAAACTACGTAATAATAGTTTCAATATGTATTTATGCAGTTGCTTACCTGTTACAAGTGTGCATTGTAGTTGCATTGCATGAAATATAACTATGCAATACTTCTACAGTGCAACTCCTGTGGCAGGTGTCAGCGCCATAGAATAATATATATTTATATATATAATGTGTCCATATATACACATGTATACATATTTACATTCTAAATGTTATAAAGCTTTATAATGTATATACCGTTATATTCTTTCTAGCTTACACAATTGTGGATTTGTGATTGGTTACTTGAGATGCGAACTACATTTTGGCAAGAATTAGATGGTGATTTAGAAAGATCCAATATAAATATATCACTTGGCGGTTTTCAACGCGATTTAGCTTGTTTGAGACAGTTGTGTCAACATATTCCAGTAAGTGTAAATGTTTACGGTATTTGGTTATTCTTCATATTAATATTTATTAATTGTAATGCTTTTCTTAGTCTACATTGGCACGAGTATTTCTTTATGAAGCTACCGCACGTATAATGGCAGGAGCAACGCCAGTAAAAACTCAAGTCTTATTAGATCGCAGTTTACATCACCGAAATTCACGTTCCTCGATTATCTGTGGAAAAGATCGTTCTCAGGATCAATATAGCGGAGAAAGAGAACACGCAGTAGCTTTATGTTTAGCATGCCGACATTTGCCTGCTTTATTATTGGCTTCTCCTGGCGAACGTGCCGGTATGCTCGCAGAAGCTGCTAAAACTCTTGAAAGAGTTGGTGACAGAAAAAGGCTTCAAGAATGTTATAAATTAATGCGACAATTAGGTCCTGCTATTTCTGCTAACTGATGCATTGAATAAAAATGCATCATTCATTTGATATTACATACTTCATGAAATCATTGTATATAAATTTCAATGCAGAATTCACTTCCATTAAGCTATTTTTGTAATTTACTATTTATTATTTTTTATGTAGGCGCTTTGTAATGTAAGATATATATATATATTTTCATTATATGTATTATATATATGTAATATAAACTACATAAATATCAATCTGTTCTAAAAACAGTTATAAGTGATGAAATTATTTATAAGTTATGAAATAAAATGTACAATAATTTTTAATAATATTAATCTGATTTGTTGCAAATATAAAAAATAAAACTTGTAGTATTTAGTTTTATTTATTTCATTTAAAAAGTATGTTAAATTTATGTTATGAATACAAAGCTAATTTATATATGATTATTCTACCAAAGAAGTCTGTACTTTCATTAAATACAAATTTAAACAATTTTGCTTTTGCAGGTGTCTTTAAATAAAATTTTTGTAATGTATTTGTGTCTTCAGGATAAAATAATTCAAAAACCTCAGTATCCTTATCACCAATCTCTAGATGACAATTTTTGCCAGCAAATCCTCCTTGAAATTCAATTTCAAAGGAATTTACTTCACATTCTTGTTCAAAGTTAATAATTATCCATTGTGGTGTTCCCTGAAATATATTTTTAAACTATACAGATGCTGATGTACAAAAAAATGAACAACATTATTGCTTTATTGATCTAAAATGTTGAAAATACATTTCCTTACCGCATCAGAGTTCCAACATGTGTCAGGAGAATTGTCAAACATATAATTTTTCCCATATGATCGATTATTTTTATTCAAAACTGAACTGACGCTACATAAACAATTTTACTTTGCTATTAAACAAAATTTTTTATAATGTTTCTTGTGTAATACATTCTTGTTAATGATATAATTAAATCTTTACTATAAAATTGAAATTTATATACTGTTACATATTTCATTACTTAAAATGTATAGTTGAATTTCAATAGCTTACCGGCATTCAAATTTATGTTGTGTTAATAAGCAAGTCATAATAAACTAGAAATAATTTGACAATTTGCATGTATATACTTTAACCTTAAATTTATATTGGTTATATTGTTTCCTTCACGAGAGAATAGGATCATTTGGCGTAATGTGACTAAGTTTGACTCAATTCAAGAGGATTCACGTCACATGTGCTTCCCCACTATAAATTTCTTTCAATGTAGAAGTATGACGAATTTGAAATTAAGAAACTCGAAAATTTGAAAATTTTATCACTTAAAAATTTAGAATTTAGTTCTTAAATTAGTCAACATAATCTATTTATCATTTTTATCTTCCTGATATAATTAATTCAATGTTAATCCACTGAATTATTTAAGCGTATTAAAAAAATCATTTGTCTACATACGTTTGTCCGGCCATATATGTTTCGTTCGTGTTCCTTCGCTCTCGTTCGCTCACGTTCGGCTCAGTGGAGACGCACCCTAATATTGAACTCGTGAATACAAATAAAAAATTCAATACAGTGCAGTCTCGCTGTATGGCTTCCATTTATATGGCCCGTTAAGCGAGTTCCCCTTCACACGGATTTACACGCACACTAATGTCACTCTCCCACCATTATAACGCATGGAGATCATGTTTCGACGTTGGAGCGTCGAAAAATTCACGAGCCGCACTGCTAGTAATACAGCGAGTTAAAAGCGACGGAAACAGTCATGGAAAGCAGTATCTGTAAACCTTCAAATAAAAAAAGAAAAAATGTTAGTATTTTAGAAAAATTAAAAATTTTAAAAGAACTGAATACTGTAAGGTCGGTGCGTGCGGTCGCGGAGAAATATGGCATTCCTATTAGAACAGTGAGAAACTGGAAAAAAAATGAATCTAAGTTGGAGGAAATGGAAAATACATATGTACTAACTAATAGTGTGAAGCGGATAAGAGTATCATCATTGGATCAACTCGACGAAGCATTGTTTATTTGGTTTGACAGAACGATAAAGAGTGGAATCACTTTGACAGGACCATTGGTGATGGGTAAATATATTTAAATTTATCGTTAAGTTAAATAATCCTTAAAACTTTATATTTTTTTATCTTTTTAAAAATAAAGTTTGATAAATCTATATTATCTAAATTTTTTAACACAAATTCAATTTTAAGCGGTGAATGTATGACTTAAAAATTATAGTTTTTCTTTTATTATGCATATGTATAAAAATTGTTTTGTAAAATGAAAATTATATTAAACATATTATTTCTGTCAGGGCCGACATAACTATTTACGGGACCAGATTGTGCAGACGTAAAAAGACATTTATGTGTACAATAGACTCTTGTTATATTGTCACGAATGACGATATAGAAGCGGAAAACTTTTGGAATTGGCAATATATTGAATTAGGCAAAAAGCTTTCTCCTTTAATATTGCGACAGTCTCTATGGATCCTCATAAACTGCAATAATGATGGACAGATCAAGTGCCCATTGGACAGCTCGCGGGCACTGATGTACACGCAACGGGCTATGATAAGGTGTCGGAATCAATTGGATTTAAAAATTTAGTAATTTGACAATTTGAAAGTTTAGAAATATAGAACTAGATACAAAAATTTTCAAATTGATAAATCGACTATTCATCAATGCTTGCGAGTATCCATCATCGATAATCTATACATCCAGTACGCGGTATCCTCACGGGTACAGTTGTCCGTACGGAAACGGCAACATAACGAAAGCCTACTATATTTATCAATTTTATTTGAAACAATCCCTTTCTAGTATTTATAGAGCAGTTTAATTGTCGTCACTAACAACTTATCGTAATAATTTATTTAAATAAATAATTTATTTTTAAGTTATTATTCATTATTTTAATTTCAACAATATTATAACATGACTATTTTCTTCAGCATAAAATAAGAAAAATGTAATGCTTACATTTTTTATTTGCAATGATTAGCAAATAATTAATAAGTACAAAATATATTTGAACAAAGTATAAAGTAATAGGATTACATTTTAGCAAAAGCATTGGAACTGCACAAAGATATGGGAATAGAAACAAAATTCGTCGCTAGTACAGGATGGTTATCACGTTGGAAAAATAAATATAGTATACGTCAGTACGCCGCATGTGACGAAAAACGTTCAACAGATCCTCCAGAAACTAAGTTTTTTAAAGAAGAGTTCGAAAGTTTCGTAAAGGGTGAGTGATTCTCGGAATACTGTACCTGTGCAAGGCCGCATTTATCATTAGGCGCATTAGGCGTAAGTTATAGCCCCACTCTTTACGAAATCACATCGTAAAACGTTCCTTTTTCTTTTGAAGTTTCATTATGATATTGCGCCTAAAGCTTCCAAAAGTATAAATGCGGTCCTGCATAATTGATAAAATTATTTTTTATTGCTAGAAAAAATTATTACCCAGTCACTACTATGAGAACATCAATACAAATTTAGATGAAAGTACTACCGAGGAGGAACTTTTAAACAATTCATGTGACGTTGACGAATACCGAGACGCTGAGGAGGATTCAGTGCAATCTTGGATCGGCCCAAAAGGCGAAGACATGAACGGCAGATCAAATATACCGAGAAATTCTGAGTTGATCGCAATGGTAGCTCAAGATAATGCAGAAAGTATGTATATTTAATAACATTAAATGAAATATGATATTTACAATTTACGATCAAATTTATATTCACTTACCTATTAATTATACGTTTTTTCCTTTTGTTTTAGAAAATATTGAGAACAGTAACATTCCACCAGAAAACATTGAACCAACTGATATAATTTCTGCAGCCAATACATTACTGTCATTTTATGAAAGAAGTGATTTGTTATCTGCATCAGATTTAGCTGGGATAAGGAAAGCTAAACAATTAGCTGTTGAAATAGCTAATTCAAAATAATCCTTAAATATAATAATTAATTTATTATTGTACATAATATTAACTTTTTAAATATTCATTACAAAGATTTTAACTAATTAATAAAACTATTTATTTTTCTTATATAGCTTTCTTTCAACCTTTTTAACTGATCATATATTTCACCTTTTTTATACAGTTATGAATGCAGCATATTTTTCAGTACATTTCTGCATATTTAATAGTATTATGATAAAATGTATACACTGCTTATCAAAATATTGACAGTACAGATTTAACACTGAACATGTTGCTTAGTATAATGTCTTCAGCAGATACTTTATTTAACCATCACTGGGTTAAAGTTGAGTGGTGTTTACCATCTGCATTTCTGTGTTTATGATCAAAATTGGCAACAAGGTGAAAAAACAGATTACAGGCAGCAACTTACTTTTATATAAATTATTTACATCACTGACTACAGCACTGTTTAGGACCATATACATGTGTAGTAAGATATCACTATATTTGTTTTTTGTACATAGTATATCTATATTATGTTTCCACGATATGTTCTGGTCCTCTTGAAGTTTTTCTTTATTACATAAACACATTCTGTAGAAATATTATCCAAATTTTAGTATTCCAATGATTACGACTATAAAATTGGATATAGTATAATAGAACAATTGCACTTACATTAAATTACGATTTTGAAAATTAATACTATATGTATATTGTTGAATATGCTGCCTTTGAGTGTATTCTAATTATATTAATAATATTATATAAGTTGTACTAGTATGGTATAGTTGCCGTTCATCGAAATATTTAATACATTGCAGATCGGTCGAGTCGATGTGAATTTATGTATTTTAATTGAAATAGTGATATTATTTGTAGTAAGTTTTTAAAAAACGTAATTTATATTTCTACTAATATTTATCCTATTAATCTTATCTTTTTCTTAAATAAATTCAACATTCACATCAATGGTAATATAATGCAATAAATGACGATTTTTAAACAATGATTTTAACAGTCTATTTTTATTTATAAATTTATTTACATTAAACATTTCTAAATGCACTTGAAAAGATTTGATATAATTTCACAGAAAACTGTTTTAATTAATTATCCTTATTTGTATTTTTCCATGGTTTCATCTATAATCTTATCAATTTTGGGATTTTGCCAATTAAGAGAAATATCATCAAGATGATTATCAAAATCTATAAGATTTTTATAATGTTCTGCTTTCAATAAAGAATATAATGCATCTGTATGCATCACTCCCTTGTCATAAGATATACTATAAAAATAAAAAAAGTATTGTGGTTAATGAAAGCAGTGAAGACATTAAAAATTTTAATATTTTTAAAAAAGATTTAAATAAATTACTCTGTTATATCTTTAAGTTTCCATTTGCCATCTATGTACTGTAATACTCTCAAAGGATTTGAATTCATACTAAGTGTTATTTCTTTGTTTTCTACCTGATAAAAAAAAGAAATAATGATAGAGATGTTTAAAACAATTTACTTAATACAATAACTATACTGTGAATTTATAATACAAGTTAAGAATCATAGTAGTGTAAGTTAAAATTTATTGATTTGAGTTAATAATTTTTGTTATTTTTGCATATTAATATTCATTTGCATATTAACTACATAAGAGTAACATACACTACTATGAATATTAGACTTCTATATACCATAAATGCATAAATATTCTTAGTTTCAAAGTGTCACTTACTGCAACAAGTAAAGTATTGCCAGTGTTTTCTGCTATTTTGTCTGCTATTCTATGAGCAGGTTTATCTACACTAAATTGATAAAAAATTGATTAAGAAATTAATGAAATTAAATAATACTTAAAATATTTCATGAGGACAAATATTAAATTACCTTATATCATATATATTTTCATTTGCAAAATAATATCCTGCAATTATTAAACCTTTGGTAATAGCATACTGATCAATCTGAAAGTATTTTTGTTTTTAAATCATATAGTAAAATTATACATTATTAACTTCATGATTGACCTTTATTATAAATTAATATAGATTAAATATTAATTTAAAACAAATGAAAAATATATAAGTGTTACACAATGTTTCTATCTCCATGCCTTAAATTTATAAGTTACATTACATACTTGGAATTGTCAAAATTTGTTAATAATATAAAAATTCTATTTACATTGTTCTATTATTTAAGATTTTATTGCATTGAAGTATTTAAATATTTACCATAGTTAAAGCGATTTCCGCCATGGGTGAAACATGAAGACAAATATGAAAAAGCGGAATTGCATCTTCAATTCGTAGTTCAACAGATTTGCCATCACTTTTGTTAATTTGTTTGCCTAACAATAATCCATTTACTGCACAATGAGGATATTTAGCTGTATGCAAAATAATCTTGCAATATGCACGACTAGAAAATGATATTTCTGCCATTTTAACGCAGGTATATTTATGATATCAATGAGCATGCATGTACAATATGACACATATATACAATTTGAACAACGATTGAACAATTAAACAACAATACATATGCAATGACGCTGCATCAGTATGGTTTGCTGTCGCGTGAACTTAGTTGTATATGCTGTGTGAATTTAGCTCCAACATCTATACTTTCAATATTTGTATACTCTGCTGTATAGATATATCAGTTTACTGCGTTTATGTGATATTATTATGATAATTGAAGTTTGAAAAAAGTGTCCTGTTGAATATTATCTTGTATAATAATAATTATTGTGATTAACAGTCGATATATTTTTCAAAGTAAGAAATTCATGCTTATTAGATACGTATTATTATCTTTTTATTTACCCAATAAATATAAATTATAAAATTTTATAGAATGGAAAATGTTGGAAAAGTTATTGAGCTTCTACAAAGAAGAAGAGCTGTCCGTGAAAAACATTTTGCAAATGTAGAAAATAGTCAAGTTGAAGAATATAATAATTTGATGGAAACATTACAGACTCTGAAAGGTTTGCAACTTTACATGTAGTAACTTTCTGTCACATGAGTTTAAAATATATATTTATTAATAAAATATATTATAGATGATAGGAATGAGTGTAAAGAAGATATTAATAAGAATCTTCAACGTTTGACAGCACACAAGCACTCAATATATAAACTTATTCATAATTCAGAAAATACTCCAGGATTGCCAGTTTCTCATGATCATCATCGGTATAATAAATTTATAAAAATATTCTTTAATGGTGAAAAATACTTTTAATATTTTTTTTTTTCATAGACAAACAATAATGCTTTTATCTGAAGGAATTGATTTCATAAATAAATTGCAAAATGTTTATAAAAATTTTGATAATGAAAACAAAGAAAATAATGTGAATTCTGTAAATCTTATTCATAATATTGTAAGTTTATTTTCTGTTAATTGTATTATATCGCAATATTTTTGAAAGGTTCAACGTTTTGCATATTTCTTTTTAGACATCTTGTACAAATTCTGTAGGAAGTGAACTTCATAAAATAAAATCATTAATTGCGGAAATACAAATATTACAGAATAATGTGGATTTATTGAATAAGTTAAAGCAAGAATATTACTTAAATGCTAGTGGTAAGTTTAATTTAATAGTAAAATATATTCCTACTTTTTAAAATGAATAAATATAAATATATTAAATGGTTAAGATTAATATTAATTATTATAAAATTTTAAACCCACTGGTTTTTATTAAAATATGTCTTCTTGTCTTATAGGGACATTTAACTTATGGTAAAGTTATAAGTAAATCAATGTATATTTCTGAAAATTTTTAGTTTTCTATAATATTACTTGTGAATAACATATTTTTTTTTTATAGATGAGGATATGGACATCTAAAGAGTGCTAAGTATACTTTAAATAAGAGAATTACATTTTGTTATTATAGCATTAAAAAAATAATATTTTGTAATTACATTTTTTTATTTTTATTGGTACAGTATTAACACAGAAAACTATTAACTGTCAAATATTTGCGTGTATTTGTTAATAGAGTCGATTTCATCATTAATATCTAATGTTAGCATAGTTAAATTTGGATCTATATTCTGTAAAAAAATGTGTTAAATCAATAGGACTTTTATAAATAAATTTTTTAAGAAATCAAAACAATTTTTTTACCATTAATTCCGAAGTAATTTGGGATTGTGACTGGACATCAGAAAAAGATAATATTTCGTTTTGAAAATAGTATAAAGCATCTTTACATCTTTCTGGTTTTTCATGTTCATAGGGTAATGACACTAGTCTATCTCTGTTGAATAAACAGTTATGTTTCATTTTTAAATATTTTCCTTTACAAACAGAATTTTCTTAATATACAAATTCAAATATGTATTAATACATACCTTGCAATATTATATTTTTCACTGGCAGTTTTTCTCTCCCTTTCTATTAATGCATTAAATTGCATTTGTAATTGATTAAACTTCTCCTTATTTTGATTTTCTAAATGTTTTGCATCTTTCAAAGCTTTTATTCCTTCATCTTTTTTTATTAAAACTAACTATAAAATTTCCAAATAATAATTCTTTAAAACACTAATGATTCAGTGATAAGATTGTGATAGATATCATTATAATAAGAATTACCTGAGTAAAGTTTTCAAGCTCTTTCGCGCGTAAAATAAGCTGATTTTCTTTATCTTGTAAAGCTTGTTTCTGAACATTGAGTTCATTGATTTTTTCTTGCCATTTTAATTTTTCCCTGTTAGCACAAACAGTTGCTTCTTGTGCAGTTTTAATAGCAGCTTTCAACTGTAACAATCATAATATAAATCACTTTTTTTGTTAAATAAATATTAATGCATTTTTATTACTTTGTTATTTTGTATTTGTATAATGTTATATAATTTATATACCTCTATATTGTCAACTTCATCATTGTTACTTTTGAGTTTCCTTAAAACTTCTAATTGTGCTTTTTCTGTTGCAACTAGTTCTTTCTCTTCTACAAGTAATTTCAGTTGTTTCTCTTGTTCCTTCTTCCAAGAGTCTTTCAATGTCTGCAATCATTATATATGTATGTACATATGTACTAAAATGAAGGGAAGGTAATTCTGGAATATATGATATATAAGATTTTAGAGATAATGAGAATAAACTCTCATGGAAACAATTAACAAATTAAGTATGAAGTACTAATAACTTTAATATACCTGTAAATAATTTTTTTCCCACTTTACTTTTTCTTCAAATAATTCTTGTTCATGTAAAAAATCAGCTGATTTTTTTACGAGCATTTCTTGTAATTGGTTGCTTAGTACATTTTGTTTTTGAAGCTCGGTTATAAGTTGTACAAGGCGCGAGTTGCATTTCTCTGTTGTTTCAACAAATTTATTATAATGCTCTTCCAAAATATTATTTTGATTTTTTAACTCCAACTTTTGAGCTGTAAGAGTTACAAAAATTAAATTAAAAACTGAACTTATTATAGTATATTTTATTGTATTCATTTATGATTAGATTATATGTTTCAAAAATATATTATTTGTTACTTGTGCAGCATACCTTTTATATTATCTTCAAGAATTTTTAAAGTATGTTCTCGAAATTCGATTATTTCATTGTCTTTCATTTGTAATTTTTCTTTGTTTTCTAATATAGTTTCAATAATAGAATTAGCCTTTTGCAACATATCTTCTATATCACTTTTTCGATTCGTCATAGTTTCTGTCACCCGATCTTCCATTTCTTTAGCTCTAGATATGCTTTCTATTATATTGGAATATTCCGTTTGTAGAAGCTTTATATTTTCATTATGTAAATTGCATAATTCTTTTATATGTTGAGCATGTTCATTCTATTAAAATATTTAGTTTAAAAATACATTTTTTTATAGAGTAAATGAAGTTATGCAAATAATTTTATATAGCAGTAAAAAGAAACAAACTATTATTACAGAAATGATTATAATAATTACAATAGAGTTGACATGTGTTATTTATAATTGCAATGATTTTTAATATACATGCATATACTGTGCTATTTATGTAAAATACAAACACTGTAACCTTTAAATTATGAATTTCTTCTTTGTATTGATTTTCTACTTGCTGCTTTTCATCTTTTATTTTTTCTAATTTTGCCATGTAATCTGCTTCCAAGCATTCTATTTCTTGCCTAGTCTGTTCTTCTGATTTCATCAATGCTTCTCTTACAAATGCAATTTGTCTCCTGAAAATGATATTTTTTTACTTCACCTTATACCTATGACATAAATACGGCTAAAAAATTATATTATATATACTGATAGAACTCTGCTTGAAATGTTATTTCATCATTATGCTTTTCATTTATAGTGGATAGTGAAGCTTCTAATTTTGATTTTTCCATTTGTAATTTTGTAATAATATCTTCCATTTCTTTTTTTTCGTTTGTAAATTCTTTATCTTTACAAATTGTTTCTGACACACAACTTCCATAAATTGATGTATTGCTTGGTACAGAAATAGGCTGTGCCATCAATGCCTTGAAGAGACAAAAAATAAAAGTTTTTGAATTTTCTTTTTATGCTTTTTCTTATTTTATAATAATTTAACATATTTTATTCAATAAGCCTTACTTGAATATATTGATCAATACGTTCTTGCTGCATTTTTATTTGTTTTTCTAATAGAGCTTGTCTTTCAACTTGTAATTTTAATAAAGTATTAAACTGTTCTTCTTGATTACGAAGTGTAGTATACTGAGCATTTGATACCTTAGTTAATTGTTCATTTTGCTGTGAAAGCACTGTTGCTGTTTTCAGTTCATGTTCTTGCTGCTGCATATTGATAAGTGCAGTTTGTTGACTAAATTGTGCATCAAATAACATTGAAAGGTAATTTGGATGAACAGATACCCCTTTTGCATTACTTGGATCAGATATCTTTAAATCTGTACCATCATTTACTGAAGTTTCAGTATTTTGCTTAAATGTGGATATTTCTTCAGTTTCTTCTTTCTTTTTTTCTAATTTTTTATCTTCCAATTTTGTTGAACCACCTAACCATTCTGGCAAATTTTCTTCTATTTTAGTATTTTGTATATCTAAATCTTTAGTCGGTACATTTTCATTCATTGTCTTAAAAAAAAAATTAAAAAATTGCAAATATCATTTATATTATAACACAAAGTAATTAATACTATCATTTAAAGTTTAAACTTACATACTGCAGGTATGAATTAATGATCAAAAGAGTTAGTATATACATGTTTCTTTTATATCATGAATAATAAAATATAATTACCATTTGAGGATTTTGTTCTGGTAGTAAACTAGTTGATAATAAGCCAAGAGGATCATTTACAAGTTCTATATTCCTTCTGCCACTTCTAGATTCTCGTGTAGAAGTTTTAGTTGTTTGACCAGTAGTTTGAGATTTTGGTTGTTTTAAAGAATTTACAAATTGTACCATAGTGTCTGGTTCCACTTTCCTAGTCTGCTTATGAATGCTAGAATCTGTACTGATAGATGAATAAGGTTTTTTTTCAAATAAAGTTTCTTTTAATGATGGCCTTCTTGATTTATTGTCTATCCCATCTGACTTATCAATTAAATTCGCTAAAATATCGTCTTTGCTTTTAGCTGTGTTGGTTAACTGTACAACCTTCTCCTCTTTAGTTGATCCATTTTTCAATGTATTAAAAATACCCTTTGAAACAGTTTTACTGTTTTGTTTCTGCGAAAATAACTGATTATCTTCTTGGCTAAAATTATATTTTGATTCTAATTCACTGCTTAATTTAGTACTTGTTGTAGATGGAACTGGTGTTTTGATTTTAAATAAATCTTCTATCAAATTATTTTTGGTATCGGATGAAAATGATTTCTTCTCTTTTATAGAAGTTTCTTCATCAGATAGTAGATCATTTAACAAATTATCTTCATTAGAATCTGCATGTAAATAAAATTATAATCTGTGAATAATGATATGAAACAAGCTTTTAACACTTATTTACATATGCATAAATTGCAAACATAAAATATAGCTGCTTAGATTTTCTACAATACTTAAAAGTTTTTTACATAATAACAAAGATAATATTAAAAATTATTTTAATAAGTAAAAATCTTATTAACAATTTAATATTTTTTGCAAATAAAATATTGATTTTCAAATTTACATTAGTAATGATACTCATTACTAATTCACTTTTACTTTATTCTTATTTTAACTACATAAACACCTTTAAATATGACTTTTTTTTTCATTTCCCCATCTATCTGTACTTGAGAACCTTTAACAATACTTGTAGCAGATTTTGATTTCTTAAACGATTCGTTAAATAATTCCATATCTAAACTATCCATATCTTCTAACGTTTTTTCAATTATTTTTAAATTTGTACTTGAGGTTCCAGTAAGATCAACCATCTAAGTAAAATTGACAAAAATTAAATAAATAATTATCTTAGACAGGTATATAGTAATTTCTATGTATATATAATTGCTTAATTCATGCATTTCATTGCACAAATACCTTTTAAACAATATAGATCAGATATCTAATTATTTTTAAATTCTTTTGAATGCATTCATTGCATAACTGAAAATGTAAACATTGCTACTAATAACCAATGTCATTCAAATTGTTTTGGTATAAGGTAAACAGTCTCCATGGTAACTGCTGGATAGAATATATAGTAATAAATAAATATATATGTTAAGTATAGTGGTAAGTATTGATGAAACGACAAAATGAATCAATGTTTAATTTTGATTGGTTGTATTTGTTACATCTCCAAATTGAAAATTGCTTTTTGAAGAACTTATAATCTTCAAGATTATGAATTTAAACATTTTTTTAATTTTAATTTTTCATAATTTGCGGCACAAATCATGCGCAAAAGCAGTAACTATTCAAATTTAGGCAATAAACATTAGGATTCGCCTTTCATGTTGGCTTCACTCTTCTCATCTATGTTGTTTAGTATATACTGGTGTCTACAAAAATATTGTTGAAGACAGTTAGACAGCAAAATAAGTAAAAATGGCGACTACCGTGGATTCGGTAAGAGAAAAGGCTCTCCAAGATTACAGAAAAAAGCTCTTGGAGCATAAAGAAGTAGAATCACGCTTAAAGGAAAGTAAGTAACATTTATTGTTAATATTCATTTCGCTTAATAACTTTTAATGAATCATGTGAAACACTTAACCTCAGTTTTGCACATCAAATTGTTGTCCTCAATAACTATTACTATAAATGATATAATAAATAATAGCAAACTTATTAATTGCTATACTTTTCTAGTGAGAGAACATCTCAAAGATTTAACAAAACAATACGACAAATCAGAGAATGACTTGAAAGCTTTACAAAGCGTTGGACAGGTAACATAAATTCTATTTCTAATACTTTAATATAAAACTTATTAATTACAAATGTATAATATTTATTCATTAGATTGTTGGAGAGGTATTAAAACAACTTACAGAAGAGAAGTGTAAGTTTATCATTTAATACAATACATATATATTTATATATGTGAATTAAAATACATATTTATATTTATAAAATATTATATTTGTAGTTATAGTAAAAGCAACAAATGGCCCACGTTATGTTGTTGGTTGCAGAAGACAGCTTGATAAAAATAAACTTAAGTCTGGAACAAGAGTAGCTCTTGACATGACTACTCTTACTATAATGCGTTATTTACCTCGTGAGGTAGAATTTATTTTATTAGTACATAAATTCAGTTGTGACTGTATGTATTGTGTGTATTGTATCATTTAGGTTGATCCATTGGTTTATAATATGTCTCATGAAGATCCTGGTGTTGTTACATACAGAGAAATTGGTGGTTTAAGTGAACAAATACGTGAACTAAGGGAAGTTATAGAATTACCATTATTGAACCCTGAACTATTTCAAAGAGTAGGTATAACTCCTCCAAAAGGATGTCTTTTATATGGTCCTCCAGGAACTGGAAAAACGTTACTAGCTAGGGCAGTTGCTAGCCAGTTAGATGCAAACTTTTTGAAAGTTGTATCAAGTGCAATTGTTGACAAATATATTGGTGAATCAGCAAGATTAATCAGAGAAATGTTTAATTATGCACGAGATCATCAACCTTGCATTATATTTATGGATGAGATTGATGCAATTGGTATGGATATTATTACTAATGAAAAAAAGTATAACATTTTTCTCGTACTTTATTCCTTATTTTTATGTAGGTGGGCGCCGATTTTCTGAGGGTACGAGTGCCGATCGAGAAATTCAAAGAACATTAATGGAATTGTTGAATCAGATGGATGGTTTTGATTCATTGGGTCAAGTTAAAATGATAATGGCTACAAATAGGCCAGATACATTAGATCCTGCTTTATTGCGACCGGGTAGATTAGACAGAAAAATTGAGATTCCTTTACCTAATGAGCAAGCGCGTCTAGAAATTTTAAAAATTCATGCTGCGCCTATATCTAAGCACGGAGAAATCGGTATGTTCCTTTATCATTTTTTTGTATATTTCATATAGTAATGTATTGATTTTTTATTTTATTTAGATTATGAAGCAGTAGTCAAACTTTCGGATGGGTTTAATGGTGCTGATTTGAGAAACGTTTGTACTGAAGCAGGATTATTTGCAATAAGATTAGAAAGAGAATATGTAATACAAGAAGATTTTATGAAAGCTGTAAGAAAAGTTTCAGATAATAAGAAACTTGAATCGAAATTAGATTATAAACCAGTTTAATATGGAGAATTATAATAACGTTAAAACTCATTTAATTCACTATAATCAATATATGGGTCAATAAAACGAATTTACTTTATTGTAACACTAATTGTATTTTATAATGAAAACATATATCAAAATGCTTTAAAAATGTGTTGATAATACATAAAATTTATATTAAATCAGATTTAATTTTATTTTATATTTATATGGTATTAATATAAAAACAATTAATAATTCACCTGATATTACATGTTACTCAGAAATACTTCCAAGTCGTGTTTTTTTTCTTTGCAAGTACTCTTGAACATTGTCATATTTCCTTTTATATAAAATCGAGAATAAATTTTGTTGAATAGTATCTTTTTTTAACATTTTCCAAAAGTTATTTAACTGATTCATCTTATAATTGATTTCATTATTAAGTACAAAAGTATTGTCTTTAAATTCATATATCTTAAATCCAGAGTCATTTAATAACCATAAGTTTTGTTTAGAAATATAACATTCTAGAGGTTCATTGTCTGTAACTATAGACTGTAGATAATTTACTTCAAAATTTGACATCATGGTGCCATTGATAATGAAGACCAATAATAATGGATTATTATAAAAACTTAATAATGCTAAAGATGAGGTTGTACTTATCAATGAAAGTCTCAAATGTTTAACAGGTAAAGTTTCAATAACTTCTTCCAAGTGACAGCCTTGAAATTGTTGATTAAATTCTTCAATATCCCTTTTAGATATTTTATCAGAAAAATCAATCAATAATAATTCTTTTCCAATTTTATAATTCCATAGAATAAGTTTACCATCACCTCCACAAGATACCAAAACACTTTTGTCATGAGGTAATTCCGCAATATTTGTTACAAACTTTCTGTGTCCTAAGCAATAAGATACAATGTTGTATGAATTTGGAAACATTGACACTCTAATCTTTTCATCTCTATCAGTTGTAATAATATATCTTTCATCTTCTGTGATTAATACGTCAAGCAACATTGATAAATGTCCTAGAAGTAATATTCCATTGGCAAACTCCTTATTAGAAAATAAATAAACGTCTCCTGCTTTATCAGCAACTATTATATCATTAGAAGGAGTAAACTGTACTTTACTAGCTGCTCTAGGAAGTATTTTATTTAACACGAGTTTTTGGCTTTTTCTCTCATATACACAGAGTTGCTTACGATTTGTACATACAAAAAAAAGGTTTCCATCATTTGAAAACATAACATTTGTGATTGTGTGAAAGGTTTCGATATTTACATTGTTATGTACATCCACTTTTTTATCAGCTTGCAGTTCAGGTAAATGAATTACAGTTTCTGCATTGTTTTCAATATTATATACAATGATTTCCTCATTGTTACACAAAATAACATCTGAATCGTATATACAAAAACTCATAACTAAAGTAATTATTTTAGAACAAAATATATTTATAATAACAGTGACTGTACTTTTTCCTAAATCATACAATTACTCCAATCATGTGTTATTAGAAAATTAGGAAGTTAAAAGTTTTTGAACTTCCTATTGCATGTGTTATTCTGTCAATGGATAAAAACGTGATCAACTCACCACATGCATGAACTTTGTCTTATACATAAGCACTACCAACTTAAGAAATTTAGAAGTTTGAGTCCTAAACGAACTTGTTTAGCCACTTTAGAAACCATTTTCCCTAGGGAAACTAGATTTGCACTTGAATTTACATCATGCATTGTTATACGTATAACCTTGTTTTCGATTTTTGATAACAATGTAAGCAAGATGATTGTTTATCACGTAGATCACGTATTTGTGAAACATCATTTGTATAGAGCATAATAAATATGTGTCATATTCTGTGCATACATAAGAAGTTATTAATGTTTATCTGTAAAACTGATTTTATCTGAAAATATATAACGTTGATCAAAGACATTATAAACGTTTCCTTTGTTACATATGTCACCAATTTCAAATAGTACGTGGGAGTATACTTAGAAATTTTTATATTTATAAAAACTAAGTAAAATTATACATCTTCAATATGTGGAAACCATTTGAAGCTGGTAGTTCACCAGTTGACTGGTGTGAACGAAATTATAGTATTTCTTCTAGTATTGCAGAATTTATGAATACGGTTTGTATTTTGCAGCAGTAAAATACTAATTGTCTTTAACGTTAATGCAATAATTAAATTTGTTATTTTATTTGTAGCTAAGTAACGTGGTATTTTTATTACTTCCTCCTGTTCTTATGCATCTCTTCAGAGATTATGCAAGATTTGTAAACCCTGGAATTCATATAATTTGGTTTTTACTGATGATAGTAGGTCTTAGCAGTGCATATTTTCACGCTACCTTATCTCTTATTGGTAAGTAGTTAAAAGATTATATATTCATAATTTATAAGTAAACATCAATATTATTTATTGTCTTATGACAGGACAATTGTTAGATGAATTAGCAATTTTATGGGTATACATGGCTGGCTTTTGCATGTTCTTTCCAAGAAGGTATTTCCCAAATATTTTACACAATGACAGGAAACTGTTTGCTATATGTGCAACTTTACCAACTTTAATTGCAACTGGTTTATCACTTATACACCCTGCAATAAATGCATTTGCATTAATGACTCTTGGTATTCCTGCATTTGGATTTATGGTCATTGAATTAAAAAGGTAAAATTCCTACTATCTTTATAATGCTGCATATTTCAGCATCTAATTTTGCTATTATGCATGTTTTTTCTTAAGGACAAAATCAATGAGAGTGTATAGACTTGGTTTACGATGTGGTGCTGTATGGTTACTAGCAGTTGTTTGCTGGCTAAATGATCGTTTATTTTGTGATACTTGGTTAAATTTGAACTTCCCTTATTTACATGCACTTTGGCATTTATTTATTTTCATTGCAAGTTACACAGCAACTGTACTTTTTGCATATTTTTCTGTAAAAGAAGAAAAACCACAACAATCACCTGTACTAAAATATTGGCCAAAGGATGATTTTGAACTTGGTATACCATATGTAACCATTAAAAGTTACATTAAGCTTGATGTAAATACAAATATATAAATAACAACTTGAATATTATAAAGACTGCTTTAAATTGACTAAATATTGATTAATGATTTTAAATACTTACTTAAATTGTAGTAAGTAATGAAGTACATTATTTACTTTGCTGACTTACAGATTAACTTTGTATAAGTGTTTTTATAAAAAGAAACATACTTTACAATCTCTACTTAAAAGATAGTCTCGACTTTTTAAATTTGTGATAATATTCTAGTTATATTACTTTTTTATAAGTAGATGTGATGGATGCATTAAAATAATACCTTATAAATGTAATATCAATATAAGTATATGAACATTTATTCTCTTAATAAATATGAATTAATGTTATAATGTATTTGTGTACTGAAAACAAAAATTGAATACAATGTTAATTGGAAATATTGTGATTGTAATCTTATGTCATCCAAAGTAACAAACTTAACTTTGTAAAACTAGTTATTATATGTTACTATATGTTATTATATGTTAAACTGATAAATCCTTTTATTTCAAAGAACATTTTTATTACGCTTTTTCTAAAGTTTATACAACAGATTCCAATAAATTTAGTATTTTATATATATGCTTTGTATCTATGTATATTTAAATAAAAAAATCAATATTTTATTTACAATAATTATAGACATAATGTAAATAATAAAAATTTGAAATACATAACATTTTTAAGAATAAAGTAATATCATCTGTTATTTTACACTGAGATTCTACATATTAACTTTCTTTTTCTCCTTTGTAAACAACAATATTCTTGTCAGTTTCATAAATTTTTACTTCATATAAAAGCTCTGGACATGGCATAACTTTTTTCAATTCATTATAAATATATATAGCTACATTTTCAGTTGTTGAAACAACATTTTTAAAATAAGGTACATCTTTATCTAAGTTCTTATGATCCAATTGATCCATTAACACTTTCTTCATATATAATTTTAAATGTGACAAGTTCATCACCATACCTGTTACAGGATCTACAGGTCCACATACTGTAACTTCAACTGAAATAAAAAATATGCAATGAGAATTTCTTCATTTTTACAAAATAACTATAATTACCTGTGTAATTGTGACCATGTCCCCAATAATTGTTACATTTTCCATATGTGTTTTTATTTTCTTCATCACTTAGATTATTACTAAAAATAAAAATTATTTATTCAACAAAAGGATTTCAAATAAATTATACGAGTCATACAATTTATATATACGGATTTACAATACTTGTGCAACCGATGACAGCTAGATATTACTTCTTTCCTCGTTAAATAAGCAATCGGGCGGGCCATAGTTTACTGATTGAAAATATGAGATTGCAATAAGATATACGATTACAAATAAGCTAAAGACTGCTCAAGGATACTGATAATCATGGAAACTTTTTAATTGCATAGCACTTTTTATAAAAAGTCTAATTATTCAATCAATATTTCTAAAAAATTTTAAATTTATTTATTCATTTACTTTACACGTAGGTAATCGAAATTTGAATAAAAGAATGTATAAAGTGCATACGAGACAAAAGCAGATAACAAATATGATTAGGTAGAGATATCGTAGAACCAATGAAATTTCAGCAATTGAATATCAGACTTAAAGAATCTTTCTGTGACAGGACCTTATGGTGTTAAGGTTGTGCTGTCGATGCGCTCGGTGGGTGGCATAAGTGAACCTATGTTAAAAAAGGACTAATATAATTTGTAAACTTTAATTCTTTTTAAAATAAAATTGATCATTCATTGTTTTAATGAGAACACGAATTTATTTCTACGTTACTACTTTTACTTCTAAAAATGTCATGCCGGTAACGCCCTGGAACTCGTAACAATTAGTCATTGTGCGGAATGTGTAATGTGTAACACAGTTTAGTAAAGAAAATAAAGAATTGGTTCAAATAGTAACATCTTACAAAAATGGATAGTAAAGGCAGAAAAATCATTGTTTGTGATAATGGAACAGGGGTAAGGTTATGAATTTATTTCTATTTTTTAATTTTTTATGTACTTCTTAATTTTTCTATTAATATCACTATAGATGATATTTTTGACACAATTAATGGAAAATATATTTTATATAAACTCTGCTTGTTATACCATGCCATTATTTTGTTTTTAGTTTGTGAAATGTGGATACGCAGGAGCAAATTTTCCAGCACATATATTTCCATCTATAGTTGGACGTCCTATTATTAGAGCTGTTAATAAAATAGGCGACATCGATGTAAAGGTACTTCTCTTAATCTTTGTACTTGAATTAAAATATGCATCATCATGTTCATTCATTTTCAAAAGAATAATTATTAATATAATTTGTGGATAAATTATATTGTCTCGTATACAAGATTTAATCTTTCATATTCTGTAAATTAAAATTTTTGAATACATTTTGAAATTAAAGATGTTTTCCTATTTTAATCGTATGTAAATATTTATAGCTAGTAATTTAAAAACGTTTATTAATAAATTTACTTAATTTTCAGCAAGAATATTGTATTCGTGTAAGTCACTTCATAATATTACCATGTGTGTCCCAATGTTTAAATTTGATTGAAAATGCATTTGTCATTTGTTAACCCTTTTTACTAACAAATATCAGAATGGATTACATATGTTAAAAGTAAGGAGCAAATTATTTTTAAGATTACTAGAGCTAAAGATGTAAGATCTAGGCAATTTTAATTAATGAATAATATAATCTGGAAAATTATTTATAATTCATTTTATTTGAATTGTTCATGATAAACTGATCCATTACATTATAAATCATCATTCTGTCCATTATTTTCCAATAAGATTAAGATATAAAATATTTGAAAATGTTGATAGTTGAAATTTACATTTATGGGTTCATATTTACATAATATTTTTGGTAACTGTCTAATGCATTTATGTCCTTACTCTTGCTCTCATAGGATGTGCTAAATATGCCTGTAAGTTTATTGCATTTTTTGATGCTAATATGTTTATTTATTAATATTATATCAATGCTTCAAAAAACAAATATTCATAGAACAATAGAGTCCATATTCAATATAAATTTATACAATATTTATATGTAAATAAATAGGATCTCTCTTATTACTGTGCTTTTTTCATTTTTGTGAATGTTGCAAGAGTTTAATTGGTTGATAAACATACAATTATAATAATTATACAATTAGAACTAAAGAAAGGTAATGTATTTGCTAATAACTAAAATTGTGAAAACTTCAATTTAAATAGTATACTTTGAAAAATATATGTATTTAGTCACAACTATGTGAGTTGTTATATTAAAAAACATAGAGTGTGTTGTCATTGAAATACTAACAATTTATATTAACGTACATGTACTTCATACTATAGTAAAATATTTAGTTACATTTAATTTATCATATTTTGTTACCACAGGATTTAATGGTTGGAGATGAAGCAAGTAAACTTCGTTCTATGTTGGAGATTAGTTATCCAATGCAAAATGGAATTGTTAGGTGTGTATGTGAATGTAAAATTTTTATGCATTTTGATATATTAAATTATTATAAATACTTCATAGAAACTGGGAAGACATGTGTCATGTATGGGATTATACATTTGGGAAGGAAAAGATGAATATTAATCCTAGAGAGTGTAAAATTTTGTTAACAGAACCACCAATGAATCCTATCACGAACCGAGAAAAAATGATCGAGGTAACTTGCCATCGTAAACCGAAATTTTTCACATAGGAAATTTTCCTATTTGTGACTTTAAATCATGTGAAATAATTTTAGGTAATGTTTGAAAAATATGGTTTTGCTGGAACATATATTGCAATTCAGGCAGTACTTACACTATATGCTCAAGGGTTGATTAGCGGTGTTGTGGTAGATTCTGGTGATGGTGTCACTCATATTTGTCCTGTATTCGAAGAATATGCTTTACCTCATCTTACGCGACGGCTAGATATAGCTGGTCGAGATATTACAATGTATTTAATAAAACTTTTATTGCTACGCGGTTATGCGTTTAACCATTCTGCTGATTTTGAAACAGTTAGAATGTTAAAAGAAAAATTATGTTATATTGGATATAATATTGAAACTGAAGAAAAATTAGCTCTTGAAACAACAGTTTTAGTAGAATCGTATACAGTAAGTATATGATTAATATATGATATAAAGTTGGATAATGTATGGCTTAATTAAATTTCTAGAAAGTAATCTTCAAATCATTTTAGCTTCCTGATGGAAGAGTAATAAAAGTAGGTGGTGAAAGATTTGCAGCACCAGAGGCTTTATTTCAGCCCCATTTAATCAATGTTGAAGCTCAAGGAATTGCTGAATTAGTATTTAGTACTATTCAAGCAGCTGATATTGATATAAGAAGTGAATTATATAAACACATTGTTTTAAGTGGTGGTAGTACAATGTATCCAGGACTTCCATCTAGGCTTGAAAGAGAAATTAAACAACTCTATTTGCAGAGAGTATTAAAGAATGATACCTCAAAATTAAATGTAATTGTTTAGATATAAACTTTAATAGAACTTTACAATTTTTATATAAGTTTAGACTACTGCTATTTACTGTTTAATATCTTTCCAGAAATTTAAGATAAAAATTGAAGATTCTCCCAGACGTAAAGATATGGTTTTCATGGGTGGTGCTGTGTTAGCAGAAATAACAAAAGATCGGGATTCTGTATGGATAACAAGAGAAGAATATGAGGAAAAGGGTCTTAGTGTATTAAAAAAATTAGGTTCTTATGAATCATAAGGAAAGAGTCATTGAATGATAGAAAAGAAATTCGCATTTTTTTATATTTAAAATTATTTGAAAGTTAGGTGCAGTGTTTATATTTGTGGTTTCTATAAATAATATAATTATTTGTAGTTTCTACAAATAATTTATATTAAATTATTTCAAGAAAACACAAGCAGCAAATATAATTAGAAAGTATGTAATGTAGTATCCTAAAATTTAAAAAATATTAAAATTTTTTTATCAAAATTCATTCTATTAAAGTATAATAACATCGAACGGTACCGGACTCATAATACTATTAAATTTGATTAATATGCATTGATTTAAATTTGTAACTATTTCCGGAAATATTACGTACTTCATATTGGTATAGTTATTCTGATACACATAATACACTCTTAGACTATACACGTTGTAAATACATTTGTTACAAATGCTTCTTTTTTATGAAATTAAAACTTAACAAACATACATTACGAATTACGAATAATTGTATGTTCACTTTTTCCAGCTTACAATAATATTTCAATTTATGTGTTGTGCGTACAATCGTAAAACAGAAGTTTGTTAATATAATGGCTAAAATTAAATAGTTAAATTTGTAAATATCATAATTACATTAAATTTTAATCTTCTATGAACAAATATTTTATCCTTGAAAACATATGTAGAATTATTTGAAGTATTAACTGCAATTATAGTTATAAAATTTTTAAGTATTATATCGTTTTTCAGTCAAATTAGTAACTCCAATAATTCTTGGAGAATACTTGCAATTTTGGCCATTACTATAATTTGTAACAACTAGTTTGTAAGAAAGCAGAAAAGCATTTATATACCTCTATATCCTCTTTTAGGTTTCAAATGAATAAAAATATCTGGATTACTATTTGAATGTTAACATTTTCGACATATTTTAAGATATGTATAGGGAATTATATATTATATTGAAAGGTCAACGATTGATGTAACTAAATAAAAATAGAGGGTATGAGGTAACATTACATATGATGTACATATAAAATATAAGAAATTTTTTAATTTTACTTAAGTGATTTGTAGAAATAAAGTTATTTCCTATGAAAACTTTTCCACTAATTTTAAAACCTTGTACATATTTAACAATTGTACAGAAAAATAAGTATTTTTTAGTTACACCAATGAAGTCGAAATCCTTTAATTGAAGGTTTATAATACTATTATAAATAATTGCACTAAAGAATATAGTTGTTATAGTATAATAAAGGAAAGGAAATTTGTTTTCAGTAATAAATACTATGTATTACAGCAAATCTACAACAGTCTTTATTATGTTTCTTGATTCGACCTTCATATCGTGTATCATGTACACACTTTATATATAAATAAAAATAACAATATAATTTGTATTATACAGTTTCATGTTTAATTGAATATATAATGTAACAATAGATAAATGTGTATGTATTCAATTTGTTAAGATCTGTACAAGTGACTTATGACAGCATTCTGTATAACAATAAAGTAACAAGCTGTTATTCAAAGAAGTAAATACAATTTACAAACAGTGCTTTAGCGCGTGTGGTTCCATATTATAAAGTTTTTTTTGGAAGTGTATACAATAGTACTTTTATACACTTTAATAAATCACTTTCAATATAACACTTTGTATTTTTCTTATTAAGTTTTCTCTTTCTCTCCCCCTCCCTCTCTCACTCTCTCTCCCTCTCTCTCCCTCTCACTCTCTTCCTCTCGTATTAAACAAATAAAAAAAATAGTATATAAAACACTTTCATTTATACCAAAAAAATTTTTGCATCCAATTTTTTGTTTGATATATTGATACATCAAACGCACGAAGTTGATTTGACGTAATAAATGAGGAATTGGATGGAAAATATGGAAGTTCTATTATTTACCTTTAGAACAAGATTGGTTTGTCCTTACATTGATCGATACAAAAACTAGTAAACCGCTTAAGGAACTTTGGATACTCCCTTTTATAAACAGCGCGTAAGACGGATGCTGGAGCCCATCCACCAGGATTTACTATGATTAACAAAATGTTAAAAATACAAGAAAAAGAAAGGATAAATTATAATATAGAATAAAATACTAACCAACAGAACAATATGTTATTTTGCACGTGACATTTTCTCTTTTTATTTCATCACCATCTTTTGGAGGATCAATAAAGGTTTGGCATACGAGACAGACAGTCAGATACACCCTTACACATTTTCCTGTGTTTGGCTGTGAATGCATTAAAATGTATGAGTTTTTAGTAAAATAGAAGATTCATAGATATATATCAAACTAACCGGAGAATCGGGATGTTCTGTACTGTGATTACAAACTATCCACAAATCATGCGCATCAGGATCTTGATCATCAGAAACTCGACGCATATGTGACCAAAATAATGCATCTCTTTGATTTGCTGGCCAAATTCGTTTATGCGTTTGTAAAAATATTAAAGTATCCTTTGAAATGTTCTCAACGACCGTCATATCTTCAAGTGTGGCTTCCCACCCTGTACGATATTCTGGACTAAAGAATATTTCGCAAACCTCGTGACCAGTAACCCCCTTTACAACGTGACAAGCTTTTAATGGATCTACTACTAAACCATCTGCTTCTTCTTCACGTCTATACATTCGCATATCACCATCTTCCGCAAATAATTGCCATCCACCTGCTCCTACTCCAAGTCGTGCATAATGTAACTGCTGCATTGTTATTTTCTCGATCTAAGAAGAAGTGCAATAGTTAATAAGCGTTAAATTGTTAAAATTTAAAAATTCAACTCATTTTACACAGTAAACTAATTACTTCTGGCCAAAGTCTGTGCTTAGCTGCTGGCATAGTAGGTGTAGTTAAAATTGAAACTGATTTTTGTTTTAAACGATCTCTCAATTGATTTTCTTCGTCAATTTTATCTAAACCAGTTTCTACAGCATCATAAAATTCTTCATCACATAGAGCACTATGTGGACCTTCCTTAAATATTAAGATTTTCGTTTAAATATCCTTCTGAATTAATTTTAAATTATGATATAATAATAATTTACAAAATCAAACCTCGTAATCTGGACCTCCATGAATAAGAACTCGAGGTCTTGGAGAATCACTTTGTTGCATTGCTAGTTGATCTTTTAAAGCTTTATTAAGTTCTTGTACTTTTCGCTTCTTTTCAACTTCTTTTTCCCATCTACGACGCCATGCATCTTCCCGTTGAACCATCAGCTCAACACAGTGTTGTAATGTTGTTAATACACCTTCACTCGTTGCTTTAAATGTTATTGCTTCACCTTTAAAATCCACTGACTGTACAGCTGGATTAAACATTGTCTCAACCTTATTCTCTGAAATGATAATTAATTTATAACATAAAACAAGTGAATACAAGACAAATGAACATACATAGACAAAAGCTGTTATTTTATATACCTTTCATGGAAATATTTTTAGCATTTTCTGCACAATTATCAAAATACTTTTGCAGAGTATCAATTTGTTTGATCAAGATATCTCTAAAAGTTTCAAGCTCTGCTAATTTCTCTTTCAATCCTCTGATTCCACGTTTTGTAAAACTTCCGGCGCTTGTGATAGATTGTGTATTTGACACGAGTGAAATGGCACTACCATGTCGTTTTAAACTGTTTTCACTTCCATAACCAGATTCAGACTATACAGAACAAACACATGTAAGTTAATAAAACTAAAATAATGCTTGATACTTTTACAATAATGCTGTTATAATACCTTATAGGATTTTAACACATCGACCCAACGTTGTTTTTCTTCTGGGCTGTTTGCTCTCAAGTACCATACTAAACAGTCATTTACAGACACATCGAATCTACATTCATCAAATTCATGTGCCTAATAAAATAAAGAATGAAAAGCAACATCATGAATTCTCACTAATTTTAGTAAAGGAATAAGCATACATAAAACCAACTACTTTGCATTAATTCATACCTTAATATTAGCTTTATACAAACTTATAGAGCCTCGACATCCAAATCCACTGTCCTGTTCGGATTTGTAATAAGATAAAGTACCATCTTTGAGAACAATAAATCTAGTTTGCCAGCCATGTATATAATTTGTCCATTTGGATAGTGTACCCTGAAGTTCTGGAACTATAACTCCATCGGAACCTTCTTCATCTACATCATCAGCATCTATTTCTGCTTCCATACACTCGATATCCTCGTTGACAAGACGAATAGTTTCAATTTCATCGGCCATTCTTACGTGTAAATTTTGCTTTCAGAGTTAATTACTCTTAAGATAAAAACATACTCGTTAGAATATTTTTAAACTTATCCTGACGCGGGATTATGTATCGATAACTAATGTTAATCTGTTAGCAGACTAAAGATTGCGAAGTAATCGGACAATGATTATTTATGGAATATGTATCAGAACATGTTAACCGTTAATTATCATACATAACCTTATGCAAAACGTCTTATTAAATAAATCAGATATCAACAACTCGTCTTTTTGCCAAATAACAAGACTAACACTGGCAAATAGAAAATCAACAGTTCACTTAGGCAGTATTTCTATGAATGGATTTGTATTTCATCACCATTGTTGATTGGTTATTCTTCTATATTAAGCCTTCAAAACTTTTTATACATGTTAATAATTTTTACTTATATTAAACATTTCAATATTTTGCACATACGAACAATGATAAAACCGATAATAATGCAATTACGATGCAATTTTGTTTCTTTTTCCTGTGATGAAATTGAGCGGAAATAAATCGAGTATCGAGTGAAAATATCGATAATTGTATCGAAAAGTGCATTGTGGTTTGAAACGTATTTAGAGACCGCCAAGTTCAGCAAATTGTTGAGAATACACGTGAAGAAGACATGGTTGGATCTACAGTATCCGTAAAAATAATGATATTTGCGGTATTTTTTATTCTATTTTACGTGGCAGCAAATGCCTCAGTTCACAGGTTAAACGTTCCCAGAGTTTTATTACCTGTATTCAATGATTTTGCAGTAAATTTTACATTAGAAGTTACTGATGGTGCTTGTTATCAATGGTAATTATTATTTCTTTATAACGTTAGAAATTTATTTTACTATTTATATACATAGTATTTCAAATTCAATATCATTTTTTATAGTATAATTTCGTTAAGATTTATTTATACTGTTTATTTATTATATGTTTGAGCTATAATGATGTGAATATACAGTGCACATTTATTTAATAATAGGTCAACGTCACGTTTAGATATTATTCAATTAATTCCTATAAATGAAAATGTTGAAAGAACTTGTTCTTCTGCTATTTTGATTCAAACAATAACCAGGGAATCTACTAGAAATACAGCAATAGTGTTAGCAGAAGATGTTAATACTGGACAATTTTTACGGTGCGATGTTATCGTTGATGCAATATTTTCATTAAATCTTGTTACAACTACGAGGGAGTTATACATAGAAGAAGCACCAGAAGCATTTGAAGTACGAGCATATGATGAACAAGGTACAGACTATGTACATACATAGTTTATTTATACACACACGTTAATTATTAGTAAATTCTTATTATAATATATTTTGAAAGGAAACGAATTCACAACTCTTGCTGGAGTAGAATTTCTCTGGAACATAGAAATTGCTGACAAGCACAGAACAGATACTAAAATACCAAACGATGTTTTAAGATTTATAACTTACGAAGAGTCACAATATGAAACTCCACAAACAATTGCTGCTTTAGATGCACTTGGCAAAAAAGGACATATCGTGTTATTAGAAGGAAGAAAAACTGGTACAGCAAAGGTATTAATACATGAGATGCAAGTAATATATTTTTTGAGTATAAGTTATTTTATAAAAAGTAAAATGTTTTATTTCATTGTAGGTTTCTGTAAAATTACCTTATCCAGAATACAAACATGTACCACCAATAGAAGTTGAATTAATTGTAATAGCTAACTTAATTATCATTCCATCAGACATAACAATAATGTTACATGATAGTTTTAAATATAAAATAATGCAAGTGAGTGTATTAGTATTGTATATGCACACTATATATCTTAAATGTTAACAGTAACTATTTTATTAATATACCAATTGAATAATTTATTAATATATTTACAGGCTCGTCAAGGTCGTTTAGAAGAAATAAGTTTACCATCTAGCCAATACTATTTAGAAGCAGAAAATCCAAACATTTTAGAAATTGATAACGATCATGATTGCGCATATGCTATATCTTTCGGTCGTACTAAAGTATTTTTGCATGATAAAAATGTTCGCGATGAATATCCTGTTATTTTACCGTCTGCTTCGGTTAACGTGAATGATGTATCTCACATAAATCTTGCCGTTTTGCCTAATAGAAATTGGGGTTTGATACTTGGTCATACCCATGAAATTATAGTTGAATTATATGATAGTAAAGATCATAAATTTTACATTGGTGAAGGTGTTGAAGTAATAGTAAAATTAGACGAAAATTATTTTGAACCAAAATTAATAACACAAAATGGTACTTACATCGCTGGTGTGCCCATTGCATGTGGGACAATGACTGTTGAGGCCACTCTTCAGGGTATAATTGATAAAAATGGTAAAAAGATTTCTTTTGAATCACACCCTACTACAAGGACTGAACTTTTGATTCATACTCCAGTTACAATTCAACCTAAAGTATTAGCTGTTCCATGGGATTTTAAATCTAAATCACGGTAAGTTATTGCTTCTGATAAATTAGAGTTTATTTTATTAATGTAATAATTATAACAGTGCAATATTGTTATGAAAGGTATGATATAGTGTTGAAAGCAAGTGGAGGAGATGGATCATATGTGTGGTCAAGCAGACATCCGTCCATAGCAACAGTTTCCCAAAATGGAGGAGTACGAATTTTGGCAGCAGGTACAACAGAAATAAGCGTTGCAATGACGAGAAATCAGTATAATAAGGATACTACAAGGGTATATGTGTTACCACCTTCGAAGTTAAAAGTCATAGAATATAGTATGGAAGCAGCTGTAGGAGAGCCAATTTATCTCCACATTGCATTATATGGGAAATTAGTTAACGAAACCGATTCTAAAGAAATTCCTTTTAACGATTGTAGAGATACTAGTTTTGAAACGTACATTCCAGATGGTAATTTTAAACAGAACGATAGTATGATTATAGAACCTGTTGGAATTGCATGTGCTGTTGTAGCAGTTTCTAGTATAGATGTTGGAACATCTGAAGTAACTGTAGTCTATAACGCTAATGGTCACTATTTAACTGATAACGTCACTGTATCCGCCTATGAACCATTAATAGCAGTACACCCCAGTAGTAAGGAAAGTTTATTGGCAGTTGGATCTTCGAGAAGAATAGTGTTTAAAGGTGGACCTCCTCCACGAAATAGCAAACCTCACAGTTATTCACGAAGTATTGAAGTATCTGAAAAAAAAATTGCCGAAGTGATAGAACATGAAAATTCACCAACAGCATTGTATGATTTATCTGTTTTTGAAGTAATGTGTAAAGCACTCGGCGAAGTAACTTTAAGATACACAATTTCGAATATTCCTTTGTTGCCAAATTGTAAAAGTACACATGCAACTGAAACAGTGCGAATTATTTGTGGTAAACCCAGACATATTTTCTTACAACCCGAATTTGAAGATAGCAAAAACTGCCCTATTAGCTTTAATACAGAAAGGGTAATGGCACACAGCGATAAACACTTAAAACTTATCGCTATAATAAAAGATGAAAAGGGTAGAATTTTTGATAACATTACAAGTTTACACATAGAATGGGATTTAAAGCCGTCGACTGTAGGCTTCATAGAAATGCCTTCTGGTTCTATAGAAGAAACATTTATAGATATGAACGTAGTTTTACCAAAGTATTATTATCAAAATATCATTTTCAAGAAACATTTTGGTACTCTCAGTTTAACAGCCACAGTTACAGGTTATCAGAAATATATACTGAGTAAATTGAAGATAATACCTGAATGGCCACCCTTCGCAATCGAAAGTGAAAGAAGAATCTATGAAACTCCACTTATTGAAACTTTCATAGAAATAGTTTTAGTCAATGATACGAGTATTCATCCTAACAAATTAATGATATTAAACGATCCTACTGTAAAATATTATTTGCAAGTGAGTCAAGGTTCTGGCTATTACGAATTTGTACTAAATGCTGATGATATTGCAGATGTCCGATATATAGAGTCAACAAAAGCAATTAGCCTTATTCCAAAAAAATCTGGAATACTAAATTTAGCTTTAGTTGATCTTTGCTTACCTTCAAAACCAGCTGAAGCTGTGATTGAAGTACAACAACTTGCTGTTATTGAAATTGAAACGGTCAACAAGATTGAGAAGGGAAAATGTATAGTAGCTGCATTAAAACTTTATGATACAAATGGGCATATTATAAAATTACCATCCTTGAATGCGTTAGAATTTAAAGCAGAAATCGACAATGAATGTATAGAAGTTAAACAATTGCCTGCTAACGAACATGGTAATCCTCCTTATGGTCAATTATTGTACATGATCCATGGAATAGGAGAAGGAGAGTCTCAGTTAACTTTCGTT
The DNA here is from genome assembly GCF_050947335.1 of Megachile rotundata. Lineage (NCBI taxonomy): Eukaryota > Metazoa > Arthropoda > Insecta > Hymenoptera > Megachilidae > Megachile > Megachile rotundata. The sequence goes on from NC_134991.1 coordinate 14,784,852, forward strand.
AACAAAGGAGGCGAGCAAGAAATACAAAGTGAATCAGTGACCATTCAAGTCTTCCTTCCATTAAGAGTTTTCCCAAAGAACTTAACTATATTAGTAGGAACCGTTTATCAAGTACAAACGACAGGTGGTCCGTCGAATGCAGAAATTGAATTCTCTACCAAAGACACCGATGTTTTGGACGTTGACTATAATGGTATATTTGAAGGAAAGTCAGTTGGACAGACGAAAGTAATTGTTAGAGCTATTGGCCTTAATGCCAGAGGAAACAAAGTCATTTATTCCGAGGACTATGCAGATATACATGTACTCTATCTTGAAGGAGTTAAAATTGCTGTTCCAACAAGCAGAGTAAAAGTTGGTGCAACATTTCCACTTTGGGCATTTGGTATACCAGAACATTTGACACCACTCGTCATAGGATCTATGCACTTACCCTTGATATTTATGTGGTCATCCAGTGATTCTAATTTAATAACTTTGCATAATATGTATGAAGGTACCGGTATCAATATAAGATATCAAAATGAAGTGTCTTTAAGAGCCAAAGCTGTTGGTGCTGGATTAGCAACCATTTACTTAAACGTTACAATGCCATGTAATATGTTAACTGGTTTCAAAAATGATGTAACATACAGTACATTTGTGAAGGTTGAAATTTTTGAAGAGTTGCGTTTAACACATCTTGGCTTACCCTTTAATACACCAATGATACTAATGTCTCCAAATTCCTTTTTGAAATTACAAACGAATCGCGACAAACATGGTTCAACTACATACAAAGTATTGTCTACTACTCATGGAAATGAATCAGAGGATTTATATGCTTTAACTCCAGCATCTAAAACTGTTAGTATTGATAAAAATGGCATTATAAAAGCTGGTGAGAATCTTGGAAAAATAGTCATTTCTATCACGAACACGGAAGCATATAATTTAAAGCAATCAATAACTGTTATTGTTGAAGTAAGGTTCCTAAATATTTGAAGGTATAAATTTATTTGAGGTCCTTGAAGAAGCATATTTATTTCAATTATTTTGTTCGTAGGTTAAACCGATTCACTACATGATGCTGTCTTTAAAGTCAGCTTTACGAATTCGAAATGGAGAAGAATTGAACATGCTACCCAAGGGCATGGAATTAGATTATATTCTTGAATATTACGATAATGTTGGGAACAAGTTTCATGCAGCTGAAGTTGATGCAAAAACTATATTGAATCGTGCTGATCTTGCATCTTTTATAACAAGTTCTAAAAATATAGTTACTGCAAAATTTATCGAAAATGGGGATCTAGTTGTAAAAGCATACAATGAAAGGTATCCCAATGCAATGTTTGATTACGTACATATGATGATTGGTGATATAGTTTTCCCAACAAAGGTATTTTATACACGTAATTATAGAATATTTTATTTGTCACAAACAGTACTATTCTGTTATATATTATAGACAACACTAACCGTGGGCGATGTAGTATGTTTTTCGATGCCACTTCTATCTCCTGATGGTGATCCCGGTTACTGGCAGTCTTCGGCTCCTGAAATATTAACTGTGGATCCTATTACAGGAATAGGGAGAGCAAAAAATGTAGGCTATGCGGTAGTAAAACATAGTCTTGCGACTCATATGCAAGGTGAAATTGAAGTTAATATTCAACCCATTGCAAAGGTATTACATGTTCACTGAATTTGTAAATATTCATATTTGCAAATTTTAAATTTACATGTGATTTATAGATATCAATTGTTCCATTAAGAGGTAGAAATATTACCGGAACTGAAACATTCAGCGTTCCTCTAGTACTTAAAAGTAAAGATGAACAAGTTAAAGAAAATAACATATTATCCAGAGGATTAGGTGGTTGTAGAACATTCACTTCATTCGCTTTAAATTCATTTCCATATACATGTAATGTACAATTTGTTTCATCTACTTCATCCATTGGAGTGAAAGATTTATTTTTGGTTAAACCACGGTTTGATATTACAACTGGTTAGTACTACTTCAAACTTTCAAAAAGGTTTAATATCATGTACTCGATCTTGATTATTTATTACAGGTTTCTATTATTGTGATGTAATACCGATGGATTCTCCAAATATAATTTCCAGTACGGTAGAGAGCCGCGTTCAAATAAATGCTCAAAGTAGAGATATTGAAGCTATACCTTTAGAAGTCACTTATCTTCCACCTGTTTACGTTGAAGCTAAAGAAATTGTATTTATTAACACTCATACTCAAACTATACCAACAGCAACGCTCGAGATATATGGCTTACAATCTGTATTAGACCATCTTACCGTGAGTTCAATTTCTTTCCGAAGTTCAGTGAATTTATAAATATGATTTGTCATAGTAATCTTTTCTTCAGATCGATGTTCCAGATGGAATAGCTATAAGCGCGCGACAATACATTTCAAAATCTACAATGCAATATAAGTTACGATTAATGCACAATCAGGATGAAATTCAAGGCCAAAAAGTTATCATTATAAATGATATTACGAAACAAAATATATCTGTGAGTAAACAAAAAATATATCCTCAAATTTTTAATATATAATCATGAAATTTACTTGTCTTCTTCAGCTCTTTGTACGTGTAACGAAATATGAAAATTTCATACCGTTATCTGGAATTCATTGGGTAGATTACATGTATTTCCATCGTTATACGTTTGGAACACTTGCTGTAATTGTGATTACTTGTTTCTATAGTAAGTTTTCTATTGTACTAAGTAACTCAATATGTTTCTATGCGAACGTTTCTTCAGTCATTTCTTATACTTTATATTTTATTACAGTATGGAAAAATAAGATGGCAAATATTGACTTGAATATAAAAAATAGATCAGTGTTCGGTACGTACGTATAATACACAAATATATATGTTCATCTACTTTTATTCTCGTGAATTGACTATTTAAGCATTTAATGTTGTATTCTTTTTATAGTTGATAAATGTCCACCACAATTGAAAAAGACTAGTACGCCATGTTCGACAACATTTAATAGTACAAATGTGTCTGCTCCACGAACTCCAATTACGCCAATAAGACCATTTTCTGCATTCGAGCCTGTTTATGGCGATCCTCGGGGTCTTTACTCAACAAGTAAACGAAACCGATCAATGAATACCTAATATTAATGTAGTGACATAGTAATGACTTCATTGTAAAGATACATCGTATTTATAGTGAAACTATAACGTATTAACTAGACTCGTTTGTGAACAAATATTCGATTATCAGAAATTGGTGCCTTATTGCCATAAACTCATGTTTATTAGGGAATTAATTATTTTGTGTGAAATAGGATTTTTATGATTTTTTTGTAGCGATAATATCATTATATTAATATTACTTAATAGATACATAAGATATTGTACATTTTGTAATATAAAATTTAAGTTATATAATTTTATATATTGGTAGAAAAACATAGTAATTTGATGCAAGTATATTTCAAGTACACATTGGCCACATTTACTTTGCACGTTTGAGGTATATGGTTCCTAGTCATGTAACTGATATACAAGAGTGACATTTAGTTATTTGATATGTATGATCTCGAGTGACAATGCAAACGTAATTAGCAATAATTTAATTACATTTTTTATTCATTTCTGTCACTTGTCTGGTAAAATGTTTTGCAATTTCATTATACAATTTATGTGCTATTCATGTATATTATATCATTTTATAACTCCAAAGTTATTTAAATATAGTTCTTTCTTTTGCTTAATAATCGAACAATTTTTTATTTTTTTCTACAGATATTAATTTCACATAAATATAAGAAGTATCAAGTATAATATTAAATAAACATGTATCATATATTACGAAAAATAAACACATTTTTAATATTTGTTTGTAATTTATGTGACTGTGCCTTAAGTAATTAAATGGTAACTATGTGAAACAGCAAGTATAAGTTATTTATAAATAACGTTTATTATAAAATTAGATGTATACAAGAATGGAACAGTCAAGTATCTTATAATTATGAGCAGAAAAATTCTTTCACGTGACTTAGAGTGAATGTACACAATTAATGTTTCTTTGTAGTTTTAAGTAACTTTTCATATTTACTTTTACTAGAATACCATAATGCAAACGGAATAGCTAATGAAGGTAATGTCATCACAGCAAATGCTGCCCAATCAACCTGGAATAAAAACAATTAACAATTTACTACATTTGTAATGATATTCATAATTGCATATTTTATAATTACTTACTACATGTGAAGAAAATTGCTTATCATAATCTCTAAATGATACAATAATTGCTTCACCAGGTTCACTACTTGCTGCAAATTGTAATCTAGGGGCATCTTCCTTACGTCTATATAAAACTTCTGCAGATGTGAAATTGAAATAACCAAATTTGCGTGGCCTCACAACAACTGTGTGACTAACATTTGTGTAAGGTGGAACACGATCTATCCTTGCATTTATCTCTCCACTCACATGAGTGAAGTGATCAGGATGGAACGAATTATCTGTGATTTCAACTTCCAATGCAGCTGCATTGCCAACGTTATAAACTGTATACTGTGAAAAATAGATATTTTGTTATGAAAATATTAAATATAAATTAAAATCATACATAATACAGTTAGGTAATTACCTTGATTACAATGTCCATATTTTCTACAAGATATTTGTTAAGAAGTTGTTTAGATATTAATAATCTTGCAGCCTCTTCTTCTTCTTCTGCATATGTGGTGAACAATAAAGCAGCAAATGCTGCAAATATTAGGTACCACTTCATGCTGAAACATAACAGCATTTATTATTAAAAATACTATTGTTCATAAATATTATATAATTTATGAGAAAAACGATTACACTTGTAACTTATGTTACAAGAATATAATTATTAACACTACTTATAGTGATTATTATTGCTTAAATGCATTATGAAGTTTATTGATTTATATACAAATATAACATAATTTAGAAAATTTTATAAATAATACACATTTTATTCATAAAAACCTTTTAGTCAATAATATAAAAAAAATGAAATATTATCTTTCATTCATTCAAAGATATTTTAAATAAAAGCTATAGATTTCTTTACAAATATCTTATATTATATTTAAAAAAATTTTACAATTATATTTATAATTATGATTATATATATTTTAGTTACTTTTACATTGAATTTACCTTTTTATGCGACAGGACTTGTGTCACTTACGAAAACGAAACAATCACTACCGCATGAACTGGAGGATACATTTGAGAGAAGTGCCAACAACACATACTTTGATGCCACGTTTCGTTGAAGGAAAATATATTCGTACACGCTATTAACTTCCGGTAGCGGCTGTTTAATAAAACGGCGGTAAAACCAAATTGTTCTTATAATTAATACAAGGTAATAAATATAATAACATAGGGTGAAGGGCCACTCAATTAACTTATTATGTTACCTATTAACATCAATTATATCGATAATACTGAAATATGGAAGTAAGAGATGTTGGGGTTTTGAAAATTTAAGAATCCGAGTTTTTAGAAATTTGGGCTTTTAGAAATTAAAAAATTTCGAAATTTGTTCGGAATTAATTGTAATTAATTTTTACACAACGTAATTAAAATATCACATTATTAAATATCACTGTGGCAGTTTTAGTTCCATATCTTACCGTTATGCAGCGCAAACAATTGACAGTCAGTACTTCCAATTCCTAACAATAGATTACGCTATAAATGTCAACATTTGTGTGTGAAGTCAAATATTATTGTTGCATTTGAATAATTAAATAATTAACTCATTGATATTCTTTCACAGTACATTGTTGTAATGATTTTTTAGATTAAAAGCACCATGTTAAATACATTGAGTGTAATATTAAAGGTTACAGGTTAAAGATTATTAAAGGCTAAAGGTTATATTAAATGTTGAATTTATGTATCTTGAGATTTAACATATTTTGAACAATGGCTGCAAAAGTGTATCAATCAGATCAAGAACTGGAAACGAAGGTTAAGAAAGGTGAAAAATTAGGTGTATCTTATAAATGAGCATATTTCTATAATTATTGACATATTATTTTCTATCGTTGTAGCAACTGAACGCATATCTGAAAATATGCACATAGTTGCAAATGAACCATCCCTTGCCTTTTATAGGCTACAGGAACATGTAAGAAAAGCATTGCCTCCTATGGTGGAAAAACGTGTTGAAGTACTTGCTCTTCAACAGCAATTGTTAGGCAGATGTTACGATGTAGAATATGCTGTAAGCGCTATTAAAACAATGCATGGTGCTGGAAAAAGTTTTGAGAACACATTAGAATTTATAAAAAATGCAATATTCTTTAAGCAACAATTAAAATACGAAGAGCAACGTAGACACAAAAAGGACAGCAACAGAGATTCTGTATATAAGAGGCTATCTGCCCATATTCCCACCTTAGATCATTTACCAGATGAAATATCTGATGTCGTGAGAGAAACTGCTAATAGAGTAGAGTCTATGATGAATCATGCTAGACATTCTACTGAGATACAGAAAACAAATTGAATGCCTTTTTTATAATTTTTAATATTTTGAATTTATGTACTAAATATGAAGATTACTCAAAATTTTGGTCTTTTATTGTCTTGGTAGATATAAATGTTAATTAAAAGATTCTCATAAAATGGGTGACTAGCTCAAGTGTAAATTTGTATGTCATCTTAATATTAATGACATGCCAATCAAAGAATTATAATACCAGATAATATGCATTAAAAGTTGCTTTTATATATTTGTACTAAAAAACTTTAGTAACCATACTGTATCATTTATGTTAAAAACTTGATTTTGTATCCTAAAGGTACAATGATCATTGTAAAAAGTATCAAACTGTAAATAATTGCAATATGTAATAGTATAAAGAAGTATGTAATATGAAGTGTTAATTAGAATTGTTGAGGTGTTTCTGATATTGTAAAATATTGAAAACTTTCTATATATTTCAGGTATGTCGTATTACACTTGAAAGATAATTATTATTTAAAAAAAAATTGAAATAACGCTACAGTTCAAAAAGTGCTGTGTGTATATACAATAGAGTTAAATTACATAGATGTCGCTGTATTCGTATAAGTGAGTGCTGTGTATTGTCGCAAGAATTGATGTGCAGAATGTTGGTTAATATATGAAATTGTTATAAAAGAGACAAAATATGAATTGAGAATATGCCGATATTGACACAATAATGTTCGCTTCAAACTTGTTTTATTGTTAGAGAAGTTCTACGGTATGTTGATCATTGGATACTCTTGTTAGTTATAGGTTATTCCTGTTTGGTATTTGCATAATGCTGTCGAAATTTTAACTCATTTTATGTTTGATCGATCACTTTATTATGTAATCGTAATTGTTCTTAATAAATTCATTTTCGGATTATGACATTATCGAAAATTGTGTAAAATAGTAATTAATTAATATAATTTATATAAATTCGAATATTTTACTAATCTCGCATGGACGTTTTATGTGTTGTCCACATATAATCGAATTATTTAGAAAATTCCCTATTATTTTAAGTTGATTGTAACAATAGCATAAAATTGCAATAATGAACAACAGATGTCAATGAGAAAATAAAATATTCTTATGTAATTATTTGACAAATACGATTTTCGTATGTATTATAATATATAACACATTTTTATACGTTTATTAACAGTTTACAGGTCGAAAATTCAGCATTATCTGAATAAAAAATATTATTATCAATGAACAATTGTTTTTCTAAGCAGAAAGATTAAAATTGTCCATAATTTTATTTAAATATCCGATCGCTCGAATTTTGCAAATTGCCGTTAAAAAATGTTTAACATGATGCCATAAATTTAACATCGTTTTTAATTATCGTGCTATACGTGATTATAGATATTTTCGTTCGCTAATACGGAATTTCCAAGCAGATTCTACAGACGAAACAAATGAATATGCTACACGCGTTTCTCAAGAGAAACCACGCAAATACTTTGCGATTATAAAGTCATGGATGTCGTGTCTCGTATGGACTTCAAATTACTATTACTAAAAAGACAATTTCCCTAGTTGATGATAAACAAACATTTCAACTATTTATAAATATAATAATAGGTAAAAATCTACAATTATTTTCTATACTTTTATTTTTATTAAATCTATTTAGTGCTTTTATATTATGTTATTTGCCTTTCAGATTTCATTGAAATCCTTTATTCCTCAGACGATCGACATCGGATCAATTATCACTCGCACCTACAAAATTATTTCATGATATTTCGATTATAGTTAAATATACCAATTTTTAAATAAAAGGGTTTAACATAAATTCGGTAATGGAAGATTAGAATAATATTCAATATAATATCAAATTTACATTGATGCAGTCGATCGTCCGAGGATTAGTAAAATCTTTCAAAAATATGGAAAATACAATATGATTAGCAAAATGAAACAAAGCAATTAAAAAAATACATTTCACAACTGTGATCACGTAATAGAGTCAAAATTTGTACGAGATATGTTATTATATCGTGGCAAGGACAACGACTTCCCCGAATCAGAGTTCCTCTTCTCTTGTATTTAAAATAGTTCCGGGAATGGTGAACCGCGTTCGAAGCTGTCTGTAAAAAATTTCCATCTAAATATTTGTTGTTCATGCACACGCATGGCACCCATTTGGTAATCGCATGTATACGTGAACGATGAAAATCACTTGAGATATAAGTGTACTTTCATCTAAAGGCAACGCATATGTATCTCTTCGAGGAACGATGGCGTTTTCGTCGTTCTTAATTTAGTATTGTATATTTTTTTGGGATCGTTGTATATTTTTTCTCACAACAATTTAAATGATTAAAAAATATCATTCGTTTTGTTAATGCTTGTACAAATTGTGAAAACTGCATTGTTATCAACAACTATAACGGTTCACCGTTGTGCTACTTGCGAGTCGTATGTATTACATTTTACCGTTTCTCTATCGGGTCAGAATAATACGGTCGATGCTTAATGAACTTTTGTAAAACATTAAGATCATTTATATAAATGATTTTAAGTATTTTTCAGTCATCAATAAATATGTAATTAAGCTTAGAAAAATGTTATCTATAAAATGTATTATTGTTATTCAGTGCATGACACTGTTCTAAATAAATTTCATCGACATTGTTTTAACAGTAATTTGGAAATGCGTGGTTTGCGCGCATCTTGTCTTCCACGAACAGGAAGAAGATAGAGAGGGTAGTAATGCACGTCATTTAAATGACGTAAATTCGAAATTGAAATGTTTTATTTAGATTAAGATCTAAATATTTGATTCATCTGTTCATTATAAAAAAGATTTTCTTTTTTTATTGTTATTAAACTTCACAGTTTCGAGTGATACTAATACCAGAGATAAACAGGTACACGTGTGTGGAGGGAAAAAGAGGGACGAAAACAGCCGAATCTAGTCGAAACAAGACGATCATTTTCTGAAGGGTCGATCGGACTGCTGGAGCGTGAGCGCAGTTGTTGGTCGGCAAGCGCCGTGCTGTCAGTATCGTTTCTGTTTAGTTCTTTCCTTTTTAAATTTGAGGTACCAATTTCTATTTCTTTCTGTGATTTTGAATCGTGGCAGCTAAGTCAAAAATTTATTTCTATTCAGAAAGAAAGATTTGGAACGCAAGTTATTGAGTACATTGATTGACAAGTATTATCTGATACATTGGTTACATTTTAAAGGTGTATCAGTTTGACACAGTCATGTAAATAGAAAGTCATATTATTCTTATCATACCATTTTCTGTACATCATTTGTCGAATGTTCAAAAGACAACGGGGAATAGCGATCACGTGATATATATGCGATACGTTACCACGTGTGCAATACGTCAAGAGGTCCATCGAATTGCTCCGTACACCTTAACGAGGTATGCCCGACTGCATTTATTATCATTAGATGTAAGTCATTAATAATTGAATTAATGTCAGTTCATGGCCTAACTAAAGAAAGTTCAATTTCTTTTGAAGTTACATCATTAATACATTTGTAATCTTTAAAATCGCGGAATTGATAACAGAGGATTTTACAATAACTCATAAATATATGTGATAATTTGTTGTGAGATAAAAATGAGCCGATACGGAAATGTTCATGTTAAATAAAAAATGTACACATTTCTAGGAATAATTAACATATATAATAAAAATGATAATTATGCAAATATCACACAAGAAAAAAGTGACCAGAGACTATTTTGCAATATAAATTTTGTAAATATACTTATACATATACGTTTAAGTTAAAAAATTCGTATATTTTGTTAGAAATGCAGTGTATGACGCGGACGAAGATATGCTCGTCGCGACAAAAAAGTTATTTACACCGAATACGAATTACAATTAACTTAAGTATTTACTTTCAAAGTGTTTACGTGATGCAGTGCCGCCATTAGCACCGAGCGTATGAGCCACTTGCTCCGTCTTCAGCAGTTAGAATGCTCCGTATTATATTGTTACATGTTACATTGCCACGTGATATATTGCCACGCAAAGTACTACCATGTATTGTCACTCATTATTATTACCATGCGTTGTACCGCCATTGATTGTAACTGTCATGTATTGCATTGCTACCCATTGTTATTTATACGCGTTCTATCGCCGAGCGTGATACTACTCATTATATTGCCACGCATTTCATTAACACACACTGTACTTGCTAATTTAATATCTAGATCCACAAACACGATGAAAAAGATAGCGGGAAGAACAACTTGAAATTTGTGTTTAATTAGGAGGTCCTATGGAAGAACGATAATGTATCCTTATTTTCGCCGCATAGTTTCTTGGCCATACTTTCTACTTATTTCATGAAAGAATAATGCTCTCCATGGCTTTCACGCTCTTTCTTATTTTCACTCCTTTATACAGAACACCACAGAAAGAGCAGACGATTACAGATAAACAAAAATTATAGTCGTGAAACTGAAGTTTTCATTATTTTATGTTCAAGATCTTGTAAGTCGGCTATTCTTAGTGCACCGCGATCCGAGGAAACCGAAAAGAAACATACAAAGAGTCGATACTTTATTTTTGATCGTGACCAGTTCGTGGGATTATTTATCAAATATAGGAATGTATAATTGTCGTTCGATGAATTCAAAATCTTTGATGCACAATTTGAATCACGTGTTAAAATTTCACAGTTTAACTTTTTTGTTTCTAGAATTGTAATGCGCTGCTGACTACATTTACACTAATATTCAATATATCGATGCAAATTTCTAATTGGATCTAATTAGAATATACTAATTTATGCTTGAAAACGATCGTAAAATAAGGCCATGATGAGATGCAAGATTCGTTTTGCAACCTCTTTGCCTTGTTTCTAGGAGCTTGACTCTCGATACACTCACAGTTCAGATGTGATAAATCTTAAATTTTGAATCTCACTCAAATTTTAAGTGTATTACAGTTTAAATTGTAAATTAAATTATAATTTGCATAATTACTGAATATAAAAATGACTTGACTCTTCTCTCATTCGTTTTGCCATCGTAGCTGTGAGTAGTTCTGACTGTTGCACCTGACGAATGTGTGGTACGGTAAGGGGTTAACCGATTTACTCGTTGGTCAATTTCATTTCTGTAAAATATTTCTTCTCGCCGTGTCTCGATATTTATCACGTACAGGAAATTGTGAGACTTCATAGCATTTCCTGAAACGTTTGACGCAGCTTTATTTGAATGACAATACTCCGTCAAAATAATGGAGTAACCGCTTTCAACGGTATTTTCATTGAAAGTAAGAAGAGGTCAGTGGTCAGTCGAGTATAGAAGTGTTCTCATACGCTCTTGGAAAGTTACCGACCTTGACAGACATTTCATTCTTCCATCTTATGCCTCTCGATGAACTACTTTTTTTTTGTACATGAAATCATACACATAATTATATACATTCACGTAAATCGAGAGACACTTAGAACATTAATTTCTTGCTATCTAGGTACGCCCTTATCCTTGGAACTTGAGTGCGTTTCTGTCAGTTTTAAATGCTTGATGTCGGTCGAAGCTCATGGTGTAACACCAAAGAGCACAATCTATTTTTAGAATGTTTAAGATATATTGCCCATCGGTGATTTCGTTACCTTCACCTTTGCCTCGCATTACCTAAGTCTCTTTCAGCTCCACCAGTTAACCGGCAGAAAATAGTATTTCGATTTCGTTGAAAAAGATCGAATCTCATTATGAACGTGTCCGTATTGCATAATTGAAAGTATTATGACTATGTGGAACGTGATTATTAACACATAGGTGGAATGTAGTGCCGCAATAACTGGTCCTCCGTTCGCTTTCCCCAAAACCTATTCCTCATCATGTTTGATCAGCGTCCTCTTTTCTTTGAAGTGTAAGAGCCACCAAGCTCTCTCAACACTTTTCTACTAAATCCTTGCGTGTAATTCTTATTTCAATGAAATTTGGAGAAATGTTAAGTTTACGTTGTTAGTTGCATTGTAATATCCACGCATTGTTATCGTTGCGCGCAGAGTTATTACGCGTTATATCACGTACGGAAATCCACCGATACTTCCGCAATGTCAAAGAAGAAAGCTCGTTGTCCATCCCAATATACCACAAATTCCAAGAGAACATTCCGCACCTACAGTTTATGCCAATACAACGAGAGTCCTCCATTGGAATTTGATACTGATATTGATATTGGTGTTGAATTATCGACTCTACTATGGTGTTTGATGACTGTGTTGCAGGTTGTAAATAGGTATTATAAAAAGACGAGAAACATGCTGACGCGCTTGTTCGAGATCCACGGCCGGTTCTGTGCTGGCCATCCTCTCGAAGTGATCGTGACGACCTTCACGCTTACAGCATGCATCCTGAACATGGAGACCGGAAGCGTGCAGTCGCGGGATAGAGCACTTCCTGTGTCCTCGCATTGTCGACCTGGTCGATGTAATTCGGACGTAAGAAGATTTCAAGAAATTTCATCTTATTTAGATTAATGATTGGTACTGATTAGCAGCGAGTTTGTAACAAATGTATCAGTCTTCGTTACTCGCTGCTGATCACTTGTTAATGTTGTTATTATACAATTGATTCTTTCTTAGGACCTAAATGCGGCGGATATTATAGTGATGACTATAATACGATGTCTAGCAATACTATTTACGTACCACCAGTTTCGTAATTTACAAAAATTGGGTTCCAAATATATATTAGGTAAGCGAGCTTGTTTAGTTTGAATCGGGGATGTTTAGAAATTACATGATAATTGTTGTACAAGAACCTTGAAAAATCAGATATCGGAAATGCAAGCTTGAAGTGCACAACGATTATGTATTGGTCGATTATTCATATAGCCGGATCTTCCGATGGTACGCGTGAAAGCTTTCAGTGTCAGTGAAAGTTTCATAGAAAGCGATAACGTTTTATTCTCATGATACGCAATCGACACTTAATTACTGTATTTACATAAATTTCTGTTAGAATGTCTATGTCGAACTAGACGTTCGTAACATCATGTTTATTTTATCTGAAATATGATACATTTATCGTCCGATGATCTTTCTTGGCTAATGATTATCTGATAACTTGTAACAAGTAACATTGTATAATACGTATATCAGAATAGCAATAATATTTTATCGTAATGTTTTATCAGGTATTGCAGGCCTATTTACAGTATTTTCCAGCGTTGTGTTCACGTCCAGCGTAGTGAATTTTGGTCGTAGTGATATCTCCGATTTGAAGTAAGTTTTCATTGAGCTAATAAGTTATGTATACACGTAAAAGTTGTAAATATGCATAAAAGTGATTATATTACAGGGATGCGTTGTTCTTCTTCCTGCTAATCATTGACCTCTCGAAGGCCGCCATATTAGCGCAATTGGCGTTAAGCTCAAGAAACCAAGAGGAAGTGAGAGCAAATATTGCTCGTGGAATGTCGTTATTAGGACCAACTATTACATTAGATACTTTAGTAGCAACTCTACTTATTAGCATAGGATCTCTATCAGGGGTCAGGAGATTAGAGATACTGTGCAGTTTTGCTTGTCTTGGGGTCGTTGTTAACTATGTCGTTTTCATGACATTTTATCCTGCTTGTTTATCGCTCATCCTTGAGGTAATTTTTTATGTCCGTTTCGATTAATCGTAAACAGAATTGTAATTACTAATTTATATATATATATATATATATATATATATATATATATATATATATATATATATATATGCATGAGTCTGTGTATCATAAGTATTACATTAACAATGTTTTTCTAGTTGTCTCGTGGCAGTAACACCATAAAACCATTAAGTGCAGATAAGATATTCATGATGCATCCATTGAACGAAGAGGATCAAAAGCCAAATCCAGTAGTAGAACGCGTTAAATTAATCATGATGGCCGGCCTATTTGTGGTACATGCTAACAGGTATTATATTTTCGTAGTATTTCCTGCTTTTCATAATGTATGCGAGCAACGTTTTTTTCAATTGAAACGAACTTTATATATTATACATCAGATAACGCGTAACAATACGAAGATATACTAACAGAAAGTTATCACGAATCTGCCCCACACCAGTGTGTAGATTTCTTTTTTTACTCGAGTGTACTTCTTGTTTGGCAGTTTTCTTATTCTTAACTTCTACGGGTCAGGTTCAACTTATTACACAGTAATATAAGTGTACATTTAATTCATATTCAATGAATTTCACAAAAAGGAGATAGTATCGAGACAGAGGTTTGGGTTCCTTTAACCTTTAGTATACTATGTTAGGAAACAGTACGATGTACGCTCTTGTGTCGAGCTAAGAATGACAGTAATTATTCATTTCTTTATTGCTGAGTTCGAGATCCGTCAAAATGGAAGTAGAGGAAGTTCAAAGCATTAATTGATATAAAATTATTTGTTTGCTTCAGTCGTTGGCCATTTAAAACTGACGAAAGCGAACATACGGTAGAAGGCAAGGTGTCGCCGACAAATTCGCACATTCTTGCGAATTCATACAACAAGACAGAAAGCTCTTCAGAAGTGAAGGAGTACTTGATGAATTGGCTGTCAGTTAGCGCAGATAATATTGTAATACTGATCCTTCTCCTTGCGCTTGCGGTCAAATTTATTTTCTTCGAGGATAAAGGAGATATCGTTAAGCAATTGCGATTCAAGGAAGAAGACGATACGGAGGATAAAGTTGAAAGTGATGCTATTAGTGAAAATATGAATACAGCTGCTATGAATATGTCATTACGTCAACGATTTGGAGAATCATTAACCCCAATGCGTTCAGCCATTTTTCCCTTGTCAGGCGTAGGTGGTGGTTGGGTTGAAGTTGAAAATGAATCTCAAATGGAGTTCATCGACAAGGAAGTGCAAACTGACGGAAAACAGTTCAGTGCAGATTCATTGAGCAACGAAAGCCTACCATTACAGTCAAAAGTTCCTAGATCGCTAGAAGAATGTCTCGAAATATATAAGTCTGAAGTAAATAAATTTATTACTAACATTTTATGAAAAACTCATAATATTTTGTTAACATGCCTGATATTTACAGCTTGGAGCAAGTGCATTAACAGACGATGAAGTCATACAATTAGTGAAAAACAAGCACATAGCTACTTATCAATTGGAAAAAGCAGTTGGTGACATGGAAAGAGGTGTTAGAATCAGACGTCTTTTAATTGGAGAAGCTGGAAAGTTCACTGAGAGTTTGACGGAATTACCGTATAAGGATTACGATTATAGTAAAGTACTAGGATCGTGTTGTGAAAACGTTATAGGATATGTACCAGTACCTCTTGGAATTGCTGGCCCGTTGTTGGTGGATGGTGAACTGTATCATGTACCGATGGCGACAACCGAAGGATGTTTGGTAGCATCGACAAATCGTGGTAGTAGAGCATTGTTAAAATGTGGCGTGACAAGTCGTGTAGTAGCTGATGGAATGACCAGAGGACCAGTTGTAAGATTTCCGAATATTGTTAGAGCTAGCGAAGCTATGGTATGGATGCAAGATGCAGAAAATTTTGAAGAAATGAAGAACAGTTTTGATTTAACTAGTCGATTTGCGAGATTGATTAAGATTCATGTGCGCATCGCTGGTAGACATCTGTTCATTCGTTTTGTGGCAACAACCGGTGATGCAATGGGAATGAACATGCTCTCTAAAGGTACAGAGAAATCGTTGAATTTGGTGAAGGAACACTTCCCTGATATGGAAATATTATCACTGAGCGGCAACTTTTGCGCCGATAAAAAACCAGCAGCAGTAAATTGGATTCAGGGTAGAGGTAAAAGTGTGGTTTGTGAAGCCATAGTACCTGCAGATGTTGTTACCAATGTGCTAAAAACATCGGTTCATGCTTTAGTCGATGTGAACATAAGCAAAAATATGATAGGTTCTGCTGTGGCTGGTAGTGTAGGTGGTTTTAACGCTCATGCGGCTAATATTGTTACGGCAATATTTATAGCTACTGGTCAGGACCCTGCACAGAATGTTGGTAGCAGTAATTGTATGACTTTGATGGAACCATGGGGAACAGATGGCTCAGATTTGTATGTATCTTGCACAATGCCCAGTATAGAAATAGGCACGATTGGAGGTGGAACTGGTCTTCCTGCTCAAGGCACATGTTTAGCTATGTTGGGTGTTAAAGGTCCACATGCTAACCAACCTGGTGAAAATGCAAGCAGGTTAGCTAGAATAGTATGTGCTACGGTGCTTGCTGGTGAACTTTCATTAATGGCAGCCCTTACAGCTGGTCATTTGGTCAAAAGTCACCTTAGGCATAACAGGTATGTTGATCAAAAATAATTGTTTAATAATATAACACAAAAAAGTTACACGTAATTTCCTTTTAGATCATCTACCACAGTGACAAATGCAATGACTGTTTCTGCAAGTAATATGGGGGATAAATTGACTGTGCCAAATGTTTTGCAACATGCAAAAAATGTTTGTAAAGAGTTTGTAGAGAAATCTTAGCATGAATCATGTATAAATAGCTTGAGCCATGTCTTCTTAATCTTTTAATAGAATTCCATGTACATGCTATTATACAACTGCTTAATCACAATGTTCCAAAGACCATTTTTTTTTTATATGGACATAGGAGAGTATGAACTATAAATCCAAACAAAAATAGAAGTAAAAATAATGAAACGGTTTTAATAATTTCAGTGAAAAAAAATGACAATTTCAAATCAGCTTTGACACGTTTACGATTTATATTATGTTTAAAGTATTGTATTTAACATGCAACGAAATGTGTATACTTAATTTACAAAGAATTATACAGTTGCTGTTGGTTGTATAGAATTAATATGATGCAAAAGTTTTTTTTGCATACACAGTCATAATTTTAGATAGTGCAATATTAATTTTTAGTTATAACAATTTAGTCAGTCAAGTTCTCATAATGTAGCAGTACAAAATTAATGTATTCAAAGACTGTACATTATGTAATATACAAAGTATAATACAATCAAATTCATGAATGCTTTTTCAAATTAAATAAAGTATATATATACACATATATTAATAACATATATATGTATATATACATATTAATAATACGTTTGTAAAATATTAATAATATGTATGTATAGGAATATTACCAATAAATTTTATCCGCGGATTGGGATAATCATGAGGGATTCAGAAGATGCTGAATCTTCTCAGAGCAATGTATATTTATTCATATATGTGTATATATTAAAGTACTAAAATAATATAAAGCTTGTAAATTATATTTTCTGTTTATGTACGTTTAAGTAATAAGAAAAAATTTAGGTAAAATTATTAAAAATTAAATGCATTATATGTAAAATTTTATTAATACAAATCGAATTTTAATTGAAAACATTTCAGTAACAAAAAATATATAAAAATAAATTAATACGAAAACTAAAAGTTTCCCAGATTCTTGTACTTTTTGTATACATTTGGCAAATGGTGGAAAAATTCGAATACACCAGGAAAGACATACAATGGTAAAACACAGTCTAATAAATATCTAAATTAAGCTTATTACATTTTTTCATACGTTTCTTCATAACCACAAGAAATGCAAGTGTGTGTATATGTATCATCATCTTCATTATAGGTATCTTCCCCAAAATTGTGTGTATGGGATGCTTTTGTTGTTTTATCATACAGTGAACTTCTCACTTGCATTCGTAACTGTTTAATCTAAATAGTATAAAATTGATAAGATTTTATGGACAATATTTATATTTCAATATGAACAGGAAATTAAGATTTATATATAGTTGTTACCTTTTTATTAAATTTCTTAATTTTAGTTCCTTCTCTTTTAATATCACGTGATTCTTTTTCTTTCAATAAATTTTCTTCAGATCCCCATACCTCCAGAGCTCTTTGTTCTATTTGGAGGTGTAAATACAATTTCATTTCACCCCAATTTGAATTATGAGGATTTTTTCTAGTGATGCATTTCAATGGAGGTTCTCTTTTATCAAGATCACAGTCTTTTAATAAATACTCTTGTTTTGCTTCTGTTTTTGTAATTAAAGAATGTTTCCCACTTGAATCTCTGAAGTAATATAGTTGATAATAATCACATTATTTTCAAATAACTACTTTAAAGTAACAATTGTACCTGCACTTATCACATACTGGAAGATCAAACGTTTTCAAAAGATAAGAATCTTTAAATTCCTCTTGACATTCATCACAATGAGGTGAATCAACAATGATAGGAGCAGGATCAGTTGTTATTTTTAACTATAACAGAATGGGATGTTAGTTTGAAGATTAGCAAATTGTAAATTAAAACATTCTTTAAAACGAACCAATTGTTCTTCTAGATCATCATTTTCTTCTATGAGAAAGCCACCACCACTATCTATAACACGTTGTCCTTGCACTTTTAATGATCTACCTTTTATTGATTCTCCATTTTCACTGTAAAATGTTAAAAGAAATTGACTTCTGTGTATCTTTTAATCTACTATAACAGTAAAAAAAAAGCTTACAGTAATATACCTTGTTGCATAAGGATGAGTCAGAACTTTAGATTTCTTTAAAAGCAATGCTTTTTGACGATTTCGTTCTGCACGTTCTTTAAAATGTTGACTACTATCTACCAAATCATTGTTTTCACAAGAATCAAGCATTTCCATTGCAGTAGACATTTCCTGTATATCGTTAACCTCTTAGGAACGACTTTACGCGGGGTTGTTTCTCTGTTCGTCAGAGTTCGACGCGAATTGCGCGCAACCGATACAGCACTATTATTTTATAATAGACAATACTGTTCTCTACTCGATTACATTGGAATGAAGTTTTTGAGTATTAAATTGTCATTCTTTCTAAAGATATGATACATATACCTTAGCTTTGATAATTTACTTTGATAATTAATAATACAATTGAGTATGATATATTTTAAAACAGGGTACAACACATAGGCCCACGTCACACTCTTCACACTCATAGCGTGATCTTCTTCTTACATTGTTCTTTGCACATACAATACAATTTCGTAACGCCTTTTTAGGTTTTTCGCACTTACAGTGAGATGGAAAATGTCTTCCAGATAGTCTGAAGAAGTGATCAACGATAGATTTACTACAACTAACGTTACTGCTCATATTATCGAATTTTTTACAAATTTTTTAAAATAATCATTCAATTCAAACAGTGAACGAGTGAGTCAGCGAGTAAGCCCCGATAGTGTCGCGTTGTAATATGACATTTGCAAAAGCCACTATAGTGGCCCGTTGTACAGAGAGATAACATCTGCGAAAGCCACTATAGTGGCGCATCGGGCCTAAGAGGTTAATTATGCAATACCATGTAATATATTACTTTACAAAGTATTTTGAAAATTCTGAAAAGTTTATGTAACATATACTTATCAATTTACTGAAAAGGTTGCCATGAAAATATATAAAATATCGGTTAATTATTTTATTGTTATATATCTATAAATGTGAATATATATTCTCATTACTGAAAAATCATCCAATTTATATAACTTAATTTGAGTTGTCAGTCTTACGATTTTTTCTACCAATCAGCAATGATCTACCCAATGCGCCATGTTTCGGGTTCAAAAATTTATTCTGAGCATTGTTCTGTAAAGTTTAAACGAAGCTTACTCGATTAGAACAAAAATGAAAGAAAACGTCAATAAACCTGTTATTCAGTGAGTATACAAAAATAAATAATAATATAAATTGGATAAATTGAGTTGGATTATTGATATCAATAAAATTTATTCAAACTTTGAATCTTCGAAGTCAGGAGATTGAAAAAGATGACGGATAATAAAAAAGTATAAATTTTTGTTTTTGGCTAATAATATATTTTAATATATATCACATTTATATTTACAAATAACATATTATAACAAATATTCATAATATATACATCTTAATTTTAAAGTATTTGATATATATTCGAATTAAAAGCTTTAGTCGGGTGTGGGCGAGCACCAGGAATTCAATTCGGAATAACATATCGGAAAAAGTCAGATGTTATCCAATACTCGAAATATCTTTCTACATAAGAACGTGAAAATTTCAGATTTTCAAATATTCATTTGTGTAAAGAAATTTGGGATTTCTGCCCAATTCCGTTTGAATTTTTCCAAACTCGACTCAGAATTCGGGTCCCGGCACATCCCTATTGTTTATTAATTACACGCGAGCGGAAGTTAACTATTTCCTTTCATAAATTATTCAACACGCATCACAGTTTTTATAAAAAAATAATAAGAGGAGGAATGAGGAATTATTTCTTTGTTAAACATTGATAACAAGTATCAAATGTGCATAAAGATGGCGGTATATCCTGCACTAATCTAATTATGCATAAAGCGTGAGCTATGTGTCGATTCTTTTTCAATTCTTGTATCAGAATATCTGTGTTTTCTTTTACGTTCTTCAGAGATCGATTCACAAGTACATGCTCAATGATTCGACCGAAAACTTCATGATTTGGATCGAAAGACGCCGTCAAATTTTTTAAAAATAGCATTTCTAATATTGATGGTGATAACGTCAATTCCTGCAACATACAATAATAAAAATAATATAAAATGAATTGAGGAATAAAGAAATATTTGATTATTTAAAAAAAATGTACTTTATATTTTTCTTTAAGAATTGTTACTGCTTCCTCATGTAATTCTGGATCGTTTGTATCTAACCTGATATGAATTGCGTGTTCAAGAGGAAGATCGTTCTTATGTAGAAATTCTTTAAGCACCTGTAACATATAAATTAAAACAATTAGTACTATGGAATAAACTGAATTATTGTCCTAATATGGTTACCTATGTTTTAATACGTACATGTGCTGAACATAATTTTTCTATTAATTCCTTATATTCTTGAAAAACTTGTTTATCCTTGCCTTTACCTTCTTCCTTTATGTATACATTAAGTATTTTCATCATTCGTAAGATCGGATGTTTGTCAATTTGTGTATATTCCGAATTTTCAAAGCTTGGCCATTGTAATAATATTCTTTTTACTTCGTAAAAATGATTAGAATTTCGTATTTTATTGAATACCTTTTCAAAAGCTTCAAAGCGATCTTCCTCTGTTGGGCATTTACCAATATCCTTGAACAGTGAAATACTATTATCTGTATTTAATTCTGGTTGAAGAATATGTGTTTTGTCCTCAATGTTTTCGACTATTTCTTCGTCAGAAAAATTGCCCCAGTCGTCTGTCCATTCTACATCATGGTTAACACTGGACTCAGATAAATCTTCTTGTTTTGAATCTGAATTTTGAATTGATATTTCTTGATTGTTTGATTCCGTTATAATCGAATTTGTATTCTGAATAAATTCATTATCAGATTCTCCTTTATTTGGATAATCTTCCACTTTGTTGTAATCTTCAATTATTTGATGTGATTCTGACAACTGAATATCTTCTATTCCATGATTTTTAAATAAACGTGTTTGCCAGTATTTAAAACATTCATAAATCTCAGACTCTTTACACTTATGTGTTACGTTTATCACTTTCCATATTAAACTTAATGGACTAAATAAATATAGATTTTTAAAATCTTTATATAAACTTTTATGCAACTCCAAACAGTAATAATATATTGCAGTCTGAGTGTATAATTCCGTTTGAGGTAATTCCATTAAAACATTTTGCACCTCTTTTACATAATCTTTTTGTACACTAAATAAATAACATATACCTAACAACCAATCCTCTTGCATAGTATATTTCGCACATTCTAGAAACACTGAAATATAAGAATAATTATTATTTCACTAGTATTCGTATTTAACTTTTCATTAAACACTTACAATGATTAATATCACTCGATTCCAATCCATAACAAGATGACTCGCTTAACATAGCTACTCTCAAAAAAGCACGGCAGCATTTTAGTCTAGTGTTTTGTATATCTGGCATTGAATAACTTGTATATTTACTTTCAAGATCACCAACTTTACATTTTTCATGTAAACGTTCATAAAAACATGGAAAACTTTGCACATTGTCATCATTTTCATGGTGTGCTGTGTTATCATATTCTATATTATTGCCTGAATTATTTGTGAAGTTAATTTTTAATCTAGATTTCCAAAAATTTGTATCACTTATATTCTTAATTAATCCGAACGTTGAATCTTTCATAATATTTGCAGAAGTTTTTACTATTTCAGTAGAAGCTTCTAATACTTTTGGAACGAATTCTTTTGTTTCTACCTGTGGCTGTAAATGACAAGTGATTTAAATATTTCTATTGTTTATTTTGTTAATGCATATATTTATATGTTACTTACAGTTGTTAATGCATCTATAAATTCATCTTCGCTATCAGCATCATTATAATCATCAGATTCATCAGGGGGTATCCACAATTCCAAATTTTTATGCAGCATTTGTATTTCTATTAAATGTATTTGATCTAATGCTTTACTCAACATTTCACTAGGTCCGTTGTTTATTGCAAACCACAGACATTTTTGTCTAGTTTTTAAGTCTTCATAATCTTCACAAAATCCTAAATCTAAAGCAACTGTCCAAGCAGGAATGTAATTGTTCTGCATTAATTGCTGACAAGTAGCAGCACAAACAGAAAAATCCTTAAGCTGAAAGATTATACCACAGACAATTTGTAATGTTTGTTATTTACTTCAAAATAACATTAAAACAAAGTTTTACCTGAAGTGCTTTCTTTGCTATTAATTCCAGAACTTTTCCTTCTCGTGATCTACTGTTGTTTTTCTCGATTCGTAGGTAACTTGCTAAAGTCAATAACCTTTGACGACTTTTGTGAGCATCCTCTCGACTATTTAAACAGTCCTCTATTAATTTTAATCTGTCTTGCATTAACCGGACTTGAAGTGGTAGAATATCAATGTTGAATTCATTTAAAATTTGAAGCGAATTAATAAGGTCGTATTCTTCTTTAATTTTGGGATTATCGTCTGCGATCAAATGAAGACACGTTCTGAAATGACATTATTTGTGACAATGAATATAAAAAAATAATGAGGAAAGATAAAGAATATAATCTCTCACCTAGCTAGTTCCATATTTACATCAGTAAGAGATTTTGAGCTATTAAAATATTCTTTGCTGGCATCTAAAATTAAATTTACTGCTCTTTCATAAGATACCCTCACCAAAGATTGTACACTTTTCTTAGTTTCAATCAAAACACCACAATTTTGAATGTTCGATTTAACTCCCGATACTAAACGTGCGGATACGCAGATTTCAAAACATGCTTCTATATCAACGCATGAGAAAATCAAACCATGAATTTCAAGCATTCCATTTAATAAATGAGCCCATTGTTTCTCGTCTGGAGGTGGAGTTCTTAAAATAAATATAAAAAGATTAAACGTCAAACTAGTTTAAACTTAATGTTTTAAAATGCCCTATTTACTTACAATTTGTTCAAACTTCTTGCCATTTCAACTAATAATTCTTTAGCAGCTTCAGGATTGCTTTTGTTTTTACGTAATGTACTTAGGGTGGTTTTAACTCCATATTGATTTAAGATTTTTGTACATACAAGTTCTCTATCAAGTTCTTCGAGTAGTGTATATATCGCACTGTTTCTTTTCCCTTCACGGTCTTTAGCAATAGAATCTACAATATATGTTGCTTTTTCGTACATATTAGAATCATTGCAAGCGTATATACAGTCCAATGCTAGAGTGACAAGGTCTTCTATCATTTGAAGAATTTCATCATCACGAGTTAACTTCAAATACTCAAAAAGTTTGACCGGTAGTTTCAGGTCATCTTTACTAATACATATTAAGTAGTCGCTGAACAGATGTCTTTGTAATTCTCCACCCTATAAAATTGGATAAATTATTAATTCTAGTACTTATAGTAAATGTTTTGCAAAATTTGTACGCTTACCAGATATTGATGTCTTCTTTTTATAAACGGCAGTAAAAAATTGTTGATATCATCGACGAAACTTCTTTCAGTAGTTTTGCTCATTAGTAACTTGATCTTTTCTAAATTGGACAATTTTTGCAATTGATCTAGAGATAAATCTTCTAGGTAAACTTTATAAATGAGATCATCTAAAGTTTCTAAATCTAGCAGAAGATTTTCTAGACCAGGAATGTTATGTGATTTAGCAATTTTTATTAGTTGCAAAGCATTATCAACTATGCAACTATGTCTTTCAATTTCATAAGCTCGCGATTCGTACCATTGTCGCAATAATTCTGGTGTCAGCAATGTATCTCTGGAAATTCAGAAACATTAAAAGATGAAGCATGCATAGCTTACAGCGTTAAAAGAACGAGAAAGATATAAATTTACCTGTATACAGATAGTGATGGATCGTCTTCATAAAGTACTTTTGATGTATCATCATTTTCTAAATTAATTACTTCATGGAATTCAGTTTTTTCAGACCAGTCTTTCTGTCGCAATTCTCGTTGATCAAATAAAAACAATTGACCGTCGGTATCACATTCTGGTAAAAGCTTTTTATACTTCAACGGATTTAATGTTTCTGGGAAAAAACTAATAATTGCTAGCCAATGAGATAGCAAATTCTCACCATGATATGTAAACATAATTTCAACCCCTTGCCAGTCACCATTTTTTGCAAATCTGCTCTTAATGAAATAATAATACTAGTATAGAAGTATAAATCACTTTATGTTAGAAGTAATCTTTATTATTCTGTTATACCTAACTGCATTTTCAATTGTTGAAAGTTGTCGAAATTCTTCGTAAAATGTTTTATCATATTTTAATGAAGATCCCAGAATGATTTCATATGTAAGTAGTTTATCCAAATGATCTAGAAGTTTTCTTCTATATTTAATTAAGTCCTTTTGAGCTTCTGATAAATTTTTTATATCAACTTTTTCGAGTAGCTGATTTACTTTTTGTACCTGTTTTTATTTAGTATTAATGATTTTATTCTTTGATATTTACTTGAAACGTTTTTATACAAATCAGATAATATAATTTACTTGTCTTAAACTTATGGCAGCTTCATCCATATCATTCCAATCTTCATCTATATCGTCCATCACCATAAATTTTCCATCGTCGTAAGTTCCGATTGCTACTAATGTTTCTAAATTAGCACCTTTTAGTCCAAAATTTAATAATTCCCTTGCTGCTTCAATGGTATCTGGTACCCGCGTAATACATTCGTGTAGAACCCAAGATCTTTTTGATACTTTACTCAAATGTTCATGAATAGCATTCAAGGATAATTCAGATTTTCGCCATCGTGTCTGATACACCAAATCTGTATCTAAATTATACATATTTGCTAATACCAATGCTTCTTCATATTCCTACAATACAATTTGTAATTTAATTTAATGTATATTCACGTGGGCCTTATAATTCTTCATACCTCTATATCAATTTTTCGTGAATACAGTTCTTCAGGTGTTGTACTTTTAAGGCCAAGAATTCTATATGTTCTGAACAACACCCTTGACTTTTTTCTTTTAGGTTGAAACCTTTCAATGTCGGTTATAGAGTATAAGGTACTTTGCATTAAATTTGTAGTATAATTTAATATGCTAACTGGTTCTAATTCATCGTCATCTTCTTCTTCACTTTCTGACGAGACTTCTTAGAAATTAAATAATCCACATCATTTAAATTATTTATTTGATGTACTGAAAATATAAGCTATTGATAAAATAAGTGATATATTTCAAACCTGATATTTGACCCTCTGCATTAGACTCTCTAGTCCTTTTTTTACTTGTTATAAATGTTTCACAATCCAGACACAAAAATCCTCGTTCTGGACCAAGTTCACATATTTGTGGTTGCCCTGCTAAAAATTCGGGACTTGTTCCTAATAGATTTTTTAGGTTTTGTGTACAGCAAACAGAAGTTGATCCAGAATATCTTGCAATTATAATTGCCTTTGGGGATATAAATAAATTAGTATATAAAAAATTCTATTTTTAAGCATATATATTACTTCCAGAAAAATTATATTACCTCCTCAGACCACCAGCCAATATCTAATGGATGAAATTCAGTTACATTTGGTGGAAATTTTTTTGATTTTGCAGGCCCTAATGGATTAGGTATATTAAAATCTGGTTGCTCTGACAACTTCCATTTTTTTTGTATCAATAAATTAGGTAAACTCCACAATGATATTGACCCATCAGTGTGTAAACATGTCAAAAATTTGCTATTTGGAGAGATTTTTATTTTAAATATGATTGATTCTGGTTGTAAATTCAATGTTGGAATAATATTCCATATAGAAAATTTAGACTTTATTTTTGATTCATCTTCAAAGCCAAAAGACAATTTGCAATATGGATAGTCATTTAAAGGACGCCATGATGTTAAACCACTTTCTGAAGCTGTTGACTAAAATATTATATTATTAATGGTGTTATATGTTTTTAGTTTATATGTATTTCAAAATTAATTACCATTAATCTTTGAGTGATTGTATTTCCAGCAACATAAAATAAGTGATGTTTTTCATCATAAGTAACAGCATTTATTCCGTTTTTATAAAAATTACCAAAAGAGAATTCATAATTGGCTTCAAACCCATTGGTTGGCGAAATATGGTACGATCTGAGTAAGCCACTGTATGTGATTAACATAAATTCATAAGACCATTTGTCTGATTTTGTTCTTGGTTTCAGAAATATCATAGAAACTATTGCATCGCCAGCTTCTAAGATATGAGGATTCTGAGAAATAGCTTTTGGATTAATATTAAAAACATTGTTTCCCAGAGCATTGTAAAAGGAAGTATGACCATTGCTAGATGCCAGTGCTAAAAGTGTTCCATCTGGACTCCATGAAACTTTTCGCCATTGAGGAAAAGCATCTTTTGGTACTAAAATAATAAAAGATTTTATGAAGAACATTAGTTTATGTATTTGATTTTTAGGTTTAAGAAAGTATTTATAATTTACCAGAAGCTTTCCCAACAATTGACGAGTACTCATCTTTTGCTTTCCGTATTTCTATTACAGTCTCTTGCAAGACTGCAAGTAATCGTCCACTGTCACTAATTGCAAACTTCCATGGCAACGTAAGACTGATCTGTTGAGATATGCTTTCTGGCAAAGAGTATCTGTTGTTTAAATATCTCAGAGCATTTTTTATTGTGCCAGTTGTTGGTAATATTACAGTGTCATTTTTACATTTCTAAAAGGAAGATAATGTTACACATATGCTAGAGAATTGTCAGATACAAATCATATCCCAATTCTTTCATGGTCTCAAACTTACTATTAGTTCTGGTTCTTGTTTCCGAACAAAATATTCTAACAATTCATAAAGTATTGGTTTATTTGATGCTTCGTTTGAATGAACCATTTTGTATCCAGAAACATAACCTAAGACGATTCAAACAGACCAAAAAGTGCTATCAGTCAGAATTTGACATGTCGCTAGTATAACGTCACGAATACTTTTTTACCTTATGTAAAAAATATATATACGTTAATTCAAGCAAAATTTATGTAACTATCTCAGTCACATAAATCTGAGTAGTTATTAAATAAATTGTACATGTACTTTACTGAAAATAAGTAAAAATGACAGAACCATATTGGCATGGTAAACCTGCAATGATGCGCGTTGCATAGGAGCACATGTATAACCTCATGCATACATGTGAATTTCAAAATACAAACGTTTTTGCCTGTGATTGTCAACAGGATAGTGTGAAATTTTTATTTTTAACATTCACCACCTTTGAGTATTTTCAAAATGTCAGATGGTGAAGATGATTTTATGTGCGAGGAAGAAGAAGATTATGGTCTCGTAAGTATTTGTCTTTTCGCGACAGAGTTATTGCTGCTTTAGGAAGTTGTCCACTTAAGGAATAGGTTAGAATTCTCATTTTGACATGTATGATATCTAAAAATAATTTGTTACATATTTTAAAACATTTAACTATTAAAATATGACGTGGTTGAGATTTCCTGTAATGTTGGAAAGGCAGTTGAGGTTGTGGAGTATCTTAATCATATTTAGGTTATATTGATGTACTTAAAATTTTCAGTTTTCCATTGCCTTTGCATTATAATCAATTATCTTGTACTAGATGCAATGTTGGAGTGATGTTATTTTAACAACAATTTTAGGAATACTCGGAAGATTCAAATTCTGAGCCTGATGTTGACTTAGAAAATCAATATTATAATAGCAAAGCGTTAAAGGAAGATGATCCAAAGGCAGCTCTACAAAGTTTTCAAAAAGTTTTGGACTTAGAAGGAGGCGAGAAGGGAGAATGGGGCTTCAAAGCTTTGAAGCAAATGATAAAAATTAATTTTAAATTGGTATGTTTGTAAGTTATTATTCTGTAGGTTTTATATACTTACATAATCATATCTTTGTAGGCTAATTATAAGGAAATGATGGTCAGGTACAAACAATTATTAACTTATATCAAAAGCGCAGTTACCAGAAACCATTCAGAAAAGTCTATAAATTCCATATTAGATTACATTAGTACATCAAAGAATGTGAGTAGTAACTGATTTTAGATTAATTTAAAATGAAAACTATATGAGCTCTTTATTAATTCAATATTTTTACAGATGGAATTGTTACAAGATTTTTATGAAACTACATTAGATGCATTAAAAGATGCTAAAAATGATAGGTTATGGTTTAAAACTAATACAAAATTGGGGAAGTTGTACTTTGATCGATCAGACTTTAATAAATTAGCCAAAATATTGAAACAACTTCATCAAAGTTGCCAGGTACATTGTGTTTACTATTTATTTAGTACAATATCAACATTAATTATTCTAAATATATAACATAATATTTAATTAGACCGATGATGGAGAGGATGATTTGAAAAAAGGAACACAACTCTTAGAAATTTATGCATTAGAGATACAAATGTACACTGCACAAAAGAACAATAAGAAATTAAAAACTTTATACGAACAAAGCTTACACATTAAAAGTGCTATACCACATCCATTAATAATGGGAGTGATTAGAGGTACAGTAGCATAGGTTAAGTTAGTAGAATTAGAAATTACATGAAGGTATCTTAATATCTTAAAGTAAAATAGTATTGTCTATGTGTAAAAGAGTGTGGAGGCAAAATGCACTTGAGAGAGGGGGAATTTGAAAAAGCGCACACTGATTTCTTTGAAGCTTTTAAAAATTATGATGAGTCTGGATCACCAAGGCGAACTACATGTTTGAAATATTTAGTTCTAGCAAATATGTAAGTAGAAACTAGATAAGTAAAGTAACACGAGCTGCAATGACAATATAAAACATTTTATAATTAAAAATAATAGGCTAATGAAATCTGGTATAAATCCATTTGATTCCCAAGAAGCAAAACCATATAAAAATGATCCAGAGATTTTAGCTATGACAAATCTAGTGGTCAGTTATCAAAATAATGATATTAATCAATTTGAACTAATTTTAAAACAAAATAGGAATAATATAATGGATGATCCTTTTATAAGAGAGCACATTGAAGATTTGCTACGGAACATACGTACTCAGGTATGATCAGTACATATACAGTGCATTCTAATTTTTCTAAACAACCAGCATAACGTTCGTATAATTTTAGGTGTTGATTAAACTAATAAAACCATACACTAGAATTTATATTCCGTTCATAAGCAAAGAATTAAATATCGACGTGTCGGAGGTTGAAAGCCTGTTAGTGTCTTGCATTTTGGATAATACTATTCGAGGTCGTATCGATCAGGTAATACAACAAATTGCGTATCAATATCTAAAGACATTACGTTTTCGTATTCTTGTACACGACTCTATATTATTACCAGGTGAACCAAGTTCTAGAATTGGATAAAAAGTCAGTATGCGCAGCGCGTTACTATGCTCTCGATAAGTGGACGAGTCAGTTGCATTCTTTGCATTTAGCCATAGTAAATAAAATGTCGTAAGGAGTATGGTGTGCGTGATGCAAAATAAAAACGATTTCTAAACATATTGTATAGTATATCATAAATGCCTGTCTTCTACTATCTGAGAAATAAAATCTGTTGTGATATAATAATAAAGTTAGAATTTTAATACGATACGTTTACTACACCTTTTCATTCCACTTTGTCAAGTTAACTTTCATTTTACAACGACGCGTATGACCGTAGTAACTCTAAATACAATTGATCGTTAAATGTCATTTGCCTAATCGAACAATCGACAATTATATTAGTGAAAGGTGTCGATCAATTCTTGGAACGTTAAACTTCGTTACGTCTAATTAACGAAGTTCTATTCATCTTCCCTAATTTCCATGCAAGTTCGATACATAGAGCAATTGAACACCCTACTGAAGGATGTGCTTCAACAGAAGGATGACGGAACGTGCCGTCTCAGTGGAACGGCACGGCTGGTTTTAGCTCCGTTTCAAGCATTGTTATTCAGTCTACGTTCGCGCCTATGTAAATGTTGGTTAACCCCAGGCAGGATGGGCGGCAGGGTCCCTAGGCTCGTCCTACATCCTCCCCGTTACGGGATAGTATAATCCTCTCGTTCTCGAACATGTTCATCCTCATCCTCGCCACGTTTAAGGTGGCAGCTTGCAAAGCTACGGAAACTCGCTTTGCTAGAAAATCAATTTCCCAAGTAAAATCACCGGTAAATCCGATAAGTCCCTGTTTTCTGTTTTTGATTTAACCCTTCCTCGGATTATGAGGGTCGCTGCACTCCGACGAAATTACATCTTTAATGTGCGTTGGTACAATTATCCAAAAATTTATGTAATCCTTTATCACGCGATGTAACGCGAGGCTGTGCAACGAAACTGTACAACACGTTGAAATATAACGACGCTATGCAACCGAGGAAAATTTTAATACGAAGGTTTATCAGATTGTTGGATATTGTCAGTTCGAAGTCGAGAAATCGTTGATAGAAGTACTCTATCCTAGGTTTCTGTGTATTTTGGCATTAAGGTTCCACGAGTCGTGGTTTCAGCTGCAGTCGGCGTGATTAGCGGGCACGCGAGTACACGCGTGAAACGACGTCGACGATAACGACTATGACGACGGTGCAACCCCAACGTTAATTGGCACTTGCAATCAAAGCAGAGCTCGAAATACCCGCCGGTATTCACGCAGCTCCTCTGCAGACTTTGAAATGAAATTTTCCTCGAAATTTCTCCTCGCACGAACAGATAGGAGCTGCGAACTCGTACGGTGGATTGGAATTGACCACTATGTATCTTGCATCATTCGTTTCGTCAAGCATTATCACTCGAAAACTTCATCGTAACTAATGAATAAAGTTTGCTTAAAAATTTGTATGTCTAATTTTAATTAAACATATTAGATTTAGTCTTCTTCAGCTTTTACTCTAGGTAAGAGACCTCCGGAAACTGTCCTTTAAAAGGACTATCCACAGTTGACTTGATCTCCCGAGAAAAGTTTTCCAAGTGATCAATTCAATTTTCCAATTCGTCTTGTCCAATTCTGGCCGGTGTTGCCTGAAAGCCAGCCAGCAAAAGTTGCGCGTTTCTTAGAAAACGACTTTGTCGTCGAAACCGGGAAAAACTGTCCCCGAGACACCCTTGGCTATTGCATTACGATAGTTGTCAAAGATAAACTTTGCAGTTCATTAATCTTACTACTACATACGTTAGAATTCTAACTTATCATACACAGATCAAAATAAATTCATATTTTTTAATATCGCCAAACTTATTAGGTAAGTTTAAATACTTAAAAACAACAGAAGTGTCCACGAGCGAGCAACATGTCCGCACAGCGGATACAAAGCGAGTTAAGTTGTACAAGATAGATGGTCCAACCGGTGGTCCTCTCTCACCCCGAGCATTTCACTCGCACTTATGATATATGGCGAGCCCGCTAAAAACTGGCAGATGTGTTTCCCCGTTTCTCGTCTCTTTCCATTCTGAGTTACGAGGATCGTCTACTAGCTGGTGGGCCACCCTTAGCACAACCGGATAAATCGACGCGAGGCGCGAACAATACTTGAGAGATTATACGCTCGGCCGACGCGTAGCATCGTGACGCCTAGCTGAAAAACATGGCTGTATTCCTTGTCCCTATGATATATGGTCCCATGCGAATTGTCGTTCGCGATCGTTCTTTGCCGTGGTTTGTTTCTTGGGGGCGCCATTGGAAAAAATTACTCGCGGGACAAGTTCCTAGCACGTTGATCTAACGCCGCTATCTTGTCTTTCGTTTATCTTCCGACGCAGACTGAGCAGGAAAAATCTTCCTGATAGGATAAATGATGAGATAGTATGTTTCTCGGAACGCTGGACACGTCGCGCAATTAATAAGTTTTCAAGTTTCCTACCGTCGAACTTTTATTTTGCAACGTTTTCGCTTCTTCTAAATTAGGATACAACGTCGGGAAATTTCCAAGGGTTGTTAGACGTCTCGGTGTACCTCTTTGGATTAACGAGAAATCATGGGTCCGTTTAAGTCGTAATGAAACCCGCTATCATCCTTATTTTCTATTTTTTTTCTCCCTCTTTAATTCGAACATCACGTCTGTTGCAGGTTCATGTTGCAGCGTACACGAGGGATATAGTTCTCGTGCAGTTGCGAGTAGATTTTAGCCTTTGAGGAGAGTTAATTTAAGCGAAAACTCCATTTTCAGTGTCTCTTCCGTTGGAGGATGCCTTACGGGGTCTACGTTGCATGCCCGTGAAAAGGAAAAATACGATTTCTTCCAGCTTTTTATATCTCCTCGCCTTTCGCATAACTACCTGTCAACGAGATGGTTGCCAGAATGTTTTCCTTTCGTGCGATTTTCGAGGATCTTCGAGTAGGTTTTGCGGCTGAATCGATCGTCGGACGCGCGGGATTAATTACGTTAATGAATCGTTCGAAGGAGCTCAGAAGAGGAACGAGGACTATTATCGAGTCGGTCGTCGTTGGTCGAATGGGAAACGATTCTTCTGTTTCAACGTTTGTTAAGGAGGAGATAGAAGACTTCATCGGGACTTCATTTGTCTCGTGTGATCCTTGCGGAGTAGTCCGGCTTTAAGTTGAAAGCCAAATACAGAGGGTGTGAATTGACCGGAAGGAGGACCGAGGTGTCCGTTCACTCAGTTTCTAGGTGGTTATTTTTCAGTTCGTGGTTAAGACCGCGCATTAAGTGCGACGGTCGAGGTAAGCATGAAACGATTCGAGTTAATTTTCACGTCGTGACTTTTTCCCGTGTTTCGCGACCACTGTGCTGAGACAGCATGTTAACGACATTGTGTTCAACTTTTGGTTTGCATCGTGTACAAGAAGTTTACCTCTTTAAACAAATTCTATATAATTGTACTGTAATTAATACGAAACTCCATATAAAATTTACTTCTGAACATTTCTGAGATACAAGATTGTTTCTCGGAGAAGATGGAGTCCTCGTTTAAGAATTAGAAATTAACAGGCAGATTTTATACAGCAACCTAATATTTAGCGAAAACAGAACAGAGGGTGAATAGTGAATTGGAATGCATTCGTTTGTCGGTTAGACGACCTTTTCGGGATAGTTTTGACGAGGTTCGTGGACCGGTTCGATCGCGATAGAAGAAGTTTGTTTGCCAAAGGGGAACGAGGTGGCGCGAGTTAAACGTATTCCGTATTCGGGATTCCATGAAAATGTACGAGCATCGAGATCAGAAATTTTAATCTGAGGAGAAGGGGTCAGGAAAGGTGGAGAGATCGAACGAGCGTGGAATTAATCGGTCCGTGAACGTGTGTAAGCTGGATAAAAGGGCTTCGCCATATTGGTAAATTGAGAAGTTCTCCCCGGGATCTACCCGTATCCGCAACATTTACATTTTATGATATTTGTCGAGACCTTCGACCCTTGTTGCCGGCCAGGGTAGACGTTTCTTAAGCCAAACCATCCCTTCGTTCTCACACAAATATTCTGCCTAAGACGTTTCTCCGTCTTCTCCTTTTTTTCGCCGTACCCGTTGTGTGTATTACTCGTATGATATACGCGACAGAAAGGAAAAAGAAAAGAGAAAACAAACGCTCATTACCGGGATAAAGGGAAGAACTTCGGTATAGCTTTAAAATCCGCTTTCGAGACGTTTCGCTTCATTTTTCTCCCTTTTTCGGCCGGCACCTGCTCAAGATAAATTTTATTTATCGCCCCCATTTGGCAGAGCATTTGTAACGGGCTCTATTTTGCAAAAATAGCCAGAATTAATAGTTTCGAACAGCCTTATTTAAGGGAAATAATAAAAAAATGCTAAATTAAGATGGAATAAAGTAACGAGAGGCATCTTCGAGCTACCATCGTCTAATACGTTCTTTATCAGCTTGTAATTATCCAGCATTATCGGATACTAACGAAGAAACCTCTGTCCGTGACTGCAATTTGTCAGAAAAAACAATTTGTAATAACAGTTGCGATCGTAGTTCGATAATTAACGAAGAAAATAGAGGGAAGAACGTATCGTTTCCATCGATGCAATGCTTTTTGTCTCTTTTAATTCGCGCGACAATTAACAGCGTCACCGATTGAAAAACGAACAAAAAAAAAAGATCCCGGTGCTTGTACCGCGATTTCTTTTTTTTCCTTTCGTCGATTTCGGTAACGGTATTTCAACAACGACCGCGCATCCCCATTAATTCCAAAATAATTACGCGCACGCGTTTGCGTACGATACCGTGGCGGTCGTTATTGTTCCACTGATATCTGGATCGCATAAATACCGGTATCCGTTGCATTCATTCGACCCGTTATCGTTGTAACGGCGAACATTTATTACACAGCTGACCGAAAGGGCCGGCCGACCATTCACGTTGTTAATTCCATAATAGAACGGCAACGATACTGCCGCCGATAGAACAACTGCTTCCCCGTGAAAAAACCTTGTTACAAGACCCTTTTTAAGATCGTCCTCGACGGCGGGGAACCGAGAGGAAGGGTAACGAGATTTTGACCCAACGATATCCAATTACGTCCTCCTATAAAATCAGAATTAACGTTTCATTCAGACGGACAATTTGCCGGATCCATGATACATGTTGTTTTACATTTAAAAAAAACTTAGGAAACGATGTTTCGTAAATAGTCCTCAAGTTACGATAGCATCTTGTTACATTGCCATACGGACGAATAATGAAAATAATATGTGCAAAGAAAGTATGTAATTTTTAACTTCTTTCCAAAGTTTACTGCATAAATTTGACGCCATATTATCGACGTTATAATCGTTACCTTTCTCATCGTGCGCCGTTTATCGGTATCGCTGACAAACGCTACCGTCCCTAACGAGAACTAATGGTCGAAGTTTTATCGAAGCGCGGGATCGCAAGAGCGTAACAAAATTTCAGAAATTTTCAGGTACAAAGCGATATAACGCTGCGCGCGTACAGACACGTGGTAACGCGATATCGTCGCGAAAGCTGCAGGCTAAAGATTAAAGCTTTCCCCGTTGAATGCGAAATTTTCAATAGACTGGAAGTTTAACAAGGGGAGCCACGGAGGAGAAACGTAATTATCTCTTCGTTTTAACAAGCTACGAATTATTTCCTGTCGTCACGACGACCGCAATATCTTGCGGCGAACAATTTTCTTTCTTTGATGACGCTCGAAATTGCTCGATCGCAGATTTATTGGCTGATGTGGATTAATTTAGCAAACGATAAATTGCCACGTGTTATATGATATCTTAATTTTGTTCTGATAATGAAGTCTGATAATTACTTTTCTGATATTTTAAATGCGAGATCATGTTAATATTCTACAAAATTAATTAGCTGAAACTGTAACATAATATTTGAGCATATTTATAGAATAACATCATTCTTGGAAATCGAACAATAACATATTATGTTCCTACTAAATGAAGTAATAATACTGTATATGCTGTATCGATTGAAAATTAGATACTTGCTAATGAATAACAGGAAGCTGTAAATTGGTTGATTCATTGTTCCCTTTAACAACGAACCTGCCATTTTGCAATAGAATTAATGATGATCCGCTTATGCCGTCATTTTCGTCCAGCTTTTAACTTTAATTCGATGTAACGTAAGTATTATTTTGTGGCGATCCTTGCCATGAAATGCTGCCAAATATTTCATATTTCAATCATTTGAAGGAACGTATCTGGTTGGGAAAAGTATTCGATGGACAATTTCGTCGAAAAATTGCCGTTTCAGGACGTTGACACATCACATTGATTCCGGAATTAGGGACAGTGAAAGTGAAGCGTGTGTTAATGAGTTAATGAACGGAATGAACCATTGTACACGCTTGTTAGCGCTGATGCTTTGCTCCAATGACTCTCACAGTGTGGCTATTACGAGCTTAATTTTAGCAGGGTTGGGTTTGGAATTTTGGGACTTTGAAATGTTGAGGATTTGCGAATTCAGGGATTGGAGTTTGGGAATTTGGAACAATTAACCTTCGCAGTTTTGGAATTTTGAAAAATGGTAAAAAAGTGAACATTTCCAGAGTGTGTTTCCGTCCGCAGAAGTTTGAGAAACCCTGTCCCCTACAAAATTCCTGTCGACGCAGGATTTGAAATCTCGTTCGAAGGGTGTTAAACACCAATAAAACCCAATTACTCTATACAAATAAACGTGAACCTTAGGTAAACAAACGTGCGAGTGTATCTCGTTTTTGACGACGAGTGTTCCATTTGCTATAGATAGTAACTATCCGTTGGACTCATTTAAGATAAACTTAGCCAGGGATCAGTGGATACGTGATTTCCATAGGGTTTCCTCGCCACCGGCTTGAAATGTACACGAGGGGATTATTAGGAAATTATATGGGATCAATGGAACCCCTACGTGACGTTCAACACGCGCGACGAGTTCGAAAAGCGTTTTCGTTATTTCGCGCCGGATAATCGAAATCTTCCCCCGATCTGACGACCCTACGATCTCTCTATCCGTGATAATTAACTCGATTATTGACGATCGACCCTTCCCAGAAGGAATCGCGGTGATATCTCTTTGGTTTATCCCCTCGTGGGTGATTCGCCTCTGACAGTGAGTTATGGTGGTTTTAAAACGATTTTCAAATATTTCATAATGTAACTTTTTTTTTATACCGAACTAAAAATATTTGTTGTAGGGCTCTTTATATTATAATGTAAATGTAATGTTAATTTTAAACAAATTTTAACACGGAATATAAATCAAGAGGCCTTTGATGAAACTTCGATATGACGCAGTACTGGAGAAAAATATTCCTCACATACGTTGTTTGTGGGTCAAGCATCGTATTAAGAGGGTGAAAATAATCCTTGAGGTCAAGGGTGTAAAATTTTCACGAAATATCTGAGCTGTTGTAGAACACAGCTGAATTGCACATTTTTCTTGAATTTATCAATGCTATAGAAGTTTTATTTTAACGCTGGATAACAGCGATGCATACGACGTTAATTAATCAACGTTAGACAGAGTTCATAATAATAATCATAACAGCAGGTTTCAGAGATAATATATTAAGCATTCGAACAAGTTTCGCGGTTATACTTGCATTAAAAGTCTGAAATTAGAACGGAAACGTTCTCCGCGCGTAGTCCTCTCTCAATATTATCCCCTTCCTGTTTCCTTCGTTTCGTTTCATGACTTTCGGAAATTCGCGTCGCTTCTATATCCAGCATCAATACGTATGCATTATGCTTTTCGACGAAAACAAGCGCCTTAACGTACACTGCAGTCAGAT
Organism: Megachile rotundata; assembly: GCF_050947335.1. NCBI lineage: Eukaryota > Metazoa > Arthropoda > Insecta > Hymenoptera > Megachilidae > Megachile > Megachile rotundata. Next base: position 14,822,985 of record NC_134991.1, read on the forward strand.
TAGACGGAGTGTCGTACACGGTAGGTGTTAATTAGGCTATGCAAAGACTCGCTCCTTCGATGTTGATGCAAGGATCTTCGTAGCAGAATACCACTGCTAATCAATTATGTTGATTAACTATGGAGGAGTCATAAAACTAAAATAGTCTTTTCTTTCGGTTTTCAATAATTTACGATACGGAAGAACGAAGTTGAGAACAATAGGTAATCAGATTAAACGCTTTGAAATGATCAATTACTTGAACGGGGAAATTGAAGATAAATTTATAACGAAATCCCTTTCGATGTTTTATCTTACAATTGCTCTCGAATTCAGAGAGGATACAAATTATTCAGTTATCGCGCGTTACAATGTTGAACGAACTTTTAATAATCGTGTTCCAACGCCGCTTATGTTAATTGAGACTCGCAGCCATTGCGGCTCCCTTCGTTCGCGGTTTCGAATACACGGCCATCTTACGTTGCTGGCACATAATTAGCCGCGTTAATTAGACTACGCTAACTGCCCTCGCTAATGTTTCGTACCGTCACTGAATCTCTGTTCTCTACTAGTTCGACCACCGTACGACTTAACCTTGATTTCCAGCTGAATTTAAATTGTGGCAACGTTAATTGGATCGGGGCACTCGTATTGAAATAGTGACCAGAGGGATTATCATATATTTACTGCAACAAAGGTTTTTCCCTTTTTCCATTTATGTTGAACGAGTCTGTAAATGTGGAAATGTGTAGGTTTTTGAATAGGGACCTAGAGATTTAACAGAGATCGTACATATCTCTGTAAAGTAACTACGTATCTCCTAGCCTTTTTTACAAGACAAGTTTATAACACCGGAACCAGTATCGGAAAAGAGAAACGACCATAATGCACGTAAATTCTAACGATCGATGCACGGTTGTCAGATGTTTCTGTTCCTCGTAATTCCTCGTATTTCATCGATTCTAGAATTTGTTCTATGATACTTGAACCTCCGTTATGCCTTCCTCAATGGACTTTGTAATGCTCCACGCTAATTTTAATCGCCTTGATCGTGAAGCAACTCCGACTCTACTTGTACCTATTACCCAGTCGCATTGATAAGTGCATCGTGCAACGTAACGAACGATAACGTTGCAATTTCATACCCTCTCCTCGCGTTTGAGATATAAACACGTACGCACGCACACGCGCGTAATACGATGATCTGCTAATTTGTCTGCTGCTGACAGATTGAATTCACTTTAACTGCATTGGAACGCAGCGAATCGAACGCTAACTCCGGCTATTAACTGCTGCCGAGTTCCGTTATTTCTCCGGCAGCATTTTGGAATTTTTCGAATTTCATTGCCACGCGTTGTTTTGCGACCGGAGCTCTTACCAAAACGCTCGGAATAATTCTGTTTCTCTGGAGAATATTTTAAATGCACCGGAAGAAGCATTCTGTGGATCGAACACACGTGAAGGTTTCCCAAAAAGATTCCCCGGATTTTCCACGAGGATTATCTTATTCCGATAAGGATACGGATTTTTCAAAAATCCGATTTACCACAATTTCTCGTGTATAAACGGGAGACGGTACAATTGCATTACAACTTACAGTCTCGTTATTACGACAGTATCGAAGATGCTTTGAACAAATATTGGATCGTCCTCTTTCGCGAAGGAAAATTCATTGAAACTTACCAAATACGAGATAAACTCGTATTTGTTACGTGCTGCGTTCGCCGTACAATCGAATATAACCAGATGAACAGCAGCCTCTGTGTAGAATCTACACCGTAGACGGTATGTGCACGTATAACGGATATAAGTCGTGCGGGTCGCACATGTCTGGAATACATATCGCACCCTACTACGTTTCTCACCCTCTCTCTGCTTCTGGCAGTATCTTTGTGTTCGCCTATATACACACCAACGAAATGACTGACTCCTAATCACAACACCTGTATGCTGCAGATAGACTATAGATATACTAACTTACCCTGTTTACGTCGTCAAAATACGGAGTGACGCGCAATTGATATTTTCAAAATGCATCGAAATATTTTTATGCATTTTTGTGTATCGACGCACTTATTTTATATGTAAGAACAAGCGAGTGCGGTATATTCAGAGGATTTCTAAATTCCTAGGTTTCTAAATCCTTGTACTCCTAAATTCTTATACATATAAATTCCTACACCCCTAGATCTCTATCCTCCTAACTCCTTAGACTCCTAGATATCTCCCTCTAGGTTTCTACGAGCCTTGGTATCTCGGATTCTTACATCCCTAGATCCCTTCGACCTCGGATCCCTACGTCTCCAGATACCTAGGCCGATTCTAATACCTCCTTATTTTTCCAGATACCTGCATCTCCAAATTTCCATGTCTCCTATCAAGCGTTATCTCTTTATATCGTAATTTCCGAACGATGCAAAGACTATAGAGTGATAGGGTTGTATATCAACGATTTCGATAGCGCGATTCGAAAAAATGCATTGTCAGTTATAAATTTATAACTTTACGTTCTTCAAAAGTGTTACGTCTGCGATCCACGCTGGCAGATACTCTCGTCCGTAACAGATATAAGTCGTGCGGGTCGCACATGTCTGGCATACACGTAGCCTCTGTACGGTCTGGCTCCCCTCTTCCATCGTTCCTTTCCCCCTCGTTTTCCGAGTCCCTTTTCCGACCGGGATACCGAGGGAAACTTTACTTAATATTGCAGTGTATTACTCGTCGCACCGGCTGAAATCGTACACCGGGTATCGTGTTTTCGATGTTAATCCGCGACGCCGACGCGTGGAAACGATGAGAACAGAGCTGATTAAAGGACATCGTGATAAGAGGTGTTAAATTTAGAGGTTTCGTGTGCGCGTCTTCTCCATCGGAAAGAGAAAATAGAAAAAGCAGGAAAAATAATAGACATCTTCGAGAGAAATGGAGTCGATCGTGCAGTAGATTAACTTTCTACGGCGTACGGGAAAAAGGAGCGTGCGGTTCGATACGTGCTTCAGTTTAGGAGGTTCGATGAGATAACGAAAATACAGATGCACGTAACTTTAACCCTTTGTAGTCGTTTATTCTGTATAATAGGTGCACTTCGATCTAACTTATTTAGAATCGAGTATCGGCTACCTTGAAAACATCCCGCGAACCTTCTCTCCCGACTCAAACTTTAGAATCGACGAAGAAAATTTCAAGAAAGTGCCTCGACGTTTTCATTATTTCTTTTAATATTTTGCATGGAACGTTGCGAGATCGAAGCTCCGAAAATAAGGAACGGTTCGAATCCAATATCCCGGCTCCCTTTCGCCCTTTTCCAGCGAGGAAATTCCACGTGAAAGTGGCTCCGATTAGGCTACTCCATTTTCTGGCTATGGCCTTCGTCAAGAGTAACGACTAAATCCTCCGGAGACTTTCATCGATCGCTCGAAAGCTGCGGAAACGGACAGCTTCTGTGTTCGGCCCGTTAGTATTTGCTCGGATAAAAATGATTACGGACGACTACTCGTGCTATATCGCGGGCTAAACGTTCACCGTACACAATATTGCTACGTGCACAACGGAGCTATCGATAAAATATCGTCCAGCGTGCAATATCTGGTCGCGTGAGACGCCCTTCGATTATCGGTAACCGAATTTCTTCGCGATTCAGCGATTTTCGTTCGTTGCAATTCCACGTCTTGTCTGTTCTGCCACGTTTTTCGAAACGTTATCTTAATATATCGTCAAATCGATAATGCGTACGCACATTTAATTCCCTTTTAAATTGAACATCAATGTCCTCATGCATCTGGTTGAACAATCTGCGGCTACGTCGTTTTTATTAATGCTTTTGCATTATTTGTATTTAATCGCTATCGATTTAACCTTTTGACCCTTCCTCGTACACCGACCTGTATCTATCGAGCTCCAACTCAGAAATTACTCCGAACATTATTTCGCAGGTAACAAACAATCCTTAGAAGTCCAGCAAACACGTTCCCAAATATGTATATCCATCGTCGGGTATTAAACGTTACAGACACAATTTGGACGAAGATAAAGACAGAGCGAGAAGAAGGATGGTTCGTAGTTTATGGAAGTGCAGGCAAACCGTGAACCGCGTGTTTGCCTTGGCCTGGTGTCGTGACACGACACACAACGTCGAGTTATTACTCCGTAACCCGTTGCTTTTACAGACCCCTCGAGTTAACCGATACGCAATATATAAATGACAACACATACACGATCCTGGAATACCGATCGTTGCATTGAACTGTATAATTGGAAACTGCTATCAAACCTGTACTTTCAACAACAAAAAATATAGGTTAACTTCTGCATAACGATCTCAGAAATATTCAGCAATTTCCTACAGCAAAATAAGGGAGATAAGTTTTGTTTAGCATAACACTTTTTTTCTAAATTTAGCGCACGATAAAACAAATCAGATAAAAGAAGATCTTTCACGTCGAATGGCAACTCGTATTTTGAATATTCCTCGATGGGATGCGCGATACGCAGATGGTTGCAGGAAGCATGGACTTACGTCATATCCGCAAAAGGGAACCGTAAGATCTTGCCAAATACGAGTCCCTCCTCCCCGTCTCTCTCTACCTTTCGATCGTTGAAACGGAGGAACGTCCAATATCGCGTTCCAAGTAACTCGGTATCTACTGCCGTTGCGAGAAAATATGTCAATCCAGATATACGGTGCATCCGAGAGCTTTGATAATGATCGTACGCGATACGACGGAAATTTGAATTTTAAACGTGTCCGCATTTCAACCGATATCGCTGGAAACTTTTCCTATCCACAAGTTTCTGAACTGTCCTCCGAAAAACATCGTCGAGGAACCGCGGAAAAATATCTGCGTGGCTACCATTGGACTTTGCGATATTCGACGAATTAATTTTGCAGGTGCTTTTGGTGAAGGCACAGTTACAGCTGTTAGATAAATAGGAAACTTCTTGGCAAATTTTCAGATATAGATTCGGGGAAAGTCCTTCCAGATTACGTTGCCAACGACACAGCACCAAGAGAGAGTAACGCGAATCTAGTTTTCACTGAAGCATCGCATCCATCCATGTTCAAAAATTGTATTTCTGACAAAACAAACGGATATTCTCCGAAGGATCGTTCGTACGTTTCCCGTACATAATATCAGGCTGCTTTTGTTCTAGCGTGCCTGGTTTTTCGATGAGTCTCGGAGCCGAGAAGCGGGTCGTATATAAGCGACACAATAAAAAAGGGTGGCGGCGATGATGTTCGTTCACGAATCGAAATATCTTCGGCGTATATTTCGGTTGCTCCTTTCGCTCTCTCCGCACGAGCACCCTCGTTAAGCGTCTACGTGTTCGCGATCCTCAATCGATTCTGGCATACTTCTGATCGACTATCTCTGCTCCGATCTATTTTCGGTCAGTGCTTTTAATTTCTTTGATACACGATACCGGAATTAACGGCTGCCGTTTATCCGAACATTTGTTCCGGATCGAAACAGAAATTGGAAGTAAGCTAGGAGAAAGAAAACAGAGGTGATACTTAGGAAGTATACGGTATACAGAATGTGGGAGTTTAGGAACTAAGGGAAGTTTAGGACTTAGAGGTAGTAGAACCTCGGGGGTTGTTCAGCATCTAGGAGTTGCTTCGTACCTAGGGAAGCATAAAACCTACAGAAGTCTAGGACCCTAAAGAGTGTAGAATCTAGAGGTTAGAAAGATAAGGTAAATAACAACTGCATTTGCAGCGATCGCCACGGATGATTATTTGTGTGGCTCGAAAATTTAATCAACTGTATGGTAATTCAATGTAAGTCGAAACCACGCGATGGTATCCCGCAGAACGGAACAATGGTTCAGGGTAGAAGAAGTAACGACCAAGTGCCTCGCCGCGGGGCATGAAAATCTCGATTTTGGAACGAGAGTGTCAAATGCAATGGTTTGAATTTCCTACCGCTAAACACGTTGCTACAACCGCAACTCGCGCTACTTTCCTACAACTAATATGTATACGTGTCTGAGTTGCGGTCGGTTTGTTCCGTAAAATGTTTGTATTTGTAAAGAGCATAGAAGCGAACTATGTTAATTCCATGGATGCTTTGTTTTTTCATCGTCTTATCATCGCAAACGTGGTCGCCAATTACATTTCCATACTCGGTTACAAAGCATCTATTAGCATTCGTTTACTGAAAATTTGCGGAAATTTTATTTTTGGACGATGAACTGGTTAATACACGTCACGATTCGCGAGCAAATTTTAATTTCAATGAAGCTTACCACGGATGCAATTGTAAATTTTAGTATACACGTTCGAGTTTCACGTTTCTCTCGATTTTTTTCCATGCGGAATATTACATTCGTTTTACGATCGTAAATGAAAATGACAAAAAGGGAAAATTGAAATGGGAGATGAAAAACCATATGATAACTAGTATATCGTTATATTTTCAGTTGCGCGAAATCAAGCGATATAAATGATCGCTTCAGAACTAGACCGTGTTTGTAGCGGTATAAAATTACGAATAAAGACTTAGCCGATCCAGCTGTTCACGTTGCATCATCAACTCGTATGGGCAGAACCGTAGGAATTTTTAATTTATTTGCATTATAAAACGTAAATAGAACGCGAACGCACGGTCGAGGGAAACACGAGCAAACTGTACGTACGCAACCCTTCTCCCGCTGATTTCAATAAACCGTTCCGCATTTTATCTTTCTATTTCAATATACTTGTAATTTCATGCTCTTTCGAATACGTTCGCGATTAAATTCAATTCAATTACCCGCGCACACAGGAAGCAATTATAAAAAGAGATCGTTGCACGATGTGTTCGAAGAGAAAAAGCTTATTCGTTTCCGTTGGCGCGCGTCCAAACGCATTTTCTTTTCCGTGGAATCGCTTTATTGAAAAGAAATTCGTTCCATCAAATGTAAAGGGATCTGAAAACGCTTTGGTTATCCGTAGACATAAAAAAAGAGACGGGAGAGAGATAGCTGTCTGTTTGAGAGTCACAGGGTCGAGAATTAATTCGCTTCCCGAACGAGCCAAAATTAACAACCAAGCGTGCGTTTTATCGTCAATTATCGGGCATTATCGATTCGAATTCGAGGATAATCGGCTCGAACTCTAGCCACAGTCGCGTCTAGCTTTACGACAATCCGCACAGTGAATATTTCACAAAATTGATAATCATCCGTCTATAATGCTAGCGTCGATTATCACGACCCGGTACTAGGCTCCTGAACGCCGGGTACAACGGGCGGAAAAGGACGGGTTTCACATTAATCGGATAGAAGCATTGAAATTCCGGTTCTGATAGCGGAACGCGTGACTTTACCGGTAGCTACGTGACACGTGTGCTTACCGGCACATCCGTTTCCCTATGCTAACTAAGTAATACACACCGATACAATGCAACCGTAATATAAACCGGGCTTAATGCTTCGCGGTTGTCGCGAAGTTTCACGCGGTTAAGTTATTCGCATTCTGCAAACCCTCGGGATCTAACATCGCCAACAACCGAGGCTGCTACGCGAGAGACTACCCGAGGATTATGGAACAAGAACTTGCTGTTTCATGCATCGACTACGGAAAAACATAATTGCACGCGAGATGAGTTATAATTTCCTCCGCGCTATCAATTTCATTCGATTTCGTTGTAAGCTGTGTTGTCATAGAATCGATCAGAGGGTTGTTTAATAAGAATCGACATAGATATTATTTCGCGTTGCATCGGTAGCAGGAATTCGAGCATGTCGCAATTAAATTTCCATCGATACGATTCTCCGTGGGTACACGCGGGGATATGCGATATCAAAAGGCTGACTTCCTACAACGATACGAGTTTATGCAGTAGAGCGTTTAGTGCCGTGGGTTCTTTCATCGGTAGATTAGTTAATTTCGGCGCAGGTATACCCAGTCCCTGGATCCCCGATGTAATTAGCTGCACAATAGGAAACAGCTGGCTCCCTATCGCATGGCCGATGTAACGTCTGAACCAATCTCCGCCAACAGACAATTATTACACCTGTATTTCATACGTCCACCGCTTTACTCTCGAGATTCTAAATAATAAAAGCGATTCTTCTTCGATCTCTTATCGGGCTCGTTTTATCGTCAACAAATCGCCGGCAAACTTCGATCAATTGCCTTTGGTTTTTCATCGCGTTAATTTTTAACATCCTCGTAGAAGTTTCTAATTGTCGAAGATCGTTTAAGACAAATTGAAATTGAAATTGTCCGGGTATAATACGGAACGATCGTAGATTTAATCCGTAAAGCGTAGGGAATCACTGATCCCTAGAAAAGTTTCAGCGCATTGAAAGCCGTCTATCAGGAACGTTTCCTGTTCCTTGAAAGCCTATTCGAGTTTATCGCGGCCCGTTGAACAGATAATCGCTAATTGATTCACGTGAAGCTCGCGCGATTCTCACCAATACGTAGACGATGCTGCGCACGAAATTAAGCGTGCCACTCGCGTTGCGATACGATACTAATTAATCGACTGGTTCACGGTTATCCGCGTTGCGCGTCTGCGGGCCTCGCATTCTCTTCGATTCCGCTTACTTTAACAAGAATCATCGATTCGTTACCCAATGGGAAGTATCGAACGGTACAACGCCTGGCGATACAACGTTTTCGAATTACATCGTACGGGAAATGTAACGAGGGGAATTACATACAACTTGTACCGCGATATTACAGCGCATGAAAATTATAATGCGTTGCGATTAAAACGATTGCAATCATGGTGTGTACTTAGTGTGTTCGCTACTTACTGTGTTCGCAATTACGGTACGTGAGAACCACGGTGCGTACATCGCGTGGAAATTGTGACGCGTGAGAATTACGCTGGAAAGTACAGCGCGTGAGAATTACAACGCGTGCAAATTGCAGCACACGAGAATTACGATGCGTGGAAATTGTGACGCGTCAGAATTACAACGCGTGCAAATTGCAGCACGCGAGAATTACGATGCGTGGAAATTGTGACGCGTGAGAATTACAACGCGTGCAAATTGCAGCACACGAGAATTACGATGCGTGGAAATTGTGACGCGTGAGAATTACAACGCGTGCAAATTACAACACACGAGAATTACGATGCGTGGAAATTGCAGCACACGAGAATTACGATGCGTGGGAATTGTGACGCGTGAGAATTACAACGCGTGCAAATTGCAGCACACGAGAATTACGATGCGTGGAAATTGTGACGCGTGAGAGTTACGCTGGAAAGTACAGCGCGTGAGAATTACAACGCGTGGAAATTGCAGCACACGAGAATTACGATGCGTGGAAATTGTGACGCGTGAGAATTACAACGCGTGCAAATTACAACACACGAGAATTACGATGCGTGGAAATTGCAGCACACGAGAATTACGATGCGTGGAAATTGTGACGCGTGAGAATTACAACGCGTGCAAATTGCAGCACACGAGAATTACGATGCGTGGAAATTGTGACGCGTGAGAGTTACGCTGGAAAGTACAGCGCGTGAGAATTACAACGCGTGGAAATTGCAGCACACGAGAATTACGATGCGTGGAAATTGTGACGCGTGAGAATTACAACGCGTGCAAATTACAACACACGAGAATTACGATGCGTGGAAATTGCAGCACACGAGAATTACGATGCGTGGAAATTGTGACGCGTGAGAATTACAACGCGTGCAAATTGCAGCACACGAGAATTACGATGCGTGGAAATTGTGACGCGTGAGAGTTACGCTGGAAAGTACAGCGCGTGAGAATTACAACGCGTGGAAATTGCAGCACACGAGAATTACGATGCGTGGAAATTGTGACGCGTGAGAATTACAACGCGTGCAAATTACAACACACGAGAATTACGATGCGTGGAAATTGCAGCACACGAGAATTACGATGCGTGGAAATTGTGACGCGTGAGAATTACAACGCGTGCAAATAGCAGCACACGAGAATTACGATGCGTGGAAATTGTGACGCGTGAGAGTTACGCTGGAAAGTACAGCGCATGAGAATTACAACGCGTGCAAATTGCAGCACGCGAGAATTACGACGCGTGAAAATTAACTATAAATTATACTAACACTTCCTCTGTCTTAGAATGAATTCAACTGTGCAATAGTTCGTGCAGAATGATAAAAAAGAACTCTGTCCAAAGTTCGTTAATTTTTGTGTACTCTAATGGTTGTACAGTTTCAAGAAACATCGTGAGCGTGATGAAAGGGTCCATTCAAAGACGATCATTCAACGTGACATCCCTTTCGCCTCGAAACTTCTGTTTCATTCCGTTAAACTCGTTCCCTCCAATTAGCAGCAGTTAGTATACGCCTGTATCAGTTTCCGCGACGTTACTTCATGGTTGAGCATTACTTAAGTGGACACCGGTAAGCATTGTGCCGGAGCAATTCAAACTACTCGCGTAGTAGTTAGCGGTCAGTTTATGGGGAGTTCATGAGCTCCTGGAGGAACGTTAGGACGTGCACGCGTGTATTCAACACATACAGACGTGTACACGTGTAGAAGCGACGCACACGACAATTTAGTCCCGGGTCCTGGTGTATCGGGTAACGCAATCGGTTAACAGGATGGTGCCTAATACGTATATACGGGCCATCAAAGAGAATTCCAAGCCTGGAACATATTTGATGGTGGCCACAGACTACTCGACTGTTGGCATAGTTAAAATGTCATTGCGTTCGATCGTCCTCTTGTACGTCCGAAGCTTTTGATGTCTCTTAAGGGAAGATTCAGCCTTTCCAATTTTTCTGTCGTCCATGTCTTCACTCTTGTTACTACAATTGTTACTATAGTGTGCGTTCATATGAATAGTTTTTTTTGCGAAATCTTAATAAGCTAATTAATTCTATTACACGCATCCGATACTCTTGAAGTAAACCTTGATGACATTGATATTACATGAACTTGTTTGAAAAAGTGTCCTCTCGGGTGGTCATCCACAGCGGTTGTTCCTTTTTATCCCTTGAAACTCCAGTGTATCGAAGTTTTTTCTGGTCGATGGAGAAAAGAATTTCCAGCTTGAGTGTGCTACTTTGGTGGATTTCGACGGGCGGCATCTTGTTCGAATGGAACATTCATGAGGGGTTCCGCTCGGGAATGCAACTTTTATGGGAGGCAAGACTGGGGCCCGGGTCATTGCATTTATACTGACATTCTCTCTTTCAAACTCACGTATCCCGTAATCGCGTGTTCCGTTACAAATAATTGATGCCCGGGAGGGTGGTGGTCGGGTGTGACGTATCGTCTGATCGAAGATTGAACACACCGAAGAATTACGATCTTCTCTTGCAAAATCGAATTTCTTCTGATTTATCTCGGCCTGGACGGAATCGAAATTATTTCCTTGTCAAATATTAAACGCTTGTATACTCTATCGCTTTAGCCGCAGAGGAATCTTTCGGATACTCCGGAACATAAAGATTGTTGCGAACGGAAAATTTACAAGTTTATAGCGTTCCACATTTTACAATATTTTAGTTGCACAGCGTGGTTGACTTGACGTTTCTTTTTGGAGAACCTTTCCAGATTAAAAAATGATATTCCTTTCAAGTCTGACAATTTTCGAAAAGTTGCGAAGAGGATTGTTCGGTTTACGATTTCGCTAAACCGGTAACGTTTGAAGGATAGTAAAAGCGAGGTTACCGGCAATCCCTTCTTCGTTAAATTCTTCTTCCCTTCGTTAAATTATGCGTCCTCTCTGCTACGATTACCAGGGAAAAAACACGCACACACGTGAAGAGGAAAAAAGGTCTGGAGGAGACAGAGAGCGAGAGAAGAAAAAAGGGCAGAGGGAAAAAAGGAAAGGACGAAAGAAAGAAAGACTAAATTGCGCGCATTAATGTCGCCCCCGCGATTCTCCAGTCAAGAGTCCCTCTAATGAAATTCAAGAGCGTTTTGAAACGGGAAGCTTTATTAAACCAGGATTAAATAGCTGGAATTATTCAAAAGCTCAATTATCAGCTTATTGTCGGTCTAGCTGGCACTACTGGCTAAAAGCGTGAGAAGGTAGCAGATGGTGCGCAACCACCCTCTCTTACCCCACCTTTCGCCATCCCATCGTTAGCTGGCTAGAAATAAAGGATTTTTAGTAGCCGAACTACAAACTGGAGATATATCAGCAACTGGGGATACGCTTTACAGGACTCTGCTTTACCGAATGCTTCGCTTTAATCCGCTTCAGCTGGAGCGGCCTTAGTTTCGCCAAACGTTTTTCCGAGCCACGGGTCAAGACACGGAATCGTCTTTCAAAGATACCTAACGCTTTTGTTTTTACACAACACCCGTTTACAGATGCGTTACCGTGCGAAATTTTTCCACGATAACACGGTCTTGTTATTTTTAGCAGGATGGAATTTTTTATTCCTTTCATATAAAACACTAAATTTTAGCCGCTATACGTTTTATGACGGCGCGTTGGAAATTCTACCCGCTGTCATTTTTACGAGATGTAATTTCTACGTATTTCGACACGGTTTCATTTTTTTGTAGAATTTTCACGCGTTGTTACTTTTACGCATTGTTAATTCGCGGGTTATAATTGCCACGTTTTCTACGCGTTTTGTTATTATGAATGACAATACGAATTTCATTAAATATAAATTGTGTCGGGCCGAAAAGTTTTAACGATCGCTATAGTAAACGTAAGTGGCGTGTTTTTAATAAGATTCTCGGGTTCGCGACAGATCCGCGAAACGGGGCCGCGAATGCGAGAGAGGAAGTAGTAAAAGTCAGTTTACGGTCAGACCGGAGACGCAATAATGACGCTTAACCACTAAACTTGCTGAGACCAAGGAGCAATAAATGCTTGATTACAGTCAGATTCCAGCGATTTCGCCAATAATAACGTTTCAGACGCTCGGTCGTTTCTGTATACAAGCCGGTTAATGAACAATACGATTATAAAACGTAGGTCCAACACGTTCGTACGCTGTCGGAACGATTACGAACCGCACAGATTTTAATCGTGCACTCTATTTCACTGTAGCGATTAAAACTGCGTTATATCTACTCGATTTATTTTTCCCTACTACATTTTTCGTGTTTAATAAACTCGTTCGATAGACCGCCAGTTAATGTATCATAAATCCATGGTCATTAACCCGGTATCATAAAACCAGCGACCAAATTACGCCGTATCATAACCGTTATACTCGTGGATTTGGCTAATCTGTCATCACCATCGATATGTAGCGAACGGAGCCGAATTTGCAAATTGCAGACTCGATTTATTGATACACGCTTTGTCCACTTTTATTCACTTTAACCGATCTGCCAGAATTCGAGGTAGAAAGAAGAAAAATGTCAGAAAAAAATCATGGAGCGGTCTATAAAATTGTAACATTAGAACGTGGGGTGGTTTCGTCGGATCACTCGGTGAATTGCGAGCGCTTCGATTATTACGAATATCGCGCATGTCACGATGGTTTCGCGGTTCGCACCATCAAACGGGAATTGGTCGCGTTATTCGATTGTAGGGATGTTGTGTAATGCAACGCGAAATTTGATCAAATTTAAACTAATGATATTCGTGCTTTTCACTCTTTTGTATTATTTCTTCGAAAAGTTAATAACAAAGAGCTCGGCACGGAGATGACAAAATCATGGTTTTACAGCTTTAAATATAGTACCATGAGCGTCGATGTTTGTTCCAGTTGGTGACGGGTACGTAGATAAATCATGAGACGGTGTAGAAATAATCCAAAAGGGGACGTAAAAGGGTATCGATGGCGGGATTGTGCTAGCGATCCGTTATTTTTGTTTCGACGGTTCTCAATTGCGAAACGACAGGTTCACCGTGCGATATACCGAGTCTACACTTTCGGAATCTTATCTGCCGGATACGATAGACAGTTTCGTATTTCATGAATAAAACACGCAACTACACGTACGAGCTGACAAGCCGCGGCAGCCTGAGTTGAACGTCGCGGTAGATGCAAACCGAGAATACGTGCGCGAAATAGGACAAAAATTTTTGACACCGTCTGAGATTTTCTGCAAATTCTTTCTGCTACTATTTTTGTACAAATCGTTCCCTTTTGCGAAAGTCGTCAGATTTTAACCCTTCCTTAAAACTGACCCACCGTCATTTCGGACGAGAGAAGCATTGGAACTCGTGTCGTAAATACAGGGGCTGTTGGATAATTAATCATACTAAACGAGGAAAATCGTAATAAACCAGAAACTGTATCAATAAAGTCGAACGAATCAGGATTCGCAGGTCGAACGTTTCCCCGCACGACTATCGATGCGTTACGCGGTTAATTTTACTAATTAATAAAGCCATTGTCACTCGGTCATTAAATTTAATTAATTGTGGTTAGGTCGTGTTGTGCAGGTTGGCAGCGGGGCAAACTGAAAATTGTTTGATAAACGCACTCTTCTGCCAAGGTAACGTCGTGCGATGGCTTTTAATTAATTAATTTATGTCCCAGGCTGGTTGATACGTTTAAAATGCTCGTTTTATACCGCTCGTCCCACATCGTTACGCGCGATTTCCCTTTTCGCTATTCCCGATTTTAATCGAATCATGTACGATTTAATCGGATTGATCGGTTATGTTGATATTGCTGTTCGTTGCTCGTCAAATCACGTTCCGATAATCAAAACGGGACGATAGGAAATCGTCCAAAGCGAATAAAAATCTTGCATAATTACGGATTTTTAATTTTACGTATGTACCCATGTAAAAAAACTAAATTATCGATACACGTATCTCATCGTGTCACGTTAATTATCGATCGACCTTACTATCTGATCCCCTACGAACCCTAATCTACTGTATACGGGCTCTACACTATTGTTCGATCACAGTCTGACCATTCATAGACCCCAACCCCGTGTCTAATCATTCACGGTTATGCCACACTCGTCTGATCATTCGCTGCTGTATTCTACTTGTCTTGCACGCGGCAGTGTATGTCTGATCATCCGCCATCGCAAATTACTGCCTGACTACAAACTAGTACTGTCCGACCATCTATCGATGTATTCTACTTGCTTTGCATCGATGTCTGAGTATCTACCATCGCAATTCTACTGCTGTGACGTTCGCCACTACCTGTTCGACCATTTGCTGTTTCTACTTGTCTGATTGCGTTCTCCCGTACAAACGCCTGATCATCTATCGCAGCAATTGTGTTTTGATGCATGCTGTCACAACGTGGCTGACCATTTACTGTCACTTTGTCTGATTGCATTCTGTGCTCATGCTACTGTCTTACGAAGTGACTTTACTACTCTATTTACTAGCATACTGCCGCTGTTCTATATTAATTCCTGTTCATGTACTCTCTTAATCTACTCGTTACAAACTAGCGACAGCCACTTACTGTCATATTCTACTTGTCTGACTACGTACAGGGCCTGCACTAATGCTGGATCATTTACCATTCTGTTTTACCAGCCGCAAACGGGCACTATTCGTCTTACCATTTACTGTCATATTGTGTTCATCTGGTTATGTACTGATCCCACACCGATGCCGAAATGTCTACTAGTCTGATTTACTGTCTCTCTAGCATTATTTGTCAGATCACTTGACAAATAACTTCTCATTGCTGAGTCGAGTTCTTATCTGTAGGATTATTTATTATAACTTTCCCATTGGGATATAATTATTAATTTCCAATTACGCGGAAGATTATGAATAGCGTCACAGGTACAAGTATCTTGACAAGGAATCATAGCCTCTCTCCAGTTAATTAATCGTTAATTAATCAAGTGCGCGACGCAGCAAAATCCATGATACTTACTGCACAGCTATCCGACCATAAACAGGAGCAAGGTGCGCGTTACACTCCCGTAACCAACAACCGTCTCCAGGACAAAGTTTTCGAGGTACAAGCTCTCTTTCTCTGTCTCCTTCCTGCACGGCGTGTTCAACTATCGAAGGATGAAGCAGCGAGGGAAAGCCAGGAGGGAGCACGGTGCACCCCGAAACTAGAAAGCGGCTTTAGAATTTAATGCGTGAGAGGTTTCGGGTGCAAAGGCATTCGAACGTATCTCACCGGGTTTTGTCGTTGCTCTCGCAGTGTTCTCGACAAACGGGGAAACGCTGGGGTGCAAGAGAGCGCGCGAAAGAGAACGGGAAAAGCCGAAAGAGACGGATAGAGTCCAGGATAAGTATGCGAACGACCGAAAGCCCCGGGGTTTCCGCGGCTGCGATGGCAACGCCTGTATGAATATTTAAACGGATGTAAATTGCGAATTAACTATTGATAAAAACAAACCAGAGGGTCCGCGTTTAAGCCTTCCTCGTAAATCAGAACCCTTACGAGGGCGCATGGGGGAGTGGTCGCTCGAAAATTTACAGCTCAAGTTTCTTTTTTTCGGGCAAGGCGATGACGCTCGAAATTGAGGCTCCATTTTTCTTCTTGTTTTATTGTTCGCCAGGAGACCACCGTTTGACAACAATATTATTATCCTGTCTCGATATCCTTCCTATTCAGAAAACTTCTTCTTCAGAAGTTTTCGACAGCTTTCATCTGTCTTTTGTGCGAATCGATTGCTCCATTTGTTGTTTAAAAGGAGTACACATTTTGTTTTAACCACGTGGACGATCAAAAGGGGTTACATAAAACATATTTGTCATGGAGTTGTAAAAATTCCTTCGATATCTTAAACAGTGTACATTCCAGGAATTTTTTGGCAAACGTTGTAACATGCAGCGGCAGTTGTGTGGCGAGGAATCGTCCGATAAAGACTTTCAAGTCATGACCGGGACATCGTTCAGAAATAAAATCTCCCGCAGGAGTAATAGCGAGGTGGAAGATGTACGAGGGTGCACGGTGTGATCGTCGCCGAGAGTTACTCAACGATCGCGAGTGCACGCGTTAAACTCGTGGAAAGTCGGGAAACTGAGCACGGGACGGGGAGAGAACAGCGTGTGACCCCGGCGAAATTAAAAAACGAGGGTACGGTGAAAACCGGAAGGGAAACAAGACACGACGAAGTTGAAAAAACTCTTGGGACATAACGAGGAGATTCGAGCCTGGAATAAAGAAGGAACTAAACGCAACGCGCAAAAAACGAAAGCAAGGACGATAAGAGGAACAGTGAACAAAAACGCGGGCTATAAGGCGGCAAAAAATAACGGAGGGTGATAAGAGGGAGACGCGAACGCGCAGACGCGCGTAGACGCACGCTCGAAGATGATGGCAAAGCGTGCAAAGATACCGGTAGTCCATGAAAGAGGAGACCACGATCGACGAAGAGCACGAGCAAAAAGTCGAGCGAAGGAAAGAGGACAGGATAGAAGATTATAGGCACGTATTGGCGCATCGGCCCCCTGGGCTCACCCTCTATAGCCGGCATGGGATATAAATGTAATCCAGAAGCCAGACGTGACGTACATAGCTGCCTAGAATGGCCGACTTTCCTTCTTACCTGCTACAGCCTCTTCTACGATGTTTCGTCTCGTTGTTTGTTGCGTCTCCAATAATGCACCGATGCTTTTTTCTCCGAATATCGTCACACAAGGTTACCTTTACATGCGCTACGTGAAAGGACATGTACAATATCAACTTGGCACTCCGGAAATTTAGGGATTTGTAAATCTGCAAATTTGGGAATCGGAGAACTTGCTAACGTATAAATTCGGTCATTCGAAAATTTGATCGCTCCAGCCCTAAGGGAAGGTTATGGACGTCATCATCGCGAAGTACCAAGAATTCCGTCGCTTGCCGCAATACCCCAAAGTCCCTCTTCCTGCACGTCGTGGGGCCAGTGTCCCCTAACCGTAATTTTCCCGGCGAACATGGTCCATGATGGAGGATCGCATAAAACCCGAGTGAAATGGATCGATAGAAATTCGTCCGGTTTCGACGCGTCAGCTAGAAAATAGCGTCGCGTTACAGAACTAGTCAGGGCCGCGGGTGAAACGTGCACACACGGTCTGGGACGCGGACGAAATGTGGTTCGGGCGATATGTGTTTAGCAGGCGGTAAAACTAGGACCGTGCAGTTGACACGCATTTCGTGATTTTCTTTTACAAGCTTTGATTTCGCGACGGACAGAGACGGGATACGACGAGGGAAGGGTAAGAGAGAAAGGTAGTGACCTCCCCGTGGAAAATTACCTACGACCAGCTAGCGCTGAGGTTTTGCGGTATGGCGATACGCGCGCGGACACAAGTCGCGAACGGGCTTGTGCGGGTTCGGCCCAATTTTACATGCAATTTCGCGGTGGAAGGAGCTCCCCGCAGGTTGGCGGGGTTTTTAATTATATCTAGCTGCTGCCCGCCCCGGTTGAATATTAACCGGAAATAATTCCGGCTATGGAAACTCTGCTATCGACATTGTTCGTTGCTGGAAGGCGGTCGATGTGTCGATCTCGGCGAAACAAAAATGGAACTTCCTGCTCACGGACTCATCCCCGTGGCTACGTATCCCTTGTCGATGCATCGAATGTACGATGACGGAAATACCGAGAAAATAATAGCCTTTTTTACGAAACTGACGCTCGACAACGACTCAATGTCACGCGAATCGACAAAAGATTATCCTTCTGTGTTTCATTTGTGGATTTTTTCAAATCGCGTGTCCTGCCAGTTTTTTCGATCGGGGAGTAATTGATAGACCTCGCGATACGATCGATATCGTACCGTAATTATAACGACAGGATTTCACGTTATACGAAGTTAATTAACATTCTCGCAATTATCGATATTAGGACACCAAAGTGGAGGTCAAATGATTAATAAATTTCTGTATTCCATCTTTTTATACAATTTTCACGTACAATTGATTTCAATGTTGACATGTAATATTTTGTAGAAGGATCATGTGTTATACTTCGTCGAAAATGCCAATATACAAAAAAGTGCATATGAAAGTTCGCGTTTATTCGGAAATATGTATTACGAATCTGGCGTGTTTTTAAAATTTAATATTCTCCGCGTTTACGAATTCGACAATACCTCTGTTTGATATTTCGTTCCGTTTGTAACAAGCAACCAGGTACATGAAATTTTAAAGCGGCTTTTATAACTTTCGTTTTGTGTTTTAATCATAGAGCCTTGCAGTACAGAAAAGTGAAAAACGTGGCAGCTGCGAATGCGTTAATTGGACCGTGTATTTTACCAACTAATTTAAGTTGCGGCAAAGTTGCATCCGGAATAATTCTTCAAATTATTTGCCTCCGGAGGGCAAAACAGAAGTATTTCTTGTCGTTCCGTTACATCGCAACGATACACCTTTTCCTTGCGGTACAAACGGAACACGCAAAGACACGGAAAACTTTCTCGGTTGATGCAATATTTTCCTACTCGTGAATTTTTCCACGCGAGTACTTCAACTTGCAAAACTTTCTACTGTTCTCTTGTAAGGACAAGTTCTACTTTCTCGTAGGTCACGTACACTGCTACTTTCCTTGCAGAGCATCGAAAGCTTCGCTTTCTTGGCTAATATCGTCCGGATATTTTATGGAGTTCCTTTCGATTTAACTTCAGCCTCGTCGCGTAGATGCGACGCGAATTAAACTAATAACATGACGGTAAATTCAACTAACAAACTGGTAAATCCCGTATTATCCGAATAGTCGATCCCTCGAATCGCGTTCAACTCGATTTACACCAGCTTATCTCGTATAACGGAATTTAATTAATCTGTTCGTTAAATTGTAATATTATTTCGGAGCCTTTCAACCTGTTATTTTTCAATCAATCGCCGTTTCCAATATTAATTTTGCTAATAAATTAATCGACGAATCTATCTTTTACATATCGGTAATTGAAAGCGTTATTAATTAATATCAATCGAAGAAGAGAATATTTAACTCTTTAAAGTCGACCAGATTCTGCTTTCCATACATCGTGAATTAATTTCAGAAATCTTTGGACGAATTTAAATAATAATTCAAGGATTCCTTAATAAAAAGAAACATCGCGAAAGTATTCGTCGAAGAACGTCGAAATTAAACTCGATTAAGCTCTGAATATGCAGAGGGTTTCCCGAGGACCCGATGTTGTCTCCTCTTTCCTATATACTCTCTTCTCCGTTTCTATGACCGTTTCTCACCAGTTTCGCGCGTGTGTGTAACCAAAGTTCGTAATTTACCTAAATTTTGGCAGACGTGGTAACTGTACAACGACAGTGGCTGCCTCAGCCACTTGGCAACGTAACGAACTTAATTCGCTACGTATCCAGAGGAAACAGGACGGACGATCCTCGCGGGACGATCATACTTGCTGCAGATTTAATGGAAACGAATAGTACTTTCCTCGAGGTTTCTCTTCGACTATGAGAACCGTAATGATTCAAAATGTAGGCCATACGTTGTTCGTGTACAGCATCGGATTCGTGGCACGAAACAATTACGTTGTTTCCTTGTAATTGAAACGAACAATATTTTTCCTGGTTCACGAGACTTTCCACGCGATACACCGGAACCTTTCTAACGATGCTCTTACGTTTCGACTAACTTTAGCGTGTCTTAAAGAACCGATAACTCTTTTCATTCGAACACCTTCGGAGTATGTCGCGCCACCTCTATATTTTCAAGGATCTTTCTACTTCCCTTGCCTGCGCCATTCAATTTCAAGAACATAGCTCCCAATCGTTTTCGTGTGAAATGTCTCTTCACCATTTTCGCATTCTCTAGCGAATCGCGGACGTAAAAGAATCCACATAAATTACGCATTAACGGGCAGGGCTTTTTCGTCGCGGAACGATACACTCGACTTTAACGACCGTCGGTTTCCTTCGGTCGCTCCGGGAAACGCAACAAATCACATTCAGAAGTACACTCGTCCAGGGGACTAGGCGGTGGGTCTGCGTTTGATGTGTATATACTATGTACGTATACGTTTCCGGGACGCGGAGAAACGAATCTCGAGGAGATTCGTGAAGGGGCTGACTCGCGAACACCACGTGAAACCGAGGAAATATTTTTTCTTCCCGTACGGTCTGTCGATAACAGTCGTATTCGAAGAGGCTTTCAAGAAGCGAGCCATACCCACACTGTCAGGATCTATGACGCTCGGCTAAATCGAGCCCGTGACAACTTGAGTGCACGCTTTCACTCTGTTGCGTGTATTTACATACTTTACGGGAATAACGAGGCAAGTGACGGGGATAATGGGGAACTTAACGCCATTATACCCGCGACTCCAGACGCTGCAATCGACTTTTCTGCTCTATCGGAGAATAGAAATATTTTGACAACGATAATAATTTTGCGGGTAATCAAATTTCTGAGTTTTTGCTTAAATGTAAAATTCTGAAAATAATTTTCGGAGGAAGATAATAATTTAAGCGGGTAAATTATAATGGTAGTTTCTGGAACGTTCAACCTAATTCTGGAAATTAATCATGTGCTCGCGTACTTTCGTATTTAAACTCGACTTCTATCTTCGTGCCGTGATTCATATTATAATTTGAACGAGACAATTCTGGCCCGTCCTTATCAATAATCTGTGAGAGTCAGTTTATTTATAACGTTGATCAATCATCGTGAAAATTCATCGGTATCCTTTGATACACGTTCGGTTTAAAGATTAGCAATGGAAAAACGAAAAGGGAAATACCGCCGGCAAATGTGTATCATCGACAGGTATGCGCTTGAAAAAGTAATTTCGTCAATTTACGAAAGATTAATCTTTCAGTTTCACCGCTACGATCGATCCCCGTCTCGTGAAAATGGATTCCCCCCTATGAGAATGCGTTTTGCAAATTTAATCGACTGCCTGGCTCTCTATCGATTTTTCGTTAACGATTTTGCGAGGTATTTAAAGGCAACCGCAGATTTTCGCGGCTGAAAGGATCGAAATTAAAGAACGGTTTTAAGAAACGGTGTTCTTAGCGGTTTGATTATTCGCGGTGCAATCAGGGTGGTATTCGACGAGAAGCGGGTGTTCGATAAAATCGAAGTGGCATTTAATGGTTGAAATTTATTTCGTTTGACCGGCTAACAAAGTTATACGGAAAACGATCAACCCTCGATATCGTTCGCGTAACGACCTTTGTGCGAATAGATGAGCTCGACGGATACGATAAATCAACATAGCTAGAAGCGTACGCTCGCAAAGAGGTCATCCGTATCTGATGCGACATCTTTCACGGAGGATCGAACAAATGTTTGAAATTTTCGAGATTCCAATCCGTAAACCTTTGACTTCGAATTTTCGCAAATTGCATTTTTGATACCGAAATATCGAGATTTGCTTTATCTCGAAAATTTTCGACATTCCTGACCCTGGACGCATCTCTTACGATAGATTTTCGGGGACGTACGCGTCGTTCGCACGGAATTGATCTACATACTTGGAGCTCGTCGATCGACACGATTTTCCTCGATTGCGCCAGAGTTTTCATTAAATTCTTGCGCCCCGTAACAGCCATACTTGAGCGACTACTTCGTGAAGTGGAACGTAAATGAAATCCAGCAGAGTCGTAGCCGAATGAAGTTCAAAAGAGGGCATGGCAGGAGAGAAGGCAGGAAGAAACGTTAGAGAAAGAGAGATCACCTTAATTAAGATTGTCACCTTCGCCCACACAGAAGCTTGTATTGAACTGGCCTTGTTACCTTCTCTGGCTGCCAGGAAAAAGCGACTGAATAATGACTATGCATAAGGACGCGCAAAGGATTTCATATAAATGATAATGTTCCTGGTAGCTCCTTCCGTCTCCAGTTGCTAGTGTAGTATACCCTCAAAGGAATTACAAATTTCGACTTCGTGGCAAGAGGGGTCAAAATTGGTCGCATGAAAAATACATTTAAAAATATAAACCCTACGGTCCGATATGTGCGATATCGTAGGCAAACACTGGGCTCCCTTTTACCGCGTCCCTTCTCTTTCCTGGAAAATATATTCTACCAAAAATCGATACGTACCTAAAAATATTAATTTAATATCGCAAAATTTGTAATATCTAATGTAACTAGCTAATTGCAAGTTCGTTTCGAATTGTTCGACTCGAGTTCAAATTTGTTGGTGCTCCTTTCTTGATTTGTTCGATGCGTACGAGGTGTAATCGAGCCGGAGTAAAATCAATTGGCAGTCTGGTAGAGGGAAAATCTTTGAGGGGGAAACCGAAGTATGAGAAGGAATAAGACGCAAAGGAAGAGACAAAGAGGGAATAAGAGAATTATTAAAATCCTCGATAGAAGGGTCCTTCGGGGATACCGCGTGCCACTTTGAGACGCGACGGTTCCTTTAAGGCTCTTGTCTTACTCAGAATTCTTTGCGAGTCAAAGGAGATCGAAAATAAAGGAACGAAGAAAATAGAGAGCCGGTATCGGGTTGACGAAAAGAACGACGTGGTCGACATCCTTGCGGCCGATATCGATGTATTCAGGCAAATATGAGCTGTTTATTTGTAAAGTGGAGCGAGTTTATTCTGGAAAGGAATCGAGTTTAATCCGAATATATAAGTGGTTTAAAATTAATCTTCTCTTTTAGACAAGTTCAGGTTGATACTAAATAAATATGTTCGGAGGTCAGGTGAGCTTATTTTTAATAAACTATTTAGCTCTGTAAGTTATTCGTAACTGATGCTACGAATATAGAATCTTCTTAAATCGTTAACTTTGTGTTAGTCTCGTTTAATTATTCCGTAGCTCCATAAACTTGAAATCCCGTAATTTAAAAATTTGGGAAAGCGATTACGCAGTGATATGTAACATTTGAAACGAAGAGGAGCAGAGGAAACACTGTTAATTTAGCACCGTTTACAATACGTTAACGGTCGGTTAATCCAATCCTATTTCATGCATCGTAAACCCGAAAAACTTAAAACGGGGATTCGCAAACTCGATTATAAATCCGCAGAAAAACCACAAACGGGTCAACGAGGGACGCGAGAAAAGTGGATATGAAATATCCTCGGGGGATGCAAAGTGTTTGTGACAGCAGCCGGGATGCATCGTCCTTTCCAAAAGTATTATCGACTTTATCCTTAAGCTCCTTTCGCGTGAGTAAGCATATCAAGTCGTCCCGGGTCTGGTTGATGTAAAACATCGCGACTCCCGTCTCTTCCAGCTCTGTCCTCGCGGATTTCGTAGATATCCTCAAAAGAAGTCACCGGTATCTGCGCTAAAAGCTCGCTCTTTTACTCGCGACGAGTTCATTGATCAAGACGGATCCTGTCTAGGTTCGTTCGCGAATCTGACTTGCCTCGAAATTATCTGCCGCGTTCGAGTTGCAATTTCGAACGGGGAGATGGAAGTCCCAGCGTGTTTAATGGCCACTTTATCCGGAGAATGCGACTCGCGGAGGAGACTGCGTTTATTTTATGGACACTGTTATAAAGCGGAAAAATACTCGAGATATTATTGCAGACGCAAAATGGTAATCTTAGATTTAATTTAGGATTTTTAAGGAGAGTAGGTATATTTATAATATATGTCTGTTTAATTTCTAACTATTGAATAGTTTGAGTTTCGCGGCGAAATTCTGTTTGCAAACCGCTATTTTCTGTAGTAAGTAACGGGCGTTTAATATTTTATATTTTTAGCCGACCATTAAATTGGCACTGAATTTGCATCGAACGTATCGAGCAGTAATCGCATGAAAATCGTGCGACGTAAATTTCTAGAATTCAATGAGATTCGGTTTGTAGCTATTCCAGGTATGTGTATATCTATCATAATGCACGCGTGGCCAATAACTTCCCGTAGCTTTTAAACATACTGGGTCGATTCCTCCGTCAAATTTATACACGAAGCGTAATACCGTGCTACATTACGAATTAAACGAGTACATACTGCACTTTCGGAACAGATAGTCTGATTTGTTACCAATTTGAATTCGTGCTTATTTATTCGATCTTGCTGTCATTTTTCCGAGTTACAAGAATTGGAACTTGTTAAAAATATTTGTTAACGCTATAAATTTCACTTACCTTGCGAGCGCTAAAAATGAATGAGGGGTTAATGAAAACACGACGGTTTGGTTTCTGACTTTATTCGTACAGACCTAGATAATTTATCACAATAAGGGAATTATGAAAAATGTACAATAACGCGGACAAAAAACACATTCCCATGGAAACCGAAGGAAAGGACTTGACTGTTTTTTTTTAATTGACACAATTGTCCATCCAACCCCACCCTTAACCCATAACCCTTCACCCCAGGTGTGACGAAATGAACGAATCGCCGATTTCCTTTTCTTTACACGTTAAAACACAATCTATACTTACATATTAAATGTTAGCAACATTTAGAGTAACACTACGCAGCGAGTTAATGATGCACATTAAAAGCGATTTTCGGTTTTTCTTTTTCTTTCTCTCTCTCTCATTCTCTCTGTTATGGCAGTATGTATTTTCTGTACGGGAATTCTTCTTTCTCCATCGATAAATGGCTGGCGGATTCGTTTTTCGCTTCTCGATACTTTTTTTATCACGTTGACTGCCACTCGTCGAATTTAATCAATTGACATCTCGATAATTGCGAGGAGGGTTCAAAATATTGTGGATACTGTCTGACTAGTGATCACTGCGCGGGGCAGTGGACTCTTCTCATATTGCCGCTAAAGCTGGGGGTGCAAATTTCTTAAAACTTGAAGTACCTTGACATGCATTATAAAAAAATTCCATAGTACCTTAAATAAAGTATACGATCACGTGTCAGACTCGATATGGTTAATTAAAGTGGCAATCAACGTGTTAAATTCCTTAATCGGCGCAGATGGATTTCAACTCGTCGAAATTCTTGTATAAAGTGTAAAAAAAAGAACGCCTTTAACACTTTCGAGCACTCGGTTAAAGTGCAGAAACTCGATGATTTCGCTTCGTACGAAAGTGTTAAATATTTTTCGTACCGATAAATCGACGTTAATAAAATACTTTCTCACTCCGGACACCCGTGTGTCCCGTATAAAAGAAGTACGCAAAAAATCGTCGAAAACAATCACCGGAATATTATCTGTTTCGCACGAAGAGGAGGAAGATGAAGGAAGCGGAGAAGAAAGGGGAACAAGCTGCTTATCGATCTTTCGTATCTCTGCCATTTGTTAATCTATGCAGGTTACACCTTCGTTTATGTATATTTATTTACAGGAACACAGTGAACAGCGTTGGCCATAAAATCAACCCTCGCGTATCCTTCTACTAGTCTCTTTTTCGCGTTTTTTTTTCGCTTCAACAGTAACAGTAACAATAATTGTATTCTTGCGAGAGGATCGAGTTTGTGGTGAACGGCTGATGGGACTGTCTATGAGATACGAGGCTTACGATGACATAATTAATTATTGTTAATCCTTCTTAACGCTAGAGATGTCTTTCGTTTCTGTTCTTTGTCGTTTCGTCGGATTCGAGGAGATTCGGGGGTCAACGCAAAATTCGCACAGGGAAATTAAAGAACCCCCGACTCTTCTAAATCAAATTAATTTTTCCCTTATTTTACAAGGTTTCTAGATTCAAATTAGTTTACGTATAGTTTACAAACAATACACCGTAGGCTTCCAGGGAAGACCAAGTAGGGGAGAAGACCTAGTGATAGGTTGTCGTTTAGCGAATTTTCAAACTTCCAAATTCGAGGTATAAAAATTTGAGAATTTAGAAATCTGAAAAGTTGAGCCTTTGAAGATTTGGAACCTGCAAATTGGGAAGTTTGAAAATTTCGAGTTTACGTATTCTTATACCTGTCCTTGGTCGAAGGAAGCCTACGCTGTACCGAAATGTGCGATCGAACGAAAGGAACACTTTCCGAAAAGATATAACTCGCTCGTTAAATTTTTCTATATTCGACTACTGGCTAGTGGCGATCGCTAGCACTTCGTTTATTATTCAAACACTCGTTTAACACCGAGATAATTCACTATTTTATCACGTTCATCCCTCCGATCCCGAATTTCCAGCATGGAACGAGGGATTCTCTTCGTTTGACTTTGTTATCGCAGAAAACGAGCTCGATTCTCGGTTCGTACATGCAACGAACTTGCACATGTGTTTACCTGTATGGGTATGTATAATATGTACGTACGTATATGTGTGTATGTTTGTTCGTATGAGTCACGTATTTGGCACTTCTTATGCGATCGATTATTTACAGAAATCCGCGTCGATATCGTATCGAAACGTTTCGAATGAAGCAAAGAACCCGTGCGGGTCGACGTCGTTCGTCGCGACGCTACGATGCGGACAAATCCACGCGGATTCACGCTCTCTCGTGTATTTATAATGTTTATACAATGAATCTGGAACTGAAGTTTATACACTGAGCTATTTACAATTCCCTCGTAGTTTGTTTCTCGTTTCTCCGTCGCGGAGGAGCAAAACGAGAATCTTTCGTGGCAGAATAATTCCCTGCTTTCGATCGATTTGCATGCTTCGTTCGTTTTGTTCCCTCGAGGTGCAATTATCTAGGGCATTAAACTCCCGATTAATTAACGCTATAACTTTATAAATCTTCGTTCACCTCCCTTTGAGCACCGAAAACGTTCTGAGGCCTTTGTGGCTTTAATCGTCACGCTTAATGCTCTTACACTTTGCACTCTTATACTTAATACTGTTGCGTTTAATACCGTTTCAGACTCTCGGGTTATATTACCGTCAGAGTAAATATACCCTTAACTGGCTTCAAATTGATATCGAATTACATTTTAGTAAGGTCTGTTTAATCTATCACACCATTGTTTCAGAATCTCCAATTTTACAATGTAGAAATTTTCAAAGTTTCGAAAACTTTCAATGGTGTTTTAACGTTTCATATTTTCCTAGCAGATACGATTTCCAATTAATAGGTATTAAGTAGAACGATGCGAAGTGCAACGGTGTTAAGCGCGAGCGAAAGTGTTGCTCACCTCGAGTCACGGAACCATACGTAAAACATTCGATATAATATAATGATACATTAAAGTATAAGCAATAATACTTTCAACTTGTTGTCACGATTCGCTTATCGGTGGACCGGTGCTGCGTTTGCGATTGGTTCGTTGTTGGTACCTTTGAGAAGCCGCATTGTGTCCAGAAAAACTGGCTGAACACATAATTTTAAGCTGATTGCTCTTTCATGTTGGCGTGCAATTTCACTCACTACAATTTAATCGGATCGATTTATCGACTGAAAAGGAAAATCTTGCAGGCATTTTAAGAAATAATCGTGATCGACATGCAGCAACAGACAGTCTATTTTCAGCGTCGCACAGAAGTTCAACAAAAGAACTTCCTTTCGGTCTTTGAAAGTAGTTTTCAACGATTCGTCGACGAGCGAAATACCGAAAGAGCGGCGAAAAGAGACAGCTACGAATATCTAGACAATTTCGAACGGCGGAATATTTGTCGCGCTGGCAAGAATCGATTTAGAACGCGTATCCACAGAATTCTTTTAGGTTAAACGCGAACGACGTTAAGGGATTTCGACGCCTTAACGACCCGAAAGATTTCTTCGTGTTTCGCCCGATTCGTCGAACGGGAAGTTCGCCGCGGCCTAGAGAGCAGCCGGGAACTCGAAACATTCCGGCGAAGTCGGGAATCTGCAAAAGCTCGTTGGGATCAGCGTCGGCTGATACGGCCGTGAAATAAATTCGCCAAGTTCGAGGGAAACTTGGCCCCGTGTCGATGAAGTTCCACTCGTAAGTTCCGCTCTTCCGCGAGTCTACGTGCCCTTTAAATCGACAGAAAGATGAACAGCGGCGATCTTTCGCGTTTAAATCAAACTTTCCGATTACGTTCTATCGGGCCAACCGTCCAACTTCAACCGTCGCCGTAGATCTACCAGAATTTCTATTCCGCGATACAGAGACAAACCTTCGATTTATTGGCTGAATTTTCGCCGTAAACAGAGTCGTTCCACCGGTGTTCTCCGATCGAGAGCGCAATTAAACGGATACAGTTTCCCTGCGGAGATTTTATCTACCGAATTTTCAGCCATTTCCTTTGACGCTATTTTTAAAGAGATAATTTGCGAGAGAAGTTTCACAGGATCTATTATTTTGGAAAGTTTATTCATCCGAACGTAAAAATTTTGAAAGCACAGCAAAAGTTATTATTTACATAATTTCTTGCAAAATTTTGCAAGTCTGAATGAAATACAACCCCCGGGGTAATTATGCATCGGCGAAATTTATGGCACCGGCGGTAATTAATTTAAATGAATTCATTTAGTTTCGTGGCGGTTTCATTAAAGTTTTATCAGAAACGATGAGTAATTCTTTTTTACGGTGTAACGCATGTAAAACCGATAGACCGCGTCACGATCGGAGTTGTTAAGAAATCATTATCGAGGGTGGATAATCGATGGTTATCCAGGACGAAGGGAAGCGTAATTCTTAGCCGTTCGATATTTAATATCAAGGAGAGAGAGAGACTGGTCCGTGCCGAGCGGTCGAGTATCAAGATTTATCGCGTTATTTCCCGATAGTTGTACGAGGTAGGTAGTTCTGTCGTGGCAATCTGGCAATTATGAGGTGGGTCCGTGGTAAAAGTCTGAGCCCATGGGCCATCCGAGACCGGTGCATCGTAACTCAGGACAATAGATGTCCTTCCGTGGTGGCATAGGTGGTAAATCGGAGGTTGGACAATGTTTGGCCAGCTATGTGGTGCGCTAGCCGCGATAACCGGCAATACTTTTACGGCCGTCATCCTATTATGAATGGGCCGTGTTAAACGAGGCGGGAAAAGCTCGCAAGTACATCGCAAAGTGATGATACAGACTGTGTATAACAGCCTCTCTCCACCCACTCTCCTTTCTCTTCCTCTCGCTTTCCTACGCGTATCGTGTTGCCCTCTCTCTTCATCTTCCTCCCTGCTCGCGTTCTAACGGGGCAACGAGTACACTTTTATGACGCCCGATACCGTTGCACCCCTGCCACCAGACCCGATAACAATCGGCTGGGATGAGTTTCGAGGCGTGATTCTGATTTAAATATCCGTTTACCCCCGGGAACCGCACAGTTTGCGCGGAATATTCTTCTCGATATTTTTCCTCTATTCTTACGGAGTACTGCCCTTCGCCTAAGCAGGATTTAACGTTCTTTCACCCGAGGTTATTTTGTCTAATCGAATATGACGTTAAATTAAGATTAGGTTTATTACCTTCAGCGTTTATTAAGAATCGTTTCATACCGGTAATTGAAAATTGTTGACGGATCTGTATTTAATTAAGCGAACAGTAATCTCGTATCCATGAATGAGACACGAAGACATTTCTGTTTCGCGTTCCGCTTTAATTCCCGGTGCTCTGCTTTCCTGACAAATATGAAATAACGAAATATGAACAGCGAACTCGTTTTATTCCAATATACATATATCAAGTTAGTTTTATTGGTTCCGACTGGTGATTAAAGCCCTGGATGGATTTCAAAGATATTGTTACCCGATAGAATTTTTTTCATCTCACGTAGCCTTCATCGCTCCCATTAAAAAATAAATATCGTACAATGCAAACAATAAATCCTGCCTAAACCATGATGAATATCAAACTTTTTATTTGATCTATTCTTTTGTATCGAGCAATATAGACCGACGTGTTCGTCATCCTGCGAGCAAATTGATTTATAACAGCGTGTAAATTGCGATGGAGTTTCCGCGCGAAACCGGAAGATACAGCAGGGCTCGGGAGGGGTGAAAAAATCGTGGGAACCCAATTTGAACTAGCACGATGGAAGAAATCAAAGGAAGAAGCAACAGATTGGACGCGTTTCGCGGACAATACTTCCACGGCGATGAATTCAGCCGCGAACGGGACGTGTTAAACCGGACGAGAAAAGCTCGCGGACCGTAACACAGATTATGTATAACAGGATCTGATTCCCACCCCCGTCCCATCCTTCCGCCTCTAATCTCTGATTTCATATACACCGTGTTTCGTTCAAATTTATAATAACCACTTTAAATGTTAACGCCTTCGTCATCCTGTTGCTTACTAATTCTAACTTCCATCGAATCCGCGTTCGAAACTTTCAGAGTTATCGAGTTTCAATTATTGTACCAAATTGAATGGGAATATGACGGCAAAAGTTCGTTGAAATTACTTTGAAACAAAGCTTTGGTATTTTATCGAGTACATAGCTACTTCAGCTCTTTCATTAAGGGCAAGCTAATATTTATGCTTGTTTACTTTTGGAAATACAGACTTAGTTTTTTCATTACACTAATTAACCAACTCGCAGTCACTGACGTAACTTTTTCCACCGTTCTCCTCTTTTAGTTAAGTATTTCCATGGTTACGTTTGCCAGCTGAAATTATTTTAAACTTTCATATACTTCGATACCAGGAAGGTATTTTGTTAAAATTAGAGTTTATTTGGGTCACCCTGTATATCTCGCCTGTCCGATTCTGGTCTGCTACATTTCTCAGAAGCATTATTATGCTGATTCGTACACAGCACGAAAATCGCTATCATGCGAATGCGTTTACGCTGACCGGGTAATTTAAATCGACTCCTTTGTTCCCTCTTCCTCTGGACAGCTGAGGACGTTGAATTTATTTTTCTCACCGGTCGAACAAATTTTTAACGTTAATAAAAAACACGCTGAATACATTCCCGTTTCGGAAAGTTATCTTTGAGCGACGTTTTTACTCGCAGACGGTTATTTTTGTCAGTCTTTCTGTAAAACTTTCCTCGATCCTTTGAAATACCTTCGCAAAATCTCGACAGTAATAGTAAATACTGGAGAGCTAAAAACTTTTGCCTTTTCGATGTCGGAGAAGGAAACAAATTTCGAGCGAATGAAAACTTTAAATGATTGTCCAACGAGATGGTTTTTTGTTCCCTTTACAACGTTCATTGTTGTCTCTTCTGTCGATCCTTTTACAATTTCTTGCTTTTATGTCATCTCTGTTCTTTTGACATTTGAAAACAGCGTTAATCGTCGCAATTTCATACAAATAAAATAATAATATGAGGCAAAGAGAAAAATTCGTGACGAGTTCGATGTCGATGACACTTACCTTTGATGAAAATATCGAGATAAAAAGATTGTGATCAATATTTGTTTCGATATTTACACAGTGAAATACGCACGCCGTAACGCATCTGTGCAAATCTATAAAATGAAATATAATTGCAAGCTGAAGCCGCTCTGATAAATTTCGGCCAGCGAATATGTCGTGATTTATGCCTGACCATACCCGACCTATACTACTCGACGCGTTTAAACACATACGATCGAACTGGCGAATAAATCTGTTAGTCGCCCCCGACTTCCGCGATAAAAGTATTCGATATTAAATATTAAACATTACCTCTGCAAAATCAAATAGCGCATTGTTCATTTTGTAATTTTTTCCAAATTTCTGAACCCCTCCCAAATTCGCTAATTACCCTCGAACAATTTTTCTCCAACTATGACAAAGAGAAGAAAATTAAACGAATAAGTTTACTCTTTTTTCTCCCTATATGGTACAACGTAGCATGAAGCAGGAGCAACCACCATTAGTCTCGGTCCCGTTGTTGTTTCCACCGTCGCAATTTTCTGCTTATTAATCGCAACGCGTGTCACGGTGATGTCTGCTCCTGGACACACGTACATCAAGGTTATACCGTTGCTCGCGATCGCGTGCGTATGATTATCGCGTTGGAAGCGCGTGTCCGAACGATTTCACGCGATCATTATAACATTAAATCAACAGCGAACGAAAGCTAATTTGGCGAGCGTCTTTCCGTGTCGTGGATAAATAATACGAAATTGAATGAACGCCGTGGGGGTAATTGAAAATTAATAGCGGGTCTGGGGAATTGATAGCGTACGATACGGCTGGGAAGGATAAGATATGACGCGAGGACAGAGTGGGCTAGGTCTACGTTAGATCTGGGTTAAGTTTGGGTTATCTATAACAGCCACGGGGACTCAATATTATCTACTTAAGGGGCAATTTACATAACCTCGATTCTTTGGCGCGTCGAGAACCTCGGTCTATATAATTTACAGCTCGGTAACTCTGAAGAATCTCTAGCCTCGAGCGAAATCAAAGATCCACGGGAACATGAAATTTTGTACACAACTTCCTTCAGGATGTTGTTATTTCCTTTTAATCTAATTAACCAGAGAACAAACTTCTTTTCATTTTATACCGTAGTTCATTTCAATCGAGTTACAAATATTTTTACTTCGACTTATTTACCATGATAACACGCAATGTTCTCAGGCAAAATTGCCAGAATGCACTCGTAATCGAATGACAGTTTCTAAAATTTGCACGCGTCACGGTGTATTAACCCCTTCCCGTGCCATTTATTTAACAGATGCGTCAGTCAGGACTAACTATTCAGGGCTATAACATTAAAACGAACAAAGAAAATTAAAATGTAACTATTTTATATTCAGGGATCCTTGATAATGTAACTTATAGCTGGACCTAAATTTCAAGTTGAATTTGAGTAAGGTTTGTCACATTTGAGCTGTAAGTGCGTCACGAGTCAGACTCGTCAAAGTACGGAAAGGGGTTAAACATATCAGACTGATTCAGTAGTTAAGGTCAAGCATAAATCAGACCACCGTGCAAGTAACATATCTCACACTACTGCAGTACTAAAAGTAGTCTTCAGTAGTTCAGGTCAGACCTTCGTCAGCTCTATCACACTTCATCCAAACTAAACTCCCCAAACTCACAAGCAACACGAGTGAAATTATCGCAAGAAGAGTGATGCAGAAGCATAAGCCCGACATTAATAGCGAGGCAGCAATTTCGGCCCAAGCAAAACAGAATAAAAGGACAGAACGGTATAAGCCGGCGGGCGATACACGCTCATACGCGGACGCGTTCATCTAAATAGGAAACATGTATTCTATCGAGGGTCTCGTGTAGGGCCGCGGACGCAGGAATACGGCTGCGGCGTGTAACGACGTCACCCAGCAGTATCTCTGTTACGCCTGGCTTGCCGTGGACTGTGGCCGCTCACGCATCGCTTAACATAATCCACCATCCGAGCAGGACTACATAGATTACGGAATGATACCTCTGAAACGCGTACAATTATATTGGCGCGAGATATTTCGCTCTGTACGCGCGTTAGGTCCACACTGCTTCCGGTGCAGAGGCGAACAGAAAGGAGGTCTGAAACGGGACGGTCACCGTAATTTTACGGGACTTAAAAGCGATTCGCGTTGGCCGAAGAGAAGATATTAGCTGAAGAAAACTGTAATCTCCTTAAACGTTAATATATTTTTTCTGACTCGTTGTCTAATATCCTCGAAGCTGCTACTTTTATTTACTTAATTATTGAGATGAATGTACGAATGGAAGAGAGAACAATCGAGGAATATTTGTCATCGAATCGCATACTAAATTTTATGTACTTCCCACCTGTTGCATAAAATTAATTACGTATCGTGTAAATATTGGTGTGTCCACAAAAGAAAAGAGCCGAACAGGCTGCCCTGGAATGAAGCTAGTATTATCACAATGATGCAAATACGTTTTAATCAGAGTTTAAATAAGATTCGAGACGAACGATCGAGATATTGAAAGACACGTCAGCGTCCGCGAAACAGATTGGTTCAATAAGCATGTAAATAGAGAACGTTTCTGGATTAAATCGTGGAAAGTTAGGGCAATTATGTTGGTCGGTTTGCGTGGCGAATTATAATGTAGCCGTATCTTCTGTTTCGTGGGTCGAATTCGAATGAGTTTATCATTCGGCTGCGTTAAAGCGGAAATTCCGCGTGGCGCCTCGTAGACGATGCTCGTCCACGAAAGATAAATCTAAAACGGACTCTCTAATTTCACGGGGCTTCATTTAAATGCTAATTTTAAAATAGAAATCTTGTTATTCGATTGCTCGGACAGTCGCAGCTTTATCAGTGATCTTCTCAATGGCCGTGTACTATATCTTACTCTCTATTCATCTTCCTTGCTTTCAACGTTCAACGATAAATTACGTTTTTTGCCTCTTTAAAAATCTATAAAGAAATTCTGACTTCAGACGGGAAGAACGATGGCTATATCGATAATATCTCGACCGCTTTTACATTTAATTCCATCCTTCGTTTTTATATTTATTTAGAATAATCTTTATGCTGTATCATTTAAATAGATAACTTTTAAAACTGTAATATTTATAAAACGAAACGTTACGACAAGATTCATATCGTTTCATTGTATTTTTATCTAGCTCCAACGATACTTGGGCCATTTATAATTTAAGACATCCGTATAAGCGTATGGAACACGGAAATTTTAATCAAAGAAATTATAGATGAGATTATTCTAAATTTACAAGATGCCAGTTTCCAGGACAGGCTGTTTTAATTAAGAACGCGCTTTTTAATTCACGGCACCCTCGAATTCGTCGAATTTTAATTTATTTTATGCTCATCTTCCGCGTTTCCATTCTTCCCTCTTTCTCCTGGTACATCGATGTTTTCGAAGTATCTTTATTCGAGGATCCGGTATTCCGTGAAGATAGCAGCGTAGCCGGTTTCGCTGATAAAAAGGGAACTTTTCAATCTCGAAGCGAGCCTGCAACTTTCCAGCTGCAAGACTTTCCGACCGAATGATACTTTATCGAAGCCCTTTTCGAGCGATCGAAACTTTTCATACTGGCTTCCCTGAGCCGCTTGCGTGACCAACCTACGGACGTTATCCAGACCAGACACACAAATGGTTTCTACCGACTCGTTCGCCTGAATTATGCGTCGACCGCACTAATTCCACCCTCGAATCAATAACGCGTTTGTTGCGGATTTTTAATCTATTTACGGAGCGTCGAGAAGTCACGGTCGTTTACCGAAATAATCCGAGGCATCTTCCTCGTTTCCTGCTCCAATTCGTTATTTCGGTCAACGTCGATATTAATAACACGAAACATCGATTGGAATTCATTTTTTCCGCGTTCGGCCGAGTGTAGATAGCGGACATTTCCGGTCGCGTTCTACGGGAAAGTCGGCCGTTCGATTTCGCGTGAGCGATTTATTAAAATACGGTTGAACATTCATGGCACGATACGTGAAATTAAAACGAAACGGCCTGTTCCTAATTCGAGCGCGATAAAAGACACGGTCGTGCGGGCAGGTTGGATAAACCGAAAATTCCATGAAACCGGACAACAGCAGCGTTCAAAAGACCGAAATTACTATGATTTCCAGCGTGAACGTATTAATCATCGGCCTCCCTGTAATTACGAAACTTTCCATTACCGATCGTGTAATCGCCGGGTGACGTGTAACCATGTTCCACGAGATATCGCGTAGGGCGTAGGCGATGATGTCGCGTCGAACAAAAGAGGCGGCATCGACGCTGCGTTCATGCTAAATTAAAATACCCTTTCGTCGCGTTGGTCAAACTAATTACCGGGAAGAAGACACACAAAGACATCAAACGACACGGAGAATCCAATTCCAGGCCTGGTGAAAAACCGGGGGATGATGGTCGTGCGTTAATCGAAAAGCATCGATTCGTAGCTGTCGAGGAACGGTGTCAAATGAAAATTTGAATTAACGTTTCCATAATCCGAGAGGAACGAGACGCAAATATTAATAACCGGCCGTGTTTTAACTGTAATTTAATTTCAACCAGCTCGATGATTAAACGTTACTCGGTGATTAAAATTACAACAATTTTATCGGGGAAAAGGAATAACGATCTCTCCGCTCGAATGATTTGAATTTCGACGAATTCGTTCGCTTTGTTGCTTTTTCTCTCTCATTTTTCATCCCCTCAGCTACTGTTATTCTACGATCGCTGCCTTTTCTACCCTGTTAGACAAAATTTTCCTCTCGATATATGGTCCATCGATTAAAACGAAAGGTTCCATAACAAATTGAACGAATTTACTTATTCGTTTATAAAATAACAGGGACACCCTACACCCTCGTGATTTTGCGAGAGCGTGCTCGTGCCATTTTTCACGTGCCGAAGCATTAATCAAATCCCTTCTCTTCCTGGAGGGTTGTCTACTTGAATGCCACTTCCTGGTTGCGCTTGAAAAGTCGCTGCCTCCAGATTCCATTCAAACGAATCTATGCAAGCTGCTCGATCCTTTTTATTCTCCCTTACAACCCTTCTGTCTCGGCTTATTTTTTCGATCTCCTTTTCTTCCCGTTGTTTCTCCTCGGATTCGTTTCCTAGATCCTCGAGATTTATCGTCGCTTTCGAAACGAAGTGTAATCGATGTAAAGCGAAACACTATATCTGCGAGCCTCGAGATAAAGATGTTAACGCGTCGAGAAGAATCGTGTAACGCGTTTTGTTCGCTGCGAGCATGCACTCTCTCCGGGCAGATTTATCATGTGCGACTCTCGGGAGAAAAGGCAACGGGCTCCCTGGCTAGTTTGATTGTTTCCAGAATTTATCGCGCTACGTGTTGACCAGGGTATCTCTTTTTACCAAGGAACGTTTTTGCAAAGGTCGATATCGTGACTTGTCTCACCTTGTTGAAACAGTCTGATCTCGATCGCGAAGATATTTCGTCTATTGTAATTAAAATTCTGATAATTTTCTAGCGTCACAGAAAATCGCTTGGTTTCTAAATAAAATTTTAATGGACATTCTGAAATATCATGACATTTTTTTTATGACATTTCTCGAATAAAAAAGTTTGGAATCAGTTGGAGTCAAATTGCTTTCTGCAGCGAGGACAAATTACAATAAAAATTCTGACACGTTTGACCTAAATTTGCGCGCCATTTGCTAACACATAAATTATAGTTCGCCAATAAAATTAAATGTCAAGTATTCTACCGCGTAGAATTTTGAGCAGTAAATTGTGGACTGCACGCCAACATTGTTAACCGTGTATCAAAACGTAGATTTGTTTTGAACGAAAGATTTCAATGGTTGTTATTAATCATGTCGATTATCCACGCATTTGCGATGCATCGACATAGAGTAATATTGCTCCGGGGACATACATCATTACTTCCCACAAATAATTCACCAAGATAATTCGCCTCAGAATAAATATCTGATGCTAATTAAGCCCGTAATCCAGTGGCGTCCGATACGTAAATTCAATTACCCTAATTAATGTTCGATTACGATTAACAATCCAATTAAAGGTACACGTCCGGCTGACAAATAATTTCGTCCGTTTCCACTAATGCGTCCCGTGGACCGTCGACGTAAGCTTTGCGCGAATATCGAGCCGAGGTACACGGGCTTTAATTCTTCGACAGCCAATTAGCGAGCTTTCGAAATTGTCTGCGTATCACAGAAAATTGCTCGTTGAAATTCCTTTCAGGATTAATGATGTTATTAACACTTTAACTGTCTGTTCTTCTCGTTACTCATTTTACAAGATCACCTACTGCACAAAATTATTGAAAAATAAACCTGACAAAATCTCGTCGATTACCAAGAAAGTCCCATAAGATTTCCATGGAATTTAATCTTGCAAACTTACACGATTCGATACAGGATTACGAAAGTGATGAACGCCCAGTTTTCAAAAAATAACAAATTCAATTTATTTAGAAAGAAAACAGAACCGTTCACGAATTGATCTCCGACAGTCAAAACGTTAATAAGCTTTCCATACAACAGCCCGAACAAACAAAACTCCCCGTGTCATTAAAATATCACGTTCAAATGCACCAATAGTGCATCGTACTTTCAAAATGCGGCTCCACAGCGATCGAAATACAAAGGTACCAGAGAACAGAAGGTCCTGGACGAACATGGCCTACGTTTTCCTGGCCCCGTTTCCTAATTCGCCGTTTGGGGCATGTACGGGGGCATGTAGGGCCCCGTGAGGATATACTGCACCGCCACCACCATCAGCTGCGGTGCACTCCATCTTATGATGTACGCGCTCCCTGAAACAGAAATGCATTTTCCTCGTTACTTCGGCTTGCCTTCTATGCACTTACCCTGTTGAGTGCCCCGCTATTCGAGGATAAAAAGATACCAAGCGTCTACTCGTGTCTCGCTGCGGTTATATGTAAAGCATAGATGCCTGAAAAGACTTCCGGTTCCAACCGGTAAAATCCCCTCGCATTTCGATATCTTCTGATATATGGGATACAGAGGAATTTCTGGGGACATACAACCATTTTCGCAAATAGTCCTAATGGTTGATCTTGAAGTTTCAGTGTAATCGAATACTCAAGATTGAATTTCGATAACGCTATCTAATTAATCGAGAAATAATAGATACACGTGGTTCCTGTTACAGTCTCAAAATTATAACATCGAAGACACAATTAGATGTCTAGACTTATGATTGAATGAATTTGAGCGTGTTTCGGTTAAAAATAATTGTGAAAGGTGAAGTTATTTCTATCGTTTTATTTAAGAGAATTATTTAAAACGAGTGAAAACCGTGAAATGATGAATTTCAAATGCGACGAATAACGGTTTTGTAGATCACAGTTCGTCATCCGCTTACGCGTGAATCTGCTTGCGTTAATCACGCGTCGTGCCCCTAATAATTTCCAAAGCTTATTGTCGCGGTAATTAAGCGTCAAAATGGGATCTCGTTGCAACGATGGTCGTTTGAAATTTCGCACGTTTGCACGCTCGCTACAAAATTTCGTTTCCGGTCGTTGGAATCGTTCGTTTTCCCCCTAGGAAAAGCACGTAATTTCATTCGCGGCTCGGTAAAAATTCGTTAACAATTTTTTTTTCGCGCGAATACTTTTCCCGTAGTTTTCGCACAACAGGTAAGTCTCGTCGCGCTTAGAATTTAGATTAACATTTAAGGGAGCACATTTTCGAAATACTTGGCGCACCGACAAAGTACACATACACGCAGACTTACGAGAAACGTTCCGGCTGAAAGTTGCCTCGGAAAACTCATGCAAGCGAGAGAGTTTCGAGCGGAAGTTTTTCGTCTACGGTCCCAAGGGGTGTTGCTTTCGCGTTATCTCTGATCTAAGCTCGACGAAGCTACCGGAGTCTCATTGGTTTTTCAGTAAATGTTGCTCGATCTATCGACCAGAAATTCTTCCGCGAAAAATGTTTCGAAACTATTTTATACCGTTCGGAATGTACTAACTAAAAGTATCACTTTTTTGTTACTTCGAGTCAGAGATCAAAATACGAAGGCCATATTGATTTTCAAAGTGGTGTCATTTCTGAATTCATAGAATTATGGCTGCTCGTTGCTGTCGTCTGAATTCAATCGTCAAAAAGTCGGGTTTGATCAAATACAGCAAAGAATGATGAACAATCCACATTGATATTTTGATGTCAAAGTGTCATGCATTTCTGAATTCATAGAATTATGGCTGCTCGTTGCTGTCGTCTGAATTCAATCGTCAAAGAGTCGGGTTTGATCAAATACAACAAAGAATGATGAACAATCCACATTGATATTCTGATTTTCAAAGTGGTGTCATTTCTGAATTCATAGAATTGTGGCTGCTCGTTGCTGTCGTCTGAATTCAATCGTCAAAGAGTCGGGTTTTATCAAATACAACAAAGAATGATGAACAATCCACATTGATATTTTGATTTTTAAAGTGGTGTCATTTCTGGATTCATAGAATTGTGGCTGCTCGTTGCTGTCATCTGAATTCAATCGTCAAAGAGTCGGGTTTGATCAAATACAACAAAGAACGATGAACAATCGACATTGATATTTGCACGAGTTTAAAGTCTGTCTCGTTCTGAAAATGTTACACGACACCTTTATCTACCAGTATCTTTCCCTTGACGGTAAAGTTGAAAGTGTGAATGCATCTTGTGTAGTACAGAGCGAGTTCTTAGAGTCCAATGGCCGTGAAAGGGTTAATAAATTTGTGGAGTTTCTGAAAGAAACGACCGGACAGTCGTTGAAATCACGAACGAGCGTCCCCTTTGAAAATCTCCCGTTGAGAATGAAGTGTCAGCAATTTTGAAATGTTGCGAGGGTAATTTATTACAGTCGCCACTATTTATCTCGGCAGAACGGGGCAAATGGAGTTATAAATAATCCAAGAACTCTGGAGATCGGGTGGAGGATGCACCGAGAGGATATATCGAGTAAATAACGTCGAATCGTTATATTCATCCGAGCGGCGTTCAGCTTCTTGGTCCGCGGACGAAATTACAGATCCGTTCGCGTATCGGTTATCGGCCGATGAAAAATTTCAAATTGGACGCCAGTCGAAACGACGCGGCACGGCAAACAGAGACCCTCCCTCTTCGTAAGATTTTTATTCACATCCTCCCATCTGGACTGATTTATCGCCGATCTGCGTCACGTTGCTCCCGCCACGCTGTATTTTTCTTCGTGCAAACTTTTTGCTGTAAGCTTCGTGTCTGAAAATACGCTCTCGGTCGAAAGTTTGAGACTACGAGTTCTATGCTGGGAATAGCTTCGCTTAATTACTTTTTATATTTCCGTACAATTGGTTGTTTATGAATAAACAGAAAAAGTAGTAACGCTTGAAAACATCTTGAAGAGAAGTCAAAACACTGCGTTGAAAGTACCGAAGTTTTTATTTTGAACCTTCATTCATTTGCCTGAAGAGGTCGCCTTTCTCTTTGACCCTTTGATTCAAACAAGCAACATTTCTCTTTACTTTCAAAGTAAATATAAGCGTTCGTGTTTAAACGAAACATCTTTTAACTTAATTTGAAAGCGAACGTAACAGGAGAAATTAATTACGAAACCGAATCAAGCACACCGAGAGGTTATTACAATTTTTCGAGAGGCGAAGAGCCATAATAATCGCGGCGATAAACGTTTCGGATCTCGGCACGTATCGACGCATGTCGATATCCCGTTTCGGCATTAAAATTCACCGTGGCGTTTTCCGATTTAGCGAGAATCATGCGGCCGATGTCGCCTCTCTATCCTCCAGGACGAGCATCGAGTTTACGTCGTCATCGTCGTTGTCGAGGCAAGCTTGTTACTCGACATTCGCGACCGAGTCTGCCGGACATGCGGTATGAAAAATACATAATTCAGCTGGAAGGAAAGTGCCAATAATGGCTGCACATACGGCGTCCATTCTCGATCGGCCGCGATATTTCAAAGCAGAGTCGTTCGACCATGGACACGCGCCACGGGCCATTTTATTTCGCGATATAACTCTCGATCCGTGCCCGAGTCTCTGACATATTGGTCACGATAACGAGTAATCCGTTACTTCGCTTTCTGTCCCTGATAAGAACCGATCGAACGTTCCTCTCTTTTTATTCTGTTTGTCTGTTTCTTCGCGAGTGCTTTTCACGTTTTACCCTTCTTTTTGATTATCGATAAAAACATCTTTCCTTTTTGTATTACTAACAGAAAGATAGGAACCTGATAATACAACGATCCGAAGATGGATCAGAGCATGTCACCTAAAATATTTTCACAGAAATACCATAATCCTTCATACAAAATTTGTGAAAAAGTCTGAGCGAAATATTACAACCTTTCGTACATAAAATAACAGCGCGATGATCGAGTAGGCAACACGTATCGCCTTCGAACATCTCGGTGGAAATTCCAGAAATCTGAATATTCCCTTCGACAGGGTGCAAAAGACTTTCGATTCGAGACACGTTAACTTTCATCCAGTTTCGGAGCAACGATCGAAAGATTCATGCAAGAATTATTCATGGAAAGCGGCAAAAATTGGTTGCGCGTTGGTGACGTGATTTCATGGCGGTTCTGAAAGCCGCTGCAAGTTATACCATCAAGATTCTCTCGGCTAATCCGGATGCATGCCGGTGAATTTTAATGTAACGTCTCGATATCGACAGGTTGTCGACACGTTTCAAGTCTTTTTCAAGACGTTGCTCCATCGGTGCGACCATCCTACCGATCGCGTTAAACATTAATTGTGGCTGATTTAGAGATCCGATTTCTGCGACGCTCGTTTCGATCGATTTCGAGATTCTGAGACGAAGAAAAAGTGGATTAGTCGAAGTCATCGATTCCCTGTTATGTCCGTTCCCATCTCACGATTTCCTTTAACGAGCCATTAAAACCCCGAGCTTCCTTATCGTTAATTTAATCAGCGATAACTTTGACTAGCCACCGTCACGTCGTTGGCAAACATTTTTATCTGGTTCGCTTTTTCCCACCTCCGTTTCTTCGAATTACCGATTTTTGCATCACGGATTTAAGGAACAATAACCAGGAATCGTCAGTGTTTAACTCGAGTTTAAAAAAATTGCAAAGTCAAGAAGCTTATCGTTTTATAACGAAGCGAGTGAATCGGTTATCGTGAACATAAAAATCAGGTACAAGGTGATTCTTCTAAAGGAAGAGATCGCACGTCGAGCTTGCACCGTTGATCGTATCGAGACATAAGCCGACCTGATTTATGAGCCACTAAATTTACGTCCCATGCTATCCGCTTGTAATTTATATTTATTGAAGGTCCGAAGATCGCGGTAGGTGTAACTTACATGCAAGAACGTGAGCGTTCTCACATTTATTACTTGAATTGTGTACGGAAGAAATTCCGGTGAACGTGTAAACATCTACGGCTTTATGATGATGAATGTTTCATAACAAGAATACCGAAGTATTAAATTTCCTGCTGAAAAGAGTATAGACTTTAGGCATTAAGAAAGAAATTAAAGTCTCTAATAGGGACATGAAAAATTCCTTAGCTCTGGCAGCGAGGAATGGGTTAGACCCGAATTAGATAATCGAATCAGAGTAAGACTTAACTTTTAATCGGAATGAAGCAGCAGATTGCAGAATGGACAAGAATGCAATTGCATCAGGGCGATATTTTTTTGTACGAAGCGTCAGCTTTAAAAGACAAGAGCAGGCTAGTTATAACGTTAAAAGTCGATGAGGTTGGTGGAAGGAGGTCGAAGGGAATAAGAAGGTTATCAAGTTATCGGTTATATATCGGCGCCAGATAGATAGACAGGATAGTAGAGGGATGAGAACGAGAAACAGGGCGAGTCGAGGTGGATCTCTCTAAAGTGCTCCAACACTTGTGGCACGTGCAATTTGCGACGTCTAAAGTTACTTGCAGCGTGCCGTTGTTTTAATGGCCGCAGCCGCTATCGGCAACGACCGAGTCAGCACAATTTTCCTTGCGATGCAAGGGAATTCGTTTCTAACGAGAAGAATGCGAGACACTTGCTTGTACATGATAAATCAACGTTAATGATTTAATCGTGACATATTCGTGTCACGGTTGGGAATTACTTTTTTATTCGAAATGGTAAAAAAGTGCTTTTAAAACGATAACGTGGCATGTCTCCAATTTGAAGCGTCAGATTAATCCATAATACAATGTCACTAGGTTATTTTTGACAATAGTTCTTGCAACTCAAAAATCTATATACATTAACTACTTAAATTTCCAGCATTACTCTGGTATCCGTAATTCAAGTTTATTTCCAGCGGTGCACTTAGGTTCCAAGATATACATTTGGTCCAGGACCGTTTCATGGAGCTCCTTTCCTCGACCTCCCCCGTTCGGCATCCCCTAAGGTGTCTTTAGTTTTTCCCTCGAAAAAGAACCACACCGACGCCCAAGTCCTTTCTCTTGTATCACCCACACATTCATTTGTCACCCCTATCCTTTCCCCGTTTTCATTCCTTAGTGTATATACGTCGGAGGTTAAACATGGTTATTTGTATAGGGCTTACTCTACACATTCAGTATGTTAAATACCTACACAAATACAAGAAAGTATTCGAATTCCCTCTAGGGTTGAAGCGCTTCCTATATTCTTTTCAGATTTTCTCTAAGTTTTAAGTTCTCTTTGATACCTTTTTTCTTACCAGGCTCTCCCCATGCTTTCTCTAAGGTCTCTCTAAGAACTAGTCCGTTCCT
Source organism: Megachile rotundata (assembly GCF_050947335.1). Taxonomy (NCBI): domain Eukaryota; kingdom Metazoa; phylum Arthropoda; class Insecta; order Hymenoptera; family Megachilidae; genus Megachile; species Megachile rotundata. The sequence goes on from NC_134991.1 coordinate 14,867,492, forward strand.
GAAGACTTCTTAGTCTTCACCGAAATTTATCTCCATGAAGATTCCTAGCGTGATGAAGTTTATGGGAAAGTTGAAAGTTTAAATTTGCCGCGCTGTAACCCTCTGGCGTAAGTACGCGACGCGTATCGAGAAAGCGGAAGCCGTAAAATTGTCCAGAAGCGTTCTTCATTCGATGCCGGTGATGATCGCGACTCGGAACAGACGAAAGGGATTTCGAAGCGTAAGAACGATTTCCTAGTCTGCGAGGGATGAACCGGTGGATCCCCCGGTCGTGAAAATAGCGATGCTCGTGTTTCGACGCTCGTTTCACGCCGTGGCTGTTTGCGAAGTGCTCTCCTGGTGCGACGAACGGACACGGAGCCACTCGAGCCTTTCGCTCTTTCAGCCCTGTCGGAAGTTAAACCGCCTCGTTTCACGTTCGAAGAACACTCGGTGTCTTCTCTCTGATTCCGTCGTTTTTTCGGCGTTTCTCGCTGCGAATTCACCCGAGCGGATTTTCGTCGCGAGCCTGACTAATTCATCGTTCAGTCTGGCTTAGGTGCTTTAACAAGCCGTTCCTTGATAAATAACAAATATCAAACGCGTCGTTTTATCCTTGCGTCGGTAAAATCCAAACATATTTCTGGGAGTAATGTTTCGAAAATAACCCGAGGAGATGTATTCGCAACAAACAGAGTCACCTCGCGTCAAGAAGGGTACACAAGTCGTACATGCGTCTTGCTTTCTTGCTCGATTCGTTTTGTCGCGGGAAATTCGTCGGTGAAACGTGTTTTCCCCGAAGCTTTTTCCCCTTGGCGCGAGCTTAACACGGTGTAAGCCGCGCCACCATAGATATATCGCGGTTTCTGCGGCCCGTCGCTATCCGTATCCATAAAGAATGTAAGCTTCCTCCGCGAGGAACTCGCGAGGACGGGTATCCAGTCCTGTGGCGCAATAACGGTGACTCCCGAGATCCGAAATTTTCATGCATACGATATAAAGTATAAACGACTTCATCATCCGCGTCGCGTTACCCCTCTTCGTCTGCTCTCCCACGCTTTTCTTCGTTCCCGCTTCGACGATGTTTCTATCGCTCACGATTTATGATTTTTCAATCGTCTTGAGACTCGAGCTCTATGATTTGTTACTGTCTACTGGGTATCGTATAACTGTCGACGCTTGTTATTCGGAGCAAGCGCAACTATTTTAATATCGAATTCTTTGTTCGAACTTCACCGAATATTTGTAACTATGGCTGTGACGATATACATATAGAGTAAATGTCAATGAGAATATCAGTTTGTGGAGTTGAACGTTTTATATATTTTATAGTTTACATATTGGTTAGATGACATAAAGATCTCTGAACGTTTTAACAGTAAACCTACAGGCATATAATGTGTATTTAATTTGAAATTAAAAATGAAGTTTAAAAATAAACAAACAAACGATGAAACATAAATTAGTACACACATTTATTTTGCATCTTGATGAAAATCAATTCTGATTTCAAGAAACGTATTTTAACAAAATGTGTACCTTATAATAAGAAACTTGTGGAGCGGTCATTTGACCGGTTTAGTGTTAATAAGTAACAAAAAGTCCATCGAAAGAATAAAGCAAGTTTTGAAAAAAGAATGGAAACGAAACGAAAGTGATTCCGCGAGGCAACGTCTGACCAAACGCGAGTTATTTTCCTGTTTCACGGCAAACTGATCGACCGACAGTCTCGTCAATGGAATATCCGCGCGAATATTGGCAGCTTGATTTCTCTGTGCCTCGTGAAAATCGTGTCTCGAGGCTTCAATTCTTTTGTTTGTTTCGCTGCAATTGCGGCAGCAAAAGAAACGGGGTTTCGGAAAAGTTTCTGCTTTGAGAGGGTTACGTTAGAAGGAAACATCGGTGCCCGACAGGAGAAATTGAACGTTTACAGAAAACGTTTCGATTCCATGCGTTCGAGCACGTTTCGTTCGTCTTGTTTTCGAATCGAACTTGCTTTGAAGTGGACGCCGTTCGTGTTTCCAGCTCGATACGGAGTTCGGAGTGTTTCTCTCGACAACCTACAAATATTACGTGGATGTTGGACTTCCGGAGAAATTCAGAAATTTTTTCGGGTGTATTCGAATGATTTTGGATATGGACTTATGAAGATGCAGAGGATATAAATAGAATGAGTGGCAGTATAGAGGAAGTACAACATATGCAGATATTATGTATGGTGATATAATGTACACTTATGGACGGTAGTGTATACGACGATAAAATAAATGTAAATATTTAATAGGTAACGTGAAAAGGTTAAGAGTCTACTTTTAACGATAACTGATTATTTACGGCAAGAGCAACAAGGATTGCTCGCAATCTTGCCAATAGCATATTTAAGAAGGTAATCTGCGAGGAAGTTGCGTTTCAACTTGCGAGGAAGAGAGTGTTCATGAATTTGCAAACAATCAATTCTGCGAGCAGCGAATCCTGCACTTGGGGAAAATCTATTTTCTTAAAGCAGAAAGATCGTTGAGAATGCAGGAATTAATTGGTATTTCGATGTATTTTGCCGGTAATGGATGGGCCACGAGTTATTACACGGAATCCTATTAGCAAACGGCAAAAAGGAAAGCGAGATAACGCTAACAAACTTCGCTGATCGCCACGCAATCGGAATTTCAATATTTCGCGGATCGATTATCGGTAACCGGTGATCAGCTTCTGTTCGTCGACCTACAACGCTACGCTACAACGCTCGATTCTGAATTATGGGGAATTTACGCGGGGTCACGCCCAGTCTTCATGAAATATTAACGTTCCAATTTACCGTAAACGCGCCACGGTGCACTTCAGCGACCTTCTAATTTCATACGCTTTGTAATTGCACGCAGATCGTTCTACTTGATCTATAAAGTACACGTTTCCAAATTCCCAACTCAAACTCCTAATTTCCCAAATCTCTGAAATGACAGATTTGCAAATTTTTAGGTTTTCACAATTTCCACGTGAAATCTCCATACTTCCGAATTTGAAAATGCAAATAGCCGAAAGCAGACTTGGAAAGAGAAAAAATTGAAAACTGTCCAAATTCCGGGGCAAGAATATTGCCGAATTGAAGGTAGCTCGATTTCTAGGTCGACACAGGGTTCATTGTTTCGCGAAGCATCCTCGTCGCAAGATTTCAGGAGGATTAGTTTGCATGCGGTTGTTCAGAGCGGAGCCGTTTCAGGAACGAGGCGATGGAAGCGTTCGCGGTGGAAGCTTCTGTCGACGGCTGCCTGTATCCTCGATTTTTCGGCGAAACGTTTGACGATTTTGCCCGCCTCGTACCTCCGCAAACAGCCTCGTTTGCTCGTCGTTACGCCCTCATTGCTGTAACATAATTCCCGTTTGATGCGGAAAGAGGGGCCTTCAACGGGGAGAGCCGCTTAATATCGCTCCGTTGCGTTATACGTTGCACACGCTGCGCAAATATGCACGCGCATTATGGCTGTTTATATGCTGCCGCCAGAAATGAGACCATCGAGAATCCTTCCTTCCTTCCTCTTCAACTCTCTGATTTTGCTTCACTTTTCAACCCGGCTTCCGTTTCGAAATCCCTTCTCTCGTTAATCAACAATGCCATGTTTTTGATTATAAATCGAGAACGGTTTTCTTTGCTTAGCAAGCTTCTTTTATTAACGATTATTAAATTCTCGATGTCGTGTAAAAGTATGAAGCTCTTGGTACGGCTTTGTTAGGGGTTGAAATACTTTTGTGTCGACTATTTCACTTTATTAGCACTTTGACTGCCACGTCATGACGCTTGAATTTCCATACGGATCTCCTGTATTATTCATTTGTGCATTTACCTAATTGGAAATATTCGTATTGAACTATGAATAATAAATATAATATTGTGAACATATTTGATGAACCTTGCTAAAGATAAAAGTAGCTAATTAAATTTTCAACCCCACTGTGTCAACGTATTAAACAGTTGTATATATTATGTAAGCGAATTCTGTCTTTGTTTCTAGATGTGTAAAGATTAATCGCGCTATTTCCGTTCGATCTTCGCGAAATTATTTAAGAGCGAGAAAATTGAATCGAGACAAATTAGTTTTTGTAGAAGAATGAAAAATTCAGTGGAAGTAAACGTATCACGGAGCAGAAAATAAGATTTGTCGCTGCTTAGCGTTATTGGGTTTCTCTCGGGTAAAAACGAACTCGTTTCAAGTATAATTGTTGCGCCAGAGCCCATCTACGATACGACACCTGTTTTCATGCGCGTTGTTTGCGAAACGAATTTCCCTCGCGCGAAAAATGAAGAAGAAGAAGAAGTTTTTTCTCTTCGTTAAGCATAATTGCAGAGAGAGAAAGAACGAGGTTGCAACGCGAAACGCCGCAGAAACAAGAGGAAACGTTTGTGTTACGAGGAAACCGCAGGCCAAATAAAAACGGGGAAAGTTAGCAGGTGTTAGTCCATGCTCCGTTTGTGGATGCAAGAAACGGAAAGGGCAATATCGGTTTCGAGCGAAACTAATCGTTTAAATTTCGTTGCTCGGTTAATTGATTCGAACGACTCGAGGAACGAAATTTTCGGAAGAGAAAGGCGAAATTGATCGAATCCGACAGCATCGATCTGTTCCACTTAATTCTTTGTGACTCGTTCGGAAACGTTTCCGTGGGTAGCGGATGAATCTCGATCGTTATGGATTGTTCTCGACTCGTCGAAAGAGTGGTCGCTTTTTTAAAAAGCTGCTCGATAGGTCTATCGATGGCCGCGCGTGCAACAGGTGTATTCTCTGCTTCTTGTGCGTCATAGCGTGACAGGCAGCGGTAAAAAAATATTTCTGATAATCGCCGGCAATTGGCTTAATCAATTTTAGGGAAGCCTCGTAAAACGCCCCGCTGCAAGCTGAATTAAAAGCGCGGCTAATAGCCGCAATTAAAGTAATCGTTTAAATTAATCTACCGGTATATCGCGCTCTTAACAATTTTACGTTTCTTCGACATTATAAATCATACTGCATATTTACTTATATCATATTAGCGAAACTTTCGGTTGCGATACTTTAATTCTTCCATCATTTTGCAATCGGACAATTGTTTGATTCGCATAGCCCTAAGTAATTTAACAGGTACAATTTTTTCTCGATTTCCGAGGCGAGGATGATTAATGATCGATACCGAGATGGAAACTTAGTATTAACATTTATGCGGGCGAAAGCAGGGCATTGATGGGGGATATATTCGAATCAATATCGAACACAAACAGTGTCAAATCAATATGTATTAGTTTCGACGCGTTGCAGCGAGTAATGGTGATAGAACACGTGGTCATAGAACTTTACCGGTTGTCGAGATACGAAAGAGGAAAAAATGTTGGATTGTTTGATGGAAAACACACAAACAGGGAGATATTTCAATTGAACGCGTCCGGAAAACGCCGTTGAACGATTTAATCTGGCAAACGTATTGAAGTTCGCCGATCACGGATCATTTTCATCCAGATTCGATAGGAAAATACGCGAATGTATTTATGAGCGTGTGTACCGTGGCAAAGGTTCACCTGTTATAACGCGTGTTTGCTCGACAAACCGCTCCAAATCGATGTGCGCGTATTGTGAGCGCGAAAAAATTCTCGCATCTATTTTTTCATTTTGCCAGGTATCGATGCGGATCGATTCTGGGGGACTTCCTCGGCGGCGCTAAATTCATCGAAATCGATTTACTTTTAAAAAAGTGGTAACACTCTCAATTTTAGAAAGGGCGATACTATTTTTGCGTTTCGTTGTCGAAAAACAGACCGTCTTTTACAAATTCGCGTTTAGAAAACGCGTAAAATTCTCGTGACGACCATTTCTACTCTTTCCATTCGTCAAATATTACCACACCACCAAACTCATTCATCGTGAACAAAGAATTACTTTCGTACAATGTGAAAAGAGTCACAATACGCACGTTGCGATATCAATAGCAAACTTGTACCACGAGTTCCGCGTTGATTAACCGGGCGAGGCAACGTTATGAAGAATAACAACTTCGGTTTAGTTTCGAAATCCTCTCTGGGGTAGAACCACGAAGAAGAAGAAGAAGTAAGCGGAATGCGCAACCGTCTACTAGATTAATAAGAAAATACGAAGAGCTAGCAGCAGTTTAGAAGCGTGAATATCCCGTTGGAAGAAGATTCAGGGAGCCGGGAAAAGGTCGTCCGGTCGGAGGTGCTGGCAAGAAGATACAGCTGAAACGTGGCCCGCTTAAGTAACGCGCTTCGCTCGTCTCACCTGTGGCCTTTATCGAGCTTAACTCTGGCCTTATCCTCGAAAGACGATTGCGCGAAAGAAAGAGGAGAAGCCAAGCCGGAAAACAGAGGATCCAGGGAAACAGACTGGTAACGAGGATGCATCTGCCTGCATCGTCGGCGAGCTACCTATTTACTGCTCGTCAGTCTCGGAACACCGAGGCCCTGGAAATTGAGATTAAACTCCTGCTCTGCTCGGGAATGCACACAGACAGAGTGGCCACGCTGTGCTTCTTGTTAAATTTGCTATCTACTCGATCCCTGGAAATTTCACCTAAATTTTGTGGCTAGGATTGCTGTAATTTAATCCTTCGGCTTACAGTTTTTATCCGCTGTGGATTTAATGCTTCTGATCATTTTATTTTTACTTGGGACGTACAGTATCCAAGAGCGATCTAGGACTTAGGAGTCTAGAACTTAGGAATTTATAATTTAGGACGTAAAACGCGTTTAGAACCTGAAATTTGAAACTTGGACCTAAGAAGCTAGAGTGCCCAGTAAAATCTTAATATTTAAGAGCCTAGAATTTCACAAAAGGATCACGGACGAAACTTTCGTGCCATTTATTATTTTATAAGGAAGGTGATAAATGTGTGCGATTTGTTGCGTTCAGTTAAATAATTCATGTGGACGTTCGCGCGATAAATGCATTTGTTTCGTCATTGTTGGGTTCCACCACTTACATGTTTCAACGTTTTCAAGGGTTTTCGATTTTCACGCGAATAGAAGCCGCAAAATTTCCACTCCGGTCGACGGGATCTCGGTAACAATTATAGCCGTGACGTTCATGGCGAGTATTTGCTCAGTGACATACGACCATTTGCGAAATTCTCAAATAAAAACCGCTACAACCTGAATGGAGCCACGGGTCCGCGAAATCTGTTTGCGAACAAAGAGAACCGCATCAACGATCACGATTTTTTTTTCGTTTCTACGCCACAGAAATGCCACTGTTTGTTCGGTGAACGTGAAAGAGCCGATCTCGCTGTACGCGATTTATACGCGAGAAACTGAATATTTTTAATGCTCGCAATAATGGCTCTGTGGTTTTCCACTTGCGTTGTTCGCTATCGATAATCCGCGAAGGGATTAAAGACGCTCGCTGAAACCGTTATTGCAGCCCCGAGAGCTGAAAGTATCTCAGCTTTGGAAATGAACCTTTTAGAAAGGTGAGAGAGCAATTCGCGGAAATTTTCATCAGCATCTCGAAAATTCCCATTTCCAGGTTCGTATCGGTGCCGTCGACAAAAAGCATTAGCGGTTCTGCATACTGGCGCATCTAATCCATGAACGCAGTGTAATCACACGAGCGGTTGATGCTGCTAATGCCCGCCACACCGGGCATCCTCGATTCCTTGAAATTTCGTGGACACTTAGTAGTATGAAGCTTCTAACAAGAAGCGTTTCATCGCGTGTACGTGTCCGCCGACACGGAAATGTAGTCTAATCTCAATTTTCCTCGCGCTCTTATCATTAACATCGGTTGACCCTCGACAAACTTCTGCTCGATCTTCTTGCTTCGCAGCGTAAGGAAATTCCTGAGAGACGGCAAACATTTGGCTCTGGAAACTTATTTCTTGCTGGCAGATTTTAACAGGATTTCTAAAACTTCGAATTAGTAGATTCCCTTAATTTACATATTTTTTGGACTTCAAACTTTCGAGTGCTGAAATTTGCGAGTACCATCCATTTATAAATCTCTCCACTCTGAAGTCCCAAATCTTGAATCTCTAAATCTCCAAATTCAAACTCTTCAAAATACAACCCGTACGAGAAACATGGTTACACGAATGATCGCAACTTGCAAACTGCCCTCAACAAAGAATAAACGAATCTCCAGCAGCTCGTACGAGGGTGGTTGTACGCGGTCTGAAGCGTTCCGTGAGCTTCGTAACGCGTAAGTCTCGTTTTGTTCGTAGTTTTCCTCGTGATTGCATTTCCCCAGCTAGCTAGGACCGTTCGCCTATCTGCGCCAGACATCGTTGCCGCCTTTAAAGAACATCTCGCGAGCTTCTCCACGTTGTACCTACTACTCGAGCCACGTCGTTTCTCCAGAACGTTCTCGCAGCTAGCTCGATAACCGGATAATGCCTCCGACAAACACCGTAGCCACGTGTTTGCCTCGATTTTCATGCGAATATCCTGGATACCTGGAACTCTTCTCTTCGCGATATCCTGCGAGCAAACATACGACCAACTATGCACATGCTGGCGATTTCTTTTCGATTCCTGTCGTTCCTGATAACGTCGAACAACTGCCAAATAACGCGATCCTCGTGTCTGCCGCATTTTCTGGTATTCGTAACGTGTCTGGAATTTTCAGCCTTGTAACGCGATCGTTGCTTCTTGAATCGTTCGGAAGAAATTCGAGAGCCGTAAGTCTAACGAGGCGTTTCGTAATTGCAGCTGTTTTAGATATTTTCTGCTACACGAAACTTTTGTGTAGTAGTTTTCGAATGTTGGGATATTTTTAAGATGTGCAAGAAATCTCAGATAAGAATGGACAGGAACTACATATATGAATAGGAAGGCGCTTTGAGTACTAGCAAGAAAGTTTAGGTCTCGATCCTATGCGCCGTCTAGTGGCGATGAGCGTGGGAGTGAAACCGCCACAATTATATCGGAAAAGAAAATTGAATTTAAAATAAAACAACCGATTAAAACGGGAGTTACAACGCATGGAAATAGAACGCGTGGCGATACTATACGTGACAAAACAATGCGTGGAAATAGGGTGCGTGGCGATACCACATGTGACAGTACAACGCGTGGAAATAACCCGCGTTGGGATATCATACGTGACAGTACAACGCATGGAAGTAGGACACGTGGCGATACCACGCGTGACAGTACAACGCGTGGAAATAACCCGCGTTGGGATACCATACGTGACAGTACAACGCGTGGAAGTAGGACGCATGGCGATACCACGCGTGACATAACAACGCGTGGAAATAGAGCGCGTGGCGATACCACATGTGACAGTACAACGCGTGGAAATAACCCGCGTTGGGATATCATACGTGACAGTACAACGCATGGAAGTAGGACACGTGGCGATACCACGCGTGACAGTACAACGCGTGGAAATAACCCGCGTTGGGATACCATACGTGACAGTACAACGCGTGGAAGTAGGACGCATGGCGATACCACGCGTGACATAACAACGCGTGGAAATAGAGCGCGTGGCGATACCACGCATGACAGTACAACGCGTGGAAATAGAGCGCGTGGCGATACCACGCGTGACAGTACAACGCGTGGAAATAGAGCGCGTGGCGATACCACGCGTGACAGTACAACGCGTGGCGATACCACGCATGACAGTACAACGCGTGGAAATAGAGCGCGTAGCGATACCACGCGTGACAGTACAACGCGTGGAAATAGAGCGCGTGGCGATACCACGCGTGACAGTACAACGCGTGGAAGTAGGACGCGTGGCGATACCACGCGTGATATAACAACGCGTGGAAATAGAGCGCGTGGCGATACCACGCGTGACATAACAACGCGTGGAAATAGAGCGCGTGGCGATACCACGCGTGACAGTACAACACATGGAAGTAGGACGCGTGGCGATACCACGCGTGACATAACAACGCGTGGAAATAGAGCGCGTGACGATACTATACGTGACAGTACAACGCATGGAAATAGGGCGCGTGACGATACCACACGTTATCTTATCCTGTAATATCCGTTTTCTAAAAATGAAGTAGGGAAGGCAGTTAGATTCCAGCAAATTACCAAACTACCCTCGGCACATCTTTTGTCAAGCGATCACCCAGTAACACCCTAAAAGCGCAACCCACCATCAGATGGCTATGGCTCGTTTCCACTACCCTTGGGATAATGCTCGAGAGGGGTGTAGTTAATATTAACGGCACGCTATAGAGACGGCGCGTGTTGTTCCTACGTAATTTCCTACTAAACGTACTAAGGGATGCCCATGCATATTTCAAAACGGTAGCTACGATGCTCCTCTATGTGTCTGTCTATCCGTGTGACAGTGTCTCTGACGCTACGATAGTTTAAAGACACGGTGTTGCTTAAAAACAGATACCACGAAGCGGTCGGTTATTGCTCTCCTTTATTATGACAAAGATGAAGGAAGTTGCGGTGCTGGCGAGATGAAGCCGAGATAAACCGTGGTGTAATAAGCGCTCGGTGAACTCAATTAATCGTTATCGTATCCGGTAATTTATTCCCATGAAATTTTTGTCGATAAATATTTCTGCTATATTTACCGCGATGCTCCATTTTTGTAATTATTAAATTCTGCCCGAATCACCTCCCTTTGAAATGAACGCGAAATTAAATATTAGCCCTGCACAAAGTAGTCATAGCGTAACTCTCGAATATCAACGTCGAACTTCAAGATTTACATTGTACCAAAAAGCGCAAAAGTACTCATTCCGCGTGCAAGTGTATGCCATAAACAGGAGGCAGAAGTTTCCCGTAGAACGCTCGGTATTCCGAGAGGTATAAAAATATACAAATTTCTTCAAACATATTCAAGTTTAATGTTTGCAAACTTCAATATTTGTGACCGCTGTCAGCCATAAAGAAGACAACGGAATTACCCAGGAACAGCGTACTTGCTAGGACTTATTTTACTATTTTATTTAGATTAGATGGTCCTCGACGGCTAGGTAACAACTGTCGACCGAGGGAAACGCATTAAAGCGAGATGAGCCAGGACGTTGGGGGATAGAGGAGCATGCACGAGGGCAAAGGGCATCGATGCACCTTTAATGCGTTCCATTGCATCGACGAATCGAACGATCTCTGCTGGCGTACTAGTCTGCATGTTTCATGGGAACGTATCTTCTCTGCAGATACGTAGAAGAATCAAGAAGGCACAATATCAATTATTCCTAAATTCCGCGATTATTTAAAAAGCGAGGACCCGGCAAATTCAATTTTTATTTATCAGAAAAGAGGACTCTTAATGTCGAGACGATGATAACTGAAAGATTAAACAACTTTAATAATCTGTATTTTGAGTCCGTCTGACCGTAAACGTCAGTTTTCACAGCGACGTTTAATCATCTTTTGATCACCTCGTCGGTTCCTTCAAAGATGGATGTCGAATTTATATCACCGCTTTTAGGAACATTTCCTTTCCAAAGAGGACTTTGCACGTCCTGTTACTCGCGACAGTTTCGCTCGCAGCAGCCAAAGTACGTGCTTACTGACTTTCAACCAAGCTTTCGCAAATGCCATCGATTCCTCGTGCACCGATGCCACGAACCCGAAGTAAAATTTTCCCGATACTTTTTCACGAACTACGTAGTCTAAACTTGGAACAATTGGTCACGTTCGATAGCACCTTGCAAACAGTTTTCTAACTTGCAGTAGAATGGGAATTTTGAGGTCAGACAACCGTTTAATCGAATCCCCGTACGTTCTCGTTTCTTGTTACATGGATCTAACCAATTCTACGTCACAGCTGTTCATAAAGTTAATTGCAAATTATCGTAATGTCACTGGAGTTATTTTTTAGATAATTTCTGTCGCAGTGAGCGACAGTTTATCGATCTAGACGGAACATCTTCTATTCAGCCATGTTCGCGGTCGATGGCGTCGCCAAGATGAAATGGCGGCGCTGAAAAGTTGGTTAATTGACAGATTTCCGACAGGTTCGTTGATTCTTTGCCGAAGCAACGGCGAAATATCAAGCTGCTAACGGCGTTTAATGAATGAAAATGAATGGGAAACAACCGGTACGATGTTTCACCGGTGACACGGATCGCCGCGTGATAACACCCTCGAGAATACTTTATGGATGATGCTGCTAGCATCAGTCCATTTGTAACGTGACAACGAAACGGCAAATACGTCGATCCTTTTCCAATATGTCGAACTCGAAATTATGCTTTTCGAGTAAGATTCTTTACCCGCGAATAGACTTTGGAATGCTGTTCGTAGAATTAATAAATTTCACTTAACGACCCGTCGTAATCCGATTTCTGGTTCATCGATACTTCGACAAACTTTCAATTAAATCGTCGTGAATCGAACGTATCAGCTCGTTACGAGCATCAAGATAAATACGGTGCCCTACACTGCTCATTAACGTCCGAACGTCTTATTAAGGGTTTTATTCGATCGGTCCACGGTTCCGGTTCGAATTTAATGGCACCTTCACGAAATAGCTTCACGGATCGTTTCAGTAAAGCTCGTTATCTCGTTAACGATCCGAATAGCCATTCATCTATTCCGCGCTTCATCAAAATGACCAGATCGCACGCTACTGCCGGTCGCTATAAAGTAAATTGTCTGGTTATTACACCTTTTGAACCGCGCGTTACAAACGATTGGTGATCAAACACTCCGAATCGAGCAACGCGGGGATCAAATGTAATTTTCATTAATAAACGTTTGTAAATATCTTTGCGCTTGAAAATTGATTTAAATTGTCACACTTTTGTGCGTCTAATAACGAGATAAATATTTGTTCGCAATCACGAGGAAATGTAAGGAAATAGCGGTGGAAATTATATCGCGATGTTCAACATTCTGCATGTGTATTTACAATGTCGTTTCTGTCTCGTTTTGTCAGCGGCAAAAAACGAGGGGAAAATCTTGAGCCGCTGGTTCCGAATTAGCGCGCGCTCGCGCAATTACACTCGCTACCATTTTCAGGGTCATAAAGAAGCCGAGGTGAGATCTTGTTTGCGTAAATGAGAAAAGAGGCGAAGGAGAAGTGTAACACCGTGGATTTCGCATAGCTTGCGGCTCTCTTTTCTCTTCCCTTTTCCGTACCTAAATTCTTCTCTACGCAAGCGTTTCTGTAAACACGCGGCGCATTATGCACGGCTGGAAACCGCAAGAAAAGGGGGGATTCTTTTAAATTTCAGACTCGACGATGAATTTGTGTCGAGGCATTTTGCAACGAGACTGTTCCTTTCGCGCGAAAGAAAGGACCTTGGGACAATTAGAAATGCCGTGAAACGGAAGAGAGGAGATTATGAGAAGTTTAAACGTCGAGGTTTTATGCGTTGACCGTGAAATTTGACATTTCACGGTTTGTTTTTCAATTTTTTCGCGAGTACCAACGTATGAAAGTGAACAATTGTTTTATTTAAACGGGGAGAACGAACACTTAACCCCTTACCGCGTAACGTGTTATATGTGTCACAACTGAAGTTTCATTTATTTCTTGCTACGATGTACATTAAATGTTTCAGTTATTTAGGATTGTAATAATGCTACGAATTTGTATTCTTCTCGTAAATGGTACCGCTTTCGGTTGTATAAAAAATCATGCAGTGAAAGGATAAATCTGTACATTGTCTTAAAAATTAGTAAATTTCTTATACCGTTGGAATTTATATTTACAAAAACGTATCCATGACGTAAATACAGCACGTTTGAAAAAAGAGTGCATTTACATAAATTCCGATGTGCACCTTTACATTTCTGAAACAATCTACACGTGCTGAAAGAAAAAATTCTATGTACTAAATCTACTGATCGAAGCCTTACAAGTGAGCAACAAAAATCTAATAAGCCAAAAACGTACGAAGCATAATTCCCTGACAAATGCTACGAAAATCTCGTTAGTATCCTCGTTTATCGAGAATATTCAAGCCGTCGAACGATAAACATTATTCACGCCCTCGTGAAGCGTCCAATAACGATTTCAAGGAAAGTTCGAGCTTTTCTACAGCGGATAAAGTTACGAGATACGTATTCTCTTTTACCTGGCCAGAGTCGAGCTCATCGCTCGTAACTGTGCTGAAAACTTTCCTTCCTTAAACTCGATCGTGAACAGGTAAAATGAGATAACAAAAAAAACACGCGTGTTTCAACTTTAGGAACGCTCAGAAGCTCGACGAAACCAGCATGGAACGCTTCAGGGACGTTTCGTGTGACTCACCCTTCCTAGTTAGTTTCTAGGTTACCTATCATTCCCCAATCTGTTTTATAGCGAATTTACAACGCTTTACCGAGTGGTGCGAGCGCAGTGCATGGTGCAGAATAGTGCATGATAACAGCGGTGGTTTTTTAAGGAAAAACAGGGTTGTGCTTACTGACACTTTCACATTTCCGTGAGCTTTTGCACGTTGATAGATTACGATCGTTGCGATTGAGTGATTAGATTAGATTTAGTGATTAGATAGACAAGCTGATGGTGCAAGGTGCATTAATGATAGAAGTATAGAAAACTTGGAAGTCTAGGAAACGTATCGTGTAGAAACTTTATAATTTTCTTAACGAGTCCTGTGATTTGAATCAGCCTTCTTGTACCTCATATATTTTCTTAATTCCTTCTGCTCAGATACATTTTCAATTCGGTTACGTGAGATTTGCTAATCACACTGCTTTCTTCGAGGGAACAGAAGAGAGGGACCTTCGAGGGATGTACCTCGAATATACTTGAATTGAATTTTAGATTTCCCATGAAAGCCTATCGTTCAAAGACTTGACTACCTAACTCCTTAGCATAAATTGCGTAGATCCGGGTGAGAAACGATCTATCAACGTGCAAAAGTCGGACGGTCATCGGGAGCGGTCCTGTATCGAACAAAATCACAGTGAAAAACACAGAGACACGATCAACGAAAGAAAGAGCGGGAGAGGGAGGGCCAGATGAGATATGCAAGCCTCACCTGTGCTCTGGCCACCACGTAGCTTCTGTTCTGGCCTCTCGACCCTCTCCTCGCTCGGGGGAGGTGGCCTCTCTGTCCTTTTCGCATAGTACGGGTTGTACGACGAGGGCCACACGGTGGTCGGCCTTTTTGCTGGTGACGGCGTGCTCGGTCGTCCTGAAAATAGATTAGGACCGTTCTCATCTAACCCCAGGCACTCTCTCTCCGTTTCCCTCTTCTTCTTCTCATTCTTTTCCTCTTTAGAAACATTGCGTTTTCGTTTATATCGTACACAGGCTGTGCCCTAACATGGCCACGTAATTTCAGCGGTGGATTCGGTACACGTAAATAATTTACCCTATCCGATATTGTTTCTGTAATCCGCTTTTGTGTTGTATCGAGTAAACATTTTTGAAACGCGTATACCGTGTCCACGACTGATTTTATGTGCACACTCGTGACTTTCGTTTTAAGTCCACTGGTCGATGGCTGGCCCTCGTGCACTATTCCGCACCATACCGGGCCTCGTATGACACTTCCGTTTGAATTCCGTGGCTATCGCTGTTGCCAGAATGCCGCGATTTCTCTGTTTCTTAATTGAATTTCGCGCAGCTGCGCGCTCGTTACGTAACCATGGAAGCTTAATTCGATGCTGCAGTAAACTAAGGAAGCGTTCGAGTTTCTATCCGTTTAGAAGAGTAAGCACGTTCGTCTGGTGTACTAATGTCCCGAAACGGTTGTACCTATTATTTTAATTAAACGTTCGTCCCCGAGACTATGGTAACAGCGGAATTTTATGACACGCGAAATATAAGCAAAAGGTCATGAAATCGTGAAGGAAGCTCGACCGCGTCATTTATTACCGCGAAACGTTGCGCGTGAAATATGATCGGCGCGAATGTATTAAACGAGAAATATCCAGCGGTGGACCATCGAGAGAGGCGCGATGATTCGCGAAAGGAAACGGTGGTCAAGCACCCGCGATCGTTTTGTCGCGTATAACGCGTTCAGACAGAACTGTTTCGAACTGTGGACGCATTGAAAACAGCCACGCTCGGCCACGCTAGCGGTTTGATGAATTCCGGCAGTTTCTTTGAAAAGCAGCCAAGTTCAACTTGTTGCGTTGAATGCTGGCGGACGTTCCATTGAACCGTGGCTTCGCAAACGACAGAGAAAAACAGGAAGAGAAGGAACGAAAGAGTAGCACAAAGAGCATCGACGAGAAAAACAAGGTTGTTGAATGTAAAGAACCGTTTCGATCGTTCCGATTTGTAAGAGACCACCGATCTCGAAACCGTTTCACGCTTCGTGGAACGTTCTCTCACTTTCTTATTCTTTATAACTGCAAGGACTCGCAGAATCACCGAGCAGTCTCTGTTGAAAGTTAGAACTTTGTTGAAAAACGAGTTAACTAGTTTCTTAATACCAGCGATATTTGCAAGGAATAAAAGTCAAACACTCTATTAACATACGCTCATCGTTTCCATAGATTTGTAGAGAGCAAGGTAAATACTTTGGAGATTCCAGAAGTACCGTTTCCGTGGAGTGCTTTCCAGGGTACCGTGGCCGCTCGTTTCGAGTGGTGGAACAGAAAGGTGGAAAAATATCGGCCAAACGCGAATAAATGGACCACGGGATCGAAAGTATTATTATGTCAGTGGTCGGGTTGCGAATGAATGTGAAGTTCCACGAGTTGAACGTGGGCCAGGGATCCTCGAATCGAGGATTTGAAGTTCGACCACGCGAAATACGCCCCTCGAGGAGCGCTTGAAAACTTGAATTTCTTTAAGGACGCTAGAGCACACCGCGGGCCTCGAACTTCGTCCGGAATTCAGCCGTTTCGATACTCCACGGCTCTTTTTTATCCGGACGAATCGAGGTCCACTTAATTCCGACGAACTCGTCCCGGAGTTCCTTCAACTTCGCTAACCACCCCGGAAAACCGTTCCCTCTCCATTCCAGAACATTACAGGTCTGTTACTCCATTTAGCTTTTATCTATCGAATTTTCGATGTGCTATTATACTCGACGGTAAAATCATTTCTTTAATGGGCTGCCTGACTATCGAGGAAATGTAATTCTGAATAGCGTTGATTTCAAGGGTAACGCGATCTTAAGAATTCCTGTTTATTCAAGACTGGACGTTAATTTAACCCTTAAATGCATATAGTTGTATAAATGCAACATACCAGTTTTAATCTTATAAATTATATACAAAATGTAGGAACCCTGCAATGAGTAGTGTTGCAGATATGCCACGTACCAATCAAATACACAATAGCGTCATCTGTTCGTTTTAATTTGAATCAACCGCTTTCAAGGTATTTTGTTAGTTGATAACTTTTGGTAAAATTAGAAAATCTTGCATTTAAGGGTTAAGAAAAATTTTCATTGACATCGTTTCAGATAGAAAATCTGTTACCAGAATTTGGAAAAGATCACAGTTCTCAGACTTCGGTCGAACGTCTATAATAGTTATTATCAGCAGCTTAACCCGAGGCGGTCTTAGCACAGAGGCAGATTGAAACTTTGCTTAGAATGGTAATTTTCGAGCATCAACCGTGGGTGCAATTCGAATTCATGTTCGACACGGGACCCGTATACCATTATATGTATCGTTACGCTTTATACACAGTCCCGCCTTGGCAAGACGGTTCACCACTTATTTCTACCCCCATAATCGCGTAGAATATTCGAGCTTGTCCCGCGTGTGCTGTATAATTGCATGAACTTGTCAAGCATCCCCTTGTAACCAAGAATCTAATCTTTAATCGTTCGAAACTCGAGAACGATGTTTCAAATTCTGCGTATAACGTTATCGCGACACACAAGGTACCTTCGTCTTCTTGAAGATGTTACATATTTAATTCATTTATCGATCACGCTAAGAACGAAGAGAATCTTAAAATATTCGGTCTTAAATATTTATAGAAGATAATCTGTTGAGCTAATCGGTTTAAGAAACTTGTGAATGAAAATTGGAAATTCGATTCCCTTCGTTCCCATGCTGTATGATATTCTATTTTCCTCGTACGATGTCCCTGGAAGCTCGTTCCCCACCGGAACTTCTTTCTCTTTCTTTCATTTCTGCCTAGTAAACAAGCGACCATTTAAACAGCGTAGCGAACTACGGGGACAATGACAGCAGCGGGGGTGCTAAAAAGTTTTCGAATAAAAGTTTAAATACGCCCAGGCAAAAGTTTCTTTCGCGGCGTTTGCACCAGCCCTCTATCAGCCTTTTCTACTCGTAACAATATGGCTGGCACTGAGCAACCATCTTCGCCGGGCTAAGAACACGAACCATATCCACGCGCTTGTGTACAAAAGCCTCCCCCTCTTCCCCATCTGTATGGGGTGTTTCCTTTTCACGGGAGTCGAGCAATCGCGAACAACCTCGTATTTCATCCGGTTCCAACGCCGCCACTTTTGTGACCCGCTTGTTTCGTCCTCGTGAACTTTTCGACTATTCTCTTGAAAATTTAAAGCTGCTTTCTTATGAACGTTTCTACCGCGAAAAGAGCAATCTATTTTCTAAAGGAGCGCTATGCATCCTTAATGCTTTCTTACATTTAATGCAAATCTTTCATTACTTTCGCTAAATTAAATCGCAGCGTAATCAACACTTTTACATAAATTTTTTAAAACTTTCACCTTATTTTCTACAAATTTAATTATGCGCCCTCGTATCTTCTGGGTTATGCAGCGAAGAAAGGGACGATTTCTTATTCAAAATAAATTCAGATCGTAGAACGAAAGGTTTTTATCGGAAATGTAATTTTCGAGAAAATGAAACGATAACGTTAGCTGATATTTGAATATTATGTCGGATTTCAACGTTACATTTCAGTGACATAAATAGGTACAGTGATTGATATATTAATCCATTAACTGACGGTTCGAATGTTGTTGTAACGTGATTGATTAAATTAAGAGAAAACATTTTCGATTTACAGGAAAAAGTAGTGTGCCATTCTGTAAAATGTGTGACTTCCCTGAAAATTGGAGCACGAATAAAGCGTCTAAAAATTATAACTATACATAAATGTCTTCGTAAAAGCATAAAACTACCCCCTGCCGTAAACGCTCGAAGAGTCTTTTAAAATATTGGAATCGCCGTATTTTATCGGTCATCCGATTGTACATTCTCTTATATCCACCTCTGACCTTTTACAGGGATGTTTAAACGGCAAAGCTCGAGTTAAATGGGAAACAGATGGGCCAACGTTTCTATTCTTGCGAACAGCGGGCAGGAACCTTTTATACCGTTTGTGTACTTATTAAACGGTCTCGCGGCTGAATTAAGACATCGTCGGTTGAACCGCGAAATTAATTTCGTTTCGTGGGTCGAAAGATTACGTTGAAATCTTGCGGGACCCAGGGCCGTGAGCGAAGTCGCAAACGGCCAGATATCCTTCGAAAGTAATTTAATTCGAAGCGTTCGAAGTGAAAGGTAATTCGAAGAGTTGGAGATTCTATGCGCGTGCTGGCTTTATCGTATCAATTGAGACCTGTCCCGGTGGTTAATGTCGAAAGTTATTTCCGTCTGTTCGTTCGATGATGCTCAATTGACTTGAAACCTGTCTGCGGAGAGATTCTCGCAAAAAAGGACGATGTCAGGAAGCGCCATTTGCAATATTGAATTAGTTACCGCGAACGATCCCGATACCTTTCATTTAAACAAACATTTTCTGATAGACTGGCTCGATATATTTTTTTGATCTTACGAATAATTCAGAGAAATAGATTGGTGGAATATTTATAATAAATAAAAAGTTTCATACTCCGTCTATTTTGTAAATTAGAGATAGGTAAAAAGGGGAGTGCCAGGATTAACGAATGTCAAGAGATATTCCGAAGATTCGCACAGTATAATTCCTCTATAAAATATGTTAGGTAATATTTTGCCTCCCAGTGCAAGAGATCGATCGGTTGAACAGCGAGTAAAATCGATAGTTCCATAAGCGATGTTTCTAAAACGGGGAAGGGCAATGGTCGTAGGATAGAAGGATACGTCGTAGCCTGGGGGCTAATGCCAGAAATAATTCCAGACTCCTTGCTCGGCGATAATTAATTACGGCCGCCTAGGATCGATGGGTGTCCCGAGAGGCAACTAGTGTGTCGAGGCATTATTAAATATCGTATATTCTCGTGGGGCTAATCCCGACCGTTCGTCGAGAGAACGAGCCACGCGTCGGAGAGAGAAAGATGCTCGAACACCATGGAACGAGAGAATTTCAAGCGATCGTAAAGTTCGCTTTTTGAAAGGAAGATTTACAGAGGTGTTTAACGAGTTATAAGCTGGTATAAATAATGGGGTTAGCGAGTTGGCGATTTCCGTGCCGGTTCGACTTTATGGGAAGAGGGAAATTTGTAATAAGAATTTATCAGTTTACACCATTGAACCTGGATTTACCTTCCGCCATTTTGCGCTTTGTAATATAAACGCTGTTTAATTTCGAACTCCGATCAAGTTATAATCCGACGGGATCGTTAGTTGTATGTATAATCGGAGAGCATTAGCCATTGAAGCGTACAAAAGGTGTAATTATCGGTTTTAGAAATCGTTCTAACAAAATAGGATTTTCTTGATTAATTTCATCAAAATTAATCTGGTAAAAATTTTTTTATGAAAAGGAATTAATAACGTTTCATTAGTGAATATACGCGAACAATTAAATCGAAATAAAATATATTATAATCGAGTATGGAGACAGGAAAGTATTATACAATAGAATGAAATAATTAAATTGAAAATTTTTTTCCTTTCTATGGATTCGTATTCATGGTTGAAAAAATGTTATTGCAATTTTTCCTTTCATACCCTTCAATCCCACGAGCACACACATTAGCAGGCTAATGAAATCTACGAATACGCTATTCTAAAGTTCTGTTAAACGAAAATTTTATCCTTATTACACACCTTTTGAATTTACTAAGGAATTTCGTGGATGTCAGTGTGTTCAGCTACTGAAAAGTCTATACTAAATACACTCTAAACTAGACACAGGAAATACTGAACACCTTATCGATTCGTGACACGAAACATCAAGTGCAAAACAATTATTACCAATTATAATTTTGACTGTTGATATTCTTGAAGGAAACTTAATCGATAAGGTGTTAACATTTAACTCAAACGTCAAGCTAACAATTATATATTACAACTCTACACATATAGTGGGGATTCGTTGAAAGCGTTCCAAAGATTCTCTAACAAACGAATTCGCGATTCCTTTGAGTCAACACCGCGGTTTCGTTAGATATCCGACAACAATGCTAGCTTGTGAATTCTCGCTTCTGCTCACGAGGCGTTAATTGAATTTTAAATGCGTTTAGTTGGGTCACCGGTTGAGCAGTCGATGTTCTGATAAGGTTAAAATGTTCCCTGTGAGTCAAGGTCTTCGCGATTAAAATAGAGAGGCGTATAGAGATCAGATAAAGAAATTTGAACGTATTGTGCATGTATTACGTAAGAGAAAAGGTGTATCGCGAGAAGTGCTTGTGTCACGAGTTAATCGATCGATGTATCAAACTCGGAGGCTTCAGTTTGAATCTTATCTATCCAGATAAGACGGAAGCAGGTCCCATTGGAAACTGTTCGGTGCCGCTTAACGTCCTGTTCGTGAGTTATTGCACGCCACGGTCGGGTCATTAATAATTCGCTAATATTAAGATTGATTTTCGAGCCGCCAAGGCGACGAACATGAGCCACCGGCCTGATTTCGCGAAAGTTTCTCACGTACTGCGCAGTCAATCATTTGCGCCGTATATTAGGATAAAATCGGCTAATTCGAAACACGCTGGAAACTTCAACTTCAGAAATTCTACAGTTACGTTTCGGTTTCAACGCTTTGATGAACGCGAAAGAGGACCATTACCCGACTGCGTATTAGTCTGCTTCGTTTATCGGAAGTTAATTCCACGTTTTTATTATAAAATGATCAGTTATGACGTTACAACCAACAATGATCGATTCGAGAATCCGACACAATCTGATGATATAAAAGCGACATAAAGCCTCGATGCATCAATTTGAAGTTTAAAGTTCGACGAAAACGACTATACGTTTCATCAATGTTCCCAAAACAAAATAACCGACTCTTTTCAACAAACAATAGCTCGATCAATTTACAGCTTGATATTGTCCACTAACGAAATCCCATTTTTACTGTCAATGGATTTTTCCACTCGTGCCAACAATAATTTATTTTTTAAAACGTGCTTTGGAAGACCGCAAACTGATCGAATTTCGAGACCAGCCATTTTGTATCAACAGTAGATGAAAACTTTATGCAGGACCTTTCCGAAAATCAACCCCTAGGATCTAAATAACTTTTCCCGCAACATCGTCGCATAATCGGGAACACAGGGAACCTTCGATCGAACCTCGAATCAATTAATCTCGATTTAAAATTGCATCCCGCCGAACAATCGAATCCCTGAACGTTCAAGAATTCCAGCGTATTCTGTAAAAAGTGATCGAGGCAACGAACGCGTCCCAAGTGAAAATCCAGGTACGCCTACGGCAACCGTCGGGACGTTAACAATCATCCGGTTTCCCGTGGCTGGGTTAAGGTTGCGAAGTAAAATTGCCAAGCTTAATGGTGGTAATACAGTCGTAGCCGTGCCTTGTACGGCGTTAATAATGCAGTGTATTGAGATTGGTTTCGCTGCGAGAACGGCCGGGCCAGTACCACAGGGACCTGACCTAGGCATCCGCCCAAGTTATTCGCTTTAATAATACACCCGACGGTGTGCACACACCACTGGCCCACCTAATGCAAAGATTACGTCCGAGGGCTTGAAACTGCTCTGCACACCAGCGAAACATCGCGTAATGACTCGTTCAGGGACAGCCACCTTTCGTGATGAAGTTTCTTTCGTATGCTTCAATCATCACATGTGCGTTATTTCCCTCACTCAATCCAATGGTATTTCATATGTTTACAGTTTACTTCAAGGGACTATTTAAATGATTAAGTAGCAATGAGATTATGTGAAGCTATCTAATTTGTAGAGAAAACAGGTCAGGATCGACAATGCGGTTCTATATAAAAATAAAATCCCATTCTAAAAATATCGCTACCAGTTTTGTACATCGTTTTATAACAAGAGGTGTTCGAAATGGGTGAAGTATTAATTGAAAGCTTATTTTCGAGTCAGATGTGTACCCATATTGTATCCATAGGGGATCAAACTGGAGATCCCATCTTCTCGGTTACGTAACAAGTATCATTCTCCGTGAGAGTTAAGGTTCTCCATTGTGCGCGAAAAGAGTCCCGGAAAGATCGAGCTCGCGAATCGAATAGAGATTTACGCAAAACGGATGTCGTTAGCGGGCGAAGATACTCGTACGAGAGGGGGGTAAAACGTGCCTTTTCGATGCAGCGATACAACGCTTCTTACCGTGTTCCGACCAAGCGTGAAGCAATCGATACGAACGCGAAACGAGAGTCTAAATTGTTTGGACTACTAAAGCGTGCTCCTGATTCCACGCGGAATTCATTCATCGTGATTTATCGAGTGCCATCGCGAAACTTTCCTTTGAAATCGCTCGCAAGGAGTACGAGGGTCTAATTCGATAACATTTCGTCAAATTGCGTTATTGCAAATGTTCAAAGGTTTCATTTCGTTAATTGTTCGATTATATCAAATTTAAAGGTTCTCGAGACACAGTATTTGAAACGTTTAATTTGCTGAACTACTATAGAGAAATTTTGTAGAAGAAATAGTAGACGAAGTGTTATAATTGTAACGTTTCCTCGCGAATAGGGCAACTTTAGTAGTCCGATCACGGTTCGAAAATAAAATGCGGATAATGAGTCTGACGAAGAGGGAAGCGTCGGAGAGGACCTACGTGATATCGATTCCAGGAGCTCCAAGTGCAATATATTCAATGAGGCTCTCACCTTCTTTGTTGGCGCTGCTCTTGATCTCCGTGGCCTTCGGCGCCGCGGACGGCTTTGGAATTTCTGAAATAAAAATTATTCAACTTTAAGAGTCGATTCCCTTTGAGCCGATTCTTCAGGCGCGGGGATGAATTTTAACTCGAATCATCCTATGGGGAACGAATTACACGCTGGGAGACGAGGGAACTTCATAAATGGGATACTTTAAGACTTCTGTGAGAAGCTCCAGCTTTGAAAAGCGATGATTACGAAAGTATTCTATTGTTTGCCCAAATAATTTTTGCACAAGCATCAAATTCAGCTATTAGTCTCAAGAACTTGAGTTAGGTTTACAGATAAAATAGTTGCTTCGAATCGTTTTGAATATTACCATACACCCTAATGGAGCCTTCCGTCTCGCCCAGCGAGTTCTTGCTGATACAACGATAATTGCCAAAGTCCTCTTTCTGTATATTTCTTATGGTGAGCTTCATGTACGATCTGTAGCTGTTCTCCGTGATCTCCGTCGTGTACTTCTCGTTCGACAGTATCATAACGTCATCGAGGAACCAGTAGCTCATCGCTCGAGGATAAGCCTCCGTATGACAGTCGATCGTTACGTTGGTGCCGGCTGGCGCACCGACTAGCTGATTCGGTACGAAGATCAATGGCGAGACTGTAACATTAATAGAACCCGATTATCACTTACAAGATACATCAAATGACCGTAGAATAACCGCCACACTTGTTACATTCGAACTGTAGTCATTTAAACCTAGGTGATCTATCGGTACAAGAATTTATGCAAAATAAAATATGTAATATTTTTAATTTCACGTATATAATATTTCTAAATATTCTGTTATCAATGTTATGTGAGAATAATAACAGCAGACGTAAACAATTGAAATCCATTAACCTGAAAAGTGGATTTAAAGCTCCATCAACGGACTAGAAACTAATACGACAAGAAGGGCAAGGAACTTCCAGCGCTGGAATGAAATGAGAAGTTTCGCCAACTACAATAACGTGGCATCGTTTAACATAATCGCGCCATCTTTTCGTTTCCATCCTGTTTCCCAAGAGCAAATAGAGTTGCTTCGGTACAATTTTCCGACTCGTGAGCCGTGCACCAGCTTCGTAGCTCGACCCCTCCTCGACTACGAAACAAGGTTTCAGGTGAAAAAGTTTCCACCTCCAAGTTTCTGTTCGAGCATTGAAAGGACACCGGAGCTTCCTTGTCCGGGTTCCCGTTTTTCCGGAATTGATCAAATGTAAGTACATCTTCTCGGAAAATGATGGCACGACGTTCGTCGCTTAACTCGACCGGAATAAACATGGAAACTTCGGCAAACTTCGTTAGGGTCACTCGAAGCGCGGATTAGGAAGGAAATCGTGGAGTCAAAGTCGGATTGGATGATCTCCGGAATCGCTGCTACTGGATCCCCATTTTTTCCTCGAAATTCTGTTTAATCGAACGCGAACTCGCGAGTTGTTCGATGCAGTTTCGTTCGGCTTGATTAGAATCGTTACGAAACTAGTTTACAAATTAATTTCGGGGTGAGTTGGGTAATTTTGACCAACTTTTGTCGTCGATCCAATTTCTAAACGTGACTACGGTTACTGTACAAGACGCCACACTTGCGAGAAACTATACCGAAACTATATCATGGAACGTGTTTCGAAAATCTATGGAAAATAGGGACTGCTAAGGGACGCTCTTCAATCCCTTTTATTTGGTAGGACCACAGCTCAAGACAATACAGCGATATCTGTTTATACGGGGTTACCTGTGACCCTCCATAGAAAATGTATTGATTCGAGATAATACGATCATTCAGAGTTCAAAGTGAAAAAGGTTGAAATAGATATCTTCACTTCACGTTTGCACGAAATTTGATCTTATACGAAATAGAGAATTATACTGCAATTGCAATTCCAATCGCAAAGTGCACGTATTCGCTTAGATTCAACGAACTTAACGGGAATTAAAACAGAGATTTTCGAGACTCGAATGATCGAACAACGGATCGTGTTTAACGAGCACTCGCAGGTTGCAGCAATTAATGGCTGGAAAAGGTAGGCCTACGGGTAGGCGAGAACAAAACTGGCAGCAAACGAACGAGGTTAACCGTAGACGAATAACGTCGAGCACGCGGGGCTGCAACTATCTCTCGAGGCCAGCCATCGGCGGTATGCACCAGGCTTGCCACAAATCCACAAATTGCCAGCGCTGACCCTAATTAACGCATACTTCTCTCGATTTCCCACCATCGACTCCATCTACGTTCCCCATCCGTCCACCATCCTTCAACCCCCCGGTTCTTAAACACCTTTTTTCTTACAATCCCTATACAACTATCAATTCAAACTTTCATCAACAACTCGTTATTTCGAACGTTGTCATTTGTGACTCCAAACAATTTATGAACACTTTATCGATAATATATTTGTTCGCGTTGATACGTTGTTGGCAACAAAGGGTCCGACAGTGCGATACTGTGTCAACGTCTCGAATATTATTAATATAAAATATATGCGAACGATACCCTTTTATAGAAGGTAATGCAAATGAGATTGAAAAATGCATAGCTCGCATATATTTTGTACGAAGCGAGCTTTTATACTTCCAGAATTTCCTGTATCAATAACAATTTAACCTTTTCGACGTTATGGATATACATGTTCGATAAAATGATGACGACGCGAACTTTAAATGCACATACGACACGTCGTTTAAATATTGATGCGATTCAAGATTGATCGATCGCGACATGTAAATTCTGTCGTTGAGTTAATGGAGAATTGATTAAACGTTTCTGTGCGTTTGATTAAAGAAACACTCGATTACAGAATTGCGTATTGATATTACCAAACTCGATGGATTCTATTCTGCTTTTTGTTGTGCCGCGGTATGCTTTGATAATTCGTTAAAATGGAAACACGCATGTTTTGCTTTAGTGATATAAGTAAGTGGCGGCCGCCGCGTCAAAAGCTGGCCACCGAAAACAGCGGAAAGAAACACAAAACGTTGCTCGGTCAAAACTCAATTTCCATCGATCAAAGCGTAAGCTCGAAAGCAAACAAGAGAAGAAAATACCGTGCTTCGTATCTCCGTTCCCAAATCGCAGAAAATCATCTGGCGGCCCAATGATACGTGAAAGCCGATACTCGGGGTTCAAGTTTCAGGCCACAAAAGTCCGACGAGAAAAGTTTCGAAATGAACCGGCCGTTTTCCCGGGGCGTGTATTGTTTAAATTTCATTTCACGAATTGCAAGGTCGGTTCGCGAGTCCGTGTACGAATCTCCGAGAAGGAAGGAAGGAAGAAAGGAAGGAAGGAAGGAAGGAAGGAAGGAATGGGTGGCGGGCAGATGTGCCGTTAGAGAAAACCCAAGGGAAATAGCAGCCAAGCTCGCGTCCCGTCGCTCATGGTCATTTTTCCCTTTTATGCGTTCCATTCGTTCGTGTCAGGTTGGCGCGATGCTGTGTACACGCAAGAGGAAAGCGAGATGCCATGGGACAGGTCGACTCTGTCCTTTGAATATTTAGAAGGGCGCGGACATATTTTATTTACTGCCGTGAGAAAACACTGTCTTTCGTGTCTCTCGCGTTCAACCCCACCTCCGCAACCTTTTGTTACCTGCCTGACCCCTGTTTCGGCTCTTTGAATAATTTTTATCTTTTTCTGTAGACGTCTCTTGATAACCATCATGTATTACTGTATTCGCGATGCCTTCCGAACAAGATTTCACGCGTCGTATTTGCAGTATCTTTGAATGTTCAATTTTTAAAGAAATTCCAATGAACTTCTCGGCTTGACTAGATGTTAGTTGCTCTAACCAGCTTGTTGTAGACAGTTGCCTCTTGTACTGGGTATTGTACTTAGGGCCTAATTACGAACTTCGTTTTATTTAAAAACTCTACATTGTCTTCGAAAAAACTTCTAAACGAAGAAATCAATCCTGTGACTTTATCTCCCTAAATCTCAAAGTTTAGATTAAATACCATGTAGTGCAGTTAAATCTTAGGCCTCTAGACCCTATACTCTTCAATATTCCCGACCCTAAATAAAAGTATCACGTTCTTTCACTCGCGCCCTTCAGATTATGCTATCCTCTTATACGAAACTCCTTATCTTAAATTACGGGGGTGTTGAAAATTACTCCCCGTTTCGTACATCGACGCGATCACCATAGAACCGATAAAGGGTCTCGCGGTGGATGGACTTTTTGTGGCAAGTGAAAAATGAGGGGTGAAACGGTTATCTGGGCTTACCGGGGAGGGAACGCGTGGCAAAAGATATTCGATCAACGCGCGGATTCGGGGTGTCCTTGCAGGATTACGGAAGGACCCGCGATCGTCTCGCTTAATGCTCCCCGAAGTCTCCAGGGTGGCATTATACAAATTCTAACCAGCCATGGACAGGTTAAAGTGACAGAGTAAACGATTCGAAAAGTCCGAGATACTTTTACTGGATCATTGGCTTTCTCTTGGCTAGCAAAACGTGATTATCGATTCTTAGTCTTCTGTGATAGTTGTCTTTTCGAAAAGTAATGCAATTGGATCAGCTCTTTTATTAGTATAGATGTTACCGTGAAAAACCGAAATTGGAGAATGTCGACGTTCACCGGTGAATGTTCACCGACATTCTCCAGATTTCGGTCTTTCACGGTAACATAGATATTTGCCACTGCATAATTAATTTTCTCGATGAAAAGTACTTTACTCGTAAATAGTTTGATCGTGGCAAAGTTAGTAAAATGAAAGTTGTGTCAGAATTATATTGAAATTTGTGGAATATGTCGAAATGATTTGATTGTTACTCACATTCGACGTCCACGGTGATCCTCTTGCTGACCGTTGGCGGCACGCCATTGGTCGCGATGCACAGATACGCGCCCATTTCATTGCGCGTGATCCTCGTCAGGTTTAATTGCTCACCCTCGTACAGGGCCACTGAAACCAAAAGCAGAAATTGATTCAGCCTGGTCGAGCGTGCAAATATAGTTGCGTCGGAACAAACAGTCGGGTTCGACATAAACGTATAAACAGAATCCTACGCAGAGGATCCCGTTTTATCCAGGATGCAAGTTTCTCGCTTAAACGAAACCCTCTTTTTCGACGAGGTACTTCTAAAAAAAACATCACGCGCGGAGAGGGAAAAAGGAGAGAGATTTCAAACAGTTTACAGCGAACGCTGAAACGTGCCTCAATTTACGATACGAGTTTTCGCGTCCTCTCTATTATCATTAACACGAATATATTTGTATCGTTAAGTACATTGTATATTTGTATCTGTGGATTTATAGGGAGCATCCGTACTTCGGATATTTTAATGGAACATCCTCCGTGAAAAAAAACTATTATCCTTTTCTTGACTCGGTTATTGTTGAAGATATTGAAATTAAGAATCTTGAAAAGTTGGAGGGCAGTGAACGTTAAACTTCCAAACGATCCTTCAAAAGTTGACGGAGAGAACAAAGTCTCGATACAACAACCTTTCGCTCTGGCAACAATTTTTAAGTAAACGGCAAAATGTTCCCGCGGCGTTGCGTGAAAAAAAGTTGCCGTTCCGTGAAACTTCTGATGGAATTAGAAGTGGGAAAGGTCGGTAGTAGCAAGAAACCCGGGAAGAAAAAATAAAACAAGTAATTCGATGAAAGATGATAAAAACAAAAGTTGGCCATTTTTTTCAGGCTGTAAATCGTCGACTAAATCGACGCGTGCCGATCTCGCGTAACAAATTTGTACACGTGGTCGGCGGGATTTCGATTTCGCGGGCATTAACGTCGAATAAATCGAATAAATCGGCTTGTTGGCTCGGTTCATCGACGATTTACGACCGCGTTTCCGATACACTCTTACGATCCGGGGAAATAAAAGTAGCCAACGGACTGTAGGAAAAAAGGAACGAGAAACAAAAGCGGAAAAAACAAAGAGGAAAGAAATGACAAGGAGTCACGAGAGGCTGAAATGGCCAAAGGGCTCGTAATTATTATTATTATTATTATCATTATCGTAGTAGCTGAGAGAAAATGGAAGTTGCTCTTTTTTTCTTGTACACCTAGGCCAAGAACAAAACGAGATCTCGTTTTGTTATTTCGCCTCGTTCATTAGCTCGAATACCGACGTATCTGTAATACCGTTCGCCATCTTTGCCGTTTCGCGTAAAATTTGCGATATCGACTGCGAATTTAATTGCCTTCGAAAGACGGAAATTAGCCGCGTTTTATAAACATGTATTCGCACGGAAAACGAGTTCTAATTAAACAGCTCTTTGTCTGGGAGGAAACGTGTTCAAAGGCGGCAAAAATTGTTTTACGGTACAATAACGTTGCATCTTTCTTTTTTCAAATTTTTCTGACGATTTCTTTAAAAAAATATCAGGTCGATTTATTTGTATCTTACTCTGTAAGATTAATTGATTTTCATCTAGATTAATTTACATTTATATGCAGTTTCTATGCAGGTTATTTAAGTTACTGTAGTTTGAAATGTTTACTAGCATTCTCTTGGGAATTCGAACGCGTGTATTACCACATTGTGCTCGTACATGTATCCCTTATTTGCCACGTATTAAATGATCAAAAGTTAAACAACACGTTCTTGCGCATTGTATCGCCTACGTATTAAGTCACCAAGCGTGAAATTACCACGCGTTGTATCTCCACGCGTTATACGAGCAAGTATATCGCCACGCGTTGCTTGACACAGCCTCAACGCGGCCAAATGCCATGTAAATTAGTTAAAACGTTTGTTCAACGAGAATGGCAATTTCTCCTTTTGATCCGCAAGGAAACGTAAAACAATTAACGGAACACCCCGCGAAGCTCGACGACATTTCAGTAACATCCTGCACGTGCACGACCGTTTAATTTCCTTCGTTTTAAAGGGAAAGGGTTGCAATAGGTAATTTTCTGCCGCTTTGGCCACGGTACCTCTATCCGCAAACGTTGTTTCTTCGCTTCCGTCTTGAAATTTACCTCATTCGATTCAGCAAAGCGAGTTGTACTCCGCGTTCAAACATCAAATATTATTAAAATAGATTTTCTTGTTTTCCCACCGGAATTCCCGTTAAAGAAACCGGTTGAAAAAATATTTCCACAGGGGATTACCGAGGGATGGATGACTTTGGTTACTCGCGACATTTATCCGTGAAAATAATTAATGAGAGAACCGATGAAAGTCGATAAATTAAGAAAGAGAAGGGCTCCTTTCTACGATGGATCGACAATATTGGATCCTGCTTTTTCAGCGTAGCCTGTTGGCTATCATAAATCTTCATTCAACTCGTTTCAAACTTTAATACAAATTCGATTCATAATTAGAGTAGCGTCCAAAAAAAATTAAGCCGGCAGATTCTCCTTTCAAACCCTCGAGTCGATGTATTAACAAATTGAATATTTTTATCCAGCTCCATTTTCATGTACGTTCAATATTATTCGTTTGAGACGTTAATTACGCGATGCTCATTTATCGATCGGCTCAGCGACTTCCGCCGTTTAAACGATGTTTAAGTCCCCGTTTCGTAGCCGTAAATAATCGTCGTTGTTCAAGTTGCATCGCTGCAGTTTTTCCACAGTTCCCGAATAATCGTGTGTTTGCTTTTTTCAGCGAACAGTTTGTTCGTTCCACACGCTCGAGTTCTCCGTATCCAATCGTTCGGCCTCTTCGGAAAACAATCACGAGCCAGACGAAAATCCCTCGCGGACAGATGAAATCGCGTCGTCGAATCGGCAATCTCCTCTTTTCACAGGGCGTTCATAAATCTTTACGCGGGTTTATTCCGGCTTTTGCTCGCCTCCTAGTGGCGATTAACCCCGCAGCCATTAGAACGCGCAGACGGTCGGGGCGACGATGTTTCTTTCACGAGACACATGCCCTGCCAAACTGCCTTTCCACGTGCACGACACCGCTCCACTCCGCTCCGCTCCGTGTCGCGCCGTCGACGCTTGTCTGAAACGTCGCCGTCCGCCAAGGCAACTGATCGATGTCCACGAATAATTGAGGGACCGCCTGAATTTTCCGTTTCTGGATGCGACCAACTGCTCTCTCCCTCCGTCTGTTCCTGTTCGAGTTCGCCAATGCTCGTTGCCAGCCCGCTCTTTTCGTTTTTGCATTTCGAAAAAGTGTCTGCTGACAATAAAAGCGTCGGACAATCGAGGGAAGCTTCGGAACCGATCGAAACGCGTGTATCGTGGATGACAGCTCGACGAGTTAACGAAACAGGGATTGAATTGGTTATTGTTCATTTAGGTAGGTGTTGCTCGTGCAAACTCTCTTTCTTTTATTACTTGTGGACCGTTATGCGTTGTGTCACCGTCTCTTGTATCGTCGCGCGTTGTTATAATCGTTGCGTCGCTGTGCATTCAATTACTCTTCTATCTATGTATTACTACGGTATCTGGTAGAACCAGAAAGAAACTGTGAAGAGAAACACGAAAGTGGCGATTATCCGACGAATACCTTGAAGCGCACGAAAATCTTTTCTTTACCAGATGTTTCAGTAGAGCGGGTTTTTTTTATCAGTACGATATCGACTACCGATACAAGTTCATTTTGCGATCGCTTCATCCTCTATTAATGTATTCGTCGTCCCAGTAGCAAGAGTGTTTAGGGAGCGGCTCGGCCGGTTCAAAGCGGACGGATGCAAATCGATGCATCGAGCCAGTTCGTAGCTAATAGCCATTTCGAAAGAAGAGTTTCATTGGACATTTTTACGCTGTATAACGACCGACGACAGGCAGAAACTTCATTATCGGACTAGCTGGTATGTCACGCGAAAGAAATATCGTCGGCACATGTTTCAGGGCTCGTTTTAACGTCGTTTTTCCAAAGTAATGCAATTTCTCCCACATGGAATGCAATACCGTCCACGAACGGCCGAACGAAAATTCGTGATAAAGACTAATTTCACCCTTTCATTTTTTCTCTCCCTCTTTTTTTTGGCCAGACAGTTTTTATAGAATTACTCCCGTTCGATGTGTGTCCTTTGCGATACGCGTTCAACGAATTTGCTTTTCTGTCTGACCATAGTCGATGTTTTTCCACTTTGCTTCGAAATATCATTTTATTTTAATTAAGCCATTAAATGTTACGATTAAAAAATTGTACGATGTATTTGACACGTAGAATCACTTTATGTTACCATTAAAATATCGACGATGCAAATCGTGTCTCTTTCACTTTTAAATACGTCGGATTTCCTCGCGTTATATAGCAATGTGTAATATCGTAATATGTTATGTGCCGAATTATTGGCACGCGTTTTAGCAGGTATTACGTCACGGAGCATAACATCGGCATGCATCGAATAATTTCGTGTTGTATCAACGTCGAATAATCACTCGGTATATCGTGACGCTTTATATCGTCATTCGTAGCATGACGAAGCGTTACAAGCGCTGTGTACAATAGATCAAACGTTGGATCGCTGCGAACCATATGACCACGCGTTATATCAGCACGTGTTCACGTTGCGCTACAAATTGTTAGCTTAACCGTGAAAGATAGCCAAGTTTAATAATTAAGTACTTTAATGCGTCTTACCACACGTGTCCGTTTTCACTGTGACATTTAACGCGTTAATGTCCATTGCAGAGTACAGGCTCAAATACAGTCCGAAAACTTGGGGAAGCTGCCCGCCACGAAACGGTCAGGCGGGTCATGAATTTCCATGAAGCTTCAGAGAGGCTTGAAGCGAGACTTGGCGAATGTTTGAACAGAAATCCCGGCCTTTTACGTCGCGGCAAGAGCGCATTCGGTCGAGATGACGCGAAAAAAAGAGGGAGGACGGTGGCTGCGGGCGAAGTAGACGCTCGAAAAGGTGAGCTCGAGGGCGACGATGAATTTGTCCGCCACGAAATAGACGGGGGAATTGTATAGCCGCTTGCCAGTCGCGCGAATGGATCCGATTTAATGGCTATTTGTGCTCGAGTGGGATAAATGATACGTTCCACAGCTCGAAGAGCGGTTTGCGTCGAATTAACGCGGTTCATTCGATTGCGACGCTCTGAATGAACGAAATTGGAGACGGTGGGTAGCCTAGTGTAAGAAAAATACAGAAAATTTTGTGAAATCTCAAGTATGGTAGATTGAATTATAACTTGAAGGGGCAACTTAGAGAATTCTAAGCCCTCAATATGTACAGAATCACTGTACTTCGACAGAACTTTCGCGTGTATAAATGGCGTGCGTAAGAAAAGAATGTACGCCATGAAGCTTGCTACGACAATATTGCGATTCGGTCGCGATATTTGTTTGATCGAAAAACGTGACTCAAAAATGAAATTCGCAAGAAAATTCGCAACATCTGTTCCTCCGTTCAGTTTATTCGTGGTGTATTACCTGTAACCTCAGCGTGTGCGAGTTACATTTAATCGCGTTGCGTTTACGCGTCAAACAACAAAGGGTCAAATAAAGTGGTGGGACCGCAAATTTATAGGCTGTCGACGATTAAATAAACAACGGGCGAAAGAGCAATCGAATATCTACGAGGTGGCCTATTTGCTTGGCAATATCGTATACACTAAATCAACTTCATAAGCGTACACAGAGAGCGGTGAATTTTGGTCGTATCGTCAAATATTGATTATTCTGTCTGTTAACGTTTTGCCAAATGATAACAATTCGGATTTCTCTGTACGGATTGAATAAACGATCAAGGTATAATATTAACTAACGTTCGAAAATAGGCCAGCTATATTTATTCCATTTTATTCGGCAAAAAGTGCATCGAAGAGTTCCGTGAAAATACGATAAAACATTACAGGCAAAATCGGTTCGATCGCGGCGGAAAATTCCTGCCATATTTTCAAACAAATTTTTGTTCATTTCGCACTGACATCGCTGTGCCGATCAGCGCTGTACTTTTGCGTTGTCCACCACTGTAGTCTTGCGCGTTGTATTTCCATGTGACATACTTCTTTTTATTCTATCACTGCGCGTTGATATTCACGCTGTCTACATACCATGCGTTTCCTAATCCTTACATTTTCAAATTTTTAAATTAGAAAATTTTTTAATTTACAGGTATCTAGATTCTACAATTGTGAAATTCCAAAATTTCCAAATCTCATATGGAAATGAGAAATATACTCGTATGCATATAAATATACATATGAACTCGATGCAAAGCGCAGCTCACAAACCACAGTCGAGAAGACAAATCAAGCTTCATTCGGAATGACAGCGCAACGTAAGCAGTCAGTCAGGTAATTGGACGTGGATCCCGCGACAGCCATAAACAAACTAATTTGGTTTTTAATCGCGCAGCGTCATCCGATCGGACGTTGAAAGACGGCGATCCATTACGTTTTCTTTTTTCTTCCATCGTAGGACTTTTTCACGTGGCAAAATTTAGCCATCGTTGCAAAAAGAGAGATCGAACTGTCCCTGACACGGTGGTTCGTCAATCATTACGCGACATTTAATTACGTCGGATAGATACCGGTCCTGCGATATTGCGCGACCTGGCCGCGCTATCGATACAATATTGACACGATTTCCATACACCGAAACATCGGTATTTATGTGTAAATACACGTGAAACCCAATAAATAGAATGACGTATAAATATTGTGCGAGTGGCGCTTAATCCCGGCGTCGCCTCGCATCGCGAGTCGCGCGATAAAACACGCGTGTATTTGCACGAGAGCCAGTACCGCTGTAACTCTTCATTTTTGAAATGGATCGTTAACCGTACAGATCCAGGGTGGAGGGTGGTGTTGATCAACGCTGAATTTCGATCCTGCTCGAAACCTTTTACCGTGCTTTTTAGAAACGATCTCGTACACGATTTTAGTTCTAACCCTGTCAACCGAATAACCCTTCACATCAGTGGAATCGTATTCTCGCAGTCATTAAGTACAGAATAATTAATATTGTATGAGCGTGTATCGAAAGTCTGCGTTTTAAAGAGAATAGATGTTACCGTGAAAGAGCGAAATTGGAGAATGTCGACGTTCACCGGTGAATATATACCAAATAGAACACAGGGTAAAAGTTGGGAAGTTGATTGAGAACGGGCGATCGGTAATCTAAACAGATTATCGAAAACTCGATATCATTCTGTTTCGCGCAAGCAAACAGCGTTGAACCGAATTGTTCATCCGTAAGATTGGCAGCAGCATCGGATCCGGTCGTAGCTGGAATTCGAGACTCGCTCGGATCTCCGATTCCACGTCCCGATCCGTTCTCCAGAACG
Source organism: Megachile rotundata (assembly GCF_050947335.1). Classification (NCBI taxonomy): domain Eukaryota; kingdom Metazoa; phylum Arthropoda; class Insecta; order Hymenoptera; family Megachilidae; genus Megachile; species Megachile rotundata. The sequence goes on from NC_134991.1 coordinate 14,903,439, forward strand.
TTCAGGACTTTCTGGATAACACAGGAAACAGTATTTCCGTGGAGAAGGAAACTCAGACTAGCGACCTAACCGCTATTTCGTGGAATTAACTAAATTACATCGGTTGGGAAACCGCCTTTCCTCTGGATTTTCGAGCAGCCCATAAACAGGAAGCGGGGCCAGAATTTTATCAACCGGCGGTAACGGACGATGTTGCCCGGGGTTTATTCGATTTTCTCAACGGAAGTGGAAGTTACGTAAAGCGGGAACGGGCGACAGGAAACGGTGTCAGCCACGATATTAAATTTCGAACAACCAAATCGCTGATTCGAGTGTTACATTAGCCGCAGCTGCAGGAAATCTCGGACGAGTCGAACGCTCGTTATGGAAAGCAACTAAAAAATAATGGAAACTATCTTCGAACTTTCAGCGAATTCGATTTTGTTAATAGTCGAGAGCTTTTCAGGAATTTTCCCAGTGAAACAAAGTTTCGGTCGAGTGCCCTGCAGTCGAAGAGCCGCAGCTTCGTTTTTACCGACTCTGCATAAATTAGAAAGAATGTCTAGAAAAGTGTTGTTCCGTTTAAACACTTATGAAACTGCTCGTCAATTATGCACCGAACGATATCGAATCCGTTTACACGTATCACGCAACGTAATTAAGAAGCTGTCAAAACTGCAGTAGCAAGCTCTTTGCTACAGGATTCTCAATTTTCTCCGCCGTCAAAATCAACAACGCGTTTTGCAGCGCCGTGTCAACGTTTTTGTAGTTAGTGATTAACACCACTCGCCGAGCGGAAAGCGGCACAAAAGTTCATCCTTCTCGCTAGGATGAACCGCTCGAGCGAAGCTTCGGGAGCAGAATAAGAAAAGCGTTTCTCTCTTCTTCATCTTCTTTCGCGGATTCTTCTCCACCGCCGCTCTAATTTCTGCTAATTAAAGCGGTCCGCTTTCGAAAGGGTACACAGCCGCGCTACGCCGAGAAAACTCATAAATACGTGAAAGAGAAGAGGGAGGGAAAAAAAGAGGAGCCAGAGAAGCCGAAGCAAGAAATTTAAAATCGTCTGCCGCGTTCTGCCGGCTGCTTTTTCAGTTTCGAGCCTCCGAGAGCTCGTCGAGTCGAAACGACGAATTGAGACACAGTCGAGTGACGTTTCTCTTCTACGTCAAATTGTCCTATCCGTTAAAGGAGCAACCCTTTTCTAATTTTGCTTCGTTAAAAAGGAATCCTTGCCGAGCGAAACTTGGCCCGTCTCTGACAACGAATTCACTTGGAACGAACCTCAAAGCGAAAAACCACGGCCACGAAACATATTCGCTTCGCGAACTCTCTACTTTTTACCGCGATGAGATTAATACAATTCGGAGGAGCCCAATTATACCGTACCGGTTCCAAAATGCTCTTTTACTCCTGGATATATCACGACTCCGCACTGAATCGCGGTATTTAAATAAGCATTCACGGATCTTTTCAACGGGAAGCTCTTTCGAAATATCGTCTTCGAAGAGGAAAAAATTCATATACAGAATTTCTGTCTTAAACTCCACTGTATCTTTCACTCTCGCGACTCTGGAATTCCACAGTCTCTTAAAATTCTAAAGACCCATAATTACTAAGTATAATATCAAATACCCAAAGTTAAAACATTCTTCACTACACCAACAGCTCAACCTTCAGAAACCCGAAACAATTTCCAAAACTGAATGACCTAGCAATTCTCGCAGAAGGGACCCTAAGTAACGATTATGGATTTTGCCTAGTCCAGTAGGAAGCACGTGACGAAGACAGCTTGGCACGTAAAATGTCATCAGGCTTTTAGAAATGTGCAGGTTTCGTTGAAACGGAAGAGCCAAACCACAGCATCTCCGTCAGTCTAACACGGTGGTTGGTTCGTGAGCTAATGTCTGTGCCACCTGGGACATCCTGACACTCGGATACTCCGACGTCCAGGCAGCAGGACGCACAGGGTTCTTCCCGTAGGACCAGGAGGCTCCTACAGCACTGACTGGTTTTAATCCATCTAGTTTTATGATGACACATGGTCCTCCAGGACTTTCGGAAGTCGGCCAACCTGGTCGTGAAATTATCCTAGAGAAACTGGGGCGAGTCAGGTTAAAGTTTTAGGTGGATAGTGTTACACACTTGGAGCAACTTGTAAATGTACAACAAGGAAGTCCGTTCGTGGTGTAACTGAGAAGATGCTGTAAAATCGATCGTTCTTCGCGAATAACTATTTATAAAGACTATCATGCAGTCGAAATTTTGGACCGAAGTTGCAGAGTCGTACACGTCTTCTTGATTATTATTCTTGACCGAGGTCTAACACCGTTCTCGTTTTCCAAAAATAACAATTTCCTTCCACGAGCGATCGTTTCTCGAAAGCTTGTTCAAAATAGATTCCATTAGAGAAAGATTAATAATTCAAAAGTTTTTACTACTCCAAATCAATCGAGATAATACAAAATCGGTAAAAGTGGACTCGGTGTATTTTTTACGCGAACCGTAGCTAAAGGGTTTCGTTTAATTTGATCCTAAAATATCCAGACTGAAGCGACTGTCCCTCATCTTTAGCGAGTTGTGAATGTTTTATAAATGTGTGCGCATAATTTTCACGCCGCCACCACTGTCTGTCTGTCTCGTCCCGCCCCTTTATTACCCCCACCGTGCCTCCTCTCACCACTGACAGACGGCCACGTTGCAAAAGTGGCGTAGCATTACGCCCGCGGACGGTCGCGAGTTGATTAATCTCTGCAATATTTAAGAAGTATCCAACTGAAGCAAAAACTCCACCGCTGGGACGTTACTTCTATTGTTTCCTTCTCCCGTTGGTCCTCCGGCTTATTCCTTGTTTGCGCTGGAATATCTTTTTCCTTTTCAACGCGTTGCGGTTGCCTCAAATTTTCATCGCAAACTTTAGGTTAATACAACCTAATGGTTATAGTAACGAATATCGTGCGGACGCATTAGCTGGCGCGAAAGATAGTCGCAGCAATTTTTATTTAACGAACGATGACAATCCGTGTGCAGGTGGCTATAATTCAGATTTCTGAGATCCGTTATCAAGTACAAAAGGGTGAACGGCGGTTATAAAAATTTCTCAACACGCCCCTCATTTGTTCGTTATTTGCACGAACATATCCGAGAAAATGCTGCGCACGCCTGCGACATCCAAACACGCAACTGCATTATTAATAATATTACTACGAGAGAGAGGAGAGACACGCGCGATATATCGCAGTTTGTGTTAAGTAAACATATGAAAAATTTCGTTATTGGAGGCTAAGTTAAGATAAATGTATTGTTTGTAGTTTAGAGAAATTTTCGAGGAATAATTTTTAACAAATTTTTTAAGGTTAGCATTTCATATTTTTCTCGTTTAAAATCTGTAATGTTTATTTTAATATAAATAAATCCCAAAAGAATTTATAATATGCGCACATGTTGTCTTTGGTCGATGAATTTAAAAACGAACGAAATGTTTGCGTATGTATAAATATATCCGAGGAGGTTAAAAAATTCGTTGAAAGTTCCGAGCGGTGCATTGTTTTTCATCCGGAAAATTCTCCTGTTATCAAGCTTTATTCCCTTTTAATCCTATCAACGGTGTCCATCTATTATTTAATCGAAGAATTACACTCCGGGAAAGTTTTCATATTTTAAAAGGACCGGGTTTAAAAATGTAAGAGTAAATATGCAGTTATAATATCCGTTACCTGTTTCCTCGTGACTAAACGATAACCAGATATTGAAAATCGCGAGCGCGGTCCTTTATTTGCTCGGTTAACACACGACTGCATCCAGCACGAAAAAATATTACTCGTAGTTTATTACTAATATTTTATTAACTTTATATTTCGATTTCTATCTCTTTGTTGTCCCTTTTTTTTGTTCTACTCGCGTCAAATGATCTTCGTGCAAACGACGAGCGTACAATATTGGAACGAAGTAAACGCAAATAAAACGAACAAAGTTTCGACCGAATAATAAAATCCAGATAAAAAAAAAGTGTACGCGAATGACGTTCGAATCTGGTGTACCGTGTGCATGCTACTTTTTAAAAATGAACACTCGGCATGCGAGATCGCGAGAACGTTGCTCGACCGCTAACGACAGATATATCAGGAATTATGTTGTCCTGTATCGCGAAAACAGATCGGCGAATTAATTTGCAGTTACTCGACATCGTTCTCAGAACATTTCCCTTCTTTGTTTCTTTCCCGGCGCCGATTTTTCATACAGTGTTACGTATCGCGCGTCCATCTATGAAACGTCCGTTGTTAAACGCCTTTTCCAGGTAACAGGATTACCTGTTTGATATTCATCGGATTCTCCGTATCGTTTGTACACGATGCGTCTATCTGAGCAAAATGAGGAATAAAGTGAATCTTAAAATGTCGTTGTCGAACGACGCGGTAAAAACGTAACACGGTGTAATTTTAATGGTATCCAAAAGTTTCTGTAAGGCGAATTTTGTATCTGCGCACAAACGTCGAACTGCAGTTCCCTCTCTGATGGTGTCGAGTCGAGGTTGCGAGCATGACATCCCGGAACGTTCTTTCGCTAAACAATGGTGAAGTTTCGCGACAGAAACATCCGTGGAAACCTTTGTTTTATTCGATAGTCACGTAAACGTTCGGGAGTGGCGGCCATGCAAACGAGTAATTACTGCATTACTAATAATACGGTGACGAGAATGGATTTACGTGTCCCATTGCATTAGGGAAATTACCGGAAACGCAGCCGTGAGCTTTATTGTTTGACGCATAAAATCGATGACGAACGCAGAAAACAAAAGCTAACGGAACGCTCGTTCCGACGTTCTGTCCGCTTGCGTTATTTTCTCTTCGCGCGATTTCTCTTTCGTTCGAATTGATTACGGAACTATACACCCACGTACTTGAATATGTGTGTGTGTAGAAAACAACCAACTGTTTGTTGTTATTTTAACCTGAACCGTCGACATTTTCCCCATGAGGTTTAATCACCGGAAATCGTATTTTAACGTTTATTAGCAGAACCAATTCGTTCGTTTCGGACTTTCCGATTAATACGAACGTCAGAAATGTTGTTCTTCGTTTATGCGGGACACGTAATCGGGAACTCGTACGTTCATTGTTACTCGTTGGCATATTTCTGTCCAGAGCGATGACTAACTTTGAAATCATGAAAAATCTGAATGGCGATTTCTTACAACTTCAAATTTACGACTTTGGGAAAGATTTTTTAAACGAAAACAATTCGCGTTATTTTTGATATAACACTTACTTTTGAAATGCCGGTTGATGGTTATGATCTCCCCGTCTTCTCTCTTCCACATTAATTTCGGCGTCGGATATCCGTTCGCTTTGCACGTCAACGTGATGTTCTGATTCTCTCGAACAGCCACCGTGCTCTCCGTAGACAGCGAGTCCAATATGTTCGGCGGCACTAGACATAGAAAGTACGAAGTTGATTAAATACATTGATTAAAATTCTAGAAACTTGCGAGCGAACGTAATCGCGGAATTGTCACTGGAGCAATCAAAAGTCATTTATTACAGTACAATACAGATTTCATTATCGCTTTCTCGGCTATTATACCTTCTTTCTCCCGGAGCGCAATTATTTTCAGTTTCTTCAGCCTCGTATCATTCATCAAACGTACTCCGCGTCTTTAAGTACATTTTCGCGTTACATAGAGCGCGGAAAAAAAACTAGACTCAATAATGATTGATCGGTTCACGATGGATTTTCGTTAAGGTGCTTACGCGATTGCAACGTGTAAAATTTAATAACGGTTGGACGTAAGCCGTTGAAAGCAGATTAAATATGCTTACCGACTACTTGAAGAAAGCCGACTTGGCTCATCATGGGGACCGTGTTCACTTGGCACATGTAGTAACCCCGGTCGTCTTGTTGCACGTTGTTTATGTGAAGCAACCAGGTTTTCTGATTGTCGTGGGACACGGAAAACCTTGGTATCTTTACTACCACGTGCCTGTGAACGGTGAGTATCATCTGACGACCCACGTGGATCCACGCCACCTGTAAATCGTCACGTTTTTAATTCGAGCAGTCATTTTCGTCTTTCTGTTCAACGCAACTGTGTATTATTTCCGCGATAGTTTGTTACGTCTACAAGAATTTGTTGATCGACGATGAACCGTACGATAAAACGAGAATCTTCGAATTACTCTTCTGATCGATGGACTACGAACCATCGGAGGCTCCACAAGTGGCGGAGCACAATAGGCGAAAACGAGAAACGCATTCCTGAAGGGGAGAAAGAACACGGCGCTGAAGGGGCTACGCGGCGCAACGGTGCTGCATCAGAAATGCTATGAACAAACATTATTACGAGCGTATTTTACGCTCTGCTGGTCTAACGTCCCCCTAACTAAGCTCATTCCACGACAAAGCTTATGCACTTTCGAGAATTTCTGGGTTAAACTGGCTGGCACCCGCCTTTCACCCGCAACGCTCACCCTTCTGCTCCTCCAGTTAGGCACTTCTTCTTTTTCATTTCCTTGGCAACGCTCGAGAAACGCTCGGTTGCCCGAAAGCGCCACTTTTCCTCATTTTTACCTTCCATCCGTTCCCTTCTATCCTCTCGGTGTATCTCGCGGAACAGTAACGCAGTAACAACTCTTCGTCTGCTTGTCGGCCGTGAATTATGCTCGACCGACCCCTCAGCCTCTTCTTCAGACGTTTGACCGATCCTTCTCCCGAGTTCATCGAGCTCCACGAGCTGTTTTATTTGTGCCCACTCTGTTTGGAACTTGCCACGACCGCTTTACGAGCTCTCGGTCTATTTGCACGGAATAGCATTTGTCTCGTTACACAGGGGTTGCTTAAAGAACGCGTAGATTTCAAGAACTTTAACCTATCCTAACACCGTTACGGTTGGACAACGAGTAACATTATCTTCTATAGGAAGATTCCGTTAACTGTCGCTGATTTAACAGACGAGACTTAGTCGGTGTATAGGAACATACCGAATTAAAAGGGGGAAAGTTTACAAACTGTTCTGCAATTTATATACGTTTCGAGCCAATTAGTCCCTCGGATTACGAGACGTTCCAATTTTATTTCTACATTTTAAGCAGCCAGTTACCCCAGTTTGTTTTCCTTTCCGCTTTCTTTTCAGCTCGTTATCGTCGCTAGCTAGTGTCTGAATACTCAAACACCGGGACCGTAACTGTTCTTCTTCTCTCTCTTCGCAGCCCTGCGGAAACGGCTCGGAAGACATTGGCCAAGTTGCTTGGATTACACGCCGGTCCACTCGTCGACTCTCTTTTATTTAGCCTGGAGAACGCTTGCTCGCATAATTACGTAACAGCGGTGGGCAAAAAGCACGGTCACAATCGTCTCCTGTGCCGAGCAAATTAAGCAACAGCGTCGCTGCATCCATCAACAGACAAATTATCGGAAGCTATTCGCTCGTTAAGTCCTATTTAATCGTTCGAATGCAATTTGAGAATATCAACCGGTTCGAACGCTTGTTTACAGAGAGAGGGTGTTTTCGGTGGACGTTGAATATGCAGTGGACTAAAGATTGCTAACGAACATGTTAACTCGCAGAAATTGTTGCGGATCATGGATTGTTACGGGAACATTGAACCAAGAAGTTGATTGAATTTGTGCGAAGGATCAAAGGAGCGAGGACGAAGCAGTTGGCTGGCAGTCTCGGAGGAAGCAAGGCAGATTAAAGGGTACTTGAACTCGGTTAATCCTTGATTTTGGATGTAGCATCCTCCTGTGTGTCCTTGCGAAACTTCCAGCTGAAATTTCCACCGTTCCTCGCATTAACCTTGTTCCAGTAAACACTGGTTCCAGTAAAAAAGAGTATAATCGTCAATGTTGGCTTTGCATCAACTTGGACCACTGTGTACGCGATTGATCGTAAAAAGTAAATCCTGTTCGATCAGGGGAAAAAAAAGATTGAGCTACAGTGGCTATATTGGCCTCTAAACGGTCTCGAGGAAAAGCTTGTGCCGTTTACTGCCTCGATTGAAATCCCTGGCACTGGTTCAAAGTCAGCCTTAGCGGCCTTAACGTATTTTCGTGCTACCAGGGGAAAAAGCGTAATTTTAATGGCGAGCTTTTCGTCGCGATCGACGGTGATATTTTCGACGCTGTAACTTCGGTTTAAACAAATTTTTAATCGGACGGTGCTTTGTAACTTTAAGCGTTTTAATGTTCGGGATTGTTGCGATCGCGCAGGTTTTTAAAATTGCCGCTTAATGCATCCGTGAATTATTTTGTGTAGATGTATTTCGTCGTTAAAAGCTTTCTTCTTTAATAGAAATCACGCGTTACTATCTATCGACAGTCATGGTACAGCGTAATCTAGATCGACACGTTATCACAGGGTTCTAACGCCTCTATGTTTTTCTGAAATCTCATGTGCGCGCGTGTCAGGGACTGTCAACTGAATCGAGTCCTTTTTTTGTTATTTTCAAATGACGCGTACGAAACTGATAAGCGGAGACGAGATTAACCATTCGTTGCAAACGATGTACATCTATGTACAAAGGGTGTTCCGAAATAGGTTCCGCGAGAAAGAACAGCGTGCGCAAATGAACTTGATCCGCGATAATTTTGTTATTAATAACCTTAATGAACATTTGATACCACCGATTATGATAACCAATTAATAAACCTTCGGTCGTTAAACATTTATTCGAAATTCGCTCCATATAATAAAGCGTGAAATACCCTATCAATTTTTAGTCACCGTTAATTAATTTCGCGCGAGCGATAGATAAATTGTTAATTTTTCGCCCGGGAAACGAATAACAAAACGCGTACGATTCATGATCCTCGTTAAACGCGACACAAACACGGTTTTAAATATGTTAAAAGATTAAACGAACTCTCGAGAAGTTAATTTGGAACATCGAGCTAAATCCTTCGCGGACGATCCCCGGTTGAAATGCGGCAGGCTTAAAGGGTTAAAAAAAAGAAGCAAACAAAGCGTAAAGTGAAAACGAGGGTAAAACGAAACACGAAGTAATTTCGTGTATTCGGTGGAACGCTTTCGAAATCGAGTCGAGTGTTGTTCACTGATCTTCATCTACTTTCTCGCTACTTAACCACCGTGCCAGCTCGAAAGTTGTCTTCGTCCGCGTTTCGACTTTTCCAGTCTGAACGCAATTAACGCAATTAGACTGGCAAAGAGTGCGGTGTGTTTAATTTTAAGAACACTTGCCCCGTTTTAATTGCGTCCGGTTCGAGTTTGTTTTTTCTCTTGCACGCGGACACACGTACTATATAATTCTTTCTCTATACACTGAGCGATGTTACAAGATGACATAACGTGTAACGGAATAACTGATAGCCGTAATAAGAGAAAATACGGAGAGGGGCGATGGTAAAAACGTTGGACTCGCGCAATTGAAATGACGCCACGGCATTTAGAGTCGAGCGAGAGGGCTACCAGTTTTAATCAACTTTGCAAAAATATCTCCGACGTTTGCTGTAGCAGTCATTAGGCTGAGCTTGATTTCCCACAAGGTCGGTTTTATATTTCTCCACGGTGTTTAGCTTATACGGCGGCGCCATTTTTATGACCGAAACGACCGCTGACAGCTGGTTCATTTTGCAAACGGACTTTCCCCTTCGCGAAACGAAATTATTCTTTTGCCCTTCTCGTCGCTGCGAACGTTCAAAACTTCTATGAAAACTGTGCGTTGTAATAATTTGATTTTCGTATAATAGCTCTTCAAAAAATGGTTATGAATCCGATTTATAACCGCGTTGTTAAAAAATAACCTCGTTAACGTTATGACTCGATTATAAAGAATTCGAAACGAAATGCATTAACGGAACATTTGTCGTTGATGGGTTAAAAATACAGTGGTACGTCAACAATTGTGAAGTTTCATATTAATCAAGCGACATTATCGCGCGGACTTTTATTTAATATTTTTTAACGGTAAGAATAAATTCCGAATAAAAATGGGCCGCAATCAAGCGGATCTCGAGCACGGACTAACTCGACGATTTATCGGCGCGGTAATTAAAAATAATTCCAGGCTTTCGCACAGCGTCCGTAGCGGAGCTGGCGCCAACGCTTGACGCACTCCGTGTAATCAGGTTAGCAAATTAATTATTAAATTCGTTTCCTAATTAGCTAATTACCGAGAGCACTCGAGCGTGCCTCCACAACTTTTGCTCCCGGAAGTGGCTGCCTGATGCCAGAGCCGCTTTTACGTCGCGCGTCACCACGCCAATGATGAACGCTTAAAGTCATTTCCTGCTCATATATTTTGCCGTTTTGTCTCCAAGGTGGAAAACGTGTCGACTTCGTTTAGAGTTCAAGTTCAATTATTTGCATAGTTAATCAATCTCAAATTGACACAACAATTTCTTTGTTTTAACCTCGCGGCTGTGATTAGTTCTCTTCCTACAAATAAATCATAGCAAGGTTAACACTGAGTTAGTGTTTGAAAGTCCTGCCTTGATAATCTCGATATTTTGACAAGCGGTCGTTTAAAACTAGCTTCCGTATTAACGTTATCGTGTGGGAGATAGAATATGCAGATGTGGTTGCAATTTAGAAGAACGAATTATTGTTTTGAAGCAGAGAGATCAGTGGTTAATGCAGAATCGCAAACGGGATATCGTTCTCCGCATCGTATTCCGGTTGCAGGACGTTGTAATTTCAGACCGTCCAGCCCAACGAGATTGCCGTTTCCATGGTTCTCCTCGCAATCTGACCTCCGAATCCATACATATCGTGCGTAATTTTTCCAATTTACCAAACTACCGTACAACCCAACCTCCCTCGGGCGCCAACCCCTATTTTACAAACGAACCGTCAGAACTCATTCAACTTGGTCAACCGAAAGAGTTTCATCGAGTGACTTTTCCGGCTTCCCGGTATAATTAAATCCTGGAAAATTGCTACACATCTACGGATTCTTTCGCTTCGTAAGCAGATAAGATCCTTTGTATCCTAAACAATGGCTTTGATCGAGGGCCAATTCCAGCACAGAAATTCAACCAGAACTAGAGTTTTACGCTCAAGTGAAAAATTGTTGCTATTGGCGATGCAACGCGTGATAAAATAACAGCGATGCGCGGCATGGTGATTCGTTAACGCGCGATGAATGTAACTTGCGGTGAATATGACGTGTGAGTGCAACGCGTAGCGAATGCAGCGTGTGGGGAATGCTGCGGCGATCTAACGCGCGGTGAATACAACTCGTGGCGATTTAACGCGTGGTGAATGCAACGCGTAGCAAACCGATACGCATATTGATTCAAAACGTATTCTATACACGAAGAATAATTAAAAGCAGAAATTTGAAACAGTCGTGTAACATTAAAGTGTTGCACTCGAAGGTAATTTGTCTACAAACAACGACTTTAAAACTTAGTTAAAAAGTTGAATGAATTCTTTCGAGGTTTTATTATTTCTCTACTAATAATTTCCACTGTTGTTTGTTTCACTATGTTTGTATTAGGGGTACCGGAAAGTAATCAAAATTTCGTTTGCTTTCGAAAAACATTTATTTATTAAAGAAATCTCAAATTCCAATCAACAAAATAATTTCCATTATTTTCTAACGCTTTTTGTTAGCGTAAAGGCAATTGTTCGATTCCCTTTTTAAAAAAGTCCTTCAATTTTTCATTGAAAAACTTTGAAGTCATCGAAGAAATTTTGATTACTTTCCGGTACCCCTAATATATCACACGTGTCATATTATAGAATCAGTTAAAAAATGCTCACTTCAAATTATTGTATTAAATAAAATGGTGACTGAGAGTCTCCTCTGGAGCGCAAAGGGTTAATAATATTGTTACGAGTTTGATTCGGGGAAAACATGGAGTGTTTGGATGGGAACATGTTCGAAAACGATGTTCCAGTAGTGTTTTGTGAACATGTTAGCATCGTTCCATGTCGGGCGACACGAGTAAAAAATTTGATGAAACCATGGGGAAATAAGTTTTCTTTTTACCTTTGATCGGGGAGTATCGATGAAATGAGAGTAATGGGAGTTTGAAGTGAACGCAGATGGACGGCTCGATGGTCGTTAAATACGTTGCTCGCGGTACTTCGAACGAGGTAAAATCGTGATTTAATGCGATTTTCTCCACTGATATTTAGTCGAGGAGATTAAAGGGATGCGATGTAACAGCAACGTATCGATGATTAGTGAGAATTTACGTATGAAATCTGATCAATGCTCGATCAGCAAAACAGAGAGCGAAATCTCCGGTCCCATGAAGCCTTTAAGATTACCTTTTATATTTTAAGCAATTGCTCTACGAGACGATTCAAATTGCTGACACCTTTTTATCTTTGTTCAAACTTTTACTAAAACCTTTTGTTTCCACGAAAAATTTCAGTGTTATGACATCTGGAGTCGTTAAAACGAAATCGTAGCGATTTATTAAAACATCTGGTACACAAACTTTCGCGGCATATCGGTTTCTTAGAGAAAGCCCAACCAATACGCCCCGAGTGTATCGTGTTCGATAAAGAAAAGCCCCGAGTTTTATTCCCACGGCGTAGCCGCGCACAAACATCTTTATGATTCCCTGGAATAATGGACGAAGTTGTAAACGTGGACGGGTTTACAGTTTATTGTCGCGGCATTGTAATGCTTACCTCGTCTTCCATGAAACTGGATCAACCGAATTATTAAAATTCTTCTGCGACCTCGCAACACCAACCTCTCCCGACTTTCCGCTGAATTCGTTCCGCGTTGTAATGAATTTTAACGTTACCGTGATTACCATGGGGCGTCAAACTTAATTTGACCATCAACAATTTTTCCCCCGTATTCCCACGGTCCCTAGACTGCGATATCTTGTGACTCGGTTCAGTATGGTGCTCCTTCAGAATTATCGAACTTTGGGACTTTGCTATTTCTGGATTTTGACATTTAGATCTTGCAATTTTTACAACTTGAAAATATTAAAATTTATGAACTCTGGTAGTTTTAGAACATTGAGAATTTTTAGAGATTTCTGGGTTTGGAACTCGTGAACTTAATAAGTTTACTATTACAGTGAAATAATTGCTGCTTTCATAAGGAGCCAGAAAAGTTCTGTAACCTCTTATCAAGAATCCATTATCGTCGATCGTGAATCATTCGAAAATGAAATTCGTTTCCTTCGGGAGCATCCTCGGCTCGCGTCAAAGGTTTCTAATCTCTGTGAAATTCACGCGAGATGGGACAGAGGAAGAGGGAAGTTTCCGGGTTCACGTTGTCGTCCAGGAACTCGCGGTGTTCTCGGAGTAATTGGCTCCGACTAATAAGCGCCTTCGAGCGTGCTGGAGCGTCTTCTGGTCCCGCGTGCAGTCACGTGCACGTGCGTGGAGGACATGCAGAGGTAAACGCGGCGGAAGTTTGAACCAGTCTGGAACACGTGCCGTTTCCATTTACCTTGCACACAGCTCGATCACACGGTTAGCCACGTAATTGCGCGAAATTCTTCGCGATAACGGGACCCCCGTAACCACGGCTTCTAGCTGGACGCAGCCTACTAAGCGATTTTCTTGCGATTCTCCCTTTTTATCGGGCTACCATCGGTTACGAGCGTGTTACACAACGTGGCTTTACTTTGGAATTTCTTATCTCGGGATGTGCAACGTACTCTTTACGACGCGCCATTGCCAATGAAACGACGCTAATTTAAAAAATTCATGAAGTCGTGCTTTTACAAGAATTATACTGTCATAGAAATTGCGACGAGGATCCTAAATTTAACGTGATTGACAAATAAGAAATGAAAGGATTCCGATCGAGTGTCAAAATGACAAGAATTAACGGGGAAGAGTTTTAATAGAAAGTGATGGATAATAATTTAATGTTAATCCAAGAATAAACAGTATTTTGTGTGACAGTTCGAAGATCTTTTATTGAGATGTGAAGTATCTAAGTTTGGAATAAACAAATTATTAACCATCGATTGAATATAAATGAGAAGACGGAGAAGTGGATCGATAGAAAAAACAGCTCGACGGCTGAAATTTATTATAGCTGCAAGATAATAATAGTAAATTAGCTGCGATTGATTTACGATCAGTCAGCCTTTGATTTATCCGAAACGCAGTGAAACGTTAATCTAGTGCAGGTCGTGATGAACACCGTACGTTGTCCAATTTAATTAAATGCAAATAAAAATTCCGCGAATCCCTTTATACCTGCCTCGCCCTGCAAATATTTACCAACCTTCCTCACGTTTCATTGTCGCACCACCGCGTTTCATTTGCATCTATGAAGATACAGGTGAAACTTCAACACGCGTTTAAATCAACGATATAAAAATTAATTTTGTCAAATAATTTAACGAAGGCAGATAAAATCGTTATATGATTTTTTATCGCCGCCGGGATCGATATCCCGCTCGTATTTATGAGGCAACACATTTCCCTCTGGTTATAAAACATATTAACGCGATGGAGGCATAAAAATCTCGAACGCCGTGTCAAACTTCGAGCCAAATGCGAATATTAGCGAACAAGTACACCGGCAATAACGATCCATAATTTTCAGCAAGGATCTTGAAACGCGATACACCCCCAAGCCCCTCGGTTTTTCATCTTCGTGTACTCGTTTCGCTTCAAGTACCTCGTCGTTCGTTTCGATACGTTTGCTCGCGTGTAACGTCGATCTGCCGGTAGGTCGCAGCCCCGAGCGTAGCATCCCAGCTTGTTCACGGGACAACTGATGCGTTTCCAATAGCGGTTGCATAACAGTGGTTCACGATACACCGGTAGAGAAAGACTAGGCAAGGGGTCGGACCGAGATAACGTCCAAGATTCTCCTTCGTCTCTTTTTTCTTCTGGCGGGCCGCGCAGATTGCGGACCACGTTGAAAAAGAACGGACGGAAATTACCGGCACGCCAGCTAGGAAGTATTCGTCGGAATTGCGATGCTAATAACAACCGTTTGATGCGACCAAGGTAATTGAAGGAAGATCGAGGAACGAGAGGAACGCACGGTTTCCTGCTTCCTGTTTCGTTCTTCGCTCTCTTTCCTTCCGCCATCTACGCACGCTCGCGACACACAAATGGTAAAGTAATGTCGAACACGCGTTTCGTTTTACGCGTTTTTTGCGTTCGCCAGGATAAATGATAAAGTGGTTTTACAGGTACTTGCAAATCGTAACGAATGATTAAAACGCGATACCTGTTCCGCGAAGGAAATCGATACGCGATGATGTTGCATGCTCGCGATGTGGGTCAGTCGCGAATATTTTGAATATTAATTTTTCAGGAGCAGACCTACATTCGCTGTTTTTAGTAGGTTCGTTAATATTGTTACGAATTCTCTCTTGGTTTTTCAGAGGTTTCGTAAGAGGCGCGATGCATACGGATAGATACGTGGTGATTTAATTACCTTGTAATTACCGAGGTTCTCCACGACGCAGGGTAGGTTGACGTCTCTCCCCAGTGGCACCGTGACATTTGGTATTGGCTCGGCAAACATTGGCTGGTCGGAGAGGGCTGCGCAAAGAAATTAATCTAATCTGTATTAATGTTCCTCTCAAATCTTAGCAGTGATAAACACATCTCAAGCCCTATGCACCTTGTAATGTTTCAAATTTAAAAACATTCAAGTTTATCACGTTGCAAAAATTGCCTCGAAGGGTTAAAATAGTAAACGAGAGCGCTATATTGCAAAATTAATGCAGGTACAAGATCAGTACGAGATCAAACGATGTATCTGACGTGGAAATTTCAAATAGATAGGTCACAGGAGCGGGACTGAGAAGAATTTTCCAAAGAAGAGGAAAAGGAAGAGGAAGAGGAAGAGGAAAAGGAAGAGGGTGACCGCGAGTCACACCAGTCAAGAAGTCCTTTGGGAAAGTTTCAGGATTGGTCAAGGGTGAAGCGAGAGGGCAGTTGGTTGATCGTTCGAGTGGAATAGGGAAGTCCTCGATTCCATTTCAACACCGCATTCGCCGGAAGTGTACGCAGAAAGAGGAGGAACGCCGGCAGAGAAGTTACATGGACCAATTCTGGGATTCTATAATTCGCGCTTCGAGATATCGCTCGAACGACTAACAAGAAAAGACGCTTATCTATCGAAACAGAAGTTGAAAGTCTTCGTTTCGAAATTGTTGTCGCTAAAGAACGAATGTTTATCGTATTAATGTCCCAGTCTGTGTACAACTGTGTGAACTCTCGTCGAATCTTTGATAAAGCTATTTACAGTATCTTTCCTTCCGGACTCGCGACCGGAAAGATTGTCAGTTTTACATGGCCGCGTTTGATTGATCGAAGCAAATCTCGAGCAGACGGCCATTAAAACGGTAAGTCGATTCGCTTGGCCGCGTCTAGCCGGCAGAAGTTCCTTTCGTAAATCACGACATCGAGCGCACGTAATTCTCTTTCTCTGTTCGTCGACCGCAATAGGAACATCCGGCTCTTTCGACCGCGATTATAAAGAGCCAACTTTTACGATTGAGTGATATAAGGAGCGAAGTTATACGCCCGCTAAGTCGTTCCATTTCCTCGACGAATACCACTTAATCGTGCTTTCTCGCCCTCTATGAGTTTCAATTTCGTCGACGATCTGTCGATAAAATCTGTACGTCTCCGTTCCTCCTATCGATCTTCCTTTTCATCGCGCCTCGTGATCCTCCCATTATTTTTATTTTCGGTACAGTCAAATTGGAGCGACAGCTTTTTTTACTTCACGCGGGTATATTATTTCCTTTCGCACGGTAGTTAAGATCGTTCTTTCGAAGTTACAAACTAACAAGGAATCAGATGGCCGGTTTTTACGCGATACGAGAGAAATGGCGTGCGAGCAGGTGCGTGAATAGGACGAGATATATTTCGCAGTGACCTCCGCGATCTGCCAAGCGTTTCAACTCTACCATACCGTGACTCTGTTGTGCGCATTTTCTTTTCCAGCTACTAGGGAGTGGTAGAATAAAATTAAATGACCATGAGACTATTTCGCTGTTGTCCTGATTACCAAACGGAGATGTAAGAATGAAATATAGGAACATGGACATCCGAGAATGTGCAAATTGAGCTATGTAGAAATCTAACAGTATATGACTTCAAGGCTGTAGGGCTATAATAGACATATAAAGGTATAAGGCAAGGGTGGCCAAGCTTCTTGATAGTCCAAGCCATTTTTCAAAATTTGAAATGTTTCGCGAGCAGTTTTCGATGAGTCATATCATTCTTAACTTGGACGGAAATGAAATTTGTTGCAACGTTGCACTTAGTCTTTCATATTTGTCGTCAGTAATTTCAAAGACATTTTGAAACACATACGGAACGATAATAATTTTTTAAAATATAATAGCACAGAAATGAAAAGGGAACTTGGGTACATTTATCGAGCGCCACAAATAATCCTTCGAAGAGCCGCAGGTTGGCCCCCCTGGTATAAGGATTTATACAGGAGCGTAACAAATGTCTACACATCCTAGCGCACATAGAGTGTCAGTCACCGATTAAAATTACAGACAAACGTGTTAATTAACATAAAAAAAATTATTCAAAGTATCGAATGAGCGATTGAAAGAAATTCCCCCTACCAGATATTGCATCTTCCGTCCTAGTAGAGATAATGGCGTGTACAGGTTGCGTTCGTTCAGTCGAGTTGTAACTGTTGTGTCTGACGGTCATAGCGGCACGCGACTCCCTAGTTTTGTGACGTATATCGGTGACTAATTTCGGTTTTTATTTCACTAATCTGTCCTTGTTGCATCGGCTGGAACTCACGACGAAGAGTCGTGCACACACGAAAAACGAGAATATTGTGGAAGAACAAAAGGAAACGCGCGCGAAACCAAGGACGGCGAGCATGGATACAAAAATTTACGAGACGACTTCTCTGAAAGTTATCCGCGATTGGGTCTCGACTAACTCTTGCATCGAATACCTGTGTCGCACATTTGGATCTTACGCGTGACGTAATCAAGGTGAATCACTGCATATTCAAATTTTTTATTCGTGGTGTTTATTTGTGTACCATTTAAAACTTCATATATTAATTTTGTAATTGAATGAATAAGAGAAAAACCTTTCGAAAAACATTTCGACAAACCTTTCGGTCGGATTTTCTAGAAACGTCTGTTCCTAGAAAACTCATATAGAACTCGTATATATGGAGCATTAAATAATTTAGTGAAATCAAATATTGATCGTCTATAAACGTATCCATTTGATACGAATCAATTGTTGTGTGCTCCATTGTTTTGTAGACAGTTTTATGACTACAGTCAAATTCAGTTCGTTATATCGTTGACTCATATTTTTAACGTTGCTAGGCGATATCATTTTCTGAATATAAAATGTTTCTCAGAAATATATCCATCAAAAGAGTATTTGTTACGTGGCTTTGTAAATTCGTCAACTGTTATCCAGGTTTTGTATTAAAAGGTATTTTCAAGCAGGACACGTGGATCCATGAAGATAGCCGCAATATCAAAGGTGAAAGCTGTTCATATTTGATCGACGAGAGCAATCGGAATTCTCCGGTGAATCTGTCGCTACGCGTTGTTTGACCAAGTTTTGTGTCGCCACCGGTTGTATCGCTATACAAATATTGTGTTGTAATTTTGTAAAATATGTCATTACGCGGTAGAATTGCATCTGCAATTTTTTATTAAAATTCTGTGGGATTCAAATAATTACGTGTGTTTAATGATTTAATATCTTTATTGCTTCTGGCAATGTTATCGATCATGTTTCATTACGGTTATAATGCATGTACTATTATTTACTTATCGTTATGTTATTTATGGAATGTCGCAGCGTGCCTGCGCATAAAACTTGGGTCACACCCTTCATAGGGTTAAACAGTGAGTCAACGAGGGGTTTCACGAGGGGATACATTCGCTATCCGGCAGTTGCCGACGAACGTTCGAAAACGAAGGTCACTTCCGTCGTGACTGCTAAAAAGTGCGTTCAATTTTCACGAAGGTGAATAACGATTCGAGGAATTCTGAAATTGAACGGTTCAAAGATATCGAAATCCCGAGACCTAATTGAGTATGCAAGAATTTGGAAACTAATCTTTTAGCAGGTTGCCATAAACACGTGACATAACGCGTCGCCATATACCGCGTGTGGTCGTACAGCACGTGGCAACGCGTTTCAAGTTGATCAAAAAGTTTTCCACGTTGATATTGCGGTGAATGGAGTTGTCTTACAATGACACGCTAATATGCATGAAAATCGTATAAAGACAATTGAAATATTAAGAGTTTGACTAAATTTCACCGTCTTCTCAAGGAAATCCATATTGGTTACAGCGGGTCGGAGTAAAATCTCAACGGGGGATCGCGAAAGGTCAAAGAGGATCGACATGAAATCATGGATCCTCGGCAAATCCAGTCTGATCGTTCTCTTGACTTTCATCTTCTCCCTGTACTTCCTGTCCTTCTACTTCAATTGTCGGATCTACGACATCCTGCGTCTTCGAAGGATAATGGCGGACGACTCGCGCGTCGTCAACACCACCAAGAAGATTTTATTTTGGAACACGATGTTCGGAAAGAAAATGTTCTACACGGGTGAAGACGATATTTTTCGCGATTGTCCGGTGAACGATTGTTACGCTACTTACGACAGGAGTTACGCGAATCTGACAGACTTCGACGCCGTTTTATTTCATAACAATGACTTTGATCTAGCCGATCTGCCGGCGAAGAGAAGCTCGAAGCAGTATTACGTTTTCGTGAATTTGGAGAGCCCGACCAACAGGCCACTGGTTAGCAATTTTTTAGAGGATTTCTTTAATCTCACGATGACGTACAGGTTGGACAGTGATGTCGCGTGGTACTACGGGATCGTCAGGGATTTGAACACTAAACAATTTGTTGCTCCTAGTCGAGACGTTAGCTGGAAAGCGTTTTACAATCGGTCAGGTAAGCTACCGCTTATGTAAAGATTTATTCATTGTTAAGATTTTATTGCAATGTTATGAGCAACAATAGGGCTATAATTATAATCGATTACGTTCTGTTTTCAATATTTTATAAAAGAAGAATTGGTTTTATAACCACGGTGTCGAAAGACGAGAGAAGGAAAAATGATAAAAATTCGTTTCTGAATGGGATATGATTTCACCGTAATCACGATTTAACAAGTTGTACAAGATCTTTGGGATATTGAACGGTACGCCGAACACGTTTCGTAAGCGGTTCTTACTCCGCAGAAAGAGAACGTAATTCTTTAGAAGATGAGAGATCTTTAAGCCAACCGAGTACATAATTCTTCGATTCTTTCAACTTTGATCTTTTTATTCCCCTATTCAGCAATTCCTCGATTTTACGATTCCATATCCTTCGGATCCATCGATTTATCTATTTCATTAATCTTTAATTCTTACGTTCTTCTCCTCATTCTTAGATTTGTCGAGACTCGGTGATTCGCTACTATTCGACAATTTTACAACTCTACCGGTCCTTGAACTTGTTCTTTTATTCATTCCATCTCGATCTTGCGTTGATTGGGAAGATTGGGTCGACATGTTTTTAGGAGTTCGTCATTCGAATAACTTTCTTATTTGCTTAATCATCGAGTTATCGGGTCAATAGTCACATGGCCCACACGTTGCTTCGATAATACGTGGCCATTTATCACTCGTAACTATCGACATAATTAGAATGTCTTTTACGGCTAACAACGTTGACCTGTCATTTAAAAATTTGACAGAATGAATTTTTCAGCAGCTATTCGTTTCCAATATACAATGCACCTGTAATCGTTTACGATGGTAATGCACGCGACAAAACATCGTATTGCGGGATCGGAGAATTCGAGATTCGAGTAATCCGATTTGTATCACAGAAATATGTAATTGGTATTGGATACCGAATGTTTCGACGAGTGCAATCGGAGTCATTAACTAATCGCATTTACTACGGAATTATCGAGCTCGAGGCAAAAACGTTCGCATTGATTTCGCAAATTGCCATCGCATCGAAACTTTTCTGTAGGAATTTTTTATCGGTTTTTTCCTCTTCCAAAAAATGAGAATGCTAGAAAATAAATATCGCGTAGGATGGTAAGGTGTCTTTTTGCGTAATCGGGTTACGCAAGCGACGCGCGAAACGTTCATGTAAATGCGGTAATTAAAGCTCTGCTGATGAATTTATTAACTTCATTAACTGTCTCTGCAAACGACCTATTTTCACGTCCATCTGTTCCAACGACTGTTACGTCCTCCTGTCGTCGGAACGCTTCGATCGCTTCGGATTTATTACTCGAAATCTAGATTTTAGTTTAATTGAAACCTCTAGCCGTTTCTTTGGATTTGTCACAGAGTGAAATCGTTAAATATGCAAACTTATAATACATGGTCTAGTTCATTAATAATTAGATAAGTGTCAAATGTTTTTTGACATAGTTTCACATTTAAATCCCTTAACTTATTTATACACTCAGACTTCTTTACAGAAAGAATTACTACTGCTATTTGAAATAAATTTAATCCTTTGAGCTCGAGAGGTGACTCAGTCACCATTTTATTGAATACAATAATTTGTAATAAGCATTTTTTAACTGATTCTATAATATGACACGTGTGATGCAGAAACATAGTGAAACAAATAATACTGGAAATTATTAGTAGAGAAATAATAACCTCAAAAAAAATTCATTTAACTTTTTAACTAAGTTTTAAAGATGCTGTTTGCAAACAGTCAAATTACTTTCGAGTGCAAATGGTTAACAATTTCAAACCGCAGACTATGGTGAATATTCAAAAATTGATTGATTGATTGATTCTTGTTGCGGGCATCGACTACTGTGGTCATTAGCCCGAGAATATTCAAAGAGTCTATGACAAAATTTTCTTTTTCGAGCACCCTGTATATTTCCCTATTATGAGTTATAAAAATGAGTTCCACGAACCGGTCGTTAAAAACTCGTCAACTTATTCAAAGAACACGTTAGAGGAATCTAGGCCCAGCATATACATTCCTGATTGTTTTGATTCCTAAACAGAGGAAACCGATTGGAAGAAGTGGTCGTCAGACTCGATTCGAGGGAAAAGAAGACCGATAGTGTGGTTCGTGAGCAACTGCGAGGCGAAGAGTGGCCGGCAGGAGTACGTGCGAGAGCTATCCAGACACATACCCGTGGACGTTTATGGGAATTGCGGCAACATGTATTGTCCCCGTAGCACGGATTGTTTCGCGGAGATCGCGGAACCCGGTTACTTTTTCTACCTGTCTTTAGAGAACTCTCTCTGCGAGGATTACGTAACCGAGAAGCTGTTCAATGCCCTCAGGTAAAAACAATGACCAGGTTGGGTACGATTTCAACGATAAAATTGTCAGTCGCAGCGCACAATTTCCAGACCGATTTCGAATGACAACCGACTGGCGGACTCATTTCGTGAATTGAAAACGAGGCCTGAACGCGTACGCCGACCCTCTGGAATTGTTCCGACACGTGCTCGTGTTGCGAACGATTCCCTCTGACAACTCTTCCCCTCCCTCCGTTCGCTTTGTTCGCGTTTTTTTTCATTCCGTTGTATTTTAAGCGTTTGGCTCGTTCGGGGGTAGCTTACCGCGATTATTAACCCTTTAACTAGAAACGACAGGCACACGCGCGTTTTAAATGACTTTGGTTATGTATCAAAAGCACACCAGAGCTTTGACATGGCGTAACGATACTCTGCCACTCGGAAAGTTGCGGTCGTCATTTTAATTTTTTATGCAATCGATTGCTTGAAATTTTAATAACAGAAGGATGTACGATCTTTAATTAACTCTTCATCTTCGTACGTTGCAAAAGTAATATGTCTAAACGAGCGGTTAAAAATTTAACGAGTTGCTTTAAAAATTTAACTTGGTACATCTCTTAGATTCTTGCGATCAACTTCGTACAACGTTTTGCGATTTTGTTGGCAATTAAGGACTAGTATTCCGAACGCACGTGGAGCGTGTGATGGTTAGGACAGGTGGTGTTTGGATCTCTTGATACATGGGACGCGTGATATTTTAGACGTGTGGTGTTTGGTATGCGTGAGATTTGCTACGCGTGGCTAATTGAGCTGTGATAGTTGGAACGCGCTGTGATTGGGGTGTGTGACAGTTCGGATGCGTGATAGTTAAACCGCATTAGTTGGGATTTATAATAATTAGGTCCTGTGGTAGTTGAAATGCAAGGTAACCCATGAAAGGGTAACTGAATACGTGGTATTTCGAACACGTGGCATGCGTAATACCTTGAACGCCAGATATTTTCAGTACGTATTATTTCGAACACGTGATACTTTACTCACGTTTTCGAAAGATATGTAACGTGTGCTAATCGATCAGGCACAACATGTAATAATAAAACTGTAAGATTTCTCGCTATGAAAGTCGAACTTTACAGTAAAGATTGCGATATAACAGATCAAGCATCGAAGGTTCTCAGTTCCAGCAGTCGTACTTAAAAATGGTCTTCTCTTTCGTTCGCAGGTACAACGTGGTGCCAATTGTATACGGAGGTGCCAACTACAGCCAGTTCGCACCTCCTCGGTCTTACATAAACGTGTTCGACTTTGATACGCCAAAGGATCTAGCTGAATATTTAAAGAAGTTAATGAGGAATCCCTTCGAATACGGTAGGTACTTCGAATGGAAGAAATATTACGTGATCGAGGGAGGCGTTCACGAGGCAAAGTGCAATTTGTGCAAATTTCTGCACGAGAAACAGGAACCACGGATGTACAACCCGTTGTCCGATTGGTACAGCAAGTCAAAATGTCCGTTGCAAAATTTCCTACGTTCCCAGAATTACGTGTCGGGTAACACGTTGAAACATCAAGACTGATATAGCACGTAGTTCGCAAAATGTTACGTGTTGCGTAGCTTGTAGAACTTTTTAGGCAAACGTCGAATGTTCCAAACTGCACGATAAGAGTAGAAATATATTTTTATATTTGATTTCATGAATCGCGATGATCTTTTCATATATTTTTTCACAATATCGTGTAACAAAAATTGCGGGTGATATGCTGTGCTTGGCTTTCAACGACAATCGAAGACATATCTCTAAGATAAATTATTTTTACGATAAACAAAATTGAGGGTAAAATTAATTTGGACTCGAAGAGTGCTTATTTTTCAACGATTCCGATAACGAATGTTTTCGTTAAAAAACAGTCCATTAAAAATGGAATTGCCGATGAACTGAAACGAGGTTTCGAACGACAAACCGGATACGAATCTCATTACTTTGTTCTATAAGCGCACTAGTCGCTACTTTAAAAATAGAGTAGGTCTCGAATAAATTATTGAAACGTTTAACTTCCGACAGCACGATGTTACTTGTTAAAAATGTACATATCGACCAAACCTTTTCAGTTTTTAAATAAAGTTATTTCTATACAAATTGCCTTTTTGATACTCCATCCACACAAATAAAAAATTCCCCCATTTGTATAACATTTGCATTACTGTGATTTATTTTCGTTTTAAAATAAACAAGGAATTTGTTATCTTTGAAAGAAAAAAATCAATGTGTTAATCCGTTTAAGTATGTTTAGTACTGTGATGTATAGTCCAAAGTCTAAAATATTGTATGTAAAAGAATATAGGTGAAATGATGGAAAGAACTTTATGCGTCACTAAAGCCGATACATAAAATTTATGTATCGCCAGTCTTATCGCGACGATAGCGATACGAAAATAGGAACGAAAGCAGTTCAGTTTTTGAACGTAAAATAAAACTTTGACTAACGATTTACTTGATCTTCCATGATCAACTAAATGCGTTCCAATCGAATGATACAGAAATAAGATATTCGTTTCTGATTGGTGGTTCATCCACGTATGGGGAACACGAGTCGAGACATTCAAAACATTCTTAATGAAATCAGCGGTTCAGATGATTCTCGACTATGATCTGTAATGAATGATTCACTTGAATACAGGTGATTTATAGCTACAAAATTCTGGACATGAATTTTACTTTCACACTTTCATTGTATGATTTGTACTTAAAAATTAATTCTATTACGTTATGACACCTCAAAGAAGATAATAATAATTATTACAAATGATATGATAACCCTAAATACCTTTCGTACAAAGTTCAACTATGTTTTATGTAACGAAACCAAGTGTCCGGATACTTATGGACGGTAGTGTATCTATTTTAGCTCGTTTTTCGTTGTTATTGCCTAACGGACTTAGCGATTCCTTCTGCAGCTCGTAATCTTGAACGCTGCACACCGGAACTGCCGTGAAACGGCTTTTAAATAGAAATAAGCGTAGGAACCGTGGCACTGTAACGAGCAAGGAGCGCCAGGAAACTGTCGTGGCCATTTCTCGAATGGCGTCGACGTTAAACGAACCCAATGGATCGCGATTCTGAATTTTTCACTAATTACCGGGCTCGTCCATTTCCACGACTTGGACACTCGAATAAAAATGTTTCTAATTGATATTTTGCTCGCAAACAAGTTCATTTTTCCCGGGTGTCCATCGTTTCTCGGTAATTGACGTATCGAATAATTTGACAAAGTTCGGCCCGAATTATTGATCCGTTTCCAACACGTCAAGCAATCAGACGGAAAAATTTGTTTATCCGTCGATGAATCGGCGTAACAAAATAAAATGCGAGTACAGTATCAGTTTTTATTTTCCATCAACCGAAATCACTCGATACACATTCTTTCCATTTTTTGTTCCAATATTTTTTGACAGTCTGTGAAAAATAGACACGTACATTGAAATTCGAAACGATACAAAAACTCGCCGTATTTTCCCTTTTTGGAGCGAGAAAATGACGGAAGCGTTATGGAAAATGTAAGTCAATTCTCGAATTTCCAGTCGTGCCTCCAATTTCCAAATTCTCTTTTCGCAAACCTTTAAATTCCCAAAGTTCCAAATTTCCAAACAATTTCTGCCCATAAGAGTTTCGCGTGCAACGCGTGATGTCCACTTTCGCACACTCCTCTGCATTTTTCCGCACGCTTCTGGTAATAAACGTTTGCAATCACAGCCGGGTGTCGATAACACGTGTTGTGTTTCCGACACACCATCGACGTCCGTGGCCGTTTTCACATGGTAATAATTAATGTCGCGTTTGCTAATTTCCGATTTAAATATGTGGAGACGAGCCGTGTTACATGTTGCACGGGTATGTTCGTAAAGTGCAGTTTCGAGTTACGCGAAGTAATGAGCGGGGTTACGGAAGATCCGTCACCGAGAAACACCGATATCCAGTTACTTTATAATGAACAAACACGGTGGTTGACTGCAATTTGCACGGTCCGATGCTTTCGCGATTACTTATTCGATCGTTCTTAACGATATCTTTTTCTGAACAAATGTTTAATCGGTGTCGACATGAAACGAACAAGCTATTAATGTCATTTATACTCCTCTGATCATATCTCTTTTAAGCACGTACTTTTGCTCTGTTTATCTACGATCTTAAAATACACTGGAAATTATTTAAGAACTTATCCTTGCATCTTAAAGAAACCAGTATGAGAACATTTTTCTTTCATCAAATTTTCGTTCATCAAAATTGCAGATTGTACTGTTGAAATAGAACGAGGAAACGAATAAAAATATTTGCATTCCTAAAAATGTTTCAAAAACTTGACAGTAAAATTGGACAAAATTCCAAGAGCACAACATTGATTAAAACAGAGTTTTAGTAGTAAAAAACGAGATAAAACTATGTTTTGCCATTTAGAGATGGCCGACTAAAAAGTGGATGTCATAATATTATTTCTTTCGGTCCGATCGTTCAACGATAACGATCGTTAATCAATAGAATTGTTCGCAAACAACAATACTTTGTTTTTCTGGCCTGAGCGTATGAATAGCACGACCGGTACGAATCACAATTTTTCAATTATTATTTTTCAATAGTTGCTGCGTTACGGATCGGACGCGCGTGTCAAGTGATATTTCTGAACACAATACTCACGTTCCTCCTCTATTTTAAACATTTCGAAAACGTATTGTTAGCGCTCTTCATGTTTTTCAACGGTAATAAAACTGTCGGCCTCCGTTATCTCGTACAATTTTGTCTAGTTAACAGTATCCAAGTACTTATCCATGCCACGTTACTTCGAAAGAGGAGCGCTTGAACGTAATCGAAAACAAAGCCATTGTGTAGCTAAATGGAAAAATAGATTACGCAAAGTAATAACGATTTTTGTACACAACTTTATCAGTTTTTATTTTACCTTGTTTTCCTGGTAAACTGGGTGTACAGGAATTTCTACTACAGATTTCTATTAGCGGTACCATTTTAGTATGCAGATGACATGTAACGTGTAATGGTACATAGCGTAATTTCATTACACGTGACTATGTTTAAAAATGCATTATATGGCGATACGCTTGATGAGACAATGCGTGGAGGTGTTATGCGTACAAATGCAACGCGTGAAAGTGCAATGCGTAGAAATACTTTGCGTGGAAGTAGAACGCGTGGTATTGCAACGGGTGAGAATGCAGCGCGAGGAGATGCGACGCGTAAAAGTGCATTGCATGGGAATGCAGCGAGTGGAAGTGCAGCGGAAAAGTGCAGCGCGAGGATGCAACGAATGGAGATGTATCACGCAGGAATGCAACGCGTGAAAATGCAACGGGTAGAAATACTTTGCGTAGAAGTAGAAGGCGTGGTACTGCAACGCTAGTATTGCAACGCGTGAGAATGCAACGCGTGGAAATGCAGCGCTTGGAGATGCAACGCGTGAGAATGCAACACATGGAGATGCAGCGCGTGGAGATGCAAGGCGTGAGAATGCAACGCATGGAGATGCCGCGGTTGGAGATGCAACGCATGGAGTTGCAGCGCGTGGAGATGCAACGCGTGAGAATGCAATGCATGGAGTTGCAGCGCGTGGAGATGCAGCGCGTGGAGATGCAACGCGTAAGAATGCAACACATGGAGATGCAGCGCGTGGAGATGCAACGCGTGAGAATGCAACGCATGGGGATGTAGCGCGTGGAGATGCAGTGCGTGGAGATGCAACGCGTGAGAATGCAACGCATGGAGTTGCAGCGCGTGGAGATGCAACGCGTGAGAATGCAACGCATGGGGATGTAGCGCGTGGAGATGCAGTGCGTGGAGATGCAACGCGTGAGAATGCAATGCATGGAGTTGCAGCGCGTGGAGATGCAACGCGTGACTATGCAACGCATGGAGTTGCAGCGCGTGGAGATGCAACGCGTAAAAGTGCATTGCATGGAAATGCAACGCGTGAAAGTGCATCGTGTAGATCTGCAACGCGTGTAACGTGCTGACATGCAACACGTGGCTACTCGATGCGTGTAAACGAAGCAGCATTGAACACGCAATGCAACGCGTGCTACATAACGTGACCAACCATCAATCAGAAAAGATCAAAATATAAGAGTAACATTAATAACAATCCCGCTAATTAAATGCCTAGTTCCATGTCCAAAGCCTTGTAAAGCGGACCTATTAAATCACGCGAAAAATCAATTAGCTTCCACACACCATTGAGTGTAATTCGACCAGCAGAATGAAGTTCTTTTAGTACTATTTTAGAACTGTTCTCTAATTGGTCGACATAAGCGGGGTTGTTTACGAAGGATGCCATAAATGGAGCGGATTATGCGAAACTCGTGGAAGTGTTGCTCGAACGATTCACATACAATCTGCAAATGGACTTGTCGAAGCGTTATGCAACTGCAACGACAAGTTCCCTGTTAAGCAACTGAAACGCGATTGCAAAATGAGCCTTTTCGAGCCAGCGACTGATCATCGAAGGAATTGTTCGTTGTGGCGAAAATCTATTTCCACGCAGATGTTGTTTACCAGCCGAAGAAATATGAGGCACCGTTACGAGCGACGACTTCAAGTTTTCCGGAGTATTGTACGAGTTTTCAATTAACGAGCGGGATCGCTTGAAACGAAGCTTCTCCGCCTGATTCGCGTTTCTTTTTGTTCAAAGAGGCTATTGTTGCTTTCGCAACCTTCAAAGCTTCCATGCATTCCGTTATTATCGCTACTTCTTTAATGTACCTTTAAATTACTGTAATGCAATTGAAGACAAAAGATCATGACGAGGTTGGGGAGATAATATTGCATTTACGAGTTAAATCCCTACTTCATCGATTTGGACGATCATAGTCAGTAATAGTGCTAAGTCTCTAACTTCCATGCGGAGAAATCTTTGAAAAGTTCCAGGTTACCCATAAATCCTTTTCAAGATGCATCGTGAAGTATTTAACTCGTGCTGGATTAATGCCTGCAATTTCATCTCTGGCGTTTACTTTTCATGAGTGGGGATGCAACGCGTGAGAATGCAACGCATGGAGATGCAGCGCGTGGAGATGCAACGCATGGAGTTGCAGCGCGTGGAGATGCAACGCATGGAGTTGCAGCGCGTGGAGTTGCAGCGCGTGGAGATGCAGCGCGTGGAGATGCAACGCGTGAGAATGCAGCGCTTGGAGATGCAACGCGTGAGAATGCAGCGCTTGGAGATGCAACGCGTGAGAATGCAACACATGGAGATGCATCGCGTGGAGATGCAACGCGTGAGAATGCAACGCATGGAGATGCAGCGCGTGGAAATGCAACGCATGGAGTTGCAGCGCGTGGAGATGCAACGCATGGAGTTGCAGCGCGTGGAGTTGCAGCGCGTGGAGATGCAACACGTGAGAATGCAACGCATGGAGATGCAGCGCGTGGAGTTGCAGCGCGTGGAGATGCAACACGTGAGAATGCAACGCATGGAGATGCAGCGCGTGGAGATGCAACGCATGGAGTTGCAGCGCGTGGAGATGCAACGCGTGAAAATGCAGCGCTTGGAGATGCAACGCGTGAGAATGCAACACATGGAGATGCAACGCGTGAGAATGCAACACATGGAGACGCATCGCGTGAAGATGCAACGCGCGAGAATGCAACGCATGGAGATGCAGCGCGTGGAGATGCAACGCACAAAGTTGCAGCGCGTTAATCCGTTGACAGCTATTGCAATGGTAACAAGCGGATGTACAATTGCATCTATCATTCGGAAAAAGTTTAACACCATCTATCAATCTACTATGAACGTATAATTAATACTTTGACAGCCGTTGTACATAGTTTTCTGTACAGTTATCGATTGCAGTGTGACTAATCTTGTATGAAAGAAACATTTTACAACCCTTCCAAGGTAGGCTCGTTATAAAAAAGTAAAATTGGAAAGATGGGCTATAAAAATGTTAATCTTCGACTTTTAACGACGCACTAACGATCGTGCGTAATATCGTTTGCATTCGTCACCGGGCAGGGCTACATGCAGTCGATCGATAAAACGTATAAAGAAGACATGCAGGTGTCGATCGGTGCTCGTTATCCGGTCGCAATAGAGTTTTCAAGCCGGGTACAGTCTATTCCCCTTTATCAACCGTTTACGCCCTGCTCGTCGAGTCTCGTGGCGATATTTGTGGAACAACACATCGTGTTCGACGCACCGCGTGCACGGCTTAATAATTTGATTAATTGCCAGAGATATCCTCTCGCGCGGCTCCAATCAATTCTATTAACTGGCTGTTGCACGCGTCGATAGAAAAGGGGCAGCAGCGTATCGCTGCTTGGATTCCCATCGATCCGCCCATCGAGATATCGTATCGTTTCGGTTGTTCGCTCTTATTTCTCGCTCGCTAGCATCATCGAGCTGATTAACGCTGCGAGCTTTGGTCACTTTATTTCGCTAATTAACGCCGATAATTGATTTTACAGGTATCCTCTGCCGGGATAATGTAACGCGAGGGGTGTTGAAAGATCTTACAAAATGAAGCCGCTAGCGAAACGGTAGCTTTACTACCGCTTTGCACGATATAGCCGAAGAATGATGAATCTAGGGGTAGTCGTGACTCGCTCGTGGCGATAACGATGTCTTAATACCGGGGCGAGCCGGAACGGTATAGCCGGTTGTTTCAGCGAGTTGAAACACCTTATTGATGTACTTATCCTCGAAGGTTGTCGTGTCGCGGGAAAATTTACAGCGCGCAGCAACCGCGACTATTCGAGGAAGGCTGTAAAACTTATAGTCGGAAGGTTTACGGTATTATTTTAATTCTTGCCACCCTAAAATGTAATCTATAGTTGGCCATAGTATCTAACGATCGTTTAGCCATCCTCGGTGGCGTAAGGGGGTTAATGGTATTACCGCGTTCAACGTTCTGACGCTCGAGAATCATCGTCGATCGTAACCTCAGACTATCCAAGAATCCCGCCCACGAACCGTGGATAATTATTATTCCCCGTGTGCCGGAGAATCCTTTGGCAAACTGTTTCGTGAACTTCCCTTTTCTGCAAAGAAGTCCAGGGGCGGAGGTACCTGCAAGGGACATCTGTAAATCAGGTTACGGGCTTGGAGCCGGGGAATCGGTGGAACGAGCTCGTGAAACGGCAGCACAGGGAAGAGGAAGGAAAAAAAAGATAAAAGAGAGCAGAGAGTGCGGATATAATGGGACGAGGGTTGAGAGAGAGAAATCGGGGGGAGGAAAGAAAAGCATCGGGTGGGTCCAAGTGCGTCTGAGAGGCCAGTAATTTCTTTTTATATCCATCCGGCACGATTCGAGCCGTTGCTTTCACAGCCTCCACCCATTTTTACCCGTCCCTCACCCCCTGTATTTATCGCTTATGACCTTAACCTTCTGGATGAAAGTCCGCGACAAAGACCGGGAGGAATCCAAAGACATTTGTTGTGCTTTACGAGAACGAGCCTTCGGGCGTGTTGCAACTCTCCCTTTGTACGGTTCCGAGTCCCTTTACCGTGAGGCGTTGATGAGTCATCGTTATTACAGAGCTATGTACTCGAAACGATGCAGCCTTGTTTCGATTACTTCCTATTAGTGCGATGAAGATCTGACATTGTTCTCGCACCGAATAAGGGAAGGTTGCACTCGAAGCTACAATACCAATCGTACTATGGGTATAAAGACATAAGAATGCTATAAATCACGCGTCGGATCGCTGCGCGTAGGTACAATAGTAAATACAATACATCGTTCCCTATTTTAATCACGAAATTCGGAAGCAAATTCCGCAGACCCTTCATTATTTCAATTTCGGTTATCGACCGAAAGCCCATACGTAAACCCCGGCTGAGATATCGAGACGGCACGCACTTGAAATTTCATGAACGCGCCTAGTGTCGAGCATCCCCTAGGGGAATTGATATTTATAATGCTGCACACGCGTCTCCGTGGGTGCCTGGAGATTTCAGGCGACTTCGACGACGAATGCGATCAGGCATGGTTCCAGCGACTCGTGTCGTTCGAAGGGAAAGTAAGTCGAATAATGGACTGAAAGGGATCGTCCTGATACAAGGAGGTAGATGGAAAGCAAGGAGAGGGAAAGAAAGAGTGACAGTAAGCTGTTCGCGGAAAGTCTCGCACTCTCGAAATTGCCAGTAGCGAAAGCTCTCGAGGTGACGACGCGTCTGCATCGAGACGAGACAACGGATCGCGCCAGTTGCAACAGATAGAAGACACTTTAGCCGATACGTTGGCCCAAAGTCGTTGACATTCCTCGGATCGATCCAGGTCGACGATAATTCTTCTAGACGTATCGACACGTCGACCAAGACGACGTCTGACGGCATTATTTACTTTTAACCCCGATATGGATTCCTTTCTTGACAAGGATAGGATGATTCGACGGTAATAACGCGAGATGAGCTGATGTTACTGTGGGTTTGCGACGAAATCGACCGTAATACGTCTGAGAAGGTCTGTTTGACGCAGTGATAATAATCGATGCGCGATAATGTGGATCAATATCGAATTCAAAGTCTTTTCATATATTCCTATCGAACGAAATAGAAATCGAAGCGATCGGTATATCATTCGGAGGAACGTGATAGCTGTAGCCTGTCGAATACGTGATTCGATCTTTGTAACCTGTCTGTCCATTCATCCATCCATCTATCCAACACGTATCCCAAGATGTATGGACTCTTGAAAGTGCAACGAGCCGCGTCGCTATTAATAAGCTCCAGGCATCGAACGTGCACCCTTAGCAATGCACCCGGTAAAACAGAAACGCGTTGCTATCGAATCGTACCCGTTTCTCGTTATTTTTCCCAAAGTTGGTCATGAGCTCTCGTAAGTCACGGACCACCCCCATAAACCAAAGTTTCCAACGTCGGATCAAAAGAGTCGATATAAACGTAAAATTGAAACTAATAATTCCATGACGGCGGTGCAGGCATCCGCATAAATTGCCCGCAGAAAACCGCCTCCACGATGCAACTTTTAAACGTATGCTCTCTCGCTATCGGCAATAACTTGGTTCCTTTCATATCTTGCCAATAATTCGTCGTCGATGCTCGAGTCTCTAACCACCGTACGGAAGAGGGTGGCCAAAAAAGAGAAGGGGCGGCTTCTTTCGGTCAGGTCGTGAGGCAACGACGACCCAAAGAGCCGGGGAAATTTATCCGGCGGATAAAAATGTCTGTTAGAGTTTATATAGGGAACCAGCGAGATTTCAATAAAACCCTCGATTGTAAAGTACAGATAGAGGAGGCTGTCCGGACGTTATACGGGTCAGTGAAGCTCAAAGTCGAGTCTCTGGCCTCTTCTCTTTCTAGAGAACTGCCTCTTCAAACTGCATCCCCATAAGACACGCCCCATATGCGGCATCGCGTTAAGGTGCGTCTACACTGGTGCTTGCAAATAAATTCTTTATAACTACTTGTATACACTGTCAATTTGGACAGATTTCTTTTACTCATGGATCTACAGGTGACGCGTAAGGTTCTGATATACTTAGCAACCCTCGTTGCGACGTTACGTAGTGTTAGGAAATATTTTAAAATTTTTCACGAGCGTTCGTAAATATTTCGGGAAATGTATGCCGATAAATACGCACCTTTATACCCGTGGCTCTTTCTACTAGAACCGTTTATCCTCCCCTGGTTAAAGGGCGAACCGTTACTTCCAAGACGTTTGTGTTCGGGTATGATCGAGGGTGAGCCGGGCTTTCGCATCTGGACCGACTTGGTCCCGTCGTTGTTTCTATTTGCAGAGGATCAGGAGTGTCGTGGTATCGATGTCGCTAGAGGAATTTGTTTGATTCGAACGTTTGCTCTTGGACGCTGTTCCAACCTCGACGAATCGAAGAAGAAACGTGCCAGTTCAATGGTAACGGGTTAACTCCTTCTATAGCCGAGCTGGCCAAGCAATTCTATCGTTGTAAAGAAAAACGAACCACGGATCTCGAGTTTATGATAAACAGACTTTGTGTTTATTTAATCTTATCACGAATAAAATTGACGGAGGCGAATAGTAAGAACTAGGATGCATTGATTGCGAACGAAACAAAGAAAAATAATTCAGTGGAACGTGCTACCTAGCCGAAAGCTAATAAAGAGGAGTGACTAAATGGTTAGTCGCGGTGAGTATACTGATTCCACGGTTAAACGCGCTCGGTAACGCTTCTAACAGACTACGAACACGTGGTCTTTGTTCTGACAAGCCTTGAATCAGTCTCGTCGTGCCATCAATTCTGCTCGCGGGGCAGCTTTAAGACCACCTATAAAGTCTGAATCGGACGATTTAACCGAGAATCCATTCCTTTCCTCCGCTGGATGCCCCGGAGACATAGTCGAGACAGTTACGACCGATCGAACCTCTTCGTTGATAAAGAAAAAAGGTATTCCAGGGAAATTAACCGGATCACGTTTTACGAGAAGCGACGACGTTATTCTCGTAATAAGCGATTGACGAACAGGTCGAAAACGGGAGAAAAACGAGTCGGTTCTTGTCGCGGCGACATCGAATGGAGATAAGGGGGCCGTCATTTTGAGCAAAATGTCTCTATCGTCGGTTAACTTCGAAGTACGTCCCTTATCCGAACGCCTAGAAATCTAATCTAGTAACTTCGTTTGATAATTAAGCCGAAAGAGAATGGTTGGAGGAATAGAATAGAAACCGCGAGAGATAAGGATTAGTATGGGATCGTATCGTTAAGCGTTAGGCTACTTTTCTTGTTCCGCAATCTCATATAACAAAAGTCTACTGTATCATCGTCGTTGGCCCACATATCGTGACGCATGCACGAACGATGTGGTCGCGCGAGAAGTGGATAATTAGTACGGCCGATCCGAATAGTCTCACGCAGGATTAATTACGTGGGCTGCGATGTACGCGCGTAACCACATACACACCTGAACACATAAATATTACGCGTAGCACGTGCACGTAGCTGGTGACACGCGCGCGCGCACCGCCAGCTCTGTATGGCCATCCATCTAGTTATAGACACGGGAATACGTCAATTTCTAGCCGTGTGTATCGCTACGTGACTAACCAAACTTTGCTCAGCCGTGTGCGAGTACATACAAGATGGATCATTTAACGTTATCAAGCGAGAAACGACGCGAGACGCGTAATACGCTAACTTGGACATCTTTTCAAATACGTAAATGCAGCTGTTTCCACCTAGACCACTATCACAGGTGCACGTTCGAGCGCAAAATCGAGTTACTTTTTGCGCACAGGCGACCGTGTTGTGGTTCGCCTGCCTCGTGGTATGCTGTATACGCGTTTCCCCGAGGTGAAACGTTCCTGGAATACGGAACATCTTGTCTGCGTATATGTGTGCTAGACCGACACTTTAGACCACGATTTATGGAACATTAAACCAATACGGGACTAGGAAACCGTTGCTCGCAAACTCTTCCAGGACACGTATAAATATGGGCTGCCTTTCTCCGTAGAAATATTCTTCTACCCTAGATACCTTATTATTTCAATACTCTCGAATTAATTGGTCCTTCTTAAAAATAAATTGCCTGTCAAATCTTTCGTTTAATTCATCCTTCACGTCACATTCAAATTTTCATACACCGAATGATGAATGTTCCACTCTCGAACCTCTTGAACGTAAAATGATGGCAGCGATAGACACTGTATCTGCGTTATTTGCAGAAAAGCATTTCCTCTCGGTTGTTAAATTTTCTAATCGAGTAAACGTTCGTTAACCGAGAATCGCTTCCGTTTTTCGCGCCGGAAAGTTTGTGCATTGATTTTGAAGCGACGCGTCTTTATCAGGAAAGCTGACTCGCACGCACAAAATTCGCGTGGAAAAAAGAAGGTTAAAAATTTAATCTTTCGAATCGCGTTGTTCCGGCGAGCGTTGTTTGTCTATTTCTAAAGGAAAACAACGAACGGTCCAGCCGCGGAAAAAATGTTTCGACAGAGTTGGAAAAAAGAAAAACGCGGAAAACCGTGTGTTATTCTTGCGCAGCCTCCAGGTAAACTCGTTACCGCGCGAACGACCGTGCCACGTTTTTTCGTTGGTCCCCGGTTGATATAGCAATTACGATCAGGTAAACACGCGATAAAACTCTTGGACGAAGTTTTATTTTCGGCAGAAAGCGGGCGTATTTGAGCGGACAAGAGAGGACAACGCTTGTGTAGGAGGAGACGCGGGCGACGACCGAGTCCCGGGCTCTCCTTCTGTGTTTGCACTGCAACCGGTCGTACACCGGTTTCCCAAATAGAATTTCAATCTGGGATGTAATCGCTGAAACTTCCGAGATCCCGTCGGCTGAATTGCATCGATGGAAGTTTCATGCGGCTCTGGAAACAGAATTTTCCGCCGGATCGACCTTCACGAGAATAACCGTCCGTCGATTACGATTTATGAGACGTTTAATCAAATCTCGATTTTAATCCGATCGGAGGAAGCAACTCCTTACCTGATAGCGATTAATTAAATGTTTTGTTTTTTTTGCCAGTTACATATTTGATGTAGTATCGACGCATGGCTGATTCGAGGCATATCAATAATTACGGTAATGAATTTGGAAGTAATTGGTGCAAATTGCGGATGATTCGTCTGTTTATTTGTTTGTCGTGGTTGATTTTCATTAAATTTTGTTTGACTTCATTAGTCAAATTTGATTAACTTAATTACTACGTGGATTTGCAAGTTCTATTTACACTTTCTCGGTACATGTTTTGAAGCAAGCAGATAAACTACCGTTCAAGAATAATTTAAACACAATTTCGATGTTCACAGGTCGTGTTAAATTCAACACAGACCGTATTGAAATTGTAGCAAAATCGATACGTCGATTGTGCAGTGTCCTTTATGAATAAACCACTGTAAGTACATTAAGTGCTCGACTCTGGCTGCATTCTTTCGGGAAAGCCATTTACCGGTTTTCAAGTTGCAGAGAACTCTGCAGCAGGTTGAAAAGAGGCGCGGAAGTACAAGATCCAACATAATTTCGAGTAGTGCACAAAGAACTCGATGTAGGGTGAATGCGTTCGCTTATTCTCGCCTCGAATGTGCTTTACTAGGGAACACGTAGTCGAGTACGTCCGGTCAGACGAAGGGAACCGAGAGGATTGTGTTTCTACGTGACGCAAGTAACGAGAATCGAGACTATTGGTCGCTACTCGATGATGAATCGCGTCCGAACTATTCACTCGATCGCCTCCTCGCTCTGTTACGTTGTTTTCGCCTGAGCCACGGTTCGTCGACTTCTAAAGGAGCACTACCGCTACCCACTTTCCGCCGAAAATCGGATTTACAATGTTCCACTTTCGTACCGAGCCGTTTTGTTCACTCTGCGAACCACAGTTTCCGCGCGCTTTTGCGGAACTCCATTTCCAAAACGCGGAGTAAACGCTAATCGAGGAAGCGGCTGAGGGAGTAGCAGCATTTTTATCAGCTTCGAGTAAATTACACATAAATTACTTTGTTAAAGATATGCTTTGCGCAACAAATTATTTGGTAGATAATTTATTTTTCTTGAACTCTTCAAATCTGTTTCTAATTGTTACTAATATTTTAATATTCAGTTTAGCAAAGTTCAACCTTTTTATCTCCAAAGTTTCTGTCAGCTTTCATCATACCGAGGCTGCAGTGTACTTCGCGTACACTGCTATAACCGGTGTTGGAGGAGCAAACATCCGGTGAGAAATTGAAGCTCATGACGTTGTACTTCCTGCTAGGACAAGCTAGGAGGCGAGCGGCTAAGCTCGCGCGAAGATTCCTAGAAACAAGACGTCCGGTAGCGAACCGGTGGAACGAGGTAAACGCCCGTTCCAAGATGAAGAGGGCACAGGAATGCGAGTACGGGCGGACCAACCTTGTGTACGTGTTTCAGACTCCATTACTTGAATTAGAGTGGGAATACCAGTTGGTCCCTGTGCACACCCCCTCATATTTCGGACAAATGTTCGTACCCATCGGTTTGCCTTCTTCCTCCGACTATCCTCGGCTACTTCGCTCGCGTCTCTCGCTCTGGGAATATACGGGATCGTCCTATTTTCCTCGACCACCTTCCCGTCTTCTATTTTTGGTATTCCAGACGGTTCTGCAGGAAAGACGATGTCTTTCCCTCGGATCTTTTGATTTTACGTTGACACGGAAAGCGAACATTTCCGGTGGTAGATAATTACCGACATGCATTATATCGCTACGCTTTTGAATTTCACGCGTTGGTTTTCCACGCATCGTAATTTTTACGCGTTGCTTTTCCACACATCGTAATTACCACACGTTGCATTTTGACGCGTTGTGGTTTCCGCGCATCGTATTTCCGCAGGATGATTTTCCTACGGTGGAATTCCAGGCATTAAATTTCGTCGCGTTGGATTTCTACGCGCTGGATTTTTACATATTTCGATTTCCACGCGTTGAACTTTGACGCATTGTGTTTTCTACGCGTTACACTTCTACGCGTTGAATTTTCGCGTGTTGTATTTCCATGCGTTGAATTTTTACACGATGTAGTTGCACGCGCTGTTTGCACGAATTCAGTGCTGCCGCATTGTTCTACGCATTCTATGTCTAACACGTGTTCCATGTTCCATACCGTTGCTCTACATTTCTAGTCCTCTATATTGCTAATTCCGAACGATTAAAGTTTCACTGTTTGTAGGATAAATTGGTACTAATTCCTTTGTAAAAGGTTTGACGGTATTTCTATTAAGGGGGCCGTCATTCTCATTTTTTCTGCTTCTCCATTGAAGTAAATAGTAAAAAGATGGTCTCACATAAGGTACCTTTTCTGGAGAACCAGAGCACCTACATGTACGCCCAAGGTACCAAATTAAAGCTAAGGAAATAGCCGACAATCTGAGCGACGTGGATTTTTTTTGTAGGCCTTCATTTTTTTTATAAACACTTCAAGTCTGACAACTTACCTCAACGACCACACTTATGGTTTTAAAAAAATTGAAGGCCTACAAAAAAAATCCACTTCGCTCAGATTGTCGGCCATCTCCGTAGCTTTAATTTGGTACCTCGGGCGTACATGTAGGTGCTCTGGTTCTCCAGAAAAGGTACCTTACGTGAGACCATCTTTTTCCCATTTACTTCAATGGAGACGCGGAAAAAATGAGAATGACGCCCCCTTAACACTAAAACTACCAAGTCGCTCAAATGACCGCTCCACAAGTTTCTTATTATAAGATACACATCTTGTTAAAGTACATTCTTTTAAATCAGCATTTTCATCAAGATAAAGAATAAATGTATGTACTAATTTATGTTTTGTCGTTTGTTTATTAATTGTTTAATATCAAGTTAAGTACACATTATATGCCGGTAGGTTTAGTGTTAATAAGAGGAAAAAGCGAGTGTTAATAATTGGATCAATATGAACTACGAGTATTACTCTACCACGCACGCGTTTTCATCGCGACATTTAACGCGTAAAGCGCTCCGCAGGCCCATAATTCGCAAAAGTCCCCGTCATTTCAGGATCGAATCTTTCCACTCGCGCAGTTCCATTCTTGCCGTAATTCCAATGAATCCTTCTCCGTTGGAAAAGGATTCTCGTTCTCCGTTTCCGTCGCGATAACGTCGTCGAGCCTATCGAGACGGCTCTCCATTCAACGCAGCTGTTACATGCTCCTTGGGAAGAAGTACGACTGACAGGGTAACGATGTACGTGTACACGCACACTCGCGCGCACAGATAGAACACACGTTAGAGAATATCCTGCGAAGAAGACAAGCGGCAACCATGGGAAGCAGATGGTTCTGCCATTGACGTCCGCCTGTCTGCAGGATCGCTCGTTGCCTTCATTTTCGTCGTTGTCTCTTCTCGTTGTGTCGCTGCTTTTATTGCGAGACTTTATTTAAAAATACGCAGGCCATCTAACTACGCGGTCGTTGAATGTGCTAAAGTAATTCCAGGAAAATTGAACGGCGAGGTGAAAATGCGCCGCGTGAGCGAGCATGCTCTCTGGATGAAAATTCGTTGTACGAAACGACATTTTCCTTCGTTTTTTCCTTACGGTTAGCTGGAGAATACCGGCTCGAAGGGTGTACTATGGGAACGTGTGGTTTTAGAGAGTAATCCAAAGACTGGGAATAGACAGAAGTGAACGTTTGCGGGAGAGTTTGAGAGTTTTCGGCGCGAACGAAGAGTGGCTGAAAGGATCGAGTGTTTGAGAATTGCAGGAACGGATGTGTAGCTTCAATTTGAGATAAAACCGGAAGAATAACGAAGGGTTGATTTAAAAGGATGTTGCGGAGTTTTAAGAGCAAATTTGTCGAACCCCGTGAACATTTAATTAACGAGATTTATGTTAAAATTTATCGCGAAAGAAGTCTATATACTTAGCGATAAGAACGAGTTTAAAGCTTTCATCGAACACTCGAGGCTGACTTATAAAACCGTGAATGGAGTGGATGATTAATTGCTTGTCTTCCATGAAAACTTCGTCCCCGTTCAAATATCTGTCGCAGAAATTTTTCCCAAGTTATATCGTTAAATCGCGATTACCAAATGCGTGCCGTCTCGATTTGAAAAGTTAGCGAATAACGCGAGTCAACACAGAAACGAATCTAATTCCACTTGACCATAACGTCAATATTTGCCAAGCATTTCGACAAACGATCGTCGGTAATAATTAATTGCGCCATACGAATGCAAATCCGTGAATTATACGCCCGCGTATCGCGCTGCTCATATTGTTATTTCCGTTGATGTGGCTGCCGCGAAATTAAATTTTGCCACGGAAACGGTAATCCTTGCTCGCGTAAAGGTTCATCCGTTTCGTTGCACCCGAAATTACTTTTTTACTTTTCCCGTACGAATCGTCAAACAGTCTGAAAAATAATTGAAAGAAAATGAAATCATACCTGGTTCAGAATCAGCTTTCACAAATATTCAAAGTATTCGTGAAAATCCGTACGCGTGTACGTTCGTGTATATTCCCGTTCCGTATAATACATGGAAATTTCAAACCGCTATGTTCACGAATTTTTTAATTCCATAAGAAAAGTCAAATAATACGTTGCGAAGGGATTTTTTACAAAATCTACGCGTCTCTTGCGGTACAGACGACGCAATTAATTTTTCAATTTGTAACGACACTTTTCACTTATTCTATTCGTGAATGCCGAAATTCAGTGGAGTTCGAAGCAAAGAGCTAGCAGGAATTGGAACAAGCCTCACGTACACTAGCGATACACGCGTGCATGTGTATTTCTTAAGGCGATTTCGAAAGCCATTTCATTTGTGCTCTAGATCTCGCCGCAATATTCTCGTAAGTGGTCCGCGCGCAAGAAGAGCCGGAGAGGACGTACGAGAAGGAAGGTAGATCGGTCGATTTCGAGATAACTGCGCCTCGGTATCGGTGGATCCTATCAAACGACTCGATGGAATCGTAATGAAAACGATCCGCGTATTAATTGGATTTAATGTCAACTGACGGCTGTGTTGTTCCGTGAGTGGCTTTACAACCGAAGTCTCTTAATGCACTTTCAAATTGGAAAGAGCAATAATTGGTTTTAATGGCAATCAGGGCTTCAGACAGCTGCTGTCGCATCTTTATAGCAGACTTTCTACAGATTTTGTATATGATAAAGTTTACACAGGTGAGAAAACAAATGATTCAATCCTTTGACACTTTGATCAAAAATCACGTACAATGCAGTGGATGAAGCATTGTGAATCTCAAGCTGCCCATTCGAGATTAGATACGGTTCGGACATCCACAGCAAATACGACGCTGATGTTTGTAGACGGAAGATGTTAGCTCTCCTATTGATAAAGTTATTCGCACGGTTAGGGGAAATACTGAATTGCTTTTGGGAAAAGTGTTTTCGTCGAAGCGATTGTTAGCTTCCCATTAATCCTCGATTCATTGTCGACCTCGAAATCACAACTTTTATATAAAGCATCGAGTCTCTTAATCGATGTGTTAATCTATCAACTATTAGTTTACAACGTTGTAGTCCGTGAGCAGCATACATAGTTTCGTTTAAACGGAATTGATTTGTTTCGAGTATTAAAGCAAATGTCGGTAGTTGTCTTCCGAGCGCAAAGACTGGAGAGTAGCTCAATTAATCGAACTGAATCGTCAGCGATTCACCGTTGGTTGCGGATTATCAATTCGTAGGCTCCGTGTTATCCCGTCGTGGATTTCTCGTATTCGAATAACCCGTATCGATTTATCGGCCATGCGATTCGCCATAGGAAATTCGGCGAACGACAATCCGGCCATGGCTGCATCTCGTGCATCGGTTTCCTTTCGAAACGAGGAACACGATCTCCAGGAATCTCTCGATCCTCTTCCTGTCTATTTTCGTTGGGCTTCGTAGCAGCATTGTGTTCGTCTTGAAACACGAATTAGGATCCGAGTACAACGGTCTCCGATAATCCCGCTGAAAAATGGCAGGCTCGGATCGATGGGATTGCTAAAACGCGGCAGCACGGTTATTACGTGTATTCACGGGAACGGGACGTAATCGTGTGCATTTTCTCGTAGCCACGAGATCGTTCTGTAGGACTCGTTTTGTGGACTCGAATCGAGCTTTGGATATATTGTGTAGCGTTGAAAATTTTCCATCCAAGTGGGTTTGATGATCGATCCTCAGCAGTTTAATTCTGCTCCTTTGAAACGAGTCTAATTTCCTATCGATCGAGTTCGCGGAAATTTTTAACGAAATCAAAAATTTCATGGCACGTCGCGTGTTTAAAATTAAAGCTTTCGATAATCAAAGGTAAAGAAGAACGGAAAGGACGACTCGTTAAGTCCTTTTTTGCCGATTCAACTTGCTGTCGGAAAGAGTTAAAGAGGAATGCACCAAAGGGTTTGAGAAAAGGGCAGGCTCGCGCGAACGAGGCTGGTACTCATGAAATTCCATGCAATTGCATATTCCTTTCTGACGAGGCCAGTGATTTGAATATCAAAGTTCCCGCGTCGCTTGCTCTTTTTCGGCATCGATTCCGCGGAATCGAAAATTCGGAGGGTGAAATTAAAGCGGTGTTCAATCGATTCGGAACGAACAGAAGCGTGCACACGGCGCAATAACAGTTTTATCTGGTCGCTTGCACGCGTGGACATAAATTCCAGCCACGCGTACCAACAGAATCGAGAAGGATCACCGAGGCTCGTTCCCCGATTTTCTAGGGGTCAAGCACTTAACGTACCGACGCCTGCCACGCTCCGCAGATATTTCATTAAAAGTTGCAAGCCGATTCAGAACGGGAACGAAAGTAGTCCGCGTTAAAGCTCGCCTCTGAGACCGAACATTTCCATTTCTCGAACTTTCAGTTCGACGACGCGACGCGTCGTGCAAAGCAAACGTGACTACTAGTTTTTCTATTTTTTTTACTTTCTAACGCGGACATGGTTAGCATTCATACGTTCTAGTTTCGAAAATGAATTTCTCTCGTAAATCAATGGGTGAAACGTGGCGTTTCAATGTTTTTTTTAGTTTTATCGTTTTTACCGACGGAACCCCGGTCCATGAGAATCACCCTGTTGTAATTTCGTGTACCGTGGATTATTTTGACAAATTGGTTCTTCGCGTCTGATATCGCTGTAACGAGTAAGCGTCATATCGACAGGTGTATCTCCATATGTTGGGAGAACCTTTTGACCAGTTCAATATTTCCAATCTCAAAATTTTGCGAAACGATCAAGTACTTTCATACGGTAGGAAAGTATGCGTGATTGGCGCAAACGAACTGCGGGGACGTACGATGCGTGCATAATCACTGCATCCATCTTGCTCCGAAATGCATTAAATTCGTGGCATTCTCGTCGCTGTGATTGACGACTTTCGCGAAACTTAGCGAACCTCGATTTGGCCCATTGCGATAAGCAATTACCGCTTTGTGGTTGAAGCGAATCGAGCAAGAACCGTACGCGTATTTTACCGACTGTTAACGTCAATCCGCTTATTAGCTGTATCGAAAATGCATTCGGCTCATTTACCACGGTGGATCAATTTCAGATCCAAAGAAACTTTAAATTACACCGAAGTCCCTGAAGTTTTAATCAGTAATTTGCAATCGGAATTTTGGGACCAAAATGGACGGAAATTAAAGGGGAAGCTTCAAAGAGTATGACCACATGTTTGAACCCTTTACGCTCCTCATTGAGAAAAACGTAAAAAAAGAATTTGTTTAAATTTTTCGACATTTGATGACAAATTGACGAAGTTAAGAAAAATATTTTAAAATAGCCCAATCCTTCGTGAATAAAACAAAAAAAAATTTAGCTAAATCGGTTGAGTAGTTTCTGAGAAAAAAATTCCTATTTTAGCCAAAATGGGGAAAAATTGCAAATTTTGAATGCTTGCCATTCCTTAAACATTTCGAAACCGGGAAAATGATGACTTAAACCCCCTCTTATTTCACATGGACTACAACATATTTCGATTACAGCAAAATCGGAGATGACTTCCAAAAGTGATCGATTTGGCGTGGAATGTAAAAATAATCTTGCGCTAATCGAACGTAAAGTGCATCTCCATAAAATCAAGATGGTACCACGCTCGTACAATTATCAAATTCGCAGCCACGTACTTTTGCGGAACTTTCTGGTGAAATAACTATTAGTTGCGCGCGTGATTCGACGCCGTAGACGATTCGGTGGGAAATCGAGTTAGCATCGAGGCGAATGGAGTAAAAGCTGGAGAAAAGTAGGAGCAATTCTTTGCCCGCTGAAAGCTTTCCCCTTTCGATTTGTAGGAATACGAAGTACGCTTAAAA
Organism: Megachile rotundata; assembly: GCF_050947335.1. NCBI lineage: Eukaryota > Metazoa > Arthropoda > Insecta > Hymenoptera > Megachilidae > Megachile > Megachile rotundata. Next base: position 14,948,296 of record NC_134991.1, read on the forward strand.
CGATTAACCAAAGTATCGCACTCGATCTTCCAATAAATGCGGCACAGATTTTTCAAATTCTTTTCCCGCTATCACGTTTCGAACTTGGCGAATTAACCGAAATATTTAACGGGAAATCCATTGGAACAATAAAGTTAATAATCGATGCTTTAAATCGTGTCGTACCGCTGCGGATAGTCGACGTTATAAGCGATTCTTTTAAATAGAAACGGGAAAAATCTGGGAAAATGACGAAAACTGGCGGAAAATGCTGGCTAATAAAAATTGAAAGTATCATTTTGGAAGATTGAATCTAGTCGAGATGGTTTGCTGAAGTTGCCGAGAGAACGTTATTAAACTCGTTCTCCATAACCTGTAGCAGTACTTTCATCTAGCCACATTAAAATCTTGAAGAGTTTCTCTACGACGATCACCTGTTCCACATTTATCACGAGAACGTAGAGATCCAACGTGGGAGAGAGAGAGATTCTCGAAGAATATGGAGATGTTCCGTCTGCATTTACATTTTAATGCCGTTCCGAATGTATTCTCGCATAGTGAGAATTCTAAAAAATGCAACTGCTCTCCTCGTCATCTCATAAATTCTCTCGCAGCAGACGAGACGAGTATCGTAACAACGTTTACCCCGAAGAAGTAGAAGCTGCTGGTCGAAAATCAAGAATCGCTGGAATATCATCGAAACGAGAACGTTCCCCCAACAATTCCTCGGTCAAAATTTGAATTCCACTTTCTTCTACAAACTAGATTTCATCTCGAGTCCGAACTTCTATTTGGATACTTAGATCCCTGGATCTCCGCGTTCCAATATGTACCCGTGTATCTCTGAATCTCTAGATTTCTAATGCAGAGTCCGGAGTGATAAGGTAAGAGATAATGAAATTTGGTGTCAAGTTTCAAATGGTCAAAACGGTGGGAGCGATGGGAAGGAACAAACGAGCAACGATGACGGTCAATCGAAAGATGATAGCTCGTAATAAGATATTTCGAGAGTGTCGGGAGCGTTTCTTTTATCGGTGTTCGCATTTAAATGCAAAGTATTATTCAAATGCTAGTCTGCCACTCCTTCCGAACTGTCTCTGGCTGCACCCTCGTCCTGTCCCTTATTGCTCTTTCTTGTTCCCCGCTCTCTTATTGTCTCTCGTCTCCGTTACTCCGTTAGCTCTTTCCCTCTGCAGCTATCCAATTCGATATCTTTTCCCGGCTAAGTTCTCTTTCTCGCCAGTGGTTCCACGCAGCTGAGACGCCCCTGGGACAAGAGGCTTCATTTCCTGATATTCAAATGCGCTCAAACATCATACCCGGCCATCGTGTGCCCTGTGGAGGCGCTACGCCGCGGTTTCCGCGCGGATAAGCCGCTTCAACCCTCTGCAACCCTCGATGCACTCCTCGTTGCATCCTACGCTCTCCCTTCCTCTCTCTCTCTTTCCCTCGCCCTTTCTCGCTTGGCTACGTCGAGCGTGTTCCCAGTGCCGGTGCTCGCGTTGGAAAATGCAAATCGCCGTTGTGAGAGCAACGGTTATGAAATCGTAAGGGAGACGTTCGTTCTCTTCTTCTCTTTTACTCTGCCTCTCTTTTTCTCCTCCTTTTTTTTTTTGAACGGTCGGCTGTTATAACAGAGTCGCAGTAGCTCTTTTTTTCGTCTCGCACCCGTGGAATTGCATTGGGCCTGCGATAGTCGCCACCGGCTTCAAAAGAACGCTACGAGGCTGAATATTAAAGCCAGATATCGGGAAATGATGTTCAGGCACGAGAGAGAGAAGCGAATTCGATGATTTTGCCGGAGAAAATTTCGAAAGAATTTCTTCTGCGAAGAGCTTCCATTGTTACGCGGAAAGGATACGAAGCTCAACCAACGATTATGGTTATGGGGATCGTAACGAGGTTTAAGAATTATCCGTAGTAAAATTTTATCGGAAAATTCGAAAATCGCAGGTCTGAAAATCTTCCTTTTCGATTATTCGAATAAATTAAATTCGTGGCCGTAGTTATCTTTCGTTGTAGGAGATCGATTGGCGCAATCCCGTAATCAAAAGGACCTCTTGGCACCTGCGACAATTCCGAAGCGAAATCAATATGGAAGACTTTCGAACGCGTGAGCTCGTCATCCTTCTTCCGTGCCAGTTCTCCGCCGCGTTTTTCGCGAGCGTTCCTGCAACCAACTTTTCGCATACTTTTCCCTCCGTCCCTATATTTCACGACGTTCCAGAGAAACGAGTCTATACCAACGCGTGCAAGTTGTTCAATATGCTCGCTTCTACAACATCCTCTTCCTTCGCTAACCAGCTTTCCCCTCCGCGAAACACGAGAAAAAGAAAAATGAAATATTTGGAGGAAAGGAGACGAAAAATAGAAACGACGAAGGAGCACGTGAATTAGAAATGACTCCGGAGAACACAACGAAGAGTTTCTGTTTCCGGTTGGTCGTACACGAGGCCAAGGGAGAAACGAAAGAAACTCTAGGATCTACCAGGAACAAACAAGAGAGGGCGCGATATCCTCGGCTACACTTTTCGTGGACGGTGGAGGGAGAGCATTGAATATTGGATGAGACGGACGACGACAAATTGAAGGATCAAAGCGTCGGAGGAAAGCTTACGCCGCGGTTTATTGTTCGTCTTTCGCGTGTCTTCCGACAGAAGGAACCTCGAAATTCACTCGCGAACAAATAAGGCCCAGAACGAAGGGTCTGCGCGCGTTAAAAATTGTCAAGCATTTAAATTAACAGACTGTGGAGCGATACAATAAAAATATAAGTAGCTTAAAATTACATTACCTAAGGAAATACTCGATAATTTAAGTCGTGAGTTAAATTGACCAAAAATTTCTTCTATTTCTGAAGTTGATGCTACAAGTAACTGCTCTCGTGAAAATTCGATCACTTTTATTAATAAGTTTATTCTTGTTCAGAATACATCTTAGATATTGCTTGTAACTCTGTAACCCAGATACGTCTTTCATATTCCTGGACTTTTAAGCGTCAGGTAAATTGAATTAATACGTTCGATTTAGACTCCAAGTGTAGAAGTAATATTACATGGAAAAAGATTTAAATTCTGGGATATCTGGGTTAAAGCTTGTATCTCCATTCGATTCGTTTTTTAAATGTATATGTATATGTATATGTATATGAATTTATAAGTATATATGTGATCAATTTTTCCTGCAAATGTGTCAGCGGATAAAATTTGTGCTCCGTGCACGTGAATAATCGAGTGATGGTAAACTCCTCTGGTAAAAATTCGAGTTTTTTAGAATTTTAGTCGAATTTCGTCGTTCGAGTCAATGGAAAAACGATTGACATAAATTCGTTACTTTGAAAAATCAGCGCGCGATTAAAAGCTGAAGCGAATACTTAATTTTCTAAATTGTCAGTTTTTCTGTTCGGTCTTTATGAAATTTTGATTCTGTCGAAAAGACAAGCTAACGGCTGTCACATTCCATCGAGCAATTTTCTCGACATGAAATCGAAGAGCAAAAGTTTTACGGCGACCGACCATTTCTATACAGACGCGGTCGAACGAAAAAACCGCGTAAGCATAGCGAGCAAGCACTCGGTCAAAAAAAATAAAAATTTCATTCAATATTCGCGGTGATTGAAGTTTATTCGACCGGTGCATCGCGTTACCGTCTGCTTTTCATACAAACGCCGTTCTCGAAGGCCTCGTCGGGCGTTGATGAAAAAAGCCAACTATGGCCACGAGATCGTGCACGAAAAAGCGGAAGATAAAGACAGGTGAGCCGGGAAACAGCACGGCGAAACTCGGATATTTTAGCTTGACCTTATTAACCCGTTTCGAAGGTTTCCCACGGATTTCGTTGGACCGGGATACGAACGGTGATTCCCCTCGATCCTGGTGCGAGTTTCGTGGCTGCCGTATTCCACGGAAAAAGGAGAAAATTCCGAGTCCTGAGGTAGAATTTCCTCCTTTCGAGAAATTTTGTCGAATACTCGACATTCGGTAGACGGAGCAACTCGATAATGCTCTTCCACAAAAGTGGCTGCTTTTTGTCGATCGAAAAGAATTCTACCATTTTCCGTAATGCAATTAGCGATAAGGTGCAGAAACGACAAATAAAGATCTAAACTTATCGAAAGATACTTTTTATATCTCATACTTTTCTTGAACTTCAAACGCTTACGTAATTTTGAGACGATCGAATAAGACGCAACAAGCTAATTGCTAATCTTCCAGCGAAAAAAGAACGATAGAGTAGAACGTCGTGGCACGAGGTTGCGGGATAACAAATGAGCAAGTTTACAAAGTAAATTTGAACAGCGACACTCGATAAATTCCAACTTCTCGAAACGTTCTTCGCCGCGAAAGATAGCTCGCGTTCGGTGTTACGCTTGTTAGCGGCTCGTGTTTCATTACTCACGCCGCGGGGAAATTTATTAGACAAACTGGCGTCACTTAGAACGACATCATTCATTCTTTTGGTACTCAAGATGCCTGGCTGTTTCCTCCCCCGTGGAAAATTTAGCTCGTCGCCGTCATATTTCACGGGAAGAAGGTCGCGCGGTGTGGATCAGCCTAGCGCTAGCTAAGCGGGACCAAAGTTTTTCCTCGCAAGATGTAATTAATAATCCCTGAATACGCGCGCGCTCTACGTGGACGTACAATGGTAACGCCAGCTATTCGCCCCCTGGAAACACCGAGCTCCAACATAATAAAAGGCTCCCAGAAAACACCTACGCCATCTTGTACAGGCTGTCCTAGAAAAATTCTGCACCGTAAACGTCGAAGCTCCCTGAATTTTTAACGATCGAGTGAAAAAGCGGAGAAGAAACGAGACGAGCGATCGCGTTGCTAGTGGACTCGTTAGTAAGGTTTCGGACCTTAGCAAATTGCCTACAAGCAGCGAAACGTTAAATGGCCGTTTTCACGCTGTACCCGTGTCAGAAGCAACAAAACTGGGGAGCGTTGTAGTTTCAAAGTGACCATTAATCTCGACGTGTCGCTACTTGTGACTCCCCTGCGTGTTCCTGTCTAGTTTAAAGCCTAACCCACGGTATCTTGCAATTAAACGGCGTTAAAAGCGGTAATCGATGAAAATAAGAGCTCGATCGCACCGTGCTCGGAACGGATTCGACTGTTGCTTTTGGAAATGGCGCGTACCGCCAATTCGTGTCGCAATTAATATCATTTATATTAGTATTATTATTGATGTTGTCGGTGCGTATGACATAGACCGGTAACGTATCCATATTGGCAAAATTACAACCACCGTGTCATAATTAATATTATTAACATTTTTAGGCACAAATCCGTATTGGCTGTGATTCTGACGAGAGCACGTAACGTGGATTTGCGTTGCTATCAACACCGATCATATTATTATTATTAATACCGTTATTAATGTTAATTCTCTTTTCATCTATTTTAGCCTTAATACCGCATCAAACGTTAACCGGTTCGTAATAATATAAATACTTCGTACCACTTGATTCGTGTGTGTTTCCTTCTCCAAGAAATGAAACCACGGAATTTCTGTACGCTTTCGATAAACATTTGCCGAGGAAATCAGCACTTCGTAATTTAGGTACATTCCAAATCGCACACGCTTTTACGCAAATTGCCGCGTAACGTTTGCCGTAGCGTTAGACCAAATTCATAACGCCGGACAAACTACATCTTCGAAGTATTAAAGCATTAAAGTAATTGTTTCCAACCGAGATAATACGAGCGAACCTGGCACGAGACTCGAATAATTAATTAGTGCGTCGTCGCAGGAAATAACGAGCGTCGGGAATATTTCTAGCCAAGTTGCTCGCCGTTTCTCTCGATCGTTAACTCTTTTCCGACTCACCGATCTCGCCGGGCAAGGCACGGACATTGCGTTTAGTTTCTTTCCGCGACGAGGATTCACCGGTAAATCTGGATGTAGCGTACAAGAAACTCTTGCTCGTGAACATGGTCACTATATACGGTTTAATTAGAGTGCTCGTAATAAACGAACCTTGCCCGGGCAACTTTAAACTTGTAAAGAGCGGAGAAGGGAAAAGCCACCGAGGAAATTGCGTGTTTCGTCCGGAGACCGCTTGCTGGATCCAGCAATAAGGCTTACCTAACCCGAACAACCTTTTTTAACCTCTCTGACCCGCTACTTACCGTCCACCCGCACGAATTTTACGATGCATAAATTGTCATAACTTTGGCACTGCCGTTTTGCATCCAAATTTCGACAGGATTCATTTTTCCTGCAATCATCATCGACCACGGTTTTTTATTTATAAACATACGAATTCTACTTGTAAGTTTTCTAAAAAGTAGCTGAATCCGCTACACGAGTAGCAAATTTTTTCAAGAATTTGTAGTCGACAATGAAAGCGACAACGTTGTTCGCTTAAATAAATTGGCAAAGAACAGCCACGCTTATTTTCGTTTCGTCCGTTATTTTCTGTTGCGATGGAGCAGCAGACCGGAGAGAATTGGTGAAAATTTATGAAACGGAAGGAATGCAGCTCGAATGACAATTTCCTGACGATGCCGGTTCGCGCCATAATCGAGGAAAGAAACAACGGAACGCGGCAAGATTAGGCGGCAGGCTAACGAAACGTTCTCGTGAACGATAACGAACTCGAAAAGCGCATTTCGAGATTAGTTTTGGTGGCAAAGCGAGAGCGAACAGAGCGCGCCGAAGCTGCGACGTCTCGTCGTGCCTCGAGAAAGCTTCCTCGCGAACGAGATAACGCGAAATGGAGAGGGTGGATGAGTCTGTTAGCGATGAAAATAATAGGGCCGGCGGAAAGTGCAGGCTGAAGCGTCAGAGGGTTTCGAGTGGTGCTCGAAAACGGTGAGACAGAGAAGTCGAACGACGGACGGGCGAGCAAGGAAGAGACTTCTATTCGGGGAGAAAAGTGTAAGAATGGAGAGCGCTGGCGAAAAGAGCAGAGGGTGAAAGAGGACGGACCGTGCCGGAGGCTCGTCGAGAGCCGAGAAATAATTTTGGGGTGGATGATAAATCGGTGAATCTCGCGAGAAGTGAGAACACTCTCGCGCGTGTACAAACTATTCCATAACATGTTTAACCCTTTTTCAGATAGATGCTTTCCGGGGGCTATTATTTCCTTTAAGTACCGTTTTACCGAATTCCACCGAGGCTCGCACTTATCGATTTCGCTAAAAGTCGATAAAGCGCTAAATTAATCGACAGCCCTGGGGAACCGTTGTTTTAGCAAACCGGCGTGAATTTGGATAACGTTACTTCGACTAAATATCGATCGCGGGAAATCATTATAGACTTTCATAAATATTCGAGAATTTTATCGAACTTTTCGAAACGGTCAAAACATACAGACTCGACCCAGTTTGCCTACAGAGAATTAAATTGAAAAACTATATTCAACTCTTCGAATTCGCTCGAAACAACAAGGAACAATTTGATCGCTGTGGCACCATTCAAAGGTACTTACGTGCAGCAGAAAGAGGAGTATTCGGAGAGCAAGAAAACTGAATAGAAATTTGTATAACCCGATTAGCCGCGTTGAAAGAATAACAGGGTGAAAGGAGGTTGATGTAATAAATACATTCATCGTGGAGGAAAATTTCTCGCGAGCAAATTGCGCAACGACCGGTGCGTTCGCGTTCGTTTCTAAGCCTTCGTTATAAAGCGGCCAAAGTTATCGGGTAAGGATAAAATTAATTAGCTTAATTAGCGTCTTTGGGCGTGCCATAATTCTCCTTCATTAACGGAGTAAACTAGAATGGCCGGCGTTATATCCGAGAATTACATCTCGCCGTTTCGCGACCAGCTCAACCGGAGGCCAGAAATACGAGACACTTTTTTCTCCCCTAGCGGTATAATTTTTACAAAGATCAACGCCGACCAGAGAGCGCTATCTACCTTTTTTCCCGCGTAGCCTTTGCGGTTTGTAGCGGTTGCACGGGTTCTTCTCATCAGCCCGAAATACGAGTCCCGGAAAATCGTTCCATCGGCTTCGCTGGAAAAATTCGTGGGAAAAATCGTACAAGATATTGAAATTTCGACTATTCACCACCGCGTACGCGCGTGTCTATCTCTGCTTCACTATCTTCCTGTTACGTTTTTACGCTCTTTTACGAGGTGCAATTTGTGTTAGTGCCTGGAAAAATTTGAACGTCGTTCAGCTACGTCGACAATACTACGCGCGAGCAAATATGAAATATTTCCAAGATGAAATATTTCGGGTATAGACTAAAGTTATTTAAATATTTTTGCGAAAGAAAAGGAATTTCCTTTACGAGTCAGTAGAGAACAAATCTGAGCATTAATTGCTCGCGTTTATTCATCGTTTTCGTCGCTTTTCACCCGTGTTTAGTGCGTCGGTCCAGAAAATAATTACGAAATTCAAAGTTACAACGAGCACGTTCGCAAACACGCGTCCACAGGTATACGCGAAGGAATAGCTTGATTCTAACCACGTCCGCGGCACGTTTAAATCGCATAATTCAAATATACTCCTCACCGGTCGTAAAACACGTTTCACTACTTTCTTGTTGTTCCTCCATTCCTTTTACATGCAGATATTATCCACTTGGCGACTGTCTTTATTTTCACTTAGCCCGGCCGTGTCAAATTAGCGCGCCCCGCTTTTTTTCAATCGCTGTCGACGACAGACTACGGTCAAACGAGCCGGAGAGAATATTAGCGAAATGGAAGAGCGTGAAAAATCGGGAGTTCCTCTTCGCTTATAAATCTTCGAAAAAATGGAGACTGCCCGCATACGTGAGAAAAATTCAGTCGGCAGCATAATTCGGCTATGCAACCCTCGTCGACGTTCGTCAAACATTTTCCCCAGGCTTGTTCATTCGCCATCCCTCTTCGCCGCGCCCTCTCGTTTTGCTGTGATATCGTTTTGTCTTTTCTTGCTCGCCTTTTTTCATCTGTCCGTCCATCAGCCGAGAGCATGATTTTTGCGTGCCGATCATCCGCGGCGTCGAACCGCGTGATTTTTCCAACCCCTCGATATAAATCGACGCTTCGCGCTCTGTCTCTGGTCAACCCGCCGTCGTTTTCATCTCGATGACTCTCGAAACCGACTAATAGAAACCGTTTGATCTCATGCAAAACATTCTGGTCTTGCTTGTTTTCCACGATGAATCGATCGCTTCTTTTTTCCAGATCCACAGCTTTATTTTTGCGGTTCCTACAAATATTTCGGTGTTTATATCCTTCAGGAAGCGCGCAAGATTGTGATTCTCTGAAGATACAAGCATTACATGATTCCGTTATACAGAGTGCGTCGATAAGTCAAAAGTAATGTAGCTTTCGTAACAGTTCCATTATTCGAGGGAAACGTAGTTGGAAATTGATGAGCAAACATCTCTCTCGCAATGAGAAATGTAAGAGTTTGATCAAACTCGAACTGTCGCTGGAACGAAATTGCGCGGATTTCGCGAGACGCAACAATTTACCGAAAGCTTCGTCGATAAAGAGCAAGTAGGATTCGCAGATACGGAATCGAACGGGGTCGGAATACGAAAAGGTTGTGCAGCCGAATAAGAGGAGCGAAGGTTGGTAAGAAGCCCGGTCGTCTCGTTTCCGTTCGTTGCTTCCCACGAAATTTATACGCAGCTCGAGTAGAAAACCGCTATCTTTTAATTTATGCGCCGCCCTGGGAATTTAATATTCTCCGAGCGTCTGGGACGCGTGCCGCCACCGAGAGCCTTTTCTCCGGGTCGAATGAGAGTCAAAGAACGAAGCGACGAGTATAAAAAGTGGAAGAACGAGAAGAAGAAGAACTGTTGCCGTGAAATAAGGGGTTCGAGTTGAAAGGGTACCGGTCTCGAGAGTCCTGTTTCGCTGGGCCCAACCTTTGCATCGCAAAAACCAACTTAAACTCCTACCTACGAATTAGGAACGCTGAATAATCCTTCTCGAATAGTTTTATCGTCTTGTATCAGTTTCCAGTTCTCTGTGAGAGGGGCAAACAGATGTCGATGCAAAGGACGATGATGTTCAAAGCGGTCAAAATAAGCGATACACCCACAAACGCCCGGTTCCATTCCCAGAAGTTGGCTCAACTTGTATCAATTGCGGGCAAGTCGATCCGTAGATTAAGCAACTTATTTAACAAAGCCATGTTGACATTCGCTCTAACTACCCCGTACAACGTTGCGTTTGCTGTAATTGCGCACTGTACATTTAACAGGAGCTGTCTGTTCATTGAATCCGGCATCAAAGGCTATTTTAGAGGACCATCAGTTCTTGATCTGATCCATTAAAAACTTGAAAGTTCCAGGTCGTTTGATTCGAGCTACTGAGCGTGTTTAATCGAATTACTTTATATCGTGTAATTCGAATGTGATTGTAATTAAAAATCCAACCCACTTCCTTTGTTAGGAAATATTACGCGGGTTTACATTCGAGCTTATTTTAAAGTACAGAGAACACGAATACTCTTGAATTATATATTACTCGGAAATTTTAATTTAAAAATAAAGCGAAGAATCGTATAGCAGGCAGACAACGAATATCGTGATAATTATGTTTGACCGAAGAGCGTAATTCTTCGTTTAATATCATTCCGCTGATGTAACGCTACGTTGGAAGTCATTACATCGGCAAGATCCTCGTTAATGCAAAAATAATAATTAGATTGCGCCCGGAGGTTGGCCGCGGTAGACATCGTGCTTTGTCTTCGAGGGTTGAAAGTTGGCCCATAAAGAGCCACGGGAAAGAAAGTTACGTCGTAAAGATCCTTCGCTGGAGGATCCCTCGAATTGCAAGTAATTATCATACATATACAGCGATCGTATGGAAACTTCGAAATTACCTTGGCTGCGCTCGACATCCAGTCTTTTCCTCCTTGGAAATTCGCCTTTCTCTTTTTCGAGAACTTTTAATCCTTCCGTAACGAACGAATCGTTTGAAACTAATAAATGCGAGTATAATTCGAAAGATGTCTTTTCTAATAAACGCCGCTTAGCCGGAGGTTTGCTTACGCTTCAGCCAAGCGGTTCGTCGCGTTTCGTCGACGCGAAATTGCGTTCAACGAGGCGAGTTTGAATCGGCGATCGACCGTTCGACGCGGCTTTGTCCGACGAGTCGCGGAATTTTCTGTTCGACTCCTGCTGCCAATTATACGCTCCAAAACGACGTTCCGAGTCACGGATTGGATAAGATCTCAAAGGGATGCCGCCACGGTTTCGTGCTCCTCAAAAGCGCGACTGATAAATTCGCGACAATTAATTCGCGAACGGGCTGCATCTCCGCGAGAGAAAGGAACGCGATGCCACTTCGATATTTATTAATTTGACACTTTGATTCTGGACGTTCCTTTGATCGCACCGATAGCGAGTGAAATTAGCGAAACTCGTTCGCTGGTGAAGATTTAGTTGGTATTTTTGTGAAAAATTTTTTTGAGCGATATTTTTGAAAAAATTATGGAAGCGAAATCGACCATGGAGTTTGATAAGAATCGTTTAATTTTATAATTTGACACTTCTCGTTAAAAGCGAGGCGATCTGTTTCGAATTCGTCTTTCATCCTCTATTTTCCGAAAAATTCGTGCAGCCAGTCATCGGTAACCACGTGTCCAACGTATAATCGCGATGCGTTTAATACAAAATTTCTCGCACGAAATCGCACGCCGCGTTTTATTCTGCGCGCGGATAATGTTGTTCGCGACGTGTCCTATAATTTCCAGCGAATTATTAGCCCCGTTACAGATGTACGAATATAATCCAGCGTAATCCGAGCGCTTATTTGATTCCACGCCGCGAAACAACGCGCTCAGCTGCGCTAGCAAGATAGCAATATTCCTAATTAGCCATTGCGTGTACACGTTACGCTCGGTCCATACAGATATTTTTCCCACTGTCTCGCTGTTAAACCATTCTGGCCGAGCTACGTATTCTACCAATGGTGTAGTAATTATTTACCGTCGACCATTCTTTTAAATTTAATTATGAAAACAGTGATAACGCGTTAGATTAGTATGCCCTGGATTATTACACGTTACAATGTTACACGTTGAATTACCACGAGTTGAATCGCGCTGGATATCTCTGCGTTAAATCACCACTCATTAGGTTACTATGTGTTAGAATATTATGTGATCACTGCTTATTGAATCAGTGCACGTTAGATAATTACGCGCTAGGTTACATATTGTATTATTACACGTTGAATCATTACGCTCTCCATGTGTTAGAATACTGCGAGTTGTAGCTCCAGTGGGTTACGTTGAACTAACCTTACGCATTGTATCGACAAATTTAAAAATGTAAGCGTTCGAATAGCGTAAGATTTTTGACCGTAACAGGTGAAATTGTAATCGTACACACCGCGATCGATCGGGTTCGCTCGGCGGAGAACGGCGAGGAAATGCAATTTCCTCGGTTCTGATCGGGGCAAGTCCGCGGGTAATAATAACCTAATTATTATTTTTGCATTAAGGCTCACGATCGTCACGAGCGAGCAAACGTCAAGAGGCTACGAGCTACCAGTGAAATTATTCCCGAAAGAGGTAAAGCAAACAGCTCGGCGCGCTGTGCTCATTAAGGTGGACGTCCTTTATGAAGAGGGAAATGAGGTTCCATCGAAGAGTGGAGGAACGGGCGGAACTGGAAAAGGAGATAGAATAATCGCTGGGTGCTCGTGCGGCTTCCTCACTTTTCACCACCACGTCAGTTACAAGGTTGTTCTAGTCGACGGAGCAATTATCTCTCGCTAAAGTGCCCTCGCCATCGCCTGCTTCGAGCACACACACCCGCCCCCTCTTCTCGCGACGACCGACAGCGAATTTCAGTTAACTGAATTTTTCTTATCGTTTTGCCACTCTAAATTTCTTCCTACCAAGTATCTCTACTGTTGATTTCGCGAAATGGAAGAAGAACCGTCACGTCCTTATCGGACATTTTGTAACTCAAACTTTCTTACCTTTTTTTTATTACTCTCGCAGTTACAATAGTGTGCTATGTGTGTGCGTATGTACTATGTAATTGTATGGTATGCGTGTGTGTATGTAATTGTATGATCGACATGGGTGCATAATATGAATGAAGCTTGCGTATGGTATGATTGAAGTTTGCACGTAATGAAGATTGCTAGAAGACTGTCTTTCTGGTGTGATCGAATGTTTTGGAGCAAAGAAAAGAGCGCATTGCTTCGTGAGAGATTGTGAGATAGAGACGTGAGAAAGTTAATTCGTGAAGTTCCATTTGTGTTAATTAATTATAACCAGTCATACTCTGTTAATAAATTTCATCGATCTTTCTAATTATTAAATATTATTCTACAATAGTCAGTAATTTCTTCGAATAAAAGCCGAAAATTTCGTACCAAAGAAGCGTTTAAAAAAAGTTGAAAGGAAGGCCATTAAATCCTCGAGCCACACGAGACCCTTTTGCCACGTGTCGAGCGATCGAACGGGCCAGAATCTTCTGGTCGGAGTAAATTGAAAGTATAAATTACAGATAAGGGATGGTCGAAGGAGGGTGGTGGATGATGTCGGTCTCGGAACGGTCGCCGTTCGAGAAGTCAGTCAGTTATGCTTCGAGCGTGATACACGTACCAATCGCGATGCTTCGACTTGCCTTCCAGGCCATCCAGCTCGTACATCCAGATATCCCCGTGGAACCGGCGTTTTCTGGACGCGTTACGCCTATCTGTTGGCTGCTGCCGGCCGTACGAAGGCAACCCCGGAATGCCAAGCACGATGCTTTCGACGTAAGTGGAAATATTTCAGACCCGGGACGCGTTATTTTCGAGCAACCGGGGAGAAGTTAATTCGTCTGGTCAGTTTGAAGCTTTAGGAGGGTTTGAAAATTCTGCTCACCTAAGCAGTTTTTAATCTACCTGTCAGAGATATATTTTTAGAGCGCTCTAATTTTGTCGGGAGAAAAGTCAAAGTTAGCCTGTTAGATCTTAGAGAGGGCGATTTGCATACAATTTCGACGGACTCGAATTACCCATTGTGACTTCATGACACATTCTGCGGTAAATCGATGGAAGCTTTGAATGTTCAACGTTTCGGTACCAAATTTAGCTGGTTCTTGGAAACAGTAATAGCAATGTTTGATGTTGCTGCAAATTGATTTCGGTTCATCGGAAAATGAAGTATTGGACAAAGTTTAGAAGCGAAATTCTGTATGAAGCGAATCGAGCACTTTGGTAAAATATGAAACATCAAAGTAAACGTTATCTTCATGTAACCTTGTTTGCTTCATTGAACCGTCAATCTTCATCTACACCTGCCAATCAAACATTTCCAAATCTTTCTTGTCAATAATGTAATTTGGACACGAAAATATCTGTACAAACGTCGAAACTTTAAATATCGGTATTTTTAATGATAACTATCGTGCGGTAACGAACGCGTTAATTTGATAGAAAGCTGTTGTAACGATTTGCTTACAATGGAGACGCAAATTTCATTCGTTTGGTTGTACTCGATAGAACGATACCAATGGAGTATCAATTTAAGCTCCATCATCTCGGCACAAGGAAATCTCGAGGCGCTACGGGTATTGTGCCGATATCTGATCAGCTCGATCGGAATCGGCGACGGGAAAAGAAGTTCCGCGCCTGATAAAATATTCAGAGCGCGCCATCAGCCCCGGCCTGGAAAATTAGATTCGTCCGGAGTTGGAAAACCTCCATTACTATTACCGTCGTGAGGGTAAAGTAATCCGAGAATGAGACTCGTATAAGACCAGATGAAGGCGTTTATATTTTCAAGATTTCCAGCCACGCCATTGGAATTCCCGTCGCCTGTCGTTCCTGTCACCAGAATCAATTTTCCCCGAGAAAATGGACGCGTTATGCATAAACATTTTCGTCAAAGTCCCTTTCGTTCCTGCGCTTCTGATTTTATTATTTCGAGAATCGTAAAGGAGAGTCGTATCGGACGATATACTTCTTTTTAGCATTTCTTTACGGGAACTCGAATCTATCGTTTTTGACAACTTTTATACTCCCGGGAATCGAGAAATCTCGAGAAAAAATGAGAAATAGCTTGTACTTTACGATGTGCCGTAACACGCATGAATTTATAGAGGCAGACCAGAAATCATGAAAAGTGGAGAAAATATACGAGGTCGCGGTGATGTACGTCCATAAGTAAACAGGTTTATCGGCAAAAAGAATCTAGTAATTTTGTAACGATTATCGTCCGGGATATGTCAAAACGTGTAAATTTGCAGGTTGAAATTTGCTTTGTCTCCTCTGGTTTCGCAGGGGGGAAAGATTTCGAAGCAACGCGAGAGCTCAAAGAGTTTCCGGACTGCGTTATTATACCTCGATAGACCCGTGTCCAATTAATTGGGACCGAAAATGAAGTCCCTCGAGAGCCGTCTAATCGATCGCATCGGCACAAAGTACGCGGTGACGCAACGAATACTTAATTGAACTACTCTGTCCTTTGTCGGATCACTCGCTCCTCCGCTTTCGCGTTTCTTTTATACGCAACGACTGCTCTAAACGGATTTCGCGTTACAGATCATTTCGACATTTAGTGGCAATCTAAAAAAAGTCTACTCTATTTTAATTCCAGAGGTGAAAAATTGATTTAAAGCGCTGTCGAGTGAATTTGCAAATTGCTCGAGATCGATTTAATTAAATTACAAAGTGCAAGGTAAGAATAGTAATATAAATGGAACTGTAGGTACTCCTGTGAAACGTATTTATGTAGCACGAGTGGTAATATATATAATTTGGCAATCAGTGTAATGGCAGTTAGACCATTTCGCCTAATCGACTTCATTCTATTGTTAGCAACGGGAGTAATTTGGAGGATTAAGCGGATAGAAGCATTAGGCAAAATTTTTATTTTCCTCTTTCAAGAAAGTAAGTTTAATTAAAGTCGTGTTTAATCCAGATTTATGCGGCTACTTTCGAATCGTATCGTCCGTAAACAATTTGAATTATCGCGACTTAGCTCCGGTGAAGCTTTACGCGTAAATCGATGAACAAGCAAAAGTTTGTTTCCTTGTTTCGGGAACATGTTCATGCGAAGTTGTTGTTACCGCGAACGAAAGTGATGTGTTTTCCGGTCTAATTAAATGTCGGTTAAACGAGCAACCGCGATAAATAAACGCGATAAGTTTGGCCAACGAGGTAACGTTCTCCTTCATGAAATTACTATCTTCCATGAAATAGACAAAATTGCAGGTTGCGCCGCGCACTTTCCTTTCCCACGCCTTTTCGTCGCTTAACCCCGAAAGCGTTGCTAAATAATCTGCTTCAGGAACGATAACGAACGACCAAACTTTCCTATCGAGATGGAGAATCATTGTCGGTAATTTTTTAATTTATTGTAGCTATTAAATTTGCATTCGGAATAATGTGAGCGGCGCGGAGATGGGAGACTAACGAGAACCAAAATGGGTTAAATTAACACGGAAATGCTTGGGAACCATCGAAGCTGTTGCGATAAACTTAGCATAAACCTTCGTCACGGTTGAATAGACGGAAGAATCTGTGATTCTAATATCATAAGTTCTCTGAGATTTGTCAATTAGAATTTTAATGACGATTCTAAGCTACTTGGATACAGTTCTTTAGCTTCTGATATGATTGTAATCCTTCGATTGAATTACAAATTAATTAGTAACCCATGGGTGCATTAATTAGTTCTCAGTCAACAACCTTACAAAGTTCTGTCCCGAACGTAGAATTTAGAGGAGATTTGAACAGAATTGAAAAGTTCTAAAGCGAGCAATTTTATGCGATTTCGTAAATTAAAGCCTGTACATCGTGAAAGAGAATCCGCGCTGACATAAAGAACCAGTTTTGAGGTTAGACAAATGGAAGCCAGCTGCTCAGCTTGTTCGCGCTCATTGTAACCCCTTCATTAAGCTCCGCTATCACAGTTACAATTTTACTATCGCCACTTTTTCTTCTCTTCTTTCTCCTCCTCGCCTTATCTGCGAAAGTATTCATCTTAGCCGGTGTCCGGATAAAAAGCTTCGCAGCAACGTTCAGCGATATCGCGGCGTGATTCGCGAAATTAAAGCTTCAAGCGAGAATATAGCGGCAGATTAATCAAATAGCCGTAATCAGTAAGAACGGTTGGTGTCCCAAAAAAAGAACAAAGAAGGAGAAAAAAATGTTTCATCTCGGTAATAGCCCTTTATCTTCTCGCCGGAGCGCAACATCGTTTTTGCTTTAGTGCGTCGCTCGTCCCATCGCGTTTCGCTGTTAAAACGGATTAAAGTAATTTAACTGCGGCCGTGTATCATCTCGAGCGCTTTCCATAATGTTTATTAGACGAATACAGTCGCCTCGGTTCAAGATCCTGGGACCACCCGAAAGGAAGGGGGGCGAAACTCGAAGCGACAACGTCATAAATTACGCGCGAATCGCGAAAATATGCCTCGTGAATTTTGGGAACGTAGCAGATTCTCCTTATATCGCCACTTGCCTCCTTATATTTTCACACGTTACATTCTCACGCCTTGTAATTCCGCGCGCTGTATTTCCACGCGACATAATTCAATGCATTACTCTCGCGCGCTGTATTTCTTCGTGTTGTATTTCTACTCGCTGTATCTGCACGCACTGGATTTTGTATTTCCACACGCGGTATTTTCTTAGTAGATTCCACGTGTTGTGGTTTCAATGGATCGTACGCGTTACATTTCTGCGTACTATGTTTCCATGAGTTATAACTCCTAACGTTATTATATCGCCGCGCGTTTCATCGCGACATAAGCGAAATTTGTCAAAAGGGAAACTTGCTAAAAATGATATAACCATCGTTTTGAAAATATGAGGGACCGAGGTAAATTAGCGTAATAGAAAGCGCATAGGGACTATTAAATTGTCAAAGGACGATTCGAAAGGCCGTAAGGGATTCTCTTAAGAAGGTCGCGAAGCAAGGGAGAAGGAATTATCCGCGACACGCGGTCTATCCGCGAGGCATAAATGAATCAAACAAGTTTCGAGGGCTATTAAAGTTGAAATTTCATTTACTACCTACCGTCGATTACCGTTCTAACTGCTTGCCTGCTTACCTGCCAGCCAACCTGGATAAGTGAATCGACGAACTTTGACTTTGCACTTGAGAATTTCCCACTCCGGCGTCGCGCAGATCCCGGAAAATTCACTGGAGAAACAGAGACGTACGCGCGCGTGCATTCGAGCGGATCAAAGAACGCAGTAAAATTTCAACAAATTCGAAGCCGGCGAACGTTCTCTTCTCCAATCCGCTGTTTGCCTCGTTTCCTTTTTACGCGACCTTCCCTTTATTGTAACCGGGAAGCTCGAGATTGCTTTATAATATTCAATAAGCGTGCCTTTGCTAAAAAAATCACCACCCTCGCGATTGTATATCGTTAGAAGCAAGCATCGTATAAACAGTGCGGCAAAAGTAAAATACTCGGGTTGCTTTGATTCGCATACTGGAAGCTCCATTATCAAAATTGTAGCGAAAGGAAAACGCGAAACAAGCCGGTCCATTCATAATTTAAGAACGGCGAGTCTCGCTGGAGAAACTCGGCAAGTAAATAGTAGACAACGGTATAACTGGTTCATAGGTTGAAAAGCTTTCCTCTGTAGCTCGCGAGTAACCGGTGCTCGGTGAATAGCAAATTCCGTCAAGGTTTTACACGTACACAGAGTTCCGGTCGGACGAAGGTTGGCCGAGGTGTGCCCGCCGTTCGAAAGAAATGTCCGACGGGGAAGTTCGGGATCCTCCGTCGGTTTATGCCGAAGCTCGGAAATTTTTCGACGGCTCGGATCTGGAAGACAGTCACGTAGCGAGAATTTTCGGATCCTCGTTCCTCGTTGGACGCGTCGTCTGCGAGCATTCAACCCTCCCCTTCGTAAGGAAGATCGAAGATCTCCCGGACTCGATTGCCTCGTTTCGGAATCTCTCTGCTCGAACTACGTTCAGAGAAACGATCCACTTTCGTACGGTCATCGCGTATAATAAATTTATCGCTGATTCGATTTCATCCGGATCTATCGGTCGAACGTGACAGATTTAGGTACCCTCGGTTTCATCTCGCGCATATTCACTGGCTTCACCTACCCATCTATTTGCGTAACGACGGACCAGATGCGATGTATGAAGCTACGACTCTACGGCGATATAACACGCTGGACCGGCGTTTAAATTTACTGCGGTGACCTTCGAAGCTAACCTTGACATTTCTACTTAGCAGTTCTCGATATTTGTTGAAAATATAATATTTATATTCTGGTGTGTGGTATGTGTGTGTGTGTGTACTTTGTAATTGTATGGTATGTGTGTGTTTGACATGGGTGCATAATATGAATGAAGTTTGCGTATGGTATGATTGAAGTTTGCATGTAATGAAGGTTGCTAGAGGTTTGTCTTTTTGGTGCGATTGAATGTTTTGAGAAGAAGCTGAGAGGAAAAGACGTGAGAATTTTGTAATTTGAGAAGTTTCATCTTTGTGTTGCAATTCATTAATTATACCCAGTAATATTTTGTTAATAAATTTCATGCATTATATTTAATTATTAGATATTATTCTACAATATCATATTGAAATTATAATAACTTGGCTATTGGTAATAGGAAAAAATTTGCTGTCAGCAATAGCAGTCGAGTTATTCGGTTTGAAGTGCTGTTCAAAGTACTTTGAAAATTTCGGGCTGTAACCGTGTTTCTCGCGAAAACGTTTATTTCGCGTTTCCCGCACTCGATCGAGTATCAATTATAATCGGCGGTGTTGGAAAATTCAGAGAATTCCTTCGATGAATCGATAATTTATTTTAATATCGTATTTTGAGTATCATCACAGTGAGAGAGAGGATCGAAAGCAGGAAAACTCGTATCGCCACGAGTAATCCCCGATCAAAATTGACGCCCAATCCCGATCCCATTCAATTTCGCGTTATTATTGAAAAGTTTGAAAATCGTAACGATAGCCACGATAGCTAACCCGATAAATCATCGAAGTTCATGCGTAGAATATGGAGAGGCTCGTCGAAACGTTCGCTTCGACTCGTTTCTCGCTGTTGGAGTTGCTGAAATTTATGGAGGTCGTTGGCGTTTTACATAATAAAAAAAAGGAACGAAAAAGGGAGCAAAACAAAAAGCAGGAAGGGACAGAATAATGCATGCGGAACGCGGATTAAAACGCGGCCGCATTAATTTGTAACGCGTGTATCATGCGCCGTTTACGGGCCATAACGCGATACAGCGGACAAGACAATTAAACATCGCAAACGACGGGCCGGAATCGCGTGCTAGATAATTATCATTCGTTTTCGAATTAAACGTTCTCGGGTTAAGGGTGCTTCACCATCCGCGTATTCTTCGTCCTCTCGGGATACAGATTTAACGAGGAACACTTTGCCACTGAACGATTTAACAAAACCTGAATTTTATACATACCGGAATACAACAAGCTTCGTATAAAATCTCGAATATTTCAGCCGCGTACGTTATTCCGAAACTTCTGATTACGCATTAATTTCGTTACAAAACGAGTGGGGTGTTGAATAGCGAACGATGAGTGCAAAAACCTAAACGATTATAAAGAGCGACATAAATAAATTAATATCGCCTTATAACAGTTTCATGTTTGGAACGCGGATGATATGAAATATCAAAATGTTTGCAATTCGGAAAGCTGACAATAAAGGGTAGTTCGGGGGCGGATAAAATTCGGTCGTTATCGATTCGTTGAAAATTCGTGGGTGTACGGGAACCGGAAGAATCAAGTTATCGTTACGGCTGAAACACTCCGCGACGGGTCGAAAGAACTCGCGAAAGGAGGAACTATTCGAAGAATCATTACCGTCGTTCGTGGAACTTTCACACCTCCGAAAATTCCTTGAGAAAAGCATTCACTCGGCGACGGCCGCGCCAGCTCGTCTAAAGCGTCAAAAAGAGCAGGAGCAGCTTTTCGATTTCCGTACCATTTTGCCCCTTTTCACCGGGTACCGTGAAACGCTACGAGAAAGGGCTGCTCTTATTGTCCTCATCGTTCCCGTAACGGTTCTACTCGGATTTCCATCCGGTTCTCTTCGTTCCACCTTTCTCGAACTCTGTTTTTCCAACCCTTTTCCTGACTGTCGTAGTTCGAGTAATTGTTACGGCGCGCTGGCCAAACGGCGCATCTCGTTAGCGGCAACTCGTGATCCACGATAACCCGGAAACAACCCCTTTCTTCATCCTCTGCTATCGCTTCTCCGAACGAACCCCTTCGACACTGTGTTCTTTCCTTTCTCGACGCGATATATGCAGCCCGTAGTTTCGAACGGGGGGTGAAATTCTAGGTCAGATTGTTAGGCAGCGCCGGTGAATATGCGGTCGCGCTTTTCGAACAAAAGGCACGGTTTATTCGGTTTGATTGGATGATTATTCGAAACGGAAACATTTCGCTGTTAAAAATAACTCGGCTTCTCTCTACGAGAGATTCATTGTGCCACATAAAAATGGTGGAGCGTACCACCTCTGAACATTGTTTCGTCGACTATGACACGTGTAGTAGGTATTTGTTAAATAGCACCGAGCTGAAAATCCGTTCATTAACGAATCTAACCGGAAACCAATTATTTTCCTCGAATCTTGAATTTTTAATCAATGTTTAGGAGTTGGTTGTTTACAATGATCGTCTCAAAAATCACGAAGCCAGTCGCTACAGATGTAACACGATATTCTCGCCTTTAACCCCTTGCCGTGCCATTTATTTATGAGGTGCGTCAGCCAAGACTAACCATTCAGGACTATAACATTAAAACGAACAAAGAAAATTAAAATGTTCTAAGTATTTTATATTCAGGTATCCTTGACAACGCAAATTATAATTGCATCTATACTTCAAGTTGAAGAGTATTCAAAATTTGAGTAAGGTTTATCGTATTTGAGTTGTGAATGCGTCACGAGTCAGATATAAGAGTAACCTATATCAAGGAAGAAAGTTTGAACTCGTCTCACAGTGTCAAAGATGTCGAACGCTCGTAAACGATAGAAACGAGAGGGGCCTTTCTCGGACCATAGAGCTAGTTGTCAGTCAGATTGGAGGGAAACAAAAGAGAAGAAGCGGAAAAGCGATCGAGAAGAGGAACAATGAGAACGGGTAGAACCGTTGTTCCCCTTAACCGGTCTGGCAAAGGGAATCGAAACGGTAGGGTGATCGCGAAAATGGGTGTTCCGGCAAACACTCCTAGGAAACGGCCTGGTTTCTTCCTTTTTCCGAAGCTTTACCCATTAAAACGCGACGAACAACCCCTTTATTCCGTGTG
Organism: Megachile rotundata; assembly: GCF_050947335.1. NCBI lineage: Eukaryota > Metazoa > Arthropoda > Insecta > Hymenoptera > Megachilidae > Megachile > Megachile rotundata. The sequence continues at coordinate 14,970,445 of NC_134991.1, forward strand.
GTTCTCGCTCGAAGACCGTGCGCTCGAAATCGCGACTCGAAATTGATCTGCTCGGCGTACAGTCGCTCGTTTGATCTTCCGGAGGGCGGGGTGGAAGGCAATTTAGTAACCGTGTAGTTTAGTAGCCGTTCCAGCGAGCAATTAATTAACCGTATTGAGAAAATGATATTGCAGAGGTTGGTGCATTTCGCTGGAAGCTCGACAGCGTAACGGAAGTGCGTCGTTAGAACTTTTATTGCCGTGTTAATGCAATTCTTCGTCGCGATGAAACTTTAGCCGGCTAATGCGAGCACGGTCCCTCGCCGGACGCTACCGGAGACTGCATTTGCATCGCAAAAGAGAAAGCTGCCTCGTCGATGCAATTAAAAAACGAAAGGGGCAAGGAGAGACAGAGAAAAATAAACGCCGTCGGATTCGTTACGAAACGCGATTCGTCGCGTTGACTAATGATCGCCACGAAACCGGCAGAAAACCGACGAAATAAACGAATAAGTAACGAAACAAAGCATCGGCTTGTCGGTGGAGACAAATGACACGAGAGAATGAAATCTTCGCCGCCTTTTTCGTGTTGGTTCTCTTTAATATCGGAACTTTGCTTTTACCTCTCTTTTGATTATCCTTGGAGTAAAATTCAAGTAACCTCGGGCATTATTAATCTCCCGATAGCGGTGCAACAAATATTTGAACAGCGAGTGATCTTAGATCGACTAAAAAGCTTGTGCACACACCGCTAAACCAATTATCGCGTACCGATATACCAAATTTGGTTATCTACGTTGTTACAGTGCCATTAGATTCTGTATTCGAGAACAATAACGTTCGCAATTGATAAGGGCTGTGCCGATGATTTATCTTGCGAAGTAGCTGACCTCGCAAACTACGTCGATGCGGCATCCCATCGATATTAACGGCGTCCACGTATGAAGCGGCGAAAGGAGATGAGATTTTAATCGGCGATGCGTTGAGATAGTGTCAGAATAGAAGAGAAGCGGGAGAGAGAGCAGGAGAAAGGTGAAAGCGAGGGCTGAAAGGGAAGGAAACGTCGATATCGTGGACGATATGTGGCTGATGCGTTCAGTTGTTCCTCCTGGTGTACGCGAGAGATTTATGCGCCGCGCGGAACATCGACGATCCTCGAAACAATGGAGGCACGGATAACGAACAGATGAATTTCTGTGTGTAACGGATGAGGTTGTCTCGAGAAGATAGGATTGGTGTAATTGTCGTTGAAAATGTTCGGATTGATTGGGGATTTACGAACAGGAGTTATTTAAATGCTGAACGGATCGAATATTTATTACACCGCAACCAGTTACTTGAAAACGCGTTTCCTTTATATCGACAACTTTCCACGAAACTACGTTGAAATTTTGTTAACCATTATCTCGATTAATTGCAACGAGTAAAGTATTTTTTTGTAGCTCTTCTCTCCGAAAATATATGCATCCTACGTTTCTACGTGTTTTAGAGTTAATATTAAAGCAGATTAAAATCAAAGTTAGTTTCTGATTTTGGGAATTTCACTAAAATGCAGGGGTCTATAAAACGTATTTCCACGTGATACTTCAGCAGGGCAGAGAGCTTACTCGCGAACGCAGATCACTTAGTCGTGCCTTATCACGGGAATCGTCTGTTAAGCTTCTCTGGGCACGTTGCATGCTATCGTTGGTTCGTGTATTAGGGATCCTGCGGGAAGAGGAAGTTGTAATACATTATTTACAGCCAATGATAAGAAAAGCTACTTATTATGAGGAAGTTCAGGCATCACTTCAGGGAATAACTATGGCGTAGGACAAAGAAAAGTATCCCGTTAATCTACGGTGTTTAAATTTCAAACTATATTCTACTTTGCGGCGTAACAACTTCCTATAAATATCCAAGAATTTAAGCTGCTTAAAGCGAAATCGATAGGCGGCCAATTAATTCGGAAATAGGTAATTTTAGTCCAATTATACAAATCGAATTACGAAAGATTTTTCTAAAGCGAGTGCAAAAGTGTTCGTGTCGGAACATGTTATCAAATAACAAAGGAGGCGAGAGGAAGAACAGATCAAAAAGGCAAGAACGAAAAAGCAATTACGCCCAGAGGAAGTTGATTCTCTTTCAGACTTTGTCGCCGGTCGAACTCAGTTTCCGAAACCGTTCCCTTCGCTCGGCAAATAGACGTCGCAGACAGCCATCCAACAAAAGTAATTCCCGCCGAAATGGAAGGGAAAAAAGGCGGTCCGCGAGTTTGCGCGGCGAATGATAAGAAGTTCCCGCGAAGTCAATCTCGCATCGTCCTGGCATACTTTCTTCCTACATAACGAACAAGCGAAATTCCCTTCTCGTCGCGTCGAAACACTATTCCATCTCTTGGGAGACACGGATTTATCCACTCGCATCTACCTACAAGATGTTCTACCTCTCTCGCGTGGGACTTTTCAAATTATAAATCGAATGAAAAATTATTTTTTAGCATGGACTATTTCTGATTTATGAGTTTAATGGACTAGTTGTACAAGGTATCTTAATGTACGCATTGGATCACCACTGCGATCCGTGTTGAATCATCTCTCACTCCAATTATTATGCATTGGGTCATCACGCGTTCCGTACGTCGCCACACATGGATTATTACGCTTTAGATATCTAGGAATACGAAGATCCAGAATCTAGAGATGTACGAATAATAGAAGTCTACAGAGTTAAAAGAACTTGAGCTCCATGAACGCGTATTTACGCAAGTTGCATGTTTATAATATAGATTCGATCACAAAATGGCCGCCGATGACTCCGGTCACAGCGTGGCTAAATCGATCGACGAGTGCCTTTCTTCCTACATGCTATATTACCTGAAATTCGAATTATCGCGGGACTTAATTAGACAATAAAACAGCGCCGATTGCACGCGATTATGTTCGGGTTTAATGGGAAACAGTTGTGGAATTAGAGGTTAAAGTATCAGCAAACGATCGAGTCGCGATAAGGGCTACATTAAAAGGCTCGTGAATCTTTTCCAATTTCAATATCGGGCGCCTCGGATATATAGGGACGTCTGAGCGCAGAACTGACCCAGAAGCGATTGCAGGCTACTCCAATAAGATCTCAGCCAATAATAGCAGTAGCGGAACGTCATTGGTCAATATCTCGTACACGTGCCACCGTAATGTATCGGCGTTTTGCAGTTCCATATTGAACACTTCCAATATAGGAGTATAGGAGAGAGGTCCGGAGGAACCGTGCTTCGGCTCGTTCTCTCTTCGGCTAACTTCGTTTATCGTTATTACGTTCACCGTGGAAAAATAGCTTATGTATCGCCAACTTTTTTTTCTCCTTCCTCCACGAAGCGGTTTCATTGCAGATTATCTCGCTACTTTTCCGAGTTTCGTGCCACAAGGGACTCCATTCGAGTCCTGATACATAGAGACGTTTATAGTGATTGTTGTTGGAACAGATCGCTTCGAAGGACAGGCTATTCTTGAGCATTGTTTCTAAATTTCTTTTCGATAGGACCGAAACATCGATTGTTTAGCTGGAATTTTTGCCGGATTTATGATATCGTTGGAAATTGTATTACCTTCGAACGATATCCTTAAGGGAATATTCTAGTTTAAGGCACAATCTTTTAGGATCTCTTTCAGATTCTTTTAAGGATAAATTCTATAACTTTACTCTTCCTCTTTTTTATTCTATTTTCTTTCCTTCCAGCAAAGACACGAAGATACGAAGTCTTTCATATGATATCATAGTGACTGTCCAACTTTATATCACATATCTGAAAATTAATTAAATCAAAATTGTCGTATATTGTTCAATAAACCGCCAAGCTCCGAGCTCGTTCCGGTCGGTTTCTAAAAATGAGCGCCGCTCCGATATTCCGCCGCGCGGTTCCAGAGATGTAAATTATTTACAAATAGTTGAATAACGGAGAGAGATCCGGCGGAAACGAGGCAGAGTCTAGACGGCAGAGAAGCCCGCAGGAGTTTAGTCTCCCGCGGAGCATCGCAAAGTTTTCGCGGCTTGCGACGACGGCCTAAACTAGCAACTCTCTTTCATCCCCTTTTCAACCCCGCAACCGTTCGGTCGGTGGTCCTTCTGGTCGGCCAAGAGCGCAGTCTCGCTCCGGCAAGGATTTGTACGCTTTTAGCGGTAATCCCTCGGCCCCTCGTCTTTCTCCTCGCCAGATCTTTCCATCCAGTATTGCAGCAACCCTCCAACGACCCCGAATCAACGCCGTTCGAGCCTTTCGCGACCTCAGTTTGCTGGCGGGACCAGCGATGCCGAACACCGGATGTTGGCGGGTTCCCGGTTGCGGACACATGCACGGCTTGCCACCGGTGAAACTTGCGGATTAGTAAAACCCCCGAATTAAATTTTAATTAAATCTAGCCGTTCGACACTCGCTACCCCGCTTCACCCTTGGCTTAGCTACGATCGTTTTAAGTCGCTATAGATCTTAACGTTTGCGTAATTTAACCAGAAATTTTCTGTACTCTCGGACCGTACGGTTCCACGCGAATTAAATGCATAGGAATGAATATACCATGCGTATTAACAACTACAAAGCTGACAAAATTTCGGGCAGAGCAGTTATTGTTTCACCAACAGCACGAATCCTTTTGACGCTCCTTTGCATCGTTGTAATTTAACCATCGGACGGTGCGCAGCTGGAACAGCGACAATTTTAATTTCATTTCGTATTTATTTCCCAAAATTTAGACCGCCCCTTTACATGCTACTTTGCAACGCATTAAATTCCTTCGCCCGCGAACTCGAGTACCTAATTCGAATCGAAGCATTGTTCGGATTCGAGAATTAAATACTACGCTAGAAAGTTGCGCGAAAAGTTACGGTTCCGTATTAACCTTAGTAACCCCTGAAACTCGCGAAACGTTTAAGATAGAAGGCTGCGATCTATAAAATCTATAAATTCAACGGAGCGTAGCTGGAGGGTGAAGAACGAGGCCGAGACTGCGGGCATTTATTTGGAAACCATTAACGTAACCATCGTCCTCGGTGTCGAAGTCATTACAGCATTCGTGACTTTTTTTTCGCAGACATCTGTAAAAGGGAGTGCCACACGGAAAAGGGGTTGGCAAATGATCTTGCCGACATTAATCGTCTTGCTGAACCCGGAATCGTCGTCGATGCCTACCGTTGTTGAACAGACTCTTTCGCTCTCTCCCTCTTTCGGTTCGTGCTCTTTCTCTCGTTCCATCACGACCATCGCGCTTAGCCCTTTTTCGTGTTCACGATGGAAGCGAAAAACGCGCGTTGCTGGGGAGGTTGGGCCGATGGTCCTTGATGAGCGGTATCCGCTTCCGGCCTGCCGAACAAAGCTTCGTTCTCGTCGGAAACGATGCAACATCGTTATCGTGGCAGCGATTCTTCTCGTCGCACGTTTTAGCCGTGTTTCGCGCGAAACCAAGTCGCGTACACACGCGGCCAATAGTGGCTGCTCTCGGAAGGGCCGAGGGGTGTGTAGCGATTTCTCCTAATTAGCACCACCTTTCTATTCTCGATACGTTCGAGAAATTAACGTTGACGCGTCTAATGAGCGATCGTTCTCTTTTCCTTGCTCCTTTTCGTCTACCTTTGAAAAAACCGTAAAACATTTTCCCCTTTTTAATGGAATGCCTTTGAAAATGGTGACGATTCGTGCGGGCGACAATTAATGAGAAAGGGAAGATGTAAAAGCGAAACAATTAACACGGTAATTTCGTCAAATTTACTCGGTTATCTGAACAAACGTTATTGCGCTTTGTAACTGTTTAGTGTCTCTCAATCATTTTTCCTTTCCAACAACGGATATTAATTATAATTTGAAAAGTAGTCGCGTTCCGGCGCGCGTTAAATCACGGCTTGAATATTATTTTGATAATTTTCTGTGGGAAATCTGACTCGCGCTATCGATTTGGTTTCCGAGGAAAATATGCATGCATGTACGGCTGCGGGTCAAAGTTTTCAAACGATATGCATTTTCATGTTTAACGAACATATTCTTCGTGAAGATACGGTCGTGTGAAGATATTTTATATAATTAGATTTTCTGGTAATTGCGAACGAAATACATGAAATATAAAATCGATATTGTTCGGAACTTGCGCGTCATAAAAGGGTACGAAAATCGTTCATTTGCATAACGCCCCATGTTAGTTTAAAAGCTAAGCTTCGAAATATGAAGAATTCCTTGGCAGAATATAAAACCTCCTTTTAGAAGATTTCGCGTTCAACGTCGATCCACGAGATGCAATCGTTCGGCCCTCGAAAATGAAAAATCTCTATGGGGAAAGAACTATCCGTCAGGAAGGCTGTTGGCCAGCAAAGTGTATCTCGGTTTCAATCAAGCCGGAATTTTTCAATCGAGCCGTGTTTCTTGCAAAGCAAAGCGATCCAGACGCTCCCGTTGCAAATTCACTGTTGACCAGTTTCGATATGGTATCTGCCGGTACACGTAGGTCCCATTTCTCGTGGAGATAACGCCGCCACGAGAGCTTTTAAATGTAAAACAGACCGGCTGAAACTCTGACACGTAATCCAAGAAGCAAAGCGCACCACGTGCGAACAGCGACACACGAGAACGGCTCGGAAGAGAAGCGGAGAGACAGGAAATATAACGTGCAAAGGTTGGAGGGTAAAATAGTAGGGGCAGCAGGGAGGCAAAGGGAGAAAGAGAGAGAAGAGAAAGATAAACAGGCGAAAGGGGTAGAACTGAACGTTCGTTCGCGTTCATCCTGCAGCGTTCTCCATTTCCCACGGCACGCTGGCGAACGAGAAAATGGAAAATACGCCCGTTGTCTGCCGGGATGCTTTATGAAATTTAATAAATACGAAATGAATCTAGCCCGAAGCGGGCTCGCGAGAACGCAAGGACATCCATGGCCTGAAACGCGAAGAAAGAGGACAGCCAGGAGAATCGCGAGAGCGCGAAGAGATCGGCTGGAAAAGTTCCGTTGCTTAGATGGTTCGTTGACCCAGTTTCTTCTCATCTTTGTCCACGATAGCTTTCCCAAGCGCGTGCTCTCGAATTTCGTTGTTATCGCGAAACACCTTAATCTTCGAAAAGGAATGCAATTGTGACCGCTCGTTCGAGTCAACGACTCGTCTAACAAGATTTTCGTACGACGATTCGGAATTTAAGAATCTTGTTCGTGCCGCTACTTAAAATGCATTCGCGAAAGTACACGTGTTCGACGGATGTTTCATCCGGGAGGATAAAAAAAGCGGCAGGAATAAAATCGAGCGTGATTGATGGATTAGAGACGACAGAACCGCTCGGAATGTATCGAAATACTGTCAGAGTCGAACGAGCGGATAAAGGTGGAAGCATCGCGGGAAAAATATTAATGAAGCGGATGAAATTTCCTTTTTCCCCGGTGTTTCGCGACGATATTATCCGTTGTCAGCTCGCGAGTTTACACGAAGAATAATCGCGAGGACGTTGTTTCGAACTCGTTAACGGAAAGCAAGCTACCGCGTAACGGAACGAAGAGAAATATATATAATCCACGCTGCTCAAACAAGATGCCATGAGCTTTACGGGTAAATATTTGACGAGGAAAAGCCCGGTGTCCTTCTACGCGCCATTACGTACTCTAAAAAGTTCTATGAAACTTCTCGAGCCCGTTCGCGGTAAGTAATGTTCATTCAGCCGACATAAATAAGAACTTGCTCGCAAATTCTACGAAACAGTCCGTGCACCGCCCTTACGGCTGTCTACCTTGAGGGCCACTTTATGAATTTATGAAAACTTTTGCCGAATAATTTCTCTTTTTTCTTTCGCGACCAGCTGTCGTGCTATGTTCATTTTACGATTGTTATTCGCCGAGTTCTATTCAACTTCTGCTCGTAATTCGTTCTTATTGGCACGTTTGGAAATCCAACTTTTCAGTTTAAACGTTACATGAATTTATAAATAATTATAATCCTACTTTTATTCGTACAACTTTGTTTTATCTTTCGCAGTTTTAAAGACGACGGACACAAATTACAACCTTCATAACGATTGCACTCGATGGAAGTAAGGTATGGCAAAAGTTAACGGTGAAAGGTGTTAATAGCATATTCTCGCAGAGATAGTATATTGTAATCAGTGTCTCGCGAAACTTCTCGAGAGTTTCAAAAGTTCCGAAAGTTAGTCGAATTTTTGATTTTGAATAACATTAGACGCAATTATTAAGCCGTCGCTACCTGTGAAGCTACAGAAATAACTGTCGCATGAATCGTAGATCAACCTTTCCAATTACCGGGCAAATTAGCTTCGTTTCTTAGCAAGAGGTAATTTCGATTTCAGAGAGCACCGGATCATTCGCTGGTCTGAAAAGTTTCGCGAGCATGCAATTTCGCAAATAATTAATACACCAGGGCAAGACGGTGTTCGACGTTGCTCCGTAAACGAAGTTTCACGACTCATTGCGCCAGCAAGAAATTGCGTGGTTGCGAATCTCTTAAACATTCTTCGTTAACCTATCAATTGTGTCCCATTACAGGTATCCTGTAAATCAACATCAATTTTGCAACCCTGTTACGCGATACTCTCCCTTTAAAATTACAAGGTTATTAAGCGTAGAAATTTTTGTTTGATGTTCTAAAAGTATACTGGAATTTATTCGTGTGGAAATGCGTGATCGCACAGAAAGTTATTCCAGGTTAGATCCGTGGAAGGACGCGTTAATCGTCCGACAAAAAATGGAGTCATTTTCGCGTATCGCGTAGCCACGAGATTATTTCAAATGACGCGCATTTGCAGAAATTTCAGTGGACCGTGTCGCAAATTGCAATCTCTGGTTGCTCGTTTCGCGCGTCATTCAGAATTCACGATCCGCATCGGGATACAAGGGCATCGCATCGCGAATGGCAAATCGCATGCATTACGGTCACCGCTCTATACCTTTTATTTAACGAATTTATATCGTCTTCGCTAATTTTTCTATGCGAGATCTCGAACCGTCAAGAATTGACGCTGCGAATCTCCTTTGGCTAAGAGCAAAATTGTACAATTCTGGAAAATTGAAATCTCTAAATTTAATCTTCGCTAATTTTTCTATGCGAGATCCAAATTTCTCGAACCGTCAAGAATTGACGCTGCGAATCTCCTTTGGCTAAAAGCAAAATTGTACAATTCTGGAAAATTGAAATCTCTAAATTTAATTTTCGCGGAGCGAAAGTAAAGTGAAGCGGATCGCGTGTTTCATGGTCTGTGACTGAAGAAGAGGGTGTTCATGATGAATAGCTGAATAACAAGTTATCTGCAACGCAAAGTCACAATCCGTTGTTATTTTGAATGCAGCTCGGTAATTGCTTCTGGCATCTGCACTCAACTACCCGGAGTAAAAACACAATTCCGTTTATTCAATAATTTATGTTGCATGCAAGTTATAGATGGCGAATATAACGAATAATAAATGACAATTATTCGCTGCACAATGTTAAAATTCATTGCTATTATTTTAAATACAGTTCCTTAATGTTATTTTCAACATCTGCGTCGCATTATCCAGTGCCGATAAAAACGAATACGGTTTATTCGATTATTTATGTATTGTTGGTTGAATGAATACGGTAAACAACGAATTGTTCACCAAGCGATATTAAAACTTATTATTATTTTACCTGCAAATTTTAGCATCTGCTCTGAATTATTTGGCGCGAGTAAAAACCAAACACGGTTTATTTCATAATTTGAATCTCACGTAATGGCTAGCGAGCGAGCGCAGCAAATTATTGTTATTAAAATCATCGAACGCAACTTTATTTCCATTTAAATGATAATCAACTTTGCCCGAATAACAAATTTTTCGAATAATTATTACGTTGTTTTCGATTTTTTTAACGAAGTCCATCGTTTTCACCGAAACGATACTCTACGATCCCTGAAAAAAAGCAGCATCGGGAAATAAGGAAACGAACCGGTCGTGCGAAACAGAAGAACGGAGCGAACGTAGAAGGGGTCGTTAACGGTCTGTTGATTCCAACGGACGCGAAACTTCCCACTTTGCGGTTTACCGGGCGATGAACTTAGAATTCCTAATGGATGTGGACGCGTCCGAGAACGTCTACAATCTACCTGGTCCCCGAGTACTCGTCAGGATGACTTTTTAAACTTCGAATAAATATGTTAGTGGAACGCAGTGACTAACACTGGCTCGCCTACTCTATCCGCGACAATTTCTCGCAATCAAGCTTCCTTTGAAATGGAAATGAAAAAGAAATCGTGCTCGTGGTTCGCCCGTAAGTCTCTTTCCAAATACGAAACAGAAGAGAGTTTGCTACCAATTTCATGAAATGGTTATTTCCTACGGTTTAGGTATCATTTTATGAAAGTTTAATAAAATGTGATAAAATGATACTCAAACTGAAGCCTCAGTACGCGAACTGGAAAGATCAGAGGGATTTTTTTGATAAGTGCATACTAATTTACTTTGCGAATGTTACTCTGGTCTCCTAAATCAGCATCGAAATTAGGAGAACGAAATAAGAAGAGAGCTCGACAATGGCACGAAGTAACGAAACGTTTTCGTGCAGGACCAATCACCGGGTACGACGATTCGTGCCATTTCTCGACTGGCACGACGCTTTTCAGACCTCCTTCGTTGTCTTTCGCAACGAGATCGCGTCGTTAAGCATTAAACCTTGCCTATATCTTGCTTCGTTCGTGTGTCTGCTCGTTTCCCTACTAATGGTGTCGTTAAGGCGGAGAAAAGACGACGAATTTCTGCTACGAAGGACTACTATCCGTTCCGTGTAACGTAAGGTCGAAACGTTTCGTTTTGATAATCTCTTCCCTCCACTAATTTGGCCAACAATATCGCTGGTTATCGATTTATATTATGCAGCGGGTTCGTTAAATCCGAAAACTTCCGCTAAGTCTCCTTGTTAGCCTCGCCTTAAGAAGACAGTAATCTAGCGAATGACAAATCATAATTCTCTGTTCAATCTCTCTCATTTTTTTACGCTGCAGTATTGCAGCAATTTTCCAACACGAATCTATAACTTTCCTCGTAGCAACTTTTCACGTATTCGACGTTGTTGTATTACTAACTTCACATATTCTACACTGCTAACTTTCCTTTCAGAAATTGTTCACGTGTTCGACGATACCGTTTTACCAACTTTTCGTGTACCAATTTTCACTACCCTATCGCTAACTTTGCCTATGACAATTCCTCACGTATCTACGCTAACTTATCCTTGACTATGTTGCGTAAACCCGAATTCTCTACACACCCATCGATCGACGGTAATATGAAAGAAAACGAAACATCCGAGACTTTTTTCGTAAAATATCGTGTTCAAACATTTACATCATAAATGTAGCGCAACGTAATCTCCAGAGAATCTGAAGTTCGCAAGCTCTAGGGAAGAACGAAGATTAAGCCGGTTCACATAACGCTAAATAGAAAGGGACGAACCCGCTAAGCAGCCGGTTCATGGAAAACCGATATCCATATTTTCCCACCCCCCAGTTTCACTTGACCTTTGTTTGCTCACATTTTTCCCCATCCTACTTTACCCTCGGTTTGTTGGCTCTCCTGGCCATAGACTGGAGGGACTCTATTACCGGTACCGAAATGAAAAGTTGAGAACCTTTGACCGTTCATCCAGTTTATTGCAACACAAGAGGGTGGCGACACGACGCTCTGGCTGGCACAAAACCACTTCGAAAGGAAAACAGTTGGGTTTGGCACGACAGCGTCGTTCCTCTCGTTCGACCATTTTCTTCCGGTTTATTGCCGGCTAGACGACAACTTATGAGCACAATCTGCTTGCTCTTCCTTCTGCTTCGCTTCATAACTGCTCTCGACGCGACTGCTTGCCTACCTGTATCGTTTCCGTTTTCGATCGACTGACGGTTACGTTCGGAATTTTGAGGTAATTCGGTAAGAAGCTAATTACAAGGGTAATGGAGATATAGTGTCAAGGGTAGATCGCTAGAATGTTGTATTACTAGATATTGAATCACTAAGTGTTCGATCACCAGACATTGAAACGCGTTGAATCATTAAACGTCGCATTGCCACATTTCGAACTTTCACGCAAATCCCTGCGTGCCTATATTGCCGCGTCGATTATTACAATTTACGGCAAAAGCGTCAATCGCGTAATCTTGTTCCGCGTCTGAAATTGAATGAAAAATAACGAGTAGTATCAGAAATAAAATAAAAGCTCAGGCTACCTCTAACAGAAACAATAACGAAAGAAAGTTCGTCGTAATGATCCTCGTTTCGCGATGGAACGCTAAGTGATGGAATTAAAAGTTGCGTAACTCGATTAGCCGTGCAATTTTTCACGGCGTGCACAGCTCGAGGAGGATCGGTAGAAGGGCCGATCGTTAAAACTCCTCGAACGAAATTCCTTCGTCGAAGATAAGGTAGCGCCTTTCAATTAAACGCGATCGCTTGCTCTCGCGTTTCAACTTGTTTTTGTTGACTGACTGTTCGACAAAAGGAAAAATCGATCGGGAAGACGAGAAACGGAAAGCGAAAGGACGGCTAAAAGATCCTTTGAATCGCTACTCGCCGGAATGTTTCGACTCGTACTCGGCCTGCACTTCGCCGGAAGTTACTACCGCAATCGCGGGTACTTGCGAAAGAAGGAAGAAGGAAAGGCAAACAAAAGTTGTCGGCTCGTCCGCGCTCGTTCCAAGTGTCAGGAATTTCTCGCGTTAAACGACGATACGTTAATCGAGAAATTTTCTTCTCCCGGATGTATTTATCGAAAGAAAAAGTTTGTAAAGTACCGATGCTCTCGCCGAAATGGATGAAAAAACTTCTGCAAGTTTATTTTCTTGTTCTTTCGAAGAGCACTTTTGAAAGTTAGTTGGATACTCGTTAAACGATCGACGATACCATTTGTGCTCTATCAAGAGAACTTTTATTATACAGGCTGAGTCACGTAAGTGGATCGCGTTAGGAGGTTGAAGTTTCCTCGCTGTGCGGGCAAAAGTAGCGCGGAAGGAGTCCGAAAACGTCGAACGGGATTTCGCGATTCGAAGATAGGAACATCGAGTTACGAGATGCATCATTAAATTATTATCAGGAACAAGTAAGAAACCGTCGTACGGGCTAATTGAACTTGTAGGGATTGTGCATCGCCGGTTTTCATCCAACCGCGAGTAGGGAGGCACGAACCTCTGCATCTTGCAATTCCTCCGCTGCACACTCGCGAACACTTGAGTAATTTAGCGGTACTTTGGCACGACGTATTTTCGCTCGGCGAAGCGTATGATCAATCGGCGTAAATGAGTGCGTATAAATTCTGAAGCCCATAAGCTCTCTCTCGTCTGTGCCGCGAGTGGATGCACAATTAACCTTGCCTTGTTCGATTGCGAACTGGCTGCGAGAGACTGGGCGAAGAGCAAAGCTTCACTCGTCGTTAATATAATCGAGTACGATCTCGATTATAAGTTAAAAATGATCTTCGAGGATCCATCTATTACGTTATCCATCTAAGCTCTCTCGAGGCACCGAATTCTACTTACACTATGTCTCTAAGAACATCTCGAATGGCCACGCAACCCATACTACTTCCGAACCATCTTGATTCTTATTCGAAGACGGACGAAAGTTTATATCCGATCATCTCGCAATTAGTTGGAACTTAATGGACGTCCTATTTTACTAATTTCCTTGTTTCGCGTTCAAACTATGCACCGACGTTCCCCGGCTTCTCATTCTTCGTCTTCCGGCATCAATTTCCTTGGAAAACACCGAATACCATTTAAACCGGTCCCTTTCACCCTTTCTCCGTTCTCCATCACGATCCTCGTACTCTTTCTCTTCCATCTTCGCGGCTGTTCTTTCTTCTCCTCTTACTCGGTTTTCGTCTTAAACTTTTAATCAAGTTACCTTCTCGCGACAAAGATACTCGACTCGAGCGCACTGCAAACGGCACTAATTTGACGTTGGACTGTTGATGAAGACAAAGAACTACGGAGGGAACACCAGAACCGAGAACGATGGAAGAAACTGGTCGGGAAACGTCGAAAAAAGACGAGTGCACTTTCTTTCCTGTAGCTGTTGTTTGATTGACCGAACTTAGTTACTTATAATGGACAAGTTTCATTTGCTCCTTTTAAGAACTGTTATACGTTTCGCTGCAACGTTTTAGTATTATTTACGGGACGATTCGATTACTGAATTCAATTGCTCTTTCGATACTCGAAGAATTATATGAAATTGGTCTAGTATAAGAATTCTACTTACTGTCAGAAGTCTAACATAGAGTTTTTTGGATTCCAAGCATCACGCACGCAGAAGAGAGACTTTTTACGATTGCTGGTTCACGCTTTTGCTTTATCGCGTCACGATTCGCAGTAACAGGCTTGGTTTATGAACGAAACGAGCGTGAGTGCGTCGTTTTAGGGATCAGCGCTGTTTCCCGTAAAAACAATGCTTCTTTACGATTTTGCTGCGGTTAATGCCTCGTCCTACGTCCATGCGTGGACTTCAGACGTCTCTCTACCTTTTCGGATGAAACTGTGTTTCGTGACACCTTTCTTTTACATTATAGAGCACTAATTCTTAAGAGCAATGTATGTTAAAGGAATAGAATATTAGCGAAACGAAGGCGGATCGATATGGCGTTTCGATAAGTAATTCGCTCGGTTGGACAATTGAAGCTGTCGGTAAGTTTGCGAGGCAGTCAGCAAGGCCGGGCCACTAATCGTGGTTACATCGTGGTGGACTGTCACCCCGGACGACAAAAGGGGAGTGAACAATGCGGATGTGATTAATCTGCAGTAATATCGCTGCATGCAGCCGCGTCTTCCGGGCCGCGTGCAGCCGAGAAGAGAAGAGAGGGGAAAGAGAAAGAGGGGCGAAGTCAGAAAGGGGATGAAAGGAAGGAAGGTGGACACTGTACGGCTACTCGTTGCTTGTGTACAGAGGGAGAGAGAAATTCGAGCCGTGGTAGCTCGGCTAGGCTCGTACAGGTGGAGACAAAAGGAGCCTTTTGAACGCGGTCGCAACGAATCGTTTTGAATCCCTCTATAAAGCGGACGAGTGCGTAAGCTCGTGTACATAATGCGTATCGGTTAGCGGAGATGACGAGAATCGCGAAATTGCGCTCCCCTTTTATTTATCCCGAGCACAGCAAGAAAGTGCGCGATAGAGTCAGCCTTTGACGCGCGGTATTTCCCTCTTCAAAGCGGAATCGTTTGTCGCCAGAACGGACGACAGTTTCCATGATTCTCGACCGAGAGAGTATCGTCGATCCGTCCTTTTTACTACAGGCTACGGAACGGATCGATTGATTCGTTAACCGAGAAAAACTCGGCTAACCGATCGTCGAATTAATCGGAATATTACTAGTAAGCTAGAAATTAACGTTGAAAATGTCCACACATTTTGTTGGGAATCCTGCATATGACAACTCTAAATTTCCATTTTACATTATTTTCATTTTTTGTGCTTTTGTTGAACTATCAGAGGATGCACCTGAATAGAGAGTCGCCCGAATAGTGCAATACCCATCGCAAAAAAAATATTTTCTCGTTATAAAACATTGTAGATAAACATTTGTATGCTAATCGCGCTTTTGTACACAGTTTCGAAAAACTATCCGCAAATTGTTAAACACCGATTGTTTTCCATATCCATCGGTTAAAATGATCGAATCCGGCGACAAAACAGAATCATGTTAATGCAACAAAATTCAACGCGACGTTCATATCGAACGAGTGTATGGGAACGCGGATCGATTCGCGATAAATCAGCGAAACATCGTCGCGTGCTGTCCCTAGCAATTTAAACCGCGCTCGAATAAATCCAGCTGCTGAAAAATTAAAATGCACCCGCCGTGGGAGACAATAAAAATCAGCCGTCCGGAGCCAACGTGACCGTGCAGCTGCCATGATGCCTGCTCATTTGCAATTCGTGATTCGGCATACGCACGTCATCGCGTGAGCGCCGATTTCGGCGTCGTTCCGCGTGCTTTACGTTCCGAAACATTCGCGTTTTATACCAGTCGCTTTGCGTGCCGCGTTTTACGGTCCTCCGATTCGCCGACCTCCTCTTCACCCTTTCACCCACCCCCGCAACGATGTCACCCTTTTATTTTTTTCCCCTTTTTTCGTCGATCGACGTCGTCACGAAGTTCTACCGTGTCTCTCTGTCTTTTGCTTTTTTAAACCTCAATACCTTCCTTGCCTCCTCGCGCTCCCCCTGGCTGTCTCTTTTTAGACCTGATTTTTACCCCTTATTCGTACCTTTTTACCTTTTTTCTTCTCCCTTATATATCTTTCATTCTTCCCTTTCTTTTTACCCGGGGATTGTTGCAGATCCGTTCTTGTAGTAACAATTGGACTTTAGCAGCGTGTATCGTGTCGGTTCTTTGTTGTCGTTTTTCCCCTACTCGTCACGTGTTTGCACGGCTAAATGCTTGGCTCTTTTACTTGTCTTTGTTGTTTCTTATCTCTCCCTCTAACTCGCTTCGGAATTAGGTCAATGACGTATACGTCGATTGTAACGTTAATGTTCTCGTCCATTCTCGTCCACATCGATCGTGCCTTATTTTTGCCCAATTTTAAAGTTAACTCCACTGTCGCTGTTCGATCTAATTCGACGCGATGCGTTTCGATTCGACGTATCGCAATTAGATACGCGGCAATTCGGCGCGATTCGAGCGTACACGATTAAATTCAGCGCGAGCTAATTAGGGTTACTCGGTTAAAATACCGTATAGATAAGCATCCGTGATGATATGGAGTTCCGTCGAGACTCGATCCGATTCCTCGAACTGTGCCACTGGCTCCCACACGTTCCACCGATAATCCTTCGAAATTTCCCGGTTCTCCGTTCATTGCAGGAAAATCTCGATTCCGCGTACATTCGACGTGAATTATAAATGTCCTAACGCAGTTATGAATGGAAATATATGTGACCTAGCTATTTACACGCGCAGCTACATACGTAGATAGGTCGGTGTCGCATAAAGAGAATGCGGAACGCGTTGCACGAAGGGATTCTCTCTCGCGAAAATAACCAACCATCCGCAATGTACTGTATCTGCCGGTTGGAATACCTTCGTTTCTGATTTTATGGTCTGCTTATAAACTAGACTGTCAGACAGTTAGCGGTGGGCCGCGATATTTCACTGATTTTGCTCGCGAACCATCTCGTACGCCTCCTGTCAGACATGTGTTTTACTGCGAAAATAATTGTGCCGGCGTTCTGCGAATTTAAACGGGACTCGAGTTTCCCGAACAAATTTTTACTCGTACATTCGTCCGTTTTAACATTTCAATCGTTTACATTTTTTAGGACATTTAACGTTTGAAACTCCTCCGTTAACTCCCGTTGAAACTGTTTCTAAGTTCATTCGAACGCGGAATATTTTCTGATGATCACATTTTTGAAATAATTGAAACGTTTCGAAGTGATGTGCATTAAAAATTTTAAGAATCCCCCGACGTGTAAAGACACAAGTTCGCGCGTACCGTCTCTCTCTCTTTCAGTCGAAAGTCAAATCCTTTCCGACTGCGGTAAATCGGAACAAAATACGTCGTCCTCCTTTCCTTCTACTCGGAACGCGTAGAATCAGGTTTCATTCCGTTATCGTCTCTCAGCTTTTAATTTTGTAAAAAGACTCCCACCGTCTCGAGAACGCGTTCGCGCAGACTTCCCCGTGTAATTGCATCGTTTTACGAACGATCAGACGCCATTCGATCTATACGATGCGTTTCGAGTTTGTCGACCGAATAGAGATGGCGGAAAGAAGTTCCGAGGACACCGATGATCGCGAAAAACCGTCGCGTAGCCGATATCTGAATATCGACGAGAAGAATTTCGCGAGGGACACGAAGAATTCGATTGATCGAGTCAATAAAAATTCCCTCGATTTTTCGGTGCGACCTCGGATCCCAGAGATCGACATAGTTTCCGGCAACTTTCTGCCGGGAACTTTAAATACGAGTCGCAGCGAGTTGACGCGGCGTTATGGAAGTTACGAGGAAACTTGGAACGAGAAAGGGTAAGAATTCTGAGCGGCTAGCGGCGATGTACGTGTACCCTGCTACTTTCCTAAGAAAGCTTTCCACTCGTTTGTTCCGCGTTCTTCTACACGATCGGGCTGTTATTCTTCGTAATCGTACGTTGTTTAGGATACTTTCGAAGACCTTCAATTCGAAGATAAATTTTAAAAGATTGAAAATCGATATTGACCCTCTGCACTCGCATTTTGTCCGAATTTATAGTACTACGCACATGGTGCACGAACATTCGATAAATTTTCTATCTAAAAAGTTTTAAGGTTGATATCTGACAACAACCGATATACCTTCGATTATCAATTACGTCGCATAGTTATCGCTTAAACTTTGTACCGAGAGAGTGTGTAATACTTCGCTTACCGTATCAAGCAGTTTCACGCTGTCCGCCCCAATCTGCATCCTATCGATCGGTTGGCCGGTTCAGATCGAGTTGCTTGGAGCGAAAGAAAGCAAGTTGTCACTGTTTTGATCCGATGAATTCCCTTGTACGGAGCCACAAAAGATACTTCTCGAGGCATCACAATACCATTATCAATTCAAGGCATGTAGCTAGACCGAGTAGCAGCTGTCTTCTCGAGGTAAATGCATTCTCTTGGCCGTTCGAGACGGGGATCCAACTCGACCGGAAACGTAGCGTTTGGACCGAATGCTCGCCACTTGTTGTGCCGCCACAACAAAGCGTGAAACGAGCTGCGAAGTAGGAATTTTCTCCGCAGATCGTAGACTCGACGTTACGGCGAAGAAACGACGTCGATACTGGCGTATAGGAAAGCAGGAAGCGTTTTCCTGCCAAGAGAAGGAGATTTTTACACGAGCGTGTCTGCGTTAGCAGCCGGAGAAGTGCATCCTTGAACGCGGAACAGCATCCTCGACGTTGGCCCTGCATTTTCAATTTACGGCCCGATACGACGGTGAATTTATGGGCTCGTCCGTCCTCCGACCGAGATACTTTGCTGCTATCCATCGAACGGCCGAACATGCGGAACACGCGTGCGTGTTTGTGCAGGTACCTTGCCAGAGACACGATGGAATTCGGGGACGATACCAGCCGCCACCAGCACTCGACGAAGTTTCAATTAATTCGGGACCGCGGTTCCGTTTGTTTACACGGCGACCAGCGGGTCCCTCGCGGTCGCAAAATAGCCACTCGATGATCGCGTCGCGATCCGACGAGTTTCTGCCGGAATTACGATCCTGCCCGCCGGCTTTTCTCTCGCGAACAATGAACTCGCGCGGCTCCCTTTCGTCTAAGTCTATTTTTCACCGAAAGTTGAATTACCACGGAAACCTGATGGTCAGCGAACATTTCAGGCCGGTAATCCCCGCTGCGCGCAGGGATCAGCGCGTTCGGATTCGGGTTTCACCGACGATCATTTTATTACACGGTGATGCAATTTTTTTCACCGCGAATACTTTCCAGGACGAGTTAATTTAAACGTACGAGTTTCTATTCGGTCGCGAAAATTACGCGGAGATAGTCATCGCGATCGAAACGGGTCGGGATGTTCCGTTATCAGAATTGTTTTCCTCTCGAACACCTCCAGCAACGAGTAATTAAAACTGTACTTATCGACTGATCGATCGATAACAGTTTTACGATCTCTTAAAACACCAATTTTCCGAACGATTAACTGTACCCGACATTTTCACCTGCTATCGTTTACGAGGTAACGGTATCTTATTCAGCAGAAACTTTTGTCGTCGACCGGCAAAGCGAAGCATTATTATCGACCCAGTCATCCCCCATTACGAGGGGCGCTTCATTAAATCGCGAATCCACTTTTGCCACGGTTTCATCGTCGCGACAACATTACACCGCGGTGTATCGTTACACACGGTTGGCTCGCGTCGCGACCTCCGGGCAAACGATAACTGCTCGTAAACTGATTCGCGTTTGCGTGTCACCGCCAGCCACGAAACGCCGATAAAACGAGACCCGCGTCGGATTCCGTTCGCGAACCGTATTATAGTCTCCTCTCGATGGCCGTTCCTCGACTTCCGTCCGTTCCCGCGTTTCTCGTTTTTCCATCGGCGTCCGTGTCTCTCGGCGACGTTTAAACGACAGTCAGCGACGATGACGTGCTCCAGTCACCATTACGAGCGTTTGTACGCGATGCGACGAGAAGGAGGAAAACAGGCGGTCGGCATTTTTTGAGTGCACTTCCGCCGACCGGAGAGAAACACGCGTAATGGAGGAAGGAAAATATGGAACGTCCGCGGGGAGAATGGCCACGTAATGTCTGGGCAAGAAGGAAACTAAAAACATCGGTGTACCGGGGGGAAGAGAAAAAGGTAAACAAGCCCCGTGTTAGCGCGTAATTTCGCCGCTTTAGAAAAGAGAAACGAGAACAACGCGTTTTACGGGATCCATAAATTTCGACGAGGAAGAGAAGATCGTTTTTACGTTTTTACTGCGGCACGACTTTGCAAAACGAATTCGAAATGCTGTCGTTAAGAGTTCGAATCGCTTTTGATACTTCTTTCTGGCGCTGCTTACACGAGCGTATCGTAGGAAAAAATGAAGATCGTCGTTTCGCAGCAGATATCATTGATTCGAATCGAGCGTCATCGTTCTTGGAGTAATGGCCGTTGGATCAAAATCGTAAGAATAGCTTTCGTATTTATCCAAGTTTCGTCCGGTATCGAAGAATCGAAGAGCAAAGGACCGCAAGAATTTATTTCGAGCGGGGCTAAAGCTCCGCAAGATCCGGTGAAGCCTTTAGAAGAAGAATATTCGAAAAACGCTGACGTAACTTTATCTTTTCGATTTCCAGGATCCTATATCCTTAGCCCAAAGCGCCTGGGGAGCCAGGAGAATGAGCAGAGGAAGGATCGTAGGTGCGTGTACGTTCGGTGGATGTCCCCGTGTGTGGGTGATCGGTGAAAAAGGACGTGGTCTCATATCGCAGACCCCTCGAGTGTAACGGCGTTCGCCGTTACTCATATCTCGCATTATTGGAATTTAAGCTACGTCACCGAGGGTTCCTCTTTCTCCTTTTCCATCGACCTTGAATCGACGACATCTTCCTTCGGCCCTTCGATAACGACCCGACGCCAGAGGAGATGTACGTTTAAGGGACTCCTCGTAGAACGCGTCCCTTTCATCGAATACCTTTATAGCATTGAACTGTCTGTCAAAAGGAATAGGGACGAGCCAGTAGGCAGCCAAGGAAGCAGGCAGTCGCGTCACGCAGTGAAATAGGATGTCAGAGTCAGACTCTCGGCGAGACCGAATCGATACCGTGTCCTTTTCGAGCTATCGAAAAGTAGCCTAAAGCGGAACCTGCGTTTACTTAACGCGCTGAGTTCCTCGGTGTAAACTACCCCCTGAATATAACGAGAGCCGCTCGCGGGAGAAAACCTCACTGGCGTGCGTCAAGATTCACGTAAAGGCGATACAAATATACGTTGAAATACAGTCCAATATTAATGTAAACTCTTAATAACGCGTAGCCATACAATAATCGACAGGGAGTTCGTATCTTAAAATGAAATTTTTAATATCAACGATGGCAATCAACCTTAATAGACTTCCAGTCGATAAACTGCTCGTATTTGAACCCTACGTTTCTTTCGATTAATTAAATTTTTATATTATTCCGCGCGTGACGTACCGAATAGGTCGAATGCGAATCGCAATCTCATTTCAATCGTGAAACGGTTAATATCCACTATCCCTTTCGATCGGTGTCATTAAATCGTGATCAATCGCGGCTCAATTAACGGCAACAAGATCGGAACGAGCGTACCATTCGATTTAATTCGACTCGTCTCTAAATAAACTGTCAAACAATCTCGCGAAATTGTCGGTTTGGTTTACTTTCACCGGTGACCGCTTTAAGCGAAACATTTTTCGAGCTCCCGCGTAACACGACCACGACGAAACGGCGAGCCGTCCGTCGACGAGTATACGTCGTACTGGTGGTAGTAAATTAAATCTGGTGGGATTATGAAGCGAAAGAGAACGGCATATATGCATAAGAACGGTTTACATTCGATTCACGGCGAACGCGTACACGCGGCCTACTGTATCGTTAACCCCTTCTCTCCCTTGGTCATAGAGAAAACAAACGATTTCGTAATGGAAGTTCGTGGTTCGTATTTCCACAGGGAAACAGAGAATTCTCGACTTTGGAGGATCGTCGAATCGGATATACGCGTATGCAGTCGTTACATATATAACACTGGAGGCTCTCATTTTTCAACGGTGCTTTTTACCTTTCGACAAATCAATTCCGTCGAAATATTTACGAGAGAACCATTCCGACAATTCGACGCGATCAATTGGTCAAATTGGGGTTAATTCGAAAAGAGCGACGGTCTAATAGACTTTTATCGACCGAAACTTCCACCGAATTTCTCCCAACATCCCTTAGACGTTGTTTTCTCGACAGGTAGTTCGCAAATAATTTGCAACCCGATCCAAGGAACCTATCGATAGCGGTGTTAGCGTTGTATGTCTTCGTTAACGATTCTGAAAAGACACGTCCTCTCGTGTACGGAGGTAAGAGGCAACGATAATGTAAAAGTATCGTTAGAAAGTTTCCACGTAAACTCTTATCCACCTACGATCAGCTGTCTCTTCTTCTTGCCAAGTTTCCTCGTCGTCTGGTCTTTCGGTCTTGTACAACTCCATCGGGAGCGACGGCTGCTCGAGTGTATCGAGTTTCTAAAGAAAATCGAAATTACAGGTCGTCGATAACGAGCCGGCTAGCTGGATCGAGCCTAAGGGAGCTTCGTCGAGCTTCGTCAACGACACGTATCGAGAAGATCTTGGTCGTCGACGACAGCCGCGCGAAGTATCGTTGTATCGGGGCGTCGCGATGATTAAGCGTCGCATCGACGGACGATTAATTGGTATCGCCACCAAGATAGAGACGCCGATTTCTCGGCACGGGCGGCGAGGAGAGCGAGAAAGCTCCTCGTGGAACAAGGGTTCGAGCGAAAAACTAAGCCGCAGAAAAATAACTATGCCAATTACGATTTTCATCGTGGCCGAGACCACAACCGCGCACTAAAACCTGAAATAACCCGGCTACGAAATGTATGAACGTAAAACCGACTAATGCGCTGCGCGTATTGCCAACTGTAATGAAAAGTGCCAGCCGTCTCACAGACCGAGCTAGGTAAATATGAACAATACTACCACGTGGAAATTTAGAAAAATGTCGTGGAACTTTTAGAGATTTCTCACAAACAGGAACTTAATTATGGTCTTGAAGAGACATCGAGCTGTTGGAACTTGAAATTTATATGAATTTGAATAGATAATTTTACTGTTACAGAAGGTAGTTAAAAAAGAGAAGGAAATTTTGACGAAGCATCGGATACGTGTCTCGATGGTCGGAGTTCAGACGCAAAGGATACGAGATTCCACGGTGGAACGAAGGGTGTGTATCACGTATCGCCGTTGTGGCCGCGGTTGCTTATTTATTGCCACCCCGTACCGTACATATCTCTCGTACAATCTTGGCCCGGACGAGGAGAAAAAGCTGAATACGCTCGATACAGCTACATAGAAGTTCACGTGCTTACGGCACGTTAAACTTTCAATGGCTCGGCTACTTTAATACTATCTGGAGGGTGTATAGCAGGCAGCAGCGGACCTGCGTAGCGTTCGTTGGCTTACGTATGTGTCACTGGTTACTCGACGTTCTCCAAAGAGATCCTCTGCGGAATTTGTACCTCCGCTTTCCGAGTAATTCGACTTATTATTCATACGGGCTTTCTACGTTACGTGCCCGGCTAATAACCAGAGACAACGCACGGCGAACGCAACGCTGGTATTTCTTTCGCGATACGTCGCTATTTTTATGAAAATAAAAATCAGCCAGAAGAGAGACGTTTTTATTATTTTCTGCTCTCGTACGCTTTCGCACTATGTTTGGTTCGTTCGTCTCTTCTGGCCGTTTCCTGCCAGACCTTTCTCGATAACTTTCCGTTGGTTAATATCAACACATGTGGCACAACGAAACCTTACAGCTTCCCGTTTTTTTGTTCTCTCTCGCTCAGATTCTGTTTCGATATTAAATTTATCCTGCAGCGATGGGACATGTTTCGAAAAAGATACCTTTAAATTCCCGATGTCGAAAATACTATGCCGTTTAACTCTTTGTCCCGCGATCTTAGAGCCGTCACTCCACTGATACTAAATCAGCTGCAACAGCGTGCAAGGTGTTGCCAGCAAAGCAGCTTGAAACCGTAAACTTTCAGCCTCTTCCTCGTTCATCCTAAATGGAGAAACGAAGAAGACACGGGCAACTGATCTCCAATATGAGTCCTAAAATCCTTGGCCATAACCGGTCTTCCTTCGAAACGACGTCGCAGAAAGATGATCGAACAAGAAGGTTGGAAGGAACATCGAACGAACAGGAGCGAAGATAAGGAGAAAAACGAAAGTCGAAGGAACGAATAATTCACGAACGAAGCGACTATCGTCTTTGCAGTCTCACCTTCCAGGTAGCTGGTCGAGGTTAAATTCTCGGGTCACCCGAGAGTTCCTGCTTCAATCTGATTCCTAGGAATTGGATACAATGCTTGGCTTTCGCCACGATCCCTTTCGAAAACTCCAACGATATCGACTGGTCCCCGAAGCAGCGCTTTGCATCCTATTCGTTGAACTTTCCACTTTTTCCAAGAGAAACGTCATCGCATCGATAATGTTAAATAAGTTAAAATTCTTGAGAAAAGCGCGTATACACATGGTCTGTATAACAGAGTTGGTTATTGAGACGTTTATCGAGTAGGCAGAAAGTTCTATGATTCATCGCAGAGTTCGCGAAGAAAAGAGTTGGCCAAAATTGTCGCTCAGAAAATCCATTTGTGACGCGATCGGAATTGGGCCAATCTGTCAGTTCGATTTTCCTCGAGAAAAGAAAACGTTCCGTGAAAATGATTTACCGATTGAAGACTAGGATCATAGAGAACTCATAAATTGAATAACACTCGAAACTTTTGACTCGATATTCGTAGCAAAACTCTTGAAACAAGGTTATCGTGAAAGAAATGAGCGATCGATGAATTCGAGATTATCCAAGTATTTTTAAGGTAGTTGATTAATCGCGTCAGTCAAAGTTCGACTACATTCGACTGTAAGTAATTGGTAGATTTCCTATCTTTTCTAGTCGAGAGTGACCCAATTCGTATTAAGAACATCCATGAAATATTTACGCAGTTATTTTTGTCGAAGCCCAAGCTTCGATCTAACGCGTCATCAGCGATATCGCCAGCTTTTCCTTAGACTCTGTATTTGGAAATTGACCACTGAACACGCAACAGTCCAATATTCCAAGGAACAAATGTCTAATAGCACGTTTTTCGTGAAAAGGAAAAGAGCGAAAGAGCAGACACGAAAGCGGCATTAAATTAAAAGCCACATTCGCCAATGCGGTGAATAGAGAGCGTCGGGATGTGTATTTCAGCGATCTCTTCTGCTTCGTATTTTCGGCAATGCGTTTCGGTGATTAAAATGCAACACGCACGAAAAAATCGCGTGAATGGCGATGCGTTTTATCGCTTCAAAGGGAGCTATCATTAAAATGGTAAATAATATTTCTGTAACGTAGGGTTTACCGGACGAAACGCACGCATGTGCGGTCGGCTCGAAACGGATCGCGTGACAGCACGCGTCAAACGAACGAATTACGTGGTCGACGGACGCGTATTTCCCGGATAAACCGACCGTGCCGTTACCTTTCAACGCGAAATTTTCGACTATTCGCGGTATCGGCCGAATAATGCTAATCCCCTGCATAATGGAATCGGCCGAATGATTGGCGGACGAGCAAACTTCTCGTCATTCCAATATTCATTCGACGAATGTTTTTGTTCACCTTTTGTGCCAGCAATTAGAGAAGATTGCTGATCTTGCCGAATGATTGTCGGGAAAACAGCACCGATTTTACAAATAAAGGGCCGTTTTATCCCGGTAATTTAACAGAAATCCGATATTTACCTCGATTTCCACGTTTCCGAATGGCCGAAAATGCAAATTTTTTAATTCTCGAATATCCAAATTTCCGAACGCGAAAATTTGGGTTTCGGTCTGATAAAAATCCATAGAGAGACTTCGTTCGAACGAGCAATTCTTTTTCGTCGCTCCTCGAAGAAACCGCTAAGCGCAGATTTTAATCGATACGTCGTCGAAGATATTTCGCGAATATTCGCGTTCTTCCAGGGCGACCATGTTCGTCTGGCGCAGCAGCCAAGCAGGCAGCCAGAGGCTGGTGAACAGGGGTGTCGGAATTCCGGAAAGATGAGGTAGCAAGACGTTCGGCGGGGAATAGCCGAGGACACTGTATGCTCGTCACGTTGAAATTTCGCCCACGTACCACTTTCCCGAAGTCTGCAAGCGGGAAAAGGGAGAACGCCGGAGAAGAGCGGAACTGTCGAAGTTCGGTTTTATAAGGAGAGCCATCCCCCGTCCAAGTAAAGAGGGGGAGGGCTAGATAGGGTGCAGAGCGTGGATGCCTCTTGAATATCTGTATTCCACGATGGGGATGGAAAATATTCAGCTGCCGCTTCCATCGAGGTGGTTTCATTTACATTATGCACTGTCCCTCTGTCGTTTCTGTTTGCGTTTTATCGACCGCACTGTATCCCTCTTTTCTTCGCTGTTCTTTTCTCCGGCCATGCCGGGAATTCCTGCTGTTCCGCCACGTCTCCTCTCCTCTTACGGTTTCACGTATCGTGCTAGCTGGTAATAACGACAGCGTTGCACAGCCACGGTCTGCTTCGACCACCAATTCCTCCGAAAATACGTGCTACGGATAATTCTTCGAGGCTCGAAGAACAAGAAAGACCCTTTCTTTTTGTGGGAGGCCAAACAGACGGTAAGATCAGCTCTATGTCAGCAAAATGGGAGCCTGTATTTTTCAGAAAACAGGCAATTTTTTAATGAATGCGATGTTAAAACTCGTGATGAAAAACCATGCTGTTACGCGTCGCAATTAGTGTGGCGGACTACGTTGTAATACAACGCGTGACGACATTCGAGAGGCACGCGATTCGATCCCGTAGCTGATAGAATTTACAATCTGATAATGCTACGAACAAGTTTAACGCGGCAGTCAAAGAGTTATATTGAATTTCCAGTTGGGAACGAAAGAAATAAAATGGCAGAAAGAAACGAAGCGATAAGTTGACTTTATGCGGCATCGAGAGCAGCGGCACGCTTATAAACTGGCCGGATACGAGAAAATCGGGGCGTAGTGGAAGACGCTGTCGCGAAAACCGCGCACTCGTTTGCGTTCTGCTTTACGGCGGATCGTATGAGCAATTTTATGATACACATCCTGCGGGAAGTTTAGATTGCGCTTGCTCCGAGCAGAAAGTTAGACGCAACGCAAACAACGCGAAATCTGGTGCAATCGGCACGGTTAACTATAGAATGCGCGACCAGTTGCTTACGCGGTATCCGTCGCCCTAACTTTTGCTAATCGAATCGGTTTGCTTGTAAAGCTTCGTGGGATACCGTATCCCGAATTGGTATTGGTAGGTCAACGCGGGTCATACTACCGATATATACCTTCTTAATTATTCGTGCGACCAAACTATTTTCCTTCTTGACTGAAATGTGACTCTGCTAATTGCGTGGAATATGTATTTGGTCTAGACACGTAGATGTTTGACACTTGAACCTCTTCGTTATGAATAACCTACATTCTGTGCTTTTAAATATTACCCAAATACGATTGATACGAATTCGTTTGTCGATTTCATTCTTTCCGTAATAATTCAATTTGAATATGCAGTAATAAATGAAACATTAATATACATAGCCGTGAAACGTTACTGCTCCTTGTACGTTCCTGCGAATGTTAATATTTTGGAGGTAATTTAAACAGGTAAATTTATGGTACGTGCCTCGAAACGAAATCGTGACGATGAAATAATTGTTTGAGAGGCAGCAAGTTGTGCAGACCTATTCAACGTCACGAGGTGAAACGAAAACGTAACGACCAAACAGAGGGATTGAAACGAAATCAAAGTCTGCGCCTAATTAAAACCGATGGAACGAGCCAGCATAAGTAAACCCGTGCCTACTTCCACATGCAAATGAACGTCACTTCGTGACGAGACTGCAGGAAGCCAGAGCACGGCTGCAGTTTCGAACCGTCTGCACGCAGGTGCAACGAAGAAATGGCACGGGAAACAGTCTGCCGTTGGGAACGTGACGAATTTCCCGGGTCATTTCGTGTCAACCGACGGAACGTTTTCAATTCGCGTTTCAGCTGTCCTAGAGGCCGCGGATAGCCAAAGACAAATTGGAAAAGCCGAAAAACTGTGCTTATTTTGCTGGAAAGGACAGAAGAGATAAACGACGGGACAGCGTTCGTTTTCGTACGTTTTCTTTCGAATTAAAGCATAAGCCATTCTCTCCAGACGTTGAAAGACAAACAGCTGACAAACCGTTCGACAGAGAATTAACGAACAATCGAGGCGACGGTAGTTTCGGTTCTGTCGCCAGATGAAAGAAGCCACGGAACGAAAGAACAACGGACAGAGAGAAGGGGGAAGACGGAAACGTTCAGTCAGTGCCGATGAACGTGGCAGCGGTGCGGCCGACATCCAGATTTTGCACTGGTCATCGTTTTATCCATCGTTTTACACCCTCGAATGCTCGAATAGAAGCCGAGATTGGCGAAGTGGTCGACAGGCAGGCTTCTGAATCGAAGATTAATTGCGCGATTCACCGGTTTCAGCAACGGCCCTGCTGAATCTCGTGGCTTAAGCAGACACGTTCAAACACTTTCGCAGTCGTGCGCCGCCAGCTGCTACGAAGAGATGTTGTTACAGCCCTCGCGAAACCCGTTGCTACGAGTTCCCTATTTTACGCTCTAAATACCTATCATTTCGGTCTGCATAGTTTCGTTAATTATAGCAACGCCGGGATACATGATTGCGCATTTACGGACCGCATCTTCCGCCAACAACGAATTACGCTCTCAGACGACGGAGGAGGAGAACGCTCCGAGAAGACATCTGATTTTGCTCGATTAACATCGGGGAAAACAATCGCGAAAAGGTATCCTGTTCCCCCTTCTACCAAGACACCCATTTTCTTTCTTTCGCGAGATAGCAAGAATATTGCCCGAACGAGAATTTTGTGGCTTTCGGTATGTTACTCCTCAGCTTTTCCCTTTACTCACCTTTATTCTCTTTCGTTTTCTTTCAAAACAGGACGGCAATAAATTCTCCCCCTACAATCTATATCTAATTTATATGTCAAAGAGCAAATATTCGCGGAGATACATAGAATATCATAAAATACAGGATCAAAGGTCTCACCGACAGAAAGATCCGTTCATATAAAAGACAGCTTATCCTTTTCGGATAAAATTGCCCTCAATATTCACTGTTTAAATCACGATACGTCGACCTGGACGATGCCGTGGAAGTTTCCAGGTACGTCTCGGTGGCCGGATACAAGGACTATCGCGATACCAAGGTGAATATAAAGTGGCTGAGAACCGAGTCGCTTTAGTCGCAGATAGTTCGCGGTTTCCGAAGATATACGAGCGTCCAGAGGTAGCTGGAGGGTCCGTTGCGAAAACGTAGGTGAGGGTAGCACTTTTTGGCGGCGCAGCATGAATTATTTTCACGGTAGCGATCGTTCGATAAATTTCCACGCTAAGTATCAAAGTTCGTCGCGCAGCGAAAGAAAACGTAACACCTGTTAGCTACGTGCCGCTTCTTATGGCATTAAGAACTTACTTTAAAATGCTATGCATAGGAAAGGCAATCCTGGAGCGAGCGTTTTCCCCATTCTTTTTCTACCATCCTCGAGACCTCTTCCCCTGCTTTCCTCGTAACGTATCACGCTGACTTTTATCACCTCGTATCGTTGCTCTGTATTATCGAGTCGGAGAAAAGCGCATCGAGTATACGCATGGAATTCTCCTCCCAGTCTGATTTATACCGCGAGTTTGATTCTGGACCTCGTTCTCTTAGGATTCTCGATCGAATAGAAAGTTATGCTATGCGCCATTCTAAATTTCTAAATTCGTAAGCTCTTGATCTGGCCATCGTTCGAGAGAATAGTCGCCGAAAGGAGAATAGGTGACTAAAGTGGAATAAACTCGATAGTACTTGGTAAGTTTCACGAAACAAGAAGGGCAAAAGTTTCAAAAATGACTGGGAACGACTAGGTTCGATCGGTTACGTATAAACGGCGAAGTTTAGTTTTCGCACCGAACGATCAACGCTGCGTTCGCGTGGCACCATTTCTCGGCTGTTCGATGTACAAAGAGGAAGTCCGCAGAGCTGTTTCGCGTAGTAGCGAACGCAAACATTGGGATCAATTTAAACTCAGATCTCTGTAATCAACGGACAGAGAGGGAGGCCGGGCGCTTTGATGACACGGTTCAAAAAGGGAATAGGAAAGTTTCGAGCGCGTTAGCGGGGAATCGAGCAGCCACACCGAGCGAAACTCCAAGAAATTAACCGCCCACGTCATCGTTTGGATTTTAATAGCGCGAAAACGTCGCACTCCCGACAAGCGCTCTCATACTTTTTCCACTTGGCGTCATTCGAGAACCGTAAAGTGTGTCCTGATTTAATTACCGTTTTAATTAGTCTGGAAGCCGGAGCATCGACGAACTGCGCGCTGCTAATGGTACGACGAGTAAATTTTCGTGCGAAAGATACTCGAGATCTAATAAATGCATTTCCTCGGAGATTATTGTCTTTGACCGTATTATTTTAATTGCAACGGGGATAAGACGGATGCGTCCTTATTATTAGCGTGCCAATGTGATTTGCAGCTATCCTTTAACGTTGGAAGTAAATTTTCAAAACGAATAAAAGGGCTTTTACGTAACACTCGAATAACATCCTAATGATTACCAACCTGTTCGACATGACTAACTGGAACTTGACTATCTACGAGAAACGAGGACACTTCGATCGTTGCGCTCCAAATGCAACTTTCGCTTTTGCAAAAGATTTCTTCGATCACGTGTCACCGCTTTGATCGTTTTAAAAATCGAATAATTTCCAGGAACATCAAACACCAGTTCCGTCATTAATATTTACCACGATCGAGGAAACTCGCGTATCTCTACACGCGACATAAAACGTTTGTAACTTTTTTTTCACCGGTCTCCTTTTAATTAAAATGCTTTCTCCCTCTCGTATTGTCGTATACGGTTGATACACGTTCGTACGCATCCTTTGAATTGCACCGACAGAAACGAGTATCGAACGGTTACCATTGCGGCGCATCGACGTCAGATCCGACGTGATTCTCTTTTTCAAACTCTCCTGGAAAGAAAAACGGATCGTCAGGAAACCGCAGAGGAAGAAAGAAAGCGGAACGAGGCTGGTGTACGGGCGCGTTCGTCCGTAACGATCGAAATGGCTAAAAATTCCA
Source organism: Megachile rotundata (assembly GCF_050947335.1). Taxonomy (NCBI): domain Eukaryota; kingdom Metazoa; phylum Arthropoda; class Insecta; order Hymenoptera; family Megachilidae; genus Megachile; species Megachile rotundata. The sequence continues at coordinate 15,001,788 of NC_134991.1, forward strand.
GCCGGTTATCAAGCGTTACGGACACCCTTGTAACGACACACTCCACAAAACTGGGATGAAAGTTTGAGGCTGTTGGATAAGCCAAGATATTCCCTCTACGCGTGGAAGTCGTTCTTCCGTTCTTGAAAGGTGCTTCGCGACGAAATGTTCGAAATTAGCATTTTAGTAATGGTCGTGTCTTCTTTCGGCAATTTCGAAACCGTTACGTTCGTAGACGGCTGTACATCCTCGCGAAAACGACGACAATTTTTGTCCAACTGAAATATCGACTCTGTCTCACGAAAACCGCGGACGATTTACATACTTTGTCAACAATTCGGTATTATCGATAAACGTTGATCAAAAAAAAGTTAAACTTCCAAGTCTTCACGTCATGAAAATATTTCTTCTTCGATCGTATAAAAGTTTAATCAACATCTCGGAGCGTACTTATTTCGAAGGTGTCAATGCATGTAAGCGACATAAAACAGAAAAGACTGCATTTCGCTCGCAGCGACTTTCGCGCGATAGCGGCCTTATAAATACGTCAACGATAAATCTTGCTATTTGCTGCAATACTTCTAGCGAAAAAGGCAAATCGATACGTCAGAACGTTCCGTTCTCTTCGGGGCAGACACAGCGAGCTCGATATCCGTCGCATTCCGCGGCAACATAAATAACCATTATACACACAACGCCATTACGTTTGCGGTGCACGTGCACGGATCCTCGATCCCGTCAGCCGTTCCTTCCTTCCTTCGGTCCCTTCCTAACCAACCTAAGAAAGTAATCCGACGAGCGTCGGATCGACGACGTTTAACGCGTGGCGTGGAATTCTCTATTATCCGACCGACGTTCCTAAACGATTTATATTATTATATTTTGTCGGCGAAGGGAACGTCCAAGCACGTCCAAGCTTCGCGTGATAAACTGCGAAACGCTGGCTCAGGTGATGCTTTCGCGTCTGTTTTGCCGGAAAAATCTCCTCTTCCCGTTGAACGCTCCCGAGAAACGTTCTTTCGTCTTTATCGAACGCTCGACTAGCGTGATTTACGACGCGATCGTGAAATACTCGCTAGATTTCATCTCGACGTGGCCGATATAGGGCTGTTCCTAGAACGAGTCAATTAGAGGAATTACGGAAACGTATCCGACTGCTTTTAGATCGACCGATATTTCCCTGCGTTAGGGGCTTTAGGCGCAAGATAACTTGAACTTTTATTTATGTACAATAAATATCGCAGCGTGAAAATATTTTTGCAAACGCTTTTACCATAGATCACTGTTCCATTCGGGGCTTTGAAACGTACGCATTCGACGAAAGCATGGAGGGTGAAAGTTTAAACAGCAATTTATGAGGGGTGACAGGTACACTCTCGAGATTATAAATCTACGAAGAGGCTCGTTCGCCACTTTAATTATGAATTCATTGACTCGCCGACTATGTAAAGCAGCCACCGGATGATTTTGTACTCCTTTTCCCGGCGTGAAAATATGATCCTCTTTGTCACAGTGGGGTCGCTTCAGAAAGAACCTTCTGCTCCGGGGAGGCTGTTTTCGGCCGGTTTAAAAAGAAAATGCGACCGAGTTATGATTTATCGTGCGCCGCTGCGAGACCTCGGGGGTGGGAAGAGAACGGTGGTGGTGGCAGAGGGTGAGATCGTCACACGTACGTGGCCGCGTACGTACACAGCTGAAAAGGACACCTACATTTCGCTGCGGGTCAAACACAGAGAGACACGGAATGCGGCAGGTGAGCCATGGTTCACATGGGAAATGAATGTTCTGTCGCGAATGGAACATGCCCCGAACACACAGCTCGTACAAGAGATCCGCTCCGTTGACCGGAAGCGACGCACCACCCCTCCCGATCGTTTATAGAGCCGCGTCAGAATTCGTTGCGTGCGAACGTGAAATTACGTCCATCGATCCCATTTTTAGCGAGGGATTCGCGACACCGTTAGTCCACGATTTATTATGTACAGGAAACTGATCGAGAATCTAGGACACGACGTAACCGTAGAATAATCTCGCTTTCAACTGTACGTACTTTGGTTCTACCGAAGTAACGATACTCGAAATCTAACTTCGCACTGGGATATGACTTCGTTACTTCCAATTCTGTAAACTGACTTCGAACTTTGCTCGCGAACATTACCGCGTGAATAATTTAACTTCAGAGTTTAATAAAACTCTGTACGTAAATTCAAAATTAACAACTCACGCGGTGAACTCGTAAAAAATAGGAAAACTATCGGTATCGGAAATCGAATTTTCACATAGTCGCAGCCAATTCGCTGATACCGTTACACCTACGATTCCTCTTATTATTGGATCTGGAGGTCCCTATCCTATAATTCGATTTCGCGTTATTACCCTTACACACGCGTTTCCTCTTTCTCCTATACGAAATCCAGAATTTATTTTTAGACATTGTCAGCTCTCGTTATTATTATCCTCGCAACTGATCACCGATCTCTCAGTTCCCCAAACGTCGTAAAATTTTTAAGATTAGAATTAAAATGGAATCGCAAGTATATTCCGGCGATCGATGATAACGATCTAAATAATTCTTCAGTTCTGTTATTGGCTGTCTCCGACAAATAATAAAGCCGACCAGTTAGCAGGCGAAATATTAAATAAACGGTGGAAGCGGCGATAAAATTTACAGCCTCGTTAAAGCACGGTTAACTCCGTCCTCTAGTCTTTCCGAGAGGATAGAAAATTGCATTAATTCACGATTACGAAAAAGTAGAGTAGAATTACGGTATCGGCGGTGCTGGTATTCTCAGATAGTTACAGGAGAAGTTAAGGGCGAGGCAAGAACAGTTCTGATACCATATCTAACCACATTTAACAGGTTCTCGCGCTAGTGGTAACTTAATCACTGGTTGGTGGTTGTTCTTCCGGGGTTTTTCCAGCCATTCACGAGGTTTGCCCAGACGCTCGGAAGAACTCAGCATCCCCAGTGCAAACAGACCGCGGGTACGTTAGATAGCGGTGTAAAAAATACACCCTCGACCCTGCAGCCACTCGCGAAGAAGCCCGGTTTCCCTCGTCGACTCGACTTTCAGGCAACTTTTATTCTTTCTACGCTATCAGAGACGCGCTAACGATTCCAAGTGGACCGGCTTTCCAGAAACGACCGAGAGAGAAGCTGGACGAAGGGGTAAAGGTGGCCATCGAGGTTCCACTAACTTTTCTATACGCTTCGCTATCCGATCTTCCTCTTCCTCTTCTTCTGGCTCCCGGCTTCCTCTCCATCCACCCTCCGGCTGTTTTTTATCCCCTTCGTCGGCCGTTATCTATTCACGGGGTTACATTTCGATCGAGACGTTCTGCAAACTGACCCGGCAATTTATTCCGTTATCCTTCGCCTCGAAAAATGGAGCAAGATTTTTCTAACCAACGTCGCGTCTCTCGAATCGGAAACCACGGTGGCTGCTCGATAATTTCGCGTTTCTTCGAGAAACTTATCTCCACAGCCGCGAAGACGACGGATTATCGAGCAACCGCTGTATTTCCGTACAGTCGTAATCTCTGTTCGCGTGACTGGAAAGTTGAATGTCGACGCTTCTTCTTTTCCCAGATGAAATCGGTGCAGCGTGATTACTTTGTGGCTAGGTTTAGGAGAGTTTCGAACCGCCAATGTCAACGGCACCCGGAGTTTCCGGATAGTTGCTCGAGTAAGCGGTAATCGGGCAAACGCGGTTTAGCGAATCGATGCTTACAGCGAGATCGTTTCTTCTTTTTCGAACCGCGATCGATAATTATGCGAAACCTCGCGTTAAAAGTATCGTTTAAACCTCCGATTTTTCTACCGTACACTTTTCCACTCGAGCATCCTGCTCGTAACTTTTATTACAGATACCGGAGAAAAATAGCGAGCAGGGTTCGTAACAGGTCCCTTTATTCATCGTCAGCTTGCCGTTATCCTTGCTATCGCGATTCTTTTTATCGAGGTCTCTGTCCTATTCGCGTAGCAGGATGGCGAAGAATATCGGAAGGGTTTCTTTTATAGAAAATAATTTATACAGAGCGTGAAGGAAAACAATGCGTAGCGATGTAATGCGGTGAACTAACGTGTAACGGTGTAGTAACGCGCGGTCGATTCTCGGTTATTAAAGGGTCAAGAACGAACGTCAGAGAGGAGGTTATAATTTGAAATAGCGACGATTCACTATTTAGAATTTACGCGTTCCCCGAGGGGGAATAGGCGAGCAACGTTTTCCAGCGTATTGGTATAACGACGAGCGCACCGGAGAAAGCTTGATCGTGGTCTGTCGGTTGACGTACGCCTGTATACTTGCATAATGACGTGTACACGTGTATTCTATACGCGCACCTGAATATACCTCAGAACACACAGAAATCGCTCCTGCGGGAATTGACACACGATTCGCGTAATTATACACAGAAACGTGTCGATGATTAAGTCAAACGGCTGTATGTATTCGCGACTAAAACCAACGCTATTGAATATTTCAACACTTTCGATGCTAGCTCGAGGAACGTTTCAATCTGCTACTATAATTACTATTATCGAACAGGTTTGTAAAAAACAAAATTTGTATGCATCAGTGTCTTCGACGAATTGCTGTAGCGACATAATTTTTTACTTTTGCTGACTGTAAAGAATGAGGAAAAAGGAGCAGAAAAATTTCCAGACAGAACATTTGTTATTTTCATCCGTTACTTTGCATTAATCGATAGATACCAATCGTAACTGTCGCGTTCACCCATCGTAATTCTTGAACAACATTTCAATCTATATTAAAGTAACGAAAAATATTATATAATTGACTCTGTACCGTCGTAATTGTCATCTCGATATCTGACAATAAGATTCGCCGACGGTTATCCGCGTGACGGGCAGTTCAGAACGAAGCGGATTAAACGTTGAGATTTAAATGGCGAATTAAATCCACGTCGCAACGATTGCACGGGACGGTTTGAGAAATTGACGACGTTATTTATCGGCGTGATAATTTTGGCCCGGTTAAGCGGTTCACGGGCGTGCCAAAAAATTTACTTGGCCGTGTACAGGTACGATAAGCGACGTAAAGTAAATATTCGATGGTGTATCTTTATATTGGGGCAACATTTCAGCCGTAGGCGGTCGGAATACCCTATTTCCCGTCGATAAGGGTACGTGGAGCACGTGCATCGATTTCGTACGCGCGACGAGGCTTAAGTCATGCGTGCCACGAGCTATCGTAAATCTCGCGTAAAACGGCACGGCGTTCGTTCCCTAACGAGGAGGTAACACGTGCGAGCAGCTCGCGTCGTTACACGTACCGTCCTGTATATACAGTAACCGTACGCGACCTACTGTAAACGCTAAATGTCGCGGATAAAGAAGATTCGTTAGGGAACGTCCGACGGTAGATAAAAATGTTATTGCCTCTGGCTTAATGTACGTAGAATTAAACCAACGCCGGACTCCGACGTTAACTTTTTCCTTCGGCGAAAGACCCTTCCGCCCCGAACTTTGTTTCAGCTTATTTTTACCGAAGTTTATCAAAAATTACTGCAAATTACTTTTTTACTCTAGCGCACGTGAAAAGGGAGGTACGGAAATGTGTTCTATCATCTTCATCGGAATTGAAATTAAAATTTGGACTTTGGAGAAGCAAGTATAAAGAGCGGGAGACCGTCTGATAGTCTAAGAATGAAAGATGATTGTCGTTCAACTTCAGCCGGAAAAATTGCTCGAGATTACTTTCCACGATCTGGGCTGATAATCGCCTTTTCGACGAGAGCCAGCCATGAATCCTGAATTTGGCGTGTCGCGTCGTGGTTTTGGGATTAACATTGATTTAAATTACAAATTTAACTACCCCAAAGAGCTGCGTCAGGACAGAATCTCCCTTTCTCCCTCTCTCAACACGCATCAGGCATTCTGGGTCAACTGACGAGCTAGCTATAGGTCAGACGGTTTAATCCTTTTACGGTAAAAGGTGGTAAAATTTTATGGCGCAAATGTTATATATTCAAATGCATTCGAGATTTCATTACCTATTAATTTAGCCGCATTGAAGATTCATTCGACCGAACAAGGCGATCGACGCCACAATCTCGATTCGCGTAAATCATTAACGAAGCAGAAAAGAAAAGCGTCGATCGCTGCTGACAATTTAAAATTGAAATCGACTAATTGCGAGTTACAAGAAAGTTTGAAACCAGCAGCGCACAATTTGTAAGGATCGAAAGGATACCGTAGCAGGGTGGAGGCCTCGATTCCCGTAAAGCAACAAACCACGTCCGCTTCCGGAATTCCACGCGAGACGCGCTTTAAATTCAATTATTACGCCATCAAGAACGTCACGCGTCAGACTGTGCTCTTTGAGGCTGTCACGCGTCGGGACATCGTTCGGCGATAACCGCGGAGACGTGCTCATAATTACATCCGCGGCGAGGAGAACTGCTCGGAATGGCAGTCGTGTCGGTGCCGTTATTATTACGGGGAATTTACTGTCACGTGCTTCGAACACAGACGCGTTCTCGCACCGCCCGTGCCTTCTGACGAAACGCGCGTCTACCGATTCGCCGCGACGTCGCGATGGAACCGAGACCGATCGTCGAAACGGCGCTATCGTCGCCCAGTTCCTCTCCCCAATTTCAGCGTGGTCGTGGCAGTTAATTAAGAAAAAGGAACGCGGGAGCGCCGCGCCGACACCGGCGGATTTAATTAAATCAACGCGCGATAAATTCGAAAGACGAATTCTTAGCCTCGACGCGGATATATCCCCCTTTTGGGTCGCTGGATTCGCAGCGCCGTGGCCTCGCTTCCTGACCCCCCGACCCTTCCGGCGAGATTAGGGAGCGAGATTAGAGCTGCAACCGCGAGAACGACGATAAATTCTCCTTTGACTTTATCGATGCTTCCCTGACTGTGGTCAAAGTCGACTCACGAAAGTGCCGTTAAAAGGCAACACATCCAGCTTGGGAAACCGGGGATTAGCTGTGTATTCGATCGATCCGATCCCCGACTCGGACGATTATTTGTCTTCGCGGCGATTACTGACCCGGACGTGAAAGCGTCTCCCCTCAGATACGAACGACGTTGCGAGACGGGGTGTAAAAATACGAATCTCCATTTTTCTCGCCCTCTCGACCTTTCGGGAAAACCTACAATTATTTTCTGATATTCGCAATTTTTGCTAACAAATATTTTGATGAAAATATTAACATTCTTTATTAAACTGTACAAATTATCCCCTGCATATATTTCTCGCACATTTCATGCATATTCAACTGCTTGATCACCACGCTCGAAACCGGGTCATAAAATAATCAACAAATAATTGAATTATAATTCGTAGCCGTCTCGTGTTCGTTTTGGTATACATATCTGCATCGTGTTACAATGCTACATTCTCGAGAGGCCACTTCTTGCGCGATTCGAAAGCATTTTGCGAAAACTGTATCGTAAAACGTGGAACGAACAAAAGTAATGCAATTCGACGCGTCGATTCACGGCTAGCATCATTTTCCCGCAATTTCAACCGCGATCGTGATCTTGATCGACTGACCGATACCTTCGTGAAATCGTACGGCGAAAATTGCTCTCTATCTCTTCTCTCCCTGTTTCGATTGGTTCGCGTGTAACACCACGGTTCAGAATGGCCTGGTAAAAAGAGTTTATACGAGATGCGAATAGGGGGCGAACGCGTAACCCGGTTTACGCAGTGGCAGCTTCGGCCATAGTGGAAAAAATGGAACCACCATGGCGCTCGTTAAAGAGGAATAAAAATTGTATCGCGTAAAAAGCAAACAAGCTGCCTTGGAACAAGTTGATTCGATGACACGAAAGTAACGTGCAGTGTCACAAGAATAACGACTCTTTTAATATTCTTAATACAGCCCTTTGCATTTCTATTTCGAGTGTGACTTTTATAGAGAACTCCTTTCTTGACCTATTTCGTAAATTAAGAAATGGCTAGGTATAAGAAATTAAGGAGTGCAAGAAATAACAGCACGATATTGTATCGACTTGTGTCAGAAAGCATAATCGTGAGAGCGATAACGAAGAAATCTCGAAACGAGCAAACGTGGAGAATTGTTGTCGCGGCAAACAATCAAGTTTGGCGTAAAAATTTAAGGAAAGAGAAAAAAAGAGCGGAATTCGGGTAGACCGCGAACGAGAAGCATAAACTCCAATAAAGCGCTTTATGGAGAACCACTCGACCAGCCGATCGAGCGTTCGTATCGAGCGATTCGTCGCGATTTCCCACGAGGTGAAGCGTTGGGGGAAAAAGGAAGAACGAAAGATCGATTCGTTCCGCGGATTTAGCGGTCCTATCGCTTGGGATATGCAAAACAGCCACGAGATATAGGGTCGAATCCATCCAGACCGGCCGTCCTTTTTCCGTTCCTCCTATTTTTTTCTGTGTGCGACCTTTCTTCCTCGTCGTGGCCAGGTGTCGACGCCCCGATACGAATGTACGTACACTCCTGACGGCAATTTCTACCGGGGAAAACCGCTACTTCAGCCTCGACCAGCCTGAATTGCGGCTCCCGCGAGAGCGGACGAATAACGTAGAAAAGAAGGTTGCCGGACTAGCGCGTGCCTTTTCGCAAAAGAACCGCGGAAAACGTATTACTATGCCCTGGAGATATTTCCGACGTCGTCGTGGAACAACCTTGAACTTTATTTTCGAGGATGCTATACCGCAGGCTTATTTATTTCCAACCCCTTGTTGTTGCACTTGTACCCGGTTATTTAAGCGCATATTGTTCTCGCGAGAGTGTGTCGTGTACTTACAAGAACGTAAATTACGCGGATGCGAGGAAATTCTAAAACTACCGAGGAAAGAAGGACCGCCGAGAGGAGTGTGCTTATATATTTTCGAGACAATTGTTCCGAAAACGATAAACGAGACTTTGGTAAAGAGAAAGATTTTTAACGCAGATTTTCTATTCGTTGGTTCGTTCTATTTTACGTTCGAATATACCAGATACAGCGGTGCAAAAGAAACGTAGAAATTTATTGGACCTAACTCGAAACGAATGTCGAAAGGATAAGCCAATCGTGTCAGAGATAAATCGACGACGGGTCACAATAGCGCACCGTTCAAGTGTCGAAGGGTTGATCAATTCAGCGGCGTTTCCGTGAACGTGGCAGAATAATTTCATAAGTTCCGATACGTCGTGAAAGCCGGCTATTTTTTCGCCGGTTCGCTTCGAATAAATTCCTTCGATCAAGCACAAAGTCCACAGAACGAAAAGCGAATCGCGATAGAATAAAACTCATCGTGTTCTACAAACGATCGAACGAGACCACGGACCTCGTGCTCCTATCGTTCTCGGAATTATTGCTCGGTTCGAAAGCGGCGACAGTATGATTAAACTTAAATATTGAATCAAGTTGGAAACGAGATGGAATTTACTTTCCATCCTGTGGATTAATTAATAAAAATAACCGAAGCAATCGGATTAATTTGCATCGGGTGAGAGCTTTCTGAACGCGTTATAGGTGATCTCTCTCTCGTTCACCGTACACGAAATGGACGGTGCATGGTTTCGATTTTAACCAAACTGGCTAACGTAATTTCGAAACAGTGAGCGACATTCGAACGGAAAATTTAGAATCGTTCGTTAACGTGGCTAGCTACCGGTCTAAAGATTGACCGAAACCGATGGTTTCGAGTTATTTCTGAATCTATCGAATTATCTCGCGATGTCCTTTTCCGCGACTCGATAAAATTCCACTAAACGATTACAAACACGGTATTCGCTTTTCCTTATTCCAAGATCGTGTTACGCTAACAATAAACCAAAGGCGAGTGGACTCGGTATGAAAAGCTCGTGATAGTATTTCATGCGGTCGGAACTTTTATTCAAGATTTCTAAGCACCGTTACGCGATAAGATAGCGAAGCCATCATAATATAACTATGTATATTCATCCCCCATTTTACCGCCCCATCTTGCGCATGCAACTGCGGTCAGTCGCAATATAGAGTATCATTATTTCGGAAATACCCTGTGGAGGAAACGAGAGATAGGTTCGTGAACTATGTAACGAAGGGAACTAATGAAGCAGCCTGGAAAACGGGGGAAACTGACTAATAAAGTTAAGCAACGTGTATAGACGGTCCAGTATCCGCGAACGTAAGAACACAGAATCGCGTTGAAGCGAATTTCCGTGTTGCAATTTCGAGCATCAAAGGAAGAATGAATGTAAATTTCCTAATTTGAAGACACACATATCCTATCCCAACGGACGCGTTACAAACTTCAGCGAATAGTTTCGCGAATCAATCGTGTTGCTAATTGATTCCCGGATAAGTCGGATAAATGTTGATACTCCAGCAAAACTAGCGAAATGATACAGGGTGGTGCGACGGTAACGCGACGACCTTCGAGGATTCGAAAAGTAGAGCGCTCGAGTGAATCACGTTCAAATCACGTATCTCTCAGATAAAGGAGGTGTAGTTACAATAAGTTAGAATCTATGATTCCTAGGATCTTCCTAGAGTTTCCCAAGAGCGACGGCAAGCGATGGCTGCTACCCTGCAGCCGAATGTACGGACCGGTGAGAGAAGGTGTGTGGTAAAATTACTGTTCTACCGTGAAATCCGGGCTCCAACTACGTACTCGCTTTAGTACTCTAGCTACCCCTTGCGTTTACGCTTGCTAGCGTGTTTCCTGCTAAACCTAACTGCTCTACCTATGCGAACTACCTCTAAGGCTCGAGGCTTTTACTCGACGTACGTCCGAGTTTCTAGGCTTCTTCCACGATTTCTCTAGCGAAAAAAATTCTATAATGTATTTTATCCTGCTTTGTTCCGTATGCATTAACTCTATTTCGAGATCTCGATGAAATCTTGTCGATAGGAATTATCCGATACGTGAGATCGCATTCTTTTTCCGCGTGATCCTGTGCATCAAAGCGATATTAGGACAGTCGGTGAGGGTGTCGGAGAAGGCGAGAGATAAGAGAGGAGGGCAAAAGGAGCAGATGAGATAGAGAACAGTCGGTTATACGTGACTATGGCGAGGTCGGTATGTCTATGGAAGGTTGGTGCACCGCACCTAGGCGCCGCTACTCGGAAAGTACAGTGGCAGTAATGGTCTACTAAATCACATTATATTGTTTCTCGGGGGGGCAACGGAGAGAGCGAGAGAGCGCGGTGGCAAGAGCAAAAGGCCTCTTGCTCGTGTTGTCTGAGAGCTACTAGAAAACAACGCCGCCTATACGTTCCTGCTAACCGCTGCCCGCAGAGATTGCGGAATATATGTTTGCTAGCACAGCCGTTATCTACCTGCACGTACGCAGCAATAGACGTATGTATCTTTCAGAACCGTGTTCGCTCCCTTGTGCTACCGCTCTGGGATAAGACAGGACACGGTGCGTCTCGAAAAATGGGATGACAGATGCAACGAATTTGGTAAATCGAAAGGATTTCCTGTCGTGCCTCCGACAGAGTCTGCTCGGAGTTTCCGATGAAAATGCAGCTTCGAATCAAGACCGATTTATATTATTCGTTCGGATGTAATATTTATTGAAATCTAACCATTTCCGACAACGACACGAATCGTTTGCGTTATCAACTCGATCCTTTCGAACGTCGATGTACGTTCTAAATCTCTGGAAAGCGTGTTACGTATTAATTAACGCACTGTTGAATTAACCTGAAAATAAAATTGTGCGAATTCACGGTGCTTCGCGAAAGTAATTTCTGGACAGTCGATATTTATTTCCGGGAAGATGAGTGTAACATCGAGGGAGAGAACGTTTCGAATGGAAGAGGAAAAACGTGTTTCTTTCGCGACGACGCAATTCGTTAGGACAGGATTACCAAAATTGTGACAAAGGAGCTACAATTTTCCCGCGTTGAGGGAAACGAGACGTTATGGGTGGCCATTCCATGGGAGCGCCTCTACTTAATTTCGCGAGAACATATTGTACGAAACGGGGGTCTTCCGCTACGCGGAAGTCAGAGAAGCCTCGTTTGTTTATAAAATATTTGTATCCTTTAATGGACCACGGGAAAACGAAAACTCGGTGCGTTCCTGTGCTAGATAATCGAAATACAATTTTCGTTTCCGCGGAAAGATGACGGTGGACGAATATTTAAACTTGGTATCTACGAAAGAAACAATATCCGAATGTTATCGATATCGGCATCGATAAATCGTCCCACATTTGAAGGAACACGTTACGATGGAACTGAAAAGAAAACTTGTCGGAGGATTAAAAGCACGGCGGAATATCGCGCAACAAAATTGATAAAATTGTCGAAAGAATGAAGAGAGGCTATAACCATTGGCAGAAGTGGTGGTCATTGCTCCCGGAAAATCGGAGAAACGATAAAAAGCTGATCGGAACGAATCCCGTGGTAGGACATGGGACGAAAACGAAATGAAAAGAGAGAGGAGTAGCCTTTAACGATTTCTCCGTCGGAGGTAACGGCAATTCGATGAAAATAGCCGGCATCGACACGAAAAGTGACGATTCCTTAATGCAACTAGCAATCGTAACGTTTACCAGATTCATCCCTCCCGGTTGGAAGCAGCTGCCCGTTCCGCTGTCCTCCATTGAAAAGTGGCGAGCAGATTGCGACGAAAAGGGACATTATACCCGGGAGTGGAGCCATCGACAGAGATAGCGGCGTCGAAAGAAACAAGAAAAGAAGAAGAGGAAAAAGGAGAAGAAGATGGCACGGGAGTGAAAAGGACGGAGATAAGAAGCTGCTGGAAAAGAAAGTGCCTAGGAAATGCCGTGGAAAGCGTGGAAAAGCAAAAGCGCGGGTACTAAAGGAGGATAAGAAAGAGCGGAAAGAAGGAAGAGGGTCGGGAAGGAAAGGGTGAAACGTGGAAGATTTGTCTGCTCGATGGTGAAAGAGACAAAGCTAGGTACGCCACGATATTTTCACCGAGTTTCTGGTTTTATTTTATAGAGAGAAAAATACGATAGAGGAAGCATTACCTTCCGTATCGTCCAAGAACAAAAAGGAAGGGCGGGCGGCGAAAAAGAAACGGCCAGGAGAAGAGACATCTTTGAGGTTCTCGTTTCTTCTTTTATTCGGCCGAGTCAAATGGAAAGGAGAAGATGATTTCTCTGCGCGAACAACGAGCGTAAACGTTTACCAAGGTGAAGGCGTTCATTGTGGGCCCCGCCTTAAGGGAACCGACTGTCCCGTGTATACCGTTCTTCTTTCCACTGAAGAGTGCTTAGCGGAGTACAAAGCGCGGAGGTACGAGGCGAAGGGACGAGCGGGAAAGCGACCGAGGATAATCGAGGTAAAGGAAAATCGAAAACGACACTTAGAAACAGGACGAACGGGAAACAGGAAAACGAACGGGATTAAAGCGATGAAACAAGACGCCTGTTTTCGCGAACGCGCTTTATGCTTATAAGAAGGATCGAGTTATGCGAAATCTTTCTTACGAATAAAAGGATTTTAAATTCAAGCGTCGTGATCGGTAATTTTTATCGGAATTAAAATTTCCTAACAAAGTCGGTGTGTTTTAATAAGGATGTTACGGACAGACAATTTTATTTGTACAAAGGAAGTCCGCTGTAAATGTGTAAAAAGAGAAGGCGACTCTTTTACGTTAAGGCATCTTTGTAACACGTTATTTAATATAAAGAGCAAACAGCACAGCGGTTTGCGCGTATATTTACAGCGGAGAAACAACATTCCATTTAGAGATACTTTACGAATAAACATCGTAAGACGAGGAACAAATAAGAGTTCTCGAGTTAACAAAATCAAACTCTCTTTTGCGGGATAAATACCTTGCTCGACGTTGACATAACGATTACAAAGCGTTTTTTATGCTTCACAAAAGGAAGCGAACTAATTTCGTAAAATATATTGTAACGTACAATCGTAGAACAGTATTGTTCCACTCTAACGAGCAGTATTTACTCCGTATACAAAGAAGCAAAGAAAGACGAAAGAAAATGACGGTAAGCTTCGCCGTCGACTTCTTGTCATGCCGGCTTCGGGCAAAAGGAAAAGGAAACAAACGGAGGGTGATAGCGGCAAAAAGGCTTGGACCAAAATAATCCTGTGAGAAAGAGAAACCGGCGAGAGGCGATCAGATGAAAACAAGACAAGCCGCTTTCCGGTTTCTCGCCCGTCGAACAAAAATCGAAACCTTTTATCTATTTATCTATATATTCCCGAATCTCACCGTAGAGAGAAAAGTATTCGAAGACACACGATACTGGGTCAAGACGACACGGAACTGTATTACGGTTCGATAATCCTTGCGAGTCCGCGCGTGAGTTATCTAACCGTAAGGTAAATTTGTTTAATTAAAGGTAGAAACCGTTAAGGTAAGAAGTCCGTTGAAGAGGACTGCGTTGCCGTGTTACGTAGAATTAAAACGAGGTTGCGTCTGCCGCAACTACCGCAGTTATCCGCAGTGTCTCCTCGGGAATTCCGAGGTTACGCTCTTACGAGCTCCCAGCAGGCGTGTGATCGGCGACTTGTGGACACTGAGAACACTCTGGCAAGTTTGTGGCACGGTCTTAACGAAGCGAAACCCACTGCAACTAGAAGAGCCGCTACCGCCATAGCTTTTGGGTTAAGACGGTGTCCTTTATACCTCGAGTTTCGCGTGTACCTGGCTACGGAACTCCGTGTATTCGATGCACGTTAACCAGCTCGTCGGACAGAAATACGAATCAAGCTGTGGCAAAAGTACAAATACCGTCAAAACGGACGATTACTTACGGTTCCCTGACATCGTTCTCCGCTCGTTTAATTACCTCTCGGAATTGTTACGTCAGGTTCTAACTTAGCGTAGAAGCGAGTTGATCCGAAGCGAACCGCCATCTCGTTTATCATCGGACGTTATCCCCGAAACCGCGCTGTTCCCGTTTGCTTACTTAATCTGTCTCCGCGAATACCTCCGTCCCCTTTCGATTTCGAATACCGCCGCGACATGCTTATTACGCGAGTTTTAATTAAACGTCCACGATACGCCGGGACACAAACGAATCTCGGTCAGAGTCCGTGACAAAGGTTTTAACGTTTCCAAGAGAGGAATCGAGTTGCCAGACGTTCGCCTCGAAAGTTTCAGCTCGTCGAAAACCGTACATAATTTTGCTACGAGTTTCTGGATCAACCACCGACGATTCGCTCGCGATACGAAAAGTCTTGGGAACGTATTGGATTCCACGACGTCGCTGGCTTCATGAAACGCCGACAAAGCGACCGCGTTTCTATTTACTCGCGTCACTGAAGCTTCCCACTAGCGGTCAACCGTTTATTGCCACCGTTTCGTCGCTTCGCCCGTAATTTTGTTTATGCTGCGAGCGTGTGAGGGACAAGCGTGGTCATTGTTGTGCACTTGATGCAGTTCCCGGCAGATTTCGGCCAACAGCGACGAAATGGATGTTTTTAGACCCGTCGTTGCAATTTTCAACCGGTTATTCTGCCATTTTAGAGAAAAGGGACGCATTGTTTTTACGTACAGAACGCTGCGTATCGTTTTCGTTTTTTACGTTCGAGCGCGATGAATCGCAACTCCAATTAATACCGAGTTGAATTGAACCGCGACGGATTGCAACGCATTGAGATGCAACTTGCCGAATTGCAAGCCGTCGAAATGCAACAGGTCGAATTGCGATGCATCGAAATACAACTCTGCGAATTGCAACGAATTGAATTACGGCACGACAAATTGCAACGTTTGGAATTCAAGTGCATCGGAATGCGACTTGAATCGAATCGCAAACATTCTATCGACCTATGTCGAATCGTAACGAATCGCGACTAGTAGGAAATAAAAATAGACCCAGAAAGCTTTCGTACGGTCTTGAAAACAATTTCTTGCGACTGGTTAGTGGCTCGTTTTGAATGCCATTCGAAATCGATACGCGAGTCTATCGGCGTGACGGTAAAACTCCGAAGCGGGCAATCTCGGTACAATTCGGGGCACGTAACCAAAAAAAATTTGACATTCCGCGAATTCGCGTGACGGTATTTAGCGTGGGAGCCGCACGGTTCTCGATATCCTCGGCCACAGATCACAGGAACGAAGGAAGCAGAAATTTTCTATCAGACATCGCGCGCCACGTGGATTTCGACGGGGTCGGATCAGGCATTCTCGAAATTCCCTTCCGCTTCACGGCTATTTGACAGACCGTTCCGTATATTGGAATGGCTCAACCACCGGCTATCATTATTCGACAGTCTCGATAATTCTCCTAATTGAAACCAAGGAAATTTGGTTAGACCACGGGTCAGAGAAAACCGATTGACAGCGATATTGGCACCCGCTAATTGCATCTGGACGATTCCAAAATATCGTTTGTTCCGGACAGCCGAGCAATCGAGTAATGATTTATCAATTTCGACCTTAACATAAGAACCGGAAGATAATTGCTGATATAGCCATGAAATGACTGTCGACATTTTACTGTTGAAAGATCGTTGTTACACGAGTTTAATCTTTCTACGCTAGTAGGTGGTACTTTGTACATAAGTTAATGTTATAAAAGAGCGTGTCATGGTGCTGGAACTGTATTAGCGATTATACTGCGCATATTTATGCATTTATGGCACATAAAACTTTAGAAAATGCACGCAAACCCTGTACTACATGTGAGAAATCGATATAACGCGGATTCGTAAAATCTGTAAAACACAGGGAGTAAAACGAGCAACGTAAGAAGGAAAAGTAATTAGTTACATAAATTCCTGCAATCTAATAATTATGTATAAGCACGTTGAGAAGCGAGACAAAGCGTTATCGCAAACAGGGAGGACAGGAAGAACGAGAAGTTACCTTGTATCATAACTGTTTATTTCGCATTTGACGGATACGTAGCTTAATAGCAATATTGGTCACTGTTAAGTGTACCGTCGTAATTAGACCCGTGGCTATTGGTATTCTGAGGGATTCCCGAAGCTAACCCCCCGCAACAGTACGCAGCGCGACATAATTTACCGAAATAGCTGTACGATCGCGGCTAGCATGCCTTTGATAACGTCATTAAATGCGCATTCTGCGGTGCGGACGCGGCCGCTGGGCCAATTTTGCGCGACGACAAAGGTACAGTATACCCGAACACACTTCCCCGATAAATCAATTCCTCCTGAGCTTTATTTCTCGTTCGCTCAACTAATTGAACGATCCTCGACGCAACAGATTTCTGTAAGTCTTACTTTTTAAGGCGTTTAACTCTTCTGCCGAAGATGTTGAAGATTTTACTAAGGAGAACACCACTTTTTATACTCCTTATCTCGTACCTATAGTTTCAAGCATTTCACGTGGACATTTATAATTGAATAAATAATGACATGTTATTTATTTGTTATTTATTATGACATCTAAATAACATATGTTCTGTGACAAACATAACAGCAGGGATGTCGAACAGTACACCTTGTACAGACATTTTCATAATAAACGTAATACTTGGTACAACGAAGACAGCAAGTAAATTTTATGCATAAGAATCCGGAAATAAAAAATGCATGCAATACTAAGAAACAAAAATATGAAAAACGAGTTCTACGCAAAATAGGAAAAGGAAGAAATTGGAAATGAAAAAAGTTGAGAACGCGAACCGAGAAGTAGAAACTCTGTAAGGAACGAATCCGAAGTTCGAAACGCACCCGAATAAAAGAAACGACAACAGCGATCGAATCGGTATTTAAGAAATTTGAAGGGAGAAGATAATGCGGAGGGAAGTGGGCGTCGAGGAGGGAAAAAAGGCGACACTTGGTCTGGCTCGGTTTACGGAGCACGTAGTGTCGCAGTCAAGGCTGACCTACATATAGGCTGCACCACTGTCTGATCCCGCGTAGAGCCATTCTCCTGTGCCGGCTTAGCGTCAAGCGTCGCTGCTCGCGCGACGCTTCGCGCGCGGTCACGCTAAGACACGCTCGTGTTTTCGTGCCTGGACCGAAATCCCTTTCAACGAGCAACGCCAGAGGATCGAAGCAAGGCTTCCCTAGCTCGATGCCCGAGGGCACAAACGACGGTGCAAATCGTTGGATTATGCAAGACGCTCGCTACGGGAGCCGCAGTGAATTTCATGGAGCCGATATTCCCGTATTCGGTCCGATACCTCTCACGGCTTGGTAACAAACACCCGATAAATACTGCCTGGATAGATGTCGGATTATGCGATTCATGGAATCCTTTCGAATTGCGCGATTTTTTCAATTTATAACACTCGCATTTTTTCCTCCGTGAAAACGGTTATGAGCGTAAAACAAAGATGATCCGCGCATTTGTCGTGAATTTGTAGAGACAGTTTTTTTTGTAGAATCAGACACAACGGGAAGTAACGTGGATTATTAAAAATGGGGAGGGTTAACTTTTTAGTATCTTATTTTACTACCGTTTGCTTTTGATCGATTCGTTAAATAAAATTTGTGTAGATAACCGCGGTAACAATTGTATTAAATATCTGGGCGCATCGTTGCTCAAAAGAAGAAACCCGTATCATTAATTAAAAAGGAACGCAATACCTTGGAATCGCGTATTTCTTGAAATTTATCAGGCAGAATGGTATGTTTGCTGTATGAAAATGGATGATGGTGGTAAGACGAGCAATACATAGAAAGGTGGTTAAACGTAATATCCGTGAGCATCGACGTTACACGGAAGAAAAGAACTGGATCATTAATTGAAGCTGAACGCAGTACGTAAAAAGCGATACGATACAAAGGGAAGCGAACGAGCAGGCAGAAAAATCGACGTTATGTGACGTTCGATTCAATAGGACCGTCTGTCGCAGTACAGTCTCCAAGGATTTTAGTACGGATTATTCCAGTACCTGTCGTTCAGTCACGGTACGATTGTCGACAAAGGAGGCGATCGATCGAACTCTTTCTTCTTTTTTTCCAACTGTCCTCTTCCAACTTCCTTTATCTCTCTCTTTCCTGTCGTAAATCGCAGTCGAACAGCTCCCTCGTGGCCCGGTCGATGATCGAGAAACTTTCGCAGATTGTTCTCGCGTGTTTGTCTCTTCTCGCCCCGAGAACGTTGATCATGCCCCTCTTCAAATAAAAGCATTTCCGTCCGGATATCACCGAATAAACGTATCCTACGCTTTTAAATATTTGTCGCGCGCTTTCGGATTTATTTCTTCCTACCCGTCTATCCTTGTCGATCCGGACCTCTCTAATAACGTCTATTCTTGCTAGCCGTTGTCAGCTATGATCAGTATCGGCGCGTGGAGAATATTGCGTGGTAGTGCAGCGCGTGGTAAATAGGGTTCGTAGCGAATAGCTATTTAACGCGTGGTGTTATGGCGTATAGTTATTTAACGCGTAGTGGCATAATGCATGGCTATGTAACGCGTGGTCATACAATAGACGATATTACGGTCGTCTGTTGGGTCCGCAAAGAGCAACGGACGAACACGCGATCATTAACGAGAGGAACGAAGCTTTCTCGACGGTAACGTAAATCGAGCGAACTGTCGTAATCCCCAGACGCGGAAGAACTTTAACAATTATATTTAATACGATATAGGTCCGGTGAAAGCAACGGGAAAAGGCAGGGCGGCGAGAAATTCGAGGTGGACCGAGAGAATTCGAGTCCGAAGGTGAGAGAGAAAGAGGGAGGCGTCATAAGCCGTAGATACCCGAGGCACCCATACCAGTTCGAAACTCATACCTTCGTGTCTCGGCCGCGACGACCACCAACCCCAGGTGAAATCTACCCCCTCCTTTTCGCAGCCCCATTCCGCTCCCTATACTCTCGCTACCTAGCCTACCCTCGTTCCTGCACAGCTATGCGGCGGAGTCTAATCAAATTTAATAACTTTTGTGCTACCCGCGCACTCTCTCCTCCTATTCTCCTCTCGTCCTCTCTGTCCTCCTCCCTCCATCTACCCTCTGTTCCAAGCCGTTCTGTTTCTCTTGGTTCGTACGTTCCCTAGCAGTCTCTGTGTCTGCCTACTCCCTCGGTCTCCGTCACGTTATAAACTTGCACACCACCGCCCCCCTCCTTCCACCTCCGGAACAGCCGAGCTACTGAGTACCGCAGATTTATGACGGGGACATGTCAGACTCGCTGAAACGAGCCCGATCTGCTCGTGACTTCGTTCCAGAAGGGTTTCACGAGTTCATTGTCTCGCTGCCCTTTCCACGTTTCTTTTAACCGGTCCCTTTTTCGTCGACCCGTTCGATGCCGGAATTTTATGCGTTACGAGATTCAAAGGTTTCGTAGGGTGTTTGTTCGTTACCGATAACGGAACGGAAATGGCAACGCTTCCAAAACGTGAAGAAACGATATTGCAAATTTAAAATTAAACAGGATAAGTCTTTGGAAATGTGACGACATTATAGAAGAATACGTCGAAACTTTTTGGACCATTGCTACGTGTCGAGAGTACTCTAAACGTCATTTCATTGCGAGAAACTCGCAGAAATTTACTTACACGGTGTAGAAGATGGTAGACGGCACGCGCCATCCCTCTGAGCCCGAGGACATAAATTCTTCTCGCGTCTCGAAAACGCTCACTGGCTGTTTACCGCGCGAATTCCAGCAGTAGAATATAACTTACCAGGATCGAGATGCCGTTTCCTCGGCTACGACTTAAATCCGTTAGTTTGTTTCGGGGAACGAATAAACGGTCGAGATGCAGCGTAATCGATGTTGCAGCTCTAGCGGAGGGACAGCGACCGATAAAAACGGACAAATTTCCGGTAAAAATCGTAAAGAAGAAATCCGGAAAATTGTATCGATTCGCTGGTCGTAAATTAATATCGAGCAGGGATCGCGCTCGGGAGCGAATCGAGCGGGGATGACCAGCATTAAACTCGAAAGCAGAATAGCCGTATCCGGATTTCAAACGCGACCACACGCCTATTTTGTAGCAGTTAGAACGGTGGTCAATTCTCGTCCCCGTGTCCCCACCGATCCCGTGTGCTCTCCACTTGTTTTCCCCCGACCCTATCGAACCGCCACTGCGCAACTCTGTCACGGATTTACCGATAATGTTGCTGCCCATACCTATACACCTCGAACCGAACGCACGCACACGCGCGAGGCACACACGTACACCGCACAGGGGCCAAAGGGTGCTGCACGAGGTATATCGACCGGCCAGTAACTACAGATTAGTGTTATCAGAGCGTAACAACGCGAAAGCGTGGTTTACCTTGACACTGGTGAAACGCAAGATCGATGGGGGACGGGGGACTCGCGAAAGTCGCCGATAAATTGTTCGGTTTATTTAATGGCGAACGTGGGTTCGTCCGATCGACGCGAATTCGACACTGTGGACTCGATCGACCGTTCAATCGCGTTCTGTGTCTCTACTTGCCGTTCCAATACTATCGGTTACTCTAATCCCACGAATTTTAGGATTATTATTATTGCTAAATCGGGTAACGAACCTTTAGAATTTGCTGTGGCATCTAATCCGTGATCCCACGCGTGGTAGTTCTACTCGTGGCGATCCCACACGTGGTGATTCTATGTCTGCCGATTCCGCGTGTGGTCGTTCGATGCTTGCAGAGCCAACGTGTGGCGATCCAACGATTGGTAATTCTATACGTGGTTCTAATGTCGGTAGTCGAATTCGTGGCGAATCCACGCGTGGCGATCCGACGGATAATAATCCTACAGCTGGTTTTTGAACGCGTGAATAACGCCGAATGATACGAGCCATAAAAAACGCGGAATATCACCGAATTGCGGATATAAAACGAAGGACAATATATTTTCGCATCGAAGCAATATTTATCGAAATCGTTCGGTGAGTTCGGGAATAAATCATTCGTTTCCCTGGAACTTGATTCGTCCTCTTTTGTCGCGCGGTTGTCTCCGAAAGCGTACACTTGTCGACACATTTCTTGATACGTGAAATTTATGATTTTCCCCGCAGATGCCATTGTTAGGAATAAAATGAAAGGTAGATAGGACGAGCCACGGTAACCAGCTACCCGTGGAACATGCAGTCTGAAGCTGTTTTCGCATCGTTTCCCGTGGGATATCGAGGACGCTGAAAATAGCGCGTATAGGTATAACATCAATGTCGATATCGTCCCCGTGTTTTGTTCCTTATTTTTCGTTTTCGTGTATAAAAGCTCATGATACGCGAGAGTACGAGGTGCATCGAATGGAAACGATTTAAAAAGCCGGAGAATATCGAAACGAACGCAATTTTTTCCTTAGGGAACATTAAACTGTTGCATTCTAACCGATTCGCTCGAAAGATAATTTTACGGAAATCTTCTTTCGAGATGACGTCTCTTTCTTCGCGACTTATTGGAAACGCTATCTAAATCGAGAGAACACGGAGGAAAAGCGCAGTCAACGATATAAATCAAATATCGTTAATCATTTAGTCCAGGTGTAAATTTCCCGAGTGCAAATTGGTTTCACGCAAAAATAACGGTTAGTTCGGTTTTATAGTTGGGTTTGCGGTTTATTCTCATTCCCTGTACACGTGTTGCAGTCATTTAGAAACGAACCAGTTTTTTTCAATAAAAATAGAGGCAGGTTTTTAAAGTTATTTGCCTATGATTTCATCTAGATACGTTATCAATTGGCAATATCGAAATATTTTATCGTCGCTCGAAAACTGGTGTGTTCGAAGGTTAATTTCGCGCGAGATACCAATCGGTTTGATCGTGGCTAAGTCATTAGTGTTTATAAGCTGCTAGTCGAATTCGGGCCGATTCAATCAGGAAACTACATCGGCCGACTAACTGTTCGTCGCAGGTTCTCCTTCCGTTGGTTTGTACTCTCTCTCAGATCATCTCTCCATATCAGATACGGCTGCTTAATGAATTTATGGCGTTCATTTCGAATGCTATCAACGCTCAGACGGAACAGATTTATCGTCGATTTGCGTACGCTACCACGCGGCAATTCGGATTGGAGCTCACGCACCATCCGTCACCGATTTCTTTTCATTTACTCCTCCGCGTTATCCGACTTGCCCTACAATCTACTTCCAACTTCTTAACCGAATTCTCTATTTAACCGAACAATTAAAAATAAAACGACACGGTTTAAATAATATTCCGCTTGGGAATATCTTCCATTCGTGGTATTAAGAAATTATCGGACTACGTCTTTAACTGTACTCGAGCAAATATTTTATAGTCATTAACTATTCCATTAAAGTTTGATTTACCGAAGAAATTTCTAAGTAGTAGAGTAATTTAAGAAGGATAATGTGGCTCCTGATTCATTAATAAAGCTGAATAACGAACTCGGGATATTTTGATACCCGATACGAGCAGCATCGTAACTAGTTTACGTTTACGGTAAAGTTAAGCATATCAAGCATCGATTTATCCGGGTGCTCGCAAATTACTCGAAACCGTGATAGTCTCAAAGATCAGTTAGCCGAGAAAGTTTGCGTGTCGTGTATAGAACGCGGAGTTAGAATTCGACACGTTTCGTTTATCGTTCCTCCCGCGTTATTAACGGCCGATGTAGCTGTCCAGTGTACGAAATTCCCGCATTTAAATACGTTTCCGTTGGTGACCGGTGTCAGCAGCGAGGTCAACTCAGCGAATCATATTCTCGTCACATCTGGCCGTGACCGATGCCCGGCTGCGCGGCTGGATATTTTAAAACTATTAAGCCCGCAATTTACAGTAATGACCGTTATCGCGCAGCAAAGTAACTCGTATAGGCAAATGTCCGTCCATTACGCGTAGCATAGTAATTAAGCGGCGGTGTCCCGCAACGATCCACGTCTGCCCCGAAAGGGTGTAAAATCTACAGTGTACCGTTATCCGGCCATGTTTACAACGGATGGTCGATTCGACGAAACTTATTACCCGTTGGCGAGTTTAACGAATCCTTCCTCTCGTCCACCCTCCTCGAACCGTCCCTATCCTTGCGAATCACGTCCTGGATTGGGTAGAGGACCGTGATGAAGGGACCCACTGGACGTGATGTATGACAATGGATTTTCCTGGGAAAACATTCGTCTAATAACGTTTGCAAAGTTTACGTACAACCAACGCCGGTTATCGTGCCACAGCGATTTATCAATCGTGACGTCACCCGAATTTATACACCCTTCCCACCGGTAACTAACTTTTAATCATTTTCATCGCTCCTTCGTGTTTTATGATATGGCAGTTGTTTCGAGTAAAAGAGCAAGACAATTGTATTACCGCTGTACATGTATTACCGATTGTAAAAGTTTTCCGGCGCTACGACTCCGCCGGGAAGGATTCAGAAAGTTTCAAGAATGTAAAAGACGTGCGAAATCGCAGGAAAGATTAATAAATAATAGTCTCGCGCAGGGTGTTTTGCTTGCCTGCGAATCAACGCGATTGTTTCCCGAATCGAAACGGAACAAGCGGATCGTTTGAAAGAAAAGCAAGAAGTAATTCGATTTACCGTTTAAGACCACGAATGCTTGGATCGTTAGCGTGATACCAGTGCTTGCTACGAGTCGGAGAAGATCCGATAATTAATTAATTATTCGATGCCGTGGAAGCGTACAATTTGGCCTGGACAGAAACCAGAAACCTCGGGACGTTGGCCAGGCGCCAAATTAGCTTATTAAATTAACACGTTAGCTCGAGACTTGGCAATGCTTTCCGCGTTTCTCAGAAAAGAGCGACATCTTCGGCTTACACGAAGCTGCCTAAAAATAGAATATCAAACATTTCGTAAAAATTATCTAAAAACAACTTATACGATTCGAGAGTCGACGCATTCGATGTTGTTCGGGGAATTTATTTTGCGCTCTAATCCTAGAATCAACTGGATGGAAAAAGTTACAGGGAAAAATCTCTTTGAACGTTGCCGAGGTATTTATTACATGGGGGGATTCAACGCGATGCCCAATTACTCGAAACAAAATGTAAAACCCACTTCACGCGGATCATTGTGTCGACTTTTACAATCGGATTCGATCAATTTGCAACAAATACGACTCTTGTACGTTGCATTTAGCGCGATACAAGCGGATCGCCATTCGGACGCAGCTCGTAACAGACGGTAACAGACCAACGAACAAAAACGAGCCGCATTCGCGATACTTCAAATAGGTTTTTGATTTCCGGCCGATTGCTCGCCGCGGTCGTGTCGGTGTTCGACTCGTTTAGCCATCGTTATAATCCGAAATAAAAGTCGTTTCGTTCGGTACACACTGTATCGGTCAACGCGCCTACGGACTTTGGGGTTTGACGTTGGGAGAATAAAAAACCAAACAGTGTACACGAATACATTTTATAATCCGCGATAGTAAAGAGGATGATTGATCGGAATGTAATGCGTCGATTGTTTAACGTAAGCTGCCACAAATACATGGGCCGTTGAGTGGAAAAGCTAATCAAGAAGGAAACTGGGAAATCGGTGTGTTGGAGGTAGCCGAGGATGCATGAACGACAAGGAGAGGAACAAGCAACGAGAAGCAAAGAGGCTGCGCTGTCAGACAACACCTCGCTACAAGCTGCTAACGATTAACTGTCCGTGCTCACGATACGAGATAGAGGATAATAGCACGTCCGGATTCCACTTTAGTTACAGGGCGTACAGATTCAACGCGAAATGAGATTCCAGCCATCCGGGTCGCGGATAGGACACAGTTTGTACAATCGAATAGATTTACTTTAGTATATACGTGGAGGACGCGAACAGTGTAAGACGCGGACGAATCCGGTCGTTCGTTAAATTTAATCTGTATCGCTTGGATCCAATTTAAATTCCATTATTTTCGAGACGGAGTACGTTTACACAAAAACCCGGGTAAATTTAACCGATTCCATGGATGTTTGAGCTTGGGCCGCAAGCTTTTCGTTTCAATTAAATTCGAAAAAATTTTCAATCAAACAGAAGGCACATGATAGATGAAATTCATATGGATGATTCTGCGAGTTTCGAAATTGTACTTGCGATTATTCGCAGTAATTACGATCGGAATATTTTCGAAAGTGAACAATGGGAAATATTTTTTTCCTCGAGAAATTATAGCTGAAGTGTCGTACTCTGGAAACTTCCCTGTGAAATACGAGACACGCCACAGACCTTGAACACTTCGAAGCTTGCAGCTCGAGCATAACCACGTAATGCGTTAAATGGAGGTCGTACAACTTTCCACTTGTCGAGCAGCTTGAATACCTTGCAAGTTACACGACGAGCGGCGCGCGTGCTAATCGAATACAGCAAGTTCGTCAAATTCGTTGCTCCGAGGAGTTATCGCCCTCCGGGCGTCTACCGGTAACGCATCGGCCAAATGAGATTCATTTATCCTCCATCCGAACATGCTTCCGTCCGTGCGACGGCTACTCGGGACAATCGATTTTGCCAACTTTGATTCTACCTCCCTTATTGATCCTCTTACAATTTTAGCTTCCTATTGCTTCTTTCTTCGTCAACTTTCGAGACAACACGAAAAGATACGCTAGAAAAAAATACGGTAATAATTGCAACATTTGAACTTTCAAAATTTGGAAATTTTAGTCGGTGCAGCATTGTACATATCTCGTGTAAACGGATCGCAACTGACCCATCCACTGTTGTTTAAGGGTTAATCCCTTTCCTGACTGGACCTACTAAAACTCTCGTAGCTTATGCACGAGCAACGAAATTGCACGATGGGAGTAACTGGATTTATCTTTGCCGAAATGAAACTCAAATCCTGTCTTATTCGTCGTCACACCGAAACGTAACACGAATTGCTGGTTCATTTCGTAGGTGGATTTTGCTGCTACAGACAGCTCGAGTAGAGTAAGGTCGTATTTGATTAGAACTAACAGGGTGAAACACCGTTGAATATTACACTGTTAGTAGAACAGGTTCGCGTATGGTCAGACAGACAGTCGGTTAAGTAGCGTAACACCGGAGTGTATCAGAAATCGCGGTGAGACCGGAAAAAGCGCGGTCCATTATGCAAATGTAATTCCAAAATGTAGAATGCAATCTTTTTTCGCGTAGCTTTTTGCTTTTGGCAAAGTAAACTCGGAAGATTACCCGACTAGGTTTGATTACGTTTTCACTTAATACAATTGCGCTGTCACAAAGTTCCTTCGTTCGCTTTTAAACGTTTACCTTAGAAATTTATGGTCATCTTTGTGCACGTTTTACCGTAGACGACAAATAGTAATTGCAATTTTAGCGACACTCGTAATGCTCCCACTTTACTTCGGTCGCGTTAAATGAAATTTGCGAAATGTAACGCGCAAAGGACGTTGCTCTTGAAATTGTGACGACGCGAAGAAAGCCGGAAGAAAATTCTGCAGGAAGTTTGCCGCCCAGGACTTGAACGAAACGCGAGAAGGAACAAAGCGGTGGTTCCTTCGTGCACGGCAAGAACGAGTGCTCGCAGCTGAAATAATAAATATGTATAGCGAAGTTTGATACAGTGTAATTTCGCGAAGTTTATACCGCGACATGTATCTCGTGGAACTTTGCTTCGAGAGTTGAATTACCGCGTGCTCTTGGCTCGCACGGCCCTGACGGTGGACCGGTTACGTGACTGAATGTTTAATATGCTTGGACGCACTACCATTATCGCGCTAGGCTTTGAATATTTTATAGTCGGAGTCATTTGTGCACCGGCACATATACAAGCCCACGCACACACGTGACCTTTGAGTCTCGTAACTTAAATCTTTAATTCCACGTAACTGGAAATTGTGTCTTCCTGCGCTTTCTTCGCGTTCGGTGTTCTCGCTGGTGTACCGCTATAAGTTATTTAAACAGATTTCCCGGGTTTATCCTTTGTATCAAAGATCATTCAACAGAAGTAACAGATATTTAGAAAATAAAACGTGTATAGTAAAAAAGCTTTACGAGTCCGGATTGAAAAATTGGAAAACGAAACCAGAAAGGTAAAAAATATCAATTTTTTTCATCGGTTCCAGCTGAACGCTTTTTACGCAAATACCGTTGGTTGTCGGTTTAATATTACAGAACGAGATCAAAGTAGACCGCGTAAAAAGAAATCACTCGTATGTTTTTAATCCACCGTCGCTAATTAAAGATCAAGGAACGAAGTTTATAGTGTAGCGAGTAAACTCATTCGGCGAATTTCACAGCGAGCCTCCGTAATCTACGTACATAAACGTTGAGAAACATCCAGGGTCCGGCTGGCCAAGTTTCGTTAAGAAAAAGATTTAAACCGAAAGTTAAAGGGTGGTACTTCCGAGTCCAGTGACTTGTACAGGCTTCGGTCGTGCGGGCAGTAACACCGAAAAGGGGACAAAGTAATAAAGTTGATGGTAACAAGAAAGAGGGCCAAGAAGAGACCGGCGACCTTACCGAAACGAGAAAGAAAGAAAGAGGACGAAGTAATGAAATGGAAAAGTTTCTCCAGCCTGGACGAGCCTTCTTTTACCGGTAATGACTGCTAAGCGAATTAAAGAAGCGGCTATCTTCCGCGCCAGCGAAGAACGGTAACTTGTAAAGAAGACGTTGTTTAGGACTCTTTCTCTAACGCGACATATATTTTTCCGTAAAGATCTCAATTTTCGAGGTATTACCATTGTTAATACCGTGCGAGCTTATCAAGTGGAAATTGTTCGTTAATTATTCGTTCACGTTTCCCTAGGGGAATCACCGTTCTTAGCGGGTGAAACGGGGGCGTGACGAGGGGTAATATGTTGCGGATTCGGCACGTGGTGACATGGCGCTTGTTAATTCAGAGCGTAGAAATATAATGCGTGGTAATTCGACGCGTGGTGACACGCTGCGTACTTCGGCACGTAATAACTCGACGAATGGGAATTGAAGACGTAGTGACACAACGCGTGGTTACGCGGAAGATAATAATTCAAAGCAGTGGTAATCCATCGCGTGGTGATACGGCTTGGTAATTCTGCGCGTAGAAATTCAAGGCGTGGTAATTCGACGCGTGGTAGTTCGACGCGTGGTAGTTCGACGCGTGGTAATTCGACGCGTGGTAATTCGACGCGTGATAATTCGACGCGTGGTAATTCGACGCATGGTAGTTCGACGCGTGGTAATTCGATGCGTGGTAGTTCGACGCGTGGTAGTTCGACGCGTGGTAGTTCGACGCATGGTAATTCGACGCGTGGTAATTCGACGCGTGGTAGTTCGACGCGTGGTAATTCGACGCGTGGTAGTTCGACGCGTGGTAGTTCGACGCGTGGTAATTCGACGCGTGGTAATTCGACGCGTGGCAATTCGACGCGTGGTAGTTCGACGCGTGGTAATTCGACGCGTGGTAGTTCGACGCGTGGTCATCCGACGCGTGGTAGTTCGACGCGTGGTAATTCGACGCGTAGTAATTCGCCCGCGTGGTAATTCGACGCGTGGTAATTCGACGCGTGGTAGTTCAACGCGTGGTAATTCGACGCGTGGTAATTCGACGCGTGGTAATTCGACGCGTGGTAGTTCGACGCGTGGTAATTCGACGCATGGTAGTTCGACGCGTGGTAATTCGACGCGTGGTAATTCGACGCGTGGTAATTCGACGCGTGATAATTCGACGCGTGGTAATTCGATGCGTGGTAATTCGACACGTGGTAATTCGACGCGTGGTAATTCTGCGCGTAGAAATCCAACGCGTGGTAATTCTGCGCGTAGAAATCCAACGCGTGGTAATTCTGCGCGTAGAAATCCAACGCGTGGTAATTCTGCGCGTAGAAATCCAACGCGTGGTAATTCGACGCGTGGAAGTCGAAAACGTGATGATACAGTCCGTACTTAAGCACGTAATAACTCGACGAATGGGAATTCAACACGTAGCGATATGGTGCGTGATAATTGAACGCTTAGCGATACGTCGCGTGGTGATACGGCAGATAATTCAACACAGTAGCAATCCACCGTGTGATACGATAATTTAACACCTGCTATTCAACGCGTATAAGTAAATTTTCTAAAACGTGAATACAGTTATTCGAGGATTATACTAATCGTTAATTATGATATCAGTATTCAATCGCCTTAATCGTGGAGCGCAGCATCCGAGCACGATAACGCGAGTATTTATTAAACGGCCGTCGTTAATTCCAAGATGAAGGAAGAAAAAGGCAAAGAGCGTAGCATCGGCACAATATCCCTAACGAGCTAGATATTTCGTAGCAATTAGAGACGAGGTAGCTCGTTCTGATTTTCTGGACTCTTCGTTTTTTCGTGGACCGACAGTAACCATGAGAATAACCATTAGAATCTGTTACATTCAACGGAGATGCCATTGGATTTCGGTCGAGCGCGGCTTCCGAGCAGCTTATAACCGCGCCCTTTTTAATTCCTACCGAAATCCCGTCGGATATTCCGTCGTCGTATATACGATCGTGGAATCTCGATCGTTATCGTTAGATCGGCGGGCTCCCAGTCCGCGAGTTACAACGGATGAACTTTTTAACGCCTTCCCGATACGATCCGCTTCGTTAATTCAGCGTATCGAGAACGTCACCGAGTCTTTACGGATTTCCTCTTTTTCGCCGTTAACGGCGTCTGTCAAAGAAGACGGTGTTCCGGTAGAACTCTGTGACCAGGAAGGAAAAAGTTGGTAGATGGACAAAAGAAAAAAGAAGTAATAAAACGAACCGTTTACCGACTGCTTAATTTCGTTGCAGAAGTTTGCTAAATCACCCTTAATTTTCCTCCGTATTAGCATTGTAAAATAAGGGGTGGTTCGAGCCAGAAGGATAATGGCTAATGGAGGAAAGTTTGCAATTTTCATGGATGTTTCGCATCGAAACAATATATATCCGACGAAAACGGCGAAACACCGGACTACGCAGAGCGTGATACGAATGAAACATGCTCGAAATATTCTACAACGTGTTATGAGCGAAGAAAGGAAAGAATAACGATCCCGGTGATGAACGATCGCGAGTATCTAAATGTTGCTCCAACGGCTTTCCACTGAATTAGTCGGTAGCTACAAAGCCGGCCTTTGCTTGTCTTTCGATTTCCATCTTCCAACTTCGCCAGACGATCTCTATTGACACGAGTGCTACGCTGCTGTTCCACCTATTCATCGTATAATCATAGAACGTGCCAGGGGTCTCGCGCGATTCCAGTTTCTCGCTAAAGACGAGTAAGTCCTCGGATCTGTGTATTTTACGAAACACGATCCGCTCGGTGTGTTCACCCTCCTCTATTATCGCTTCGATTCCAACGGTCAATGAAATTCGCGCTATTTGTAATTCCTAATCGTTTCGATACAGTACATACCGTCCATAAGTATCCGGACACTTGGTTTCGTTACATAAAACACAGTTGAACTTTGTACGAAAGGTATTCAGGGTTATCATATCATTTGTAATAATTATTATTATCTTCTTTGAGGTGTCATAACGTAATAGAATTAATTTTTAAGTACAAATTATACAACGAAAGTGTGAAAGTAAAATTCATGTCCAGAAGTACAGAGTCCAAATTTGTGAATCTAAACGCTTTCGATTCTGAAAAAAAATTTTAATTTCTACTGTGTTTCACTTCTATCGTGCAGAACGTATTCAGAGGGTTCTTCGATATGTTTCAAGTGTTTGTAAGCTGTTGGTAGATGTTTAGGTTCCCTCAATGAAGATAAGAATGGAGGTAACGCTACGCACTCGACAGTTTCGGTTTAGTTCGTCTGTAGCTTCTTTTCCATCGAGATATGAGTACCAAACGAGAATTATCAATCGAAAAACGTTCCAGTGTTCTGACCTTCGTAGATTTTAGTTACTGTTGCAGATACTTGAATAACTTTCATGCAACGCGAATGCATATTTCGCTGGTGTCCAGATACTTATGGACGGTAGTGTACGTACCAAAGTACCGTGTACGTTTTCCAAATATCCCAGTTGTCGAATCCCAAAATTGTCACATTTTTCAATCTCCGATTAGCTCGAATAACCGACGATAATCGAATACAAAAATATTGTATTATTTCCTTTTACGGTATATCACTGTTATCGCCGTTCGGAAAATTCGCAGCGGAGGGATAGATTTTAATAGAGAACTCTACATAGAATCGCAATTGTATATCCTACAGAACGAATCTCGACTCGCTTGACCCCACGAGAATGGGTACTATTTTTCACAATGATTTCACAACCTATTAAACTTGTCGGCGATCGACAGCAGGGTGCTCGAGCACAATTTGTCGCGTGGCCGGCTGTCGATAATTTGAAAATATATGTTCGTATGAACGGATCCGGCTCGAATCGACCAGCACCCTAAACAAACAGAAAAAAATCCTCACCCTAACGTAAACCTCGTTAAATTTATTTCCAACGACGACCCTCCTGCTCTTGAACCACTTTTGAACCTACCCCTCTGTTCGCTATTGTTCGCGTACAACGTTTAAATTGATCAATGTTTCCATGGCTTTTCCGACGGTAACCCGTCAGGAATCGCGCTTTAATTTCGCTTCGAAACGGCGGAGGAAGGGAAACAACGAGCGTTAAAATTCATGTGCAGCGGTACGAAAAAGTTGTTAACTTTGTTCGGTGAATCGGCAAAGTCCAAACGTTTATGGATCAATCGACAAAGTAGCGCGGAGCGGATCGAAGCACGTTCGAAAAAGTGTTAACCGGAACATTGAAAATTTAGGAATTCGAAAATTTGAGAAACCGGGAAATACACAGCGAGCACGTAGTTTCGAGCCTGGAACAATTTTCATCCCCACAGGAGAGGCAACTCGTCGACTTATTTGAGAGGCCGCCAGGACAATAGAAATCCCATGATGAATTACGCATACAACTTAGTACAATGAAATTAATTAATATGCATCCCACTGTTACGTGACGCTATAATCTCCCGAAACGACTTGGCAAACGTAATTCCAGCGATGGTGAATTTAGGATGATCCAGGTAAATTATAACAGAGAGGACGCGAGAGAAAAATGTACGTTCGCGAATAAAAGTAAATCGATCTGTTTCGGAGTCGAGAAGAAACGCCGACTCGATGAGATTACGTGGTTGCTTAGTCATTCCGTTGGTCACGACGGGTCGTTTGCATTGAAGCTCGTCCGTGTACATGCATTATCCTGTCGCTAAGTGATGCGAGGACTTCATAGGGATGGAAGTGTGTCCGGACGGACGAGGAAAATCCTCGGTACACGTTCGTCCTGGTCACCGGCTCGGGCGAGAACGTCATTTATATTCATTTAGTCGGTCTACCTCGACTATACTTATACGAGTATCGAACAAGTATCTTCTCTCTTCCCTTCTAGTCACAGGAGTTACCCGGTTTGCCGTGCTTCGAGAGGAAAACTTTAGCCCGGAAGCAGCACCAACACCGGTACATGCATACTCCTAGATTAATCTAAGACGTTCCTCTTCTCCCCCCTCGCCCTCTTTCGCCCTTGCAGCTTCCTCGCAGAGGCTGACGCAAACAGAGCACGCTGAAATTAGTATTTGTTGCAGTGTTATTCAAATTAACAACGAGAACTTTGCAACGAGCTACGAGTCTTTTTTCGTTTCTCCTTTTTTACGCAGACGTGCTCGACGCTTTTCAAGAATTCGGTGGGCTGCGGATGCTTTCAATGGAAGCGTTAACGAGTTCACTGCGAGGTTACTAGAGGCCCGCGCTTTAGATGTAATGAAACTTAATAATTCGTAGTTTGATGAACCTTATTTCGTGCTGTATTTAAAGTACGACGAAAATGTGACGAGTGGCAATTCGGTGCCGTAGTGCCGCGAAGAGCGGAAATATGGCGCGCTAATTCGATGCGTAATAATACGCGTGGTACTTCGGAGCGTGAAAATACGGTGCGTGGGAACTCGACACGTGGGTGTTTGACGCGTGGAAAATCCGCGCGTGGTAATTCGAAGCGTAATAGATAATACTACGCGTGGAAATATGGTGCGTGGTAATTCGACGCGTAATAGTACGACGCGTGGTACTCCGGAGCGTGAAAATACGATGCGTGGAAACTCGACACGAGGGTGTTTGACGCATGGAAAATCCGCGCGTGGTAATTCGAAGCGTAATAGATAATACTACGCGTGGAAATATGGTGCGTGGTAATTCAACGCGTAATAGTACGACGCGTGGTACTTCGGAGCGTGAAAATACGGTGCGTGGAAACTCGACACGTAGGTATTTGACGCGTGAAATATCCGCGCGTGGTAATTCGAAACGTAATAGATAAAACTACGCGTGGAAATATGGTGCGTGGTAATTCAACGCGTAATAGTACGACGCGTGATAGTTCGGAGCGTGAAAATACGGTGCGTGGAAACTCGACACGTAGGTATTTGACGCGTGAAAAATCCGCGCGTGGTAATTCGAAGCGTAATAGATAATACTACGCGTGGAAATATGGTGCGTGGTAATTCGACGCGTAATAGTACGACGCGTGGTACTCCGGAGCGTGAAAATACGGTGCGTGGAAACTCGACACGTGGGTGTTTGACGCGTGGAAAATCCGCGCGTGGTAATTCGAAGCGTAATAGATAAAACTACGCGTGGAAATATGGTGCGTGGTAATTCGACGCGTAATAGTACGACGCGTGGTACTTCGGAGCGTGAAAATACGGTGCGCGGAAACTCGATACGTAGGTATTTAACGCGTGAAAAATCCGCGTGCGGTAATTCGAAACATGAGAATATGGAACGAAGCGTGGTGATTTGGAGCGTGATTATTCGAAGCGTAATAGATAAAACTACGCGTGGAAATATAGTGCGTGGTAATTCGACGCGTAGCGATTTAACGCGTAATTCTATCATACAGCGAGCGCGTTATTCAGCGCCCTTGCATTTCGTAAAAAAGTCCGTAAAGTGGAGGGCTGGCTGGAAAATGCAGGCACGCGTTTCTCCAGAAATAATAATTGAGTGCTCCCGCGTCAAGTTTGAGTCCGCAGTTGTTATTAGGTAATTAAGGTAGGCGACTTGTTCCGCTAATTACGAGAACCGACGAAAAGTTTCGGTGGTTATTCGACTTGCAGCGGTAACAGGGGCGCACTTCCCGCATTTTTCCCTCTCGTTCCGTTCCTTTCTCTCGAAGACAAACGCGCTGCTCGCGAAAGATTTTAATTTAAAATCCGCACGACGAGCGGAATATTTTGAAAAAGTTTCCCCGCTGCGTAGTTGAAGCTTGTTTCGCAGGCAAACACGTACAGCTACGTTATTTGTTTCCGTAAAAGAGAATCTTTCTTCGTATGACGCACTTAGTAGCAAGATTGATTGTGCCGCATTATTAAACCCGCTCTCTCCCTCGTCCAGGCTGCCCAATAACTGTCATGCGAAAGTCATCTGTTTCCACTCGTTCGTTACGTTGCTCCAACATTTTATTAAAGTCGCCAATTTTTCGCAACGCAGCTGCTCCCTCCGTGATCACGATTTACCCTCTGGCTCGAGTTCGCCTGCACCGCGAACACGGGGATCGATCCTCGTTTTCCGTCAGCTTTTAATGAACCAAAGGCGGATGAACAAGGAAAGTCAACAGGTGAGCAAACACGCGAAACCGAGGCTTATCGGCCCGTAATTCCGTCGCTCGTGGTCCGGAAAGGATACAAGTAATCTCGTTTTATAAACAAAGCAGAAAAAGTAACGCCATTTTCTCCTATAAATTTAATCCCCGTTTTCATTTTCTGCTTCCACCCGTTCTACCTTTTTCTGGCCTTTGCTCGTTCGGTACTCGATACTACGAACAATCGTTACCGCACCGAAAGTCCGTTCAAAGCTCTCCGGTGTATCCGGTGGTCGAAAAAAATCATACACGACATTATCGAGTACAAAGGTTGTCGTTACGGCTTACAAATTGCAAATACGACCAGAGAACCAACGGCGAAGCGACGGTGTCGTCGACGTTCGACGTTAAGCCGGCTTAGCCGACCCTACGTCGCGATACGATGCACCTTTACCGTTATACTAACTGACGCCATGAGCTGCTTTGCATTAATCGTTTCCGAGAAGTTGCCTCCTGCGTATCCCGCTCGCCAATTAGCCTTGATACTTTTCGTCACAAAAGTACGATACGTCCGAATACGGGAATCGAGGAATAGCTTGCTTCTGATCAGTGCACTTTAATCCCCCTGATCCGTCTGATCGACGGTCTGCGCCGATAAAAGAATATTTGTACCTATGTTGCACAAAATTTGATTGATGAAATTGCGTGGAAGCATATTGTACTAGACTAGAGTACCGTCATCGTTTCGCGAGCGTTCTTCGTAAAAAACATAATAAACGAGAGAGGAGTCGAGTCGAAAAGTTGTCCAGAAAAATCAGGATATCGAAAGATTCGTAGCTGAGATCGCAAGAAGCGAAGGGAACAAATCACCACCGTTATCCCGGTTCCGACGGTACGTCGAGTCGAGATTCGGTGCCATCAAAAACCAATAGCAATTGATCAAAACTCCGGAAATCGCCCAAAGGAGATTTCCTCGCGAACGAGTCTAAACGGCGTTACTTCGGCCGACGCTGCTCTTCGCGAACTAAATCCCCGAATATCGTCCACGCGACTAGCCAGATTCTATAAGGGAATCAATGAAGAAATATATGGAAATTGGGCTTCTTGGCTTCGGTCCACGTGGCACGCGAAGAACAGCGAGCCAGCGTGGGACATCCTTTATACAATTATAGTTTTTGCACGAACCGATCCGCCCGGAAATATGGTAGCTGAAAGAGAGACGCACGAGCGGAGAGGGTGAAAGCGAAGCGAAGAACGAAGGAGGGTAGATAATAGCCAGGATAGAATTGCTCCAGGAGCAAAAAACCAATCCATCCCGGCGTGTTATCGGATGGTAGAGACGCTCGTGGGGCAAGTGACCTCACACCCTTCGTCCCTTTTTCTGAAAGTGCCACTCTGCCGAAGCTCCGACAGCTTTATCGTGCAGCAACCTTGTACGAGCGGACGGCACAAAATGAACGTACAAAATTACCGTTACGGGTAATGCAACCCGTGGCTACGCACGAAGTACAATGCACGACATTTTCGTGATAGCTCGATGCATGGTAAAGCGATGCGTGCTAACGTGTCTTAATTCTTCAAGCAGCATAAAGAAATTTCTACGCGTGGTGACTCGTGATACGTGACTCTTAACAGAGTAACGCGTACGAGTCTCTAAAAGGGGTCATATAGCGGGACTGTACCGCGTTTCATGATACGCAGTTTCAATGGATTTTGCGCGATAATAGCGTCATTGAAACGCACAAACCGGATAACGCGGCTTGTTCGAGTTTCATTTTTAATAACCGTGTCATCGAATGCAGCGCGCGTGCTTCGGAGAACTACCTGTGCGATTTCAACGAAACGAGGTGCCGTAATCGACAGCGAACGCGTTAATGCGGTCGATTTTTTATCGCTAACCCGTATACGTAATACGTGTACAAGATCGTTCTTTACAATACCGTGCATTTAGTCGTGTACGGTTTTCGCAAAATTGCGGGTTATAATGAAACGCGTTGCGAACGAGCGCGGAAGTTTTAATTATAATGAATTACGGAGAAATTTTGAGTGGGAGTAGGTTCAAGTAATTACCGAAGCCGCTATGGTGGTCGCTTGTTTCTCGAATTTGATCCGGTTGGCTATCGTACGTAGTATTTGAACGTCTTCTCGTGAAATTCGGTATGCAACGTTTGTTAAATATTTATTACTGAAATTTCCGTCGGAGACAACTACGATGTATCGATCAAGCGAAGGAAATTGTTAGGTTCTCCTTCCAAACAGGTCCGTAAAAGCGACAGGTTAAAAGAGTTCAAGCGGTTTGAAACGTAAAAATCTATAGAGTCGGGCACAGAGTACGCTCGTCATAAATTATGCATTACAGCCGGCATTAAAGGTAACGTAGCTTCAATTAAAATTCACCCCTAAACTGGATCACCGCAATGCGGCGTATCTCCAAAGTCCGATTCGCGTGTATCGTTCCTCCACCCTTTTATTTTCGCGAATTATCATTATCCTGGCGCGGACAACAGTTTCGTTCCTCTTCTTCGCCGCGCGGTCGGTCGAAGGGCACTCGAGAGGCAAGCTTCCGGTCGGCCGTTCCACTTAATCGGCACGGAAAAGTTGTTACTGAAAATTTGACGAGCAAAAGTTATTTGGTCCTGGCGCGAAACAGCTGGAAAAGCGTAGTTGCGGCACTAATTTCCACGAAATAATTACGACAATCCGCGATGCTTTTCCGAGCTTCGGATACAAACGTTTCCTGGCCTCCGCCGTCAAACGGCGAGAGCCTATCGCGAACAACGATTCAACGCGACAAGGAGGCGGCGGTGGATGATCGTCGAGAGAGAAAATGGTGTAGAAAGGACGCCGCAATTAAACATTTTGTTTCTGCTCAACCGGTACAACCGAAAAGGCGGCTCTTGACCCAGATTTTCGATGTAACGGTCCCCCTTCTGTTTCTGCACTTTCCCTGGCCGACCTTTTCCCATTATATGGCCGTAATTTATCATTTCAAAATGACGACCAACCTCGGGGTAGGTCGACGAACCGTTGGAACGAATAATGCTATCTTGCTACCTCTTTTCACGAGATTCACGGGAATCTTTGAATACCCTCGGCCCTTTTCACTCGCGGAAACAGTCTGTACAAGCGTATAGACGTGGACTAATTGGGCGGCTATGCTCGTTTCTCCAACGCTCTTCGCGATTACACGAAAACCATCGATGTTCCTTTATTTTTAAAAGTTGCGCGGACCCGAAGAAGGCACGGAGCGTTCGAAACAGGAAGCCGGAAGCTTGCAGCGTATCAGCTTCGGACGGATCAATTATCGCGTAATTTCGGAGTTGGAGGGTAAATCGAACGCGTAAAGCATTAATTGAGGGGCGCAAACGATCGTTTGATCGTTAGCGGCTGGAACGGAATTCGAGTCTGATTTTCGAGCCAGACCGTCGGTAAAGAGGAAGAAATCCGTCCTAGAAATAGTTTGGAAATGTCAGGCATACTTCGAGTTCGCGACCCGCCACGACGATATTGCATTTCAACCTTGAGACCGCGCCAGTTGAAAGGACGAAATTAGAGTGCCCGCATTAGGACGCTTCCTGCAGGATCTTCTCGTCATTTCGAGCGCCCGCAATCGACGATAAGTGTACTACCGATTCACCACTCGATCGAAGGATTCGAAGGAAAGACTTCTCGGGATCTAATATCGATTCCTGACCGGTTCAAAGTGTCGCGTAACGTACGATATTTCTCCGAATCTTCCACGGAGATATTTTAAAACGCAGCAGAGCTAAAGGAAATCGAAGTTTCGCTTTCTATTTTGAGCACTTTAAATTATGAAATTTAGACAGTCCAGTGCTAAACTGTTCCTTTAAATACTCTTTTTCCAATACGCAACAATATTTCGTTAAATATTCACGTATCCGACTTTAGTCGAAGTATTTTTGCATCTATTTCGCAACGAAGCATTTCAATGGTCTTGACATCCGTTATTTAACGGTTAACGTTTAAAATTATCAATAGCTCCCGCTTTTCTTCTCGTTAATTGAAAACGCCATTCGTTAGCGACTGCAATATCGATCGATCACCCCTATTCGGCTCGATCCTAAGAGCGTATCCTCTCTATTGCAACGGTACATATTTTTTTTAAATATATCGAGCAATATTTGACTACGATATTTCGAGCAAGGCGACAGCTGCAGTTATGTAGTCCGCAACCCCTGTTTTCGAGCGAGCTAAAGGGAGGGGGTGGCGCTGTAAAAACGTCCGTTGGCGTTACGAGTCGCAACGAACGATGCAACACCCGCCTCGTACAGTCATTCATCTTCTTCCTGATACATCTGCCGTGGCCATTTTTTGCACCGTTGAATTCTGCTCGCTTCGTTCGAGAACGAGCCTCGAACAACGGAGATCTCTGCCGCGACTTCGAAGCGGCCAATCGTAAACTCGCTCGTTTCGCGCCGTTATCGCTCCTTGTTACACGATTTTACAGCTTCCGATGCTCCTTGACTGCTGCTTAATAGTCGGCGCTTCCGTTCGCACCGAGAAACGCTCTCCGCCTCTATGAGATCTGTAAAATTTTTATCTTAGCGCCGATGCGCCAACCTTTTATGGTCGCGATCATACTGGGAGGGTCATCTTCCGAGCGATTTCATTCTTTCTGTTTGCGATTTTCTTGAAATATGGCAATTTTAGCGATCGAGACTCGGATGTAATTACTTGAATCCGATCCAATAAGAACCCGTGGTTTAAAAATTACCACGAGGTGTCCAACTACCAAGAGTCTCACGGTTAAAAAAATCCAGACCTCGAAAGTAGGTCTCTACGCGAATTAACGCGAACAGTAAATGTCCCCCTAATCACGCACCCTCCCACCGGTTAATTTCTCCAGTAATTTGTAATAATTTCCCTCGTCGCAAACTAGTTATTGCGAATTATAAATAGAGAAACTTTAACGACTTGATTACTCATCGTCGCAGCAACAAACATTGACACGTCCACGTAAGTAAATCGACACGTAACCAAGCCCCGTTTCATACACGCGTACACGCGAAGGCATAGGTGCGTGGTGGTAATATAACGAACGATACCGCTGGAATACGACAGTAATTTTTACCGCCCCCGTTCGGTCGCTTAATGTTCAACCAGGAGCCACGTCTCCGAGTTCCACGAACGTATTTGCACTAGCGATAGCGACGATGAATGTCCGCCCGCGGGGTATTATTTAAATTTTTATCGCGTTCGTTCGTCACTCGCTCGCTGAGCGTTCGAGTCACGGACGAATCTATTTAGAGAGTTCGATTTGACAAAAATACGAAACGTCTGGAAAGTTGGACGAACCCTTTGGGCGATCCTGTTAAACGATCGATGCAACGTTTCCCCGCTAAATGCGTCCATAAAGTATCGATGTTACGAAATTCGCGAGAGCAAGCGATCCGAGAGATAGAGGTCCTTGGCGGAGTTAAAGGGCAGGATCGACATCGCCGGTTCCATCGGTCTTTTAAAACTGGGCCATCCGAGCATCCGTCGTCCTCGGTGGCTCTAAGAATACCTCGCCACGGATACGCGAATTCTCCGGCTGAAATTTAATATTTCTCTTTTGCCAGGCGGAGGAGGAGCATGGAAATGCCATTAAACGGGCTACGAGAAACCAGCGTCGTTCTCATCGAATCGAGTTTGCAAAAGGCGTAGCCTGGCTGCCGGAGTACACGCGTCCCGAATGCCGTCGAGAAGTTACTATTTCATGAAGTATGCATGTCTAGCCACATATGTGATTCCATATATACTATCACCGGCATCCTGCCGCGTAAAAATATATTTCAACGAGCCCCAAAGTTGTCTGCACGCGAAACAACCTCGCGAGAACGTTTTCCTTCCTTTCGAGGTAAACAACGAGGTGGAAAGGTCGACGAGTAGAATACCGTTCGAAATTTCATTCGTTTTCGCGGCATCGAGTACTAAAACCGAGAAAGATGTTCGTTTTATCGCGAAAGAAAGGATATAAGTGGCTCGTAAGATTTCTAGCCGGTGACGTTCGAGCGGAATTCTCGTCGGCGCGTTGCGGTGCGACTCGGCTCGGCACACTCGACACCTCGATATCCATTTACGACTCGAACAAGCAGCCATATTACGGTGTTTGCTCGGCCTGGGTCTCGCGTGGCTGACGAGGATCACATTTCCCAGGTGTATCAACGCGCACCTGTAACTACCAGCAACCGAACGATAACACCGGCTGGCTCTCGCTAAATTGCGACACTTACAACAACGCGATCCGATCGATCGTTCGGGCTAAGAAGATAAAACGGAATGGTTACGTTCAAAGAACGAATTCTGAGGCGATAAGGCAATTACGTCGACGACTTCTAGTAAATCGTTGAACGTATTTTGATCTCATAGTCGTCGGCTAATGCTTTTAACCCAGTTCCATCGGTTTCGCTCAACTACCTCTTCCCGAGAAGAATCGACTTTACAGAGTAACATAGATTAATTTCACCGGAGAAAGGAAATTATTTTGTCCGCTCGGTCCTCCGCTCTGGCCAAAGATCTTTGTGGTTTCGCTCGCTCGGGAAGTCGACGACTGAACGAAGGCTATCAAGACCCGGGATATAAGTGGATAGAAACTGCGGCGTGACATGCAAACGAATCTATTATATGCTCTGTTTCGTGCGGGAAATGGCTCTTACGCTTTTGTGAAGAGCGTTTAAATAATTTTCATCGCTTATCAAACGTTTCCTATATACTCGTTTCTCGCGTTAATTATCGACGCGAAAGCTTGAATTTTTTCACCCGTAAACGTAATTTTAGGTTTAGACATCGCCAATCCGACGTTCGCGTATACTCCTAATTATCGACATGCGAGACTGATTTGCTCCGTTCGTAGGCGAAACTTTGGTTCAGGTTTCGAGATCGGTAGTCTATGAATTATACGATTAACCGTGTACACTTCGATACGCCATAAACGTACTTGTAACAACGTCGCGTTTCAAAGGCTTTCGACGAACAAACAAATGATAACAATAATGATAATCCGACACGAGGGAATGTAAATTGTCGTTTTGTTAATGAAACGAGTGCATTCTCGCTCCGAAGTCGTAGTTTTCTCTCGTCAAACGTGCAGCAAAAGATTTTATTCGATACGCTGCCTAATTTTTGTGGAGATTCCACGGTATCGAGTTATAGAAAAAACGCTATGCGACAGGGTAAATTTCTCTCGTGTTTGCACAAAGCATGGTTCGCGGTTTGCCGATTCGCGGCTCTAAAAAGACTCACGCTCGTTAACGCGACGATGTAGAATCGTGGAAAAAACGATCGCTGCACGTGTTCCATATAAAAGAAAGTTCTGTTGGTCGGATGTTTCTTTCAAACGCTATCCACTGTCGAGTCTGCTTTGGTCTTTTGTACGGTTTCGTTCGTGCACCGATGCCACGGAAGACCGCGCTGAATACTTGCCAGTGTAACGCGGGAGACGTATCAATCGCGTATCGTACCGATCGGATCATCAAGGATTCCGTGCAACGGTTCATCGAAATTCCGCGTTTTCGATATGTTCGGGGAACCCTCGTATCATTAATTAAATTATCGTTGCGCGGCGAATAAAAATCGGCCGAAACGAGGAGACCCGTGTACCCGTTGTTATATTAGCACGGTGTAAATCAAAAACGCGATCGTGCGCCGAGGCATAAATAAATGGACACATAAAACGGCCATTCGAACGAATGGCTTTTTTCGCTCGAGTATGCTCGACGCTCGATGGCATTCATTCCCCGTTCATGCTTTTGAAAGCGACTTTTTTTCTCTCGTTTATGCCGCCGTCAAACTCTCGCTAGGAATCACTTTATATTTTCCGCATCGTTGGACCGCACTTTCTGCGCGCATAATGCGCGTACCGAGTTGCGAGTCTATCGAACCCGTGCCCGAGTGTATTGAAACGGTGGTGATAGCGTAAAAACAGCCCCGTAGATCGTACCACCTCGCTTTTATATACGTTCGCAAACTTTCGCGGACTACTTTGCGCTCGAACGAGGACAACATTTTCCTATTTGCGTTCGAGTTTCTCCTATTCGTAGCTGCAACCGCCGACCACGATAAGGCACGAACGAGAACGTATCAGCGATCTTACAAATTCCAATACACGATATAATAATGTACGCGAGCGGGGTATTAAACGCGCATACTCTTTATTCGTGCATAAAGGTATCGCGGGTAGAAAATGGATCCGAATGGACCGATGGTTACGGAATAGCTGGTGCGTGATAAACTCCGAGCTATAAATTCGACCCCAAGAAAAATGGAGAAATCCCGCTAGCTACGTGTACTCGAATCAAAGCAATCTCGGGTGTTTCGAGATTCAAGGACACGTTCGTGGCAGTTTTGACCCTTTGAGCGGCACTTCGCGGCCGGAAACTTTTCCATTATTAGAGGGAAGCGTAGCCAGAAGGGACACGAGAGGATGGAGCAACTCGGTCGGTTATAAAAGGACGTACGCGCGCGTGTGGGTTAGAGCCGACGGTTAAGTGGCGGGTGCGATGGCGTAACGCTACTAATGTACATTTAATGTCTTAAGTTTTGAATGCGGTCGAGCTCCAGGCGAGATAACATCTTAAATATGTTTTTGCATTTACGCGACGAACGGTCCTGGGAAAAAAACACGGGCACGCGGACGAGAAAAGAAAGTTTTTAACGCGACGACCGAGTCGATGGAACAGCCGCCAGGTAAAGGTACTTTTTCCAAAGGATCCCCGCGTTTTCCACCTTTTCTCCCAGCCATTTCTCGTTCCTTCGCACAAAGGCTACATCAGAAATCTACGATCTCGCTGCCGACCAGAGGAATACCAGAAGTTTTTCCATTCGCTGGAACGACGCGGAAAAGAAAAGACGTAGGCTCGCTCCTATTCCGGTTACTATATGGAATTTCGTTCTCTCCTCTTTTATCGCGTTCGCAAACGATGCAAGGGATATTTAGCGGGATCGAGGGATACGCGTGGAACCTGTACGATTCAGCGATATACAAGGGTAATAGATGGCTCGTGTCGCAAACATCCCCCTCCCTGTAATCGACCTTCTTCCTGCGAGAAAGTAATCCAGGGGACGAAGATTGCTCATTCTGAGCTTCGTAAAATACACTGTGTTCCGTAAACTTCCAGGCTCCGTGGAGGAAAGAAAACATTCTGAGAAGGTACAAATTGCAGAAGAAAATCT
This sequence comes from Megachile rotundata, assembly GCF_050947335.1. Lineage (NCBI taxonomy): Eukaryota > Metazoa > Arthropoda > Insecta > Hymenoptera > Megachilidae > Megachile > Megachile rotundata. The sequence continues at coordinate 15,046,171 of NC_134991.1, forward strand.
TGTTTTCCATGAAAAGGTTCTTTAAACGAACGAAGCAAAGAAGCCAGTTAAGAGATATCGTATACGCCGTCGATTCGCGACAGACGGAAAAACGGAGTGTTTCGGCGATAAATTGAAAATCGTATATTTTCGAAACACTAGGTAATAAACTGCCGTATCCGCGGATCTCGACAAGTAAAAATAGGATACCGGGTATGGATGAACAAAACTCGTTTCCCGCGCGTTATCGACAATTTCTCGATGTTAAGCAAAGTAGAACAGATTCGGCGCGTGTACGAACACGTTGATACGATAGGCATCGATGTCTGGTGATTCGAAAGAGCTACAAAAGATAGCGAATCCATTGAGACCGTACGATCGAAAGAGGAAGTCCGTGATTCCGTTCTACGGCGTTTCACAGGTGAGCCGATATGAGGCGCGTATTGGAAAGGCAAACAGCGTGTATCCACGAAATCAGGAATGCTTTATTCTGCCACATTCGCTGCCGTTGGCGAACGGTGCGAGCACTCTGTGGTCTTGTATCCCGTTTCCTGTTTATATGAACCGAGATTTTCTATCTCAATTGCCCGACCGAATAACTTCTCTCGTGTACGCGAAATATTCTTCTACAAGACGAAACGAACCGACAAACGTTTCGGGAAACTGTACGACATTCGATTAAGGGGGGAAAATTAAATTAATTTTCGTCTGAAATTAAAAAACCAAAGAGAATTTTAATTTTCATAGCCTTTCCTTCTATTTGAACTGAGAAAAACCAAAAGAATTGTGAAATTGTAAAATTTTCTCAGGTTTGAAGAAAATTTTCCTTTTTTTGAAATTGTTTCAACTTGCTAAAAAAGTTGTTTAAAAATATTTTTCGTGAATTTTTTTAGTTCAAACAGAAGAAAAGACTATGAAAATTAGAATTCTCTTTTTAATTTCAGACGAAAATTACGAACTGCATCTTTCCCGCCGATTGAAAGGCGTTACACAGATGTGCACAAAAATCGGCTGCGTTTGAATATCTTTCTGTACAAAAATTGTTTTTTTCTTGTTCAAACATGTAGTAAAATAATCTAAAAAGTTCACTAGGGTCACCTTCTTTTTTCTGTCCTAAAAAAATTCCCTAAAAAACGCTCTTTTCAGAGCTCCTAAAGCAGGATCCCCCCTTAACGAGTATACGATTAAAAAGAACTAAGAGTACAATCGTTGCCAATATAAACGGAAAGGGTTCAGACGACAGGGCCAAAGAGGATCCACTCGCGTGACTTCGTTCGTATGCATAGGAGGCTGTGTTTATTGGCTGACACGTAAAGTCTTGAGCTCCTGTTGGCGTCGACATGGTCCTGTGTCCCTGACTCGTCGACGGATCTTGCATACGCGTTATATTAATATGTATTTAAATTAGTGCCTCAAAGCGGCACGAAATTACAACGCGTGCTAGCTCCGTAACTCGCTTTACGACGAATAACGGAAGCTGTGTCTAATTTTTGGTAAGAGAAATAGCACGGAAATTTCATTCGAAGAAACTGCGATGTCCTCGGTTTTGACATCTCGTTTTCTTCATTTTCGCGTGACACGGAACAATGCTACGGGGCATTTGTCGTCGCGTTCTTCGAGACAGTTCAAAGCAACGTGGAAGACTGGTTGGGTAGAAACCTAATGATCCCTGATCAAATCGTTACAACGCCGCAGTAATTTTCTTTCATCAGACCAATGGAAGACTTTCGGATAAGGGAGGAGGTAGCATTTACGATGGAGGAACGTCAAGGTGCATTTTAACGAACCGGTTGATAGAATAACGGCCCGGATCGAAGCTTTCCTTTCGAGCGATCGTTCGAAACGCAAATTAAGACGGACAAGGATGGAAAAATGTTCGACGGAGTTTTAATTTGAAACGAACCCTGTAACGCGACTCGATTCCTCTTTCTTATCGGCGATAAATTGATCTCGTCAGATTACTGTTTTGATTGTAATACGCGAAAACAATGAAAACGCAACCGTGAATCATTGCGGACCGAACATCTGCGAAGCTTCGAATGTTTTCCATGTTGTTTAGAACAAACCGGTATAAATTGTTCGTAGACGAGAGCCGGTTTTTATCGGAAAATAATATTTTCCGCTCCTTTCTCTGTTTGCCGTTGCAGCAAGGTCCGGCTGCGCAAAAATTACAAATATCTGCGTAAACTAAAGTGAACGGTATTGAATGAAATTTTCCGATAAAATTTCAGTACGCGAGCAGGAAAAATTCGACGTGAAAATATACGGTTTTGGAAGAGGAGAGTAAACAGAGGACACGCGAATCGACTGAAACCGCGTAGAAATTGAAACCAGAAGTAAATCTCTGACGCACTCGCGACGCCTAACAACGATATAACAAATGCTCAAACAGCGGCGCGTTCGTTAAAAAAATTTCAATAGAAAATATTTGGATAATTTGACGCTCGAAGCGTTCGAGTAGTCGGCTTATAAAGCGACAGATCGGAGCGTGAATATCGATAAAACATCGCATACACCCCGGATACACTTCAAAGGAAATTTCTAGAGCAGCGATAGCCATCGTTAGCAATGAAAGGGTTAAGATAGTCGCGTGTTCGTTAAGGCGACCGTTGCAAGGTGGCTACTGCTGCGTCAAATCGTTTAAAACTTGGGAAACGGCCACTAAAGCACTTCAGAATTTACCTCGATCCCCTCTAATATATCTTGTTCAGAGACGCAAGAGCGAGAGAGACCGGGCTACCTTCTTATTTAGCGATAATTACGAAACCCATCGCTTGGTTTGCCGTCTCCGTGATCTTAAGACTTCCTGCATCGGCTTTTACCCATTGAACCAACCTGGCCCGATATCACGGCAAGATATTGCACGTTGAATGGAAAATTGATTAACACCACCACCACCGACTCACAATGTGTTTTATCAGCGTTTACTGATGGTCCTCACTTTTTCATTCAAGATACTTGCAAGAGTTGCTCTCTGCAGCTTTTATTCGACCCTAAAATTTCATCTTAAATCTTGCAATCCCTATTGAAATATTTTTTTGTTTCACGCTTTGCGTTAATCTGTTATTTTTTAATTCATTAAGAGCTGGATAATTATCGCTGTAACGTTAAGGCAGCTACAGAAAATGTTAAACACATTTCATACATTATACAGATTATAATTTTAATTGAACCCAAAATTCAATTGCAGTGAAAATACGAGTATGATTTATGACATTTCAAGTGTGGCGTGCGTCACAAGCGTGACATGTTATTGTAGGGCAAGGAGTTAAATTACCATGCGTGCGACTATTACATATCGTATCGCTATACGTGTCGAACCGCGCTGTGCCTCTACGTTTGTGTTACTGCGCGCTAAACGAGTCGAATTACTACGAATCATCAAGCAAGAATTCACTACGCGTCAAATGATCGCATGAAGAATTACTACGAGTCGAGCTATCAGGAGTTAAACAACCACGCACCGAACTATCACGCGATAAACCATCACTCGTACTACAATTCATCGACTTATCACGCGTCGAATTATCACGCGTGGGACTACCACTCATTAGAATTACCACGCATTGGAATTGCCGCGCGTGGAATTACCAAGCGTAGAATTACGACGCGTGGGACTACCACTCATTGGAATTACCACGCGTGGAACTACCACTCATGAGAATTACTACGCGTGGAGTTACCACGCATTAGAATTTCCACGCGTGGAATTACTACGCATTAGAATTACCACGCGTGGAATTACCACGCGTAGAATTACCACGCGTGGAACTACCACGCATTAGAATTACCACGCGTGAAATTACCACGCGTGGAATTACCACGCGTAGATTTACCACGCGTGGAACTACCACTCATTGGAATTACTACGCGTGGAATTACCACGCGTGGAATTACCACGCGTAGATTTACCACGCGTGGAACTACCACTCATTGGAATTACTACGCGTGGAATTACCACGCATTAGAATTACCACGCGTGGAATTACTAAGCGTAGAATTATCACGCGTGGAATTACCACGCGTAGAATTTCCACGCGTGGAACTACCACTCATTAGAATTACTACGCGTGGTATTACCACGCGTGGAATTACCACGCATTAGAATTACCACGCGTGGAATTACTAAGCGTAGAATTACAACGCGTGGGACTACCACCCATTATAATTACCACGCGTGGAATTACCACGCATTAGAATTACCACGCGCCGAGTTACCACGCGTCGAATTTCCACGCGTCGAATTATTACGCACCGAGCTATCACGCGTTAAACTCCCACGCACCGGCTCACCACACGTTGAACTATCACGCTTCAAACCACCACTACTGCACTACAATATTTCGAATTACGCGCTGCATTATGAAATTTCGAATTTTCTGTACTAATACGTGTACCATAAATATTAGTTATCCCAAAAAGTTCGCTCTCTCAGACCTAGTGAACTGGTTTCATAAGCCATATATTACAGTTGGGATAATGGAAAAGTACTCTGGAGCTCGTGTATCTTCTAATCAATTTATTCATACGTTATTAACGCACAACCTGAAGAAGCATCGATGAAATTTCAAGCCAGCAGCGAAATGCAATAAAGGGCCCGTTTTTCAGCAGGCATTTAAGCTACTTTACAATTTAACGAGCAACTGAATGGTTGAACCGAAGAGAACGATAAGATGAATTTGTTCTTGCGAGGTGTAGTAGATAGGAGTGGGAAAATTATTGGTGTTTGAAGAGGGAAACACGAGGACTGCGTGCAAGCAATTAGTACGGAACGTGAATGTCTGCTGGCATGATAGATAATAATGTTGCACTTGCGCCAGAATTACGCTTAAGAACCAAAAATGTATGCTCTCGAAACTACGATCGTTACTCGAACGTATCGTGTCGTTCTTGATAGTTTGCCATAATTTTATAATCCGAGTAACGCGATACAATAAGTGCTGCCTCTTAGCGGCTTAGAAATGCACGTCAAAGCTATCGATCTTATCATATTATTATCGAATGACGCGCGAACGAATAAAAATTAATAAAAATCATTTTTTGTAAAGAATACAGTCTTTTAATTCCTGGTAGTTATCTTAAATCTTCCTGAAGAATGCAATAAAACTAATAGACGTTCTTTCGATGCTTCGACGAGAAATCTGAAGAGTTCGAAAATTTCTGCCGCCTTTGCAAGGCATCCGTACAAATAGTTGGCGCGTTTCGCTCAACTTCGGTGACCGAATACCAGGCAAGTTTGCGTCGCGAATCTAATCGAAATATAACGCTAATTTACTTGATATAAACCACCATTATTTTCCCACGTTAGTAATTATTTATCCAGCCGTTCGTAGTTGCTACGTTTCCCTCGTAATTACGTGAATTCCATTAGAGTTCGTCGCCGTAGATCTAACACGTATTACGCGAAATACTTTTCTTTCGTGTAAATGCTCGAAATGCGAACGTTCAAGAATTCCGAATTACGAAGCAGTTCGCAATCCCGCTTCTTTCTTGAATTCTAACCAAGATTTAAGTATAGAAGCAAAAATTAGTTTACACGTTTTATTGGTTTAATCGGATAATTGGAGACTGAATTATTGTAAATCAGAAATTGAAATATTAATATTTCATGTATTTAATGTTACCTAGAACTGGTGAAAATAGAAACACAGGAAATCAAATTCCTGGGTGATTGGCAGGTCTATCGATTTATTATTAATTTTACTGGCAAACCTTCCAATATCCGAATAATCTTAATTTGAATATTAGAACATTTCTATTTCAATTACGCGATATCATCTTACCTACAGATCGTCGACAAAATGGATAAGCGTTAACCTTACAGTAATTTACATCGCCAATGAATCTTTGATCATAGCTCGTTTAAATCGAGCAATAATTCTATAATTACGATCGAATTACAAACGAACTATAATTCTCGATTAACAATGGAATATAATCAGACAAACGTGTCTACAGCGTCAGTCGTTAATGATTCGTGGAAGATGAAAAATAACTTACCTTGGCACATGATGGTGATGATGTGAAGTATACTGATAGTCAGATAACGTCTTCTTCTGTGATTGTCCGCCATTTTGTTACCGTTCCAGGCGTTGTATCTCGAAGCTTATCTGCGACAGGAAAAAAGAGTTAACAACCGTAATAAATCATGGGATAATAAGCTGTTGTTTGCCCTCGTGTTTTGTCGTACGAAATAGTAAAGCACGTTAAGGGGTTGTAGGAAACACGTGAACAAAGCTGCGAGGGTTGATCGATAAGCCAGCTTGAAAAGGATTGCTGGCAATTAATAAATAAGCCAAGTCTGTCATTAAGGCCGCGATATCGGGTGAACGTGACAGGAATATGTAAATATGGCATCCTACTCTGGTCTAGGATTCGAATGCGTATTGACGCGATACGTCGGAAGTCCACAAGACCGTGAAATCATTAACGCACGGCTAAGTCAGTGTAATAGGGGAATGCTATAATTAACGAACACCCAATGTGTTAATCAGGTTTATTGGGCTGTAATATATGTACAACCTCTCGAAAAGATATAGACGGTAGTCTCCTGCGTCGGATGAATACCTATGGTGTCGTCCATAGAAATCAACCTTTGAGTTATGTCGATGAATGGGGCGAATGAAAATATAGGTTCTCCGGTAGTGAGCATTTGCAGAGAGCAACGAATGGTCGATAAGTTCGAGGGCGTCAACGGAGAGTCTTTGAAAACGAGTCTAAAGGATTTTACTATCCGAATCGAGAAATCTTATTAATTAATTCAAATTTTCACCAAGCGAGTCACGGAGTAAATTATTATTTGAACAGAGAGCGCCGTTGCAAGTTTTCGAAAAAAATCGTCGGAAACAAAGGGACGCGTTTTTAAAATTGATCTCGCGTCAAACGTTTCTATCGTTTTATTTCGGTGCTAGGAGAACGAACTTGAACGCGCGGGAAACAAGGCGCGTCGGTGCAGCAAATGGCTAATCTACAAACAAATTGAAATTTAAATTCGACTAATTAACAAAAATATAATACGAACGAGTTCCTAAATTAAATTTTCGTGGAACAGTTCTTTTCTCTTTTTTTTTAGTTGACGCGAAGCACAAGTTGCGCTGATGCGAACCGCTCTCGCTGACCCGAGAGGCCGATATTTCGAGCTAATGATTAAAGTAACGGGAACGTCGGCTGAATTTATTTTATCGTTCTCTCCGAGGTCTCGCGTATTTCGCTAATTACTTATTATACGCGATTTCTCCTAGTACGTGTAAGCTAAATAAATAAGGAAAAAGAAACAAACGTTTAAAATTCTTGCGATTCGCTCAGGTGATTATTAATCGAGCTCGAGAGAGATCTTAAAAATATACGAGTTAATGATCTCCGGAAAGCAATCTCGCTAATAACGTTGCACTTTTGCGCCACTACAAAAATTTCATTCTACCTTTTTTCGTAAGATTCACCCCTTGCTTTCTCGTTAACACCCTGTATAGCTATTTAAGGGAAAGAGGTCTCGTACAAACTAGTCATAATGCGTGGTAACTTTCAAATATTACAGCAACTGTTATAACTTCCTTTCTTCCCTCCGCCATTTTCCCTACAGAAGTTTACCGTGTTCGCTACAGAAGCCGAATACAATTCACAATTCACTTGTCCCGCAAGTATAACGCGAACTATGATGTCTCCAACGCGCAAAGTTACAGGCAAACACGATTCGTCGTTTAATCTGAACAAAAGTTTCGTCCGATCGTGCAGATTAAAGTTGATATAAAAATTTCACGTTTCCCCGGGTAACATTGTCACGATGAGTTTTTTTTTGTCGATTGCCAAAGTAAACTGCTCGAACGCGAAGTGGTAGCCGCGCTACTTGATTCATTGCGTTATTACAAGTTTTACGAGTTAATTAACGGAGATTTTTAGAGTAATATCACACGGCCACTTCGGTAAAGCGGCTCTTGTTATTACATCACGCTTTTACACATCCACGGCGTTGAAATTACCAGGGTAACTCCAGTTATCGTGCTCGACCCATAATTAGTAAACTCGGTTAACGACACGACGCCCGTTCACTGACGCTATCGTTGCCTGCGCTCTTTTTTTTCTTCTTTTTCATTTTTTTTTTCGTCGTAAACTCCTTTCCAGCAACCGTGACGGGTTAGCAAGTGTACAACGAGAAGTTACACATGGCCATCGGTATTATCCATTACCCTATCTCGTCACGGATTGCCAACTAATAAACGCTCGCAAACTTTCCTGCTTCAGGCAACAAGTTTAAACAAGCTTCGTGTTAGCCCGCGATCTCGCCTTTTCTATCGATTCATCGTGTCTCGTATATTTCGAAAAACGCACGGCGAACGGAGTGACGTGTAATAATAGAACTAGATGCGGATTTGAAGCGTCTGTTGGCGAGCAAGCGATGCGGAGAGCCGTTTGATAAGCCGACGATGTTAACATCGATGTTTCGGTTGAAATCATCCTCGATTTTTTAACTTTTAGTTACCTAACTGCAGTATACCGTTTCCGCGTCATGGAGCCATTACAGTAGTCAGGATTAAATATATTTATGCGATGTAAGATATGTTACGAACGAGGAATTAATTGACTTTCGTCACGCTAATAAAATTGTCAGCCGTTTACAAGAGAATATTTTTCTGCGATAGTAGAGAATTTTACGATATGCGATTCGAAAGAGATGGTACATGGGAATTCTGCCATCCGCGATAACTTTGGAGGATTTTCATCGTTCCCGGTTATTTTTGCGACGCGGAACGGTGGTTCGGTCGAAAATCGGGAATAGTTACCGGTCGTATAAATATTGTGAATATTCATAGGAGCGGTAAACGGAGGCTCTCGGAGGAAAACACATGGACGCATCGGATGGTAATCGGAAAATTGTCGCGACACTTGTACAGGGGCTAACGATTATTATATCGTTTTTACGAGTCTGTTTACCGGTAATACGCGAAACGCGGTGGCCGTTAACGGCGCCGATTGTTTAATCCAATTTCGGACAAATGGCCGTTAGCAACGAACGTCGGCAACGAGCGTCGATGCGTCGACTCGCGTCGGCCTCGGCGGGTTGCCCGTGCCGTAGCTGCCCATCCAGATTTACGAGCCGATTTACAAATTGGCGGTTATTGTGCCCCGCTCGGAAATCAAACTGTCCTGTAAATCAAAACGTCTGCCAGCGTTCATTAAACGTCAGGCAAATCCCGGAAATCGGTCGTCGCAACTCCAGCCGGCCGCCCTCCGTCTCTTTCTCGATCCGCGTTTCCGTTTCCGGCGCTCGTCTCGTGCGACCAGCCAACCGGACCGACAGACGGACATTAACGTCCCCAAATTTGCCGCTCCGTTCCACGGCAAGTCGTAAACCATTCCTCTCGGACGCTTTGTTTTTCACGCCCGTACGCGAAACAACGAAATAACTCCGCGCGGAAAAGCGTCGTCGAAAATAATTGTTTAATCTGCGCGGCCGTGACGAATCCGTAGTCTAGTCTGTTCGCGACGCCGCTACTTTTTATTTTTACACGATGCTTGCATTTAAAGGGATTGCTTCCGCGTGCTCTCTCGCGCGCACCAAGTCGAACAACGGAAAGAGCAACGTGATTTGTTGAACAACCTCTCCCTCTCTTTCTCTCGTCCTACGCGTTTTCCAAAGATAGAGAAACACTCGTAACTTCCTACGCGTTCAATCATGAGATAGAGAGCAAGCGCGAGATTACAGTAGGTCATAATTGAATAAAGAAAAGAAACTAATGAGATACGTTTGCCGGGAAAATGCAAAGTAACGATTTAGCGCTCGATTATAAAGTGCAACGTAACGGTGAAATTAATTAATTCTTACAGCAATTTTTTGCAACGACTTTGTTCCTAACAGGTCACGTTCGATTTCGAAACGAGGCGCGGGTAACGAGAACTGCTATAAGATTCGTGTAAAATATTCCCGCAATTGCGATCGTACGCCGGAAATCACGTACGCGTAAACGAAAAGTCTTGGCGAGTTCTGATCTCTTTATTCTTCTCGTCTATTTTTTATCGGCAACGTTTCACCACCGACTGCGTAGCGCAAAACATCGTCGACAGAGAAACTCCGAGACGATCCGTTGTTATAAGCCGATATCGGGCCATAAAATTTCGCTTATCAGTCGTTTTTCTACGGAATCGGTGATTTTTATCGGAATAAACGAATCAAGCGACGAAGCGATTAAAAATCGTTTGATTTACAAAGCGAAACTAGAATCCTTTTTTTAGAAAGCCTACCTCGAAAAATATATTTTTCACGACGCAATATTCGCTGAAACAATCACGAGGATTTTTCGTGGTTTGATCGAATCGTCGATTTCTTTGGTGACGAAATCACCGTTCGATCGATGGTATTCTTTTTTAACGCGTTTAGGAACAAAGGACAAAAGAACCGAGGCAAGGTGTAAAGAGAAACGGCGATTATTCGAATCGTTTGACATTTCGTCGGTGAACTCTGTCCAGCAATTTTCCTATTTGGGTCAGGCAAGATGACACGGCCCGTGATTCTGACTCTACCCTTTCGTACCCCTGCTATTCGTTCGAGCAAGGAGCAGAGAGCAAAGGGCGCTATCGAGTCGATTGAAAGTGCCAAACGCGAGGAAAGTATGCTTTTTCTTTTGAACGTCGGTCAGCGATTGCTCGAAACCCTAGGCATAAATCCGGGGGTGGAATTCGTGCTGCGACGGTTTTCGCGTTCGGTGTGTGTCTCGTTAATTCGCATGAAAAGCTCTCTTAACGAGATCGTTCGGAATAGTCGATATTCTCTACCACCATCGCCTGTTTTTATATCCACCTTGCAGATTCTAAATCTGGAACGCTGTATACAATTCACAAGGAAAAACATTGTAAATTTTTGAGTAAAATTCATTTGACAAAAATAATTGTTCAAACGTTTCGTTAATGTTCCCGGTAGAAAGTGAAAAATTTTCGTTCACGACAAATACGTGCGTAACAAAAATGCACACACGAGGGGTAGTTCATACTTCTCTCGTATATGGATATTTCATTTGAATTAATTTTATGGTACAAACAATGGATAGTCGAAATTTCGCTAATGGACAATGCCACTACAACTTTGTTGCTCCATTGTCCACTTCGACAAAGAACCAGCTTTGCATGAAAAATATTGATGAAACATTTGCGCAGTCGTTTCTGTAAAACTTTTTAATGTCAGATCGATGTGGCTATATTAAAAAATCGGTTATCGGATGGTACCTAATGCAGCGAAACGATTCGAGAAGGAAAATTCGAACTGCTGTTAAAACGAGGCAGACGAATCCGTTGATGAGATTATAAATTTGTTGCCACGAGCAACGCAGAAATAATTCATTCTCGATAGTTGCGTTTGTCCCGTTGAAGCGAGCCACGGACTTGCGGCAAAACTCGGGCGACAAATCGCGAAGCAAACACGGAGAAGCGATTGCGACAAAACGCTCGTAATTACATTCCGGAAGCGAGCAGCTCGAAAAGCGACGTGGCGTGCGTTCACGGTATCGTTTTGTGTCTTGGATAATTGCCGACACGCGATTCTGCCACGTATACACGCTCGGAAATACAGACCATCGCACCCTGTACTCTGTACCTGCTAATGTGCTGTTTCACTTGCGTGCGCCACATCCTGGCCTGCATTCCATAAAAATAAAATTGCCATTAGACCCTTGTTCTCGCTCGACGTTCTACCTAAGACTCGCGGTAGCAAGTTCCCTTTTTCCCCGCAAATTTACTGCGAAACGTGACAGAAAAAATGAAGGCTCGTGATAGTTTCTTTTCAAGCTTTACGATAAACCGATTTTCTTATTTTTAAAGTATTCCTTGGCTCAATAATTTGTACATTTTATGTTCTTATAATGCGCCTTGCAACACGCTTTAGTTATAGAACTTGCTACGAGCACTTCATTAAAAATTCGACTGCCTCCGTTTTTGAAAATAAAAAATCTCATATGGGAAATCGCAGATGTAATACAGAAAGTGTCATCGTTTGTATAGTACGGCAACTGTCCACAGTTGTTCTACATAGAATAGTTAATCCTTTCGTTCCGGGAGATTTCAATGCAAAACGTTGCAAGCGAGAAAGCAGTGGATGTCTAGTCGAGAAACTATTCGTCTGGAAGTTCCTTTAAGAAACTCGGTAACTATTTAAACAAAAATGGAACACCGAATAGTTCCATAATCGATATACGAATATTGTTTTCGTAATTTTCTACGGCTTCTCGAATTCAAGAATATAGCACACGAGCTTATCGGCGAACCGAAAGGCAGAAATATTTTGACGAGTAGATCGGGAAGGGTTAAAGAACGATGAATGGCTGATCCGCTGTCGGCTTCGATGGCAACCAAGACAATCGAGGAGTCGTTTATTTACCTAATATTAAAAGTTCTTAACTACCGACACTGCGGAAGCAACAAAACCACGTCGTAAAGAAGATAGAAAAGAAAGAGGGAAGAGATAAGAAAAGCAAGGGGATGAAAAAGGACGACGGCGCAGACGAGACTCTTTCGCGGACGTTTCTTTGGAATTCGGCGAGCAACCGAAGAATGGGCTTATTCAGATCAACGTCTCTTAACGAGGAAAGTTGTGCTTACCCGCAGCTTTCCGTATTCTTGAACAGTCTGATGGGGCAAATCGAAGAAAAGACGCTGGTAAATTATTTTTCCCCGGTACCAAGGTAAGTTTCTTCGTACCCCAGGGCCACGGTTATTGTTACTCGATCTACTCTTTTACCGCAATTAAATTAGAAATCATTTAACCGGTCTAAATCACCCTCCAAGTTCCCCCCAAATATCTCCGAGATTATAGAAATTTTGCATTACGACCCACGCGTAGTTTACTGCAGCTTTCTTTCAAGGAAAATCGGAAATTTTTTAATCGACACAAAGATCGTGAGCTTCTATGGTATGCGCACACCTATCGAACCACTTTCTTCACCCTTCGTTCGCACAAATGTTCAGAAATTCCTTTGGTCCTCGTCCTGGGCGTCAAACGTTTCCCGATGATTGCACAGCGTCGCTATCTCATTCACGACACGAGGGTATTTCCCCCCTGGGACATAATCATTCTTTGTAACGGAAAAATGTGCATCGGCAAGCTCGAGCGTTCTTTAAACCGTTCGGCTTGCATACTGTCGCAGAGAACGAGGGGAATACCGCGCGGCTACACGCTTTTCCGATCGGCAACGTATATCTTTGTAACTGTAAGAGCACTTCGGCTCGAGCACACTCGAGAAACCGTTTGAAGTCATCGAATGAGAGAGAAAGAGAAAACGAGAGAGAGAAAGCCGGATGGTTAGGGGGTGAGTGAGGTGTAGCGAGAAGAGTTGCTGATGTTTGGCGTCGAACGGACTCAAAGAGAACACTCAGAGCTGAGAAGGGGTGGGAACAGGGCTGAGTACAGAGAGAGTGAGAGTTTGGAATGCAACGAAACATGGACTAACCCCACGGATCCATTAAATGTCCGTTTAAAAGGAAGAATCAAGGATCTTTGGATCCTCCGAATGCTTAATCGCTCCTTTGTCGCAGTGGCACGAGTCGATGTATGGTGAAACATCGAATAAAAATGTTTAACACAGCAGCTCGAGTACCTAATTCTATCACGAAAATGGTTCTCTCGAAAAATTAGATTAGATCGATAATTGAAAAAGATCGGCGCGCCATATTTGAGCATGCTAGCTTTCAATTTTTCAATCCGATCGCGTGAGATGCAAGTTAATGTTATATTTTACTACTTCGATGTAACGTATCTATAAAATCTAGTGTTTCCCCGAAACACGTTAACTGCCACAGTGAAAACGGTCAGTGTATACTGCGACACACTTTAACGAGAATTATTAATGACACGGCTATCCGATCTTTTAATCTATTCAATTTACTGCTTCTCGTTATTACCGAAATATTCGGTGTAATCTACGATCCCTCGTTCCTTGTCTCGTAATTACTCGATTAAACGAAATCCGTGACGACGGTGGCACTCGATGCGTTAAAAATAACACACAGCGACGTGCATGAAGCGACTTTCATAAATCAAGGGGTAAGTTTAAAGCCGGTCGGCCGGGTGTAATACCGTTCCAATTGGAAATGTTGATTTATAGTGCTTATCAAGAAAGCCGTGTAATAAGTCCGCTAAAAAAAGCGTAGCTACAAATCGTCCATAACTCTCTGTTCGCGACAAAGCTCGAAATCCTCGATACGTTAACCCCCTCGCGCGGGTGTAGCTACGAAAAAGAAGATAATACGTACTTTTTCACGGGAGTCCGTGGATTTCCGGGGACATATCGTCGAGGATCCTCGAGGCACCTTTGATTCCACGGTAAGTCTTCGATAAGGGTTCAGATATTAGCTGTACCACGTATACCGTCTATGAAACATTTATCTCACTGCACTGCTGCCCGTTTTGCTCGTCTAAAACGGCCGAATATAATTCACTGCGGATCACGCGCCACCAAACGATCGACCGATACCCGAGTTATTTCCGAATTAACGTTTAGCACGGATTTGATCTCCTCGGGGTTCTCCGCGGAACTACGAGATCTCGTTGCACCGAGCTCGCCAAAGTATATACTCCGATCCTTGTTATTCCGAGTCGGTTCGAATCGAAACCTTTTCACGAACGTTGTGTACTTTTCGGGGACGAAATCGATCAGGAACGTCGGGTACTCTACGCTTCCACCGCTGTTCCCCTCCGCGTGCCCGTACACGATCCACGAACGACGCGTGAAAAATTGTTGCACGCCGTACTGTTTTTAATTAATAATGTTACCGGTGTGTGCCTTTCGAGCGTCGATTTCGTCGGGTGGCTATGGTTGATTAATCGATAACGATAACGGTGCTGCGGCACAACGAGTGATCAGCGTAAACCGCGTGCAACGGACTTCGATAAATGTAGCCCGGGTTATTTATCGGTAAAATCATGCGTGCCGCACACGCAACACCGTATGTACGAACAGCGCGATCATTCGACGAACGACCGAATCCTCCGATCGCCGGTACACGATCGATCCGGAAATTTTATAGTTCCGTTACGACCGGTCGCTGGGCAAACGATCGTTGATGATCGTCATAAATCTCGAGAGCGATTTACGGACCAACGGATTTCGTATAAATCCGCCCGCGAGAACAACCGAGACTACTTTCCCTCGAATCTATTCTCCCGAATACCGATTCTTCCTCCCCGCGAAACGTCCAAAAATAATTCGAAATCTGCGCGAATCACGGAAGACGTTATCGAGGAATTTCTCCGACGAAACGATAGTTTACACGCTCGTTCCCGGTTGATCGTCTACACCGTCCCGTTCCAATTACAAGAACGCCTCTTCGGCACGTTCGCTCTCACCCTTGGCAAGCCGATGACTCGCTTCAACGTCAGGGAATAAAGTATTTTACTCTCTGAAGCTAGATCTCGTCGATGTCGAGCGATTTCTAATAACCTTCCAACACAACTCGATCACAGAGTCATCGACCGACGAGCGAGAAATCTTTTCGAATGTCCTTCGGAACACCGAAACGCGCGCGAACGAACAGGCCGCCGGATGATCGCGAATAAGTCCAGGATCGAATCGCGCACCGACTCGAAAGGTCCACGATGATCCAGGTTTGCGTGGCGGGTATCTGGTTACGCGCGGATCGCAGCTCCCCCGTCGGACCGCGAACTACGAACGAGCGGAAACTCGATCGAAGAGGTAACGTCGAAACTCCTGCGATTCGACGAACAACTCGAAGCACCTGCACCGTCGTAACAGCTCGTCGAGACGACGGTTAACACGACGACACGCCGCGGACGACTAGCTCGTGGTACGTCATCCCGAAGCCCCTTTAGCCACGGCGAGGCTACTGCTGCTGCTGAATGCTGGCTGGTGCTGATGGTGGTGCCGGTGCTACTGCTCTACCCGCCTCGTATATACTACACGACGAACACGGACACGCGCGCCGGCCTTGCGCGAGCGCAATACCCCGCGATTCCGGCAGTAGGGGTTGTTTCATACCTGCCTCCTTCGAAAATCTTCCTTTTTTTATACCTTGCGCTACTCCAGAATTTTCGGAGGTCGTCGATTTTACGCACGGCTGCTAACTGCGTGTCAATCTTTCGCGAGTAAATCTTTTCGCGATTCGATAGCTATTCTTCCGCGGAAACGATACTGAAACTTTGCCGAACTTCGGCTTGAAGCTATATTATGATAGCTTCAAGAACTCTGACAGATAATCCTTGTAAAAAATAGGCTCCCTAAGAATTACACCTAGTCTGAAGGCTTTATTTTCATTTATTTTAAACAAACTATCGTTGAACAAAGAAGGTTCGCTGATATTGTCTACCGTATTTTATAACCGACCGCAGTTTTCACGTGACATTTGTTTGAGGAAAAATCGATATTATCAACAATAAAGAATCGTTGGGTGACGGAGAACGTTTTGCCAGTGACTACTATGAGATTCAATGATGCAACCCCTTCACGAAAGTACAATATTTGGAAGCGTAAGGTGTGGGTGACGGTATCGTAACAATGTCGGGCACACGGTCAGCTGGTTTGTGTTCCCGCATAGGTGATCACGCTTCGCGTCAATCGAGCGCAACCAGCTCGAGAGAAATTCCTTGATCCTGGAGGAAAAGCTTCGCCAGCAGTCCTTCGCGAACAACGAAATTCCAAGGCGTCCCTTGGACACGTATATTTCGCGATAAACACGACTCACCTAAGCCAACCTGGGCTCGAATAAACGAGAATCCGATGCAAACTGCGTCGCTGCTGCACACGATAATCCGGTCAAATTATTCTATAGGGCGGTAAATATCGCCCTTTGCTCCTTAAACCCTACGCAACATTAGAACTAATGCGGAAACGTTCGCGTATCGGTTTCTATTTCGTAAGCAATTGGAAATTGGAATTAGAATTCAGATACTTTTGGGTGGTCATTGCGGTGATATGACATGTGGTGATTCAGCGAATTTAGCACGCGATGATTCGATACTTACAATAGTGATTAAATACGCGTTAGCGATGCGTGGTGAGCCTAATGCGTAGCAAATCTAACACGTGGCAATTAATGCGTAGGAAATTTGACATAACTCCATGGGTAGTGAAGATATAGCGATTCAGTGTACGGCAATGCGATTTACCGCGTAGCAATGCAACACGTGTAACTACCTGACATTTGGGGATTTGGAAATTTGGGACCTTGGAAATTTGGGGGTGTAGTAATTCGAGACGTTGAAAATTCGGGATATGGGAATTTGGAACCTTGGAAATTTGGGCCCTTGGAAATTCGAGACCTTGGAAATTTGGGAGCTTAGAAATTTGGGGATTTGGGAATTTGGGACCTTGGAAATTTGGGGATTTGGGAATTTGGGACCTTGGAAATTTGGGACTTTGGAAATTTGGGATCTTGGAAATCCAAGACCTTGGAAATTTGGGCCCTTGAAAATTCGGGACCTTGGAAATTTGGAAGCTTAGAAATTTGAGGATTTGGGAATTTGGGACCTTGGAAATTTGGGACTTTGGAAATTTGGGACCTTGGAAATTTGGGACTTTGGAAATTCGAGACCTTGGAAATTTGGGCCCTTGAAAATTCGGGACCTTGGAAATTTGGGAGCTTAGAAATTTGAGGATTTGGGAATTTGGGACCTTGGAAATTTGGGACTTTGGAAATTTGGGACCTTGGAAATTTGGAACTTTGGAAATTCGAGACCTTGGAAATTTGGGCCCTTGGAAATTCGGGACCTTGGAAATTTGAGAGCTTAGAAATTTGGGGATTTGGGAATTTGGGACCTTGGAAATTTGGGAGTGTAGTAATTCGGGACGTTGGAAATTGTGGATATAGGAATTTGGGCCCTTGGAAATTCGAGACCTTGGAAATTTGGGACCTTGGAAATTTGGTACGATACGTCTCTTATTCGAATAATTGGACAAAAGAATACCCACTATCCGACAATCAACGCAAAGTATTTCAATTTATTCCCCAATCGACGAATCAATCGAACGTACAAGGTAGAGAGCCGGATGCAACGATAACGATAGGAAAAAATATTGTTCCGCGAGGGTAGAATCTCTTTGTTTATTTTGAACGGATTGCTCGTCGCCGGTGCTCGCGACGCGGGGATTTTCACGAGCTGTTAGTGATCGATGCTTTTTGTCGGCTTTAAAAATTTCACCTTTTGCTCGCGGACGTATTCGCGGGAGGTTCTAACTTCCACCATGAAGCTCTTCGGCGATGACGGTTTGTTTACCGGGGATCCTCCGCTCGTTGTACCCGTAAGTTCACTCCAGAAAAGGGAATCCGTGTTGCTTCTACACAGCCTGTTTCGGGAGCCGCATTTAATTCGTGGCGGAAAATTCTGTTGGTCGAGATCTTCAACGTAACTCGTCTAACAGGTTATTCAACCGTGTATAAACACGAAAATGTATCCTTTTGTACGTTGCTCGGATAATAACGTTCTCTTTCGCGGAACGAGCTCTTCTTTGAATTCTCTTCGCGATTTTCAAAGTCTCGAGAAACTTTCGGTCATCGTGCATTTCTTCGGAATATTCGGTTAAACTGTTCGATCTATGGCCTTCATCGTTTCAGATCCTCGCATACGCAGCAAAATACAAAAATTTCCAGGGTTAAAGTTTATAGAAGCAATGCCGTTTACAAAGAGGCATCGAGGCGAGAAAAGTTGCGCGAAGAAGTTGAAGGAAATTCCGAAGTTTAATTGGAAGACGAGTTGCTTCGGCCGAGCGCGAAAATGTATTTAACGTTCTTTTAACGGACGTTGCAACCGCTTAAAGTAACATTATCTATTCATCCTGTATAATGCGCCGGCTTGGATAAAAATCTTTAAGATGATTGATTCAGCATGGAACCTGAATAAATTATCAAATCAATCTTACAACTTTTCATTAAGGTGTTTGATCTATTACTTTAATAACGCGGAATGTGGCCTCATAAAGTTCTGAATTTATTATGAATCAAATTCGACTTAGGTATTTGATCATTTACAAATTTGACTATTTAGATATTAGATATTTTGCAATTCTAAAAGAATTAAAAAGCTTGTAATGGGAGGTGATTGTCCCAGGGTGAAAACTTCGTTCCACGAATCTTTTCCGAACGGAATGTTCGCGATCGAACTTGAAATCATCGAAAACCGCAGCTCTGCGGGCCTGTTGGTAAGTAGTAAAATCTAAAGTTGGAACTAACAACTCCGCCACACCGTGCATCCAGGCCGTAACCGCTCGTAATTATTTCCTTACAAAGCAAATTGCTTGTCACAGGACCGCCCGACCGTTCGAACCTTACCGGGCGCAATCGCATCAGGTATGCTGGAAGCACTACGGAACGCTTCTGTGGAAATGCCGCGTGCACACCTGTCTTTGTGTCTATTCTAGCACCGAGTAATACCAATTTGTGACACGTAATCCTTGCTGCTGTGCGTAAGCACGCGACACGCCGAGAGACAGAAAAGCGGTCCCGTCGTACGTGTCTGTCAGAGCACCTCTCAATATCGAGCTCTTAGTATTCGTGCACCAACACGCGAGCAAGATTTCGATTTCAATCTGGAGAATATGGAATCCGACAAGGAGTCTAATATCGAGCGTAACAAAGAGCTTTCGCAAATTGAATTGCAATTAAATTATGATACACTCGATAATGATCTGAGCTATCGGAACATCGATATAGTCAATCATGTCGGAAGGTAATTAGCAGACTTTAAAGTTGAAGTGTCATTTCCGTTTTAACTACGCAGACGTATCCAATGTCGAATGTGAGCGAAAAGAAT
Organism: Megachile rotundata; assembly: GCF_050947335.1. Classification (NCBI taxonomy): domain Eukaryota; kingdom Metazoa; phylum Arthropoda; class Insecta; order Hymenoptera; family Megachilidae; genus Megachile; species Megachile rotundata. Next base: position 15,065,891 of record NC_134991.1, read on the forward strand.
GTAATCGAAAGACGTAAATCGGTAGATTGGAATTCAAAGGAAACACGGAATAACTGTGGGGTACATAACGGTCGATTATTAGGTCTGGAACCCTCAAAGCGCACAGCTCCCGGCATAAATGCCTTCGAGGAAATTCTCCCGGTCTGTTCTCGATGCGCATCTTCTAATATGAAATGTGGATAGACAGGAAATTACGCGAGTCTGGTTCAATTTAATGAGCGCGTAAATCGATACATGGGTTTCCGCGTGTAATAATTCGTTCTTTCGATTAATATAAGGGATGGTAAACGCTCGCGATAATCGAAGAAGAATTTCAGGCGAGCCTCGATGGGATTACAAATACCTACGATTCACGCTTTAGCGTTTTTCCATCGGCACAAGCCGGCAATTTGAAATCCCGCTCTCTGTCTTTCGAACCGCACGGTGTTCCCGCGATTTAAATCAATTTAACGCTTCCAATGGCCGAGAATCGCTCATTATCGGTCGTTACTCTTTTCCTGCCAACACCCAACGCTACCTACATTCACCGTCGCGAGATCCACGACGAGCAGAATGAATTTTCATTAGGAGGGCAAAAAGTACAAAGGCCATTTCAAGTTTCTTCGTCTATAGCTTTTCATTATACGAATGCGTTATAACGGAACGTGGTCGGGCTTTCGCGATTTCAATCCTGCCTTTTATTTTCATTCGGTTCACCAAGATCCTTTTATAAATCAACTACTTCATCTAGACGACATTGCTCGTCACCGAATCAATTTTCCTCACGATTTAGATGTTATTGCTTCGTTAAATATAGGAAAATATTTGACTCCTCTCGTACCGGAATATAAGAATATTGTGAATCTCGAATAAGAAAAATTTGAAGACGTTTTCTATGCGTACAGCGAGTATCGTTTATTTAATACCGATGAGCTTTGCGCGAGCGTAATGTTACCCTTAAACGAGTGCTCGAGCGTCTGTTATCGGACGAAAAATAGCGCCAAGTTATTTCGCAACCTTGCCACCCCTCCGAGAGACAAAGGTGTAGAAACTTTCGACCGTTTTCTAGCCGTCGAATAGACGGCCCGACCCGTCTCCGAGCTGGTCAATAATTACGCTTCCAGGTAATTAGCCGATATGATCTAAGAAGATAGGTCGTCCCCGTGAGACAAAAGAATGTCAAGCGTTCCATTATACGTAGCTTTCTCTACTTAACCCATTATTTTTATATCACCTCGTCAAGTGCTGCCCGATTATTGTACCTTCACAAAAGAAAAACTACGATCAACGTGTACCATCGGTTGAGTAACGAGAAAGGAAAAGAAACGTTCCGCGTTAAAAGTGGCTTCAATTTTAAACGAGTATCTCTCTCCCCGTTTCCTGCTGCTTCTTCGAGACGGTACACGCTTCATCCGCTTCATCCAACAGGAAGAAGGGCGAGTATCGCAAAACTATCTCTATAAATTATTCGAATACCGTAATTTCGTAATTGCGCCGTGCCTCGGATACGTTAAACGGCGATGCAACGGTGCGATTCATCTTGGATTTAAAAGGAACGACTGTGAGGAGCCGTTTCTAATTTACGAGACTGATATCTCAAGATTCGACGATCGCGCCAGCACAATATATCAAGCAGTCGTTTACGGATAATATAGGGAAATGAGATTCAAAGTTTTCGCTTGACCGTTCATACGCGATGCTGCATTCACCGTCGCTTTGGTGCGACGCATCAAAGGTTGCAATAAACACATGCTACAGCGACTACACGTAGCAACTATCACGCGTTGCATTACAGCGTCAAACTGTTACACGCTGAATCACCGCACGTCAAACAACCACGAGTTGAACCACGCATCAAATTATCACGCGAAGGATTGCGGTTACGCCTCTACGCGTCGCCAGGAATTACATGACCATTTGCTTGATTGCGACTTAATTGCACGAATGTCACCTTTCCACGTAATTAAAGTCGGAAGAAAGTTGAGAGAAAAATGATGTACCTATTGCGAGATTCGTAACGAGGAGCCCAAAGTTCGTGTCGTAACGAAGGTCCTCGAACATCCACGCGTTTTAGGACAAACGAGCACGAGGAAAGGGCTTACAAAATGCACGCAACACGGTCTATATTTCCGAACTATATCAAACAGCACGACGGTTAATATTGGATTCCGTTAGAGGGAACGCAAGGGTCGAACGTGTTTCTCGTTAAGTGAAGCAATTACCCAGGACCTATCTGTTACTTACAACACCGTCAGCAACCACCGCGACCTTTTTAGTTTTGAGGACTGTCTCAGCTATACGTCACAACCTGCACGCATCAGCGATTTTTCCTCCTGCGAGACTCTTCAGTATCTGTTCCTTGCAATCGGAATTAACTTTCTGTTTATTACTATATTTCGGTAATGATTCGCAGATAAGTATATTGCAAAAAAGTTTGCAGAGATTCGTTTATAAAAGTTTCTCGATTATTTAATTTTACTATCGTCAACGGTTGAAACGAATTCTCGAATCTAGCCAAAGCGATATCCTTAGTCGACGATAAAACGGCGCTATCATTTATCGGCCTCTTTTTACCATTCGCGCTGAAAGATAAGTAAATGGATTCTCTTCGTTAGAGACCGTTAAAAGGTTTCCGAGTGAAATGTCATCGCGGGTGATATAAAACTTCTAGCAGGAACGAAGCGATGCCTGTCACGGCGAATTCAATTATTCTGTTTATTCAACGCGCAGACCGGCGCGTATCTGCGGGTCATCGTCGCGGAACGAAGAAATTGGCCCCCGTGACCGGCCATACTTGCCAATTTTAAAACCGTGGCTCGCGTCAATTTTACTTTACGCTACGCTGCACTCGATGCATCGATAAACTTGTAAATAATTAACGAACGTTGCTCCCAGCATCGTTAACATGCAACCTGTTATTGGCCGTTCCTATTAGAGGGCATTGCCGCGGATCATGTCGACGAGCAAAATTCGCTCCACGGTTATACGCTTCGAGCGTACACGGTTTTGCAAAGTTCCTCGAGAAATGATCGCAAGTTTCGCGTTGCATCTATTAAAATGCATACACGTGGTTCCCGAACTTTCTAACGGTTAGATGTTAAGTTGTTTCGACACTCGAACTTCGACGTCGCTGCTTTTCGGGATGAGGTTCATCTCGACTGCGACAGCTTCCTTCGACTGACACTGAATCTTTCAGCGATTCCGTCCGTTTTATGCTCGTTAAACTCCCAAACATTCGTTCCGAGTCTTCTCGCACAATAACTACAACTACAATCCGAGACGAAAACTTTTAACTCCACATTTATTGACCTAACGATAATTACGATTAAATAATTTTTATTTTAACCCCTTGCCGTATGATTAGTTTGTCAGGTGCGTCAGTCAGAAGTAATTATTAACTGCAATGGTATTAAAATCGTTTAAAAAAGTCAAAATTTTGTGACGATTTTATATTCAACGGTCTTTGATTATACAAATTATAATTGGACTTGAACTTCAAATTGAAATATATTAAATATTCAAGCAAGATTTGTCGTATTTGAACCGTGAGTGCGTCACGAGTCTGGCTCGTCAAAATACTGCAAGGGGTTAAAGACATTTTTTAAACCGTTAAAAACAAAGCTTTTGGCCGTTCTCGTGGACGGTTTAACGAATTTACGAAAATTTACAATTGTCCAAATGTTAACTGTAAAGTAGCGGCTACGTAGAAAGATAAAATCGCAAAGATCTTTTAGCCTTGAACAGAGGCGATGTTGAAGTAACCGGCGCGAGGAGAAGAAGGCCGGTAAACATATGTCCCTCACGGGGTATTTAATTCAGGCACACAGACAGGGCTCGAATTGCCGAGTTGGCCCACCGGTTGGACCACGGCGGAGGGCAGAGGAAAATATAGAGGTGCGGGTGAAGGAAGACCGCCTTCTAAAGGAACGGCCACGATCTTCCACAGCATCGTTGCTTTTTCCTCGAATCTAGTAAATACTGAAAGTGGAGGCTACCTCAGGGACTTTGCTGCTACTCCGACGAGTTTACAAACCCTTCCACCTACTCGTTGCTTTTTTCTTCTTCCAGACGGCTCAACCGATAAGGAGTCAAGGAAAGATTTTACGCTTGGGTGGAAAGTAAAACGCGACAGGAGTTAGTACGGCGGTCTTGTTGAACTAACGGAATCCTTTTGTTAGCACGACTTCCGTCACCTTCCGTCGTGTCTTCGATCCTAAGTAACCTCGGCCAAAAAATATCCTTCAACCGTTGCTTCGACGGCTCTTCGGCGAGAAGCTCGTCGACACGATAAAGGTGTGTTCATTCAAATTCGAACTAAATCGTGAGACGTCTTGTTCGTTCCGAATTATTTCAATTCATTATTTACGTTCGATGGAGTTTCAAGGCAAGCATGGAAAATTGAACCGCAAAGAGAATGATGGTTAGGGAGAAAACGGAAGAAGCAGAAGTGTTTTGAGAGAAAGCAAACATGCTTGAATTAATAATTAATTTACAGAGTTCAAATGTTCTGAACCGTGTAAGTTTAGAGTAAAAGTGTTCGTACCTTCGTTACCAGTGTACAAGGATACGAGGCATATGGGGCGGAGATTTGTGTATCCTTACGGTGTTTCTTGTCGCACGATCGAGCACGTGGACGTGAGCGACCGTGGAAACGTAACCTCGAACCTGTTCCATATAAAGGCAGGATCGTTTGGTGCGTGTGTTGCGCCACCGTTTGAGCGAAGGGAACACAATCGGCCAAAGAGGGGAACGACGAGGGCGGAAACGCGGGTAGAAGGGGCAACAGTGCCCTTAATACCGTGCAGGAGTTCAAAGGTGGACCCCGCAACAACGCATCTAATTACTTGCTTCCTCCGTGGTCCATGGCACAGCGAATTTACATCTTGTTTGTTCAAGCACCTGTAGCGAGCTATACACCGCCCCTCGTTCGCTTTACCTTCGCCCTGCAACCCGTTCTACCCCACCTCTTTCCGTCGATGTAGATTGGATAGTGCCTATAAACAAGCAATTGCCTTTGACTTCGAATGCCCTGCACCGCAGAAAGTCTAGCCACACCAGGCTACCAATATCTTGGAGCAGGTTCGTGTCCTGCCTGAGGGCACCCTACTCTTTTCGAACCGTTCGAATTCGTGGCTGGAATCGTTGCGTCACCTTTGCCGTCCCACGAACAACCTTGCTTCGCGTGTTCACCGACGATTAATTGACTTCCACGGGTTCAAGGACAAACGTCGCTTACGTAGGCAACCGATACGGAACGTGGAGCTCGAGTGATAACAGGCTGAAATTCGTGCATGGTAACCAACGTTTGTCAAGGAAATTAGAGCCGTATCAACGTCTTTTCACCTTGAAAAAGCGAAGACAGGAATATTTATTCCGGTTCACTGTTTGAATATACTGGAGTGTTCGAATTTACGAGTAACGCATGCTAAAAATAGTTGACTATGTTTGGCTTATTTGATGTTGCTTGTAATTCTCCGAGAAACGATGAACGTTCTTAGTAGATACATCGATGGGGTAAGAAATCATTCTTGACTACATCAACGTCCACGGCTCTCGAGTTCTCATCGATCATACCGCGCCTGCATTTCTCCAAGTAATTGCCAGTATGTGTGTCCCCACTCGTTACTCAACGTATTCACTTGTCAACTACTGTCGTGTTCGCTCAGTAGTTACCTACGTAGGCTTCCTAAGACGAAGGGTAGAAGGAAAAACCTTTCACCATTTGCTTTCGGTTTGAGAAACCTAGACTTAAAGAAGACCTACAAGTACAGGAGTGTAGATTTAAAAAAACCAGTTCCAGAAAAATGTAGAGGCAAAAAAATCTATGCATTCCAAGACTAAAAAATTGAAATCTTGGATAATCTTGTCTACCTCTGGAAGCAAATGATGAGAAATTGTACTTCCTACCCACAGGGAGTGCACGCTGCACGTAAGTGTGAACAATACGCGCGTAGAAAGGTGTTTAATTTTCAATGATTAAAATGATACCACTATCGCGTCGTTTCGGCAGCGGTATCAATTACAAGGTTCAACGGAAGACGACTCTCGGATTAATATTCCTAAAGAGCAACTCGTCGTGGATCAGAAGGGCAGACGTACAGTGCAGCGTGCTCGTAGACAGAGTGTAATCAGCGTGAAATGTTTCTTTCACGACGATCTTGCTCATACATTTGATGCAGTCCATGTACCTTTGTCCGCTGAGCGACAATGGCGTAGGGAAAAGGCAAAAAATTACGAGAGCTCTTCGTGCCAGTCCATGACCACGTGAAAATATTAGGATACCGACAGTTCCGCGTCACGCAACGTCGGTTTTTCGTCGACGTGAAATTCAATAATCGTCGTCACGCGAATGCAACGCAAACTTATTTCGATACTAGAAGCTCGTGCCTCGATAAATGGAGCATTCCCGAATAAAATGACGAAAAAGTCCAGTCTGTTAGACCTAAAATTATCTTTCGATCCCCGCGTTCATAATCATTCGTGCCCCAAACAAATTCGCGAAACCGTACCAACCGGCGAGTTTCCGCGATATCGATCGATACGAGAGCTCGCGTACGCGATTTATGGGCCGCACGCCGAACAGAATCGCACGCAGTACGGCTTCAATAATGTTATGAACGTTTATCGACGCTTTCTACGACCTCGGTAGCTTTACCGGTCACTCGCTTGATTTGTAGATCGCGAAACTCGTTAAAAGTTGACCGTAAACGATCGATGCCGTCTGACGATAATTTAGGAGAAAATTTGGACAACGAAAGATAGCGGAGAGTTTATTTCGACATCGAGAACCGCGTTTCTCGGGATGCTACGCCAATGCTGCCTTCTCTGTCATATTTTTGTACACCGAGATGTAAAATACCTGTACACGCGTTGCAACGCTGAAAGAAGATGCGGTCATTTTCATCAGGCGAGAAAATGTTCGTCCTTTTTGACGCGATAATCGTATAATTTAAAACGAAACAAAGTTTTATGAAGGTGACAAAAGCAATTGTTCGGCTGTCGCTCGATTATAAACGGTTTTTTCTCAACGTTCGCGAGTTAAAAGTGTGGAAATATGCAAATTCGAATCCGACCAGATATTACCGTCGAAAATTGGTCGGCGTTATGCGACGCGTGCGAACGATGAGTCCACGGCGCGGTGTTACAGTGAAATCATTAACCTGAATTGACTGCATGAACGTGCAGTCAATTCAACCATAATCTCCCGCCCTGTAAACACTGGACTTTCAATCATATTAATGTGGACGGGATGCAGCTAAATCATTACAATAAATGGAATAATAAATGTTAGCGCTGGGTGCGTTTCAGTACGGTAGCGGCGTTATTTACAAAGGGGGAAATTCCATCGCATAAATAGTTGAGGGTGAATTTAATTGACTTAGTCGAATAGATATTTTTACGATCACGAGGCGGGTCCATGGAGGTCGGTGTTCACGAGTGAACCGTGTCCGATTTGCGAATTCAATCATTCGTTCGTTAATTAAGGTTAACAAGCGATGGTTTACCGTCTTGCGTTATTTAACTTTTAGTACATCGAATCGCAACGGTCGGTATTTAGCAAAGAGTAACGACAGAGAGAGAGGCAGACGAGGAGACAAAGAAGGAACGAGAGAATTAAACGTGGGTGGGACACAGAATGCACAGTCACGCCGGTGGAAGTTATGCAATATACATTACCTAAACCGTCCCGTGAGAGCCGCGCGTTAACGAATTGTCGCGTCATTTCGCGTAATGCTTCCGCGCATGATCGTATTTTCAAGCGACCCCGATAAAAATGAACGATCGCTCTTGGTTCCGGTGCATTAAAGAAAAAATTCAATAACCGGGATCGTTCCGTTTAAATAATGTAATCCAAACGCGACGAAACACATTACGCGTGTATGCATATTGAAAAGGCAACGCTTTCGCGATCGTGTAACATGAAAAATGTTTCATATTCAATAGGACGAAAATACCCGTTAAATAAAATACGTTTTACTTCGTTACAACAGCAACGGTAGCTCAAACGTTCGCTAATGAAATCACGGGCAACGGTGGGCACGGTGTGTGCACAGATAAAACGTGACAGAACTCGCTTCGAGTTTCAGAATGTGCGGATTTCAAACTTCAGAAATCTCGCTTTCTGACACTTTTTGGTCCTCGGTGCATTGGTACGCACAGCGTTTTAAACGTTAGCGGTAATTCTAAGATCGATCGCGACGTAATCGAGTTTTCGCGCGTAAAACCGTATTTCATTTTCCGAGCGAATGCTCTCCGCGATCCTCAGCGCCGCTGGATTCTAATGCGGAAACTGACACGCGAATACGTCTGAAACTTCTCGCCCCCTCCCCCGCACAACTCCGGGGAGTTTCGTTGAGAAACGGAATTAAGACGTTATAGAAATGGATTAAGGAGTTTAATTAAGTTGATTCAACGATCGCGTCGCAAAATTTTCCCGCCCCTCGCGAGCCTACAGATTGCTTCTTATCGGCGATTCCCTTCGTTCCCTATAATTTTACGGCTCGATTTTCAAGCCTGTTACACCGCTCGCGTTCATCTTCGATTATTAAGTGAAAAAAGTAAGGAAAGCCCTGCTCGCGAACGACGTTCTTTCCCCCTGTCGTACAAATCCGTGTAAAGCTTGAAACTTGGAGAGGGCAACATCTTGATATAAATTCGTGAGGAAAAAAGCTTGTTTAGTAGCCCTACTACTAAAACACAATTCGATTTGTCTTTCGAGATATGCATCGAGAATGCTGTCTAAGAATGATAAATATGCAATATGTCCGAGGAGGTTAAAAATCTCATCTACGTCAGGGTGAAGGCGGGAATGCCCCTACGAAAGACCCTAAAACGATTCAACGAATTTCTTATCGAGATTTGGTAAATCGCGTCCAGGCGTTCGAAGCTCTTCCCGTATCTCGCGTGACGAAGAAGTATCTCGGACGTGTAATCGAAGCTAATCTAAAAACGATGCCGATGCTCCCGGCGACGTAACGATCGCGGATTTTCTTTGGTTTCATCGGTTTACCAGTCGTTATCCTCTCCCCGAACGATTTCATCTTATATCCACCGGGATTAGAGAACCTCTGTCTCTGACCGTTTCATTACTCAACATTCCTACACGCTCCCTGGGTACTACGTGTTCGTTCTGTTTGTCGCTCGTTTCTCTCTCTTTCTTTTCTGCGCCCGTATCGGTGTCGGTAGTTCTGCCTTTCTTTCCTTTTCCCTTCTTTCGTTTTGCCCTTCTTTCTTCTGGTTCTCCTTTTTTTCTATATTCCACCGTTCCCTTTTCTCCAGGCTTTCCGGGTGCCTCTCTTTTCTCTCGGTTGCACCGGCAGTATTCGCAATATTGTAATGCGAAGCACAATACGTTGCAGCCGAAGAGATACGCCACGATAAAGAGCAGCACGCATCGAGCATAGAGAAAGATTAAAAAAGGGAGTAATATGTCTTGCGGGATATTTCGCGTATAACGAGGCAAGAGTAGACGGATGCGTGTACCGGCGAGATCCTCCAGCGAAATTAATTGATCGATCCGATGCCACGAACCTTCTCCTTCGACCCGTCGCCTACCAGCAACACGAATCGCATTTCTGACGCTTATTTCCGCGTTAATGGACTGCGAGAACGACAGCAACCCGATTAAACCGACTTTTTAATTATGCTAACGCCGAAGCCAGCTACCAAAGCAAAGAAATCTTTTACTCCTCTGTATCTCCGCGAACGTTTCTCGGATCTGCTAACGTCAATCTCGTTGCCTTACATTTACTAAACCAATCAAAGTTCTCGAGGAGAAAAGGGAAGTTTCGTGGATCGAACGTAATTTGTACAGAGAATGGATCGATTGGATCGCTGCGTTTTCGAGGAGTTACACACAGCGTAACTTCGTTATATCTGTAATGCTGTAACTGTACGACACGATAATCTGAACTGCGCTCTCAGTTGCGAAAGCAACGCCTTCGATCCGTGCCTCTTATCGACAAGCCTGAGTTCCATTTCTGGAGTAACTAGCTGAATCCTTAGCGCGTATTCAAATAGCCCTATCCACTATGATGCCATTGTATTTCTCGGCTTTGATACTCTATTAATTGTTAACGCGATCGCTATTATATTCTACGGATGTAACCAAAATTTATCTTTAACGTAATAGTCTTCGAATGTTTCGAATCGCGTGTCGTTTTCTGCCCGAGTAAACAAAGGTATAAATCGCCACCGATCATAATGATAATGGATTCGTTAATCTTCCGATAATAAGAGGGAAGAAAGAGCGGGCGGAAGAGAATAATATTGTTCCTACTCGATAGTTCCCACCGCGTTCGATCGTCGCCGAAGAATAATAACGTTGAAGTAAGTCGCAACGATGACAATAACGACCTGGCTGATCCCGAGGAGGGCGCACCTTGAATTACACAGTGCAGTTGCTTCTCCTTGGCAGTTATCGTTTGCTCGAACAGTCTTTTATTCTCGTGACGTGGAAATCGTTCGGAGCACATTGGCCGAGGTCGAATCTACGGCCAGCTAGAAAGAACGAGTGAGGAGATGGTCCGCGTGTTCGATCGATCCCTTATTTTTACCTACGCGAAAAAAGCTCATTCTGTAAATGGATCAAACGTGCACGGTACGTTACTTGGATGGAAGTTGGAGGCTGCACGGAAAGTTCCGGTTGCACTTTCCACGAGCGTGCCCGAGGGCTCGTCCCTTTGAGATTTGTCTCGTTTTCCGATTAGAGGCGCACGCACACGAGCAAAGGTCGACGTTAAAGTAGCCGGTTTAAACGAACGAGATCGGATTCCCTTTTTTGAAAGAGGGAGAGAAGCGAAGGATAACTAAGTTGGCGTGCATGCGACACCGACGATTCGATAAAACGCGAAAGCTACCGAAAGTTTTCGCGTTCCCGTGGACCCGGCCGCGTCTCTCGGGAACCTACTTAAATCTCGGTACGTCGAAAAGTCGAGGAATTAACGTCGCAGGAATCGTACATGGCCGAAGAAAATCTCGCGACCGAAGAATGCTCGAATCCGGCGAAAATAAATACAGTAGGGGGAAGAAACGAGCGAAGAGGAAACGTTGAAAGGGAAAAAAGAAGAAGGAAGAAGAAACGGAAGAGCGCGAATACGGACGGGTGGCTTCCTAGCAATGGGCCTGGCAAAATTTGCCAAGCGCCCGAGCAAATTGCGATGATTATACGGCTCGTACGGCGGCCAAGCGAGAAAAAAGGGGAAAGAAGGAAGGACGAAGGAAAGGAGGAGAAATAAAAGGAGCAAAAAGAGACGAAATATTCCATAAAGCGTAATGGAGGGCTCGCAAATATTTATCTTTCGGTAGGTCGGGAGAAGCGCAAAGAGCCATGCGAAAACGTTCCAAGCCGGATGGCCCTTGTCGCGGCACAGAAACGTGGAAAGTTCTCCTGACACGATTACGCCGCTCGGTGACCAGAAATAATTTCATTAGCCGCCCCGTAAACTCATCTAGCAGTTCGTAAAGAAAGCATACGCGTGGGAAATACGTACTTGGCCATATATGTACATATAGGTATTACGCGGACATATAATTGCGCGTCACGGACGCCTCGTGTTGTTTGACCCATGGGAACTCTAATCACGGTACTTAAATTCCTGTTGCATAGGTAGACGCGACAACTAATGCCGGCTCAAGGATCGCGCGCGTATACCTACAAGCTTGTAACTCTGTGTCAGCTTGAATGGAATGATTCGCGCCACCGAACACGCTTGCTAATGAGCGAAACGACGGTTTACACGGCTCGACGAGACCCTCCTGAAGTTAATGGACGCGTATCGATGAGACCCTAGACGGCGTCAAAGTCCTCGCTCTGATCCTCCAACCGCAACTCGAACTATGCTTCCGTTACAACCGAAATTTACTAACGATTTTAACAGTTACCGAACCGTGTCGCTAACAGTCGATCTTGTACTGCCTTCGAACGTAACAATCGAATCTTCAGTCCCTTCGAGACTAAGCTCCTCGTGAGTGTAGGAGTCCTAAGGTTCTCCTTAGGTCTTCGCCTCCATGTGACTAAGTATCGCTTGCAATTAAATATCCTACAGACCACATCTCCGTTATTAAATTTGCGAGCGTTTGAATATCTGAAATTCCTGAAACACCATTTTCCCTAGAGAAGCCTACTCAGCTCGGTAATGTACAGCGGCGACGTTAATCTCTCGCGATCGGCTTAGAGGAGTAACAAGTAGCACAACGAGGCAAGAACGGTCTAGCGAAATTTCTGACAAGCAACGTTGCGGCACCGTTTCTTCGAGGATCATTGCGGTTCGCGAAGTCAACCGCGGATATCCTAAATTTCGGTTGCACGAGAGCCCTCGCAAAAACCGTTGGGCCCCCACTGGGCCAAGTTGTCTGGAAGGGACAAAGACAGGCGGAGACTCGAAAGAGAGATACGCGAAGCAAAGAGAGGATTACAACCAAAGAGCCGCAAGTGAGTGGCGCACAATCGTACAGAGGAAAGTGAGTACAAGAGACAAAGACGCTGTGGACACCTCTGTGGAGAGAGGAGAAAGAGAGAGAACGGAAGGCTGAGAACACGAAACGGAAGGAAAAGAGACGAGGGATCTCGCAAAACGTACACAGCTGAAGTTGACACATCCTCTGCCAGTCTACTGGCTTTTCTAGAAGCTAGAGAAGGACGAGCAAATCTAGACGCTTACTTAGTGACACGCGCAGCATTTTGCTGTCGGGCTAAACTTTCTCTCTTCCTCCCGAAAGCCCTCTACCCTTCCGCGGTTCTCTTTTCCCGCGTTAAGCCTCTATTTCTCTCTTACCAGCATTCTCGACGGCATTGTATTAAACCGTGGCTCGTGTTGTGGCTTGACAAGGGAAGGGGTTGACACACGCAGGGCTGGATTAACCATTAAGCGAAATAAGCATGTGCTTAGGGCATCAAGGGAACCGGCTACCGCAGAAACTTTCTATTGTAGGATTTAACGTGCACTATATTCTCCGGAGTTTCAAGTTTCACAGACCTAAATTTCAAACGTTCTCAAAGTAAAATGCTCCTGTATTCTTCAGTTTCGAAAATTTCAAACCGTCGATATTCCAAAACGCAAAAGTCCTAATCTCTTGAAATTGAAAAATTTAAGTTTCACGAATCCCGTTGCGAAAAATAAGATTTTATTTCACGGTCATATGTTTTAAGCGAAATATACACGAGATATAAAGGTGTAGCGAACGAGATGAGGGCCCTGTGACGATCTTAAACCGGCCCTGGGCACACGAGATATCTTGCCCTCGGTTCCATCGCGTTTCCACCCGCGACACTACCCTCTAAGCCCCTTTCTCTGACCCGCCTCTCGTATTCCACACCGGGATACCCGTTGGATTATTCACGGAGTAATTTAAACTACGGATGACAGATATTCCGAGTGTTCCAGCCTGATCGATCGCTCGTGTCCAGCGAGAGGATTTCCTCTCTGTCGCGCTGTCATTTATCGTTCCACCGCCGCCGGATAAATTAATATCAGCACTGTCGATAATATCGAGAGGTCGTGCAACGCACTTTGATACCGCATCGCGTGCCTCTATCCGACCTTCTCGGAAAAACAAATCGTTTCGAGCGTTCACGATGTCGCGCGGAAAATATTCTGTTCTCTTGATCGCGAAAGAAGGGGAAAAAAATTGAAACCCGATTGGAAAAATGTTTCGCGCCTTCGCCAACCAACCTACTCTTTATTAAACTCTGTCCCACTGTCGGTTGTCGACCTGCTTCTCGTTTCTGACTTGTTTGTCGAGTTTCGAGACGATCTTCCATCTACTCCCCTCTCCAGCTAACCGACGGCAACTACTTTCAACCCTTATCAGACGCATCTGATTCTGACATGCGATTCGAATTTTCCACCCAACCAACCCCCTTCCATCGGTGTCGAGAAGAGCTCTTTAAAGTCGTAACGTGGCTTATTACGTCTCTGGAAACGTCCGACTTTCGTCTATCCAACATTTTCGCGAAAGATTTTCAGGGAAATCTGGAAACGATTCGCAACGGATGGAATGAATATTATTTCTCGTACCTTTTAGAAACGTGGTAGTCGCTGGAAGCGATATAGCGTGAAAAACATACAGTGATCTAAACGATTATAATCGTATATAAATTATACCGTATTCAAACAGGCATACCTAACCTACAAAGTTTCGTAATCTCCGCTCCGCGAGAACCTAACATTTTATGTTAAAAATCGGGCAAGATCGGCTGCTCGAAATGGAAACACCCGGTTAAAGATGTAAGCGATTATTTATTTCGCTAGGGCCATAAAGGTGAAAGGTAGTCAGATTAAAAGGGCAAGTTTTCACGGCTTTTTTCCGGAGGCCGCAAACGATGTACCTTTAGAGTGCAACGACTCGCACAATATCTTGAATTAACGAGCCACTTCTCGTATCTCGGTATTATTACGGCTGCTAAGTAATGCGGCTCGTTTAAAGCCGTACTTACGTCGGCCGTGTGAAAATCTTTTGTTTCCGCCCGAAACGTTTATCTCCGCCGGCCGCAATCACGCGATCTCGTTAGTTTTTTAATTAGCAATTACATCGAACAAACGGTTTCCTTTGTACGGCTTGTTGCGAGACACTTTTGACAGCACGATTCTCTACCGCACTTAGTTATCGATATAATGTCTGATACGCGATACGTTAACAGCATCCCTCTTCAACGTGTATTACGTAAACCGCTCCGAAACTGCGGTAGCAGCTCTTTTCGTCCATTGTTATGGTCGAGTACGGTTCGTTACGTCCTCCGGGCAATTCAGTCTTAACCCTTCTTCGGATTATAAGTCTCTGAATTACATTTATATTGCCTTATCAAATCTGTAAACGTTATGGAATACAGTCGTTTGCCCTTGCCGAATCGGTAAAGTGGTATTAAAATGACTTCGGAACTTAAACGCGGGGATTTGTTTCGAAACAGCGCATACGGTTATGCATTGCTACGTGGTTCACGTGTCATTAGGCGAAAACTGAACATCAGTCATTACGTTCGCGATATAGTTGTAAAAAGGGGGGTGGAAATCAGCGAGCGAGAAAAAGTGACATAGTTTCACGGGAACGGATGACATTTTTCTCGACTGAAACTTTTCTTTAGAAACGGCGAACCGATTTTTCTTCGGTCCCAGCGACCGCATCATTCCGTACGCTGAACCGAGCCGAGCCATTCTCCTCTTGACGCTCTGGCAGAAGCGTACATCGAAGCTAATGGCGCGACACTCGGTGATTCGTCTTCGGCCGACGCGACGCTTTTCCCTCTCTGCCTTATTTTTTTCTTATCATTGCTCTGTCGACCGACACGTAATTTAAACGTATAGGCAGCAGCCATTTGCGTTTAAGCAACGAAGGGAAAGAATGTCTACGTTTATATAAATATGTATATTTCTAGCTACGATAAGCTCTTGTAGGCTTTTAACGAAATGGCCCTATAAGAAACTTTCTATGACTCCCTAAAACAAGTCTGCACTACTAATATTCTACAATACGATATTAACGATTACTGTCCGAAACAGTGAAAGGTCACAGTTGGTGTCCTAGATCTGAAATTGCTTATAATTTACCAAACAGTGAATGGCAAACAAATATATTTCAACACTAGTGTTTTTGTATTCGAAGGTAAAAAGGGCAGCTCGAATACGCGTTTAAAAATTGATTAATTTACATTTCTAGGAAACGTGGCGTATAAACGATCTTTGACGGCAAAGATCGTAACATTTATTCTCGCGTTAAGGTGATAAGGAAATAGACTGGACGAGATTCTTCTCGACTCCTGAATGAAGCCTTTATGTTTCGCAAGATGTATAAAAATATCTGTCGCTGGTCGGACGAGGCTTTGCATTATTTGTTGGCCGGAACGGCGCGAGAAATACGCGACCGATGTACGAGCGGCTCACTTATTTATCGCGGTCCGAAGCAAACTGATCGTGAAACATGCTGTGAATTTTTCACGCGGATCGTTCTTGCTCTCGGTCTCGTTCTTGCCGGTGATCCACTTCGAAATTCTTACAAAAGGCCGTAACACCGGCAACCTCGATTCTCCTTTAAAAAATTGAAACGCCATTTCTCGTGCCACCGTGTGTTCGTCTTACTCCGAGATACGGTGCTTTCGCGGCAATATGCAAGTCCTGACGTCGTTTCTGCCGCTGCTGCTTTTACTACTTCGTCAATTCTCAACCACCGTTGGATTCAACATTCTCGGAATTTGCCCTAGCGCCAGTTACAGTCACCAGCAACCGTTTCAAGCTTTGATGAAAGCTTTGGCGACTCGTGGACACAAGGTTACCGTCGTATCGACTATTCCTTTAAAGGCAAGTGGGTTTATTATACTTTTCTTTCTTCAATTTTTACACCAGATTAGTCTGACTCGTATTACCACGTGTTGGATTTGTACAAGCTGGATTAACACCGAGTCAGCTTAAGGATTATCACGCGTTCAGCTACCACTCGTTAAATTACTCGTTAAAAATTTCCGAATTAAAAAATTCATGAATCTGAGTTCTGTGTTTCAAATTTCCTAATTTCCAAATTTCTAACTTCGAAACTTTGACATCTTCGTACATTTTGGATAGCGGTACTTGATCCGAGCTGAACCATCTTACGCGTGAAGTTCAGAAGTATCATAATTTCGACGCTATACAATTGCATTAAAAGTTCCATCATTTGTCAATGTTGCGAAAGTTGACGAAAATCGCGTGCCAGTGGCGGAACCGCCTCTAACAAGGTTAAAAACGGCGCTTTAATAATTCAATAACACCATGAACCGTAAAGAAAAGTTCGAGAGATATTTCAGATAGGTGTTTGACTCTGTTCCGCCATGTTCTCGCACCTTGTTCCCGCGTTCTATGCTCGCAGTTCATTTTCACCTCTCTTTCTACTTACACTTTCTTTTCCCTCTTTTTTCCTGATCCATTTCGTCTCCCTCTCCAAGTTATCCTCCCTCTAAACTCCGGTCGAAAGTTACGCAAACTTCGTTCGGCGTCAATTTACTCCTTACTAACGTTTCTTTTTATTAAACGCGGCCCGCTCGTGACCCGATGCTCGCCATATTTTTCTTCCGCGGGGAAAATCAAGAATTCGGTTGCACGTGTAAATCGCGAGCAAACACGGCAATCAGACTGCTACGAGAGAATGCGACGAAAGATGTTGAAAATTTTAGTCAGACGGAATTCATTTTCAGAAGCCGATGAAAAACTACGAGGACGTCGATTTGTCGTTCACTTATCAGAAAAAAGACTGTACAGGCTTGAGGTGCGTGTTTCGATTTAGCTTATAGAAGGTAGTTTTTATTATCAATTTCCATAGCAAACCTTATTGACGAGCTCAATTAAATCAGCTTAGTTAAGCACTCGGTTCAGTTAAGAATCCAGATAGGTGATATAGGTATCTTGTTTATGGTACATGTGCATTGAAATGTAGTATGAGTGCATTACAGTATACGTAGCTTGGAATAATGACCTTAATATATGTAAGTTATGGAAATCGAGAATGAAAGCTGTAGACAGTTACCTAGTGTTTACTTCGCTGACAATATAATTGTGTATAATTTCCTTTTTGCGAGAAGGAAATTAAAAGTATCGATCGTTTGCAGGCATATGGGAGCGTTCACCCTGCTGCAGAAGAATATGCGTGAGGCAAACGAGTTATGCGAGAAGCAACTGTTCAGCGCACCCATCGCCGATCTAATTTCGTAATACGAAATATTCATTTTGTTTATGAACGCGCGCTACCGTGAAACAACGGACGAAAGAAAGAAAAGTTCATTTCGTAAGCTCGTTCGAGCTATAATGGTCGTGGAAAAGTACGCTAGCGCAATTTTCAGTCGGGAGTTGAAAAGAAATTGCCGACATCGTCGCGTTTGCTTGCCTCTCGTCGTCGCGAACAAAAGAAAACGACGCACCGACTAAGAAATTACAGTCATTCCATCGAGTTACAGCTTCATCTGCGAAACTAATCTGGATCGTGGCACGGTATTCTTTTTGCAGGAGCAACAAGACCTTCGACGCCGTGATTATCGAGCAATTATGGTACCAGTGTTATTACGGCCTGGTGAAGCATTATAATTCGCCGGTTCTGATCGGATTTTTGAGCGTCGGCAATCTGCCCTACGTTATGGACTCCGTCGGTAAGCTCCTGAATCGAAAAAGAAGCCGTCGACAAAACTATAAACGAGTAAGAACTGCCGTGCTAGCAACTAATTTAAACTTCGATCGTGCGCTTTTCACGACATCTTTTCTTCCGAGAAAACAATGGCGCTTTACTCGAACGCCAAATTGACTTAAATTGTTAGGCAAGTAGAAAGAAGCACGCGCTGACTCTTTGCGATAGTCGCTAGTTACCCTAGTACCGAGGAACAACTTCGCCTCTAAGCTTGAAAGAAAATCTAATCGTCGGACACGATGGGACATTTTCCCTTTTAATGATGCATGTTATCGATGCACGCTAATTCGCCTAAATTGTTTTGACTGGTAGGAAATCCAGACGACCCGATGCTGAACCCTGACATGGCTTACCCTTTCACGAACAAAATGTCTCTTAACGAACGTGTCTGGAACATTTTGTATACGACGTGGACGAGAATATACTACAAGTACTGGCATTTACCTGACGCTCAGAAGATCGTTAACAAGTGGAAGGCCAATGTCTCGATCGAGGACATCGACAGGAACTTCAGCCTGGTGATATTGGGAAACAATCACGTATTCGGGTATCCGAAACCGCTACTGCCAAATGTGATCGAGGTTCACAGCCTCCAGATCACGGAGAAAAGCGAATCGTTGCCCAAGGTAGCAATTCGGACTGCTAAACTTTGCCATTAACGCGCTGAAATTGCTGAATTTTACCGCAGCCCGGTAAACTCGTCTCGTTCTACGTGTTCCGCGTCGAACGTTCGTAATTTTCAGAGATAGAACGGGCGAACTCGATCGCGGGTTCGAAATAACCCGCGGTTCTACCCGACGCTTCGTACTGATTCGTATCGACCGTCGAACGACGCGGCGTCTCGAACGAAAGTAAATTCGCTTAAAAATTACGATTACTATTCCTGACGGAGGTCGCCGCGTTATTTCGCATAGTTTTAACCTAGCAAGGGGTAAAACCGGTACACGGTGGCCGGAGGAAATGATTTCTCCGGGGGAAAATACGTAGTAACCTCGCAGGTAACAAAGGGTACAAGGGGAAAAGTTTACCTACGGCCCGGCATTGCGACACGAAAGTAAAGGAAAGGCCATTGCTATTTACCGCCGCTCGTTCTACCTTTTATCCCCCACCCCAGCAAAAATATTTTTCCAGAGTACTTCTACCGTCGAAACTCGTTTTCCGGCTCCGAAGAAATCCAAGATCCCGGTTACCTTTCTCGTCACCGATTCTTTCCGTTTTCCTGAACCACCCTTTCGTTCTATTCACGAACCCCATAGAAATTAACCTCTTCAAGGATGATCATTTTACTCGTTTCAAATTTGTGGCAATGACATAAATGATTATAAAGTCCACTCATGTTACTTCTTACGCTTCTATAAATATCCTCGAAGAGGTTAACTCATTTTTTCTGACGCAGTAAGATGTTATTCCCTCGGGGCGGACAATCGTGTCACGTGGAATTAATTAACGAGAAACGTTGAGGCGCAAAACGTGATCGTCATCCGGGCGCGTGAAAATTCCAATCAAACAACGAGTTGCACGACCCGCTGTAATTAATACAACAATACACCCTCCGTACTCCACGTGAGACGCGCGTACCGACGTGACCTTTGCGAATAATGGATACTGCAAATACGGACTGCGTGGGAGGACATTGTTTCACCCTCTGCATTCGATATTGCGAGAAGAGAAAAACGACGCGAATAGAAAGGGTTGTACGCGTTCTAAAGCCAACTAATAATTACGAGTATATTTGCGCGATAAGACTATATTCCGCGGTACGAACAAACGAAACGCGGACGATAATTAGCAAGATCCATTACATAGTTTAACCTTTCCTCGCAGGATATTCAAGAATTCCTGGACAACGCGGTACACGGAGCGATTTATTTCTCTCTAGGCTCGAATCTGCAAACTCATCAGTTGCCCGCCGGTCCTTTGACTGCATTGTACAACGCGCTTGGCTCGCTCAAGCAAAGAGTTCTATGGAAACACGCCGGAGACGTGGCCATTCATCCAGGCAACATCAAATTTGTGAAATGGGTGCCCCAGCAAGCGGTTCTCGGTAAGGATAACCCCTCCAGATCCTCCTCTGTCTCCGTCCTGTCTCTTGCGATTCCTTTGAACGTCGGATTGGCCGCTTCGGGATATTCATTTTATGCTTCAGCTTCTGAACAACGTCCACCTACCGGAATCATTATCCGAATAGGAATGCCTCGAGCCCGTTAACATGGCGGATAGGAAACGGTCACGCGAACGCGGCTGCAGAATTACACCGTTGATCACAAGTCTCAGATCACTTGATCCATTGTTGAAACGTACACTCGAGGCTTCCCGTCAGATAAGAACGATATAAATTTCAAATAAGCCTGAAATTTTGCCTGACATCATACTTTTCCATAAATCGGACATTTTCGGACAATGCCACTCTTTGATCGCTCGGAGCTGCAGATAAAAGCCGACGAAATGGTTCCAACGAACAATCGTTTCATTTTTCTCCCGTTCTTTTTATTATTTCTTCTTACATAATCGTCGCCGTTCTCATAAATATGTGTCTGTTCGTTAATTATCGCGTTTCTGTTTGATTTACATACAGAACTCGCGAAAACTTGTCGCGAAGAGGACGCGACAGTCTGGTCTGTTCGTTAAACAGGATTCAACGAGAACTCGAGGATGCACGGATACTTAACGAAGTTGTCGTCGACTTTGCCTGGTCCTTTCATTTACAAGGGACCTTCATTTTCTCCGTCCGCGAAATGCTCTGTAACGACCTCGTCCACGCTCGTTTTTAAACGATCGTTCGCCGAGCACGTGGAGCATAATCACGGTTGCATGCTTAAGCGTGCTTTGGATACACTCGAAAATTTCGGAACGGAGAATCGATTGAAACGATGGAAAGCGCGAAACGTAATTAAAGCATTCTACGATAAATCAAACTCGGAAGTATCTGAATTTTTTTACACGACAAACGCAGCGAGCAATGAGAAGAGATTTTAAATAATTTTCGAGTTTGAAATTGAATTTTTGTCTGTCATTCCAGAAACGAAGCGAAATAGTAATTTGGATTTACAAAATTTAAGCTCCATTACGGAAGCTTACCATGGTAAATTATATATAGTTCGCTATTAAAATTCAGACGTCTTTTAAGATCGTAAATTAATAATCAGATAACTCCTTTCTTGACACCGTCGGTTTAATCTGCTCTAGGAAAAAAGATGGTTAAACAGTAAAGTACAAATCCGCGATTCGTTTTCCACTTAGGATTTAGGATAAAACGGTCTGAATAACTTATAACCCTTTAGCCGGTGAGGCAGAACTCGAATTGTAACAAAAGAAAAAGTCGAGCGAAAAACTGGAAAGCTCTGCTTAGATTATGATTACCAAAATTAATTAATTCGCTTATAATACGCGATAAGAAAATTTCTTGGCCGCTTATAAGAGCTAATAAGCAATGAAAATGTTAAGAAGTTTAAAGTGGAAAAGTTCTGAATAACTTAATGGTCGGAGCAGTGGGTCGGCAAACGGAAGATCTCAATATTTTTCTTTATAAAACGATTCCTCGTTACGACCGCCGGTGTGTTTTTTCAAAGGTGGGAAGTTTGATCGCGGAAAAACGCTGGATATCCTGGGATCATTCTAGAAAACGCGTTCATCCAAACGATTCATGGCAACACAAAAAGATAACAATGCGGTGAAATTCTCCGGGGAAATTCTGACAAACAAGTCAGCGCGCAAACTTCCCTACACACTGACGGACAGACAGGCTATTCATTCGTCCGAGGAGAACGTATTAAAGGTGGAAATGGAGAATGTAACTGGAGGGCGTGATACAAATAATGAGAATTTCGATTCAATCGCCTGTTACGATTTACGTAATTTTACGGAATTCAACCCTCGGTTTTCGGCGAAACACCCTCGCGATCGTTGACAGCGTTCATTCGACGCTAACGATAATGAACCCCTTTTAACGAACGAGAGAATAATTAGAAACCCCTGTCCGAGTACCAGCAGTTCCGCCATTCTCTTGTTCAGATTTTGAAGGCAGGTTGTAACACAAAAAATCCATAAGCTGATCCATAACAGGGGCTTGCTTTACTTTATCTCGATCCAGGGTACTAACATCGCTTTTATATGCAGCACATCCGAAAGTGATGGCCTACGTGATGCAGGGTGGATTGCAGTCTTTGCAAGAGGCAGTGCACTACTCTGTGCCGGTAGTCGCCATTCCCTTTTTCGGGGATCAACTTTTCAACGCGCGTAAAATCCTCGACGCTGGTATCGGACTTACATTGGACATCGATACCATCACCAAAGAATCCATCGTTCGTACACTCACCGACATTATTGAAAATAAAACGTGAGTAAATCGGCCTGAAACTTTTGCGAACTCGTTCTTTCGATGGTTCTTCGAATATCGGCAGAGTTTTTATTATCGAGTTGATTGTCGCAGTAAAAATAGCGGTATTTAGTGCACGGCAAAGTAAGACTTGTTCGAACTTTTGCTTACTAACGACTCGCGCTAAAATGTTCTCTTTCAACTTGCAGGTATTATAACAACATCAAGATCATGTCGGAAATAATAAAAGATGAAATGGTGAAACCTATGAATCGTGCCGTTTGGAACGTTGAACACGTGATTAAATTTTCAAAGTGGAAACATCTGCGTTATCACGGTCACGATATTTCGTTGATCGATTATTACGGGACGTTTGTAGTCCTCGTATCGCCATTAATTATGTTATCATGCTGTGTCTATTTAGTGCTTAATAACTTAAAAAATATACCGAAATATGTTTCAGCCATTTATAGACAAGCTCAAGTTGCATTCCTCGGCAGAGAGAAAGCTGAATAGTTATTTTTGATTAATTTCCAAAATTGATCGTTTCATACCGAGTATTTTTATGCGATTAAATTTTCTTTAAAATTGTAACATCGATGGAAAATTAATGGAATAAAGTACCTTATGCAAATTTGAACATTTTTTGTTTTTAAAATTTTATGTATGTTTAGTTAATTAATTAGTATCTACGGAAGGTAAGATTCAATTTTCGGACTACATCGTTGATCGATAAGTATGGATACCTAATTATCGACATATGGTAAGCTGTACATCGACTGCAATATCGACATAACAAAGTTTATAATCATTGTCAAATGATTCAAATCTGTAGAACTTTTATTTGAAACAGCGGAAGTACTTTTTAGGTTATACGATAAAGTTATTGCATGTATTAAAGTCCACTATGTATGATTAAATAAACTACTTGAACATTTACAAAATTGTCCCAAATATTTCAAGTTAAAATGTACTCACCGATTTGCGATGGCTGACAACGTTCTGTATAAAAATAATTTGGGAAGATGCAGATCTGAAGAAATTCTTCGTATTCCTCTTCGATTATAAACAAAATACGAACAATCAAATACAGCCAAGTTCCAAATAAACCTGTGTTTAATTTAACGAAATATAATGACACGGAGTACGGTATAATTTGAGCGCGAAAAGTGACGCACGAGTTTGTCAAGTGATGCAACAAACAAACACTGATATTATTATGTAGAAGCTACTCGCGACAACAATTTCACGTCCATGCACAAAATCGATCACTAATCTTTCGAATCTGTATATTTAATAACACGAAGCACCGTACTTTCAATGTAAAAATAGAAAAAGTTGCGGGAGTAATGAGCCGTGCCGTGGCAAGTAAAGACTATGTGAAAAGTGGCGGTTTTGACGTAGTGAGTCAAACGAGTTCCTTATTATAACATTTTTTTATAACGCAGCTTCATAAAATTTTGTTCTATCTGTGTCATGTTGTGTCAATAATTCAGTGCTTATTTATTTAACAAATATCATAATCGGTACTATAGCGTTTTAATCAATAAAATCAATATTAATTAAATTTTTATAAAAACGGAACTTGTGGCGCCATCTCTCCGGCGAACGGGGTGAACTACACACTTTTGAAACAGGAGCTTCATTAGTTCCTATTTTCTACCGCTAGAGGACGCATACGTAGCGCCGTCTAGCGGTAAAAATAGGAACTAATTAAAGTGCTGTTCAAAAAGTGTGTAGTTCACCCTGTTTGCAGGAGAGATGGCGCCACTAGTTCAATTTTTTTTTTAATTTAATTAATACTGATTTTATTGATTAATATGCTACATATACATATTATTCATTAATTATTACTGATTTTATACTGTTTAAAATATATTCCATGGGTCCAGAAATGCGGATTATGTGTTGAAAACAGTTCACACAGTATACCGTATCTCGTCGATGATATAGGGAGTGACATAAGAATTTTTTTTCTGTTCAAATCCATTCTCACAGATATCTACTTTTGCAAAAAGAGCTTATTCGTAAAATTTGCTCGATGACATGACAGTATTCCAAAGTTTCCTCGATAAAATTAAAAAATATAAATAATATCTACAAAGTGTTATCACCTGAGTAATGTAAGCGGTTTAAGCGATTATCAAGCTAAATTAAATTCGTAAAATATTTCCTATATTATAAATGCACCTCGAAAAAAGTTTTTAAATTAAAAAGAAAATCATTTATTTAAGAACTTATATTTCTGCATAATAATGATTACCGTATGCTGAACAAAAACTAGGACAGAGTAATTCTCTTATTTGCTATTCGTATAACATGTTGTCCTTGATAACTTGTCTATCGACACAGACTGCAACATTAACTCCATTTGACTCTTTGTACGCAAAGTCCAAACCGCAGATGATCAGCTAATTTGTTTTCGTCTCAAATAAAGCGCTATTGATCAATTGTTTTCAATGCAATGACATGCAGATAGATCGAGCAATTTACTATGCGATCATCAATAAAAAGTATTTATAAATGAAAATTACATTTATATTTATTAGCGTTTAAAGTTTGGAATAAAGTATTCGGAAATGTTTTATTGAAAAGACCTTTGAACGACAGCTTAAATGTATAATATTAAGAAATATTGATAACAGTGTGAATGATAATTGAAAGGTGAGAATAAACGAACGGTCGTTCAGATGGCCCATTAGCTCAGTTGGTTAGAGCGTCGTGCTAATAACGCGAAGGTCGCGGGTTCGATCCCCCCATGGGCCAGAATTATTTTTGCCAATTTTTTTATGTCTACATCTGTTCATTATCAATCATACATTATCATTAACCACATATTTCTTTATACTCTCGATGAGTCAATCTAAAATATTTTGCCAAACGCTCGTACCACGTATCGGGTATTTCCTAACCAATTTAACAATAAAGGATAACATCGATTTCACTAAAGACACGCGTGAACACGATTAATGAAATCATTATATCATAGTTGTTACAACGATAAGATAGGCGCAGCCTCTCGAAACATTTGTGAAGTGTCTTGCAAAAGCCAAAGGCCTTGATCGCTATCTCCCTTGTAATTTAAACAAATACTAAATCTAAATTCCATCTGACAAAACGATATGTAAATAAGTATATACGGTTCCTGTCAAAATATGTCTGGATAACTCGTGCGGCAAGGAAATTTCTTAGCAAATATCCATCAGTGTATCAATCAAACTCGAATGCGTTCCTTTCGAACTGACTCGTACATTTCCAGTCCGTTATTCGCCAAAGAATACTGTATCGTGCATCCGTGGGTGTAAAAAGTCGCAGTATATGCGGCAAAATAAATTTCCACGATGAGCTATGGCAATTTCCTATGGTTCATCGCTGTATTTCGCTATATGTAACCCTTCGCTGGCAAAGGTAGACAGCTATGCGCCTGCCCCTTGCAAATGCATGTCCATACAGATGCAAGTGTATGCACGCATACGTCTGCAGTCGAAGGGGCATTATACCACCACGTTCCTGGAAGTTATCGATCAGCTCGCAAGCTGAGCTTTCTTTGGTCAAAACTGACGTCACAGACGGCAGCTGATAGGCAGAATTCAACTGTGGACGTCTGCCATTGGCTGGCGAGCCGGTATAAACGGTGCTTTCACGGTAACCTGTTCCAGTTGTGTTGTTATCCACTCACTGTACACTTGGTAAGTACGTTACATTTAACTTAAAATCAGCTTTTCTTAATACAAACATATCTCCTACCATCTTAACATTATCAATAATCCATTACCTATCGTTTTTTCTTTTTATCACATTTTTTGCATCAAACTTTCACTCATAACTTGCCGAAAGTGTTCGATTCTTACTCTTCCTTTGTTTTCAATGTCCTCGGTTGTATAAAAATTTCTGTTTCATTATAGACATTTATAGTCACATTTTAATATTCGAGTCGCTGCTGTCAACGGACCCGAAAGTATCGACGCCCCTATGTCACCTTTCGTCATTTTTTAATGCTTCATGGCAACTAGACAAGAAATCAATGGCTGCATTCTTTGACGCGCGACCATTAAAGGTGCTTACTTTCCCTAAGCGAATTGTGCAAACTGCGGTTGCAGTCATCGAACGCCGCTTCTATAATGCAATAGCCGAGCAAAGAATAAAGGCTTCGTTTATGTTTACCTATAGCGCATCGTTTATCGTTTAAAAGAATCGTATAAATATAAATTTCAACATGTCCGATTCCTGCAGTCTGTCGCTGCAATGCATATGCGCGAATAGTCAAAGTCGGATATATCGATTTATCAAACTCCGTACGATAAGCTACGGCAAATTCGCGGAATTGTTATAACAAATGTTCATCGATCTGACGCATTACCTGTCGTAGGGATCATCGGTACAAAGTATCAAGAATTTATCATAATAATAACAAAGTCAGCTGAGAGTAATTGCCATTCGTGTCATACTGACTACACGAACTAACAATAATTAAATCGAAGGATCGCATTTGAAATGTTCCTGACTACACGCGACCATTTTCACAGTGACAGTTGACTATAAGAAAAGAAAATAAACGTTGACGATTAACACTTTCATTCTGCAATGATTGGCACAAAATGTGTTGTTGACAACTAGCTGTGGACTTTATAAATTTTTTATTTTATATTCAATAGGGTCCATTTTATGAAGTAATTTGAATAATAACGGATCGTTGAACTCGAACACGATGAAAATGTTTTTTTTCATCGATTGCTCGAACATTTGAAAACATTTGAACAGCACAGCGACTGCGTCCTGTGTCCACGATTTGTTCGTGTCGAGGATAATCGATATACCCGCACCTTTTCATCCTGCATCCTGCGCAAGAATATTGCAGGATTGTCTGTTCAAGGTTCAATGAGATCGTTCCAAATGATATTCTACATTCAACCATTTACTTTATTTACATTTTCCACACCTGACAATTCTTTCGCAAGCGATATAAAAACAAAGGAGATATTTTCGTAATTAACGCTTTGTTTAATGATTAATTAGCAAATAAGTTAAATATAACTTTTGCCTTTATTTTTAATCACGTTCTTACGTGTATATGGCTTGCGGTTTAAAATAAGATACACTTTATAAATAATAGCGATGGGTGCAACGAAGGATGCAGGCGCATGGCTGAACCTTGCGATCGATCGAATTATTCGCAAGCAGGTTCCATGGTCTTTCTATGTAACCGCCACGCATTCCTAATGGCGAATTCCCCCACGGGAGTGTGGATACAATCGAATTTTTTTCATGGAAATCAGTTCCGAAGGTTACAAGTGGTTCTCAACATACACTGTCACAGCCCCGCTAGACTATCGCTTCTTTTTATTTTAAGTTACAGAATTTTGTAAGATATTCCTATATAAATATAAAAGTTTGTCACAAAGTTCTTCACCCTTTTACTCATTTTGTTATTTAGTTTCTAGTATTATAAGGTAAAACGTTATTTAAGAAATCGTGTCCCCCCACTTTTGAACCCGATGTGAAATCGAAACTCGTTTCGTAAGGAATAATCAAAAAGCAAGCGGAACTCCGTATAAAATCGCGTTGGACTTTGTCCTAGTCTGCCGATGTACGGTATTTTTTTTCGCTGAAGCCCGCGAAACCAGACCGCGTGGTTTCTTTGCGCCACCGGCGAAAAACGAAAGAACCAAAGCATCTTTCTAGTCTGGCTTCGAAGCCTACCTGCAACAACTTTTAACGAAAATAGCCTCACGGCCGCAATAACTCGCTATATATATAAACCGCTTCGACATTGCGAGCGGATCATATAAAATCAACTTTTTCGCCCACGAGGAAAAATAGCGATAAAAACAGTAACACGTGTGTCTGGAGGTATTTTTTTCGGGGGTAATACAGAAATTTATTTCGGAACTTCTGCGAGACGAGTCAGTCACCTTGCTGGCAATCCTTGAACTTTACTACCGTTCACGCGAGAAATATTCTTTAACGCTTTATTACATATTCATGAAGACAAAAAATGAGATTAGATTAATGGGCTGACGTTCGTCGAACTGGCTGTCCTCCAATACTTTTCTGCGCGTTCTATTTCCATTCTATTTCATCGAATCTAAGTTCGGCTGCCCCCGCGTTCGCAGTGCAAAAACGCTATCAGTGTAAGCGGTGTGTCGGCGTGGCAGAGTCAGTTCTTAGCTGTTACATAAAAATCGAGCGTGGGAATGAATTAACGAGTCGTACTAGCCGATTATGACGCACGTGTCGCGATAACAGCATTTCCAACTAAAACAATTTAACACCGGTGGAGGAGAAACAGGCGCGACAGCGTCGTGTTTCGCGATAACCTTCGTGTTCGTATCACGAGACGATTAAGTACCTGTGTTTATGTACCTCCTTTCTTGGAACTAGACGGATATAGTTACTTTTTAATATTTCGCGTTGTGCGCAGTAGACGGCCACATATTAGAGTGTAAAACGGTGTGTCTGGTAACAGTACTCGAAACTTGTCGATCGGTCATTGAACTTTGTCACTATTCATCGCGATTAATATTCGAACAAGTTCGCGACGTTACAAGGATCGTTGTTTTTTCTGTTACAGAAGAATAGTATGTATAAAGTACTTCACAATCAAGACATCAAACACGAGTGTTCGCGGTCAAGGGGACTGCATGCGTATCCTGATCACTTCAGGGAACCTAATAAGCTCTACCTCTAAACCAGCCGTCTACTAAATGATCATTTAAAGGTTCCTGTCCTCTGGTAGGACTCTGTATATAGTGTACATATCGCTTTTCTAACAAAGGATCTCGCTCAGATAAGCCGAGCAAGCTCGAAGGATCGAACAGTCACGCGGGGATTTAAAAGGAGCTCGAAAAGATTGCACTATACCCACTACCCCATAACATCCGACGCACAGCACCACCTAGACGCACGTACCGGTGATAGCAAAAAGAAACGCTACTACACTGGATAAAGCAGAGATACCGAGAGAAAAAGATACGAAAATGAGTACAGTGAAGCAACAAGCGTCGGACGATTTCCCTTTGTGGATGAAGTTCCTCACTGCAGGCACAGCAGCCTGCATCGCTGATCTAGCGACGTTCCCGCTGGACACCGCCAAAGTCAGAATGCAGGTAAATAGTCGCGATCGTTACCTTGTCCTTTCGTAATTAGCGTTTAAGTTACGAGATTCAATGTTTGCAGCATTGAACAGTTTTATCATTGCAGATAGGCAGTCGTTGAGCCGCGGACTACTTCGAAAGTATTCCGAAGCAACCTTTTTATCGTTCAGAGGACTAAAATATTGTACGCGATTTTTAGATTGCTGGAGAAAGTCGTCCACTTCTGTTGGCGGCAACGGACGGCTCCATGTTAGCGGTCCGAAACAGCCAGCCAGGATTATGGAGGACAGTAGGGAACATCATCAGACTCGAAGGAGCAAGGTACGTTATTCATGATCCTATCCTTAACTTAAGACGAACCAAGGGGTAGGTAAAGCAACAGCTATATGCGATACGATTGTAAATACGCGGTATCGTACGCGTGTACGATCCTTGCGATTCGAATCAACCGGGCAATCTTTCGCGCCCGTTCGATGGTTCAATTTTAAATTCCGTACTGGCTGATCGTAGGGTTGTTCAATTCACTCCGAAGTAGCTTCTCTTGGTATTCCGTGACTCGGTACGTTTCTCCAGTTCCGTGCCTCGTGATTCGATTGCTCTTCCAATTCCATTGTTTGCTAGCTACTGGGCCGATCGATGTTTCCGTCGCTGTCGTGATCTAACCACGCTTAAACGCGTCGTTATTTAATTTATTGTACACTCGGGTACATCGTGGGCCTCTTGCTAAAAAGTTTGTACATTTCTAAATCAACTGAGAGTCAGCCAGTGATAGAACCTCTATATACTTGTTAAAAAATAGCCTACGGTAATCCTCAGTGTACATGTCGTGATAAGTAAAGCTTTTAAGTTTCATGTAAAAACAATTAATGATCGTATCGACAGAGACGGACAGAGATCGAAATAATCGCGATATACAAGTTTGATGAACCGCTGACGCACTGTCGTTTTATTTTGATTACCATTACTCCGATGCTAATTGGATTACCTATTTTAATTTTCTTTCTTATACAGCTTCAGTTGAATCTTCGCGCCGAGTGCTATCGACTGTTCATTAAATTTACGGCCAATTACGCAACCAGCATGCACGTGGACAATTACTGTTGTCTGCTTAATAACCACTTGATCGATAGACGAACGCGTCTATAGCACTCCCTTCTCTATTATTTGTGTTCTCTCTCGAACTCGCGAGGTGCTTTCCTCATTCGCTTTGATAAAGAGATAATACACGCTTATCTGGTGAAAATATAATATTTCTTAGAGTGATCATTGTTAAATTAAAAAACTATACACGCGTGATCGTATTCTTGAAACGAGTATGTAATTAAAGAGATAACTGTAATTTTGAAAGCTATCTAAATTGAGACAATTTCGAGAATGCAATTTGGCACTTGCAATTAAATATCTTGGCTCTTTAAACAACCTTCGACTAAAACTCAATGGAAGGGAAAGCACCTCGCGACACTGAAATCTTCTTAATTGCGCAAAAGTTTTCTTTCCAATTCTGTTCTTATTTCTCTGCTTCCGTTTATTTTGCCTTTTACTTAGCTACGATCTTTCCTTTAACGATTCTTAACAACGCGGTGCCATTTTGGTTCGCATTTCCACCGCGAATACGTTATATCATAACCGTGTCCAGCTCTCTCGGCACAAGCTCTCTCCCGGTCTTTATAGTTTTAATTTCGCTCTCGAGCCGTTCTCTTTTCTCTCGTGCACCTCCAACGTTTCGGCTTCCCTTCGTGTCTCCGATCTCTTAGACTTTTAACCCTTCGATTAAAGTACTCGGAGTCAAAATTCATGTCATAATTTTTGCAGAAATCCTTCCGGAGAGTTAAATGTCTTGTGAGACAATAGAACCTTGTCTTCCTCGACCCATGCGTGGACAACCAAGTACCGAATAAAAGCATAACACGTAAGATCGTTAAATTAGAATTAAACTAAAAAGCATGCTGCTATATTTTCACGAGGGTTGTTCACGCAAGGGTTGCCCGGAGGAAAAATGGTAGAGAGAAAGAGAAAAGGAGAGAGTGGAAGAATGAGAGAGAGCCAAACGAATAATAGCTTTTGAGCACGTAAAGTCAATTTAAACGAAGGGGAGCAAATTAAAAAAGAGAGAAAGAGAAAAAGAGAGAGAGATATAAAAAATGTTCGAAAGAAAGTTAAATTAAAAGAAAAAAAAAATATTACCCTGGGTTGCGTTTGAGGGTAAATTGTGAGGGCGGTGAGCTTGAGCGAGGGTGGTTACAGGAGCCTGTACGGAGGTCTGTCCGCGGGACTCCAGAGACAGATGTGTTTCGCCAGCATACGGTTGGGCCTCTACGACGGGGTGAAGTCACGCTACGCTGGAATCATCGACGGTACATCCAACAAACTCCTAACTTTTGATTACGTAATCCTTTGCGATATACGATAACCCGGGTAGATCGACACGCGCTCGTGCGACCATCTCGCACGCGTCCATCTCGATCTGTGTTACCACGAATCAGAAAGAAACACACGCGTAAGTAACGGCTGGTCGGTCGATTATCGTCGACGACCATCGGCTGCCGCGTGCTTTTTATCAGCAACAAATAAAGCAAATGGAAGCTCCGGCAAGATATCCTGTCGAGCTGTCTTCGCGCGATCCGGAATTCGACGTCTGCGATGTTTCCTTTACTTTTTTATTTTATTTTATTTTTTTTTTTTTTCAATTGGTCGATATTAACGTCGCGTTTGGTTGATCATCGTCGTTTCCACGGCTGCGATAGTCTGTCGAAAGGAAGTGATAGAGAAGAAAAAAGAAGAATTAAGATCACGACGTGCCTCCTCCTTGCTAATTGGATCATTCCCGATAAATTGCTGTAACTTTGTATCTCGTCGTTAATTACGTAGTCTTGAAAATCATGATTTATAATCTCAACCTTAATGAACGGTGTATCTTTCCTTCTATTCGTTTTTGTTTATTTTTTCCTTTTTTTTTTGGTCGTTCAAAAGTATCGGGCAAAGGTAGCAACTTTATCTCGTGTTCATAAACGAGTCAATTAACGAGCATGTCAGTTTTAGTCTTCTTCGTGTAATCGTGACTACTCCTTTCTGTTATCGAATCAAGAATTATTTATTCGAATATTACGCGGATATTAAACGAATTAATTACTAATAATAACGATCGTTATGATACTCGCGTAACTGCAAATCTGTTTAAACGATCGTACCGCGGATTTCGACTTTCGTCTTTGATCTTCAATGTCGCATGTTACAAACGTTTCCTTTCGCAACTGATTTACACAATTGTAACTAAACTTCTCAAGATTGCTTTCCCGTTTCGTATACTTGCATTGATGGTACTCGTCGACGACGTACAAGTACCCGCGATCAATTTAATAAGTTTAATTCGTGTTTCGCGACTCGAAGCTCCACGAATCGAACAATAATATTCAATCGTTTCACTACACTCGATTGATCTCGGGTACGCGTCTCGATTATCTTGATAACCAGTCGCGTACTCCAATTGTACTCTCGAATGTCGTAATACTCGTTGAACAAAACCTTCGAAACTTTAGAGTTATCTTTAGAAAGAAAATTGATTGTAATCAAGAGATAATCAGTGAGCTAATAAACGTGATAAATCTGCCCCATCCTGCATCCTACATTCAATTTGTTCAAAGACAAAACAGTCGTGTTTCGGATAAGAACCAAAAACAAAACCGATATACTTTAACGTCAACGTGCTTATCGTTAATTTTTGCATTAGCAGGTAATAACAGGAGCGGATCGAAGAATATCTCCGTACGAATTGCCGCTGGAATCACAACGGGAGCCCTGGCGGTGCTCTTTGCTCAACCGACCGATGTCGTCAAGGTTCGTCTACAGGCTGGTAGCATTGGACGATCATCGGTGAGATACAGCTCGACCTTGCAGGCGTACAAAAATATCGCTGCACAAGAAGGGACCCGAGGCCTTTGGAAAGGTACACATTTTGTAACATAATCCTCTGAACTATACTTGCCACTAGTTCTATATCTCCTGTTACTGTTAGGTCTAGAGGTCCCAATCACAGAAGGTATCACAAATTGAAATAGCAATTATCAGAGATATTCGAGTATCTACTAATCCAGTATACGGAACTCGTGAATACGAAAATATGAAATTCGAAATTCATTAGAGGGTGTTTGTGCACAGGAACCATTCCTAACATCTCGAGGAACGCCATAGTGAACGTGGCAGAGATCGTCTGCTACGACATCATCAAGGACTTCATTCTGGAGTCCGGCTACCTCAGGGACGGTATTCCTTGCCACTTGTCGGCCGCCGTGGCAGCAGGTCTGTGCACCACCCTGGCAGCCAGTCCTGTGGACGTGGTGAAGACTCGTTACATGAACAGCGCCCCTGGCGAATACAAAGGCGTGAAGGAATGCGCTGTTCGTATGATGAAGGAGGAAGGACCGTCCGCCTTTTACAAAGGCTTCGTGCCCAGTTTCACTCGGCTGGTGTCCTGGAACATCGTTCTCTGGATCACCTACGAGCAATTCAAGATCTACGCGAAGAGTATGAACCAGTAAAACACCCTTCGCCGCGGAACCTCCTCATCGATCACATATACACGCATACATACACCGTGTTTTAATCAACTGCAGCTTCATAATCTGTACTCTAATCGTGTAGCTTAGGGATAGGAGGACGATTAGGTCGTGTATCGTTTAGATTTCGCCGTTTCGAATAGAATCTTGTCTGCCGTCGTTCGCTGTCCGATCGATCGCGTAACTTTACAGCTGCATGTTGTTTTGCATCGATTCGAGACTTTTGACTTTCAACGATAGATTTACCTCATACGTATTCCTATGTAATAAATAGAATTCTTGCCTATACGTGCCTAGAGGACGATGAATTTTTTATAGAAAGTTATATGACGCTGCTTCGTAGGGTACACTGGTCGCACGAATATAGTATTTGTTCTTAGACTTTATTTTTAACTAACGTTTACGATTCTTTACTAATCGAATTTTGTTAATCGTTCGTTGCTAACGGCGGCAGCCAGTTCTCCTATCCATCGTTGTATCTTAATTTTCTTTTCGTAGTTGTGACCGCGCGTGCATTTATCAAATTAAACTCATTCGGTATCTTCAAAACGGAGGAGATTCTCCGTTCAAAATTGTAATTGGCTCGTATCAAAGTATCGATTCAAAAATTCGAAACGTATCTCTATGTGACCATTTTTCGCAAAGTGCACGCACGATCGGAACAATTTTAGGAATCTCTGAATAATCCATAAAGAAAATTTTGGCTATGTAAGGTCAACTTTAGGTAAACTATGTAGGCCAATAGAAAAGAATGAAACTTTTTCCCATATGGGTAGCTAGTATTAAAAATTGCGTACGCATTACGAAACGCCAGACAGACAATAAGATTGAAGAAATTTCGTTGAAAAACTTTGCAGAGTTTGTTAACGGGAGCTACACACTGTATCGCGATAATTTTTGCTTTGAAACTCCGATTAATTCTTCGACGTACTGTAACCACGAGCTAACGAGGATCCTTCGCTTCGCTGTATGATTGCAAACGTTCTTTTTTTGCTTCTAATCGATTACTTACGCGGGAATGGTTTGACGATCGCTGCTAGACGTTAGGAAGATACAGGCGAATAATTCATATTCTCGTTTCGGGTCAATTAATGTTGTACAGGGCACAATTTTTATCGAATTTCTGATCGACGATTTGTAGTCTGTTTAAGGCTATGTTACCTACCATCTATTGATGTACGTTTCACATTAAAGAGTAATTCTTAACTTATTAATTGCGACTGTGTCTTCTTTTATTCACACACGTTGATTGCCATACAGTAAAAACGCTCATGTCTAGCAAGACACGATCCGAATTATTAACGTTGGCTGCCATCTCCGTTTTAAACTTTTGTTACGTTCAATTATGAAGACCGTGGAAGTCACCACCAACCAGTGCCACTTTAACAAAACAGAAATTGAAGAAAGTTTTAAACGTAGACACATGTTTTCAATTGAACGAGATGAACGCGTTAATTCAAGCTTCGGTCATCAATGACCCGGTGACAGTCAACGTTCTAACGCGTATTGATCTATGACCAAAGTTTTCTTGCCTTTTTCGTGTCGTTTTAAGGATTTCAGTGTCACCTCGATGTTCGAAATCCGTACCAGTAGATACACCGTACAGTATTAGTATTGTATTTTAAAATGTTCAATCAGACCACTTTTATGGTATTCATAATTAGTAGGATCGATTAATGAAATTCGACTGCCTTCGCGTAACAGAAGCTGCAAAACAGGAGCAAAGTTCCCGAGCGAACGGTGTTTCTTACCCGATTTTAAAAACATGTTCTATACTTTAAGCGAATGCGTTTAATTCTATCAACTTAAGGATGTTTTACGAAATATTGTTTACGGTTTCTTAAGTCGCACAAAATCAGAAAATTACTGACATAGTATTACACATCAGGATGCTTGATTTAGTATGTTTGGCAATAGTCACGCTTCTCAAGTCTTTGAGAACTTCTCACCTAATTTCTTGTTTCTTTTTCAATTTTAATTCTCTGTACGTACCTGCCTTGATCAGCTCTCTTGCATAACCCTTATTTAAGAGTTTCCCTGCCAATGAGACTTATTGTTATACTTATCTGATAAGCACCGATTATCTGTAACGCTTGTAGCTTACATTAAAAATGAGCAACGCGACAGCGACCCGAATTTGCCATACTTCGTGCGAAACTATAGCGATCTAACAGTTCTATCAAATATTGGAATATATCGTTAACACCTTGCCCTATGTTTTATTTGGTATCAATCGTTAACTATGCAAATAATTGGACTTCCAAATTGAAACGTACTCAGAATTCGAGTAAAATTGATCACAGTCGAAGTACAAGTGTGTCAGAGTCGTCAAAGTGGCAAGGGGTTAACGTTGATCGCCACGATAAAAAAAATTAATTTTTTAATACGAAGACTTGGTAGTAATATTTTTACCTGTTAAGAATGTAAAACGATTAGCTAGACCCTTGCTTTTAGCCGACTAAAATTTTAAGAATACGAGAAATTCAAAAATGGGTAACATTGGTTTGTGTGTATCGGTAGACTTTATTTTTTGTAATCACATTTGGTAAAGTATACGCAAAGTAAGCGAAATTTAACGAACAAGAAAACTGACTTTCCAGACAATGTAACAACCGAAAATGTCAGATTGATTAGTTTGCGTTTCTCCAACAAAAATAGCGATCATCTTCCTGCCTTCTGATTTCTTGGATAATTTGCGAATTTTCTGACTCGTTGCTGAACGAAGTTCTCAAATTCCGGTAACAGGGAATATCCACCTTCGTACGTTAACGATCTCTCGTGCTCGTCCGTGATGCTCAAATTCAATGGAAATTTCGATTTATAAAAGACAGACGACGCGTACGTTTTTCGAAGTTGTATACAAAACGGCGCTTCGGTTCTAGGTAGGATTCTCCGTAGAATTAGCTTGACATTTGTTACGAGTTTGAAATAAAAGTTCTTCAAAGTGTGCAGAATGTTCGATTGTGGTCTCTTTTCATTTTTATTCGATAACCAAAACCGGCACAGCCTCTTCGACGTACGACAAGGAAGCGCAACGGGGGCCCAGAAAAAATGAAGATCATCGTCGATATCCGTCGTCTCTGATGCTTCGTCACGGGCCTAAGTTTCGAAATCGGACTCGTCGGATTCGCAGCTGGACGAAATATCGCCCTCCATGCACCCTGATTCCTCGGGAATGCCATCTCCCATTGGAATCCTATAAAAAATCGATTCACGTTACAGAAATCGATCATCATCGATATCGCACTCTTTCACACGAGTATAAAATTTATGCAACGTAACTATAAACGTATTTTAAAGGCGATGCTGTAAATTTTCGATTTAATATACATTAAAAAAGCCATGTCCATTGTTCAGTGAGACACACGTCCTTTACAATAAAATTGTTAGAGGAAGGTATTTATGCAACGTAATTATAAACGTATTTTAACGGCGATGCTGTAAATTTTAGTATAAATTAAAAAGCCAAATACACGTCCATTGTTCAGTGAGACACACGTCCTTCACAATAAAATTGTTAGTGAAAAATATGATTAACATTTAAGAAACTCTCGCACAACGTTTCGCTAGCGATCTATTATTTAGTTAGTATAGACTTTCCAGTTAAGCAAAGAATTTGAAGAAGCGTAATCGAATGTGCACACACAAGACCGATAAATCTTGCCTTCAATTTCTATAGTTGCTAAGGAAGAGCAGCGATATGGTATATCGCTGCTCTGTCTTGAATACACCGTGGATTCCTTTTGGGATTCTGTAAAACGCACTTTTGCGGACAACAGACCTCCACCAACGACCTACATTCAGAAGATGCACGATGATCAAAATACCACTCGTCCCTTAAAAATGACATCCTGAGCACTATATCTACGATATGATTTTCTGACTTTCAATTCTTTTAAAAACCTCAAAATTACATATAATATATTACATATAATGTACATTGTATGTTACATATAACATATTACAGTATGTTACATATAATGTACATATAACATATTACATTTGAATCTCAATATTTTCTGACAGCATCGACAAGAGTCCTGAAATATTAGCAGGCATAAAATTATCTAAAAAAAAGTAGCAATGGTACGAAATACCTAAATGTGAATTCTGTCATAGCAGATATAACCATAGAAGTAAATCGTACCGCTCGTGAACGTACTTGTCGATATCCCAGTCTATGCCAGTGTCTTTCATCATCGACAAAGCCTGACAGAAATCTTCACCGATCGCCTTCAAGTGTTTCGTGTCCAAGTGCAGACCCGCCAAGGCGCCCTGATCGCATCCGCAGAAGCTGCTCTCCATCGTGTAGCTTCTGTTCAAAGCGAAAGAAATAGAGTCAGTATAAAGCCGAGTCGATGTTGCGCAGCGAGCAAGATCAAAGCACCTGCAAACACCTAGCTGCCTCCATATAGCTACCCTCGCGGTGGATTCCTTGTTCCTCTCGACCTTGAACGAGCACAGTGGCAACGCGAATGCTGGAGATACTCTTTGCATCAGGTGCGGCAACATCTGAAACACGGATATAGCATAGGGTCCGTAAAACCTTCGGGGTCCTTAGCCATTGTACGATTGCAAACATTCGGCGTAGAGAGGATAAATTGTCCTCTGGTTGCATAACCTTTTCCGACGTATGGCGATACGACGCGTAGTAATCTACCATGCGAGAATAAAAGCGAATTGTTCAGCAAACTGCGTCATTCTGATATTCGTTTAAGAGTTAATTAACGATCCTTCGAAGAAACCAGCACAATTTCAAGCGTTTCGTAATCAGCGATGAATCAAAATCGATTTTGCACAGACCGAAGACAAATAGCTTCGTTTTGAAGTGTACGTTCGAGTTAAAAGGATCTAAAATTGGAGCACCGGATCGATGTTCAATCCTGTTCCCCGTAAATTATCTGCACGAACAAGTTCGCGCGAATGCGTGTTCCGTTCGCTCGTAAATTGGGTTCGAGAGATCGCGTTAGATTACCGTTCGTAGGCAATGCACTGGTGGCCATCAGATGTAACATGTCGGGTCTAAAAATAATATCTCTTTCACCCTGTTCGTTCCTTTTTCGTCCCTTACCAAATACTGCACCGGCTGGTCCGGTTTCGCCCTGTCCGCTGCGCTCCAAGAACCCGACCTTGAGCAACCGAACAGAAACACGTTCTTCCTCCGTGAATGGCCGTGATAGTCGACGAAAACATGGGGAGGTCTTTGCAACACCCTCGTGCAGTACTCCATCAGGCCCTTCGTGTGGTAGATCACCGGATGGAGAGTCCGGTTCGGGTTGCTCCAACGTCTGTTCAGATCCTCGTTCGTCAATCCGTATCGATTGCTATAATCAGACAAAAATGGCTTCTTTAACTCGAATTTTCAAATTGATATATTGCGGTATGCAATCGACACTGACGGGTACTTCTCAATTTCGAAATTTTTCACACTTGTAAATTCTCAAATTGACAAGTTATTAAGCTCCCTAGTTTCCAAGTTCTAAAATTCGAAGTCATCTACGTCTAGCACCTGTGCACACCTGTTTCCACATGTTCGGCGGGCACATGGTCTGCTCATCATCGGGTTAGAATATCAATGGCGCGAAACAAAGTTCCAAGAAACGCGTTGTTAGAATTTCCTGTCAGTTTGCGAGTCGATGCTGCACGTTGAAGTGCTGCTTGCACCGAGAAGGAAAAGGAAAAGGGCCTTGTCGGAGATGGTTTTCATTTAAGGATTCAGTCGCGGTTAGAAGGACGTTTCCGGCGGCCGGAAGTCGATCCGGAGGAAGTGACGCCTCCGCGTCGTGCATAGCTAATGGTGGGGCACCGTGGACCCCTGACAATACCCGAGACAACAACGATGCATCGTTTCGAGACCTATCGTCTTGACATTGTTTTAAGATGTGTACGATGTACCGTACTTAGAATACTAAATACATCTATCGATTTTGTCTGAAACGTCTCTTCGATTATTACGTGAACATTACAATCTTATATCGCAGAATATTAGAAGAAGATTGTATAATTTTTGGGTGGTACAAAGTATAGCTCTGTACAATATGTCCTACTAAAGCACACAAGTCTACTCTTTAAATACGTTGAGGCTATTTATTAAAAAAAAACATTCTACCTGCACTCGAGATTAACGATAATCATGAACTTGAAACTGACAGTACACAAGTAGATTAAGCTATGTGTCATAAAATCTTATCGAGTTTCGTAGTAAATCACCTGTTCGATATGCAACGATATGCCTGCAGAATAATTAATTAATTCCGTTTCGATTGCACGAGTTGAACGAACTACCTTCTACATCGTTACGGAGGAAGGAAGACAAAAATAATGACGAAACGACTATCACGGAAACGAAAAGTCGCTCGTCTCGGGATTAAGAATCGGTACACGCGTATTCCCGGACAGGAATCGTCGATCGTCGTCCCGATCGAGACGTTGCGTTGTTCACGTAATACAAACATTAGCAATTTGACGCCTCGTAATCGCTTCCGGTCTTTAAGGTAGAACAGAGGCACGTGACGCATCCAAGATAGCAACGTAGCGATCGATATCTTGCGTCGGCACAAATGGCGAGGAATAATAAGAATAATGGCCGGTCGGTGACGATGCACCTGAGGATGATGTACGCGAAGAAATGTTCCCTCGTGTCTGCGGACGTTCACCGGCGTGTCGGATATTCGTAAAAATCGTCGAGAAACAACAGTCATCGGAGATAATAGATTTCGTCCGGCGAGAAACAGAAAGAGGGGACAATCTAGATAAAAACTTTCGACAGAACTATTGCCCTCGGCCGCGTATTAAAATGAAATCACCGGTCGAGCCAACATGACCCGCGTTTTGCGTGCCCTTTCATTAAGAGCGACGACCATTAGAGGAAGAACTCTAACGCTCTTCGAAACAGTGATACCGTTAGCTATGTCTGTATGTTGAAAAGTAAGATGTACAGGTTTCCTTAATGACCATTGAAAAAGCTGAAACGGAAAGAGGATTCCTTGTTCGACAACGCGGAAGATCATAAGGATGTTTCTTTGTTGGGGATAAACCATTTAACCTTTTCACAGAGGAGCGTTTATTTCATCAATTTTATACTACTCTCATGAAACTTTTTCCTCGAGAAACGTCCATCATTGACCTTAGCTTAAATTAGAATCGAGCAAATGCACCATTAAAATAAATCCTAATGTCAGTCATCAGTTCTTAACAGCCAGTAAAAAGATTAAGCCGGAAATCACGGCTGGATCTCTAATCCGCGTTCGAAAAAAGCTTTGTATCCTTATTGTCGGTGGATGTTAATGCAGCGATGCATATACATAGCTCGTATTTCGAGCGTAATGAAAACCAGTCGAGATTTCTTAATAACGAATGAAAATGCTACGTATCAATCCCTTTATAAAAACGTTGTTTTATTATCGCGAATAAATAACAGTTTAACGCCGCGTGCAATTGGTCAGAATTGGAAAAGGATATATTTCTGTTTCGCACATAATAAAGCCGCGAGGCGAATTAATCGAGTCGGGAGCGTAGATTTTATTCGACTATAAAACGAAGACGCGAGGAACGAGCGAACGACAATGAAGCAATTGTACAACGAAGTTCTTTGCTGTTTTATTAGCCAGCCGATGTAATGGGCAGCATCAGTCTGTTCGTGCTAGCGAGGCGATGTCAATGACTCGAACCGAGGAGCCTTGACCGCAAACTTCTCTCACCTCTTCAGAGATCCTGTACAAATTACCCTTAACCGACTGCTCGTCTCGGACTTGCTCCGTGAGATTTTCAAAGGTACCGCCTCGCGTCGTGCCGCTGGATCGCCGAAGGAAAAAAATCCGGTGAATTACTTGGACGCTCGTTGGATTACGATTAACGAGCGTCGATTCGCGCGCGATTTATCGTCATAACAGCATCGATCGTAAATTACGTTCGAAACCGCGATCGCTTCGGTCCCCTCGCTGTCATTTTCATCCTCGTTGCGTTTCTTTCCGAACAAAAGCTACCGAACCGCATCGCCGATACAACAGAATGCAGTTTGCGTTCACGGATTACGTCGAAAGTGGTTGTACGCGTTCTCTTTCGTTTCACTCTCCATTATCCTTCCGCAAAAGGAGAAGAAATGCTGCAGTTATTACGAGCCTTCCAACATCTGGATATTCCCCGAATCTAGATTTCTTGATTCCTCTAACTTTTCCCTACGTTCTCCAAAACCTGCAAATGGCCGCCTCTCTGTGTCCTTATTTGTACTCGGAAGTAATCCTTGGACCTTAATGCTTTCTACGCTCGTCCACTTAAAGTCACTGTAAATTTAAGGCTTTACAATTTGACGTCATCATTATTTGCGCATTAAGCACATTAACGACGCGCCAAAGTAGACTCTCGAGCGCGGATGATATGTAAACGTACGAGAAGGCTGGTTCGAACCCGTTACGCATAATTTTTCAGCAATTTATCGAGCAGCTATTCCAAGCTCCTTGTGGTTCCCGTTCGAGGCTGAATTACGTAGTTCGCGAGGAAACACGGGCAAAAGTCACGACACTTCGAAGAACGAGCAAACAACCAGGACGAAACAAGACGAGGAAGAAAAATTGGCGAATCGTTGTTGCAATCGTAAAGCGAAAATCCTTGGGCACCTTGGGAACACGCTCGTTTCTTCGTGCTCGTCTTCCACGTATCACGCGTTTCTTCCGTGAACTTTACTACCAACCGAGTCCTCTATCTTTGTTTCATCTCTTCTCGCCTCGCGGGCATTTTCTTCGAGGTTATCCCGGGGTTCGATCGTGTAACCGCTCCGTGAACTCCTTTTTCCCCTGCTTCTTCTGCTTGTCTCCCGGCTCCTAGTAAGAAATCTATTTCCTGCGCGTTCGAACACGATCGTAACTCGGTTTCATTGCGATATAATACGAAATGAAATTACACGTAGATAACCTCTTCCATATCATTTTTCCACCGTCAAACGTATATAATATCCCTCGCTTTAATAATCGAAACACGCCGATTTTATACTTTATTCTTTAATGGAGTTTCCTGCCATTCTGCACTTTTAATATCATAACTGTTGAAAATCTAGATAATTTATCTTCGAACGATCGAACTAAATCGTGATCAATTTTTAGCGCCGTGGAAAGTAGCAGGTTATTCGGAGAAAAAACACGTAG
The DNA here is from genome assembly GCF_050947335.1 of Megachile rotundata. NCBI lineage: Eukaryota > Metazoa > Arthropoda > Insecta > Hymenoptera > Megachilidae > Megachile > Megachile rotundata. The sequence continues at coordinate 15,109,113 of NC_134991.1, forward strand.
GTTTTTTAACGAACGTCTCAAGAATTTTCCTCGGAGGAATTCGCGCGTAGCTTACGAGAATTAGTGGAGAATTTCCGTGGAACACGAAGCGGTGCACAGTTAACACGGGAATCCGCGGAACGAGCGTTAAATTTGTCGCGATATATCGTCTTTAAAACGTGCAAATTACCCCGGTGCACCTTCTCGCAGCTCCCGGTCCGCTTATCTCGAATGTCCTCGCGCTCGTATCGTGAGCCGCTTTAAAGAGGCTGCTCCATACGTCGCTGGAGAACGAAACAGGAACACGGCAACAGGAGCGTTCGAGTATCTTTATAGCGTCAACCGATACGATATATCCGAAGGGCCCGAACACGGTTGACGTTGCTTTCAGGATGCTGGGCCGGCGAAGGGTTAACACCGAGCGCATTAGAATACTCGTGACCGGTCCCCGATTTGCATTCCTTCGCGAAACCAAGGCCTCTCCCCCGAGTCCCCTTTTCTTTTCTTCCCGCTCTTTTTCTTCCTTTCGTTCGTTCTTTTTTTCCTTGCTCCTTTGCACGATCGCGGCCGAACGGGGAGAGCTAATTCATTCGTTGCCGCTTCTTCTGCACCCTGACCGATCGTTTCTTCGAAACTGAGGCACCGGCAAAAGCAGCCCTTACGCGGTCCCCTTCCTCGACCAACGAGGAATGCCCGTCAACGTTTTTACTATAATGCGATTCGTCCCGCAATGAACGCCGTTCACGGACCTCGTAAAATTCGCGTTTCGCGGAACCCCGTCGGCTGACAGAAATAGAAACAGCTGACACGATGGATTAACGAAAGGTAAAGAAAAAAGTCGACGGTAAAGCAGACGAATGCCTTCAATTTTATGTTACTTTAACCCTTTCGTTACGGACAGCCTGTACACGAGCTTGGAAATGTGCTTCAACAGATCAAACGCGTATTATCATTAATCTATATCTACGCCTGTCGTTTATGTCCTAGGTATTAAACAGAGTCTGTATTTTATGTACGGCTGTAGATTTTCGAATCCCCTTGTAGAGACATTTATGTCTCTACATCCCTTTATCTATATTTAAATCCTTGTGGATCTCCTAATCTCCATATCTCCAAACTCCTTGATTTTCTACAACCCTTATATTTCTATATTCCTGTATCAATACATGTCAGTATTCCTGCACCTCGTATTCCCCATATCACTAAAAATTATCTCGTGTATAGTGTTCCGTAGCAAAAAAGATAATTGCACACGTTTTTCGATTAAGGAGAACGTAATTAATCTCTTCGGTTGACTATCGAGGCGTTAAAAAGAACGAGATGGATACAGCGAAAGAAAACAGAGAGAATTATTAACGGTAGTTGTTAGTTCGAACTGTTCGACATCAAGGACGAGCAAACCAGGAAATTACTAATGCCTGGACTGCTAGCTCGTCCATGAAAGAACAAAAAACGATTTTACGCCAGCCGGAAAGACGTCCCTTCGCCTAGAACGAATTTACAAGACTCCGTAACAGCCCGATAGAATGTTTTTCATCGAACCCGCGCGAAATATTCATTGGCCATGCTCGTGGAACCGGTCCAATAAATTCCGAGATTTAATTTCGCGATTTTGTTGCTGAAACGAATGTCCCTGTACGAGCTGCGAATAGATTTCGCGCCTATCCGAAACGAGATTTAATTTAGAGACCCGTCCGGATCGTGAACCGTGGAATCCTTCTAGGTAAATCCGCGTAGTACCGAGAAACTATCTAACACACCGGAGCAACGGGGGAATTCGGCCTCGAAATAGGATGAAAAAGGCTCCTAATGAAGCCGGCCTTTGACGGCCTCCTTCTAACAATGATACGGGCGAAATTAATAGCTTCCAATACATAGAGCCTGCTGGGGCTGCTTGACCTCGTCGTTCGATTCGTACAAACGACTAACCGAACAGCATATGAACTATTCATGAATTTTCGCGTTGCGTGCAGGCATGTTCAATATATGCCACCTTCGATATTTAAAAATTCTATTAAACCGAGTATATTGAAACGACCGAGTCAATATCCTCGAATCTAAACGAACTTAATGGACCGCAAAAAATTATTTGACCAAAGAAATAAAAAACGGTTCCTCCATTGACGAGTTCGTCCACGTTCAAATATGTAATCATCTGTCGGATATTCGACGCCTCTAGACATTCCCCACTGCCGATAACGTGGATCACTCGATCATACTCCAGGAATATAAATGAATTCCTCGTAATCACGAAGGAATGTAAAATTAGGCGTACACGCCTCTGTCGTGAAGCCGCGATGTGCTTATAAATCTTAACGACGTTTAATTGATCGAAAACGGATACGGAGATATAATCGCATCCCGAATAGCAAAAGAACGAACAGGATCCTCGTCGATTTTAACCGTAAATCTAGCCAAACGCAGCGGGTTAGCTCGATTACGTTAAAACGATGGCCAAGCCTCGTTTCGAGAGCGAGTAACCGCAAGCAGAAGCGGAGAGGTTCACGGTTTCAGGTTCTAGGTCACACCGTGGAGGCCGGGGCACGTAACAGCGGCAAGAACCAGGGGCCCAAGTAAAACGGTGGGCAGCACGAGGTGCATTTAATGATCGTACACGGCCACACGGCTATTATTATCATCCATTTCTGCATTCTGGCGGCGATCGGTGCAAGCCTCGTTTCATCGGAGGAACGCGGGACATAGACGGAGAAGGTAGAAAGGTTGCGCAGGATGCGCAATGAGTTCCGACGCGGGCATGATTTAGAGAATGCGCCGGGATTACGTGTCTCCCGTGATGGCTCTCCTCTTTTCTTACAGTGTAACGCGGGACCGTATAATCGCATTAAGTCTCCGAGGAACATCGCCGTCTAAATATGTGTACGCCAGCCAGGGTATACATAACAAGGCGTGGGCATGTAATCGATGAGCCAAGATATTCCCGATAACAGACCCTGGTTCCCTTTTTCCTGATACTCGTCAAACTCGATGAACGCGTAACTACTTTCGCCATCTTCTATTTTCTATACGACTGGAAAATTCACTAACACTTTGATCGCATCTGGCTTTCATTTTTTAATTTTAAGTCTGGCTCGAAGCTCTCGACTTTCGTTAACTCCGCTTTCGAGAACAGACGATCCTTCTTTCTCAAAAGAGAATTGCTTCGATAACAACGCAATTGAAAACCTCTCCGAACAAGAATGTATTTACGACGTTTCGCGTATATCCGAACGAAAATAACGCAACCATCATTCAAATAATGTATGTGCAATTTATGAGGAATGTGCTGTATCACTTGTATACTTTCCGACTATAACAGCTTTCGAATGACATCAAAATATGAAAGTGTCGAGCCTTATCAGCCAGCGTCAAACATTTAACTGAAAAACCAACAAAATTCCATGCGAATAACGCCATGCCTAAAACGAGTCAGGAAGACATTGTACGTGCAGAGAGTACCAAAGCGTTCAAAAGTGTACAGAAGATCTTAAGCTAATCATTTGCTGGCCCACCAGCGAGAAGGATAGGAAACATGAGAGTCCCTGTTTTTACAAAATTCTCCATAGACAGTGAAGCGACCATACGCTAACTGAATTATAACCCCGAAGAATGAATCAGAAGAGAAGTGTGCAAGGTCGTTCGACCCTTTAGTACTACGAAGTCGTCCAACCACTTCTGCGCGCGTTTAATTGGACTCTCTAGGAAACGAACAAAATCCTGGACATCCTGTAAATAATCAACGTATCATATTCCCTGTCCGAGTAGCCTGATGTCCGTAAATCGTTGTCGTATCTCGCAAAAGGACGCCTAGGACTTCGTGCTGTCGATAGAGAGAAAGAGGATATCCAAGAAGACGACAGCTACGAGCGAACACGCCGATAAATATCGAAAAGAAAGACAGGACGATGAGGATCACTGTCCTAGAAGTATCAGAATGGCACAGAGTCGACGCCGCCGAAGCCTTCAGGGCCAGTATGGCTCCTCCGATCGTCTCGAACGTCGAGGCTATTCGCGGGTTAAAACCGAGTCCGTTCCATACCCGTGGTACGAACGTACGAACCGACGGACGAACGAGAAAGAACATCCGAGATAGAAGGAGGACGAGAACGTGGGAAGAAGAAGAGGAGGCTCTTCTTCGAGGAGCGGCGAGAAAGATGGAAGGAACAGGGGCCTTACATAGCGATTGCTGGCAGGGCCTGAAATAGACCTCGAGAATCCCCCTGTAGCATCCTCTCCTCTCTTGCTTCATCTCCTCCACCAGCACCTCCTTTTTATCTTCCTCCTCCTCTGTCTCATCCTCCTGTTCTTCTTCTTCTTCTTCGTTCAGCAACCAGAGTTGCCTGTGTAGCTCGAGGCTCCTTTGCTTTTGTTTTCAGAAAAAAGGACCAAGTCCCTCGACTGGGTTGTGAGAAGTTGTTTCTAGCGTCTCGTTCGTGCGAGAAGCGCCAAGACGAAGGGAGAACGAGGACGCGAGGATAGAAGAAGAAGAAGACGAAGAAGAAGCAGAAGAAGAAGAGGTGGTGGAGGATCGCTTGTTTATCCAGGATCAAGCTTCTGCTTTCGCTTCACCCGCCGATATATGGCCACGAACAGAGGCCCCCGTAGGCATTGCCGGACCTAAGTGCACTCCAACTGCATTCTCATGGGAATGCGTCGTTGAGAATCCGACCTGCTAAACTGACCTGCGCCAACGTTACCAGCAAAACGTGACCCACGCAACGAGCCAATGCTCCAACATACTAGATTCGACCAAGTCCGACCATAGATCCTCCTCTTTTTGCTTTACCAAACAGATAGGTAAAGCTTGTTTGTTAACGAACCACGTCGTTGCAGTAAATTCGATGCCCCCATGCGAGGTTACGGTGCAAACGAAGCTTCCATGGGAGATTCTATATACTTACAACGCGGGGGAACTTGGTCATCGTAAAGATTTGCGACGGAGATGACCACATGGCCATGCGTTTGATCGTCATGCATTATATATGCCACTGATTTACCAGGCATAGATTTACCAATCGCTGCAATATCAAGAAACTTATCGACTAACGCAATTCATTGCCAAATTTAAGGATCTTCCACTTCTATATCTCCTTCCACAAGGAGATCCACCTTGTAATGTAACAAGAATATACTACATTCCACTATGCTATTCGATGGTGCCAATCTGTCATAAAAGAACTAATAATTATATTACATTATATAAATCATTCTCGACGGTATTATAGTTCTGAGGGTTGTAAAAAACATTCAGACAAGGTACACGATAATTAAAGCTGAAGCCAGAGGGCTGCCATATGTGTACATAAAATTACCCAGGGCATCGACGCATACAAGGTATGTCAAGGTCGCTGAAAGGTGGACCCTCTTTTGCATAATTACCTGCAATCCCTGCGACTGTCCGCTGTCGCGAGCAATTATTCATTTCTATTTACGATTCAAACTCACGCCCATGCCGGCCTCCCCTTAATAAGGTAGCCCTGAATCGATATAGCATAGGGATGCACGAGGAAATTGACGCTTAAGAATCGAAATCGGCGTGTTTTCGTGGCGACCAAGAAACGTACAGGGACAAGACTCGCGGTGGGTCTCGAATGTCACGCGAGCTCCTTTTTGTTGGACCGGTCGCACACCGCGTAACAGAAATAACACGCGTATGATCATTGATCCAGCATACGTTACAAGATACCGAATCGATCGGTGGCGGGACGCGAACAAAGAAGAGGTGGAAGACGACGAAGAAAAAGAAGCTCCGCTTTGTGGGGTACACGGTTGTCCGGGACCGGTTACCGGTTACACTTTGCACATCGTAACCGAAGTAACCGAGAGCGAGTCAGGACGGTCGTTAGACGTATTCCAGAAGCAGGTGATCCCTTTGAACGAAAACACGCGGCCAGAAATGAAGACTACCTTGAGACACGAAACTTTTTGCGTTCTCGGACGCTCCAGGTCCCGCGTGTGGATCTTCGGCTAAAATGTTGCCAAGTAATCGTACCACGTAGCTAAGCTACTTTGTCGTGCAAAGAAAATTTTTTAAAAACTCGAAAATTCCAAGTTTGCATGAATCACTAAGACCTGTGATCGTTATTAAAAAAAAACGCACGTTCGAGTACATTTCCGAAGGGAAATAATCTCTTCTATCATGCGAACACCGATCAAGAAGATGCTCGTTAAAAGCATAATGGTAGTTCGATAGCGAGTAAGCAGCTCGAAATAATTAGGATCGAAGCGCGGACGCGAAATCTCATCATAGTTGCTCGTTCTGGACGGAGTAAAAGTTTATCTGGATGTATTTAAATGATTCCAAAGCGATTACTCGTTGCTGAGACGCCGAAGATACCTATACCCTTAATGGCGAGGGTCGTTCAATGCCGGCGAAGAAAAAACTAAGCACGGAAAGAGCGAGGAATAAGAATAGACGGCGCCAAAGGCTTAACAAGGGAACCGGTTCATACCTCCTGCACGAGTGTACGCGACTTTCATGGAGAATCCAGCGTCACTTCGACCGCCTTACAGTATATCGAACGCTCGTATGATCCTCGTAATATCCTGGTCGACTGCAACCGTGCGCCAAGCTTCGAGTAATTGGCATCGGGAGTCACGGTGACGGTCGCCGAGAGTTTATCATCGGCTCTTTCGACCAAATCGTTCTATCACTTTATCGGTTCCAAAAGATTCTATTCGTGATAGACTCGAATTAAAGTTCTTATAGACTAGAAAGCTCCGGAGATTTTGTTGTGTCCATATACGAACCTTGGCGAACATGGTTCACTCTAACGATCAATAATGTCTGTAGTATCCCTTTTATCGATGTCGTCTACACTCGAGTTATCTCTCTCGACCACACCGTATATCGATAAGGATACATTTGAAATTGATTTTGACGAGGTTGTAAACCGCACACTTAACCACCGACCGATGACAGGTAGAACGTAGATAACGTCGTTTAAGCGGTGGTCGGTCGAACATCGTTTAATCGATCGATAGCAGAGATTTTGAGGGATGGTATGTTGTGGCTCGTTCCCAGGCACGCTCAGAAATCAAGTCTACCTTGAGGTCGGTGTCTTTTTGCCGCCTTGCCGTCGATACGATTCCATTGAGGACGTTGAAGACCGTGAAGAGACGCCAAAGCAAAATTCCATCCGCTCGCAACGTTCGAACAACGTAAAACAAACTAAACGATGGTAGGAACGTTTATTAATAGCGTAGCACCGCCACTCCAAATAGATCCGAGAGCCGAGTTCAGCGACAAACGATCTCGCGAGTGCTGCTCGCCTGATAGACCGCTTCGTGCCTCTCGTTCTTCGTTCCATCACGCCGCGAGGATCGTCGAGCTCATCTTCTCGATCCGTGACCAACAGAACGCGAACCGTAACACGCCATTGAATTTCAATCTCGTTCCAACCGAGTTATCGAGCAAAAATCGTTACCGGTCTGCTCGTCCGTTCGTATTATAAAATACGTACGTACGAGGCTCGTTCAATGAGCCGTCATCTTAAAAATCTCTAAGTAAGAAGTACGATACTTTCGAAATCATAGGCCGGCATCGCCGTCGTCAATTTAAAACACCTGTTCGACAACTATTTTAGTACGCGTACATTTGATCGTTCGGACAACGATGGCGAGTCGTCTCCTAGAGTGCTCCGTCGAACGACCACATTCAGTGATAAGATTTCCGGTTTCTGACGGTGTAAAATCACCTGAAATTTACTCGCGGATGTTGCGAATTTTATCAGTGGATCGATCGGTTTCAAAGTGGAGGAAAAAAGTGTTACCATCTAAAGTGCGATCGAGAACCATTTTAAAAATCATAATTTACGAGTGACCGAAGGCTAATTAATAGCGGATGACGTTATCCGATAAATCTTCTATACACTCGATACGAATCTTCCGACGATAAATCTTTTTCTACTCTTTGTCGTCCGATTCGCAAAGTCAGCCATGAATCTGTCAGGCTGTCCGGTCGAATGAACGCGCAACGCTTTTCCATGTCTGAAAAGTTCTTCTCCGAGAGCAAAATTCGAACGAGCCTAAAGTTCGAGGTTCAACGAACGCACCGCATCATCCTCTGTAACCCTCCGGCGATGGTGAAGACGACGTCTATTGTGGTACCTTTTTTGCGACCTTGTCACCTTGCAAGTTTTTTGCACGGCCAAGTCGATTACATTTCGGATCGGAACGTATCTCTCCCCCGATGGACGACGCGCTCTCTCGCGCTGTCCCGCTCGTGCACGCTCGTCCCTTAGCGAGCTCCGCTCGTCCTGCTCTAGGTTAGCCAGTGAATCATCTTCAACGACCCCCTCCTCTGGGATCCGGGCAGAAGACTCTTAAGGGGGCCCACAGCGTAGCGCGAGGCCAGTCCGAGAACGCGACCCTAACACTAACATCCGGTGTATTCCGAGAGTCGGAAACGGAAACGACTGCTTGATCGATTAATCCACGCCACGCCGATTAATCCACCTACACCCAGCCATCATGAAGATCGCTATGCTGCTGATGCTCGTCGTCGCTTTCGCTTCAGGTTAGTATTTTCTCTTTTCGCGATAACTGAATTGCGTTTGTGTGCTCGAAGGCTTTTCGAACAAGCTTCCGTCTTAAAATCTATTCAGATACTCGGATACAATTGGAATTCTGGTAATGCGCGCACAATTTGTAATTCGCGTCTTTGGAATCGTGCCAATCGTTCTTGATTCGAGGACCTCTTCCTTGATCAACCTCGTGGAATACTTCTGCGCTGAAGAACGTATTTACGTTCTGTCTTCGAGTTTGTTCTTTGTTCCTGAACACCGACTTCGACGTCCGGTGCATTCAAAGAGTGAAAAGGAAACGCGTTAATTTCGCATGCCGCTTCAAGATCGCTCGTCTTTCTTGGTCGTTCCTTCGCTATTCATTATTTACGCTACGAGCGTACAGCCATCGTTCTTTCTTATCGTATTAACAATCGTGCATTCGTAGGAAATTTTCAGTTCCTACTTTCATAGATCATTGCGTCAACCTTTTTGTACTAGCTTCCATGTTTGTTGTGAAAATAACGTGTCTTTTAAAAATTTATAGAAATGGTCTTGAATATTGGTACTCGGTTGTTCACACGAGGATTAATTACGACACCAGCGGTGAAATTCGTAAACGAAATTTGCCACTCGAAGCGTCTAGCATGCGTCTTCTTTCGAGAGAACAGTGGCGGCAGACGTCTCAAGGCCTTCGGGTCGTTTACCACCACCTGCGCCGCTTGCTTCGCGATCCAGAACGTTTTTACTTTAAATGCGCCCTATCAGTTCCTTGCATGTTTCTCTTTCAACGCCTCAAGGCGTTCATTTTTTCACGCCACGATGCTTCTTTTAACTTCTCGTTCGAAGTCGTCTATATTTTCTGTCAATTTTTAGCACTGCTCAATTAGTCTGTCCGATAAACCAAGGTTACTTTCAAGTAGCCAGCTAAATAATATCTGGACGAAATTTCAAGGTCCAAAGTTAATAGAAGAATTCGTCGCGTGGAAGCAGTTCGGGGGCCTAAGCGGGTCATAATTCATAACTACAGTTAACCAAATAGCCGTAGAAGTTGAATGAACTCGTGCGGTGTGTCGTGCGAACACACGGCACTTCTCGCAAAGCGCAGAGCCGCTGTAAAGTTGACTAAAACGAATGGCGTCGGTGAAGTGTACACATCGAGAGGTAAATTAAAATCGCGTTAGAGAATGATTCAGGCAGCGGTGTTGAACTAAACTAAACAGAATTGGTCGTCGAGTGTAACTTTATAAGCGACACTATTTTTTATCGCGCTCAACGCGAGACCTAATTAACAAGAATGGAGGAGAAATACCGTGAAACTCGACCGAGTACAGTATCGGTAATAATTAAGTCGAGAGATCTTCGTGAAATTGAATGTAAACGAAAAGGGAATATCGGAACGAATATAGTTCGATGAGTTGCATCTGTTAATTAACGAGTTCAAATATTCACAGTTGCTCCCAGACGTAACGGTTCTCGTGAACGATGCTAAAATGGGACATTGAATAGATTAGAATTCACAGGATGATTTTTACCGCGTCTGGGGGCTGCCATTTGTGGTCTGGTCGGAAGTCAATAGCAGAGACGTGCCTCGATGAGATAATACGTCGTCAAGAAAGGAATTTCCTTTTTTATTCATCAGCTGGCTTTTGTCGAAGTCGTCTGGCTCCCCCGGCATTTCAGACGAACTGCATTCTCATTCACGGTTTAATTTACAAAAGGAAATGAACAGGTTTTACAAATACTTCAACTCTGAACCTGTTCGAAAGATCCCGTTATTACGCTTCGAGTTGAAATTTTGTATTTTTATTACGCGATCAGGATGGAACGTAGCCCGTGGTCAGGCAAGGATTCGGTAACGCGTCGAATAATGAAAATTAATTCGCAGCTCAACGGATCACAACGATTCAACTGGACGGGGTACAGTACTTCGTGTCCCGGATGAACCCGTACAGTCCAGAACTGAACTATTTTTTGGCCTACCAATACTGTCGCTCTCTGGGTCTTCAACTGGCCTCGTTCGAGACAAAGGAAAAGGCTGACACGATGACGCAGTATTTGAAAAACGCCGGCTACGTGAAGTACGACTTTTGGACATCGGGCAACAAATTGGGCACGGACATGTTCCTGTGGATGAGTACGGGTCTGCCGTTCAATGCCACCTTCGACTACATGTTGAGGCGACCTGGCAACAGACCCGCTGACGTTCCACCTGGTACTGAACCTCAACGAGTAGCGCGTGAAAGGTAAGATCAAACCGATAACCGCCCCGCTTCCGACTATTTTCCTACCATCCCACATCGAACAAACCCAAGCTTCTTCGAAATTCGTTCCAAGTTTGCTCTTCGATTGCTACAAGTTCAAGTGCATTATTTTTCTTTGCATTTCCTAAACTTCTGGAAATAAACGAAGCTTAGTTATAAAAACTTATCGTGTTCCATGGTCCCGAAATATCTCGCCTCATAAATCGTCGGGACCCTTTCTTCCTATCGCACACTGGTGAGAGGTCAATGCTCCTACGAAAACAGAAACAAGTGTCCCTCGAAAGAAGTCGACACACGAATCACGCTATCTTGACCGAGAAGACAATAGCATGACGATCGATTGATCGTCACGAACGACAATTATCGTGTCCCTTCCGTAGACCGCGTCTTAACCCGGAAACGCGTGCATCGAATCGATAAACTATACCGAGAGTGATTTAAATTCTAATCCGGAACTTGTCCGTTTCAGTGGCGACAGCGGCAGCGCGGACGGATGCGTCGCGATGGTTGCGCCCACGTTAGCCTGGGAGGCTCAGGACTGCACCCTGGTTAAGGACTTCATCTGCGAGCAAACAAGATGCTACTACTACAACTACGGCAGCATTCCAGTCTCTGCGACTCAGGGGTAAGAGGTGAGATAATACTTGTCACAAAAATACACGAAACCGCCGAGAGAAAGAGAGATAGACACAGTGAGATAGGCTATCAGAAGAGTCCAACGTGTTCCAAGGTGAATCTCGATGTCGCACGGACAAAAAAATAGAAGCGGTAGATAAAGATACTCGCGCGAAAAGGACGTCGCCGACCCACGGAGATCCTGTGGCTATTTACAGCGACCGCGCTTTTAATAGACTGGATCCCTTTCCCGATACTCGCCTCTTCGTATATGCAAATGAACGCGGCGAGCATCCTGACGTTCCGATACGGCCACGTTAATTGCGGTTAACGATTTCGCGTTAGGTAATTAGATCGGTGATCTAACGAACCGACCAGTCCGGATTTAACGGACCTATCGTGCGGACATTTTTTTCTCCGTGCAGTTATGCGACTTAATGGAACAACCGATAACGCTTCATTGAATAATATAGTCTGAATAAGAAAATAAAATGTAATGGTACTTGGGAAACTGTACAACTCTTGGTGACGTTCAAACGTAATCGCTTATCATCGGCGGTATTAATATCGCGAAGATAAAATAGCAGCTTTTTTTTTAATTAATAACGCATTCTCTCGCTTCTCGCAAACGTCATCAGACACACGTACACGCACACTACACGCAAGTGTGAAAAAGTGTGGACACTACTGAACGAGTAGCGACTAATGACTATCAACCTAGTAGTGCTTCCAGACTTTTTCCCTACATATGATGCTTCTAACAACCAATTAACTTTGCTAATATTACACTATGAACACGATTACTCACTTTATTTTTATGCACACTCTTTAACAAACTCTCTGCAAAACTGGGTTTACACGCTCGTACTTGAATACTGGTGCAATTGAACTAGACTAACTCCTAGATTCTTTCAGAACCAGAGGTAAACGATAATAGCTATCATATACTTGTTCTTAAGAACAAATATATGCACTTAAATATACAAGTACGCGGAAAGTGCACGAGCGTATAAACCCAAGGAAACGTTATCGCGTTGCCTTCAAACGGGGCAATGGCACTCGCCTGTGAACGTCGTGACGAATTTGCAGAAATCGCAGACCCTACATAACAACCACCTCGGCGCCAGCCAGCGACGACCAGGTCGAAGACCACGAGGAAAGCGACAGCAACAGGAACGACGAGAACCAGGACATCGAGAGCGGTAGCAACGACGAAAAGGCAACACCGGAAGAGGAGAGTTCCGTCGACGAAAAATTACCTGAAGACCCGGTCGTCAGCAGGCTGATCACCACGGCCGTTCCCGCGTCTGACAAGCAGCAACAACCGTCCACGTCTTCGCCGGTCGCCACCGAGGAAGATCACGAGCAACCGACCAACGCCGAATTGGACAACGCCAGGCCAGATCATCTCCCGGACATCGCCAGCCTGTTCACGGACAGTCCTGGCCCTCAGGCCAGAAAGGACAACGTGTTCGAGGGTCTGCAGACGCGAGAAGTTCATCGTTCGTCTCTGCGCTCGTCCACCGACATGAAGGTCGAGCATCGAGAGTCACCGGACTACCTGGAGGCACAGGCTGAAACGGAGTCACCCAACAACGGGCTGGAAGACGCTCACACGGTCGGTCCGTACGACAGCGTTCAAGATTATTACGCGAACGACCAACCGGAGGCGGCTGAATCGTCGATGATGAAGGATCAGGACGACGACAGCAGCACGATCCTGCCAGAGGCGGAACCGGCCTACAGGTACAACATTAAAGTGCGCACCAACGGCAAAGTATTAGATCCTCCGTCCAAGTAAACGCTTTACTCATTAGGCTATCGTCCCGCGTTATTATTCGTTGATAAGTGAAGCATGGAAGATTCTCGAGGAACTAGATGTATTAATGTACGTTCACATGTGTATATCGTGGATAATTATCGGACACGCGAGTGTCGTCATCTCTCATTCGTCCGTTCTGATTTCAAGCAACGCAGATACTCGGATCGTTCTTCATCGTTCTCGCGCGACGGAAGGAGAGAACCTTCTTTGTCGAAGATTCGCTTTCTATAACGATTTCGCTCGATCACTAGACTAAGCTGGAACTGTTTGCTCAAAGAAACTAACTCGAAACGTAAACTGAAATCAACGCATCTCCTTCTGTCGCTGATTCCTGACGACGAGCGACGTCGTTCCAACAAGGGTATTTGCACTCATTCATTCGACTCGTTTCTTGATCGTCCATTCTGTGACGCTGGCAGACACGTTGCATCTGCGTCGCTAATTCTTCTGTTCTTTGGTCGCGTTTAACGGAGACGTCCAAGCACGTCGTAGCTGGGTAGATAGCAACGCGAACGCGAGAATTCGTGGGATCTCAGGCATTACGGTAGGAAGCGTTATCGCTGATAAAGCTAACCGAGAACGATGTTCGGTGTGGGGAGTTGGTAGTCTGCCAGCGCCACAAATCTTCATGCATATCGATGTAATCATCTTAGGTAATATTACCCGTACGTCTGCAAGATGAAACGTTTCGCAATCGATCGATTTGGCCCCCCTTCTCTTTTGCTTTTCATTCGAACGTTGAAGACGCGTCGAGTGCCATGCTAAGTTCGTACAAAATCCTTTCACTTACATTTTCTAATGTATTATTTGGATAGAATTGATCGAATCTTTCCGGCTAAAGTAGCTGACAGATCCATGTGAAAATTAATAAGTCGCTAACTGATCCATGGCACTCAAAATGTTGAACATTCTTGATCGGGCTAATGTTAACGTTTACCGCAAAATTGGAGAATCTGGGTCTCGAAGGATGAACGTTACTCGAAGAAGCAGCGTTAATCGCAACGTTTCCGTCATCCAGACGTATGATAATCGGCGCACGCCGCGAAAAATACGATTCTTCTAATGCTACGATAAGTCATTGACACATGGAACTTGAATATTATTGCGTAAACACGGCGCGAATGTGCAACTTGTGTAATTGAATATTAATAAAGGTACGAAATACATTGTAACGTCAGCAAAGTCACTTTACATCATCCTACAAACGCGTAGCTAGCGGATAAGGCCTGTTTCAAGATAATTGGAATCACTTACCAGCCGTTCACCACGCCTTCGATGTTCAGCATCGGTACAATTTTGAACACGTAATCGTCTCGCAAACTTGTCGCATAAGCGCTGTTATCTAACAGCGCCTCTAAGGTACCATGCATCACCCAAGAGGCGTTGCTTTCACCCGGATGAACTCTCGACGTCAAGAATATCACTTTACGATTCTGAAAAAACGATAAAACAACTGTCGCACTGCATTCGCGTCAGAAGTAGACCTTCCTTCGAACTATCTCATTTTTAACACTGTTTGAGACCTGAGGATGTGTATATTTCTTGTCAGAACTATTGCAAATCCATGTATGAAGCATTCAAACTTATGTGATATGAAATGCATAGCCATCCTGAATATCGAACAGTATTAAATCTGAAGATATTAATCGTTAGACTCACCTCTATGGGGTTGCTCTTAGAATCCAAACTCGTGATAGTCAGCAGAGGATTTTCGTTGGCGTTCAGAGTATTGCAGAGTGTTTCCGCTCGGAAGTAAGTGTTCGCAGGAACTCTCTTGGTCCACTTCCAGATATCAGTCATCAACTGGCTATACGTGTACGGGAAATGATAGGCCAGGTAACAGACGTCATAAGCGTGAGGAAAGGTGACCGTAAACGAAGTAGTGAGATAATTCTTCCCCTTGGCTGGTCGTTGATAACAGTTTCGATAGTAACAGATTTCTGTTCCGGCTCTCACCCAACCTGGTCTACCCAAATGTGCTTCGGTGACGCTGAAAAGAATCGGTTTCATGCCGAAATTGAACTGCGAATTCGCCTTCTCGCAGTTGATGATGTTGAACGTGTAAGGCACGTTCGCCTCCATGTTGGACACCTCGAAGTAGAACCATTGGTGCCTCGAGCCGCTGTTCACGTCCGGTGTGAGGATCAGATTGTACTCTCTCAGGCCTATCTGCAAGGAAGCGAATTGGAAAGAAATGATGCAGATTTGCCGCGAAACAGAGGTTTGTCAGAAGCATACTTTTCGTTCGAAGGATATATTCATGGAATTTGTACCTGAATAGCTTTCCTCAAGTTCCCGCTTTCGAATCTTGACTCGAACTGCAGCTGATTCGTCTCTGTACAACGTTTTCCTATTCTGCTCTCGTCCCAGTTACACAAATGTTTGTCACTGGAAGGTTGTTCGTCAACGGATGCTACCGCGTCGAGATCGTACACCACTTCTTCGACCAAGGTACCACCGTGAAGACCGCGTTCCACGCACGTCAGAAGCTTCGAACGACAGACCTTTCGGTCTTTGTTGTTCAGAGGTTCGTCCTTTCCTAGACCGTTGCCGCCAACCAGGTCCGGATAAGCTACCTTCACGAAACCGATCACGCTCTTCACTCTGCTCGCCACTATGCAATAAGCTTGCTGATTCGTAAAAGTCGGTAATATGTCGCCGAAAATTTTAATCGGGTTGCTTCCATTCTCCGTTTGATCCTTGTTCGCATCCTCTTTCACCGAGTTCTTCGTAAAAGTTTTCGAGTTAACATCCGACTTATTCTCCACGGATGAGTCAATCAGTTCTATCGCAGGCTTTTGAAAAGTTACTTGACTCTTCAAGTTGCTCAGTTCCTTGAAGAATGTGTTGTACCTAGCAAATGAGACATAGATTTAATCGATGAAATTAACGTATCGTTAATTACTGAAAAATCAACCGACTCGGTCAGGTCCTCTTCGGTTCTCTGAGAAGTGAAGACACCAGCGAAGAATTTACTCTCGTCCACTTCGTCCGCCGAATGGATAGTCTTCTCGTCTGTTCTCGAGTTCTGACTTTCTTCATCGTCTCCAGAATCAAGATCACTGTATAACCTGCCTAGAGAGGCCACGCTGTTCCCCTAAATAAAACGTTATTCTGATCAACGATACACAGGTGATCCAAAGAAGTTCTCATCGATGCAATTATACCGTGTTTCATGACCGTGTAACGCTTCGAAGAGTTACGTTTCACCCATTACATCATTCCGTACGACAAAAATACGCACCTGACTATCGACGTCGCTGCCGCTCTCGGCGCTGTTTGGCCTAACGTTCGCTTCTGGTAGTACGAATCTACAGAAAAACATAAATGAAACCCACATTAAATCATTGCACGTAATTAGGATTTTTCTCCGAAATGAATATTAAAAAATATATCACTGATAAGTGTTTGAAACAATTCTTTGATCATATTTTTTTCAATTGGATATCTCTTAAGTGGATGAACCGTTAACCCAGATGGAAGATAAACGGTTCCTAGAACCAATTCGAGCGATTGATCTGGATCAACCTTGAAAGTATCGTTCACCTTGCTGGAGACATTTCGGGTACCGGCAACTCCTTCTTCTCTAGACATTGATTGATAACCCCGCATACGCGTGACAGGAGACAATCGTACGCTTTATCCTCCGGACAGTTGCTGCAGAACCGGTACAATAGATGCAGTCCATTGTTCGCCTTGATTGCCTTCCTGCCAGCTTCTGAAACGGGCAAAAACACGATCGTAATGACTCCATCCAACGGCCAGCGGAAACGCGAATTTACATGCGAAACGTTTATGCCAAAAAAATAAACGGTATGGTAAGAAAATTTATACAGCGAACGAGGATGATAGCTATACATATTTAATGTCCTTCTCTTCTTTGCAGGAACGAACAATGAAGGTCATCGATAAACTTACTCGTGACACTCAGGTGCTGCAACGTAATGAGAGTATAATTTAAGATCTTCAACTTTATCGGTCCTTCGAATCGTTCCCATCTGTCGAAGATTCTCATCAATAGGTACACCAGACCCAACTTTACGAACTTCGTACAGAATAATCCTGCGAAAACATAATTAGACCACTATACTAAACTGCAATGAATTATAAATAATCTACGTACTACTCGTCGTAAAATATTTGAAGCACTCCATCAATATCCTCAGTTTCAGATGCGGCATGTAACCGATGCAGACGAACGTCTTCTCCAGAGTATTGGCGATTCCGTCCTTGACCAATATTTGAAGAGAGTATGCTAAGCACAGAAACGCAGTTGACAGGAAACGTAGAACATCGGAAGATACCGAATAAGTTTACTCACTGTTTCTGGCAAGGCATTTGATGATCAACAGCAGAGGCAATAGAGTCTTACTGTTGTTGTAATGTAGCTTGAGAAGCATGTGGAACACTTTAACGGTGCTAAGCAGTTTCATCTTGGCCACGAACTTCTGGTCCCTCGGTGCCACCTGGAATTTTCGTTGACGAAACCTTGCGTTTGAAATAGGGATTGAACGATCTCGAAGGGTATTAGGGAAACAATGATGTCGTACCTGGCCCAAAATCCAAAGCACCTCCTGCGTGAGGACCTCGCTCGACACGCTGTCCGTGTGCAGCAGGTTAATCAGAAGCTTAACCAGGACTTGCGTGATTCCTAAATTGATCAGCTGCATTACTGCCATTCGGCTACTGGTTTCTGTAAGAGACAGTCGATTAACGATTCGATTAACCGCAAATTTGTTCGTCAACTAGGATTGATCCTCCTCGAAACACGCGATCAAGTTTCGTCGAGACAAAGGGACACTAACTTGTCGAAAGCTAGAAATTGCTATTACTTGTGACACTTTTGTTCTTCATTCCTTTGGACTTCCCCTTGGGGACTCGAGGTGAAACACACTCGTGTATTATGCTGGCGATACTGCAGTTTATCACGTGATCCTTGCAATTCTGAAACAAACACGTTTCACGAGATGAAGTATTCTTTTGTGTAAGATGGTACACGCAATTGGTTCCATCCTGTACTAAATGCAACGACTTCTGTCGAAAGGTCACCAGGATAATTATACGAAGCGTGCGTGCAACGCTTATCAGAAAATGGAACGAACGGGTTTCCAGTTTTGCATGCTGCAGGAAGCTTCGTCGACAGGACGGACAATGGGATGCGACCTAACCACGCCATTTCGTGCACAATGTTTATCGTGACACGGTTATTCACATGCTTAATTGGATTCACGGAGCGTCGATTAATCGCCAGGTCTCGAAAAACCGCGACTCTCACGAAAATCACGAACGAGACACGACACGGTCGTTAAACAAAGTGGACGGCTATGATAAAGTAATCAAGAAAGTGACAAAACGCTTGCACCTTCTAGTGCAATGTAGACTTCTTTTAATGAAGTTAAAAATCTTCAAAGACCGACAGCGAATAGCGGTATGCTCATAAACTTATTTTGAACTAAAGAAGGCTTACGTTGCTCACGAGTGTACTACATGAATTATAGCGATGTAATTAAGAGATACCCACCTCCAGCGTCGCAATGAATATTTCCATGATTCCGGAATTCTTGCGCCATAATTTCTCCAGCGTGCGCTCACGTACGCGTCGATCTGAAAAATACCCGCTCTTGTAAATGCAAATATTACTCGAGGTATACGCAATTTTTTCACCGAGAGAGAAACACTTCATTTTATGAATACAAGAACAAATCTTTGATCGATCGCTACTCGCTTAAAACCCGTATAACGCATCTCATTATAGAGACAAGAAAGTAGGATGTAAATCTTCTGGGGACAAACACGGTTTTCCACTGCCAAACGTTCTACGTATATGCTATAATAAATAATCGAGGAAACAGGTGCGAGAAACAGTGTCTTCCATACGATAGGCATACTCTGCATTGGCAAAACGTGGGGCTCCCATTTCAGACTTGACACAAGGCCAATCGGTTCCAATGCCATGAACACCGAGTACAAAAAACTGGACATTGATAATTCACACCGAGTGCCTAGTCTGGAAATGCTACTGTCCGTCTCTGTGAACGATTGTTTGCACGGTGAGCATTTTTCTCTGTCATTGAATCGCTCGAGGGACATTAATCCTGTCATGTCACAGAGCCCTGCTCTAAATCGGTGATGGTCTAAACCGTGAGACGCGTCTAGCCTACAAATATTACTTGCACTCCATTCATGAAACTCTATATAGGTCAGAAACTAGGTAAGGATAATTTAGAGCAAGACATAAAACGAAATGTAATTTACAAATTTGATTTATTTCCAGAACTTGAAATCTTCGTCACTGCACTTTGTCCGTCACTGCCCCAGATCATGTACAATTTGGATTCTAGTCCGGACGAAAGATAAATTTTATTTTAGAGATTAACTCATTCGTGGCAGGGGTATCCTCGCACCACCATGCGTATGTTGTTTTACTTCTGTGGACTCTCGTCAATATGTGAGAAGTCGAATGTCTTGGCACTCGATGGACAAGCTAAGAAAAGGGCAAGCATGAAAGTGAAAGATACAAAGAGAGTTGGAAACAAAAGCAGATATCGAACTTCGATGTTCACCTAACGCGTGAAGAAATTACAAGCTGATGGAGCAGAAGTTTATTGGAGCTTTTTTCGCGCTCGCGACAGGCTCGTTACACCAGAAACGATGAGTCAGTGCGATGACACTGCATCCGCGACGAGCTTTCGAGCTTGCAGAAATATCGACCGACGAGACAGGAAGCCCTTATCAAATTGGCACGACCGCAATTCACTTCGGGACCATCCGACACTGTATTGTTCTGCCTTTGGACCCTGTCCAAACGATCTATCAGCGTTCCCGAAAGTCCTTATGTAATCGAACGAACGGGATAGCCGGCTTTTCGAAAATAACAAGTGACGTCCCCGTTGCTAAAACACCTGTTCGCCGATCCTGACCAACGAAACGCGCGATTTTCTTCTCGCGCGTGACTGACACTTGTATCGAAATAAACAGAGTACGGTCTAAATTCGTACGCTAATGAAATGCAACTTTGATTATCCAGCGGAGATAATTTCGTGGCATGCTGAGCCGCGATTAAACGCGATTTATCCGTGCGTGCATCTGGCAAATATCTTCTTTCGTTGCTATACATCATTTTTCGCCCTTTTAGTTTCCTTGACTTTTTTCATAGTTAGTTAAACAGCGTGAAGCGTTGTAAATGACCGGCTGAAATAACACGTTATCTGTTGACTTTAGCGAAAAATGTTTCAAGCGAAACTTAGTTTATTTCGACAGACTCGCGATGGTTACTTCTGTCTGGACATGTCTTCAAGATCTTAAAGCTACCTAAGAAAAATTTTTAGTCTCAAGATGTCTCCCTTGTTCAGGTTTTGTTTGAAACGTATTTTAATGAAGTCAACGTTTTCAGATGATCATCCTGAGTAAAGAAGCAAAGATGTTCGAAAGCGATCTACGTTCACGGGTTTGCGATGAAGGTTCACGCGACCAGTTCATTTTTTCGACACGAAAGTTTGACGTTTCTCTGTCCATGGCAATTAGTTTTCGTCGCAACGCAAAGGAGAGAAAAATGCCGAGCGTTGATCTCGCGTAAAGGGCTGCAGCGTGCAAACACCGAGTTATGGCGGCAGTAATAATAAATTGTGCAAGTTTCTGGTGATTAGACCGATGAAATAGAAGCCAACGTTCGCGGTAAAAATAGCAATTTAACGGCACGAGCCCGTCTTAAAGTGTCCAATCTGTTTCAACTCGTTTAAAACTTTGCTGCCGCATTCGAGACTCGTGCTAAACGTTTGCTCGTGCTTCCAAAAAGAAGAATGAATGAATGGAGGACCTAGTTCCCTACCGAAGTATTCGTTTTCGTGTTCTACCTAAAAATACAATCGTTCCATTCCGTAAGAAAATTTATCATTTACAAGATTTTAACTTCGGAGATTCCCTTTGATAATTTAATGGCGTACTTATGGAAATCCTGTATTGCATATGTGAAACACGTGTCAGGGGTAAATATAGTTACCTGTGGATGTAACTCGCGCTTGGATCTTAGCTACAACATTTCTGAAGGTATCTCCGTTCTCCAGCGGTTTTGCGGCGCAACTCCTAAGCTTCTCCAACAGTGCATCGTTTATAGCCTCGTCCGCGTTTCTGTTGCTGGGTGACATCACGCTGAATCGCAGAAAGCAACAATGAAAGCTTAATTACCAGTTAATCGATTGCAAATCGAACACCGGGCACACTAATGAGCATGCAATGATTTACACCAAATACTATTTGTGCAAAATTGGCATCGCACAGCAAGCAAAACAATGCAAATTGAACTACCAAAAATTCACGCGATATTCATCGATCAAATCGGTCTTCCGCGTGTAATTCGTAAAAATGGGGAGGAAAAATCTGTGTGGGTCTGTCACGTTTCGAGTCACACAAATACTCAAATGAAAAAAAATATTCATTGTCGTGTACTTAACCAAAGGAGCGCAGCCGCTAGTCCTACTCTCGTCGTCTATACTAGTCCTTGGTCTATCTGCGATAAAGAAATCACGATTCTCCGTTTAGAAAGAAAACACGTGTAAACTGTATGCGTCGTGTCGTTCGCGGTATTAATCGGCTATCCATTGGCGATGGGCCAAATTCGTACATAATGCGCATTAATCTCCTTTCACGATCAACCGACTTAGCCAATGTCGCAGAAATGAAGATCGAATGTTGGAAAGCGTTTCGCGTCCCGTTCAAGGTTAATTAACGCGCTCGAACAGCAAGCAGTGTTCGGAAATAAACCGCATGAATGGTTGTAAAACATAGCCAACCGCTGGAACACTTTCATTATTGCGAATTAATAAACAACAGCGGCCAATTACTTTTCCCCGATTTTATGGCATCTTTATCCTTCTGACCCTTCTCTAGGGACAATAACCGAACGAATTGTTTTTCATTCTCAAAGAAGAGATGTGTCATTCCAGGTTGGATAAAGATGTCATGAAAACTATGGAGGATTCTAAGCGACAATGTCTGAAGCTGCAACAAAAATGCAGGTGCAACAGTCGATGGGAAACGATTGCTATATTTTTGGACTATTCGAACATTCGACACTAACATCGAAGATATTAGGTATACCAATAAGTAATTCACTGTTGATAATGAATTAGGAATTTAGTTTATCAAACCAGCTGTACAAGACACTTTATGGATGTCAAGGAGATACCGTTAGGTATGCATGCAGATCAGTATGACCTTTTCTTGGCAAGAACATCGTACCATATGACATGCAGATATTTGTCAAAAGGTGTATGAAATACAAATATCTGACCCCGTCAGCTTGCTCCAGAACATCAGACCGTACTTTACTCGATCGATTAAGAACATTTGGTACTTGATCGAGACCTTTAACCTTATCGGGTGTAGACTTTCAAATATTTCGATCAATGCAAAACTGAGCCTCGTGTGCAATTTTAGCACCTTGGGACCCAATTGTGTTTGAAGGCATTTCATATGACCGAAAGTGTCAAAAATTTAATTTCGTCAACATTACTGCATTACCGATTGATATACCTAAAGTCAATCGCCTGCATTTTTCAAACTAATGTCCACGTTCGAGAACCACATTATATCGGCGGAGATTTACTGCTCGTAAATAATGTAGTCTGCAATTTAGCCGAACATTCTGAACAACACAACGATTCACTTGGCCAGACCGGTATCCGACGGTGCCAATACAAATTTTGCAATTATCCGTCCAGCCAAACACGACGACTACTTCTGTCTTTCATCGAAATGCTTAAGCGTCGCTCCGCGAAAACGCCTCGATCCTTCGTTCGACGTTACCGCAAGTTTTTCAAGAGACTTCGAGAGAAAATTGAAACGCTACGAAAGGTGATCGTCCGATCGAATGACAGCGTGCGCGAGCGAAGGAAGCGTGCAACGTCGAGACGGCTCGAGATGTGCGTTCAGAACGGGACCGGAAACCTGACAAAGTGCGACGAGCACACGCACGAAACGCGGAGACGGGTGTTTTTGTTAGTGTTGAAATTTTTACTCTTCGTCCTGGGCATCTTGAGCGTTTTCGTCGGCCTCGTGGCTCGTCTCCATCGGCCGCTGGTTCTCCTTGTCGAGTTTCTCCGATGCACTTTTCATTCTCCCCCGTCGTTCGCCGACTCCTCTTCGCCTCTTCTCGCGGAAAAGCGTTCACCAAATTTCCAGCAACGAACACACGACTCTCGATAACGTATCGATTATTACCTCGTCGACCTTCTTGCACTCGAACCTTTTCTCGTGCACCGAATACCGTTCGCCGATGTCACATTTCACGATCGTCTCCAATCTCGAAGCCGAAATACAAGGATTTCGGTCAATGTCTTTTGTGAAATTCGCGGAACGATCCACGCGCTTTGCCACTCCGAGGCGGTTTGACGTTTCGCGCTGCCAAAACTATGTTTAAAAGCATAGCACGCACGCACGAGGCGCCTCTATTTATAGTGACGGCCGCTTTCCGAAAACCGCGCCCCTTTTCTCATATTTTCTATTGCAACCCCCCTTGTTTACACCCTTTCATCCTATTGACGTAACTAGGATTTTTCTGGAGTGGCTTTGGCCTTACTGCTACCGTCAACGCTCCGCTCCTGGCGCGATCAGCTGACTCTTGAAAATTTCGAGATTCGACAACATGGGGTTTGAGAATTTTCTAATTTATGAATTTGGAAATTTAGAGACTTCCAGATTTAAAAATGTGAAAATTTAAGCATTGAACAAGGTGGTCCCTACCTAGTTGCGTCAATGTCCCATCCAGGGGTTGTTAAACCGGACGAACGGGTGAACCACCACCTTATAAATTCCTCGTGTTTCGACAGAGTCATGGTCGCAACAGATAATTGTTCCAGGCACTCGTAAAAACGACGCTTGGAGTCAATTTCCACACCGTCACTACGAGTCACGTGAAACTAACACTTCACTTTCATCCTCGCATCGTAACCTCATCGAATTTTGGAATAAAAATTTCTCCTAAAATATTGCGTAAATTGAAAACATTCGAGAGCAGGTTTTTAACGAACGCGTTGTAAATCATTTTGGATGGGAACTGTTTCGAAATGGACTATTGTTTGACGCGATGGAAGGTGATGGAAACGAAATCAGCTTGCCAAAAGGTTGGAAAATATGCCACCTTGGTAAAAGCGCATTAATTTTTGGTGGAACGTATGACTTTAAGTTATGAAGGAACAGGTGAACACGTATCTCGGCGATCGGAATATTCACGGTGCAAATAAGAATGACACACGGTGATTTCCAAACACGATCGTCGACTATATGTATCCGAGTTGCAACGAGCACTTCAGAGATCCTTAAATAGATTCGCGAATTGTCGAAATCGAGCTACCTTTCCAAACTTTCGCAGAAAAGTGACTGAAAGTGTAGAATCAAAGTCCAACCGGTAATTCGTCTTACAAGTTACCAAGCTTCGAATTGCTTCACAATCGAGACCGAAACATTCGCTACCACCTCTGAAAATAGAAAAGTTTTGAAGTTCGATTTAAATATTTATATTTGTAACGCTTCATAACCTATAAGAAAACGTGTGTCTCGGAATAAAGTCCGCGGAGATAAAAGAGAAGTAATTGCTTCGCTTATAATCTTCTTTTGTCGCGTCTGTTTGGCCAAGAAATTCACGAGACCGAGCGAGGAGCACAGAACAAAGGAAACCCGAACCTTCCCCAACTTTCAGTCACCCCTATTATAAGATCTCCGCTGGAGTGTCCTTCACGATGATTCGTGCAACGAGGGTGCACAAGAATCGCGGGCTGAATGACCCTGCTCGCCCTCGAGCGTGAGAATCCTAGCGAAAACAACGATGACCAAGAGGAAAACACGAACGTGCAACGACACCGTTATTAATAGAGAGGTTATTAATAGAGAGCTTTTCGATGAATTCGCGAAGAAAGGCGAGAGAGAGAAAAATTGAGGAAAGATGGAAATACCGGCAGAGATAACCTTCGTTGACCACAGAAAGTACACGCACTGTCGCGAGAGGGTTAGCGACGACGCGAGGATGTCCTCGGGGGTCTTAACCTCGTCCTCGGGGACGTCGAACACCGTAGGCGACGATGGGTGTCACGGATCTCTACAGTGAACGCGGCAGCTTGCGAATAAGCGAGTGCTGTCACGGAAGCGTATGCGGCACTTGTTGATAAACACGAAAGCTCCCGCGGATTGATTAGTAGCCGTGCGAACTTTCACGAGTACAGTCGACGCCTCACGAGCTTCGCCCTATCGATTCTCGAAACGGCGCTCTCGTTCAAACTGGTCCACAGCCGTTATATCGCGCGGGTCTTTTGTACGAGTTCAATTGTCTCCGCTTCGTTTCGTTGATAGGAAATTTAGTACAAAGTTGAATGTCTTTATCCTTTCAACAAATTGCACCGGACGAATAGATGCTACTACGAATCATAAATTGTTAACACGTTACACATCGTTCTGTTAACCCTTTGACTCGGCTGATAGGACTTCTGTTACGTAGCATCACCTTTCATCTACGAAACACTATATGTACCTCAAATATAGCTGATTCTAGTTACATCACCACAAGTGCTGTAAAATTCTTAAAACTAACGTAGAGAAAGCTCCGTCTGAGTTCTCTACATTATACTCTTCGCATAGTACGATGTACACACAAATCTGTACGAAGGAAAACTTATTGAATCGACAACGGCGACAATATAACGAGAGTCTACTGTATAGTTCAGTCGCTCCTCAAAAAAACATTTTACCAAACGTCAGACTATATTTCGTTCTCGGGTTTAGAAATGGTCACATTATCTAATTTAATCTATTTAGAGGTTAGTACGTACCTCGAACTGTCAGGTTGACATCTACTCGCGTCGCTCCTCTTCCCTTGATTGTCAACGCGTCGTGTCGCATCTTCTGGTCTCATCGTCGGTGCTTGTCTTTCGCATTTTCCTTGGCTAGTCAACCTTGAACAGCATGGTTCAAGGGCCATGTCACATCGGAATTGAACTTCTCATTGTCAGTCCCACGAAATTCGCGAGACGGCCATGATCGAGCGATCGTGTCCTCAACTCCACGATTTTGTTACGCACAAAAAATTTGTCGTTCAAGATCGTGAAATTAGGTTACCTGCAAACTTTTCCACAAATGTCAAAATTTTTGGCACCGACTCCTTGAAGTCAATCTCGATTTCCTCTCTCTCTATATGACACCTGTGTGACCTTTTTCGTAGACTCGCTTTAATCCTCCGGTTGCAAAAGACGGAAATGTACGCCCACCGTCAAGTTTACATGTTAGTCGTCTTGTTGCTGTTTTATTTTTAATTGAGCGTACATGAAAGGGTTAAACAGTTAGAATTCATTTTTTTTGCTAACAGGATGTTCTGTAGTTTCAACTAAAGAAAATATAATGGCTTTCACTAGACTCCAACGATTGGAGAATAAATTCCTCGTCGATCAAATTCGAAAGATCGGAACGATGACAGGTATACTAACCGGAGCACATTAGCAATGTAAATTTGGGTGTTAGGTGCCAGACCACACCCTTCATTCATATTCTAAACCACAATTTACCAATGTTAACCGGTTCACGTATTTGTCTTTCCAGCACTCGGTCTTAGTCATTCTCTTCGTCGTAATAAAAATATTTTATATCATCTTATTGATATTTTTAAGATGCTTTACTAACTCAAATACTATAATTCATATCAGTACTTCAATGACTCGCTTTCTACTTATTTCGAAAAAAATGTGCCCCATAATTTTCTCAGAATTTTCGAGCTCTACAAATTACAAAACTTTCGAACCCCGCAGCTCTAACATTGGTCCATCGAAGGGTTAATCGAAAATACAACGGACTAGAGTTAGATTATTGTACAGCACTTACATCGTCGAAAAAAAGAATCACGAGCAGGTATCCCGTTCGACGTGGCGGAGGATCGAGAGGAGACGACGGAAGAGCAAAGCGTAGGAGCAAAAGAAAAAAAGAAACAATCACGGATGATATTCGGCAGGGTGGGGGTTTGCTCTCCGCGAAGAATATATAAATCGCGGGTAGGGCTGAAATTCAGGTTAGTACAGATAGTTTCTGAGCCTATCGCGAAGCTGTGTTCACACCATGCAGGTGAGTTCTACGCGTACTAAATATTTCTCTATTTTACAATAATACTCGTCTCGAATACTCTGCATTCTGCAAAGTGATATTCCAATTGGTCCGCGTTTCTGTACGTGCGAAAAATGTGAAGAGCATTGGGAAAATGTTAATGGTTCCGCGAAATTGTTCTGCTTGTTGGTACAAATAATTCTGGAAACAAGAACAACCGTTATATCTGTCGACCAAATCTGTTTCCGCGTTGATCGCGAATCGAGATCATTGATATGCGAAACACGGTAACTGCGCATCGAGCCAAAGCTCGTATTATCAAAAGAGTCCGAGTCACTCGCGCTGTTTCTTTATTCGACGCAGAGAACGATCAATCTTTGAGGCGGACTACCGCATTGTTTCTCGTGTCACATAAATTGAAACGTTTTTATCTTGCCCCATAGTATATCCGTCATTCCGTTCTCTTTCGTCGGTGGCAACAGCTTTTTATTTAAATATACGTATATGCATTTAGAATCCTTCAGTTTTTTTATGGCTCCAGGACAAAATAACATAAGGATTTCTGTAAGAACATCATTTTTTGTTGATTGATTGTTGCAACAATTTGTCATTGCTATGTTTAATTTGTTATCAACTTCTTTATCGGCTACTCGTGATCTTCACTCTAGTTCAGACAATTATGTCACATATATCACGTTCTAGATATCAAACACAAATATTTAATTGTTCTTCTTCAAAAGTTATACTTTAATTATTTGTAAGAAACGATCAAATATTCGATATCATTCGCGACTATTTCTGAAAAGCATTTCGTAGTTGTTATTATGTGTGGTTTTCCTCTTGTTTAAATTTAGCTTATCATAGTGAGAGTAACAGGTTTCCCCCGCCCATAAATTCGACTCTTTTTTATGTATTGACTAACAATTTGTTCGAAGGTTCACGCTATTCTTGCCATCGCTGTGATCCTGGTCGTATCGATAGAGTCGAAACCGATCTGGCCAAACCTGTACGTGAGCAATTATCCTTCGCAAGCCATAAGCGTGCAGCCGCAGCTCCTCCAGTACCAGGACACCTACTCCCCGTACTACGTTTACAATGTAATGCATCGTAAACACTTCAGGATTTTTTTAAGCAATTTTCTTTTATCGTTCATTCACGTTTCCTGCGATAGGTACGCACAGATGTAAACACGATTCCTGCAGCCGTCCTCGCAAATGGAAAGCCATCGGTTCCTCACATACCTGCCTATAATTTTTATTATGGGACCCCGGTATACGACCTCCGATTTCCATTAAATCCGGTAGGAATGCCTGCTATTTTATTGTTCACGTAATCCATGAAACATAGACGGGTCATTATATTATGTTTGTGGGACTTCGCATAAAAATCGTGTTCAAATAATTGGCTTTCTCGTAGGTATATCCTGTTTTGAAGCCTGGTCAACCAGGACTCCAGCCTAAACCAACTGCACCATCAACGACCACCACGAAACCAGCGGACGGAAACGAAGATGGCATCGAGAAGTTGGATACGAAAGTTGAACCGGAGACAGAAACAAATAAACCTATGGAAAATAAAGACGAAGACGACAGCATCACCGTAGATTCGATATAATTCGTGCTTCGAATCGATTTTAATCCAATAAAGCATTTATACCCTTCCCTATTACGATTACCATTCTTCGCTCATGCAGAGGACATTGAAAGAAAAATTTTTAATAAAAATATAATCGAACACGTGCCTTGTTTGCCAACTTTTATGATATGAACTCTTATTAACATTGTATCCAAAAATTTACTCCATGATATTATCTAAAGAGTTCCATTTTTGTGAATCAACGAACATTCGCTTCTATGTGTCGCGGCAAAAGATTCGTCGAGAATCGGTCAATTTTATAGTTGGCTATAATTAGCTATCTCAAAATAAGAACAATCGGTCCGTACATGAACAACAATCAGGTCCCTCACCCCAGAAACCGAAGATAAGCCGTGGTTAAAGATGCTACCGACGCCTTCCGAGTCGTTCATTTACCTCGTTAGTACTCGAAGCATTCGAACGGGACCATGATTATGAGAAATCTATGGCTCGTCGTTCTTCCGACATTGGTGCTTCTCGTGATATCGGAAACGTTCGCACGGAATCCCTTGAGTGTCAACGAACGCGAGCACAACGTACTGACATTGTCCGATGTCAAAGGGAAGAAGATAAAGCACAAAGTTCGCGCACCTGTCAGTGAGCAAAGTTTATCCGAAGATCTCCAAGGTGAGAGGATTTTCAAAGCGAACGAAGGAAAGGAAGACGATGGAGGTAGATTTAAAAGAGACGCAGCGGAATTGGACGAGGTGAAAAATGCAAAGAAAAGCTACGCGAAGCTGAAGTTAGCCCAGACCGAAAATGATTTGAAGAAATGGAAGAACAAAGACTATGGGAAATACTTGGATGAACAAACGACGAGGAAAATCGACAAGCGACAAGCGAATTATCACAATAATCGAAAAAGTGCAAACAGATTGAAGAGGCATGTAAAGACGAGATATCAGCTGGATAACAAAACAGATTATTACGCTCTGAGAAAAGCTGTCATGGAGAGATTTTATGCTCGACAGAAGGAGATAGAGGAGAAACATGCTAAAAAATTGTCCTCCATTCCTAAATACATCCTTACACGCAGTTTGGAGACGAAGACCGATACGAATAACGTGTCTTCGACGAGCCAAGTCGAAGCAAAAACTGACGAAACGAACAGTGTTAATGATCTCGTTACTGATAGTGACCTCGGTACATCTTCTTCTGTCACGACGACTACAGAATCATTTACGGAAGCTACAACAAAAATCGATCGTAATAACTTTCTAATGGAAGTTCAACCTATCGAAAATACAACCGAATTTCTTAGTGATGAGGACACTAATAATATTTCTGATAATAATGACGAGGAAGGAGTGAGTAAAACAAATGTTATATTGTAGTGTTAGATGTTAGGTTGTCATGTATTTCATGGTCTCGCGTTAGATTACCAAACATTATGTTCACCACGCACTAGATTACATAATCACATCAATGAATCACATCTCCCTATTATAGAACAAAAATAAATTTGTAATATCTATTTAAGTTTATAATATGGATTGATATTAGGAATATAGGAAGGTGATAAATCCGCAGATAGGTTTATCGTGTTCAGAATCTAACGAATGAAATTTATTATTCATAAATAACGAGTAAAAAAGGAATTACAATCGATGTATTAAATAATCATAAATGTTTTTAGGACGACAACGTGATCGGCACTTTAAAATGGGGTAACTGCACGGGAAGATTGGTGTACAAACACAATCTGAAATTGACCGTACACGATGCGGTATCCACCGTGGCGAATTTGACAGCCTCGTTCAGCGGACCATTTTGCATCACTTGTGTCAGAGCGATACCGATGAACATTACCAAAGGCAACATGCTGTTAGACGTTGCTAAAAACGAAAATGACGAACCCGACACAGTGAAGGTCTCAATGAAAGGCTTTCATAACGATGAACTGTGGTACATTACCAAAGTGTGGGCTACGACTAAAAAAGAAGACGTTTGCGAAGAAGTGAATTAATAGCAAAGAACGAGTACGATCGTAAGAACGAGATCATGTATGAACACGCGTACTGAAATACACAACTTTTACATACATCGAAGTGATAGTTTCATTTTACAGTCACTTAAAGTTACATTACCAAACTCGCATGCTTCTTGTAGAGATATAGCGTAATCGTAAACTAAATTTTGAAATTTTCAGATTCTCCAATTCCGAAATCTTTGAATTCCCGATTCCAAAACCACTCGGTTATCCTTGATACCGATCGAGTAGATTTATGACCACGCTATATTTCGACGAAGTTCGTAACAGCAGAAGCGCACTAAGTCCACGTAAAGTCAGTCTGAACGAAGAAGGACTCAGAAACCATCCGGGGTTCCGTCTCAAGAACTTTTGGGCACAGCTGTCGGAAGGGGTGGTGGCGGCACATCTGGTATTTTCTCCTTCTGCTCCTTTGTCACGGGTTTCTTCTCCTCGTGGTAACCGGGAAGCAAATGTTGGGAGAGGCCATTCTTGGGCGTAGACGCGGGAATCGGTTGCACGGTGCCAAAAGGTTGATAGTCCACGTAGTAGGATCCCGGAACGAGATGAGGGTTGAAACCGTTGTACGTGTAAAAGTAGGGGTCGTAATACAACGACTGATAGTTGGGATAAAAACTGAGGGGTTCTTCCTCCTTCTTATTCTTGGAACCGGCTCTAGTTCCGCCTTTGTTCTCCTCTGCACGTTCATCGGTCGGTTCTACTTTCGTGCCCGCTGCTTTCGATGATTCTATAGCTGCTGACGATTCCGCTCGAGCGTCACCTTCGTTATTCGGCTTCAGGGCACTCTGAGAGAGGTGTACCACGTCTGGTCCAGCGAATTGGGGCGACACTTGCGTGTAATAGTACGGTGGCACGTAACCGACCGCTGTTCGATGAATTATCGGCTGTATCACCGGAAATGCCCTTGACGGAGACAGGTTCTGGTTGCTGGTAATAACCGCGTTGTACACCTTGGGGACCCTCAGTAACCCTGGGTCTCCTGCTGCCACGGCGATCAGCGTGAACGTAATGAACAACATCTGAAAAGGATAAATACAGCTAGGCAGCTAATGACGCTGTAAGAGCGCAAATTTTTCAGAGCGTAGGATTATGGCAACATGGTTGAGGCGGATACATGGAGTCACGTAAAATGTCGGGTTGCCGACGGAATTATATAGTTCATAGTCCTTTGTCTAAGTATAGCAACGATAAATCTAGAACAACCACGCATGCATGAGCACACATTGATGCAATGACAATGCAATGTAGCAACGTCGTATTGTAACCGGGCATAGCTATCAATCTCTTCCTGCACTCGTCACGGAGTTCTAACTTTAAATTCTAATTCGTGAAACTTCGTTATTCTTGTTCGCTCAACTTTCATTTAGGAGTTTCTTTGCAAATTCGACAATTTAGGAATTTGGATCGTTGAAGATTAGTAAGTTGATTTGTTGATAAGTTTACAACGAGGACAATGAATTTATGGGAAGCACAGGAGCATGCTCGCGACACGTGTCAACCAGGTAGGTAACATTATTTCTGGAAAGGTGACTGCCACTCGTGGATAAAAGGATATCGCGTGTACGCGATAGGAGCGCATACAAAAGAGCTTAGATACGCGTGCACGGAATATTTCCTCGGTTTTCTTCGTAGGTGTGTACGTGCAAGATTGAATTGTCGCGCCTAGGTGAAATTCTTTTGGCGCGTGAACTTGAACCGCCTAAGCGATGCTTTTTAAAGATAAATTCGACTAATTCAGATAAACGTTACAGAATTTTTTAAATAGACGCGTAGAAGTTATTGTTATCCAATGGTTATTTAGAAAGGAAATACCCGGAGCATTGACTCACGATCAGAAAGCTGCGCGATCGCATCTCTCCGTAGTGATTCATTCCGTTTACATACAGACGTGATTCTTTCAATTTCTCTCGCTGCGATAACATTTATCAAACGACATTTCTGCTATGCGTCAACAAGTGCAATGAACCCTTCTCTCGTTATTAGAATAACTGTAATAACCCCCAAAACTATTAAATAATAAACCGGTATGGACCCTTAAAAGTTTGGAAATCGCTGGTCCAAAATTTATAAAACGAATAAGAGTCTAAATTCGCACTAGCCAAAAGATTGAATCCTTCTGCCAATATTAATACGGATGTGCCATCTTTTTATTTGTCTGCTTGAAAATAACTGTAATAAACAGATTAGGGTAGAAAAGGTTAATCGGTGAAGATATGTTATGTAGGATCGTTAGCGAGTTCGATCAACGGCGCTTACCTTTTACTTGATCAGTCCTCCTCTCGATGTATCTTTCCCATACAACGGCAAGGATCGTCGAGATGCTGACACCAAGTAGCAGGAGAGCTGCATGGAAGCGTAGTATATATGGCCCATGAGGTCCCAGGGTTCAAGTCTCAACTCCCCCACTACGAACGCTACTTGGCGAAAGTACTCTCCGATCTTACTGTAATGTTTAACTGCGGGCCCGCCTATATCACCTGGTGAACTGCAGAAGGACATGCATTTACCGTGCACAGGATCACGATGCACTCTGCTCGACTGATAAGCCAAACAAGAAGAGCACCACCTATAATCTGCGGTTTAACTTTAATTGCCACGATCTGAAATCTTATCTTATTTTATTTCTAACGAATCTAATGTATTATTTAGGTACTTAACCCTTTTGAAAGCACATTCGTAGGATAGTATGAGAAGTATTAAAAATAAATTAGTAATTCGAGTCGCTTCGCTGCCATTGGATAACCAGTAATATACAGTTTATATCCTCAATTTGTAAGCTGTAATGCCGCACTTAAATTTTACTGAATCTAATAAGTTTATGAAGGTAAATGCCTCTAGCGGTACCTATTGGTCGACCGTCGCGATTATAGCAATTTCTATGAGCAGTAAAGAAGAGGAAATATAAAACAATAATAAAGAGACTGCACCCAGGTCAGTTAATTAAGGTCGAGCAAATACTAAAACACAGGAATATTTTTCTTCAACTGGAACACTTGAAAACATTTTACCGAGTTACGGGCCATAAATTGCATCTGTATTTAACATTTCTCGTTATAAAAAAGACAACCTCGACATTTTCATGTTGTTATTAAATATAATAATATGATCGGGCGAAAATACTCGTGTCACGAAAACGCATGGCGAAATAACATAAACGTCATTCACCTAGTCTTGTCAATGGTCTCGTCACTAGACTTATAGCAGGTACTATTTATCGCGGTTAAAAAGTAGGTACGTAACTCTTTAACGTATTACGAGACCCAGAAAAACTGGTGATTGGCAAGATCAATGGTGAACGTGCAATGACGTACACTCGTTTACATAATAAGTGTCCAAGATAAAAAATGGGCGGTGAATGACGGCCGTCTCTTTCGAAGCTATTAAAATCTGGAGTAGCTCACACGTAAATTTTGTTGTGCGTAGAATTTCCAAATTCTTTTTTTTCTAAGTACCTATATTTCAAACGTGAAATTATTTTATGTCTCCAAACTTTAAAATTTAAATATGTCTCTTCGCACTTGATAAAAAATGTATTCTAACTCGCTGTGCACACGACCCGAACGATCATGAAGAATATATAAATCTGACGCAATAGGAACCTCGAAAATTCGCAGATCTGTCACAAAATTTTCGAGCTGTCCGTACGGTAAACGAGTGTAACTCGCGTTTTGCGAAACACCGTTCTCTAGTTTACATGCTCGTGCAATTTGTACAGGTAGGTTACGTGTGAATAGAAATTTGAAATTTACGCAAGCTACGTTTGGCTTCGATAAAATCTGTTCTGCCAAATTAAATACTTGACGTTGGCGTAAACGTCTGACAGCGAGCGTTTTTATGCAAGACTCTATGAAATAAATCTAAATGATAGAAGGAAAAGAAAACAGACTACGTATATCTTTTAAAACTTATATGACTAAATGTGTCATGGTAACTATACAGTTAGTTCAAATGGATCGTATGTTCGGTAAGATTATTCTACATCGAAATTGATTTAATACGATTTTGATTACACCTTGAACTCGCACGCGGCATAAACGCCAGGTATATTCGGACAATTTACTGTGTCTGACCATTCAAATCGCTGCCATTGTCCAGTTACCCTTTCTGCACGAACGTTAAAAGCCTTTATAATCGTCCGTAACGGTACAGCGGCTTAGAATCGCACAATATAGCATGAAAATTTCCATTACCCAAGCAATTTACATAGAAGTAAAATATTGTCGCCGTACCGTTATAGAATTATCGAAGGCTTTCAAGATCCTTTCTCCCATCGCTATTATTCGAATAACAATATTATCCTTAGACCGAAAAACTTCGATAATTCTCTTTACAATAATTTCTACGAAAAACTGTCCTAATCGTTAACAGAATATCGATGCTAGAGATCGTCATATGGACTCGATGGGAATGTAACACATCCTTCTGAGCAGCAGTATCGGGAAATTCGGTAGAAACACGATGAAAAGCAGCACCAGAGGAGACAGCAGCAGCAAAATATTGGCGTACATCACCAACCACCATACCGACGATATTCCCGCGATTGGATCCAACATCGCGAATTCCGCTGGCCGAAGAAATCAGGCATGCAGGAACCTCGATGAACTCGTGACTCGTTGAAACAGCTCGATCTTACGAAGATGATCCGTGTTCGAGATCATGATCCATCAAAGATTAAGCGAGTTTTCCTGCAAAGAAAAAGAATTTATGAACTACGGAATTGATAAATTATTCTTTACTGTTTCTGTTGTATCTACATCGTATTCTAAATAAGTGGCAGAGACACCTGTGTACCATAAAAACGGTATAAAATACCTCTAAAAACTAGACAACTTGTTCCACCCTAAATTAAAATCCTGTCTACGAATGATGACAACATTCTAATTTTCCTTCGGAGCTAAGCAACGTCTCTTTCAAGGATACGCTTGTTCGTTGCATCACGACGACGAGTATAGCGGGAAAGGTGAGCCAGTCTTCCGTACAATATACGGAATAATGATCGCTAGATTGCGCAGCAAACCGCGGCGGATCGGTACGCGGACAAATCGAGCTCATTTTCCGCGAGGAACCACGGTTTTCTAGCTCGTCACGGAGAAATGGAGTAATACGATACATGAGCTACTTACTGACCGTTGCGCAATCGTGCCACCGGTTTGTTTGTAATAATTGTGCAATCGAGCATTGTGCTCTCTGCCACGAATTTCATTCGCGACGTTAACATGTTGGCTACATGTACAGTAGAAGCTTTCTTCATCTAGGATATTTTAACAGAACGGTGGCCAAACTTACTTAACACATTGCGGTAGGAAATCGCGATCTTGTTTCAACACCTCGAAAGCATAATACGTACTTAACCATGCACTTCGTTTCGCGTTCCTTCAATCGGGTTAACACATCGATTTCTCGGCTTAGGCGAATTCTTAGTTCCGCGTTATTTTAAATTAATCGCTGCGTAGAAACTTGTTATTTTGACGGAGGAAATTCTTGGGGGAAATGGTGGTTCGAACGTGTCACATGGCAACGATCATAACGCGGTAACCTAGTGACATCTTCCAAGATTCTATGTCCGAACATCAAATAATTTTAGTAACGTATATCGGTTAATAAGTATTATCGAAACTCGAGCAAAGGAATCCTTCGTTCCCCTAAAAGCACGTTCGATTGGTTCGTCCTTGTACGGCTACGTGCGTTCTTGTGACAGAGCGACCGGTTAGGCAAGCTACCGGTGCCGCGCGAAAAAAGGAAAAAGTATCGAAAAGAGACAGGTAACGAAAGTATAAGAACGACGGACGCATTATTCAGTAAAAATCGGCTACGATATCTAGAGGTGAAGCGTGCATGCTGTGCACATTTGTAAGTAGGCATACTATACTGACACGGTCGTTCGTCGCGCGAGCGCGCTCACATCAGCTACGATCGTACCGTGGAAAGTGAAATTTCCACGATTGCATAATGCTCGCATAATACTATTATTCGACGTGAGCTACGTTCTATGGCGTAGCGTACCATTAATGAAACAGTGCCCTATGATCCGCAGACTTCAAGGATTCTTATTCCCGTTTTCGAAAGAGTAAACAGCGGCTGCTCTTTATGGTCCCGCACGGACATTTGCGTAAGTATTTCGCCGAGTTTACTGGTGTAGAGAATGGTGGACGCGTCAAAAGGTTTCGACCAAAACGATCGAAGGCCGCCAAAGCGTTCAAGGTCTGGGGTCCACGCAATAGCGATTAATGTTACGATATCTCTCGTGATTTGTCCGATGATCGAAAATTTACACAAATTTTTATGGATTTCTTTAGTGTGAATCGTTATGTTTGTCTAAGGAACGTGCCGAAATGATTTTGATGCACGGCCGTTCCCACGGTCTGCGGGACCAAAATCGACATTTTTATTTTTTACTCTGTTGGATGCTACGTTAGAACAGTGACGAATAGAAGTGTAACGAGCCCTTCGAGCAAAATACGAATCTAAAAAATTGAAAGTTTAATCTCGATACGAAGCGATACTGCACCGTGCATCGTAATTGATAAGAACAAAAAATGCGATTATCAATTCGGACCACGTGTTTCTAGGTCAAAGAAAAAGAATGGATACGACTGGTGAAGGACTGCTAGATTTTCGATCCCTTCTCCGATACCGTACGTCCTTGCTCCGTAAAAAATCCGTGGGGTCACGAGCGTTCAAACGCGGGCAACTTGAAGAACGTCGCTGAGAAACTTAATTCCCTTCATAAAGCGTTCTCGAACAAACAATTTGAACCCCTTACAATTCATTTCATTAACAAACTAATTGACTACCAAACAATACACCACAGAGTATGTACTCCACAAAGAACTTTCGATCGCCAAGAAACCAAATACGCAGTGTTCTTAGGAATTAATTGGAATATCGGCAAAAATAGATCTCTTACCTTTAATCGATACGGCCCGTTGGGGAAAGACGTCTCCGGACAAAGGCAATTTCCAAGTCACACTCCGATCTCCCTTTGGCACACAAAGATTTACCGGCTGTGATATTGGCTAGCCTGGTCGCTCGAAATGCGACGAATTTCGAGCGCGATTTTCGCGACTGCGAGACAGATAGGCGCCGAGGATCGCTTCTTCTCGCGTGCGTTCAATCGCTTTCTGCGGACTGAGAGCATGGCGGGCTCCATGCTTCGATGTCCCGGGTACTTTCCCTTTCTTTCGGCGCTATGAAACCGAGTTACAACGGTTGAGTCACCTGGTAACGCTTCGCCGACAGCGGATGCTCACGGTCCCCCAGCACATCGACGTCCGACCATCCACACCTGGTTGGTTTATGCGTGGTCATCGGTGTCATTGACGAGTTCCAGATTTGACCTCGTCCTTTCTGGCTTCGTAGATTTCGCGTACTCTTCAGTCTTCTATAGACATCAAACGATCATATCAGTTTTTCAGTTTGCAGTATTTGCAGGACACTGAAATCACTTCGTTTACTTATTTATTCAAAAAGAGACTCGATATTGTACCATCGAGGTAATCATAAATAATTAAAGATTAAAATCGCAGACCAAAGTGACTTTAAAATTTGTTTAAACTTAAAGTATTGAATTGCAAGTAACAAAGTAAGACTAAAAAGTAGATCTTTCTATGTATGATACTGGTAAATAAACAAGTTTACGACTCACCTAACAAAAGGAGTTCAGTGCTCTTAAACAAAGCAATCTCTGAACTACGATAATTTTTAGTACTCGTTCCGCCAGCGCCATTGCTGAAGAATGAAATTTTGTTCCGCTGCAGAGTTTACCGTTTGAGCTAACTCTTTTGTATCGGCATATGGTCAATAGATACCTTATCATATGCTGCTATACTGCACAAGATGGATGCATTCATTGTTTACAATGAACAATACTGTTTAAGTTACTTACGTTGTAAGTCTGTTTAAGAACCTGCCTTCGTGACAGCAGTTGTTCGCCTCCGATTCGAACAACAAGACAATTAGTATGATATTGATAGAAAAAAATAACCAATGAAAAAAATTATTTAAAGTGAATCTTACGTGCTCTGTAACTATACGTGCAGGACATTTTATGAACACATTTGCTGTACAAAGTTATGTAATTCTGATTTATAAATAAACTGAAGTACAGAAAATAAAAAAAAGTGGAGGACAAGAAACTAAAACATCCTATGATCGAAATTAATTTGAAAAATATTTAACAAAAATTCGATGAGATGTTAAATTTTGTTGTTCGAGACTATGCTTCGTTTAAAAAGTTTGGTGGCCCTAAAAAGGGCCGTTGAGTAACGAATGCATCGAATGAATTATGCCTTCTTGTCGGTCTTCTTAGGCAGCAGAACTGCTTGAATATTTGGCAGAACACCGCCTTGAGCGATGGTAACTCCGGACAAAAGCTTATTCAGCTCTTCGTCATTCCTGATTGCAAGTTGCAAGTGTCGTGGAATGATTCTGGTCTTCTTATTATCCCGAGCTGCATTACCAGCCAACTCCAATACTTCAGCAGCCAAATATTCCATAACTGCCGCTAAATAAACGGGTGCTCCAGCACCAACTCGTTCTGCGTAGTTACCTTTGCGGAGCAGTCTATGAATACGACCAACAGGGAATTGTAAGCCTGCTCGGTTTGAGCGGGACTTTGCCTTCCCCTTTATTTTTCCTCCCTTTCCACGGCCAGACATCTTTGCTTAGAGTTTGTATAAAACGAAACTGCGATGAACTCTCTACCTACTCTAGGCGAGAAATGATGCTTTGGTCAGCCGGTGCATCGCTTTTATACACATCGGATATGGCGCGCGCTCCACCAATCAGGTTGCGAGTTGGAATTCCCACTCCCTGATTGGTGCGTTGCCGCTACTCGCTCGGTGCCCTGTATAGAGCACGCTATTACTAACACAGCCTGATCTCTTAACTCCACAGATATCACAAAGATTAGAAATTACATGATCAAAATTGACAAATGACAAGATGTACATGCGGGTAGAATAGCCGTTCATGAATCAATCCTGCTTAAACATAATTCCTGATCTCAAAAACCACAAATTCTCGTACATATTAAAAAACAAACTCAGAACTAATTAGAACATTATTTTCTCTCTCCCTGGAAGTCAAATTAATATAAGTTTAACTAACTTAACACCATCTAACTTTAAGACCAGGTATCAGACTTGGAACAGCACAAATTGCAATAAGAAAGTAGACTCTCAAGACCTGTGATAAGAGAAACTACAATATTGCGTAAAGTAACACATTTTCTGGACTATGTAGTCTAGAAAAATTGCATGAAATATAGATATGTCTATCAAATCTACCATACAACATTAAATTTTACATGACAATTGATGTACAGATCTTATTATCAAGTACGGAGACTGCGCTAAGAAACTGCGACAAAGTGAACCTATACATCGGTATGCTACAAAATTGTAGATAGAAAAGAAAGAAGATATTGTGCCACAGGTTAGCAAGAATTGCACTAACACGCTATTAACATTCAACAGCAAAATTGTTCTCTGTTAGAACAATTTAAAAAGCAAAGTAACATTTATATAAGCTAGATGAAAATACTAGCACATCACTCAGCATTACAGATGCTCCACAATTTCTGAAACAGAAAGAAAGAAAATTTAATATATTTCTTATGTTATAGTAACTGTTAAACAAATATATACACTTACCAATCAGTATTATAATAGTTAGTGAAGTTAAAATTAGAGGTTATGTCGACTGTGAATGAGGTTAAATCGTCTTCACTTTCCTTTATTGATTGTCCGGATATTTTATCTTAATCTTTTCTGATATTCATATTATTAATTTTATTCGTTGCACATACTTTAGTAAATTTCAT
This sequence comes from Megachile rotundata, assembly GCF_050947335.1. Taxonomy (NCBI): domain Eukaryota; kingdom Metazoa; phylum Arthropoda; class Insecta; order Hymenoptera; family Megachilidae; genus Megachile; species Megachile rotundata. Next base: position 15,149,818 of record NC_134991.1, read on the forward strand.
TTCTCTAGCGGATTTTTTAAGAATTATCTATTATCCATCGAATTAGAGTTCTTTAGACGAGTCTCTATACCCAAAGTTTGAATTTATAGTACAGTGTAAACGACGACAGGCGGAGCTGACGCCTTCTTGCATTTCTACTGCACTTTCTGTATTCGAGTTTCCAAAGTTGTTTTCCTATTTTATAGAAAAATCAAGATTCTAAATTTATTAGTAGACTGAACATATAATATTTAAAATACCACATACATAACTGTAGTACTGTTCGAAGCCAGTTTCGAAGAATGCAATAATATATATTCCGTCTACTAACAATTTTGTTTTATTGGCCACCTAAATTCACTGGTCCAAAAATATTTCCTAGAAATTTCCTCTTGTTCAAAACTAAAACTTACTTTCCTCTATCAATTTCCAACTTGAGTACTAAATAAAATTGTTCATATAAATGATTATGTACCTTCCTAAACATGTACAACTGTCTTACTTACAGTTATGAGTACATCAGTATAATATAGTAAGAATAAATAAATGCAAACCTAGTCACAAGAAAAGTAAAAATATTTTTCATGTTATTTTATTTCCTAAGTTTGTACTGTAGTTGCATTAAGATTCAACAATTGCTAGCAATTGAGGTTATGGAACATTCGAGGAAGTATTGCGTATCAATATTATGCTTCTATACAATCTTTTGAGAAAAACATATGCCTATAACCACATTTAAATGCAAATAAATGTAAATTATTATTCACTGTTGTTGGAATTTAGCTAAAAAGTCTTTGAAATAAATTGATAAAAGAACGAAGGTAAGAAGAGTTACTTATCATGTAAATATAAATTTAATATAACACCCTGACAGCAATAAATTATTTGTTAAATGCATCCCTGACCACTGCTGAACATTTTTGCATTTTTCATTAGACCTGGCAACGCGTTGAATTACATACGGGATAATAATTCTTGTGGATACATACTTGGCTATTGAAAAATCCGAGCTAGTAGACTCTATAAAAAAACAAATGTAAGCTTCCAATAATCAAATTGATATTTGCTATTAACAGACAAATCCTCGATTCATTGGTATTTTTTCGTTCGTACCTTAATGGCTATATCATTGATAACGTTGTATCAAGTGATTCATGAGGAATGTATCCTTGAGCCTACGCATGTTTCAAAAACACTGCGTAGAAACAAATATTTTGCGTTGAACGACCTACCTTACAGTTTTGCTAGTAAATGAAACATCAATTTCCATAATACCGAATGTAAGAGCACAAGATTTTCAGTAACACAATTACTCGAATGTTTACTACGTGAAAATTACTAGAACTTTCCTGACATGAAGATCGAACATACTAGAAAATGGTGATCAAATGACTAACGACAAATGCAAGTTGTTAGAGTAGTAGTACTATTACTATGTTCGATACTTTATATTTTGTAAAATTATGTACTAAATTTTATTAAAAAATTTGAAGTATTTGGATTGATAGGATTGAGGGTATAAAATTTTTGTTAAGTGCAAAATTGAGATCGTTTCCTTGTAAAAAAGTATTTTGTGGCCCTGATAAGGGCCATTTGGTATGTTTTCATCATTGAATTTACTTTTTCGCCGCTGCTCGTGCAACTTTTGGCGATTTTGCTGTTTTTGGTTTTGGCGTTCTCGTCTTCGCTGCTGGAGCTTTTGTGGCTTTCTTTGTTTTCGACAGATTCTTGGGTTGAGCTGCCTTCGGTTTCGGAGACTCTGCCGCCTTTTTGGCAGCAGCAGTTTTAACCTTCTTCGGGGAAGAAGGTTTCTTAGCAGCAGCGGCTGGTTTCTTAACGGCAGCAGCTTTCTTTGCAGCGGCCGGTTTCTTCGGACTCGCTGGTTTCTTCTCCGCAGGCTTCTTTTCAGCTGCGGCAGATTCAGTCTTCTTCACGGCACGTTTTACCTTCCTAGGGGATTCCGAGCCCTTCGAAGACGTGGAGAGTTTGAAGGAGCCAGAGGCGCCCTTTCCCTTGGTTTGCACTACAGCACCAGAAGTCACGGCGGTTTTCAAGTACCTCTTGATAAATGGCGCCAATTTTTCGCCATCGACCTTATACGTAGATGCTATGTACTTCTTGATGGCTTGAAGTGACGACCCTTTACGATCTTTCAACTCTTTGATGGCGGCATTCACCATCTCCGATGTCGGTGGATGGGACGCCTTCGAACGTTGAGCCTTTGCCTTTGATTTCGCAGACTTTTTTGCGGGCGACGAATTTGTCGCCGCATTTTCCACCGTCGCGGTACCTCCAGAAACGTTTTTATCCTCCATTGTGTACAAAATGTGCAGTAGAATACGGCAGATTTTTATGCTCTGCGGACCGAATGCGCTTTATTAAGTAGGAAAAGCGCGGACCTTGGAGAGAGACCTCTCCTATGTTTCCAATACCACGTTGCCGAGAATCCGAGACTCGCATGGAAATCTTTGCGATTTACGCGATTATTTGCACGATTTGAGGCACATATTATGCATGAAAATTTTCAATTATTGTCAGTAGTTTATAACGGTACCACTTAATGCCACTTTTACCCAGTTTTTCAGTCATTATAATCGTTCGAACTGACACAATCCCACGGTTGTTCTTATTTAGGAGTAGACTAATATTGAAAATTAAGGAAAAAATAAGAGAATATTTAATTCAAAACGGTTTTACTTGTTAAAATAGATGTCCTAATATTAGAACTACGTGTGTATATACGTCAGTGGTCAATGGAGCTTCGATATTATCATAAATTCCAAGAGTTTTACACGGAGAGAAATACAATCATCATGAAGACACGACGCAAATGGTTGACATGATACTCGTTTGTATAATATGATTAATTTGATTAATAATATTCAATCACGAACAAAAACTTAAACGAGAATATAAAAATTAATTTATTTAATGGTTTTTCGCGCGGGAATTTAAAATATTGTACATTTTAGCTGGAAATTTCTTAGGAACCGTCCTTTGGTGTTATAAAGTGATACTTCGCTTTCATAAATGTGTTTGTACACTATTGTAAATATTTTAATATAAATTTTATATCGCTTAACCATCAGACCTTTTAAGAAGCCTACTTATTAATAAAAGCATAGTATTTAACCTTATGATATAATATTAGTTCTATATTTTGAACGTACTGTAGCAGTATTCACGTTCCTCAAAAATTGGACCGTGTAACAAAAATGGACTAAAACAAATTCTATAAAATTAATTATTGAAATAAATGAAAATGGAAAACAAAATATGTGATGAACTAGTTGTCTGTAGCAAAAAATAAAAATCAATGGTTTAGAATAGATGTCGAGACTATAGAGTATTATTGATGATTGATAATATTGTTTCGTCTGATGTAGATATTTGTAATCGTATTGCAGCCGAATAATAACAAGTAGGATTACAGATGCTGGTACATTTGTAGTATATTAAAATATGCAAAGTAGTATACTGATATTATGTGTTGGTTATAAAAAATAGTAATGTAAAATGTAAAAACAGGCAAAAAGAGAATACACGGAATGAAGTGATATTGTTAGGTGGCATAAAAAAAGAAATACTGTATAAATATATATATTTGCATAAAAATTGATCTAACTATAAATAAACTATAAAATAAATTATTGCATACGTAATGCATCATAACAAAGATCTTAGTTAAGCTTGAATAAAAGTTTATTGGTTAGGATTTAGGAGGTATGGTAAAACACTTGGGTACATCACAATCATTTGTGAATAAAAACACAGAGTATTTGTTGTATAACAAATATGACAAAGTTTTTGTTAAATTTTATTTATTTTCATCTTAAAATAGTTATATTCATATTCTCGTCCCAAAAATAACTTCGCTATAGATTTCTGAATAGCCAACAATGCATCGACGTTTTCTAACCTTAAAAGTGACAATTTTCTTATTCTCACATGCGCTGATGTTTTTAATGCAACTTATGTGCATGTGTGTAAAGTAAAACTTGCTAGTACTATAGATAGAACTAAAAATAGTTATTCTACTTCTACCAGGTCAGTCATCTCGTGAAAATTAACACCATTGAAGTGCATAACAAAAAAATTTTCGAAAAATATGCAGTTATATGTAATTTGTTATTTTCTAACATTCTATTTATTTTTTCATAGGCAATTACTCTAACTAGTTAATTGTTTATTAATAATGAGGGTTGAAAATATAAATTTATAAAAAATATATTTTAACAAAATTTGATTTTATAAATATTATGACTATGAATATGAAGGAAGGAGAAAATAAGCAAGTTGAAAACGATGAGTTCCTTGTTTGAATTTTTTGGTGGCCCTGAAAAGGGCCGTTGAATTGTAGGTGTTGATAGCTTAACCACCAAAACCGTACAGGGTTCTACCTTGCCGTTTCAAGGCATAGACGACATCCATAGCCGTAACGGTCTTTCTTTTCGCATGCTCAGTATAGGTGACAGCGTCACGAATAACATTCTCAAGGAAAACTTTGAGAACGCCACGTGTCTCTTCGTAAATCAAACCTGAAATACGTTTGACACCGCCACGTCGTGCAAGACGACGAATGGCAGGTTTCGTGATACCTTGGATGTTATCACGAAGTACCTTCCTATGACGCTTTGCGCCTCCTTTTCCCAAACCTTTTCCTCCCTTTCCTCGACCGCTCATTTTGATTAATAAACGTTGTTCTGTAAGATCAACAGAAAAATGTGATTTGCTACCAAAGTCGTACTATTATATAGCAACCCTGGCTATCGGCTCCCCTCTATGGCGCCGCGGCGGAAGCGTCAGCCAATCAGCGAGCGCCGCTCCGGTTTCCCCCACCGCGCGCATCCGACCAATCAGAGCGCAGAGAGAATGCCCGACGCAAGCATATATTGAGAGCCACAACCGCAGTTGCATCACATTTGTTTCGGAGTTACAACGAAGCATTCACCTCTTGTCAGAAAATGGCTCGCACCAAGCAAACCGCTCGCAAATCCACTGGTGGAAAAGCTCCACGAAAACAGCTGGCAACCAAGGCTGCACGTAAAAGTGCACCAGCAACCGGAGGAGTTAAGAAGCCTCATCGCTACAGGCCTGGAACTGTGGCCCTCAGAGAAATTCGAAGATACCAGAAGAGTACGGAACTGCTGATCCGTAAATTGCCTTTCCAACGTCTGGTTCGTGAAATCGCTCAAGACTTCAAGACCGATCTTCGCTTCCAAAGCTCTGCTGTTATGGCATTGCAGGAAGCTAGCGAAGCTTACCTCGTTGGACTTTTTGAGGACACCAACTTGTGCGCCATCCACGCCAAGCGTGTCACTATCATGCCAAAGGACATTCAACTTGCCCGTCGTATTCGTGGAGAAAGAGCTTAAATTAGAAGGTCCGCCTTCTACTCATATCGGCCCTTTTCAGGGCCCAAAATTTTCAAACGAAGAACTGTCTTTGATCGCTTTGCCATTAGACCACTAAACCTTTCCTTTCCAATATGAGAAAACACATGCAGTATATTTAAGAATTTTGAGACATAGTATATAATGCATTCAAGAGTTGAGTCGAACGTCTTGTAGAAAGTATCGATACAAAAAGAAAGTAGCATAAAAAGGGTTATCCTCTTTAGTTACACAAAAATCTCCTGAATGATCGTTCTTACATTTTTACATGCACTTTATTTCCTTTTTTACAAAGCATATATAGTCATCGTTAAATATAAAATTTCAAATCATTTTCTAATTGAGTATGAATCATTTTCTGATTCATACTAGCTTAGAAATTGATAAGATTGGAGCGAAAGAAATCTGTACTTTTAGATATAAAAAGACCAGAACGCAAACGTTCCCACCAAGAACCGGTATATTCTGGTAGAATGCATAAAAGGGAAACCCATCAGCAAAGAGGAAAACTTACTATACGCTCTGTTGAGTTCCGAACATCACTCAGTTTCTTTTCGTACTATAATCAAGTTCCTACGCTCTACTGTTTACAAATACGTTTATAAAAACCGACATAGACGTAAATAACACGATCATCTTTTTACTTCAAACATTGTTTTTATTTCGGACAGTTACAAGATCAGTGTAAAAGATAGTACAATTTCTTCAGGAACGACCTGTTAAAAGTTAGGTTAAGAAATGACTTTATTGTTTTATACAGCTATATTTTGCGTCTTAAACCGAGGAATTACGCAGATGCACTCATTTATTATTGAATTTAAAAAAATACTAGACGTGTATAAGTATGCAATCATCTTAAAAAAAATTCCTTTCCATGACAGATGCAAAAAGAATTAAATATTTCGTAAATTGCGTATAGTAATTCAAGTTGTTCAAACGAAAGGATGTTAGATATTGATTGGCTAAACAGATTCAGAAAAGAGGGTTCGACAGAATTTCTAGAACGAATGTTGCGCAGCCGCTATGCGAGTGAAGTTAGGATGAGTTCCCCGAACGACCGAAGGCTGTCCCTTTGTTCGTAGCAGCAGAACCGTTTACCTTTGTCTAAGAAAAATTCCGAACATATACGCAACATCCTGTCCAGCCGTTGTTAAGCTTTGTGTTGGCTAAAGCAGTCTGCCAGCAATAATATACTTCTAAACGTTATTCCAATAACATTACATACGATATATTAAAAGAAATAATTTTAATTTATTAAAAGATTTTAATACAAACTATAGCTGGTTATTCGTATTTTCATTGTATGTAAACTCGCAATCTGAATTCGAAAAATAATGCATAGCCACATACATCAATGTGATTAAAAACATGGAACTATCCTGACATGTTATCAACTATAACATTTCCGATATCGTACTTTTATTATCGCAAAGCTAACTTTTTTATATTAGTCACAAGATAAGGATATTACAAGATATGCAAATCTGAAAAAAATATTTAGAATAGAAAACTTGAGAAATTGACTGAGTGTTCATTCGTGGAAAAAATTTGGTGGCCCTGAAAAGGGCCGTTTTTGTTGAATTGCGTAGTGATGGGCTTCTTAACCGCCGAAACCGTAGAGAGTTCTGCCTTGGCGTTTCAGAGCGTAGACGACATCCATGGCCGTAACCGTCTTCCTTTTAGCGTGCTCGGTGTAAGTCACAGCATCTCGGATAACGTTTTCCAAGAATACTTTCAAGACACCTCGCGTTTCTTCGTAGATCAAGCCAGAAATTCGCTTGACTCCACCACGACGAGCCAGACGACGGATAGCGGGTTTCGTGATACCTTGGATGTTATCACGAAGTACCTTCCTGTGACGCTTAGCTCCTCCCTTTCCCAATCCTTTTCCTCCCTTACCGCGACCAGTCATATTGTATTTTTCTCACAAACGATCAGAACACAACGAACAGACGTTTGAAATTGTGATGCAAGCAGGTCAGCGGGCCTCTTATATACCATGCCCGCTGCACTTCCCCCACTGCCACGCCGCTAGCCAATCGGATGAGTGCTGCGCAGACCGCATGCTATAAAAAGAGGGGATCAACCTTCTTGAAGCGCATTTTTCATCCTGTTCTCAGACTGATCGTTACTTTGTGAGAGTTCCTTTCGCATTCATACTTGTCAGCAATGGCTCGTACTAAGCAAACTGCTCGCAAATCTACCGGTGGAAAAGCTCCACGAAAACAACTGGCTACTAAGGCAGCTCGTAAAAGTGCGCCTGCAACCGGAGGAGTTAAGAAACCTCATCGTTACAGGCCAGGAACTGTTGCTCTTCGTGAAATCCGTAGATATCAGAAGAGCACGGAACTTCTGATCCGTAAATTGCCGTTCCAACGTCTGGTTCGTGAAATCGCTCAAGACTTCAAGACCGATCTTCGCTTCCAAAGCTCTGCTGTAATGGCTTTGCAAGAAGCTAGCGAAGCTTACCTTGTCGGACTTTTCGAAGACACCAACTTGTGCGCAATTCACGCTAAGCGTGTAACCATCATGCCTAAGGACATCCAATTGGCTCGTCGTATTCGTGGAGAACGAGCTTAAACAGCTTTTCTACATGTACAAATCGGCCCTTTTCAGGGCCAAAATTAATTTCTAATGAAGGTTCTCAAGTTTTCAACTATGACATCACCTCCCTTTTATGCTAACTTTTTACAGTATACTTACTACAGTCTTTACAGAAATTATAATGCTTCTAGGACAACATGATGCTAGTTTTTTTCTATCTAGGATGCATTTAAAATATTCTAGCAAGTTACTAGTACAAGTAAAAAGAGCATGGATTGCCGGAACTGTTCTCTTTTAATTAGTTACGTAGTCTAGATACAACTTCTCTTCCGTTAACTGCGTAAACCTTAACTTAAAATTAACTTATAGGTGTAGAATCATTAAATTTTTGTGGCTACTTTAAAAACACCAATATATTTCATATGAGAAAAATTGCAGAAGTGTTACAGTACGCTTAGCATGTAACATTGATAAAAATATCTAGATTAAACGTTCAATGAAAATCGTACATTCCGTTTTATTCGGCGTCGTGTGGGGTTTTTTTCCCATAGTGAAAAGAACATCTGCACGAACCATATGGGCCAGGTGTTCGGGAATGTGCGGGCCTCATGAATGCAGCATATTTGATTGTACGTCCCCTGAATGTCCAGCTACTCTAGTCATTTTCATATTTTATTATTTATGTCCGTGAAAATCTATCTATTTTCTATTACGCTTTAACTCTTGCACAAAATATAATGCAGTTGCGAGAAATTAATAAATCATGATTTCAGGTACCAAGAACTTCAATATTCCATTAAAAGTTTCACCTTTTTTACAGTTTGTTGTTGATTGAAATGGGATGTACAGTTATAAGTTTAGGTAAAAACGTTATAAAATATTGCCACTATCAAATTGTTAACATATTTGATGCTAAACGGAAGTATAAAAATTTATGCAAGTAATATCTATCCATGAACTACATTCATATTAAATCGTGCATCTTTTATCCATGAGTTCAAGTAATATTCATATATGAATATTTCTAATGACGTTAATTAAGAATCACAAGTAGTACTATTGTAAGTTCTACAAAATTTGCAACAAAATTGATAAAATATTAATGCATTATTTCCTAATATGTTGAAGTTAAAAATTTTCAAACATTCTAAATGCTAAAGCCTCCCATCCTGAACACCCAATTTGAAGTTGCATTGAACAACTAGATATTCCATTCGTTTTAAAATATTTTGTGGCCCTGAAAAGGGCCATTTGTATTGATGAATGTTTATGTAGTTATGTCTTCTTGTCTGTCTTCTTGGGCAAGAGAACGGCCTGAATATTCGGCAGTACTCCACCCTGGGCAATGGTAACACCAGAAAGCAGTTTATTCAACTCTTCGTCATTACGGATGGCGAGTTGAAGATGACGAGGAATGATTCTGGTCTTCTTGTTGTCACGAGCTGCATTACCAGCCAACTCGAGAACTTCAGCGGCTAGGTATTCCATAACAGCAGCCAAATATACTGGTGCTCCTGCACCAACGCGTTCGGCGTAATTTCCCTTCCGAAGAAGACGATGGATACGACCAACGGGGAATTGAAGTCCAGCTCGGTTAGAACGAGACTTCGCCTTTCCCTTAGCCTTACCACCTTTACCGCGTCCAGACATAATTCTTTATTTTAATGAAGATCTTTGAAAGCGACGATCGATGCGAATCTGAAGCGATTCCAAAGTGAAGTGCCTTTGGGGTCTCGAGGCTTAGCTTATATGCCGACCGCTGCAGCTTGCGCCGACCAATCAGAGTGCAGCTGGCGCGCGATTGGTGCGCCGCCGCTAGACCGTTACGATATATATACGGCGCCTCCACTCCGGTCAGACATTCAGTCTTGAATTCTCACTCCAGTACAGTGTATTTCAAGTCTACGTAAGCATTTCAAAGATGCCGCCTAAAGCAAGTGGAAAAGCTGTGAAGAAAGCTGGCAAAGCCCAGAAGAATATCAGCAAGACTGATAAGAAGAAGAAGAGGAGGAGGAAGGAAAGCTATGCAATCTACATCTACAAGGTGTTGAAGCAAGTCCATCCTGACACTGGAATCTCCAGCAAAGCCATGAGCATCATGAACAGTTTTGTAAATGATGTCTTTGAGCGCATTGCTGCTGAAGCTTCACGCTTGGCACATTACAACAAGAGATCGACCATTACATCCCGGGAGATCCAAACTGCCGTCAGACTGCTGTTGCCTGGTGAATTAGCCAAGCACGCTGTATCTGAAGGCACCAAAGCTGTCACCAAGTACACCAGTTCGAAGTAAACGCTGCAGCGTTTTTTAATCGGCCCTTTTCAGGGCCAACAAATTTCTAATACGTAGAAACAGCCTGGTTTTAACATTTCACCTATTTTCCTTTCCACCATATTATATAATAAGAAAAGTTGTTTTACACGTCCTTATGTAATTTTGTAATTATAATAGTTAACTGTAACTGTATGGTATTCAGTCGTATGCTAAATTCATTTCACAATTTTATCTGTCAGCCACATTTTGTTACAAGTTCATTACATAAAGTGCAGTAGAAAATTTGATCAAGCATGAACGTAAATTTTATAATTGACAGGACTATTGAAAACAGTTAAGATCATTTCTAGTTTTCTCGGAAATACAGTTAGTCTTCTGACAGAGTTGTAAATTTGCAATTTTTTTTAAAATTTGATAGGAAATTGCAGTCTCGTTTTTGTTTACAAGAATTCAAAAGAATTTTTTTCTCAATTAAATGTGTGTAAGAGGTTCAAATCTGAAGTTTTATTAATTTTCCGCGGTTGCTGTTTGACTTGCGCAGTACGCACCATGTAACATCCAATGGAGCGATCAATGATGTTTCTCTCTTTTAATTTATAACATTGTGTTCATCTTATCTTATAGTACAAAGGAGTACACTATAAGTTAAGAATTTCAGTATTCGTTATCATGAAAAAAGCACTACATTTGTTACAAGCGATATAACCTAATATCTAACGTTATTGTTCTAACCTAAATTCATATCTAACAAATGTTTTATGCAATAGCATTCCTGTTTATTCAGCCAACAAACATGGAAATCCACTTTCAAATATTTATTCCTTTTTTAATAAAAATAAATATATAATGAAAGTAATATTGATCTTATCTTGACATGAAATTGATTAAAATTACAATGTGATTTTACATCATAAGAATTTTATTTGTGCGAAAAAATCTGTAACAAAAAATGTCGATGGAAATGATATAAAATTTGTTATTAACAATGGTTTTGAAATCACTAGTAGAGACACTGCAACGCCATTGATTACATGTTACGTAGATGGAGCAACTGTCCTTTAGCGACATACTTAAGTTTGAGTTCACAGGAGGAATGATTAAACAATGCATTAAAAAAAGTATGCCACTAAAAAAATAAATTTAAGTTAGATGATTTTTTAGGTTACCGTAATTTTTAAATGTTCTATTATTATTAAACACTCCCTTTCTTTATAAATTTGCGATACTGAGAAGAAAGGTCCGCTGTATACAATCTCTTTAGAATATAATAATTCAGATTTTGCACAATTATTATACATATAGCGACTCTACTATAATGCTCAAATTGAGAAATTGTTCTGTTAAATTTTTATCGACCTTTCAAACATGCAATATTTTTTATATATAAAGAACAAAATTTTAACATTAAGGCGGACAAATCGATGTGTTCCGTGATTTATGATTCAACTTTCTGTTTTGGTAGAGAACTTTCTATTCTACAAACCCCAGAATCAGAGTGTATCAAGTCTATGTTTTTAACAATAGATATTTGACCATTGGAGTGTCTACGTAGAAACCAAGCCGAGTCTGTTCTCTCCCTTATTGCAGCTATTGCCCCTCCCTGCGTAGCATAAGAGATGTACATACGTAAAATGCACAATATTTTGCACATCTCGTATCAGAAATTTAACAATTTTCAAAGCTGTACATTTCTAAATTTTTTAAAACTTGCAACAGTAGCTTACTCGTGTCTGGTTGGTGCTACATATTAAAACCGAAGATCTTGGTTCACCCTAGACAAAAATTCTAGTTACGCCATTTTATTTTACGTTCCTCGCACCAAAATTATTCTATTGAGTCTATGTCTTATTCTAAAATTTGTATTGTTTCGGTCAGAATAACTTGATCTTCCAATAACGTGTAATATATTATTCAAAAAATCTTTGTTGTATTCAATCTTTAACCCTTCGACCACATCACGCTTCAAGAAAAATCCATAAATATTTCGATGCTATATTTTTACAATTTATTCTTACCTTTTCACGGAGAGATGTTAATACATCACTTCATATTTAGTCAATTATGTTGTTGCTATGCACCTCATACCAAGTAACATGCATTCTATTAATTTAATAAAACAAAAAATATACATTTCATTCATGAAAGCACATATATACGGTTTTTGCAAAGTGTTAAAAGCCATAAATTTGTTCATCCTTAAATAACCAGTTTTCCTAAAAATATATAGGTCTTGAGCATTCATAAATTACAAATTGAATCCTTATTCAAAATTTTATTCTATTAAATTTTACTACGTTCATCCTACCCAAGTGAAAATATTAAATCGTTTACATTTGTCAATTTAAAGAACAAATTACTTTAGACAAGGTCTAACATATACACACTACTGTCATTTAGATGTAAGAATGTAAGAGTAGTTAATACGATTGAAAGTTAAAAATAGGCGATTCAAAGTATTAAAATTAGACAGATTAGTTAAGAAAAACGATTTCAAATATATAAAGTGAATGTTATTCATACTAATGACAGTGGATTTCAATCTGAGGATAAAGAATATCCATGGTTTATATCGAGTATCGCAACGCGGTGAAATGTTTATCGTGTTTTTTCCGTGTTCGTTGCTATTACAGTACAAACAATGTAACGTAAATATGCAGCAAGTCTTCCTGAACAATTTTCTATACGAGTACTATGTAAATTTTTCAGTAAATGTTCGGATTTTTAACTTTTTGTACATGACACACCGCTGCGTCGAAAATATGAGGTTCGCTGTTCGGCTGTATATTTCTGTTTACGAGAGGGAGTTGTCCAATATGAAGTACGTGATAAAAACTACAAACACGCAGCTACATTTTCACGTGCCATTCACCTGCGAACATTCATTCAAAGCTAAAAAACAAAGCTCGAATGTTAAGGTTTATTTACCACTTCTTCAGTGTCATAGAATCGTGGCGTCCGACATATCAGGTAGGTCTCTCTCCGTGGTCCGCGCTTAGAACGTAAGACCGCGGTATACCGCGTCGGTCTTCTTAGTAGAAAATTTCCATAAGCTTATCGTTGTTCATTGAGTTGGTTCGGAACTTGGTTTTTGTGAGTTTTACACCATAATCAACCGTAAACGAGGAAACATGGAGAGCAAGGCTAATTCTAGCACTGCTGCGATTGAAACCGCTGAAAACCTAACCGTGCCAGCGAAAAAGGCAGGTAAAGCTAAGGCAAAATCGCAACATACGAAAGCGACGCATCCGCCAACTTCCGAGATGGTCCATGCCGCTATTAGAGAGCTGAAAGATCGTAAAGGATCATCCGTGCAAGCTATCAAGAAGTACATCACTACGACGTACGAGGTGGACGGAGAGAAATTTGCTCCGTTCATTAAACGATACTTGAAATCCGCCGTGACATCTGGAGCTGTAGTCCAGACTAAGGGTAAAGGGGCATCCGGTTCTTTCAAACTTTCTATGGGAAGAACTGACAGATCGAAATTGAAGAAGGGGTTGCGATCGTTGAAGAAACTTGAATCGCAGAATGTGCCTTCGGTCGAGAAGAAGACCGTGGCCAAGAAAACTGTAAGCAAGAAGGTGGCAGCTTCACCTAAGAAAGCTGTTGCAGAAAAGAAGGCAGCACCAGTCAAGAAAGCTGCAGCAAAAACCACTGCTGCAAAATCTAAGGCTGACGTTAAGACTGTGTCCAAGTCTAAGAAGACCACGAAAGCTCCTGCTGCGAAAACCAGAATTCCCAAACCCAAGAAGGCTGCGGCTAAATCAGCCAAAAAATAATTCCCTTTCCCAATGATGGCATTTGATCTTCATAAAAAACGGTCCTTTTCAGGACCATCAAATATTTAATACGAGGAACTACTTTCGTTCTACACTTAGAACAATTCTTTTAATAAATTACAGCATTACTCCTACTGAAATATTATATGCGTATATACCATGCAACCATTATGGTTTGTTTTCAAATATATGAAACCACAGAAATAGTTTTAGGTACATCATCGGATATACGCATATTGATGAACTAATGAAATAAATATAAAATTATCCTGTTATGTTCCTACATTCCTCTTCCTCATATATGTAATGAATTTTAACCTCTTAGAAGATTTGAAACGATTCACTGAAGCAAGCTTTCAATTTAAGGTTAGGTTCGAACTGTCAGCGGGAAAACTTGTTTATACACTCCGTCCGAATGCATATCACGAATAGTTTCGAAAATATTAGCGCTATTTTTAGATGAGCTTTAAAGAAATGTAGTTTCGAAGATTTTTAGAGAAAATAGTAGTAGGTGAATAGAAGGCACGCATAGAATACTGATTTGATAACGGGTTCGTACCGTTCATACGTCAACAACATATTTCCTTATTTTCAAATATCTTTTAAACGTTCAAAATATATTCTAAGAGAAAAATTATATTTGTAAGAAGTTAACAATAGGACAACGTAATGAACAATAATGTGCCTTGCAAAATCTATGCCTGGGAAACAAATTTCATTTGCGTCTTGTGTTCGAGGCCCGTAACTAAAATGGCGCATCTTTTCTCAGAACTTCGTAGTCTGCAATGCATTTACCAAAGAAGGTTTATAAAAAATATCTCCTGACTTAAACGTCATATTTTCCGTTCGTATGCTATAAAAAAACTACTATGAATGCTAATTAAATAATTCACAATTATTTTTAATGTGCATACGTATTTACAATTGCTAGGTTAGCGACACAAAATACTGGGAGGTAGAACTGAATAGAGTACAAATTGAAACTACTGTACGAAAACACAGGAGAGTTCCAAAAATATAGATATACGAATATAAGTTTTAAGTAAATAAATGGACACTAAATATCTATTAACAATGAGTTTATTATTTGAAGAATACATCATTATACACGTTTTTCAATCATTTCATTAGTATTTAACGTACGCAAACAATTTTGTATGATTCACTGTAGCAGTACTTTAATTATTTATTAAAAATATGATATGTAACAACGTGTGAACTGTATTTGCAAAAGTATCTTCTATTTTCACTACCGCATCATAAATATATGCGTCCATGTATTGTTGAACATTTGATTCTTGAAGCTGGTATGATCGTTGAATGCAACTCCACTATGGTGAGAATGCCGGCATATGGTCAAACCATGAGGTCGCTCCTGATTGGTGCGCTGCTAGCTACCGCCGGCCATTATATAAGGAGGGGCTGCAGACCGTCAGCTCACATTCACTCTGCAACCATCGACCTGATCGTAGTAGCAGTGTTCTATCCAAGCGATACAATTTCATCATGCCGCCCAAAGCAAGTGGAAAAGCTGTGAAGAAAGCTGGCAAAGCCCAGAAGAATATCAGCAAGACCGATAAGAAGAAGAAGAGGAGGAGGAAGGAAAGCTATGCCATCTACATCTACAAAGTGCTGAAGCAAGTCCATCCTGACACCGGAATCTCCAGCAAAGCCATGAGCATCATGAACAGTTTTGTAAATGATGTTTTTGAGCGTATTGCTGCTGAAGCTTCACGTTTGGCACATTACAACAAGAGATCGACCATTACATCCCGGGAGATCCAGACTGCTGTGAGACTTCTGTTGCCTGGAGAATTGGCGAAACACGCTGTGTCTGAAGGCACTAAAGCTGTTACCAAATACACCAGCTCCAAGTAGACGGTGTTCTTACGATCGGCCCTTTTTAGGGCCAACAATTTTCTCAATACGAAAAACATTTTGGTTTTCAACTTCTAACATAAAAAAGAACTAAATTTCCAATCCACAATTTATTTCATAAACTGTTGCGCAAAAAATAACCTCATTTTATTTTTTTACCTAGGATTTGAAAAATGTAACTAATACTTTTGAATTAAACATGGTGTACCCTTTTTCACTTCGATATCCCATATAGTAGAGCTTTCAAAACATTTACGTTAAAGTCTAGTTTCGAAAATGTTAATTTGTCAACTCTTAATGCTTGTAAAGGACTGTAACGCATTTAATATTTTATTTTTGAAAAGTAGACATAATTCGCACAAATACAAATCATGTTTTAAGAAATATAATCCGCTTTAAAATTTAAGGAACTATAGTATGTATCCTCTATTAATATTTCTAACCAATCAAATTTTCATAGTTCTTACTATGTAGAATCTATTCCAAAGCTTATGATTCCGAAGACACTCTATATTCAGTATCGCCTATAGTCAAAATATAGAAGCTTCATTAAAAATAGGACAAGAGTATAAATAAATTATTTAAATAATCCATTTATGCTAACGCTATTAAATTATATTCATAATCATTCTGCTTATTTGTATAAAATGTTTCAATTACAAATTAAAATTTCGATAAAAGTCGATTTAAATCGATAGTACTATTATCGATTATCCTCCATCATTGGTGTTCTAGTCGGAGGAAGCGTCTAACGCTTGACAGTTGGTTATTGAAAATGTTTGTTTATAATGTGAAATGTTTTTATGAATGACACTAACTAAATATTTTGTAAAAATAACTAAATTTTGTTTCGTATATTATTTTGTACGCATCTCATAAATAGTCTGTGCGTAAAGTAATAACTGTAGATAATTTCTCCTCTTTTATAGGTTAAGATCACGTTTCTAACCTTACTGTTCATATACTAAACGAATTATATAGTTTTATTTTCCGTTTATTTTATTATAAATAATTCTTCACAATGTCAGATGACGAGGATTTGGTTTATGTAAAAAAGCAGAAAACTGTTCATTATGGATCACTCGAAGAAGCAGAACGCGCAAGATTGGCGGCAGCAGCAGAATCGTCAGAAGAAGAGAAAGATTCTACAAATTTGGGAGACAGCATCAATGCTACCATTACTTTGGCAAATATACATATATCTAATGAATATATGGAACTTGAAGATGAAATGTCTAAAAATAGACAAGCGTTGTTGGAAGAGTTTGAACGTAAAAAGAAAGCACGTCAAATTAATGTTTCTACAGATGATTCTGAAGTGAAAAAGAATTTAAGACAGTTGGGTGAACCTATCTGCTTGTTTGGAGAGGGACCTGCTGACAGAAGAACAAGATTAAGAGAGTTACTGGCTAACTTAGGTGAAGATGCGATTAAGAAAAAGCACGAAGAAGATGAAAAACCTTTGCATGCAACTGAACGAGATACCGAAACAACATGGTATCATGAGGGCCCAGAATCTCTTCAAATAGCTCGTTCATGGATTGCTGGTAAGTGTGAAACACATTTATTTTTAACTTTTATATTTTATTAATAATTCCTGTATTAAATTTTTAATTAATTCACTTTTCAGCATATTCATTACCTAGAGCAAAAGCTAGATTGGATAAAGCAAGACAAGATTTGGAATTACCAACAGCTACTCGTACAGCACGTCGTCAAGAGCTTCTGAAGAAATTACAAGCCCTCACAATTTACTGTTCTCAGATTGGTGATACCAGGCCAATTTCGTTCTGTCAATTTAGTCCAAATTCTAAAATGCTGGCAACAGCTTCTTGGTCTGGCTTATGCAAATTATGGTCTGTACCTGACTGTACTCTGTTAAGAACACTTAAAGGTCATACTTGTAATGTTGGCTGCATTGTTTTTCATCCAAAAGCTACTATTACTGAAGAGGTGGTAGGGGATAAAGCAGGACAGACTTGTGTATTGGCATCCTGTGCTTCTGACGGTACATGGACAGTTTCTTTATATTATACCAGAAGATTTCAATAATATCAAAATAATACATTTATCTATATGTACAGGTTCGGTAAAATTATGGAGTGGTGGATCAGGTGAAGAGCCTTTAGCCGAAGTCGAAGGTCATGAACCACACAGAGTATCTAGATTAGCATTCCATCCATCTGGTAGATTTCTTGGAACATGCTGTTACGATGCTTCTTGGAGGCTTTGGGATTTGGAGCAGCAGGCAGAAGTTTTGCACCAAGAGGGCCATGCTAGGGCTGTGCATTGTATCAGGTAGGTACATCACTGAATATTACGTTCTCGAAATAAAGTAAACTTCTTAAATTAACGCATATTTATAGTTTTCAGTGTGACGGTAGCGTAAGCGCTACCGGTGGACACGATTCTTTCGGTAGAGTGTGGGATCTTCGAACTGGAAGATGCATTATGTTTATGGAGGGTCATTTAAAGTCTATTTTTGGTATCGATTTCTCTCCTAATGGGTTTCACATAGCGACTGCAAGCGAAGATAACACTTGTAAAATATGGGATTTACGAAAGAGATCTTGCGTGTACACGATACCCGCGCATACGAATTTATTATCGGACGTGAAATATCAGAGGATAGAAGGACAATATTTGGTCACAGCGTCGTACGACAACACTGCCAAGATATGGTCGAATAAGACCTGGCAACCTCTGAAGACTTTGCCTGGCCATGACGGTAAAGTGATGTCTGTTGATATTTCACCCGATCACAGATTTATCGGGACTACCTCGTACGATAGAACATTTAAGTTATGGGCGCCGGAAAATGCATAAAAAGACTTCTATAAAAAGAAAGTGTAATCGAAGTGAGATATCTTTACAGAAATCTGTTTGACAATTCTATTTCTGATGCTGTACACGCGGAAAAAGTTCACCTTTGTAAAATAGAAGAAACAATAAACATTTATTCTTTATCGTCTATTCTTTGTATGTTTTAGTAACAGTTATTTTGACTGCTGAAAGGTGTACAAAGCATTATATGATAACCTGCATAAAAATTGAAACATTCCATTGGTCCTGATAAGAAATGTTCGGCCCTGATATCGTTGACCGAGATTTGTAAGCTTCTCGATAGCACAATTCACGGAAACTGTGTTGGTTGGGTTATTCGGTCATTTAGTGGAGCTGGACTTTACACTTACAGCTTTGCTATCTGGCTGCAGTTTTACGTCACATTTGATAATTATAATTATAAATAATCGTACGTATCACTGGGACTTTAATGTGTAATAATCGTGATCATTATGTCAAGTCACAAAAAGAAATTCATTTCAACAATAGTTGTTATTGATCGTATCTTACGTACATTTTTATCTCTTCAGGTTCTATCAATGGAATACAAGAATCATAATTTTCTAATTGATGTTTTAGTTGCCAGATATGAAAACCTATGTCTCGAAAGTGATTCATGTTGATTATGGTGATTTTTTAGTATTTTTTTATTATCAATTATTCGCTCTGAAAAAGTGTAAACAATATTTATCGCGAAGTAATGGTACATTTCCGTATTTACAATTTGAAATTCGAATAAACTGAGTTGTACACGGTAATATCGAGTTTAAAAATTGATAAATAGATAGGAAATGTTAACAAAGTCAAAGCATGAAGATATCGTACTACTAATAGACGCTGAAACGTCAATGACATAAATAGCTTACTGCTAACTCTTCTCTGGTAATTATCTTCATTGCTCCATTACTTGCCTGGTAAATTCAAATTTTCCGCTTTCTTTCTGACGTAAATGATATACACTCACAACAGAAAAAACACGATCCTATTTCAAGACACATGTAATCAAAGATAATATGAATTTGCACGTGGGGTCACTAATGTCATTTGCATATCAAATATAAAGAAGCACGAAGACAGCACGGGACCCAGGAGGTCGAGCTATCGTGATAAATTTTCAAAATTTATATTAACATTCTGACATTTCATCTGTTTCTTTTTTGATTTCAGGAAGGGTAATAAAATTCTAAGTACAAATTTTTTAAGTATAAATTGATCGATAATATATTGCACGGTTATTTAATTACACTATTTTCATCTGTTCCAATATTGGAATATTTCTTTGGTCCGTTAAAGGGTTTCGAAAGTGAATGAATTCCGTTTTAATCACGAGTAATTCTTACGAATAATACTTATTCTACAAGGAATTAGGTATTTATGTAACAAAGTTAATTACAATTGTCGAATAAAGAGCTTCCAACGAGCTTCGTTGCAATTAATCCGATTTACAAATACCATTAACGCTGACGTTTAATAATAATCTGTTATCGGATAGGAGGGATTTTACGAAAGACATATTTTCACGCGAGACCGTACGTCTCTATTTTGTACGATTTTTTATGATTTTCAAGATTTTAGCGACGAGCGATTGTATGGAAAGGAATAATGTGCACGCTCGTCGTGATGTCGAGCGTTTTTTTAACGAATCCGGAAGAGCAACGTGATTCCTCTCTGATGGCTCCTCTCTGTGTAAAACCTTTCGTGTTGTGGCGGAGTTTTCGGTATCTTTAAGATTGCCCGCCTTCGTAACATCGATTCATGCCGATTCGTTCAACGGTAAGGGTTGATGCAGCCAAACTCTATCGCCACCCTCTGAGAAATCAGCGGCCGCGTGACCATCGCCTTGCAACACCCATTTTGTGGTCAACAGACCGTCTACTCCTACTGGGCCACGCGCATGGATCCTCGCCGTTGAAATACCGACCTTTTTAAAGAATATAAGTTTGTGAAAAATACAATAATTGTGGTTGTCCAATAGCATCAAGTTAACAAATGCACTACGATAAGAAAGACAATTGAGTGTTCGCGGTTACTGGTGGATTTAGTATTCAACTCCGCTGGAGTTTAAATAACTCACCTCTGCGCCAAGACCGAATCTGTATCCGTCAGAGAATCGTGTACTAGCATTATGGAACACGCATGCACTGTCAACCTCCCTCTGGAAATGGGTAGCTCTTTGACTATTCTCGGTAACAATAACATCTGTGTGTCCGCTACCGTATTTGTGAATATGATTTATCGCATCGTCGAGATCCGACACGACCTCGATGGCACATTCGAGTGCTCCGTATTCTACCTTCATGCTTTTCGCGGCCGGTGGTCCGAACGTTAACAACTCTCTCAGTTTTGGTCCAGAATGTACTTTTACCTGAAATATTAACCGAAGATTCGACACTACAAAGCGTTATTTCGTTTTATAAAAAAATATACAAAGATAGGACTTTGCGTTTTCCCTGCTTTTCGAAATTTATAAATTTGGAAACTTGAAATCGAGAACAAGCGAGAGGTTCTTTCACGGTAATTCGTATCCGAAGGAAGTCTAGGTTGCGGGTATAGATATCGCATAAAGTGTCGATCACGCTACTTACTCCTTCCTTTTGCAGCATGTTGCAGACATCCGAGAAGAAGCTCCCTTTCATGTGGCTCTCATGAATAAGAAGAGTCTCCATAGCGTTGCAAGCGGCAGGGTAATCGCATTTCGAATCCCTTACTATTTTCAAGGCTTTGGACAGGTCCGCGTCTTTGTCCACGAACACGTGACAAATTCCTTCGGCGTGTCCGAGTACCGGGATGTGTTTTGACTGTTCTTGAATGGTTCGAACGAGGTCCGAGCTACCCCGAGGAATAACAAGGTCTATATGCTTTCCCATCGACAACAGGTCACCGACGTCCTCCCTCGTCGAGATTAGAGATATCGCGTTAGAGGCACCGACACTGCTCAACGCCTCTTTGACCAGTTCCATCAAGTACCGATTGCTATTGGCAGCTTCTTTGCCACCTTTCAGAAGAAGACCGTTCGCGCTGGACATTGCCAACGCGGCAACCTGTGGTAGACTGTCGGGTCTCGATTCGAAAATCACCAGCAGTACGCCGATGGGCACGGTAATTTGTCTCAGTTCCAGACCTTCTGCCAGCTGCGTCCTCCGGAGCACGCGACCCACGATCGTCAGAGAATCGTTGGCAATCTGCCGTAAGCCGGCGCTCAAAGACTTCAGCTTCGCGGGAGTCAAAGAAAGACGAGACAAAAGTGCTTTCGCCAGACCTGTTTTTTCCGCGGCATCGAGGTCCTTTGCGTTCTCCTGCAAGATCTCCTTTTGACGGGTCTCCAGGAGATCGGCCAACACGTTAATGCACTTCGCGCGTTCTTCCGGTTGGAGAGCCTGAAGAGTTCTACTGCCCACTCGAGCTGAAAACGATCGGTTACCGCGACTTGTTGATACCGATGTAAATAGCTAGGGACCGAGGTGAGCCTCGTCTCCCAAACTTACCCTCCTCGTATAATGCTGATGTTTATTAATCGTTTTCAATTAAATCAAGGGAGAGATAGTTGAAGGACTGTTTCGTAATTTGTAAAAATTTTTCTCTCCAGCTATTTCATTGAATGGAGCCGAAGGAAATATTGAATAAGTTTTAATAGAATCCAACGCCGATAAAAATTGTCTGGCGAGAAGCTCTCTGGTTCGGAATATTTAACTACTTTTCTTCTCGCTTAACTTTTTCAATGGGATCGCTAGCCAACTTGTTTGAATTAAATATACTCGCGGATGATACGACGCCACTTTTTTCGCTCTGTATCTTAGGAGAGCAGAGTACGTGTCGCAGATAATGGTACAACGGCCACGATACACCGACCGTAAGCTGTTTCGTTTCTACCTTCGATAATCGATGACCCATATTGCTATGGTCGGTAGAACAAAATGACGCGAGGTGACCGATCCCTCCACGAAAAAACTGTCGCGCCCAACGTGATAATCTTTCTCCAATAATTTGTGTTGCAAAGAAATACTAGCCGATCTCTCGAGTGTCCTTACGGAAACATTTTTACCCGATAAAACTACCAAATGGATAACCGGAGATATAGGAATCTGGGCGTTCGAAGATTTAACGTATATTGATAAAAGAAAAAGTTACCGTTTTCAGCGACGACTTCCACAGGCGTGGTCGATTCCGATGTCTGCGTGAAGAACGTGCCGATCTTCCTTCCAGACAAAATGTTCTTGATGGCTTTCTCCTGAGTGCCGTTGCAAATTACAACAGAGACCCCACGATCGAGAGCCCATAACGCGGCATTGACCTTAGCGTCCATACCACCCGTGCCAACCTTCGATTTTTGTCCGAATTTGATGGTGTCCCTGAGGTCAGAGCTGAAGGTGTGCAACATCTTGGCACCGTCCTGCCACGGTGGTTGGTTGTAAATCCCGTCGACGTCGCTCATCAGGATTAAAAGGTCCGCTTCAATTTCTGCGGCCAACATGGCCGCCAACGAATCGTTGTCTTTTATGGAGATGCCTCTTCTTCCGCCGCCTCCGGCTACCTCTTCGTCCGCTTGCGGTGGAGGCGACACGGCGTCATTCGTATTGATTATGGGCACGATATTTAAGCTGAGCAATTCGCTCAAGGTGCTGAAGAGATTCATCCTAGTTTCCTCGTTATAGAAATCGGGTTTGGTGACCAACACTTGGGCCAACTTTACACCGTACTGGGCAAACATGGCGTCGTATAGCGACATCAAACCCGATTGACCCACTGCTGCTGCCGCTCTGGGTTCCAGAGGAGTACCTACGCGAAAACGAGATCAAAACTATCGTGTCGTTTATTTGCGCTGCTTCGTGAATCTGTCTGAGCGGTACAACTTTACGGAAATATCGGACCATCCGAGATGTTCGTGTCGCTTTCGGAGGTAAAAATAAAATCTCAGATTTTTACATTCTCCTCTTTTCCATTTTTATAGGAATTTGCGACTTATTTAAGAATCGCGGTACGCTCTTTGAAGGATATTTTAAAATTTTCTCTCGCAAGAAGTTTTGCAAAGTAATAAAGTCGTGATATGCGAAGCGATGTTAACTTTTTAGACCTTCCGTAATTTTTACTGTCTCGGCGTCTGAAATTTTTTGCGAACTTATAAACAGACGATCGTGAACACCACGGTTTGGTTTCGCACTTTCGCGTTAGAGGAGCGTAGGAAGCCGACGACTGTTCTGTTGTTTGCACAAACGTTTCCTTGGGAGCAATAAGAAGCAAGGCTGCACTATTTTCTCAACAATTTCAGTCTATCGTGTTCGATTCTTGCCTCCCGAAAGGAAAATTACCACGACTGTTTTCCCGGGCAAATAGAATCTCGAAGGAATTGCCGGTAAAAGAATTGGGTGGCTCGGCAGTTGTTAGTTTAACCTACATGGGAAAGCTGGACATTGTCAAGTTTGCGAGGAGTTCCTGGACATCCGGAAGTACCTCGGGGATGTTCCAACGCGTTTCAGCTGAAACGTTCGAGCGTTTCTAAGCGAATGTAGCCCGCTTTGAAATTTACGACCATACGTATCGATCTTTTTTGTACAGGCGCGACGTGAATCCGCGGAAAAAAGCAACAGCTTTCCAGTGAACGCGTTCGCTGCCATAAGGGTCGCTGGTTATCGATTTTCCAAATTTAATTTCGTAAAATGATCTATTAAATTGAAATATTGAACGAGCAAAGCAGCGCGGTGATCAAACACGTGCTTGCTATTTAAACTCCGCAAGCTAATATTTGAGGTAATCTACGTGTATCGCGTTAAGAATAAACAGTACTCGTTTTTATTGTGGTCGTCAACACGTCGGTACAAGCAAACAGTGTCCAGAATGGTTTTACTACCGCACGTAGCAAAGGGGTTATTCGTTCTCCAAGTACGAATAAGATTGCTCCCGTGAAACGTAATTTATTTACCGCGTCTTGGGTCATGGAATCCTTTGTAAAATAACCATGTAGTACGCCGTAAGTACATCTCAAATTTTTCTTGCTCACGTTTCACACAGTTCGTGATGTAATTTCTTACGGATTAAGTGGCGGGTTTTGGAGATATTCCGCGATTGTGTTGGAACGAGATTTATAAATTTTCTTGTTAACTAATCGGATAACTTTTTGATGAAAGTTTCTGCTGTACTTTTAATCAGAAACGAATCAACCCCTAAGTAATTAAGTTTATCCTGTCCGTAATCTTTGAAAAGTATGCACACTTAACGACAATGACTTTGTAGTAAATGCACTATTATCCAGAGAAACATGTCCAGTTAACTCATCGTTGATTATCCGCTTAATTAACCCGCGTTACGAATAATTAAAACGCGTTATTTTTTCGACTTAACTCGTTCTAAGTATAATTATGATTAATTAATGGAGCGCAATGAATCGGGGTAAATAAAAAGAATATCGATTGGCACGCGAATTCGACTGAGTCCACCGTCCACGATGCTCGTCGACGAAACGAGAAAGATACAAGCACACGGATATCGCGTACTCCAATTTGCAGTTAGATGATAATATTCCGAAAATGAAGTTCGTGCTGAAACGATGGGCTCCAGCCTCGAATTACTGCCGGATATTCGAGTCATAGCGTTGCATTCTCGCGAAATAAGAGAGATTCTCTACGAACGAGATATATCTCATACGCTATTGTAATGCGAATCGTGTGTAAAGTTTCTCGGTTTCGTACAGTGGTATTACCGATTTCAAAGGTCATCGTAATTTACGCGATTCAACCAATCGAAGAGTTATACCTCAAGATTTCACCTCTTTCCCCTGTTACGTTATTATTAAGCAAGCATCGACACAGGAAACTGGGATCTTTCGTTCCGTATACTATCGTAAAACCAAGGGTTTAGCCTTTGACGAAGGCAGTCATTAAAGCTGCATGTTTGTACACTTCGCGATATTATCTTTACGAGCGCTGAAAGTTATGCATCTAATTAAAAGTTGATGAGACGTACTCATTTGGAGCAGTATGTTTTAGAACATGACTTAACTGCATTTTCGGATAATTTAAAATTTAGTAATTAAGTTGAGCAATAACTCTGAGTATTCGAGACCGATGACGCACCATATGCGTTCTGTATAATCTATACGTGTAATGAAGTCAATGTCATACTGTATGTGTCTTGTATGGGAGATATCAGATAGATCAAAAAAATATCGACACTTCTTGCTTTATTTAAACGAACTAGATTGTTTTATCCTTCGCAGCATTTTAAATGTGTCCACCGATAAAGAACAGTCGTCTCCTTCGATTTTAATATGTAAGTTGTAATTAATTTTAAAGGTATCATTTGAGATATCGAGACGCATTTATGATCATACCTGAGCGTTTTCTCATGTGGCCACCGGGACTGAGCGTTTCTCTCATCGATAAGGACATCAACAGTTCCTGAGCGAGCTTCTGTTTACCGAATGCAACTGCTCCGCTAGTTACCATAATACATTCACGACCTCCGTTTTGGCACTCGGCTACCTGTTCCACTATAGACGCTAAGCGTCCCAGCGCCAGTCCGTGCTCGTCCTCCCTCGTGATAACAGCGCTGCCCAATTTCACCACCAAACGACGCGTGTAAGTCAGCTGGCTGCGTTCGCTGAACATCGTGGGTTTTTGCGGTCCTTCTGGCGATTGCATATCTCTACGTAAGTCCGGTCTATTACCCTGAAAAGATATTAATTAATTAACTCTACTCTGAATTAATCGTGACATTACGTGCAACGGTGTTTAAAGCTACCATCTAATTTTATTATATCGGCAAAATAACATTTGGAAAACAAAAAGAAGTAATAGCATTTTATTCTATTTTTGTATCAACCCTCGAAATTGGGTCAATCTACGAAACGCGTGCAATGGCGTCTTAATTAAAACTGGACACGTCAAATTATTGGAAAAGTAATATTTAAAGGAATGGTCCAAAATTTCGACATTGGAAAGTGATGAGCACGAAATATTAACCCTCGATGCAGCTGGATCGGTCACAATTCACGATTAAATCAAGCACTCGAATTTTTCATATTTAAAAGAATTGTGTACAATTTGAAGGAAAGTGTGAAGTTAACTCGAAATTATCCCTAGCTCAACGTTTCGTCGTCCGAGTTAACTCTCGCAGCATCATTTTGACCCAATTATGAAACTGAAGTGCGCAAATTTATTTGTAAAATTTATGCAAAAAGTAAAACTGTGTTCTCTGCACCAAGCGAAATTGCACATTTGTATGTTTGTACATAAAATATTGATTCGCATAAACGTACTTTGAATTTTAACACGATACAGCTTTTAACTGTGCGTACAATAGCGTTTTGTTTACGGGTAAAAAGTAACCTGCATGCATTCTGTAATGTTTAATATTATTTTGTTCGTGTAATATTTTAGTGACCTTTCTGTTTCTCAAAAACTGTGCGGTAGGACTGGCTAGTAATCGGAGAGATTCATTAGAATCTAAAGCGAGGACGTTTCCATTTGCAAATGAAAAACCTTCAACAATTTCTATAATTTTTCTTACGGTACCTCTTCGAATATTCGTACATCCAAGTGAATTAATTTATATTTTATCCTAGTCAAAGTACATCGATCGAGTGTTCATTTATTTCCGACGTAATCAGGTCTAAAAGTCTGCTCCAATATTTCGCGAATATTAAATCTTACTGGGTCAAATTCCTACCTTATTGGCTACTACAATTTTACTACACTATGGCCGACAATCGAATTATTTACACTATCGTACAAGTAATCGAACAACGAACGATTACATGTCATTCGAGCGTGATAGTTCCACCTCTAAGACAGATATAAGCCCAGGTGTTAAATGGCTCAGCATCCATCTTTCGCGATCTACGTATCTATATCTGCGATCGTTCAAGCTACGAACGTTATCTGCTTTCTGCAAAATACTTCACTTCGGAACGAAAAATTCCCGAGGGTCGACGTTAGTTCGATTGCCACTCGAAATACTATCGCGCGCACGTAGAAATTTTCAAAGAAATCAGAAAACGCGATAAAGAAGACCGTGGTCAGATATTTAATGTAGTTGCCGGCTCAACACCCTCCCCATTAATCTCCGTTGACCGAATCGCGTTGAATATTCATACAAAATCAAAACAATTCGTCCGGCAGCAATTTTCCTCGTTTCATAACTCGTCGTTGATTTCCCGAGTATCGAGAGTTTTCGATTTCCAATTGAAACGCGTTATCGTCTCGACGAGCCTCGCGAGGTTACACGGATTTTTCTAAGACAGTGCATCTTTTTCCCCCCATGGGACACGCTCGATTTCGGATTCGCTTCGACGCAGATTCCACAAGTTTCGTAACCGAAAGATTACCGATTGTGCGTTATAAATCATATCGATGTGATGTCTCTTATCTAGCTTCCCAAGACGCAGTTTATTCCGAACGGTATCAATTTCTAATTCTAACGCCAAACGGAAAACACTGCGACGATAGCGGGTCGAGTAGAATTATTTCTGTGAGCATCGGGGAATCGGTTGTTGAACAACAGGTAATACTTGTTAAAGCAAACAAAGTTTTAACGAATGCGATCGAATATTTTTTCTTCGAGTGTTATTTATCATCCAGTAAATACGGATTTCGAATAATTATACGCTTCGACCTGTTGATTTTCACGGATTGATGTATTGATTCTCATCTGGCATGGAAGAAGCTCGCGGGTTGATGGCACTCGAATTGCAAAAAAGGTATTCATATGCTTTACCCGCGAATAATCGATGATGATTTCCCGTTACTCCCGCTTATCGTAGCAGGCAAGTAGATCGTAATTCAGTGACGATTGATAAAACACGATTCTTATCGTACACGAACAAGAAAAGGACAAATAGAACGGTAGTTTCCTTTCAACTTTGGACAGGTATTCAATTCAAAACAAACAAGAACTCCACGAGATAAAATATAAGTAATAATTCGGTGTAACCTCAATTTAAAATGAATAGTTTTATATGAACAACATTATAATTCGGTGTAATAATATTATATATAAAATATAAGTAATAATTCGGTGTAGCCTCAATTTAAAATGAATAGTTTTATATGGACAACATTAAAAGTTTCACCCACCATAGTGGATATATACATAAAAACAAAATGTTTCCAAACCCAAAGTTCATAATTGCAGAGTATAAAATTCTATTAAAAAGTGTTACAAGTAAATAAGAATTCCGATATATGAATCGAGTTGTGTAATCAATCACTTTGTAGCCTTCCGATACATTAATCGCGTTAAAAACAAGAAAATATTCCACGATCGCCCCGGGAAAATTCATCTGGATGTAATTGCGGAAGAACAGGATGCACGAAAATAATATTTATAATTTCAATTATATCGCGGGCACGTGTGTGCACAGTGATACCAGTTTGTATTATGTATTCGCGATAACGTCGCGTTACATTTTATTGCGGCACAGCCAATTAAACCAGCGATCTTTAAAATCGAATCATCCGTTGTGCATTCGAAAACGCGTTTTACTCGTTCGTTAATGTTTACTGGAAACTTATCGAGCGGTACACGTTATTATGCAACGTCTATTCGTGTTGTTTATCTGCCCCGTTCAATTTGCGTATAAACAATTTTCGACAGGGAGATTATTTAATTATGATGTGGATCGTTGTTCGCGATAACGGAACGTAACGCAAATTTTCATCGTGGAATTATTCGATTCATTTATAACATTGTACTGGAATTCGAGAGGCGAACCACTTGTACGATTTACAGTAATATTATTTCCTTCGAGAGTACAGCTAATGAGTTAGCTACAAATTTCGTGTTTTGAAAATCCGAGTAACAATTTTAATCGAATTTTAGTTTGAAGTGCATGGTCAATTTATCACGCATGTTCTTCGTAAGATCACGCATGTACTTGGTAAGATCAAAGGCGAAGGTCTTGGACAAAATTTTTGACTCTTGGGAAAACAAGCGGCACATCTTTATAATAAAGATGTACTAAAGTCATGGTATTATTTTGAACATCATCTTACAAAGTTTGACATAACTTTCCAGAATGTGAGTTCAAGAGAAGCCAGCAATGTTATACTATAGGTTTCACCTGAGTACGTCAGCAATTAAAATACATCTCGACAAAAACTACAATGCTTTAACGATCGGTTAACTGCCTAACTTGAGCAAAAATTACTGAGAGGATCTTCATTGGTGACTCTTCATTCGACACAAAACTTGAAACGATTTGTAGGCATTAGTGCATCGCAAATAAATAGTACCGAACCGCGACGATTGTTAATAAATTTCGCAACTTGAAACAAGAAACTCAAGACCCATCAGTTTGACAAGTTTGACGTAGTTCTGACGTTAATGATAACCCAAGCGCGCGTAAGTTTGCTAGGTCGATTAATTTCACCATCCAGCGAGACAGAGCGATCCTCGAGCGGCTCGATTAAAAACGTAACCGATGATCGGGCACGCGTTGAAAATCGAATCGAGACTGCAGAACGTCCAATCATCGTGTTCGTCGGATCGAACGATCCTGTGTTGAAATTCGTCGGGCAAAAGGTGAGAAATAAGAAGAAAAGTTGCACGTACTGCTTGCTCGGGAATCCTCAGCCTAGAGGTGGACGAAGCCAATCTTCTTGGAAAACATCCAACCTTGGCGGACCTCAATAGTAATAGCTTCGCGTACATGGTTGCACCTTTGAACTTTCTCTTTTTCGTTCACGATCTCACCGGACTATCAACACAATTACGATCTTCTCTGATCAAACGTGCGCGAGACGATCATCGGTGGGTTAGGTTCTTAGGAGGAAAGTCTGATGAACGGGAGCGAATTTTCTCCGCGGACGAGTTCGGAGCGAGGAGGATCAGGATGAAGCGTACGAGGATAAGAAGAGGAAGAAGACGGAAGTCGAGGAAAGGACAGAAGATTGTGCGTGCACCACCGATATCGAGGTGGAGCGGTCGCCACGATGGTCAACGACACACTGCTACTCGCTGCTCGACGAAATCGCGGCAGAAAAGCTCGTTATCGCGAGCAAAAGATTAGAAGTCTATCCTTGAATAAATGTAACGTGTGGCCCCACTCGGTGGGAGAAGATTCTTCTCCGGGAGCGACGTCTTGACGTTTACAAGCGATGACCGACCTTAGCGATGACGATTCGAAAAATCCTCCGTATCCCCGGTGACGAGAGATATCCAAGGCCACGCAAAGTCCGCCTTTGTGCGTCCTTTGTGCAAAGAAATTCATGGCGCACTCATTGGCGTAACTGGGGCTTTTCCTCTAGGGTGGATCTTGTCGCTCCCCGTTACACCCGATACCTTTTTCGTCGTTTAAAAATGTAGAGCTTCCAAGCTTGCGTATTCAGGTATTTTGGGGATACGTAGATTTAAGGGTGTATCAACGTTGGAGTTTTGAAATTTGACCATTTAGAAACATGAAAATTTAGTTATCTCGAGGGTCAGGATTTGGGAACTTGAAAATTTGGAAAGTTGGGAATGGGACATGGAAACTTGTGAAGTTTCGGAGTTAACTTGAAAAAATTCCAGAATTTTTCGCACCGAATATTCCGTGCATCTTTTATCCTACGTCCTTCACGCTACGTGGACAATATTTTGGGGAGGGGTTAGGTCTATACTGGTTCTTATCTAGTTACGCCAATGGGTGCAACTATACGAAAGTCAGCGAACTTTGACCCAGGCAAAATCGAGCAAACAGACTGTCCGGCTATCTCTCTTCTTGCGTCTTGAGTCATTCTTTTCATCGATGTTTCTTGGTGTACGTGAGATAGATCTTGTGTGTACGATCGGTTCTAACACACAGTCGTCGAGCACACGTTTTGTGCAAACGAGGAAGCTGTTGCAGGGTCTTGGTGTTTGTTTTTCTGGCTTTTGTAAATCGTCTGTTTGCAACGTTGTTTACTAGGGAATCACGCTCGCTAGAGAGCGTCGGAGAATCGTGTTTACTAGAGAATTATAGATTCTCTAGGCGGATAACGCACTTTTGTTGGATTAACACGTTCGTTGCGGTAGCTTTTCTCTGTCTTTTTTTCAGTCGCTCATGTTTGGTATGGTTCGCTGATACTATTATTGAATCGTGGGCTCTGATTCACTCCAGATAAAAGGTCTAATAATGATATTTCGACGACAGACGTCTAATTTTACTATTGATTCATATTTGTTCGGTAATATTGATCAAGTTCGCGAACGTCGTTAAAAATGTTTAGGACAAATAAGTCCCTATCGTTTATCGCACTAGTCTGTTGCCTCCACAAAAATATTATTGCTCGTTTCAGTGAAAATAAGGCAGAGAAAAGTATTGATATGTTCCATGCAACACCGTAGGTGCTAAAGTATGGCTGGTAATCAGTCTACGGTTAAGAATCTTCAACGTTTAAGAATTTTCAAATATTTTACGTCCATGAAGTTCGTTTTTAATCAAACAAAAGCTCCATCGAGTATTCTCTTAGAATAACAAAATGGCAAAGTGTCGCGTTTAGACGAAGAAAGAGAGTAACATTGAGCGTTGAAATTATGAGAGCCATATTGAAAATGCGAGTCACGAAGGATACGTGTCGGAAAATATGAAATAGTCTGTCGTTGTTTACGCGATGCTGTGTGTGTTCGGGTTGCGAGTCCAGGGCGCAATTAAAATTCGCGTAAACAGCAGGAACACGTTAGCCGGAAGGCAATCGTACTAGGTGAATTTCTAGCTGTTCGTAATCCAACGTGATCCCTACGACAACGTTGAATGAAGTAGAAGCCAGCACCGGCTTACGCCCTATGTAAGGTGTCCCATTTAATTTATCCACGTAATTATCTTCCGAGCGTATTCGTTTTTCAACATCTCGAACAAAATTTAATATACTTCATTAATAAGAAAATGTAATATTCGACTGGACATGGTATTAAACATATTTTGGGACAACGTTTCATTTGCAGATTTGGTCGAAAGTTCTCTGGTGACATTGGATTGATAGTCCGATTGGATGTTATCAAAATTTACCTCAAATCTAACCCAACACTAATTCGATGGTAACTTATCTAACAAGAGAAATGCTTTGATACCGAAAGATACTTACGGTTCGGCTATAAATCATTACCGTGACAAGAAACGAAAAAATGGTTTATCGACATCTTCGCAGAAAGCAGAAAATAAGTTTTCTGTCGGAGACACGATGGTATATCGTTGCACGTTCGTGGACGAAGCGCGGTATCTTTTTCCGAAGAACGTGATGTTGAAAGATCGTTAATGGCAATGAAGTGAAGAACCGGAGAAAAAGCAAGGGGAGACAAGGCTCTGACAGTGAGCTGCCACGGAATACATCTCTTTTATCAATTTATCGACGCGGTTAAACTGCACCTTTCGCGAAGAAGACGCGAAATTTATCTGCAGCTACTGCGTATCAATAGATACACCATTTTTAAGCTATTATTTGTGCACGATACCACAGTAATAGTTGACGCATGACTTTGTGCATATAAATCCGTTCCAGTGGTGACATACGGGAATAAAATCTAGAAGCGCACGGTATCAAAATATCCACTGGTGAAACGTACGAGGCTCAAAATATTAAATAAAGATAACGAGGTTAAATCCGTTGAAATCGTTGGACGTGTTGATTGTCATAAACGTCAGGCGGTGACTGACATCAGCATTTTAATCCGATCCAATAATTACGGAAGAAAAATAGCCAGAAAATTTGAAATACCATCAATATTAATCAACCACTCGCACCCTTAATTAATTGCAATTTTAACGTGCCGTAGTAAATGCAGCAGTAAGGTTCGTTAAGTATCGGAGAACTTTTGAAATAGTGAACAAATGAAATATTCCTTTCATTCCGATCTTCCTACGGATCTCAAGAGTTTATCTAATTTAAAGACGATAAAACACAAGTTCGAGCGATGAGTGAAACTCTGCAAGTACTTCCGGAGGATTAATAATCGATGAGCTCGCATTCCTCTGTGCTCGCTTTAATCTTTATACCGGATGTTACAACCTGCGTTTACCGGAAGGATGCTCCTCTTCGGTGAACCCGGTTCCAGCGCAGTCCGTAAGAATCAGCAATTGCTGTAAATCATGTCAACGCGCAATATCGCTCGATTCGTAGCAGCGATACACGCGCTGTTTGTCATCCATACTGTCAGATCCATTGTTCCTAGCGAACTACTTATTCGTCATTGTGGACAACGATTTGACTCGATTGATTGCGTGCGCATTTCACGCGAGAATGTCCGCAGATTTATTTGCATTTTGCTCGCTCGCCTGCAAACGACTGGCGAAAAATGAATTTAATTAGTCGATCGACGAGTTCGGGACACTTCGAGGACCGCGCGAAAATTTCAATTAAAATCGTAGTTGTAAATCTTCCAAATAATGTCCATAGATCAAAATTGTAACGAAAGGTGCACGAGCATAAATCTTCTTCGGGTATTCGGATGTTCGGTGCTCGAAAATACGAGACACCCCGGATATGGGATACTCGTTAAAAAAGAGTGAGATATATCGGTAAATAGTAGATCGTTAACGAGTCCTGGTTCACGTAACTAGCGGCCGTAATTGCCGATAAAAATAATTAACGGTGTTCACCGATTAACCGTGGTTTTACGCTGATTTGTGGGATAGAAAAGATGCAATCGATTCGAATATACTGTCAGAGTTATATTTCCATTTATATGGGTTTTTATGGATATTAGCGATGGACTTCCATTAATGGAGAACGCGGAGAAAGGGCTTGTCACATTGTCACGCGATGTGTTAATACGCGCTGGGTCACTATGCACTGCACAACTATGAGTTCGATCACTATACCTTGGCTCGCTACGCAATGGAACATCATACGCTCAATGATTGTCGCGCACGGTGATTCACGGAGAGCGTTACGATGTAAAAGGAAAAAGCTTTTGAACAAACCTATTATATCGCAGCCTACAATAGCTATTGGGCCGTACATTGCCGACAGTGGTAATATAACTAAAGTCTACTGTATTTGGAAGTATTGTATTGACCGCGTTGCATTCGATTAGCAACGTTGAAACGGTCGAAACAATGAAAAAGCTAGTCAACTGACTGGCCAGTAAAGGTGCACGCCACGGGATCCTTTTGTTCTCCGTACAAAAAACAGAGCAATCCCTCCTGGAGAGGCGAAAAGTTTCGAAAGCTATTTAAAGTTAGCAGGGCCGCTCGTTATAACGTCAGCCTTGCCAGTGAATTCACTTAAAATTAAGGAAATGTTGGCGTTGATAGGTAACGTGGCTCGCGATACTATCGGATCTCGGCCGTTTTCGGGCGGAAGGTAAAAGTTCACGCGAACCCATCGAATCTCCGGCGAAAGAAGAAAGGGAAAAGAATAGACGGGAAGGGGTGGGAAACGTTGAGCACGACGGTTAAATCCTATCTCGATCGCATTGTTTTGCTACTCTGGCTAAGAAGAGATCACTGGTCTGTTTAGGCGAAATTCTCGAATACAAAGAGCACGTCGAGTGATTATGAAGGTAGAAAGCACACTTTCCAGTGCTCCCGAAGTAAAACCTTTTCATCCTCTATTTTCTGCATTTCCTTTTCTCCTTTTCATCGCTGGCCCGGTCTTGCCTTTAATTCGCGCAACCACCGCGACACAATGTAATATTTATCATTGAGAGAACCGTTTCTTGAACCGGGGGTCGTGACGAGAACAATGATCCCAGGATTATAAACGATGGACTTGCGGTATAAGAAAATTGTGCGTTCTACCGTCACGGAAGCACGATTGTCGCTAGCGATGGGATCAAGTCCGACGTGTGCTAAAAAATCAAAGGATTTCCATGTTTCGAGATTGGCAATTTGTCGTGTAGCGATCTGATATTTGTTTTGGTTATTCCACACGCGAGTAGTGGGATCTCCCTACGGGGAAATGGTGAAGTTGAAAGAGCGAATTGGCTATTTGTTGCCATACCCGAGGGACATCCTTTTTTACAACGCTCCATGGGTTATAATCCACGGTAAACCTACGCGCGATGGCTCGATCATTTCAAAGAATTAAAGAGCGTTTGATGCACATTCGAAGGTACTTGCGAAACGTTTGATCCCATCGCTGATCGTCGTAGTTGTCGAATCAGAAATATGGCTGTTCAAAATGGCGGTTCGGGTTCCCGTAACCCGCTGGTGTATATGGGTTGCAATAGAACGGCGATACTTTTTGCTTCCGCGCGAAACGATTTCGCATTTGCCTGGTTTTATCGACTTTTATCGTTTCATCGGCGATAAAGGTAACGATTAACGTAAGAACATTTCCCGACATTTTTCTCTCGCAGTTTTTCGCAGTCGTATCGGTTCGGTTGTTCCACCGACGCAAGTGGAATGCGAAACATTCTTCTGCGAATGAAAAGCTCTTCTAAACGCGATCGTTGCTAAGAAAAAAAATGACCGGCTATTTAGGATTTCTGAGTGTACCAGAAAAGCCACATTAAAAGTTACGTTTCATAACGAAGAATGTGCGCGTGCAACCATTAGGTCAGAGCGGGAGCACGGAGCGAGGGTGAAGCGGGGTACGGCGAAGAAAAGAAAGAACGTGGAGTAAAAAAGCGGGAAAACAGAAGCGATAAAACTGCAGCGAATCGTCGCGTACTCTGGTCCACGACCCCCCCGTTAAGCAACAAAAGCCTCCGGAAATCCCTGCCGGAGTCAGAAGCGCGAGCAAACACAAGATTCATTGAATTAAACTCGAAGGGACCGGAGGTTTAACCACGCGTTTTAGAGATGTACTTCGACGTCGCGTGACACGAATGGACAAAAAGGTGTATTCTGGGAACTTCGGGGTTGAGACGGGCCGTACAACCTCGAAAGGAACAATGAACCGTGCGCGGGAAAAAGATAGTCGAAAAGATGGAAACGACGGAAGGGAAAGAATAGATGGAACGAGGGGAGTAAGCAAAAAGCATAAGGCAGAGGAAAAATGTAACGAAGGGAGATAGAGAAAGAGTGGCGAGTGTTAAGAAGAAAATCGGAAAGGTAGACGTAAGCAAATTGAGTGGATAAGTGGAACGGGGGTAAGGACAGAACGCAAAGGGTTGAAAGAAGATGAAAAACGTAATGGATGAATGGAGAAGGGGTAAAATAGAATGGATAGGTGCAAATCGAACGGATAGACGAAAGGGGGTAGCAAAGATCAAGGGGCGAAGGGCGTGATAGGAAAAACGTAATGGACAGAAGAAAAAGATCGGTAAGAAAACCTTAAACCAGGATGGAAGAAAATAGAACGAATAGCGAAGAGGCGGAGGGGTCGAATCGGTAATACGACAGTCGAAGAAGAAGGAGCGCTGTTCGAAGAATAGGTCCAAACCGAACGAGCAGACGAAAGGAGGATAGCGAAGAAGGAGCACGGAAGGGTGAGAAGAGTAAGAAGGAACATCGAAGAAAGTATCGGAGACGGGAGAAAGAGAGAAGACAGGTTTTTCAGAAAACACCGCCCTCCAGATCTCTCTCTGTCGTTCCCCCCGTGGCCTCTTCTTTTTCCCTTGGCTCGTTTTTCCCAATTCTGGCAGCTGTACGTTTTGTCGGACAGGGGAATCCGCGCATGTGCCACGGTGGTGGCAGCCTCGAGGACGTAACCAGCGCCGGAGACAACGAGAGGAAGCAGGAAAGAGTACGAGTGGATGCAGTCCGGTGCGAGCAAGAAGGACGAGCAGGGGGGTTGATACGTGTGAGAGTACCCTGAAGAGTGGCGTCGGTAGTATACGTGGTGGGAGGAGAGCCGACAGAGGGGCGAGAGGCGACCGTTCACGTCTTTTCGACGTCGACGCAACCCCGTTGGCGCAGAATAGCTGCTCAGTGCTCGTCGAACGGCGCTGTGTTGCGACGGGACCATGCCGCCGCGCCCTGCACCACCGATCAACCGATCTCAGGTACGCGAGAATCATCATTATCATCCCCGAGCGATCGCTTCATATTCTTCGTCCCTACGTCCGATCGGTTCTGCACGGTACGATCTTTGGCGTGCATTTCGTGTTTCGACGGAAACGTGACTCGTCGCCCTCGTCGGATCATAGATCGAGATGAATCTGTTTCTCGTGGAGAACCGTCAGTCGTTCGTTCGTTCGCGATCTTGTGCGGTCTCGTGCGCTTCTAACGGAGCAGCAACACGCTCGATCATCGTGGTCACGAGTGCGACAAATTTGCTTTGATCCGTTTGCTCTCTCGTTGCATTCTCTGTTATGATCCTTGTGTGCGGTTTAGTGGTTTCGGCACGCACGCGAGGGAGAATGTTAAGTTCCGTCGATATCCGTTAGTCGGTATCGTGATCTTTAGTTACCAAAATTCACATCGAATTCGTTTTATTGCTCTGCGCTCCCCTGTGAAAATCATCGCACGGGTTTACGCGTAATCATCGACCAGTTATCGATTGATTATAAAAAAAGAAGGAGAAGGAACACGGGGGGAAGTTCGCGGGAGGAAATTATTATCACAGCCAGCCAGATGAGTCTTCAGTCGATGTCCTCGATTTTTTATTCGCGAGAGAACCGAAGCTCCTTTTATAGTCGCGTCTCCTTTCCCGACGATCGCGTCTCGATCGCGTTCCAATCAACCGTTTCGAGAACGCGAACAGGAAAACGAGGATCGTGATTTCTTAATGCTCTCGAAGAGGATCGAGATGGATATCGCGATTTACGCAAGCTACGCTGCACTAGCTGTAAAGCGTTATTTGTCTCTGGAGGGCTTTCACGATGTCACTGGGGAGGGTAAGAAGGGCGAGATACTTTTCGTTGGAGGGTACGAAGTCGGTCCTTGGGCAGTTTGCGGTCTCTCTGCTTACCCTCGCCTCGTTAGCGGTGTTTTGTGTACGTTCCGGGAGTACGCGTGAAACGATTAAAACCGTTCTGTGTGTAAGCCCGCTCTGTGTCGAAGATCAAAGAAGCGCGAAAGGATTGTATGGCAGATTTCCAACGAATTCAGAAGGGGGATGCTTTTGATAAAGGTGCTGCTTGTGCGCCAGACGGTTTACCTCGTTTCCTTGCCAGCGGGGACCGATCTCTTTCTCGTTTAAACGTTTTCTTCTCTTCAATGTTTAGCGTGTGACCAGGACCACATTTAGAGAGGTACCGCGTTAATTAGCGGCGAGATCCGCTACTAATTTACCAACGAGTTGAAACAGTGCGATGAAGAGGAAGAGGATTTCTAACGTTTAGTGTCAGAGATTTTGGGATTTTACTTTATCCAAACACGGATTGGATTAAGAACAACATACAGAGCAGCTTCAAAATAAATATTAGATAATATTTGTTTTGGAAAAATTTTGGATGCTGGAGGACGAGTGGGAGGAACAGGAGAATAATTTTACAGTGTATTTCTAGTACCGTATACTGATAGTAATAACAATGGAAACTGCATAAAATTGCTACGGGTTTTATTTCTCCGACCTCCCACTAATGTCCTAAGGGTTTGCATTGCACCACGCGGTCGCAGAAATGATTCCATTCATTACGA
Source organism: Megachile rotundata (assembly GCF_050947335.1). Lineage (NCBI taxonomy): Eukaryota > Metazoa > Arthropoda > Insecta > Hymenoptera > Megachilidae > Megachile > Megachile rotundata. Next base: position 15,188,926 of record NC_134991.1, read on the forward strand.
TTTCGCTTGGCTTTATTAACACTACCGGAATAATTTTACAAACTGACAATGAGCGTGTCTGAATAGTGGAGAAGTTGGAACTGGCGTCCAGTTAACAAAATGTGGAATTTCGAACAAAGGATGCTCGTGACGGAGGCGTCCGAACGCCAATGAAGGCGTCTGCTGATGAACGGTTCGCACGCCGAACAATGCATTCATGAAAATATTGTACGGTAGTAGTAATGGTAGTAGTAACAGTAGTAATCATTAACAAGTCAAAGATTTCAGGTGCTTGCAATAATAACAGAGAGAAACAAAAGGCGTTTAATCAGTCTCGCTTCAAATTCAAATCAATTATTTTCACGTAAAATTAACTTTTATAGCCGCCATCATTTGACATCGTAAATTTTTACGACAGACGTAAACAGAGAACAATTAGCTTAAAACTACAATTAGTTCAAGGCAGCATGATAAAATCATGTTACTATTAATACTGATATAGATTACACGATAGACTCGGTATCATGCTTTTATAACTATTCATAGTACAATTAGTATTATCGTCGTCCTGTTATCGACAAAGTTTGTCTGTCATTTAACTGTAAAAGAGATAAATGTACAAATGAAAAATATAAACTCGAAGTACTTTAATTGTTCGATCGATTTTTGAATCCTGTATTTTATCAAAACATCTGAACTCGGGTTTCACGGAGAACACGTTCTATTTGCATTTAAGGTGGTCTTTTTACGCTCGACGATGTTGATTCAGCGAAAAAGTTAAATTAATAGAAAACGAAGGGGAATAGAACTGTTCAAAAAGTTGAAGTATTTGGTCGATCAAGTTAAGAGTATCGGTTTTCTTCGATTGGCCCGAGAAACAGGGGCAACTTAAACCGTAGTGCAGTTAACTACGTTAACTGGAGTTCGACCGGACGTTTCGACGAACGTTTCAATCAATCGAAACCGCGCTGCGTTGCGAACTGCTTAAACTTCTCTGTTGAGGGCGTCGATTACATTCCCGTACAACTATTCGTTTAAGATAACGCCATGTATATTTGCAATCTTCCATCGCAATTAAACCTGTTTCCCTACAGATATAGAGACATCAGAGCGTAGGGATCTAGGAGTATAGAAACTTATGAGTGAAATTGCCGGCTACAGGGATTTGGGGAATAGAGGTCCATACGTAGACCTAGTATAGGGAATAGAGATTCAGGAATGGGTTACCGAATTTAGGAACATACGTTTGGATATAACATATGTTTCGCTTTTATAGCGTACACAGATTTTAATTTCAATTTCAGCTCGACTGGGCGAGAAAAGATGTAGGTAAGCGTTAAAAAAAGGGGAAAGGAAAGAAATAAAACGCATCGGACAAGAAAGAAAAATGAAGAGGGTAAGATCTTACCGTGTCCCTTTTTTCGCTTCGTTACGGTTTAGCGATGATACACGCGAGATGGTACGAGAGCAGCGAGTGTATCACGCGGCAGCAACACAGAATAGATATTTCATTGTTACGGGCTTGGGAATATTTTTCACTGACAGGAAATAATGCTGGTCCCGTCTTGTCTCGTTAGGAGGATTCCTGTAGCTATTCTTGCACGTCACTCGTGCACGGCCTTTATGTCGTGCGAGCGGATTAATGGTACAGAAAGAGAGGAGAGGACTTTTCGGTTGGCCGGTCAGCTTGCATTACGACGAAACAAAGTTCAGTCGAACGCGGTGGTGACGTCGTCGTCGTTTCGTTAAGGAAGAGGGTAGTTTTCAGCCGATACGAAACTTTCTCTCCATTTGCGCGTCCCACTCGAAATTTTACGATCCCCGACAGAAAGAAAGGCCGCGATATCAACGAAAGAACTACTGTACTCGATGGTATTACAAGAGCCCCGCCTTTTATCGTCGTCGTTTCGATCAGGATAAGCTCAACGCGTATTTTCATTGTTTCGTCGAGCAAATATCGCTGATTGTTCATCGTTACTGCAAAAGTTTCTGCCTATCGATGATCTTTTTCTTATCGAGAAATAATTTTCTCGTCATCGAATTTAATGTTAAATTTAAACCGAAAGAATTTTAATTTTGTTGTATAATACAGATGTACACAATTCGGTACGGTTTTTGAAAGGGGCTTTCAGTTTGCTTCCCGTCTTTTTCTCGTTCGCTCGAATTTTTTCCACAGCGAGAGATTTTACCCTTAGCAGCTCAAAATGCTAATATTTTTTAAATTTTGTACATTCTCCGTAAACCCTCCTTCAATCTGTATACCTTTGGGGTTGGTATTCAATAAATATGCTCCCCTGCCAGTAGTAAAACGAGATTTTGCGCTTACACAACTCCGCTAGTCTGAATCCGTATTTCACCTGCCTCCCGTCCGTTTTTCATCCCTTACAATTTTTACCAAAGATAAGGGTTAATCTTACCCGTTTCGAGGCGTTATTATTTCCTAAATTTCTCGGGTTTTTCGTAATCAGCATGTCATCTTGGATCTTAAACGCTCGATCTTGGGAGGTTTACTTAGAGGGTTGATATTCGATAAACATCCCTCCTCCAGTTAGCAGCGATTAAACCGGAGAACAGGACTTAACACGGCTCAGGCTGGAAGATTTTCGTAAATTTGTTCGTTTTATATCGTGTTCTCCAATCCGGTATCTCCGGTGTCAGGCCTCGATAAATATTCACATCCCCTCCGTACCGTTCCACAGAGCCACAGAGAAAGACAGAAGGTTTTGCAAGTGTTCGAAGTGTTGGTGAATTTTCGCCGTACAGGGGGAGCGGCATAGGTTATTGATTATCGTGAATGGCTTTATAAATAACCGATCGTGTAAGAGCAGCCACCGGAGACGCGTAAATATCGCTCGGCAGGCGATTCTTTAAAATCGCCACGATGCTCCACAGCGTCTCTGTGCTAGTTCTGCGGAGATGAAATCCGGTTGCGTTTTGATCGATAGACTGGTAATTCGTCTTGAATTCTCATCTTCATTTCCATTATTCGCGGATCATCGAGACACGCCGGTGTCAGGATCGAGATTTGTTTTAATACGGTACCAATTTCAGAGCTAGAATGTATGACACACCCTTATCAAACCTTGCAGGGTAAATCAGAGACGAAGGAAACCGTAGGATATGGATTTATTACTATTTTTATAGTTAGGGGGATCACAGTAACGACATCGAATATAAGGAGCTATTTCTGTTTGACTGAATATAAGGAAGGGAAAAAGTTGGAAGCTATTGTACTCGTTATTTGTTTCAGATAAATACTTTCTTACGGTTGCTATTTCAGTACCATTTTACAAAAACTTTTGATGCAATTAAGTACAATTCGTTTCTAAAGACGACCTCCGCTGAATAAACACATAAAAAATTGCAAAATTCCTAGCAGAGATGTTGTCTAATATTTGACAGGGCTTTAATCGTGAAAAGACAAGCTTTTATATATATATATTTTTTATTAATTAACACGATGTAGCTTTCATAAAGCGCGGCAGAGTCGCGAGTATTTGTTAGACATTCGCCCTTATTTACGTAACGAGCAGCGCTCTGTTAAACTTGCCGAGAAATAAGGACGTAAATAGTGTCGTGTTTTGCATCAATTAAAATAGCTTTAATAAGGTAAGTGGTAACTCGAGTGTCTCATCGGCTGCTAGTAGATCGTCGACTGTATCTCGAGCGCGACCACTTCCGTTCCATTGATTTTCATTCAGACAGCGTGAATAGTGCAAAACAGATACTTGCGTATTATTCGAATTGCGAACGAAACAAAATGAATCTGGAATTAATATTTTCCTTTCGTTATGCGCCCGGTAGGAAAGAGACAATTGATGTAACTCCAACGTAAATATTTGCTCAAGAATGAAACGTAATGTATTCGTTCATCCTTTCCGCCCCATCTGTTTCATCCTCTTTCCGTAGATTTTCTGAATCCTTTATTTGATAACAAGAGAAGCGATTAATTTCCTTTCGCATGAACTGTTCGCGAAATCATATTATTGTTATATTCGAGTAAAAAAGAGGTAATAATCGAAACCGGTATCATAGAATATCCATATTCGAGTATTCATTATGCATTTCAATATTTGAACCGAGGTAGAAAATTTTAAGCTGCATTGAAACTCTATAAATCCTGAAATTCGAGGAAATTATAAAGCTGTAGTTAAATAATTTTTCCCTTCAAACCCTTGTCTTATTGTTAATTGTACTACGAGAAATGTCAAAGACAATAAAGGAAGTTCAATTACTCGATCGAAGTCTGAATACAAGAAAAGGACAAATTGGGCGCATGACATTTCGCTCGATTATGAATGAAAAGAGGTATTTGCACTTTCAAGCTTGTCGATATGAGTGTTTCTATTTAGAAGAAGAGAATTTCCGATAACACTATTCGAGGCGTTTAATAGTCAGATTCCGTTCCTGTTTCATCTTTGACCGACGTTAACTGTATTTCTTTTCGATTGGTCGGTGGTGTCGGATATGCAAATGTCGGTCGACGTAACCTTCCACCTAACTCAACAAGCGGTTCGCATAAATTTCACCTAATGGCAGCCAATTACAGGCGTAATAGTGCGTTCACACCACACTCTATGATCCTCACTGTTGAACAAGCTAAAAGTGAAATACGTGCAATTACAACGTTAAGATTATTTATGTACAATTTTTATAAAAATATATCTTCAAAGATCCAAACTTTGATAAAATACCTAAAAATCTTTCGAAATATTTTCCGCATTGATGCCTACGTAATTTAATAAAGAAAACAGAAGACACGCTTCTTAAGAAATTCTCGGAAACAAGACGGAGAATTAAATCTTTTCACGCGACGATTTAACCCTCGTGGACCAGCTTAAATTCATCTTCTCTGTAAACGCTCGAGGCGTCTGGCTCGCTCGTCTTTTGCTCGTCTTTTTCTCCTGCTTTCTCCTCCTTTTTTTCTTTTCTTGTGAAAAATAAATGTAAAGTCGGCGAATTTTTCACGTGCCTCGTAAGGGTGCAAGTTTCCAGATTAAAAGTCTGTTTCACTTGCACGATAACGGCGAGTTAATTTTTTTGCGGAACGAAATGTAACTTGGCGTCGCTAAATTGCTACCTTCTCGATGCTTGATTAAAAGTGGCTGCATGATATTTTCCCTCCCTTCGTTCTATTTTTCTTTCCCTTCTTTCGATCGTGAACGCGACGTTAAAAACCCTGCCAGATTTCTCGACTCACTTTACGACGATGATTCTTGCAACTTTGGACTTTCAATCGGCCGTAACGTACGTGGGATGATTAATTGGAGTGCAAGACGCGAAGAAGAAATTGTCAATCAAGCCTGAAAAGACGGTTTTTTATAATCGAAACAAGTTCGGATAAAAATATCTTAATAATATTGAACGACGATAATAATTACTTAACGATTCTAAAATAAGATTTACTTAAGAAAAGGGAAGAAAGGACTCGGAACAATGGCTGTTAACTGATTCGTTTGCAGCATCAAGCCGGTGTCAAGTGACATTGTTTCTTTTCAAGCTGCAGTTCAAATTTTCATGGAACTCCTTTTATCAGCGAACAAAGCGAGTGTAAACTTATGCAAACTCCGTAGCACGTGTTCATCTGCTGATAACACGTTTTTCAAAATTGCTAGACACGATGTCCACGAGCGTTCTTTCGCAAGGAGTATAATGAAATTTTGTCGACCTTTTCCAATTTTCAGAACCGAACGGACGATCTACAGTTATCGTCGTTCATAGTACGATTCACTAATCTGTATAAAGAACAAATTTTATCTGGGTACAGATAGTGTGGAGTATAGAGGTTCGTTCGGTCTCTACCCATTCTCACTTTGTGCCTTTCAACGACTTTATTGTATTTGCTCTATATTCGAAAACGTACAGATAGTGTATTGAATGATATGGTTGATCATAGGTTAACTTTCAATCTTCTCTTTAATAATCCAGTAATTTATATATTAATATATTTTATTGGGTGTAAAAGTGTATCTGATCAACACGTTACTTTCTATCACCGCATCATGAACTTCGCTCTTCAATTAGTGGCACGCCTATTTGTCAAATAACCACTGAATGGAATTGCACTGAATTGAGTTGCTGGTTAGATTCAACAAAAATTGAGAGTCATAAATCACAGAGTCGAGAGTCCCTCGTGTCGCGGTCTCTTCGGGCACCAGATGATACTCAACATTTGCTCTATCGATGTACACCAAGCTCAACTTTGAAGATTATAGTGGGAGAAAACATCGATCGTTAATCATATGATGACTACGACACGGCAAAGGAAAAATAAAAATTAGTTTCCAAGTGAGCGAGGAGAAAAGTAGCGTTGATATTAGCCGAGTTGAGCCATTAGACTATGACACATCAAATTAGAGGGATCTGACAGAAAGAAGTACTAATAAAAGAAAGTGGTCGAGACGAAGATGAATGACACTCGAGGATAAATGTCATACAATGATCAAATGTCGGATGAAAATTTTAAAACCCATGTAATCATGATAGCAAAATTATTAATGGAGTTTCTAATTTTATCCGGTACTCAAGAATCGTGTGATACTTCCATGAATAATTTTTGCGATTAATTTCGCGAGATCTACATTTCTTCAACGTTGTATCGCAAGGGATATGATGTATTATATCCTTTCTTGTGTCACGGGTGATAGCATCTTTCGGATCTCGGTTCTCTTTGCCATCACGCAAGGCTCTCCAACTTTCCGGATATTTAAAATCGCGCGACGCTCGAAGACATTTTCCACGGGAAAAATCGTCGAACCGTTCTATGAATTCCCCGTGAAATCGGTGATAAAATAGAAAACGCGTTACGCGTATCGTGAATGCTTCGATTTCAATACAATCTGACAACCGGCACAGGGGATGTTGGCATCCTTTATGTAGCTGAAATATGCTTCGAGTTCTCTGGTTTGAGCGGATGAAAAAATTTCAAATTTATAGATTTCAAGGCATTCAGTTTCCTAATTTATCGGATGTCGCAGTCCCTGAATTTTCGAGTTTCCAACGACTTAACCCCCTGTTAATTTGATATCAATCGTTGCCTATGCAAATAATTGAGTTTGAACGCCAAATTAAAATCGATCACAGCTAAAGTACAAGTTAATGGTGAAAAATACTTAGTTGTTCGAAAGAAATATATCCAAAAACCGCGCAAGGTATAGGCTGAAAAGCAGAATATCGTTTTCTAGGCATTTGTCTTTCGTTAACGTTGAAACGTGTAATTTTTCGCTACGTTCTCGATTGCCTCGTCCCGTTTTGTTTCTCGTACGGGGAAAATCGCGTGCTATTTACTCAACGTCGACGATAATAGGAGGAAAAATTAACCGCATAAATATCCCGGGTTGGGGAAAAGGGGCTCGCGAAAAATCAATGGAGTCGACAGGAAGCACAGCGAGCCGAAAATGTTGCGGACACGCTCGATTTACCATTATCTCGAAAGGTGGGGGAGAAAATGTCACGCTCGCCACAACGATGATCTCGTTATCGACGCGAAAATCGTTCTTAATCGGGAATTTAACTTTCTAGGAGAGCCGGGGGCGAATATCAAATCGCGTTCCATTTCCGTAAGTGCTTAATCGGTCGGAAATGAATCTCGATATTCAATCTGTATCGAGATATTCAATCCCTCCCCAAATACGTTCAAAGTATACTTTAACGGCGGATGCGAGATAATGGAAGAGAATACAGGGATTGATTATCTATGGCCCGCTATATTTCGTCCAAAGATGCAGAAGGAATCAAATTGTTTCGCGAGTGCAGGAAGTCTTTAACTTTGAATTTTCTAATTTTATCGTGGGTTTATGTCGATATAATTACAGCTATAACGAGGTCGTAAGTTAAACACTGTGTTGTAGATTTATCGTTGGATCTATAACGAGACTATTTCCATAAAAACTTGTTCAATAATACTAGATTTTACTTAATGACCACATGATCGCTCATCAATGATGAAGGTCCTTTGAAATGACAAGATGAAGATACAAAGCAGAGTATGCGAATATTCTTTGACGAAACAATGTACGAAGTCACGTACTCGATTTAAAATCCACGTTCAATCTCCTAGTTGGTACACGTTTTAAATGAATAAGTTTCGTCACGAACGCAAGAAACTCAGGTGACTTAATAGTTTCCGCGGAAGCTCCAGGTTCCATTTGTACAGGAATTTTCTACACATCCTTCGTAATGAGTCCATGATTTGCTCGTGGAAGTTTATGAGAACACGTGTCGACGATTAATGGAGTGAGTCTATTTAACTCCGACAAAGATGTCTAAGCTCGGCAACAGCTTAGCGAAGTATCGTAGTAAAGAAAAGTTCATCTGGGAGTCGGTGAAACGCTTCGGGACACTTATCTGCTGGCAGACGGAGTAGTTTACTTTACGTATGTTAAGGAAACATTAACTTGCCCTCGAAACTTTATCCCCGGCCGGAGCGGATAGGGCGAATTATTCGCGGGGAACGCAGCGTGACGGGGTTAATAGTCAAATCGCGATTCTTACGGTGTCGAGGTATTCGTCGATATTCGAACTCCGTTAACTTAAATACCGAACCTTCGCGATAATAACTCGACGCTTTAATCCGATCAGCACACACGTGCCCGACGATGCGAACGTGTCCTCGCAGTTTAACTTTGCGGCTCGTCGCTTCGTTTGCGAGACTACGTCAATTTCATTCATTAGTTCCGAAGTGAACGAGTTCATGCCAAACAGGAGACTGCATCCGACGGATCGGCCCGCTTCATTTTCTCTCGAGACTTCGCTCGCAAAATTCACTGATCGATGTGCAGAACAATTTTCTGTATATGTCAATCAGTATTATAAATCAACACGAATTTGAGATCGTTTAATATATTCATGCAATCTATGTGGCTATAGAGCACGCGATTTAATTCCGGATGAATTTTACTCGCGGTGATCTAACGCGTAGCGAATACGTGACCATAAAATGCGTGGCACTGTGTCGGGTTCTGTACGCGATGAATTCTACATATGACGAATTCTATGCGTGAAGAATTGCGCATGTAACAAATTCTACTCGTGGCTCTTACTGGTTATGAATTTATAAGCGGAGACACACGTGATAAGTTCTACGTGGCAGGTTCTAATCCTTAGGACATGTGAAAATTTCTACATATGATAATATAACGTAGTACGGCAATAATATAATGTAATTCATAGCAGTGCTATATGCGTCGTAATAATAGGCACTAGTAGTAGGAATACTTCATATATGACATTATAATGCACAGTAATTTTAGGCATAGTAATACGTGGCAAGGTAACGCGCGATCTCACACTGCGCGTCGATGCAACGCATGTAATCTCGCAACTCTTAGGCATAATTCTCTCAGCAGCATAAAAAAGCACATAAAATTCGTGATTGGCCATAAGCCAAAGTGGGTCGTTTATGTCCCAGCAGTTTTTACTACCGTAGGCTTTAAAACGATGTGGAGAAATTCTGGGATAGCTACTTATCGAAGTTTATGCCACATTATACGATCGTTCGTTTGTTAAAAACTTTGTATCAATAAAAACCGAGGAAGTCGAATTTCGCTGGCTGGAACGACCCAGATTTTCTACGAAGGGTTAATAATCTTGTAATTTCCGTTTGTTTATTTTGATCATGTCCTCGTCGTTCGAAACTGTGCTTAATTTTGCTGAGTTATATCGTGTTTAGCTCGACTGCACTCGTATAAAACTCGGAATTGTGTATGATAATTGAATCGGAAGTTCGTTAATAAATGTCACGAACATTTGCGTGCCGATTTGCCTCGCAGTGTAATTAATTTAACACCAGGGCGGCCGTCGTTGAATGTATACCTGATTTTAAATTCAAAATGGATCATAAAAAATGAATGAACGATGACAAATAAATTATCATTACGCAATTAGCATTTCGATAAAGGTATCTTAATAGTTTCGTACACTTGTACGTAAATAATAAAGGTAACATTTTGTACAGTACGGTTTTGATTTGAAAAGCTTTCAAGGGTCATATGTATGCAGGAACACGATAACAGAAATTACATGGTACACTGAATATCTGTACACAAAGCATTCTGGTACACGTTCAAAGTTGAAATGAACAAATGTAATTGAAATTGAATTACACGTAGTTTGTTAGCACGAAAGAAACAGGAGTCACAAAAGAACTGAAAGTTCCGTTTAATATTTTGACTACCTTAAAGCAAATTTCAAATGACAAAAGGAACACGTATTCCTTTTGTTCTAAAATTCTTTTGGTAACATCGCATACATTTATTTTTCGAAGTTACGAAATAATCAAATTTTTCTTAAACCGTTCAAAAATTCACGCGACAACAGTTTGCATCGCTTAAACCGGAAAGTGTGCCGGTTTCAAACACGAATCGTGCACATGCAATTTAAATAACGCGTGCTGGTATCCTGTCGCGTCTAAATCCGGCCTTATCCCCGAACGAAAGAAGCGGCTTGCTCACCCGGACTTTAAAATTCGGCCAAGCTTCGACGTCACGAAGGATTTCAATCGTTCATGCTCTTATTTTCGAAATACATTCAGCGAACCGTTTCGTTCGCATCCCCTTTCCTTACACCTGGCGGGTCAAAGTTAAACCTCGCTCACCCTTCCGACCACCGCTTGTTTGTGTACCGGCACTTTGAACTTGAGCCTGGAGATGTTCGTGTTCAGGCCCTTCTGCCTTTCGATGATGATGACCAAAGGCCTTTATGTAATTAGGCTGTGTCGAAACAAGCGTCCATCACTCGAAGACTCCATTTTCATAGGTAGATGCTCGTTGCTCAATTGGGTATTCTGTTTAAGCGTTCCAACACGTTGTATTGCCACGTTTCTATTCCCACGTGTTTCTATCTCTACGCGTTTAATTACTGGGCGTTCAATTCCTACACGTTGATTTATTGTAACTTCAATTATTGTGCACTGAATTTCTGTGCGCTGAATTTATATGCGTTGAATTCCTGTGTGTTGAGTTCGCACTCGTTCAACTATTACGCGTTTAATTTTTATGTGGCGAGTTATTACGCTGAGTTCCTACGCGCTAAGTTCCTACGTGCTGAATTCCTACGCGTTAAATCACCACGTTTCTATTCCCACGTGTTTCTATCTCTACGCGTTTAATTATTGGGCGTTCAATTCCTACGCGTTGATTTATTGCACCTTCAATTATTGTGCATTGAATTTCTGTGCGCTGAGTTCCTACGCGTTAAATTCCTACGTGCTGAGTTCCTACGCGTTAAATTCCTACGTGCTGAATTCCTACGCGTTAAATCACCACGTTTCTATTCCCACGTGTTTCTATCTCTACGCGTTTAATTACTGGGCGTTGAATTCCTACGCGTTGATTTATTGCACCTTTAATTATTGTGCATTAAATTTCTGTGCGCTGAATTTCTACGCGTTGAACTCCTGTGCGTTGAGTTCGCACTCGTTCAACTACTACGCGTTTAATTTTTATGTGTTGAGTTATCACGCTGAGTTCCTACGCGCTAAATTCCTACGTGCTGAATCACCACGCGTTGTATCTGCAACAAGCACTGAATCACCATGCGTTAAATTCCTATGTGTAGAATTACCACGCATTAAATCTCCACGCGTTAGATACTATGCGTAGAATCACCACATCGGATGACCACGCATTCAATCGCCAAGGATTGTCTCTCATCACTCCGCGTTCAATCCCTATACATTGAATTTCCATCAAACTGATCTACACAATTGAGGAACAACTTCTACCAAATTAATTCCAAGAGAGAGTGAAAATATCTCAATAACAGTCTATTGTAACAGCATCGTATCTCTGAAAGGATTTAGAACTGGTCTTCGCCATTTGCAGCGTAGTTTTCTTCGGGCGAACTTGACGAAGTCTGGGCAATGAAGTATCGGCTCAGTTTTCGTGGCCTCGATACCGTCGTTGAATGCGATCCGCGAAAAGAATAGATTCGCGTTTGACAGCCGATTTCTATTTCCTCTCTGTTTTGTCGGAGCATCCGGTAAGCCTCTTACCTCGGCTCGGTCGCGCGTCTTGCGTTTCGATCTTCGCTCCAAACGGTAGACTCTGTTTCCTCGTCTCTTTTTTCGGCAACCGCCAGAGCTGATTTTCGCGGCGCATTTACGCGTCGCGGCCATTATGAAATACTTTCCGCTAGAGAATTATGGAATACGAAATAGCTCGCGTGCGCGTGAGATTACAAGGATACTTTGTGAAATTAATGGCACGGAAATTAATTATTCCGCTCGTCTCGGTAAAACGGTGATAAACGTTGAGTTCCGTCGAGTAGGCGTCGCTTAAACGTAAATTTTCAAACCTGCCGCCGCGTGGCTTTTGCGTCCGCTGCTTTTTTCCCTCTTTCGTCGGTCGAATTTTCATCGTTAAATTCGAGTAGAACGTTGCCCCGGTCCCTTTGCGGGATTAAATCGTGTTTGCGTAATAACGTTTGTCCTTCAAAGCAAGTTACTCTTTCTTAGAGGCACAATCGCGCGGAGCTTGATCCTCTAGACCCTTACCTCCGCGTTCGAGAAGACCTTCAATTATATCGCGGAAAATGTTCCTTTCGTTCTTGGCATTCTTCCGCGAATGAGGTAATATTCAACATAGCTTTGGGCCGCGATTCGACCCGGGGCTCGAAGAATATTTCTCCCGTAATTTTGTAACGCTCAATCTGGAAGTGTTGTAACAACGTTGTACACTTGGAAATTGGCGGCTTTGGAACATCGCGAAAAATAAATTTAGAGACGTTGTAAGAGAACATTGGAATTGCTGTAATTGACAGCCATTGTCAGGAACTCCAATGCAAAATTAATGTAGACATTTTCTTAAGACGTTCAATTTCAAATTCATGTGCCTTATGTGCTACTTCGCGTTACGTTCGCATGATCGCATCAGATATTCCGTGATTCGAAATCGAGCATTTGATATGCAAAAACCTAATACATTCATTCATCGAACTTGTGGCTCCCTTTATGGATATATCGTCGGTGCATAAAGAATAGAATAGAAAGAGGCGGGCTCTATGCCGGTGACTATAAAAGTAAAGGGAAAGAGGTTGGAGCGACGTTGTATCTGGCCGGTTTCAGGCTCTCCATAAAAGCGATAAAGCTGAAACGCCGTGTAACTGCATGGGCTGTATCGATGCGAGAATCTCCAGCCATTTCGCCGATTGTTCTCGTTTTTCGAAATGGCCGCCTCTACGATCGGGTCCAGGCGTCGTTTCAAAGGCGTTCGCTTAACTTTCGTTGCTCGTTGAATTAGTAACCGTCTCGCTGGTGCTCGAAACGGCATCGCATCCTTTTTAAAGTCACCAACAATAGCTCGAGATAAGCTTAGCCGTTTCTTTGCGAAAGGAAAATATGAACTGCTTTGTTTGTAGCCTTTGCCAACGGATCGGAAAAGATCCGCTGATAAACAACCTGTAACCGATGAGACGCGTTAAAAGGAAGGAGGTCATTAGCGAAATTGTAATTACCAAGATGAGTCGTGTTCGCTCGAACATCTTTAAAAGCTGCAGTCATTCGAACCTTAAGAGTCTGAATGACTTTGACGGCTGCTAATATTATTAACACTTTGATCGTACCGTCTTTTATGGTATTAATGGATCTTGTAATCATAGATCTGTTTTTATATCAGAAGAAACTTTTATTTCGTTAATCTTCAAATTGAATCACTCTTCAAGTTCGCGATTATCTCGCCTCTCGTTTCATGTAATTTGCACATGCTTTTCTTCAACCGCTAGAATTCTCCGGTAACGAGATTATTGTTTGAGTTGCGGTAGGTAAGGGTAAACCGATCGCGAGGATCGAACGGCACAGTAATTTCATAATAGAAAGTATACGTCGACTTGACGAGCCCCTCTGTAGCCCGCTTTTAGAGAGTGTACGTAGATCCGATTTACGTCGAACTCGTTCACGGGCGCAAATGTATTTTTCAATCGAACAACTGATAGTTGCAACCGATGTTAGTGTAACGTATTTTAGAATCGTGCTGAAAAAGTTACACATAGATTTACAAACTTTTCATCCAGCATTTGTATCTTATGTGAAAATAATACGAGACGGGCAAAGTTCCGAATATTGTTAGCATTTCTGATCAGAGTTAATTTCTGAAAGTTATGAACCGACCGTCTTCTTTTTCGCTTTTTCATGCTGAAACTTTTACCCGAAACGCGAAAAACATCAGCTCCGTAAATCCGCTAAATTCGCTGTATACACCGTGAACAAGATTAAACGTTCGATTCGGTCGACGGATGGATTGAAAGGTAATACGAGGGAATTAGCTGTTGGAGCGTAAAAAAAATTTAGTTAACTCGATTGGTCCCCTTCCCCTAATTCATCTTCCAGAACACGAGCTTTCCTGTAGCGTTCTTTCTTCGGCTACTCGGAAGACAAATCGTCGAATTACCGGCTATCGTAGACACGACAATTTTTTCCTATGCCAGTCAGATTGATCGTTCGCATTCATCAGCTACTTCGATCGTTCGTTTGGTGGTCGGGGCTTGTTTATTTCGGCGAAGAAAGGGTCGGTGAAACGCGTAAATTGCCGAGCGGCGATCATTCCAGTATTGCGGAGGAAGACTTTTCAGGACGCTCGTGCGCTGGTTTCATCTGGTTCCATTATCAGATTGCTTCGTGTCAATGGCAGTGATAAGTAGCGACCGATAATACGCGCATCACGAACATTCCAATGGCAATATCGCTGCGTAAACGATCTGTGTTTGCCTTCTTTGCTTTCATTGGATATCGTGTTTTTGAACTATTGCGCTATGACGATGAAAATTATTACGTGTATCGGATTCAACGCATGAGGAATTTGATGTAACACTTGTTCACTCCTGTAGCTGAAGTAACAAAAGCAGTGTGCCATTAAGCGATTAGGAATGTGTCTCCAATTAATTGGCAATTGGCTAATTACAGGTTAACAAGACGCGTATCGGACATTAAGTAGTCACAGCATAGCGACAGGGATTTGTCAGACGCAAGTAATAATGGATCGTCAATGTCAGCCGTGGCGAAGATTATAGCGGTGGGATTTGTCAGATGGCAAACAGTAACGAGGTATCGCTAGCTCTTGTAGTTAGCATTCGCGTTGCACAAACAGAAGGAAACTGAAACCACAAATAACGAAGAAAAAATATCCCTCCACTTTTAAAAAATCACAGAAATCACATTTACCATTCACGATCCATCAGCGCGAGTAAAATAGACAAACAGTCTATCGAGAGAGTAGAAAGGATCGTCGTTGACTTCCCCGGCAGATATTTTTCCATTTCGTTTCTTCCGCAGCTCGCGAGAATATGCCCGCCACCTGTCGATACAATTTTTCAGTTTACCAGCGCAATTTTTCGTCCGATCGAGCATGCATCTAAAGAAAACAGACGGTTACCTGGCGCTCGTCGTATTTCTTCGTCGGCGTCGGCCATAAAAGAATCCAGAAACGAGCGTTTCGCGGCTCCCACATTACCGGTTTGTATAAATTCTCGGTGTCTCGGTATCAAAATACTCGGCCCCTTGGTGCATGTATTCCTGGATAATCCACCGTTACTCCCCACACCCCCATAACGTATTCCCTCATTTTACTATATAAATATATCTTCTGGGTAGTTTATATTCATGAAATAAACGGACGGTACAAGCTTCACGGTGGCTCACAAAGAAGCATCATTATTTCGTTAGCTGTTACGAAACGGCATTTATGACGCTCTTGGGAAAATAGGAAATTAGAAGGCCTGGAAGAGGGAAGGTTATTCGCTATTAAGTGGCTTATTTCCATGAGACACGTTCTTTTATTTTGCATCCCATCGATTACGTTTTATCTGTCCATTTTCTATACTTATGCAGATTTTTTATGAATATTATCTCAAGCAATTTTTCTATGTACAAGAGTTACAGAACTTTCGAATTACGATTTAACGCAGAAATACCACAGAATAAGTTCCATGAATAATTTACATAAATAAATCTGTTCTGGTTTAAAGCAAGATAAAACCAGGATTTGTCAAGAAATTCGGTTAGGAGAAACATTCTGTATTCCGTAAACGAAATAAGTAAACTGCATACGTTTCCGGCGATATTTTTCAATGAAAGTATTTGAAGATATACGCGGCGTCTGTTTCTGGATTTCGACCGTGGAATTCCGGTAAAGTGTATTGGTATCCTTCGATATCCAATCTCTGTGTGTGTACATATGTACGTATGTGTACATTTGCGAGCAAATATGCTTGAGAAACGAGCCCCACGAGAGTTGCGACTCGAACCACGAGGGAGGTGATTGCGCGCTTCACGGACGTCGCACGAATGGCAAACAGCGGCTGAATTTAACCCCGAAAAGATTATTTTGCCATAGGCGATGCGCTACTATTTTCCTCTACAAACATCCGTCTCGTATTATTATGTCTCAATCTTCCTGCTACATCGGTACTTTAATTACTATATTATTATTTAATCTATCTTCCTTCACCTAACATCTTCAGTTTCTATGAAATTTTTGATAGTTCCTCAAATTTTATTCTATTGCTATTAGTGGCTCACAGCAATTTTGAAGTCTGGAATCTGGTAAGAGATTTAGGATGAAAAGGAATGTAGAGATCTAGAGATTTATGAACGTAGAGACAGGCATCTAGTAATTCGAGGACACCACACGACCCACGCGCTTGTTTTATTATAAATATCCCATCAACCAACGTGAATTGCGTTGTCAAGGTTGGTAGATTGTGCTATTAACGCGCGTAAATTGTGTTATTGACGTAGGTAGATCACCATTGTTAACGCGTATGCCATCATTAATCACAGTAACTAGCGTGATTAACGTTGCTTCTATTGCGCAACTGATACGCGCAAATCGCGTTAATAATACGCGTAGATTGCGTTATTAACGCGCTAAGTTGCGTAATTAGCGCGTTCCTCAGGGTGCGTAACCGACGCGTAGATCGCGTTAATGATGCACACAGATTGCGTTATTCGATTAAACTGCATTCTTAACGCGGTTGAATCGCTGGCAGATCGCGTTTTTTTAACGGCACGCAATTTATATGGTTTTGCATTGTTGACGCTCGACAATCTTCTCGATCCCCAATTGGTTTGATATTGCTTTGTAATTTTGTATAAATGGAATTGTTCACATCGCGTGAGCGAGGGATTCTGGGCTTATTGTACGTTGACACAATTCTTGCAAACAAATGGGAGACTATCGATTAACAATTTCAGTGCAGCAGTAAATTGGCTGCCACGGTGATTGTATCTAATTAATAATAAAAGGTCGCGCAACCTCCTTCCCTTCGATATGTAAAACAAAGAAGATTTTCTCTTCAAATATAAATTGTGTCTATTCCAACGAAGCAGCGAAGAGGGAAAGAAAATTCTAAATACAATAGGTCTCCATTTGTTTGAACATAAGGGGAGACAAGTCGCTTCGGATGACTGGGGACGGTTCGAATAATAGAAGCTTACCGATTTCCTTTTCCAGCAAATTTCTTCTTCGAATAATAGAAGATCACGTTCAGTTAAGTGGATTCGAGAATGAAATTTCACTACTTCGTTCTACGGTTTCTTCCAGGAAGTTCCACTGTGAGGCATTTAGTAAAATTTCATTCGAATAAATGGAGCTTAAGCAAATAAACTTATTGTACACCGCTGGAAATCATGCTAGCAATCTCAAACAGAAAATCGTGTTTCGAAGACGTCTGAATCATCTGGACGTGTGCACGTGTACTCATTCACGCGTTGCGTCATTGATCGAGAGCTTGCGCTTGACGTGAAAAGACGATGTCTGACCAATAACGCGTTATACTACTTGCCGGAGTGTGCTCCGCAACTATAACGTCACGCGCTGTAATTTCTACGGAGCAATTCAAACATCCGTGTTAATCCGACAATAACAGAATAATTTGCTTTAAAGTCCCTTCTTTACGTTCAATCCCTCTGACGAAAAAAATCGATATTGAAAGTCTGCGTAACGCGATGAAGCAACCGATTCTATGATACCCTTCAGCATATTTATGGGAGAAAAACCTGCAAGCCTCTGTTTCCCGCGCAAAATCGTACGCTTACCAGATAGGTTCTCCGATACACGAGCAAGTTGGCTGGTCTTCTACGTGCACGGCAGCTCCTTTAACAAAATCCAACCATTGAATTTCACCAGTGGTTGGAAGAAGTTTCGTTCTCGTCCCTCGACGAGCTTTTCTTTCACGCGAGCCTTCTACGACGGTGCGGTGACTCCGGGCTTTTACTTCGCCGAAGAAAAGGAGTGGGAAAAAGAAGAGAAGTCGTATCTTGGGGAATCGTAAATGGACGTATTACCTGCACCGTTTCTACGTCCGCCCGTTTTACGGTTTAAATAATAAATGCGATGTTCACCCTGCCCCGTTACGCCGGTCTTATTTTGAGCGACTCTCCTCTGTTCCGACGTTTTTTCACGTTTGTCGTATTTTCATTTATGCTCGCTCTATATGTTTTGCTGCGCATTACGTAATTGGAGATTTTGCGGGTCATCCGTTTTATACCGCTCGATCGTATTCTTCTTTTCGAAACGATTTTTCGACAGTGAAAAAATCGAATTGACGGATTTTTGTAAATATTTAAAATTCAATTCATTCGAGGCCGAAATCAATCATTTGCTGTCACGAGTATTAATTATAGCCACTGTTATACTTCAGGTTGATGTATAGGTGCGATACCGCAATACTTTTCTGTTATGAAATCGAGCTAGACTTTTGAGTTCCTCATTTGATATACAATGACCTAATTGTATTATATATTCAGCTACATTTGGTACCGAAAACAGTTTCACTTCTCGCTCGAGCTGTTATGAATAAATCTTCCGCGTTTTGCACAATGCATTTCCATAACTATTTTAAAATGACTCTGTATCCAGCGTGCTAGGATTAATCGCTGCGATATGATAATTTCATTCAACCTGTTTGAAAGTTACGAAAACGATAGATAAGCTGTCTTCTCTATAGCCAAGAAATCTATGCAAACATCATGCAGATCCGTGATCAACATCGACGTCGAAGCGTCAGGATGCGCTTAAGCGGATAAACATTTTTTATCGTCGTAGAGCAAAGAACATGGTCACGGGAACATTGGAAAGCGAGAAAGAGTTTACTGTTCGTTTTCGTCTCTTTCCATTAGAGAACTGTTCGTTCGATATCGACGAACTCCGCAGCCGAGAATTTCATTTTCCGGTGGAAGTTTGCCAAGCAACATCGGCGACCTGTGTCGTGCGGCTTAAATGCATCCTCCTAGCCTTCCTCTATCGTGTTTCCTAGACTCCGTTCCTCCTCTTTTCTGTAACGCTGCCGAGAATCGCGAAAGATGACGAGTTCACGATTTCTGCTTTGAGCGAATTTTTGTGGATACGCTGGTTGACAATGTCAGCGACCTACCACGTATGATCGAGTAACTTTTCACTCTTTGGATATTGGGAAATTTTTTATTGAGGGATGTAGGAATCTAAATTTCAAAATTTGAGGGCTTAGAGATTCAACAGTCAGAGTATCCCACTCTTAAAAATTTCAACACTATGAAATTTTGAAATCGTAACATTCGACCCAGTAAGACGTCCATTTCAAGAGGGCGGGAACTTCCCGCAGTACTTGAGGGTGAGAACGTAGAGTTATTACACTGACTGGTCAGAAATGGCGAAAATTGCTGAGTCTCTTGTATATCAGGTTTATTGGCTTCTGGATCCTGATCTCGCAGCGTGCGAACGTAAATAAGAGGCAGGAGCAGGGTTACTGTGGAAATTTATCGACTCTATTGTTTGTAATTTCCCTTCCTCCGGTTAAAGTTTCAGCGGGTGTAACCTGGAAGCTGGTGCTTTTAACACTGACAGGATGAAAGTAGAGAGACGATTGCGTTGTTACCGTTGTGCAGGTGACGTTAGCGAAACCGTGACGCTAATTGTTTGAAAGGACCACGCTGTTATTTGCCGAGTTTACGCGAGAGCATTGCTGTGAACATTCCTTGCGGAGAAAATTTCTGGAAATACTTGGATTTTTGAACTTACGTGGAGTCTTTTTTAAACGAAAATCTGGAATAAGCTTTTGAAGGTTTCCCATTCCGTGCAGACCACATTTCGAAATTTAGTAATTCAGAAAATTTCAATTTGTCAAATTTAAATATGTAAAAAGGTGAAATGTTGAGTCGAGTTAGTAAAGTTTTGGGTCGCCAGCGTCGGAATTGGAGTACGGTTAGCAATCGAAATCCGGTTAGCAGACAGAATTGATCGAGTAATCAGTTGGACCGTTGTTAGCAAACGGTTACCACTCGAATTGGTTAGTCAGCTGTCGACCAAGCAAGTTTAATCGAAATAAGAAGTAATTTCGATCTTAGTCGCAGTTAAATACGCTCGCGCGATAAATACCGTGTTACGTAATACCATGATTCAATATGGAGACCGGTCTAAACGCGTCGACGGATCAATAATACGAATTGAAAAATAATTGAAACGACTCCGGGATTAGCAACGTTGATTGATCGGGATAAATCACCGTCCGTCGCGTTTATGGTTTTCACTCTTTCGCTATGCCGCCCCGACAGAGCTCATAAATCTGGCCGATACTGCGAGAGCTTCGTCCAGCGAAACTCTTCAATTTGATTCCGTAAAATGTATAGCGTTCGAAACGTTCTGCTCTACGATGAGTCTGACACAATTCCGCGACATAAAAGTCAGATTTCCTGAGTTTCGAACCTAACCTACATCGCTTTGGATAAAAATATCGGGCTCAGAATGGTCTGAAAGTATTTCATTCGCGATATTAGCCGGTCTTTTTCCAGTCTTTTTATAAGTAGAATCCTTTTAGAGACGAACAAACGCAATATTCGCGCCTGTGCGAGAATATTCGATTCAACTGAGTCGACTTCGACTAGCGGAATCCGTTTGACGATTTTAAAGGCACCGGTTTCACGTATGACTAAACGCAACCACTTAGCCTTTCTTCCAATAGCGTACCTAACTTGCCGTGAACAGAGAAATAACGACGGCGTGCTTTTGCGTGAAAGCACAGCTCCCTCGTCTTTCGAGACTTTACGTTTCAACACTTCTGCCTAGGGTTGGAAATCTTTTTCGCTTGTATGGGGTGCTTCAGAAATAGGTGGCTTAGCTTTAACGGTATACTCTAATCCTCCTTATTTACTCGTCACCTTAGGGCACCAGTTTATATTCCAATAAAATTCCAAATACTCCCTGGACTTATGTGATCGTCTCTATCAGACGTTGACGCGTATTTTTGTCTTGCTACGCAGCTTTGTATGGAGAAATAAGAACACTGTGGAAAGTACAGGTGTAGCGGGGTAACGAGAACTTTTGTTTACGCTTTTGTTAAGCTTTTTTAAGGATTAACCTAGTTTCCTTTACTGATCCCAGAGTTTAGCGCTTCTCCGCTTTGATATTTGATCACATCTGTTTTTAAGGGCGCAGCCTTGTGGTCGATACTTCGATTACGTGGAAAGGGTTCGAAACAATCGATGTTTACGATCTAACCCGTGTCAACAGAAACAGAACATGTGATCGAATCCTCGTAAAATGTCCTGTGAACACGGATCGTCGAGTCGATGTTTGCAAGGAAATCGTCGTGATGCTTTCCCCATACGATTACGCGAAATTCCATGTAAAGACACGTGTAGCGATATTTTTCATTTATTAGCTTGTGGGAATTATTCAAAGGCAGTGCTGTTAATTAACGGGTCATGCGTGCTGAACGAACGATATCAGTACGGCAATAACGTAACTCGTAACGAGGTTAGCATATTCGATTTACATATCCCATTATTAATGCGGAAATTATAAAACGAACGTGTCCCTTATTTACAGTCGGAAAATTGATACTCTAACGGCGACACATAAATTACCGTGATATTGTATATTTCGGTTACACTCTGGAAACATCCTGTGCTCGCTCGTTAACGCGATTTTCAACGACAAAAGGCTGGACGTAAATGAAATCTCCGATCGTCCTTCCTGTACGAAGTTATTAACCGTATCGAACGTGTTGGTATTTTTTAAACGACGTATTTCGAGTCATTATCGTCCATGCAGAAGACGATAACTTAATTAACAAATTGCAATATTTAATAGAAAGGTAAAATATAAAAGTCAGCTCGGTTATCGAAAGAAGCCGGCACGTAAATAAATCGAAGGCAATCGAGTAAATCTGTGGAAGCTAAACTTATCGCGAACCATACGTTCCAACGTGATAATCTTTTAACATTTCCTTTCAACTTCATGCGTTCCACCGATAACACGTTTCTCGACCATTTAACAGATCTTAACGAACAGCGTACTCCTCTTCACGCTCGATAAACCAGCGAATTTCTCTTACGCGTCATCGAACGAAATCCTTCGTTTCAATTCTTCCTTGATCTTATGAAATCTTTCCTCGTTAAGGTCCCTTTCGAGGGCAGCCATCCTGAAATCGAAGCGTGTTTCCTTCATTTCCAATCTCTCCATCGAGAGGAATATTTTTCCTCGCGGCTCGTTAAACCGGCCCAGAAAACGTCTCGCACAATTTTCCCGCAAGAAACTAGTCCGAGGCTGGACGTACCTTGGACACGACAGATCAAAAGCATCCACGAGGTTTTCAAATCCCCTTTGCGAGCCACCGGCGAGCGTCGTTTTGCTGGGAAATGCATCACGGCAGCGACGATGGAAAGGCGTTCTTCTTATTTCAAAATTCTCTTTGACATCCGCTATGTTGGCAACAAAACAAGATGTAGTATACAGCCTGCGATGCACTGACGGGATTCGAGTGGAACTCGTTTCGAACCTGACTGGACATTTTCAAACGCGAAAATAAAGGCTGCAGAAATATTTGAATCCGGAGGAGATGAGTTCGAGGAGATTGTTAGAAATATCGGGAGAAGCACGAGTCAGTTTAGGTTCACCTTAGGTTCCCTCTAGATTTCTCCGTTGTTTTCAGAGGCAAATACGAGCAGCAGCGAAGTTCCACAAAAGTTCTATTCTGACATCGGTTAGAATTTCTGAACACATATTGAACTTGATCCCGTTTCCGTATGCAGTTGGGGTCGGCGGATTCGAAGTTCGCCACGGGAGCGATTCGAGTATTGTATCGATCGATGCTCTGGAAATCGAGCAACGTAAACCAGGGTTAAAAAAAACTTTCAATTAATTTAACTTGCTAGCCTCGCTCTCTGGAGAGATGGTCCCTTCGTTGGATTAACATTCACGGCAGTAAATGTAACGTTTTCATTGGCGCCAGAATGCCAGACTGCAGGAGGAACGCTGGCAGCGACATGATAAAGCTATTACGCGAAACGATGTCACCCTTATAGACCCTTCCACGATATACATTTAAACTCTCTCGTATTCGTCGCGAGAGATTTCGCGCGACGAAACGTTAACCGTTTGCCTTCTTGCATTGAATGGGACCTGCTCGAGCCGCTTTCTGCGACAATCCCTCGATAACAGGCGGATTAACAGGCTGGAAACGACTTTTCGTAGGCGAAGGAACTCGACGAACGCGCGATGACGATTATAAGCGCGAGCTGCTATTTCCAAGGGAAATATTAGATCGGGTAATAAGTTCGCTCGTCTGGATCTCCTCCATACGCGTCTCGAGGAGCGTCTCTAATTGTTGCTTATATCGCGTGTATACTAATTCGCCCATTACGTGCCAGGCAAACTTCCTCCTCAATTTATAACTCCAAGTTGGAAGTCGTTACCTAAACGTGTCGTATTCTTTATGATCGTGAAAGAGGCCAGAAAATTTCTATCTCGACTAAACGACGCTTTTATGCCACGAAATCACGTCGAACTATATTTCAAACTCAGCTGTTCCAACGTTGTGACATGCTCAGTAGTTGATATGCAACAACTACTTTATCATTTACCTTGACAAGCATTAAAATTCGAGCTGCACAAAAGCACGAAAAAAAGCTTAATCTCGACAAATCCGTCCAGTCGGGTAAAAAGTTTCTGACGTTGACGCCTCTTTTGCAGGTGGTATAATCCTCGATAAGAATTGATGATCTCTACTGGGCCGACCAGCCCTGGAAATTGACTGGAATTGATCGAAGGCCCGATTACCGGAAACAGACGACCAAAAATGTGACGAGCGGCGGACACTCGACGGTCGAGGCTCGAATAGAGGAAGACTGGACAACTATTGGGGGTGTGACGTTGGATTGACTGTGAGTATTATCCTCGATAACATTGTTTCGCGTTCGATTTTTGCCCAGGGAAGAGTAAACGGGATGAACTTAACGGGGACGTTTATTAATTTTGATTCCTCGAATAAAATGTGGAAGCGGAGAAAATACAGCGCGTTGAATTACTGGTTCGATTTCAAATTCCGCGTTGTTCGGACAGCTTCGCGATATCCTCGATGTACTTGTCTTCGAAGCAGCTTCCACGAGCGGGAAATATGGCGTAATGTCCTATTCTCGCTGCGAATAATGGCGCGAATGATTGCATAATTTATTAGCGGCCCTGTTATCTCGTGACCGCGGAAAACATTACGAACATCTCCGTAACTGTTCGGCAACTTTTTCTTTCGAGAACTTGCTTCGTGGTAAACGTTCGAATTGTGTGTTCGTGTTTTACCGAGGAAAAGAACGAACTTTTCTCTATACAATTAAATTGGATTAAAAGTAACGTTGAAACTTTGATATCGCGAAGTTTCATCGTCTGATTGTAAACGAATTACCGAACGAATCACTGGATTCGATTAAAATATTCAAGATACTTAGGCCGCATTGTTCGCCTCACGCTACGATACTTTTTCAAATACTTTTCATTCTGGGACAAAGAATGAATGCATCGGTAATACAAAAGGCAACCCAATTCGTTCCCTGTTTAATTTTCTCCTTCAAAGTTTTTCGCCGTTGTTGTTGTTGTAAACGGAACGATTAATTGTCAGGAATTATCTCGATTCGTTCCAGAGGGATAACTGGTTACGTTTTTCCAGAGAAAGAATCATTTGCTATGTGCCGTCCAGTTTGAAAAATTTCCTTGTTGTTCGAACCACAGCGGCGGTCATTAATCGATGCCGTAATTGGAGGTTTAATTCGTCACTTTGAGCGTGTATAATGGAGCGCTGCATATTCGATGATTTAAATCGCGGAACACTTGTCACGGTAACCCCTTTATCCGGCCCATTGTGCAGCCAATTGTCTATCTCTGCTTTGCGTAACACTTTTCTTCTATTACCTCTCTGTTTCTCTCGTTTATCACGCTTCCGTTGTTGCGCAATTTTTAACGGTACTCAGAGCTTTTAAGCATACTCGTTCGATAACGAGCTGTTTTTCTTTTAAACAATACTCTGGTCTAGGAACCGTATTATTATTCTTTCAGTGTGGAGTTTGTCTCTAGCGCGTGAAAATTACGTTTGGTTAGGACTGCAATTTATAGATACAATGTGTGGTGCTCTAACGCACGTGGCTGTCTAACACTTGCTTATTTAATTATTTAATACGCGGTGATTTAGTACATGGTGCTCTAATGTACGTATTTAAGAAAAGATGCGCAGATCGAAACAGTAAATCAAAGAATGTTTGCAAACTGATAAAAATCGTGGCTGCTGAGATTTTTGAAGTAGTTCGCGAAAGTATCTTTTTTATCGTTTGATTTTTGCACAAAAGCGTCGAGTCGAGATTAGAACAGTTGGATCGAGTTTCTCTGTTAACGTTCCTCGGTCGGAGCTCGAAAATTTCGGTTACCACCGAAACCGTGACCTGGTTCAATCGGCAATGAAGTCGATGTAACGTCGAACGTACGAATTCTCTCTCTCATGTTCGAGTCAATTAAGCTCTATCGATTGCCTCGACGACAAAGACGAACCCAAACTCTGGCCGAACGCTTGCTGTTCCCTGGCTGGAAGCGACGTTTAGCGTTACTTTATTAACGGGTCGATCGTCGACTTATGGTTATCGATCCTTTTCAATGGCATCGTCGATTGTCCACCATAAAGATCTCCGTCCGTAAAACGCTTGTAAACTTCGATACGAGTTCGGAGGGGACCATTCTCGAGTAATAAACGTCAGGAACGACAGTGGAAACAATGGCGATTTGCAAAATGGTTTGCCACGACCGTGACTAATGGGAACCGTACGAATTAGTCCTGAGAATAGGGAATTCGGGTCAGGAGCTGAGTAACCGGAGCTTACAGGCTGAGTTACGAAATTCTGAAATCGAGTGAACGGGCAAATTTGCAAATTTTTCTCTTAAGATCATTAATTTTCAAATATTTCGTAAAGTCCACAATTAGTTTTGGAAGCGATTGAAATTCGTTAATGGAGGATGGTTGACATTTTGTTCCATTTTGTACTGAAAACATTTTTCAGTAAGTTTTCATATGAATATACGGTAAATGTTATTTAGGAATGCTTTTATGTCACGAAATTAACTTCGTATCTTTCGAAATTGGTCATTGTTAAAATGTCGATGATTTATGTTGTCACTCATTAAATTTCCATATATCATAACTGACAGTTTGGAATGCTATTATGCTCATAAAATCATGATACACTAGGCTTTGAAATCGGCCATTTTATAGGCTTTGTCACTGGCCATTTTATAATAAAATCATTGTCGAAAGAATTTTCTTATGCATTTTAATTTGCACCTCTAAATTACTACGTTAACAGTTCATAATTCTTTTATGTCTCGAAACTGTGTCATACTTCCTACGTTTCAAAGCCGGTCTTTCGATACGAAACGACCTAACCTAAAAATAAAATATTCGTACTGTGAAGAATCGTAATTTCGCGATTCGATGAAAATGTAATATCCTAAACTTTACGCTCCCGCAGGATAATAAAAAAAGCTGCAAATAGTCCCGATATGATTTGATGGAAACGTTACAAGATAATTTCTTCCTATTCACACCGCGAAGGATCGTTTCGATCTTTATGGTCTTTCGCAGCAAGCTCCCGCGCTAAAAGCAATAAGGAAACCATCAGCGAGTCAATGCATTTACCTTTCCTCTCCTCTCCTTCTATCTCTTTTTCAATGCCTTTGTCTGTTCGAGAGGGCGAGAAAGTCTCGCGGTCTTTCTATATCCTATATACATGTCTGTGGAGGACATACCCGACCCGCGCCCTAAAGCCTTGTCCCATTTTTGTCCCGGCTTGCATTCTAATTCTCGCCCCGATACGTACTTTCACTTTTGATTCGTCGACTTTTCATTTTCCCCCGGAGTCTCCCTTATCCGATTTAATATTCCTTTCTAAGGCGGGATAAATTGAATTTTTAAAGAAAATATGTATTTAGGATCGAAGGAGCTCCACCCCTTTGGGCGAAACTTCCTTCGTCATTTTCTCTTCCCGCAGTTCCTTTAAGAAGTATTATTTTTTCATAAAATCGACTGTATTCGCCCTCTTATTGCTTGCTGCCAAAATGTTCTTTAATGCATGGATATCACGTGAAATACCGCACGTCGCGAGATAACGCGCGGTGATTACTACTCGTGGAAATTATTGCACGTAGTAATCTATCGTGTGGCGATTATTATGCGTGGTGATTACTACTCGTGGAAATTATTACACGTACTAATCTATCGTCTAGCGATTATGCGTGGTGATTAAAACGTGCAGATTACTATGCCTGGAGATTACGTGCAACTTACTGTGGGTCAAATTACTACGCGTGGTAATCTATCGTTTAGAGATTACACATGCGTGGCAGCAACACACGTGACTTTCGAGACAAATCTGCCTCCTACTTTCACCACGATTGAATTTAATTTAAATTACAACACACCCATATCCTTAATGAATGTTAAAAAATTATAGATTAAGGGGAAATTGACTCGTCTCATAGTATCATCCCTTATATACGAGTCTTAGACCCTTATTTTTATCTCGGTTTCTTCCCCGAGGCAAAAATTCCCCATGGTGAAAACGATGCGAAGAAAAATACACCCCCTGGAAGCGTTTCATAAGACAGCGTGTTGTAATTTACAAAGCTTCGTTCTAGATGGATTTTTTTGTTCGCACCGAGTATTTTGCAGTGGACACTGTTATATTCAGTCGGATGAGTTAAACGAGGTTAATTCTTTGGTGTTCACGTTATCTCGTAAGTGGGCCATTTTAAGGACGTGAATGTTAAAACAATGGTTAGGATAAAGCAGTACTTTTTAAATATACTCAAATAGAATTAAAAATATACTTTAACGAGGGCGCGATGAAAATTCTTTCTAGGTCACGTGTAACTTTCCACGGTGTTTAAAAATAATTTGTTTTACACCGAGCGGGTGGTTCTATTAGTTTTATGTTAATAAATGGGGCTTTTTTTATTTTGCGATGAAAAATGATAATGTGTTTAATAACGTCGGATTATTGTTAGCAAAAGGAAACGCGCATGCAAAGTTTGTAATGATATTATGCCAAGATGCGGAATGCATGCAGAACCGAAAGGAGAATATGTGAAAAACCTTTTGTAAATACGTAGCTAACAATACAGAATGTTTCGAAGTTAAATGATCAAAGTTTGTCTTTACATTCGACGAGTGGAAATAAGGAAAAGATGTTATATAGGCGTAGGCGCGGAAACTCTTTATTAAAAAGTTCTAACAAAAATATTTGAACACGAAAGCGAGCTTGCTGATATATTATGATTTAATAGTAGGTCAGCGCTGTTCATTCAAACTGTTTATTCTAATTACATTTATTATCCGGAACCATTTCGCGTAATTAACTTCAATTAAGTTACGCTATATCAATGAACAATTTAAGTTAAAATCAATCTCTGGACGAGATTTTCAAATTAAATGAATTTTCTTTTGAAACAGTAGCAAGTAGGTCATATTTAATTCAATTCAAATATTTGTTATAACAGTGTGTACACAAAGAGAAGCCGAATGTGTAAAATGAAATCACTGTGTTATTATCGAGATTATTGGTGCCGATAATGTATTGGTTCTGACTGAATATTTCAATGGTCTTACTGAAGATGTAGAGTAATTACACATACTAATGGTATTATAATTAACAAAGTCGATGAAATTCATTTATCGCAGATATCTTTACTTAATAATTGGTAATATACGAACATAACTGCAGACAGTGAAATTTTTATAAAACAGTCTTCGTGTATTCTATCTCCCTGTACACGATCAGAAATTTGATATTCTCTTTTTATGACGGATACTGATATTGCTATAATCTATTATTAGTCAGTATCCTTCCTGGCACTTAAAATATTACTTTAACACGCTCGCTGCCAGGATTCGCTAGGGAATTCGCTCGTCATATAGCAATCCATCAACTTTCTTCTCCCATCATGCTTCCCTACAAGGATTCATCCGGCGACGCACGGGACTTAGGGCTGAAACGCGCTAGTAATACTAGCAATTGGAAACTCGTTACTGATTAAAATAAATGAAACATAATTTTTGCATTAAAGTATTTCTTTACAGTAGGCTCTAATATTAAACAAATGTATAAGGGTTAAAATTCGAAAGTGCAAATTAGGTTTGCAGCACCTGAAGTGTAGGGTAAACCACGTGACACGATATTACAAGACAAAGGGTTAACACGCTTTCATCTATCGTCCCATTTACGATAGAAATCTTGAGTTCGTGCGAGTACAGCGTCTAATAGCGATTACGAGTAAAAGACATCGACTAAACATGACATTTTCCGCCACGCTCTGCCAGGGTATAATAATGTGCCAATAAGGATGCATTATATTCCATATTTTCAACGTATTCCCTCAGACATAACTTTCTCGTTCATATTACATATTGCGAGACGCCTGGTATTCCCCGGCCATTTTTCACTCGTCCGTTCAGCAAATTTTATCAAGCCGAGTTTTATTCTTTTTCCCTGCAACAAAAAACTGAGCAGCGAATAAAAGCAAGCAACCTTAATTTATCGAATAAAAAAGACAAAGTAACAGTTTACCGTGGAAACGGTGTTTTATCAAAGTGCTTTCTCATCGTAAATGCAGCTCTGTAACCAGCTCGCGATCGCGGTTAGCCACGTTTCCCTCAAAAATGCACGCACGCCTCCGAGCTACTTTTCCTCGACGTGTCGTAAAAAATTGTCGCTTCCGCGGGTAACGGGCGACATTTCGTTGTCGTCGGGAAACACAATTCGCGTGCACCTTCAGAAAGTGTTTTTACGACCAGGATAATGCGAAGAATAATACGTGTGTAACGCTGACTTCTCCGTCTTCGCTCGGTTTCAAAAGGAGTCCCCGGGACTCGCCGCTCTCGACAAGGAGCACAACGAAAAAGTGAAGGAACAGAAAGAAAAGATTACGGTAATATTCGCCGCGCATCCTTCGAACGTGAATGTTTCATAAAAGTCGTTCCACAGAAAAATTCATAAAACGTGCGCTCCTGACCGGCGAACAAACACGTACCTGTCTTCCACGGCTCTTTTCATTGCTTTTGTTTTCGAACAAGCAAATCGTGACTCTCTTGGAAACGAATATTTATCCTTGCGATAAATTTTATATGCTCATCCCGTTTTTGACTGCTATTCTTCCGCAGACGCGACTGTAATTAGGATTTTCAAATGAGCCGACGGCACAAGAAGAATATGCTTACAGAATATAAATACGCGATCTGTTTTAGACAAGTTGGTAAAATGTTTGCAACTCGATTTAACCAAAATGCATGCTCGTCCTCTGCAGTTAAAGCGTGATTTCATGTACGAAATCCTTTGATCGAATGAGAAGAAAATTTAAGTAAAGTTTATTTAGTTGAATGAATTAAATATCCTTTGAAAAGATAAGAGTTAGCAGGGTAGAATCGATTGCACGTGGCCGAAAAAGTTGGTTAATCGATACTCGAGAGGGCGCGGTATAATCCAATCGCCGATCGTCAGAAGGTAAAGTGGTAATTTGTAAAGTTGTTCGGAACTACCTGTACATTTCCGATAAGGAAATTTAGTACGACCGCCGCGTAGGAAAAGATCAGGAGAAAGCAAGCGAGTCTTTTGGCCACGATTCTCTCGAGAGATTTGCGAAAAGTTTTCCTTAAGAATAAATGGGTACGAGTCTCGAGTCAGTATCTCGTGAAAGCTCGAACTTCTTGCTCGATGAAGTCGCAATCGAATCGCGGTAATACAAAATTCTCCTCCTCGACGCTATTTGTTGGCTTTCTCCGACCACTTATCGATTCGCCACAATGTCTTCTTTCTCGAATCGAAACGCTAGAAGAAGTGACCGTATAAATTCCGATAAAAAGACGCGGAAAGAAAATTACCGAACAGACAGTTTTCGCAACCGCGAACAGAAAAACGTCGATAAGATCGAAACTATCGTCCTTGATTCTTTTCTGGCTTCCTTGGAGACTCATTAAGCCACGTTCACACGCGAGCACCCCCTTGGATGAGATTACGCGATAATTAGCAAACCGACCGAGCTGAGCACGGTTTTTCACATGAGCGTGCAAACAGCTGCGATAGATCATGTAAACGCTAGCCGACATTCTGTTGAGTGGTCTCGGTCAATTTTTACGACATTAGTGACGCGATCTTACGGCTCGTTACACATCGGTTTAGATCGCAAATACACTGATGAGCGTGGGTAGCATTCTCCAGGGATATCGGCGATGTAAGAGATCTCATCCCTGTTGAGAATTTGCAATTTGAAAGTTTGCGAATTTGGAAACCTGGGATAGAACTGGCGGATTAGGGAATTTGGGAATATAGAAAATTATACGTGTGAAAATATGTAGTCTCCACATTTAGGAGTTCAGGAAAGAATTGAAAGTATTCGAAGATTTGCAAATTTGAGAATCTGATCGATTTAACTTCTGTCTATAATTAGAAAGCATAAATAATAAAAAGTGCGCCTATATTTCGTTCCGCCCTAACGTGGTTGGTCCTTGGTTGATAAGTTCACGCACTCATATATGGCTCCATAGCACGAATCCGCTATTTTTCATACTTCGCATTAACATTATATCATAGATAATTATAGCCTCAGTTTTCTTCGTGAACT
This sequence comes from Megachile rotundata, assembly GCF_050947335.1. Classification (NCBI taxonomy): domain Eukaryota; kingdom Metazoa; phylum Arthropoda; class Insecta; order Hymenoptera; family Megachilidae; genus Megachile; species Megachile rotundata. Next base: position 15,220,797 of record NC_134991.1, read on the forward strand.
GCTTGATAAAACATCGATCATGGGTGACCCTCGTGTGATCTGACGCGTGAACTTGGCAAATTCGCACAATGTTGCAGAATGTAGTTCTAACAAAGCTTCGCGAAGCGTGAGATAAGTCTGCATAATCAATGCATTCCATTTCACGTGGCTTGGCGTGATATGGCATAGCATGGCGTGACACGAGCAAGTATGTTTCTGCATTCATGCACTTTTGAACGTGATCCCCTCTCTCGCGCCGCCATCTCGAGGGTCGCGCAAAACTTCCATCGCGAGGGCCAGAAATTTTCAAGGACTTCTTCAAACTTTTCGTATCCCGGTTCCTTTCCGACAATAAAACCCGCATTAAGAGCTAATTACGCTATTTCTGGCCTCCTTAAGGAATCATAACGTTGCTCTTGGAAAAAATATTAATCTCTCCTGTGGCTGAAAATTCATTTACTCATTGATTACTTTAATACACCGACCGGTATTGCGCTAACGGTGGTTATAAACTTAATTTGCCCGAGTAATGAAAGAACAAAGAAAGTACGATTCGATTCAATTTTTTGGATAATTAGACAACGATTAGATCAGAAAGTACAAGGTTCTACTGCCACGATTACTACGCTTGCAAATCTTGAGTTTTCGCGGCAACATTGTTGATTAATTGCAACGTTCGCGAATGAAACGAGGAATCTTAAATCAAGCACCTCGCAAGTATTCTTGTGTTAACAACGGAATACGACTTAACTGGAGATTGCTTAAATTAAGAATTAATTCGAAGGTAAATTTCTCGGCAAGTTTGTCATTAAATTGAGCAGAATTGAAATTACGATTCGGTAGGTATTTTTAAGAGCGCAATACATTTATCGTCGATCGTGGAACGCGTAAAATTTGCGGTGTCGGTCACAGATGACCCGACGACAATTAACCTAACCACCGAGTCCATCGTTTCTCTCGGTTCCGGACTCTTGAAAAATTTCGTTACCTTTCCCGCTATTTTTCCCTGCCTCCAATCTGTCCTGAATCCCGATGTCGTCACTTTGTCCTCTTGCCTGGTCGTTTATCATCTCGCTCCTCTTTCCGCTGAAAAACCGACGGGAATCTATTGCTCGGCTTCTCTCGCTGAATCGATGCAACATCGCGGGTGCACGCCGGCGACGAGCCAGGAAAAACGCGTGCAGAAAATGGAGAAGCAGATTTTTCGCGGAATAGCACAGATTCGCGCTGGACGATCGGGCATTCGTATCTCGGAAAATTATGGCTGTCTTGGCAGGGTTTATAATGTCCGGCGAAAAGTTCCCGAGTTGCGTGATTTATCGTACTCTTAACAAATTTTGCATGCCAGCCTCGGCGAAACTTCGCGGCACAGTGGCTGCTTACGTATCTATCGTCCTGGATTTTATCCTTTAATTCCGAGCGCATAAATACCGAAGATCCTATTTTCTCGGCCACACACTGTCCTACATCTCGAGGGTTTTATGCCATTTTTTTATAACCCACGACCAGTTACAGAATACAAAATTTCTCGCGAGTAAAAACAGGATTGCATTCCATAAACGGCGCAGACGTTTGGAGTTGTAAAGCTCGTAGGAAGAATTTATCGACGATTTTAAGAGGAAATATTAGGAATGTTCTGTGTCGCTTTAATACCGATGCAAAAATGGGAGACGCTGGAACCGAATAAAATTTTTCTGGAAAGCCAGCGCAGTTTCCCCGGGCACGAGGGTCTGGTTTTATTCGGTCAATCGTAAATGCACGCGTGTGTGTAAGGGTCGTTGCGAAGCCCTTGCCACGATGGCGGAGTTCGTGATTCAAGCACGTTACCGCGGTGCAACTTGTTAGGGGAAACCGATTCGTAGGATGCAGGCTTCGAACCGATCCTGCAAACGTTGTGATTGATTCATAACGTGTTCCGGGACGATAAATCAACTCGAGCAACGCGTTGCCCGCCGCAATGTTTAATTGGCATTGGTTTGCGCGTAATTCGTAAATAGTTGCGAACCACGAGCGTAAAGTGCCCTTGAGCGAATTTCATTTCCGTCGCGTGAACGGGTAACGGTTTCATTTGCTTTAACAATTGTTTAAATACAGTCACCGGATGGTAAACGTTTCGCTTTTTATTTTTTCAACGATATCATAAATTCATGCATCCGCGAAAAGCCAGTCGGTGAACGATTTTAACTCGTGTTTTCGCGTTCCTCACTTTTTCGGGATATTTTTTTTACCGTTAGAGGCATGATCACGTTTTGTTACGGATGTATAAATTTGTAACTCGATTGCATATCGGATATTTCTATTGCGGTGTATTTTTTAGCGGGTACAACTGTTAGCCAATAGTACAGGAAGTTAATTGGAGTGGCGATGACGAAACATCTGCATTGCAACTCGATCCAACAACGAAAATGGACGCTCTTCTTGCTTAGATAGTACCACGTTATACTTGGATCGTGGATTTTCGAATATGTTGATTGGCTAACTCTTTTTTCGAACCGATTCTTGTGGCTCAGCAACATGTACACCATTGTTTGCATCGTTTAGCGATATTTAACCCGCCGAACATGAACCTAACCTAATCGTGTACAATATGTATGAACGACTAGTTAGACCGACAATAAATCGTTCAAGAACACGGTGAAATTGTATTTGGCGTGTTTCGTTAATCCTCTATTCCGTGTTAGAGCAACGCTATTTTCCAGTGTGTTTGCGATTATCTCTGATCATGATCTCTAACCGTCATGAATCACGGACAACGAATTTACTCGGCAACGGTTCCCCTCTCTCTGTCGCGCCTCTCTCTCTGCATTTGCACGTGTCCATTATTTATGCGTTTCACACACGGGTCAATTTAGCAGAACCGTGTAAAAATCCCGGATAAATTGCCCTTAATTTTTATCCACGGTTCTCTCTGCGCGGCCGATTGTTGCAATTCTCTTTGGTCGAAAATAGGAGAGGGAAGATAGAGGATCCCATTTTCGTGGCTCGAATTTGCAAGGAGAACGAACTGCTTGAATTGGCCTGGTCGGATTTCCTTCGTTTCTTCGCGTTGATCCTTTGGGAATCGTTGGAAGATCCTCGCAAGGGTTTCGATCTCACCTTCAACGGATAGAACTATTCACCTGTACGAATTTGCGTATTTCTATAACCGCGAAACGTGGCTTTAAAATTTTACTTCTCGAAAACCTCGCTTGTCGGGAATTTTCAAACGACGTGATTAGCGAAATTACGCGCGCGCCTAAGGGCACGTGTAACTAGACAGCCGAGGTTTATGCGTTTCTGATATATGAAAGCCCGTAAAGCACATATGAATCATGTAATCTATAGACCTCGTATCTCACAGATTACATGATTTATGTTTACTTTACAGACTTCGATATATCATAAATGCATAAACATCCGGTGTCTACATACAACACCGAGTGAATATCGCGAACGCCCATAGATGCCAATAGCCTATGGATGCAAAGGTAAATTCGTGGTGCATGTTGGTATTGGTTAATGATTAGACCGATACTGACACAGATTGATGCTATCCAAACAATTCGATACAGTTCTCGATGAAAGGCAAAATTTTAGCCTATTTTTGTTATGGATGGAAGAGATAATGAATCTCGGTACTAATTTCACGTAACTCGATTATTTAATACCTTTGAACGGTATACGATCAGTGCATTAAACTTCGAATCGAGTCCATCATTTCTAGTAATAGCGAGGAATGTAACGTGTGGGCGATCTAACGAAGATCGATACAATGCGTGGTATTTTAACGGGTGGCAACGCGTGATAATTTAACGAGCGATAATGCGAGGCCATTCCGACCTGTTTAACTTATGTCTGTCTTTCTTGAGTGATATTCTGTTTACCATGGGGATTTACAAATTGTTCAACCTGACATTAGGTACTCTTCAAGACTTCTATATTTTCAGTTAAACATATTCTTGATATAAATCAGATATTACTTTGAATCCAAGAAATATTCGTTTGAAAATATGCGAAGATCCATTACACCGTAAATATCGTCAGAGGTAAATCACAGAAAGCGTAGCGACGAAAATGGTTGCAAGAGCTGTTTGCATGTTCCAGAAGGTAGCATGCGCGAAAACAAGCGTGGCATTTAAAGCAGGGATTCGGAGTTCCGTTTAAAAGTCCTCGTTTTCCGCGATCGAACGACAGGAAGGGAACAGGCAGGAAAAAGGAAAAAAAGGAGGAAAGAAAGATTCGCGAACGTTGGTTCTATTTCTGAAATTTCGCCGTAACTCGTCAAGATTTTTCGTTCGACGTTCGCGACAGGGGCAGAATGTTAATTAATGAGAGTCAACGGAAAGAGAACAACGGAAGAGGAAACGTCGGTGTCTGAAACGTTTTGCACGAACGCGGCACGATTCAAGGACCAGACAACCCGCGGGAATAAAGTAACGAAGGGGGTTAGGGTAGGAGGGCGAGGGTGAAAGAAGCCAGCTTGAACAGAAACGTCAGATACGCGTCAAGTTTCCGACCAATTACGCCATTCTTCGTTCTACACCGTGAAAAGGGAATCCTGTCTGCTAGGAAAACTTCGCCGTGAGCGATCGTTTCTCGGCTGGGGAGCATCGAAAATTTCATTTATTTTTCGACGCCGCTCCGATTGCAGGCTTTTATTGTTAAACACTTTTGACAAATACAGGCGCTTAATACACCAGCTGATCGTATGCGGCGACGATGCCCATCAGTTTCTGAAGAAGTTGCTATAGAGATATTTAGAAAATGTAGCTTTGAAATATAACTCCACGAACGAGTAATAAATTAAATGCGATCGACGAGGCTTCGAAATTATACGGCGGATCATCCGTGATTAAAAGCAGAGGTGCAGCAATGCTGTTCGATGACCCTTTTTCAACCGGAAATCAAAACTCAGAATTGAAAAAAGTGCTTCTCTGCACTCGTCGAATACTTCGATCTTCGTGAAAACGTTCACGGTGCTCGAAAGGGGATTGAACACGGATTTCACCGGATTAAAACAGGCTTCTTCGAGGAAAAAGGGCCATCGAGGAAATTTGAAACCGCGGAATAGACAGGGTATCGTTATTCTTTTCACGCGTCGAGCAGATGTCGAGGGCTCGTCTTCGAGTTTTAACCGTGAAATTCTTCGATCGAAACTCATTTTCGCAACGTCGACTTCTGAATATTAAGAAGGACGTATTCTAAAGGTAACAGACGAGAACGAGAAACGTACTCGACCGAAGTAGCTTCCGTCTTTCAAAGGCTCCCCCCGATCAATCTCGATCAACCTCCACCGCCGAGAATTTTCCTCTTTCACGTCCACCACGAGTTGCGGCGAACTTTTCATCTCTTAATATCCCCGTCCCCTTTCGCGTTAACTGCCACGCGAATATAATTGCTTTCCCCCCGGCTCGAAATTCACGGATTCCCACGGGATTAATACCGAGTCCTGGCGCAATGCAATTTCAATACTGTGCACCGTTTCCGGCCCGACGTCTTACGCATCCTCGAGACCTCTGGCGAACGACACGCCGGAAAGCGCAATTAACCTCGCATTAAAACGAGATCTTTGACAACTAAAACTTCCCGACGATTCCCTTGTTTTCTCTTTTACCCCGTATCCTTATCCGTAATGGCGCTCGCTATATCGCCACCAATGGAACTGGAGCACCGGAAATTTCTTCGAGTTGCCAAGATGTTAGATCGACCAAAAAGTTACCGGCGCGCGTGGTTACGGGTACAACAGCCATTCCAGATTTTGGAAGTTCGGTGATTCGCAAAGTTCCGAACTTGCAAATTTAAGAATCTAGGGGTTCACTTATTTGTGAACTGAGGAACTTAAATCCGGGGATTTCAGAATTTTTTATTGTAAGGAAGAATTTTAGAAAATAAATTTAGGAAACAGAAATTTGGTAACTTGGATATTTGCAAAGGATAATGATCAAACTCTGCTCAACACTAGATTTACGGACGTTTGATAGTCACTTTTATTTAAATTTACCTAAAGTAGAAAAATAAATAAATTGTAGATGATATGTGAACTGTACAAAACATTGATTCATTTGCTGAAAGTTGACATTTTTAAAAAATTTCTTAACAAATTCTGTCAATTAAAATAGACCTATTATCCGTCATTTTGACGGATTCCGTAAATCTAGTGTTAAATTCCCCTTCGCGAGAGTCACAGACAATTGTTTTACAACTTAATCCTGCACGGGGTTAGACAAACATATAACGATAGAATCTGTCAAGGTTTCTCATTGTGCCGGAGTTCCGAATGTTGGAAAATTCGGCTTGGCATTCATCACTCGAAACGCGTTGTGTCGTGCCAAAATAAGAAAGTATCGATTTGGGTAAACAATGGCTAAGCCAAGTAATTGGAAGAAAGGGACTTAATTTTCCTTCGAACGTTAATGAACCTTATGATTATCATTGAGCGATATCTGAAGCAATATTTGAAGTGGATCGAGGTGATTCGCATTAAACAACTTCAAACAGAGATAGCCGGCTTTATTAGCAGGGAATCGTGAATTAAACGCAATCATACGCATGGAAAGTTTGCAACGGTATCATGTTTGATAATCAGATATCTATTAACGCTTCAATTACCATATTCGGGATCCCATTTACTCAATTGGTAAACAAGTAACGCGCACGGAGCATGCAAGCGTCCTTTAATTCGAAGCCACACGTGGAACAAACATGCACACGTTGACTGAACAATGTTTAAACATTGTCGTTCGTGACAACTGTGAACCACATTGCCTTTAACGTGACTCGATTATCGAAAGCTCTACTTATAAGAACCTAACCTCTTCTTCTTATTTTTCCATATAATGCTTGACACAATTTAATTGCCATAGTTTATAAATAATTTGGAAATACAGAATTTTATCCCAAAAAGGTATAATACGGTACTTACGGAATATCAATTAACTTAAAGTTCTTTAAAAATGGCTACGTAAGCGCTTCATCGATATTCTTAAAATGGCTGGTACTTCATCGGAGCTAACAATGGATCAACCAATTTACAGTTCCCTTATTATAGAATATCGGTTACTGATCCTCGTTAAGTCAGTTTTCGTCGTCGGTATCGGTGAAAAAAATTAACCGAAGAATTTCTATCGCTAACCTTTTCAGCTGTCGGTGGCAAAAAGGAAATTATTAAAAGCTACGAGTGCCTGTCCCATCCGTTCTCGAAGAACTTAAACTATTTCCTGTAATGGAGGAAAGGAACAAGTACCTTACGAAAATGCGCTCGAGACTTTGTTCGTCTTTGACGAGAAAGAGAGGAGAAAACGAGGCGGTAAAGTCTCGTGAAAAGCGAAACAGGGAGAGTACTTCCCATTATAGCTTCAGCGAATGTTTTCGCGCTTCTAAATAATTTAACGTTATTAACGCCATAAAAGGTAATAATTTCTCTAGGCAAATGATTATGTATGGAGCTGCGAACATAACCCCATCGCGCGCGTAATACTCGCCTCTGTACTTCATAAGTTCTTTTAATTCGTAGCAAAAATTACGTCCCACATTTTCGAGTAACGTGCGGTCTAATATTTACGTTGTAATTAACGTAGATTTACTCGGTTAGTTGGAGATTGTGGGGAGCAGGCGGCTGAAAGGACGACATTGATTTTAATAAAACAGCGTAAACGTATGCGATCGTTTGAGCCCTTTTTAATATTTGCCTCTAAAGCCATTCGATTTTCTGGCTTCCTATAAAATGTTCCTGTGAAAATGAAGCATAACTTGTTTCGTTAATAACATATTTTTATTTTAGCGCAATTTGATCTCGAATGACTTAGGAAGCTCGGAAGAGTTCATTTATATAAGGATCTTAGGACTTAGGAAAATATCAGGGTCTGAAGAGACTAGCTTAATATTTAGAGAGGGAAACCTAGAAAAGGCTTAAGAAACCCTAAGAAGAAACCTAGAATCTGTCGTCTAAAACCAAAGGAACGATCTACAAAGAACCTACAAAGCTTTTACTCTATGACCCCCTTATTTCGCCGTAAATTTTCAAAACGTCCCAAGCATATAAAAAGAAATGTACCGATAAATTGATAGTCTCGATGAAGTTTGACGAGCAGAATGTAATTGCAAACTTCATTTATCGTTGAAAGCAGATTCCGAACGAGCGGATATACGAAAATCAATGGAACGAAAATTGTAGCGGTATATCGAGGCAGTAAATTTCAATCGCCACCAAGTCAAAGCTTAGTAAATTTTCTCTTAATTCCCGGAGCTTAATTCCCGGCCGCTTATTAGACGTTTCTTTGCATTTCCAATCGCCGCGACGAGAAATCCAATTTCCTGTTTAAAGGCTGCTTCGCAAGACCGCTTTCCGCCCTCCCCTTCCACCCTGCTGGAACACCATCCACCGGAGATAATGAATTTGCTTCGCCGGCAGCATCGCTGGCTAGGCGGTCGACCATCGTCATCGTAACTCGATTTAAATTGTTGATACGTCCCTTGCTGTCGATATTCACCGCGTTGCTTCGTTGTGTAACGTCACCCCGGACCTGTTTGCCCCGGAAATGCAGGGGAAGCTGAATTAGGAGAGCAGATCCGAAATCGCGATATCGGGTAGATTAGACAACGAACACGAATGCAACGGTAATCGTTCTCGAACCGTATTAGTCAGTTAATTAGAATCATCGCCAGCTGATAAAGAATAGATATCCTATTCTTTAGGATATCAGTATTTAATGCAAAGAACTGTAAGATGTTTTAAAAGTACTTTTGAAGGAGTTGTTAAATTTAGAGTATTTCTGCGTCCAACTAAGACGCGGTATTAAATGTTTGAACTGATAGAATAAGAAGTTTGTTAAGTACATCTAGAAGAAGGGATGTGGTTGACTCGTGGGACTGGCAAGATAGGAAGCGGATCCGGAGGGTTGTGCATATCGCTGTCGTTAAAGTGTAAGACGAGTAAAATTGAATAGACCAGTAACGTAAGGAGCAAACCCATGAAAGGGTTGGATTTAGAATATGGCGTTACTGGATAGCACTATGAGACTGGTAACCTGAGTGGCCATAATCTAGGATGCATTTGTGTGGCATTAGAGAGCCGTGTTGTACTAAAAGAAGACCGTGATCTAAGAAGGTTTAGGTATAGTCAGATACAAGGGTTGTATAAGGGTCGTCAAGTCTAGTAGTACAGGAAATACCAGTGATATACGAAAGGTCTTATCTCAATATATCATCGTGACTCGTGGTTAGATCTTCAGAAGAGGTTTTGTGGGGGATATTGCTGAACATTGAGCCAGAGGACTTATCTAGGATACGAAGTCGTCGGAACGTAGAATTGAAAAGACAAGTATTATCCCGATAATCTACGAAGTTAAGTACATATCTCAGAGATAGTCGTATTGTTAATTGCAAATGAACCAGCGACTCAGAATGCGCCTTATATGGACTCTAACGTTAGACTCGCCGTATTACCAGAGCAAACGGGTCATAATGAAACTAGTCGTTGAAACTTTGTTACCAGAATGAAATACGATTAGTCTAGGAAACTGATTCTCGGTTCAAACACTCGGCTGGTGTTAGCGGTCCGTGATCGTGCGTGCTTAGATAACGAGCGTGTTACGGTAGAACTCTTGGCTAAGTACGATTTATCACTTACGAATTGTTACACGCTCGCCAATTTTGCCGTGTGCGCGTACGTCCGTGCGCGTTTCCGGTAACCGTTGCATTTTCCGATAACTCTTGGCAATCTATGGTCTCGCGCGCGATACCAACATCGCGAATAAATTGTTACGCGTGTAAAGTGTATGTGGATAAAGGTTGCATTCTCGGTGGATCGTTGGTTTTTCACGGAACTACGAGTTTCCGCGCGATTTATTGCCAAGGAATTGTTACCCGCGCCACGGATGCTTAGTATTCGGTACGAGTAACAGTGTCCCACCGATCTTCTCGCTCAATCCTTTTTGCTCCGAATTCTTTCACGTTCCGGCTTCTACGTGCATCTCCGCTCTATTTTGCCCTTCTTTCACTCCTCCTTTTATTTCCCCGTTTAGTTCTCTATTTTCCCCCTTTTGTGTATCTCTTCTGTCTTCTTTTATACTTCGAACAATTGTTTGCTCTTTATCCACGGTCTAATCACTGGCGCCACTCGGGTACCTCAAATAACACTTTTAACCTTATCTTCCTTATCACAGGACCCTTTCACGATTTTCCCTTGTAATGGCGAAACGTTATCAGGTTTCGGAATTTGGGGAGGTTGAAATTTAGGGATGCGACGAGAGGGAATTTGGGAACTGATAATTTGAGAATTAGAGGATTTGGGAAAAATAATGATCCCCTCTTACACTATCTCTATGTTCTCCTTATCTCCCTAGATTTCCCTTACGTTCCGTAAACTCCTAATTTCTCCAGTTCTACGCTTCCCTAAGCACACCGATAGCGTCAAATGTATAAGCTGCAATTGCAACAACCGCTATATAGGCTAATTAAAGTTATTAGTATACAAAGGTGTAGCTATCCACGTAGTTCAACCGTGGCCAAAGGCTTAATTACTTCCTCCATCCCGTTAATGCACTTAACATAGTCCATTGTGCGAGTTCGGAGTCGCAGAATAAAACCGTGTTCTACGACATCGGACAACACCGATTACCAGCTTTAAATTCCAAATAAATTGGAGTCCGTCGAAAAGAAAAATGGATTCTAGAAATTAATCGGATCGATTTGTGAAAAATTTAATTAAATCAATCCCATTAGGCAGGAGTCCAAGCTCCTGCGACGAAAGCGATTCGTCGAATCGACTCGACAGAGTCGACTCCCGTCTTTCGACGAGAGGTGAGGCAGTCTCCGGCAAAATCGATCTTCCTCGTCGAAAAACGAGGCTAGGACAGAAGTGGCGGCGGAAGGTATTAAAAATTACGAGGACAACGAAACGGCGAGCCGTCTTGTTTGCACGGCATTTGGACTTCTACGAAGTTCATTTCTTGCTCGGAAAAAACGCCACCGTAGAGTTGGCCAGCTTTTTCTACGAGGAACCAACGCGAATGGGTTCGGGAGATAGTTTCAAAGCGTTAACGATAGAAAATTCTGTTACAAGGGCGCAATTTCGATACCTTTGTTCGCCACTTCTCGTCAGAATAGCTTCTACAATTTTACATATCAGTATTACATGGTTATACTCTACTTTGTATCGATGAAGATAGAAAGACTTTTATGACATAAAAGTATTTGCAAATGACGCTTAAGGTTAAAAAAAATGGCTGTACAGTCGCTTCGTCTTTCACAAAATGACCGATTACCGAATGTAACAAATCTGTTTTGAAACGTGTAAAGTCGGACAGAAAAATATTTCCAAATGACATGTGTAATATATGGATTCAGAGCTCAAGGTTCGGAGAAAATGGCTGCACAGTTCATCGATATCTTTCACGCAGAATGACCGATTACCAAATATAACAAATAACCTGTTTTGAAACGCATAAAATCTGAGAGAGATTCATGACATAAAAGTGTTCGGACACTGCACTTGTGATATATCAATTTAAAGTTTGAAGTTTGAGAAAAATGACTGTATAAACACTTCATCGATACTTTTCGTACAGATTGATTCTTCGTTGTAGCAAACCATGAATCAACGCTTGTACAGAGTATCTCTTTCGAACTAAAAATTCGTCGCAAATTGTTCATTATTTTCACCATGCAACCTTACAGATTTTAGCATAAAATATTCTGTAGAATCAGTGAGTGAAGATTTGTAAAAGATCCATGGATCATGCTGTATTTTTCCACCATTTCTGTAACGTATGATCGACGAATCGAAATATGGAAATCTTTGAGTACAGCGATCGGAAAAGTGAAAGGTCAATCGAGCGTCTTGAATCGATTGACATTTCCGGACGAATCGGAAAGGGAGAAGTTCACTAATGGTGTGCCATGGTTCGTGGATTCTCAAACGCAAACTTGTACTTTAGCGTTCGAGCACGAATTCGCCTCGATAATGGCGCCGTATTCACCCATCCTTTGCCGTTCGTCTCGTACTCGAGAAGCAAACGATTTTGGGATAAAGAGCTCGTTGAATTCGAATGCTGTGTACGTCCCGTCTGCGAAGCGTCGCTTTTTTTCCCGGATCATTGATTCCGGGAAACAAGAACGACGTTTTTCGTTCTATCCGTTTTGTGTTATCCGTTCGGATTCCAACGGATACTGCTGAAAGAACGGAGAGAAACGAATTTCTTTATCCGTGCTACTTCACACTTCCATTCGAACGATGCTCGACTCGCGTCCCCTTTCTTCGAATACTCTGTGCTTTCCTATCGGAAAATACCGACGGAATAACTGTTTCTCCCGTGTTTTTTTAAAGAGGACGAATACTTGCCAACCGTGTAACTAACGCGTGATGTTATGTTTTTGGGAGGAAGAAATCACAGTATATTTTAGGTGTAAGGTAACGCAAGTTCGCGTGGTGATTCAGTGCATGGTATTGCAATGCGAAGATATACTGCGTCGTGTTGGCACACGTGGAGATTCAACATGTGGGGATTTAGCGCGTGGAAATCCAGCGTGTTGTAATCTAACGCGTAATAATCTAGCGTGAGGTAATTCAACGCGCGGTAATCTAACGCGTAGAAATCCAGCACGTGGTAGTCTAACGCGTGGAAATCCAACGCGTGGTGATTTTACGCATGGTGATTCTACACGTGGTGATTCTACACGTGGTGATTCAACGCGTGGTGATTCTACGCGTGGTGATTCTACGCGTGGTGATTCCACGCGTGGTGATTCTACGCGTGGTGATTCTACGCGTGGTGATTCCACGCGTGGTGATTCCATGCGTGGTGTTTCCACGCGTGGTGATTCCACGCGTGGTAATTTAACGCGTGGTGATTCTACGCGTGGTGATTCCACGCGTGGTGATCCTACGCTTAGTAATTCTACGCGTGGTAATTCTACGCGTGGTAATTCAACGCGTGGTGATTCTACGCGTGGTGATTCCACACGTGGTGATCCTACGCGTGGTGATCCTACGCGTGGTAATTTTACGCGTGGTAATTCAACGCGTGGTGATTCTACGCGTGGTAATCCAACGCGTGGTAATCCAACGCGTGGTAATTCAACGCATGGTAATTCAACGCGTGGTGATTCTACGCGTGGTAATCGTACGTGTAGAGATCCCACGCGTGGTAATCGTATGTGTAGAGATCCCACGCGTGGTAATCCAACATGTAGAGATCCCACGCGTGGTAATCCATCATGTAGAGATCCCACGCGTGGTAATCCAACATGTACAGATCCCACGCGTGGTAATCGTATGTGTAGAGATCCCATGCGTGGTAATCCAACATGTAGAGATCCCACGCGTGGTAATCCAACACATAGAGATCCCACGCGTGGAAATCCAACACATAGAGATCCCATACGTGATAGTTCGACTCTTGATACTCCAACATATAGCAATCCAACACGTGGTACCTCAACTTCTAGTAATTCTCGTATGTCAATAAAACGCCGCACCATACATTTTCCACTATTTATCGATTGACTAAATTTTTAAGTGGTCAATAATCGAGTGAACTTTCGTTCTCAACTTGACAAACACGGCCCATAAACGGGTTACATAACCAACCACGCAATTTATTCAACACATTATTGGGTAAAATTTCAGATATCGTATATTGGTATCGCGAGATAAATAAGTCCGATAAGTTGATAAGTACGCGTAAACGTATGCGGTCCATCTATATGTATATATTTTTGATTCGTTACGGTTGGTAAGTATATCTGAACGAGGAAAGATGGTACGAAATGAATCTCTAGCGCATATCTGGCCGCTTAAAATATCGATCGGAATGTAACACGCCGCGGAACCCATTAACGTTTTCCGTAATATCGTATCCTCGATCTTAATGTCGGTACGAATTCTACTCGTTGGAATAAGTGGCGGACCGTATCTCCATGTTCTCGTTTAGATCATTATTAATAAAAATCTAACCGTATTACGAAACAAATCGCGATTTCCAATGCACGGGGATTTGATTTCTTTTTGGGTACTCGATCTAAATTAATTTTAACGTTATTAGATCATCTGTCTTGTTACAAAATCGACACGTAACAATTTGGTGATTTAAATTTGATGATTTAAAATATTGTAGACTTGTAAGTCTTTAAAAGTTATTTGATAGACACTCGATGGTTGTTTTCATCGACTCTGCAAAACAGAGCGGAACATAAATCATTTTAAAGGAACAATATCGAATAAAAATCCGCAAGCACTGAAGACATTAACATTATTCAAGAGTTTCCCATGGAACTGCAAGATCGCTGGCGGTACGGAAATCACCCGCGGAATAAAAGAAACGAAGATTTTAACATCATTCAGCAGCTTTTCCAAAGAATTATGTTCCCATACGCAAGCAAGATTGCTTACAACACGAAAGCCGTTTTCGACTCGCAAGAACCGCAAAGTGTACCGCGTCGCATTATTCACTCGAGAAATTCCGTTGACTTTCTTTTATTTCCCGCGTAAGTCGAATCAGCTGTAAGAACCGGAGCGTTTTATTCAAAAATTCCTTCCGTTCCGACGCTGTTATTTAAATTTCTAATGACCCGTGGTCAAATATCGCGCGGGCAGAGATTGCATACTAAGCTAAAGGCGTGGAAATAGTTTGGCCCCGTCGAATCGCCAGGAAATTTCCGTTCTATAAACAGAAAAGCGACTCGATACGGTGGCTGCAAATTTTCTGCAAAGCATGTTACAACGTTCACGGTCAGCGCGCAATCAGCTCGGCCAAGCAACAGAAAATGGCCACGCGTTGAAACAAGCTTGACAACTATTTAATCCCTCCTCTCTTAAACATCGTACCGTACTATTTGGAATCTTCTGTGCTTTTTAAAGCTGATTATTCCGACTCCGTGTCTCCGGAGAACAATTCCACGGGAGAATACGTTACGGTTGAACCGTCCCCTTCTACTCTTGTTTGCATTATTTTGCGGTCTCGCTGTTTGGTTTTCCGAGTTAATCGCTTCTTCGGCGAGGATTATTCCTACCATTAACGAACGTTTGTCTTCTATAATCCTTTCGTTGCTAAAGTTGATTATGGCCTTTATGAAATAAATGTTAGTCTCGAAATGTCTAAGAATTTAAAGCTCTAATTAAAACAGAAAAAGGTAAAGCAACACTCGAGTCTATGTCTCTTTCGAGGGAAATATCGACAGTGTTTTTCCGATACCGAATAGGAGATAATCGCGCAGTTCGCTTCAAACGAACTATCCTGTATATTGCCTGTCGAGGATTTTTATAACAACGTCCAATAACGTCAAAAATATTATCAATTTCTGCCCCGAGCGCTATAAACTCTGACGGCTCTGACTTTGATGGTCGCGCATCTTGTTGGATCTGTGTTTTGATCGACGTGAAACGCTCGCAAAGCTGAGGCAACATCGCGTCGAGTTAAATGGAAAGCTTCTCTGAAGCCAGAAAGAATCATACGAACGTTACGCAGGAGGATAACAGAAAATTAACTAGGATATCGGACGAGTTAGAGGCTTACACGGGATATCAGCGGCGTGCTGATATCGTTGATCAAGGATTATCTTCGTCCCGCGTCAAATCGCTTTGACCTATCGCGTGTAAAATCCTGCATCGCTCCGGGAGGGATGAAGCAAGTGAATGAGGATGAAGAGGGACTCGCTGAAAACAAAACATGCTGCTGGGATTTACGTGGTACTTAAACTAGTTGCTGACTCTCTCCCATTACTCTATTCTCCGCGTAACTTCTCGAATCAAACGTTTTCAAACGATTTTTCGACTCGCTGCTTCTCGATCTTCCATTTTTATCTCCAATAAATTCGACAGAATAGTATTCCTCAATTTTTCCAAGTAATACGTAAAACTACCAATTATGAACTTGTTCGTTGCAAAAGAGAAGGCAAGTTATAAAGAAATTCCAGACTCCGGCATAACCCCTAGGCTTTATTTACTTTACAAACCCTTGCTAAACTCAGGGAAGCCAAAGTTGAATGAGAGTAGAACCGCCCAGTATTTACTTCGAATTTTGGGAGAACCTAGGAAGAACTTATCGTAAATCCTCTCGTCTTTGGACATAAAGGCAAAGACGAACAAGAACGCTCGTCCTTTGACGGTTTCCCTTAGTCGAGGGAAACTTAGGTCGCACACGAGCATACGCGAGATTGATTCGCCTTCGGTTAATCACATTGATTCAGGATTAACGAGCTGCTATTGTTCCAGGGTGCAGCCTCGACAACATGAATTCGAGCGGTGAGTCAGGCGGCACCATGACCGAAGACTACGAGGTAACAGGCTGTGGTCCACCGGAGGAGGAAACAGGTTCAAACTTGCCAGTTTGGGAAGCCGCAGCAGCTTCTCTGACACTCGGTTTCCTTGTTCTGGCCACGGTATTGGGTAACGCGTTGGTGATCCTCAGCGTGTTCACTTACAGACCGCTGCGAATCGTGCAGAACTTCTTTATCGTGTCTTTGGCGGTGGCTGATCTGGCGGTGGCCATTTTGGTGATGCCGTTCAACGTGGCGTACCTCCTTCTGGGCAAATGGATCTTCGGCATACACCTGTGCAAGCTGTGGTTGACCTGCGACGTGCTCTGTTGCACGGCGAGCATCTTGAATCTCTGCGCGATCGCGTTGGATCGTTACTGGGCGATCACGGATCCGATCAATTACGCCCAGAAGCGCACCCTGAAGAGGGTTCTAGCGACGATAGCGGGCGTGTGGATACTGTCCGGAGCGATCAGCTCGCCACCGTTGGCCGGTTGGAACGATTGGCCGGAGGAACTCGAACCGGGAACACCCTGCCAACTGACCAGAAGACAGGGCTACGTTATATACTCGTCGCTAGGCTCGTTCTTCATACCGTTGCTGTTGATGAGCCTGGTGTACCTCGAGATCTTCCTGGCGACCAGAAGAAGACTCCGCGAGCGAGCCAGACAGAGCAGACTGAACGCGGTTCAGTCCACCAGACATCGGGAGGTGGACGACGCCGAAGAGTCCGTCAGTTCAGAGACGAATCATAACGAACGATCGACGCCACGATCGCACGCGAAACCCTCGTTGATCGACGACGAGCCGACAGAGGTGACGATAGGTGGTGGTGCAACCGTGACCACGTCCTCGAGACGAGCCGCGAGCGGACGAGGAACCGCGGTGACGACCACCACCGTCTACCAGTTCATCGAGGAACGCCAGAGGATCTCTTTGTCGAAAGAGAGACGCGCCGCGAGGACACTCGGTGTGATCATGGGCGTGTTCGTCGTCTGTTGGCTACCGTTCTTCCTCATGTACGTGATCGTGCCATTTTGTCCAGCCTGTTGCCCCTCGGACCGCGTGGTCTACTTCATCACGTGGCTCGGCTACGTGAACAGCGCCTTGAACCCGCTCATCTACACGATCTTCAATCTCGACTACAGGAGGGCTTTCAGGAGGTTGCTGCGTATCCGTTGAAGATGAACAAGCTGATCGGCTGATTCTCTTCCGAATTCGTGGGAAACGCTGCTCCTCGTTTCGTTTCCGTTTCATTCGCCAAAACCGGGCGCTGTGGACCGACGAGTCAGCTTCGAACTCGATTGGAATTGCTCGAGGAAAACGACGGAGGCTGTAAAGATCGCGGACGAGTCGCGCCTCGGGATCTTCGATTCGAACCGAGAGAAATTACTGGGACTTTTGATTGAACGAGCTTCGCCACGAGTGTCCATACGCTCGTTCGAGAATTCTGTAAATATATCGACGTGGGAATGATCGACCGAAAGTGTGCATGAAGTGTGTGCATGTGTGTGTGTGTGCGTACGTGTATCGTGCGTGTAGTTTCGAACGACGGGATAAATCCCGTTGTACCTTTTGAGGATAACGAAAACGAAGCTGGACTACGAGTTCGGAATCGTGGTTAGAGATTAAGTGCTGTGAAACACGGTGAACACGATAGTCTAATTTCGCGCTAGAGTTCTCGCACGGCTCGTGTACAACGGCGAAGGTCGTTCCGTTTAAAGTTGCCCCATTAATCGTGGCCTGGGTTAGCGAAGGAAACAAGGACGCGGATAAGGGATCTTGAAAAAGGAAACGAAGTCACCAGGTTAGATTGTCGCCGCTCAGATCGTTCCCCCGTCTTCTCGGTTTCCTGGTCACGAGAACACGCGTGTACCTTTCTTTTCAACTGCGATTACCAACTACCTGTGGGGTACGTTTTCCTGTGACGCCAAATCCTATGATTTTCGACACTCTTCGATGGTTTAACCATTTTAAAGCGTCCTCGAAGTAAGAACACATAACGTAGACATTTTATAAATTTGAATTAGAAGTCAAATACAAGTATTTTCAACGTTTAACCGAGCAAACGATTAACGATGCTAAGAAACTATGGAATAAATGCATGATTCATTCGGTATTTTACTGTAATAAACATTGATCAGCTCATTTATTAGTGATACTAGCAGTGTGTAGTCTGTCAACGTGTCAGAAAACGTCGTTAAGGAAAAATCGTCTCATCCGTAGTTTCTGTAGAAAGTGCAAATTTTGTTTAACGGTGCTCGAGGCAGTAAAGCGAACGTCGCAGAGTCCGATTTCACGAGATTAGTGTCGTGACACGAAATCATGTGCCATTACAATGCGATTTCTAGTTTTATGATGACTAAGGTTCATGACAGTAAAACGTAAGATTACGATGCCGTGGGATTAAAGTCGTGACTCGACGTCATGACAATGCTTCTAGTTTTCACGATGATAGAGGCTGTAACGTTTAGTGTCATGGTATTAAGAGTCGCGATATACCGTCACATAAAAACGTACCCTTAAGTTGGTTCTCTCTAGAATTCGTACGTAATGATGTAACGAGAAACGATCCTCGATGCCGTGGGCTAGAGCGGATATATAGCTCCAATTAAAAGTATGCGATCTTCTTTCACAATTTATTTTACAAATTATACAATTCGTGCTTTGAAAAGAAAAATTTGCGCAATGTTAAAGTGCATAAAGGTACGATAATGTTAAATTTATAAACGGTTGTACAGATGGTTAAATTGATATGAGACTTTAATATGCGATGGTTAAAGTTTAATATGAGTCGCGGGTAAAATTTGAAAGTTTGAGAATTAAAAGATTAGTTGGAAAGTATAAAAATGAAAATTTGTAGATTGGATAATTGGAGATTGATGGATAGGGAGAAGAAGTCCCATACTTTTGTCGGGTGGTGTACATACCATATTGGAAAAGTTGTTCAGGGTTTGGCATCGAGTCGATCGTTCCATTTTCCAAAGAACGTTCGTGAAAATAGTGTTCTCGCGTCGGAAAGAGAATTCAAATATCACCTCGATGATATTTGATCGGTGGAAATACTTTCGAGTTTCCTCGTTCCAGGTTTTTTCCCTCCCCATTATATCGTCGCGAACCGGAAACTCGCGAGCACGGTGGATCGGTTTCCGGTTCGCAAGGAATAGAAAGGGCACGGATAATTCATGGGGAAAAAATGGATCAACGCGATTGGAACGATCGATCGAAAGGGCAACACGATTCTTCTGGCCGCCAATTGAAATGAAAGCAGAGCAATTCACGCGTTTACGGATAGGAATTTTCTACGAAAATCGACCAAGACTCCTGTTAAGACGTTTTAGAAGATAGATTACCGTATCCTTTAGATGGTATGCGCACCCGTACTTGTATCGCAGCTATTTAAGACCGTGACATAGGTGGATGGAAGACGTTTTCTGGTCTCTTAATGACGGGAAACGAGCAGGGATTTTCTCGTGGAACAATAGAGAACGGTTACCCTCCTTCTCGATAGCCAATGATCGTTCTCTCGAGTAGCGTTCGTGAAAGAACGTTTTGTTTGAAGTCGACCATTTCCTTGATGTTCAACCTTCCTTCCTTCAAAGAGACTTCTGGCCAGAGTGCCAGTTAAATGCCTTCATTTCATGGTCACAACCAATCGGAAATCAGGTACCTTGATTAGTCGAGTCAAGGTTTCTTCTTTCAACAATCCACGCCCGTTAACTAATCAGCAATAATTCTACTAATCGCTTAATTGTAACGATCGAGACCAAGATGCGCACAATGAAGAGATTGTAAGATTCTTTTTCAGAATCGTCCTTGAACTACCATACGCGTGTAATGATTTTACTAATTTATTAATTCATAACGAAATTTTGTGCACACGATGGAAATATTCGATCGCTCCATTTACAGAGTATAATTGAGAATGATAGTCCCTATAATGGGATCAATCTCGCTTCCACTTTGAAAATCGATGTCGGAGCGTTTCGCCAATTTTATACATATAATTTCGCTTAATTTATTACGCGGCGGTATAATAATTGGGACAACGTACACCGATGAAGTACTATCACATTCTGCTACTCGCAGATTGAAAACGATATACCCCATAATTAGGGCAACCGAATATTTGAATCGATGACTGAATTATAACCGTTTCAACGATTCTGTCTAATAATTTCGATAATCCATCGCTCGATACGATGGAGACACGTGTAGCGATACAGAAATATTCAATTTCTCCGTTTGAACGGTTTAAAGCCGTGATGCTCCGAACGAAATAAACTCTGTTTCGATAACCAAAAATGATAAGCTCCGATCGGCGCACTAGTAATTTCGTCGACTTCGTTAATTCATCAATCGACGACATAACGAGAAATACGAAGAAAATCCGGCAGAAGAGAAATACCTTGAATCCAATTCTTCCATTCGCACAATTAGGACCTTGTTACCTAATGGATCCTTTAAATCGATGGTAACGAGAGCAGCCTCGTTGTCTCTTAATTTTCCATCGAGTTCAACGATTCCTCGAGAGAACGTTCATTTTTCTAGGAGCAATTTGTTTTCTTAGTTTCGTCCTAGCAACGATAACGAGCCAGAGGCGTATCCTTAAATGTGCGGTAGACGTAACCTGCCCCGTTCGTTATCAATCGCAAGCATTATGGTTGTGAATATTTAAATAACAATCGAAAACGTTAAAAGAGACAGCACCGAGAGAAGAGCGTCGTTGACGAGGACGTCTAGACGAGACATACACAGAACCACACACAGTTACACACACACGGAACAGGAGAACGATCCTCGACATGCGACCGCCTGCGTGTCTCTGTATAAAATTACGTTTTAAGTCGCCTCCAGTGTTCGTTTCGACACGCAGTTATACCGACACGAATGGACCCATTCTACTGGAAGAATTAAAAAAAAAAAGAAGAATAAGATTCGCGCTTCAATGCTCAACGAAAGAAGCTCACCCGAGGAATAATCGCGAACAGATTTTAATCAGTCGCCGGCGAATAACGAGACGCGGCGACGTCGAATCGATACCGGGGACAGGATATCGAAAACAATCGCGTATCGTCGGTTTTATATTCCTATCGATGGACGATTGAAGCGCGAGCTTGTGAAAATTAAACGAGTCGTTACCGATTAACGAGGGAATAGGTGACGCGTTTGCCGTCCCCTCGAGTGCCACGCCAAAATCGAATGAAAAAAAAGAACGGGGATAATAAACAAAAAGAAGAGACAAAAAAATCGAGGATAAAAGCGGATAGATGTTAACGCGAGGAGCCGATATCGAGACCTCGTCACCAGGGCACTCTATAATAAGGTTGTGATAAGGTTGTGAAACACGTTCGTAGCCGTGCTACGGACAACACAAGATTTTTAATTATTAGGATAGACAAATGAAACATTACTTTATTCGTGGCACTGTCCAACTCGCGACAGCGGGTTTCCTATCCAACTGGGAATTAAACGCGACGCTTGAATAGTTTTAACTGGACGTTAAAGCCGACCTCGACTTTCTCAACGTTTCTTCGCTGAAATTTCGTTGAAATTCTCCTTTTTTATCCTTGATTTTACGTTCGCCAAGGTTCTTGCCGTTTCATTATCTTTCGAAGAAAAATTTATCTTCCGTCTGCAACCATTTTTTACCTCTTTACAATCGTGTTAATTCCCTGCAAGGCTAGTCGCGTGTAAATTTAAATTTTCATTTATCTTATGGAGAAAAGCAGCTTATACGTAGTATCGTTCGTAAGTCAGTCGTTAGGTCACGTATGTCCCACGCGTTGTATGGTCCAGCGATCTTTACTCGGAAAGTTACAAATTGCCACTCGAGCTTCATGTCCCATTTCTCTTTTTCTCGCGGAAAAGATTGGGTTGTAAAGAGTTAAGACGACAGTGAATTTAACGAAGTACTCGACTGAAATTGAGGCTGAACTTTACATTCTTCTTAAATGCTCGTAAAAGCAGCGATACGCAAACGAAAGTTCGAATGAAACGCTTATTACAAAGTTTTGGATCGGAGATTCAGTCAGATCGTCCTAAGCAACTAATGATTAAAGTGTTCCTCGTTTTTTTTCGCTTTGAGATACTTCAAAGCGACTGTACGATACTCGTCGGCAAATGAGCTCGCGTTTGAGTTACATAAAATCATCCCGTTATCGATGATTTTAATTTCATGTTTCTTTTAACGATATGAAATTTCAATCATACGTGTACCCCTATGCTTTTAAAAAGACTCGCAATCAACGCGCGATGCCCGCATCGAGGTATTCGAAACTTTTGTAAAACGTTCGCCGATTGATTTTAGTTTTTTATTCCCCGTAGGAGAGGAACAATAGAAACGTGGCAAAACGGAGGTTGGAAATAAATTTCCGAAGAAAGTTTCGAATAAGATCGGTGGTCGATTGATTCGAAAATGCTCGTACAAGCGTGAAAAGTAATTAGAGTGCATCCTAGTTTCGGCAATTAGCAGCTTCCCGAGGCATTGCGTGCTAATTATCTACTTGATTAAAACTTTGATTGAATTCAGAGTCAGCGCATTCTTGAGACGTACACAAGTATCCTGTCTTGTCAGCTTTGGGTATCGTATCGAAATATCTGCAAGTTTGGGTTAATCTTGAATTAGTTCTGGTTAGATTTGGGTTAGATTTTGGTCTGGATTAGGTTTGGGTCTCGTCGGTTCGGTTATCAACTCCGATATATATGCAAGTCCTTGCCTCCGTCGGTTTGCACCGAAATTTCCGCAACTTCGGGGTAATTTTGGTTAGCTTTGTATTAGTTCTGGTCTCGATTCTGGTTTTGACAGTTGCCAATTTTATTTCCATTATCGTAATAAAATTGCAGGTTCTTTTACATTCATCGTGCTTCAGTTTTTCTGAGAAAAAACTTTTCAACCGATGGTTTCCTGAAAACAGTTACGTGTTGCAAAGCAATTAGAAAGTTTTTTAAAGGATGCTTTCCGGAAATCGTTTCTTTTCCTCCGTTGCCAGTTGTCTTGACAGCTTACAATGGCCTGTAAGCTTACGTTGTCTCTGCTCGTGGCAGGTCTGACTAATGTCTGACTTGTACTACTTGCTCGATGGAAATCAAACGGCTAACGAACGGCTCCTATCGAATTTATCAACAGATTATTTTTAATGGAAGTAATCATACTGTGCACTATTATTCACACTATCGATCACGTGCACAGTTTCATGACAATTTATAACCGAAACGATGTGAAAGCTTTTCCATAAAAAAATTTCAGGAGTTCAATCTTTAAAGATTATTCTTCTACAATCGATAACCACTTTACTAGTTCTTACCGTACAAGTATCCAAATTACCCATTAGGTAATTGCAAATAGCAGCGTCAGATAGAATTTCAAACGGTCCGACTTCGTTCCACTTCTTTTATCGTTTGATTTTCCAACAGTTTCGTGAGACAGTTTCTGACCACGAAACGACCAGAACAAGAACGACTTTACATTTCGGCTAATTCGAACCGTATATTTTGCCGGCCATTAGAATGCGAGACCGTCCCCTAACGCTTTAACGCGACCGTTTGTACGTTCTAATTACTTTCTGCGATTTACACGATGCACACCTCCGCCAGAATATTTTCCCTTCGTTTCGGAAAACGTCCAGGTCGAGCTTGAACGTCGTATGCAAAGTGTTCTTGGAGAGTTTTGGATGGGAATCTCGGCACAGCGTAGTTATAATATTGTACTACGTTATATATTACATTAAACATTTACTTGTACATCCCGCTGATTCATTTTTCAAGACAAGTTTCGAGGATCGAAACGCGGTACTCTCTTTTCTTTATTTCTTGTAAAGGACCGCCGATTAATATCTTCACAATGATACTCAGGGTGATGATCTTAATAATTAAGAGTTTAAAGGCGGTTCATCGACATTTTCCCCTATTTTTATAGAGGATGACTGTTACATTTTAATATGAATTATTAAAGTTGTCGAATTGGGAGACTTTCATATTCTAAGTTAATCGACAGAAGTCATTGCTCCAAATAAAGCAATTTGCCTATGAAATATCATTGTTTAGACATTCGTTTGTCTTTATTGTCTACTTCGCAGTATCGATCAATTTTTAATTTCCTTCCAACTGCAACTCGATCCACGAAACGTTACGACGATTATACAGGCTGTCTCAAAAAGAATAATCAGAAATATCATACCAGGCTAAAGGAATTTAAAAAGTTCCTTGCTATTTTACTCGTGGCTCTGACATGCACGCGAGACTTGAACTTCCAAGATACTTGTATCTCAAACGCAGTGTATCTCGAACGCAGAGTCTGAAAATGGTAAAGGAATTTTGGATTTATCTTAGCGAAGATCTATTTTTGAGACACCTTGTGTATATGAAATTATTCTGTAAATTGGGCCTGGTCGCCCGATCGAGAGAAACACTACGCTAGATACGTATAACATATACATACAAATATATTATATATATATACACATCTAGTTATTAAACTAATACTCCATTGGTTGTGATTTACAAGTATAGCAATACAGGAGAGCTCGAATCCCATGACCTAGATCGCGCACGGACTTCCCCTCTCCGCTGAATTTATTAGATCAAAACCGGTGTCGCGCTGGTCGAAATTTTTCGACTTCGTGCTCGATTTAATTTGACAGATCTATCTTTTAATTTGTACGCGACTTCCATGGCGACAGAAATATTTCTGGTGCACATCCGTGTATCGTGCACGCAGTATTAGACGCCAATCGAACATTTCTGTCTCGTAAAGTTGTCTGAAAATTCTTGGGAAATATTTCATTAGACCGTATATTAACGTGACGGTATTACATCGGACAACGCGCGAGAAATGCGTACCTTAAATTACAGGAAAAATGTTCCTGTTAATTAAATTTATGCGAGAACACGTCGAAAATAAATTTTTGTTAATGCGTTCGCTATACTGTCCTTTTTAACTCTTTTGAATAATATTT
This sequence comes from Megachile rotundata, assembly GCF_050947335.1. Lineage (NCBI taxonomy): Eukaryota > Metazoa > Arthropoda > Insecta > Hymenoptera > Megachilidae > Megachile > Megachile rotundata. Next base: position 15,245,966 of record NC_134991.1, read on the forward strand.
CGGGATGAGATTCTTTATATTCTTTTTGAATTTGTATATGGATATGCGCTAAACTTCAGTATCCATCAGGAGTATCGGTACAAAAAGAGCTGTTAAAATATTTTGTGAGAGAAAAGATTACGATGTTGGACATTTGACATAGATTATAAAGTAGAGGCAAATGGTTGAACCTTCGGAGGACAGTATAGTACAGCAGAAATTTACATTAATTGAAAAAGGAATCGTTGGCGAAGTTAAACAAAAACAATGTAAAGCAGAGGAGAGAGGAAAATGGTCCGATTGAAATTCTAGAAAGCGTGGACCATCGAGCGTTCATGTGAGCCTGCCGCTTGAATGTGTAAATATTAAAATAAATCAATGAACAAAGAAGAAAAAAAAACAAAAGCCGTTCGTGTACGTGTATCGAGTAAAAGCGTGTGGAGTATCGTGTGAATGCTACGAAACATAAATCTATCGAAACGATTGTCCTTATCCTTCGCAAACGAGATATTGTAAACAAGAAGCGTATATCGATAAGACGCACGAAATTTCGCTGGTTCGTCGCAATTTTCCAAATGTTCGACACTTTTTTTTCAATCTCGCATTCGTCGGAATTGAAAAGCAGAGAATGATGTAAAATTTGCATATCCACGTGGAATTCATTCGTTGCTTTTCGACCGAAAGCGACCAGCTTTTCGCCAGCGTAAACCATCATCCGCGGAGAATCGTTTTAATTATTTTCAGACCGAAAGTCTGCGCGTCTCTGATTTCCATATTTTGCATTTCCCGTTTCACGTGGATTAGCCCGGGTCCACCGCGCCGGTTCTCGTTCAATTTCTACGAGACTAACGCTCGCGAAGATCACCGGCCACGAACAAACGCGTGAAACGCGTTCTCGCTCTCTTATCGGGGGTTAAGTCGAAATTTAATCCTCCTTTCTTCCACGCTTTTGTTCGACGATAAACGACCGACTCGATTAAGCCACCGGCTACGTTCCACTGGGATAATAAAGCTGTCTTATTTATTCGCGTGAATCGTCTTACCCGGCTAAGGAAAGCACCGCGACGATCTTTAACCCTGTATGCATCCCTGTCACCTCAAGGTTACGTAATAAATTGATGGAGTCAATTTACACCTTTCTTTCTCCCATTTTTCACGCCGTTCTTTTGTGATAGAAACGCTGCATTATGTATGATTATGATAGTATTGAACCTTCCCCGCATCCATATTTCTTGACACGTGTGGGGAAAATAAGGGGTTAAATATTTATGTATTCTAGATATTTTTATTACGTCGTTTTGTAACGTCATTTTAAAGAACCAAGCTCATGAAATTTTCACGTGGACCATTATTGATAATAATATTTGTTGTTGTTTTTAAACTTCACCCCAGCGACGTGCGATTAATAAAATAATTTGTCCAAAGGTTTCATTCGTCCATAGACCGAGACTAATGTAATATATCGTTATCGAAAAGGATAAATCGAAAGAAGCTCTATGTGAAATTTCGTGCGTCTATCTTAAGTGAAATGTGAAGAAGAAATGAAAAAGAATATATATATATACATACACATGAACACACACACACTTACATATGTACCAGTAAAATGTGGAAACCCTTTTCGGATGTGATTAATCTCCTGAAAGCATCCCCCGACCATTTTCCCGAGCACACGTGTGTATATAAGATGTTTCCAAACGAAACTAACAAATTGTGTCGGATTCGTAAAAAAGGGGAATAAGAAACGCGATACGAAGAAAGGTTTTAAAAAAGTTTTTGCAATTCAAAACGTCACGATGCAACTCTGACACCGTTGAAAAATCGAATTAAGCACTCCGCGAATTTCTACTCTAATAAATAACAGAATAAACGCGACGCATACCCTGCTAAAAACTTTCCGTAATTCTCTGAAAAGTACAATGTTTGCGTGAATTAATTCATTGTATGAACGGTTTTAATCATTCGTAATGCATCGCGAAATACAAGATCTGCGTGATTTTAATTAATTAATGAATCGTGGAGTCTGTTAGCGCTGTTGGTCGACGAATAACGTTTTTATTTACAGAACTGACACAATTTGATCGTTCAATCGAATAACATCCTGTATAAACACAATTGGGCAGACTTCCTGGAAAAATTCGCGTAAAAAATGCATGTCCGCAGAAATTTTCAGCTTTTGCACGTTTTAAAGCCTGCGTAAAGCAGGATTTTTGTACCCGGTCCCATTATTTCCGTGTAGAACACGCGAAATTACATTTTACATCAACGAAACGATTTATTTTTCGACCGCTTGCGTTAACGTCGATGCACTCGTGCCAGTTTCCAAATATTCGCGCAACCAGTAATTGCGAAATGCACAACGGACCTCGATCTATGACGTTGTGAAACAACAACGCGCATTCGCGCGTGACCATAAATAATAAACCGATTCGAGTAATCCCGTTTCGTTACGGCCCGAATGATCCTTTCAGGCGAGTTGCGAGCAGAGCTGCAGCAAACATTCCGCAATATTCATCGAGAAACTTCAGAATTTCGAGATTCGAGGATTTCGGGAAAATTTCGTAGGAATTCGAAAATGTGTTCGACGAGTTGACAATTTTTATAAAATGTCTTGGAGCAAATGAACGATGAAAATGCCTTCGAAATTGCATACACAGCAAAATGCCACGTACGGAATTCTCCACATATTCGAGAGAACACGCGTCGGTCCTGTTTGCGGGTGACGAAGGTTCACGTTTCGCGCGTTCGTCGACGAGGATGATCGATATGTCCAGAAGCCTGGTTCACGTGTCTAATCCCCCGGTGAAAAGATTTAACAGCGGCAGCCAGCACTTTACCGCAATTTTATTCGAGCCACGAGCTCTCCAGCCACGATTTCGCACGCGACACACTGAATCGTCGTGCGAACAAATCGTCCATCGGAATTGCAAGGCTTTCTCTCGCGCTTTACAATGATTCGTGGCGGAATTTGTCCTTTGAAACGGAAGTAAAAAGGAGACGAAGTGTTCCCGCGCGTGAAACTCGTGGCACTCGTGTTACTTCGAGCCTTATGAACCCCAGGAAAAGTTCGCTCGCGTAGAATGAAACTCGACGATTGTTCGAGTAATTGAGTAGTGGATTTTTTTCGCCTTTTTCGGCTCACCTCTCTGCACGGTAAAAAGTCCGATTTTTGTGCTGAGAATGCTTAAAAGAAACCCCGGTTCAAATGTCACGTTGTTGCATACTAGATGGATTTTTCAAGATTTTAAAAACCAGAGAGTCTAGCATAATTTTGTTACGCGAAAGTTACTCGTATATAAATTTAATTGTGGAAACTTTATAACAGTCTCGTTATTTATGGTACTGCATAACTATCAAGGAAATGATTTTATTATCGTTATATTTTAAAACAGTCTGACACGATTTCAAATAATTAATTGTACATTAATTTAAAGATTTTCATTGAAAAAGGCTACGTAATTGACCTGTCGATATTCGTAACACAAAATGGCTGCTACTTCCACGAATGTAACCTGCTAATATTATTTATTAGCAAATTCATAACCACAGCTTATAAATTAATTGATCAGTCTTCTCGTATTAAAATTATCTTTACAAAACCTCAAGCTGCAAATAAATGTGCCATTATTATTTTACATTTGTTGTCACGAAATAATACGAATCTTGATAAACTATCAAGTAAATGATTTTACTATCGTTCTATTTTAAAACAGTGACACAATTTCAAATAATTAATTGTACATTAATTTAAAGATTTAAGTTCATTGAAAAAGGCTACATAATCGACCTGTCGATATTCGTAACACAAAATGGCTGCCACTTCCACGAATGTAACCTGCTAATATTGTTTGTTAGCCAGTACTATAACCACAGCTTATAAATTAATTGGTCAGTCTTTTCATATTAAAATTATCTCTTACAAAACCTCAACCTGCAAATAAAATATTATTTTACATTTGTTGTCATGAAATAATACGAAACTTGATACATTGAGAGGTTTAATGCACAATAACTTGATACTTAAAGCAGCTTTTCTTTTAAATCCTCTCGGTATAAAAATGAGACTTTTATCGCATAAAGAGAGGCACCTAAAAAACGCGCAAAAACAACCTCTCAATTAGTTGAACAATCGTCTTTCAGTCTACACCTGCGAATTTTCCTCGAGTACACAGGTCTTTTGTTTCGTTTTTAATTTTTTAATTGTTCGGTGAAATGAAATTCATAAATACGGTCAGTGACCCGACGTAAGATTTGCAAAGGTGATACGGCGTGCAAAAAGAGGTAGATTTACGCTGGCAGAACAAGAGAACCGTTCTTTATTCTGAAGCAGTTAATTTGTAGATTTAAGCTGACTAAGCTTCTTTAAACTGGCCAAGCATTACAGGCACAAGCAAATTCCTGAGTCACCTTTCCTCCCCCTTAACAATCGAGCTTGCAACGAATCGTTTTTATCGATTCAAGAACGGCGCTATTCGAAGAAATTAAATTTTGCTTAAACAAAAAGAAATGGACGAGTATCTCCGGCGAAACTGGAAAACTTTTATCGCGAATGAAAATATTTGTAACGTTCAAATAAGTCTGAACGAAGGCGAGTTGTTTCTCGACTGTTTATTTTTCTCTGCTTCACTTTCGGCACAATTTTCTCGTTTAAAACCGTGGAATCTATCCCCCTTTCTTCCCCGCAATCGCTTTATTTTTACACACCGGCAGCGTGTACACGCGCGAAATGTGACATTGACAAAAAGAAGAAAAACACGCGAGGGAATGAAAACGAAATATGCATAGAGATGGACGGGACAAATTCAATGAAAAATACATGAGTGCCCTCCGAGGAACTTCGTTATCGGGGTAAGTTATAAAATCCACAGGAACGGACTGTCCACTAATGTTTTTGATTAATGTTTTATGCATCGCGATGCTGCTACTTTCACAGATTCTTTTTTCGGAAAATAGTCACTGATGAATTCTGCAATCCCATCTCCGACACTTTTTTGCGATCGTTTTAATCTCGTGCTCTTTCGTCAATGTTTTCTTAAGGACGATTTTTTTATAAGTTCATAATTAATTTTTGAGAGGATCCTTCGTATCGAATTAAAAGATTCGTATCTTCGCACGTTTATTCTTAGCAGGAAGGTAACATTGCACCCGAGTGTATATAAATTTTGGAAAGCGGATGAACTGTGCGGTTCGAATGCATGCATAAATGATGGGGAAATCACGTGCACCGTCGGCGTAATTGTCCGTGGATCTGGAATCATTAATACGGCCATTAGGCATCGGTTCTCGAGATTCACGCAAGCACAGCCAACCGAACGAACGTGCAAATCGCGATAAGAGAACGAACGCGCACTTTTCTGTTCCCGCTTTCTCGCGTTGCAGTTCCCGTAATGAAACTTTCCACCGAGATCTAGATAGCTACGTGGCTGCTCTTTCATTTTCGTTCTTTTGACCACCCGCGTCCAACGGTTTAATGCCCATTGAAAATACATCCCTTTTTTATTTCGTTCTCGTTTTGTTTTTCGGTCTCATCGATTCGAATATCCATCGACAGTTGGGTCACCGATGGTGAGTACTCGATTTAATAATGGCTTACTCTGAATATTATTTATTTATTGTGAGGGATTAAATAGAATATATAAATAGAGAGTGTTGCATAAAATTTATTTGTTATTGTATTGGTATAAAATATATAAACATAATTGAAAGAAAATGACAAGTACATAAATATAATATGAACTACTTGAGGACCTCAGAGGGATGCACCTGCAGTTATATAAAATGATTGACACAAGTTAAAAACAATTGCATAAATTAAACAATTGAAACAATTTATTTGTTATTGTATTGGTACAAAATATATAAACATAATTGAAAGAAAATGGCAAGTACATAAATATAATATGAAGTACTTGAGGACCCTAGAGGGATGCACCTGCAGTTGCATAAAATGATTGACACAGATTAAAAACAATTGCATAAATTAAACAATTGAAACAATTTATTTGTTATTATATCGGTACGTACAAAATATATGAACATAATTGAAAGAAAATGACAAGTACATAAATATAATATGAAGTGCTTGAGGACCTCAGAGGGATGCACCTGCAGTTGCATAAAATGATTGACACAGATTAAAAACAATTGCATAAATTAAACAATTGAAACAATTTATTTGTTATTGTATTGGTACGTACAAAATATATCAACATAATTGAAAGAAAATAACAATTACATAAATATAATATGAAGTGCTTGAGGACCTCAGAGGGATGCACCTGTAGTTGTATAAAATGATTGACACAAGTTAAAAACAATTGCATAAATTAAACAATTGAAACAATTTATTTGTTATTGTATTGGTACAAAATATATAAACATAATTGAAAGAAAATAACAATTGCATAAATATAATATGAAGTACTTGAGGATTTCAGAGGGATGCACCTGCAGTTGCATAAAATGATTGACACAAGTTAAAAACAATTGCATAAGTTTATTTATTTATGCATCAGTATGTACAAAGCATATAAACATAAATGATAATTAAAAAAAAAGTAGGAACAACCCTTGCAGCATAGGGGGATGCGGCTATCACGAAACAGGATTGAGGGTGACGACCGCTGCGACGAAACAATAAATTACTGATACTATGGTAAATTACAACACGAAAGCGGCGATAAATGGTTGTTTATCTGAACATGGCATGGTCACTAGAGACCGTGGCGTTAAACCTGTAGGAATTGATTGGCAAGCGATACCGGTTTATTAAATTCTTCGATGCACGTACACGCTCGCTTCTATCGCAGATTGTATCGTTTGAATTCGATAACGGCCTGATTCTTTCTAATCCCGTAATTATCACGGTTTTATTCTGATAATTTAACGCCTCTGTAATTACCGATAAATTTCGATTGAGGTTGATAACACTCGTTAGAGCATGAGAGCAAGCCTTACCGAATTATACTAATCATCAACTTGTACAAACAAGTAATTTTCGAAGAAAGATTTATTCCTACGGATGATAAATACAAATATTGTTTTTGTATTTCTGTTATATCACATTTGCAGAATATTAACTTTATTTGTAAAATTGATAAGAGCTCAAAGGGCGCTCGGTGACGATCAATCACTTTTAATCCATTCATTGCCAGGCGAACGAAGGTGTAAAAAGAACGATAGGTTGAAAAAATATATTCAATTTCGTCGGGAAATCCGAACTGCATATCCAGCCGCTCCCCGATAACAGCATTCACGATAAAGGAACGTAAACGCGAACGTTCACAACCAAATTGAAGATAATGATAGTCTTTATTTCCATAATTGTTACTGAGAATAAGCATGCCACGCTCGTGCTTTGATATTCCTCGATATCAGATTCCACCCTGGCATAGTTTCCGCGAGAATTATGTAATTTGCACAAATCAACTCGATAAGGGAACACATCGTGGGATGCAACTTTCGGGGAGAAAATTTTCTTAGCGTTCAATTGAATATATTCCTCCCCGTCTTAAACTCCAAAAATTTTCTGTAATTACCTCAGAGCGTGTCGAACGAACTCACCTAATATTTTCAATTACCAGATTAGAACATTTTTAATATCTTTAAAAGTTGACGATTCATATTACCGTAGGTGTGGTGCCTCTGTAGTAATTAGTATACTGACAACGAAAACTAATCTCATTAGCAAATTTAAAGCGCATAAAGTACAAGTAAATTTTCATAATTTGAAGATACCAAGAAAATTAAAGACGTAGAATATAATGTAATAATCGTTCTCATAAACTATTCTGCATTTTCAAGCATGGTATGTAAATTAATCGATTCTGCATTATTTACATAAATTAGTGATATCAATTAGTAGGATATTCTGATGCGGTTATGAAACATTAACCATCTATCATTCAAAGTCATTATTAATAACGAGATGCAAAACTTTGCTGTTAAATTTATTGCGGTTATTGAATCACGGTAATTCTATTTACACGCATTCTGCGCTCTGTGAATAAGTTTGCCACTCTGTTATGCGATGTGTTGTTCCATCTATGTACAAAATGGCGGACGGAGGTCTCATCATTTAACCCTGTCTTTGTACAATTTTTTAACTACCCATATCTTTATTTACAGAATCTACCGACAAGTCTATTAGCTAAATAAGACGAACAAATAAGAAGTTCAATCGTTCGAAAATGACATTAGTTGGTAAAGGTGTTCCAATTAATTTGACGATTTCAATTAGAGCGGAATAGCTTTGAAGTGGCGTCAATCGGAATATTATATTCGCGCGAAAACAAGGTAGTTTCGCCGATAGAACATTGACAGATGACACGCGTTGAAAATGTTAAACGTGGGAAATTGTTTATCGGGAATATAGGAGATACGTCATTTACGATATCAACCGAATGACAATGATACTGGGTGGTACATTAATTTCTACCCTGGTGGACGCGATACGTATGATTTTCATTTCAATCTTTCACAAAAAAAGTAGGCAGAAATTTTACGGTTCACGTTTCGGCCAAATAATGGGCTGCAAAATACAATGCCGCAAACCTTTGGTTAAACAGCTATTGTAATTGCCAGAACGACACTCCGGAATGGCAATGTGAATTGTTTTATATCGTTCTGGTATTTGAAAATTAAAAATGCATCGCCCTAATAAAATACCTCCATTTTTGTGCAAGTAAGCGCATTAAAAAATGTGCAATATAAACAAATATATTTTCATTACTCTGTTTAGAATGAGGACCATTGCTTGGCACAAATTAAATTTTTTGTCAAACGTAACTCCTCAGACACCTTATTAAATTACTTCAAAAAATATGTAACGAAAATCATCGTGGTAAAAGTTGAATTAAAAATCATTATTTATCTAGTTATAATGAACAAACGTAACTCCTCAGGCACCTTATTAAATTACTTCAAAAAATATGTAACGAAGATTGTCATAGTAAAAGTTGAATTAAAAATGATTATTTATCTAGTTGTAATGAACATGTGAGTGGTGATTAAATTTAATTAGCAAACTGACATGTCGTAATTGCACGAAGGTACCACGAGAGCATAATACGCGTTCAAACACGAAAATCTGGTGCAACGCATGGGCTCCTAATTATTATTAGTTCTCGTTACCGCGAGAGAGACTATCTCATCGTCTCCGTCTCTATTTCTGTTTGGGCGTGGAATAATGTCGTTTGGCAATTAAGATCCATTCAACAGAGGGAAACGCGACGGACCGATGCTCCGTCGAGGGTTCCATTTTCGCCCGTGACGGTGGTGTCTCTTGTCCGACAGAGTCCCGAATAGACGCGCAGCCACGAAGACAATCGTACGTAGGGAAAATCGAACGGGCGGGGAAAGCAACAAACGTATCTATGTATGTGCATGTCAAGGTGCCCCAATTTGCGTGCGAATACGTGGAAAAAGCTCGCTGGTGATTTACAATACAGCGCCTAAATATAGTGCTTGGCATTGTTGAGAAAGAAATACTTTGTGTAAAAAAAAGAAAAACGAGCGAGCGAGAACGAAACACGGAAAAGAAAGAGGCGGATGAAAAGCGAGGGAGTACGAGAGGGATAAAAAAAAAGCAACGTGTAAGCTTTGACTGTGCCATCCCTGCGGCAACCGTATAAAAAACATAAACGAACACCGGGATCAGTCCTCTTCCAAGATTTACAGTCACGACCTATTTGAACGACTTCCTCGAGTCATCGAAAGTTTCCCGCCGACGAAGCTTGTTTCGAGACGAGAGTCCTCAAAATTTGCGACTCCGCTCTTGCCGCTCAGAAATTAGATTCGCTGGATACGGCCTGAGTTTCGAACAAAGGATCGAACTTCGGATATGCATTGTCTGGAAACGGGATCAAGTTTTTGATGGATTTAATTAATTATTGGATTACCAAGTGACCGATTCGCAGTTATCGTATCTTAAATCGTAAATGTGGTCGTTCGTATTTAATGTAGCTCCAGAATGATGTATCAGAATGATGACAAAATCTCGTCAGAGTTCCCATACATTTCGAAATCGGCCATTTGGTATGAAACAATCTAATGTAATCACGTTCCGGTAGGGATGATTCAAAAGCGTGCGGGATTCAAAATGAATGCGTTCAATTTATCCTTTCGAGAGGTTCGTTGAAGCTCTTCCATCTGTAATAACTCGTCAGAGATTCATTTGGAGCGGGATCTACACGTTTGGAATTAGACACGTTAATGTAAAGTGTTCCTAGAGCAAATGGTCGAATTCACAGACACGTGTACTACATACGCTCCCAGGGAATGTCTCATACATAGTTTCGGGTGCGCTTTAATTTTGTTTCGTTCATTACAGAATTCCACCAAACGAATCTTCGTAAATCTAAATTGCCTTGCTTTTAATATAACCGAAAGAGATACGAACATCGGCGTTCAACTTTCGCTATCTATTTATTAAACGATCGGTTTTTCGTTCATTCGATTAAAATTCACTGATTCGTAGGCAATTAAAGTTTGCGCCCCGGTAAAACGTGAACAGCTCTTTTTTATGCCTCTATTGTTCCTCCTTTACCGCGATAGAATTCACAATCCAATTTTCGAGGGCCGAGATAGTTTCTCTGGTTATTACCCTCCGCCAGCATGCAAACACATCGATATTGCGATAAAAAAGCAACCACGAATCCGAGGTGAGTCTAATCGCGGCACAGCCAGCGATAAAGGACAATGGCAAAAAATGGCCAATTTTAAACCTTGCCACCGTGCTAGAATTTTTATTGAACGTATAAAATACTACCTCGTATATATCGCATTACGGGCAACGTATAAGAAGGGATATATCACAGCCTATGCATAATAGAATCTAAACTCGCAGATAAAGTGTACTCACAGTCTTTTACCTTCTGCTTAAAATTTTTTTTGTTTTTAAAAATATAGCAAATCCAGGAAGTAAAGATCTGAGACCTTACAAAATTTAATTAATAAAAGAAATAAAAACAGTGCATAAAATTAAAAGTCAAGGTCAATATACCAGTTTTTCTACAGATATGATTACGTTAAATTCGTAGAAATAATATCGATTACCAGGTCATACGGCGCGGAGGGTGCAAGGAGGGTGAGCCACCCTAAAACACCTAATCCCGACCACCCGCCATTACAATTACCTCGTCTATCAAGCTGTTGCCAACGAGATAAACGAGTTTTGACACTATTTAGCCTGTTGACGCGTGTAAAGGAAGATAGATCTACATTTATCTGCCACATCGATCTTAACACCGATCTGTTACAATATTCGCTACCATCGACAGCATCGTACAAGGACAATTACACTCCCCATTAACATGTCGTGATGAGCAATTATTCCGTGGATAGGCAGCTAGCAATAATTTGTACGCACGCCACAATAAATTCATTGAATTTAATTATTTAAAGCTTCTATTAAATTTGTACAACAGCATAATCAATTCTATACACGTGTCAAAATGCATAGGAAACCGCATCGCAAAACGAGATAATAAATTTATATTGAATGCATACGTCGCAAACATGCTAGGTAACAGATTTAGTAGTGTAAGAGAATAAATATTTTTGAGCAAGTTTTTAATAATCGGATATAAACTGTTATATTTCACGGCAACGTTGAAAATTTTTTACCGTTCTCATTTATCAGCGTTAATTCTTCGCTAAAACTGAATTGGTCTGGTTGGCTTTTGTTGCAGCGCGCCGGCAATAAATTTGCGATTCCGATATCGGACCTGTTAAAAGGTTACCGAAGAATTAATAACCGATCGTTCTATAAATATTACTCGGGTCAAAGGGTGGACGAGGTTCGTAATTCGTGTAGCGTGTTAACTCGAACCTTGCACCCTTCGTTATTTACGATCCTTGATCATTCCATTCCTGAAGGGTTCGTTAAAATATATACGTGGAAGTAAATTTTCTTCAATTCCTTGGAACGCTTCTCGCAAAAAGATGTCACGCTACATAAACTTACAAGTGAAGAGTTTCTTTAAAGTTCTACCTCGCGATTATTAGTGTTAAATTATTAATATTTGAAGTGACGTGTGCACGTGTGGTATTGCCACGGGTTGAGTTACGCGTTGTATTGCCACGCGTTGAATTACGGTACGTTGTATGGCCGCGCGTTGTGTTACCACGAATTCAATTACGACGCGTTTAATTACGGCGTATTGAATTACGGTTGCGTTGAATTGCAATGCATTGTATCGCCACACAATATATCGCCAAGCATTTTTAATTCCTAGAAGTCTATAAACTAACAGATCGTAATCTTGATTTATCGCCACGAATATAAAACCTCTATTAGAGAAAAATAATTTGAGAAGCGAAGCAGGCTTTAGAGCCGAAAATCAGGGTTTCTAGGACAAGTCTATTCCCGTAGCAGGCTTTTACGTCAGTTTAATTACCAAAAACGGTGACGCAGAGTTTAGCCGCGAAATTTATGGCACTGCTCGTTGTTAGTGATTGAGATCGGAGTTACATATAACACCAGCTGTAGTTGGGAAGATTAACAACGCCCCTTAACTGCAGGATTTGACGTTCAAAGACGTCCGAGCAGCAGAGAGAAGTTTGCCAGTTAGCAAGGAAACGGAAACCCAAAGCCGGTTCCCGGGACTTTGTCGTTTACGCTCGTATCGTAAATACTACTGTGTGCTTTGTAAATTGGATGTTACAATTCGAATCTCCGTCGAGATCACGAAACTGTGCTCGACTTCCGTCGCGACACTTCCTCATTGAAGGGGTTAATTATTTCTCTGCTCTGCCGTGTAACTAGCATTTTCCTCCTGACTTCTGATTATAGTTTCTCTTGGCATCGGTATATTTTCTTTTCTCAAATAATTTTCTATTCCCTGTACAAACTTATGAACTTTGCAATTTACTATCACGTTATTAAACCTACTACTTCTTTTTATAATTAGCCTTGTCTAATTTTTGTGTCTAAAGTACTTAACAATTATTTGTACCATGCGAAGCATTTTTTGTTCCAACGTTTCAAAAAAATATTTTTAACGATGACAGTAATCGAGTCAGTGGTTGCCTGATTTTTGAGATGTTTTCTTCGAGAGATGATCGACGTGAACCAGAAGCACTTCTTCGGAGAGTAGAATCGATCGCTTGCCCCGTCTCGATACTTTGCCCGATTGTTCCGGTAGCTAAAGGGCGAGTACCTCTCGAGAATATATAATAGAAATATTGTTAAGAGGAAAACGAACGCGAAACCAATCCAGACATCGATCTTAAAGATCATTAGGGACCTGAAGAACGGAAACGGCTCCTTTCTCTCTTCAGCATCATTATCGCGAAACCTGCTTCTGCAAGGTCTATCATTTGGAAGTTGAACTTTTAGGAGAAATCAATTCATCGATACATCAGTTTAATCGCACAGATATTCTGGGTATTTTAAGACATCCACCAATTTGATCGACGACTGCCGTTTAGAGAAGCGAACTTCCAGGCAATTAAAAGGAAATATTTATAGTGCAATATTCTTGCACGGTGTAACAAAGTAAATTACGTCTAGCAATTAATGGTTAATGAAAGGATTACGCGTCTAGCAATTGAAAGAGAGATTAAACGTTCTGAGGGAAGAAATGGTGGAATGAAAATCCTTTGAGAAGTGAATTGTTCGCCCGACAAAGACTTTAACGCTAGGTTCGGCCTCGACAATTTGGCAGTTACATCTCTACCGATCCTCGTCGGCATATTGCTTGCTGCTTTAATACTCTGCTTCTAATATTGCTGGGATTGCGATCAACTAAGGCGGACGGCGAAAAAAGGTATGCCCTCTTTGTAAGAACGCTACGAACTCGATTCGAAATACGGGAATTAATGAAATGTTTAACTCAAAGGAACACTGGGGAAGTAATCAACTTCTTCGTTTTGCCGATGTACATTTGCATTTTTTTATCGTTTACGAATTCACGTTTCCTGCTTCGCGAAAGCAAATCGTTTCGAGCCCTTAAGTCGCGAGTCGTAGAAACGTGAGAAAGAAAAGACACACAGAGAAAAATGCTTTTATTTTTCCTTGACATTTTCGTAACCTACTTTCTGGGGACGTACTATAAATACCGAGATTATCTTTCGATATGTTTAACCGTTAGCTAATCAGTTGCATCACTGTTATTTTAACAAAAATTATTCGCTCGTAATTTATGTATAATTCCATTAATTTTCTTTTATCTTTCTTTCGAGAATTATACCGTGAATAATAAAACTTCTCTTCGATCTTTACAGCAATTAGCTAATTTGCGCTAACCTTATTTGGTAATAACAATTTACTGTTCGGAGTTGGTAATAAAAAGAACGCCATCCTCTTAAAATTAATCTTCCAGCTCTAATTCAAACATAGTTACGGCAGAAGTTACCTTCATAACTTACAACGCCTATAAATTAAATTTTCAAGTGCTATCCCTCAGAAGGAAGCTACTTTCATGAGTTACAGCGGCTATAAATTCAATTTTCAGGTGCTTCCCATCAGAAATTACAATCTCGAGTACATCCGACCGCGAAACCCTAAAACAATTTCGGGAAGAAACAATCGAAGGGTGAGAAACACGATGCGAACGTTTACGATGTCTAGTCACGAAGATATCGATATCCCGTTGGAAACTTTCGGCTGATACGTGACGAGGGAAAAAAAGCAGCGATCGACTAGTCGATTACTAAATAACAGGACACGCGAGCCAGCCACATGCAAATTCATCGCAAAGTGTCGCGGTCCTCGCATCGTGCTCACCCATTGCTTTCCTTTCCTCGCGGCACGTAAGGTCAATGGCGACTCAGAATTTTGTCGACCGAAAAATTGAAAAAACGAAAATGGAAGAAGACAGAAGGGACGTTGATACGGGAAATTGATTAGGTCATCCCCGCGGTAACCAATGGACAAACACAAATAGTACCGAGGGAGAAAGAGTGAGCCAACTTGGGTCTGGGTTTCGAGACCACCCTTCAGTTGTTCGACCGATTTCCTCACGCGATATCACCGGACTCGAAGCGATATACCCACGAATCGAAACAGACAGACTACTTACGTAATGCTATAAAATTAGTGAAACAAGGAGAATCGCTTCGAAGAAACATCGTTGCAACTTCATATAAATTGAAGCAAGGAAACTCTTCATAAGTTCAAAATGAAACTTGGATACTTCGTCGTTGCTGTGTTCCTTGGTTTGGAAGGAGAATTGTTGGTCCATGGGCAAGAAAATGATGGGAGAGAATCCTCGAAAACCAGACCGGTTAATCTTTGTAAGTAGATAATTACATGACTCTGTGAAAATCCTGTGCGAAGTGTCAAGAACTGTCTTTATACTCCCACGACTTTCGTGTGTAACGCATTTATTCTTATGATTAAATCCTTCCTATAATTCTTCATGTCACAAACTCAAACGAGACCTAATCTTTAACTTCGCCATATTCCCCCAGTCATCATCAACGACGAATCTAACAAAGTGGCCAACGCCAGCCTGACAGCCGCCATGAAGGCGATTAGAGAGAAGCATCCTGACTACCTAGGAAAAGTGTGGGTCGTACAACTGAATGGAACAGACATCAACGTCACCCTGGACCGCATCTGTAACTTATGGGACGCCGCGGTCGAAAAAGGAGGGACGAAAGTGCCAGATTTGGTAGTGGACACCACGACAGCTGGTCTAGGTGCCAAGATAACGAACTCGTTCACTGCTGCCCTAGGAATCCCGACGTTGTCCGCGCAATACGGTCAAAAAGGAGATCTTCTTTATTGGCGGAATTTGAACACCGATCAACAAGGGTACCTGGTCCAGGTGATGCCTCCGCTGGATTTGTTACCCGAAGCGGTCAGACGATTGGCTATCCAATTGAACATCTCGAACGCGGCGATTCTGTACGATCACAATTTCATCATGGATCACAAATACAAGAGTCTGCTGCTGAACGTGCCTACCAGACACGTCATGAGCGAGGCTTCTCAGCAGGTGACAAAGATGAAGAGGCAACTACCTCGTTTGAGGGATCTTGATATCGTGAATTATTTCGTTCTCGGGGACGAGAACACTATCAACATAGCTCTGGAAGCTGCGGAGTCCTTAAGCTTTACCGGAAGAAAGTACGGTTGGTTCTTGCTGACTCCGGAAATTGACATCTGGCCGACATGCGAATGCGTGAACGTGACGGTCCTCTTCATGAAGCCTAAGTTCGAGCTGAAGAAGCCTGCGGTGGAGACCGTCTTGCCAAAACCGATTATCTCTTCCGCTTTCTACTATGATCTCCTTCAGTTGGCCGTCGAAGCGATGAAATCGGCCTTGGACAACGGCGAATGGCCACTGAAGCCGAAACAAATCACGTGCGACGGATACAATAACACGAACACACCGGTGAGGAAGTTGGACTTCTTTGGCAAGTTGAAAGCCGCTTACGGGAACATGACGCCAACTTATGCCGGAATTAGATGGGGAACAAAGAACGGCGAGCATCAGGCAAGCTTCGAGATGTCCATCCACCTGGTGAACATCGAGCAAGATGTTATTTTCAGCACGGTTGATAGCGGATCTTGGAACGCTAGCATCGATTCACCTTTAGAGGCAAGTTTCGGTTTAAGTTATCGTTCTCGATCCTTTCACATTTATCTATCTGTCACTCCATAGTTAAAGACGAAGTTAGTGGTCAATTTTTGTTCTACTAATTTTCCTTCTTGATCGTGATAAAACGAATGTACGAACCTTTTAGAATTTAACAAAGAAACTTCATAAGATTTCTAGTTGCAAAAAAGTAAGTACCGATATGAATGTACAGAATGTTTTAGATCGTGTATGAATCTTTGATAGATCGGTGAAAGCACGTACTTTAGAACGATCGACGCGCGTTGGCATATAAAATTCATTTAATTTCCGAAAGAGCACGTTTAAAATTTATAACGTGCAAAATCAACAGAGTAAATGGATGGTGTCGTGCACGTGACATTATTAAACGAAATTAGGTCGGCCTAATATTGATCAGCGAAAAAATGGTAGTTTTGAGTCACGCGAGGATGAGGCTATTCGATAATCGAATGTCATGGTTGGAAGATAACACCGTGCAGAATGAATCGGTACAATGGAATGAAAATGAATACTTCATTTAAAATCTGTCTTTGATGAAAGCATCGCATCGTTTCGTTACGTCCTGTTCTTCGATCGAGCAACGAACAATGAGAGCCGAGGAAAGTTTCGCTTAGAAAAATTCAAAGGAAACGTAATTTCTTAGTCTTGACCCTTGGTCAAGCTAGCCATCACGATAGTTATACCCTTGACACGCGGTCGCTACATTTATTTACACTTATCGCTGATGACAAGGAGCACTGATGAAGATAACACATGCAACTCTATTTGCCCGTGCAGTATATACAAAAAAAGCGACTTAACGACTACGTAATTGTACTCCTGAGCTCCTAGTTTCACATAGTGGATATCCTGCTGCATGTTTCGCTCGAATTTTTAACCGATCATTGTACAAATTTTCAAACTGGCCCAGTAGTTTGATCATAGCACGATACGTTATCAGCGAAAAGTTACTTCATTATTTTTTTCAGTGATGTAAAGTTGTGACAATTTTGAATAAAGAATATCCTCCTATATTATTTAAACAATTAACCAAATGTTCTTCTTCGAAGATAACGAACAGTGACGTGATGAATACCACAGCAGTGAAGAGCTACAGGGTAGTCACCGTGCTTCATCCCCCGTTCGTGATGTACAACGAAGAAAAGAACGAGTACTACGGTTTCTGCATCGACCTGTTGAACGAAATCAAGGACACGGTGGGCTTCCAATACGAGATACGCGAGACCGAGGACAAACTATACGGCAATCTGAACCAGAACGGCAGCTGGAACGGAATGATAAAGGAATTGATCGAGAAACGAGCTGACATCGCTCTCGGTTCACTTTGGGTGACCGCGGAAAGGGAAGTGGTGGTGGATTTCACGGTGCCTTATTACGATCTGGTGGGCCTGTCCATTATGATGCTGAAAACTAAGACCGACACCTCGTTATTCAAATTCTTGACCGTGTTGGAGAACGAAGTTTGGTTCTGCATACTGGCGGCCTACATTTTCACCAGCTTCCTTTTGTGGATCTTCGATCGCTGGTCACCGTACAGCTATCAAAATAACAGGGAAAAGTATAAGAACGATGACGAGAAGAGAGAGTTCAATTTAAGAGAGTGTTTCTGGTTTTGTATGACTTCTTTGACACCGCAGGGTGGCGGCGAAGCCCCGAAGAACCTCTCTGGACGGTTAGTCGCTGCCACCTGGTGGCTGTTCGGGTTCATCATCATCGCCTCGTACACGGCTAATCTAGCCGCGTTTCTGACCGTATCCAGATTGGAGATACCGATCGAGACTTTGGAGGATCTCAGCAAACAGTATAAAATTCAATATGCCCCGGTAATCGACTCACCGGCTTACATTTATTTCAAAAGGATGGCTGCCATCGAATGGAGATTCTACGAGTGAGTATTCTTCGTTGAAACAATTTTTTGATTTACATTCAAATTATTTTTGGACAAATTTACTAATGAGGGAGACACGTTTAATTACACTGCAAAGTTCTAAAGTTTATGTTGCTTTTTGTGTAATACAAAAATTATAGATTTGAAGAGATTTTACGTGTATTTTAGCATTTGGAAGGAGATGAGTCTTAACGATAGTTTATCGGACACAGAAAGAGCCAACTTAGCAGTATGGGATTATCCTGTTAGCGACAAATACACGAAAATGCTGCAAGCAATGGAAGAAGCAGGTTTTCCAGCGAATACGGAGGAAGCTTTGCGACGAGTTCGACGCCTCGATTCGAACAACGAATTCGCCTATATCGAAGATTCTGCCACCATCAAGTATCTTACCATGACAAATTGTGATCTGGTTCAAGTGGGAGAAGATTTCTCCAGAAAGCCTTACGCGATAGCGGTTCAACAGGGATCGCCTCTGAAGGATCAATTTAACAACGCGTACGTTTGCAACAAGTCTTATAGAATTCAAAGTAGCATGCAACAAATAATCCATAACAATTCATCGATAAATATCCTCTCTCTTCCGACACAGAATTCTGATACTACTGAACCAACGAAAATTGGAGAAGTTGAAGGACAAATGGTGGAAAAAGAATCCTGATAGAAAGAACTGCGACGCGGAGAACAGTCAAAGCGACGGTATAAGTATTCACAACATAGGCGGTGTATTCGTAGTGATATTCCTCGGTATTATTTTCGCTTGTCTAACTTTGGCCTTCGAGTACTGGTATTATCGACATCGTACGAATATCACGAAGATCAATCGGAACAGCCCAGTCAAAGGTAATCTACCGAAAATAAAACCGCTCAGATTCAATTTACAGCCAGCTCCCACTCATGGTTTACAAGGTACAAATATCAGATCGAGATTTTGAAGTTATTTCTTGTAAAAAAAGAGAAGAAAATACACGCGTTTTTCAAGAATATCTTTTATTCCTGGTTGAGTCAGTATGTTACTCTTTAGAGTTCAATTAAAGAAAAAAATAGAAGGGAAAGGGTCAGTTTTTTTGAAGATGAAAAATTTATTAAAAAAAGAGGAGGATATGACTGACCTGGAATTGTAAATGATATGCACCTTCATCAGCGTTTGCAATGCCTTTATTTGGTTACTCCCTTTGCGTACATTATTTCGCGCAGAGAATATGTGTTTAGATTTCTTTTTCATTTTCTTTAGTTTCACTTTTCTCTTCGCGTTACATTTCATGTACAACACCATAAACGACCGTTTGTGTTAACATTAACACTTTTTCTTTTTCTTATCGCGTTTATATCCGCTCTCTTTCGTTTAAAAGGCATTCATTTTCCTAATAACGTTCCTCTCGCGTACTTTTTATCGGACGTATGCATACATTTCTTTTTTTTCTTCTTAATCTTCTTCTTCTTCGAGTTACGCGTTCCTTTTCATTTTCTTCAGTACGATCTTTTTCGTCGATCCAATATTTCCTTTTAGGGAGTACAGGAAAAGCATTGGATACTCTGGATTCCTTTAAAACATGGGATTCGGCGGAAGATGGATAGGGACAAAGGGATATTAATCTTCTAAGGAGTTAAATTATAGTTAGAGGGGTAATAATTAAGATAATTCATTAATAATTACGAAAAAAAAAACAACAAGAGAATAGAATAGTACTTTGATGGTTCTTGGTTTAATGTCGTGCGGCACTTTTTATCTTTTTTTTTCCTTTTCTCTCCTTTTTTATTTATACTTATAAGTACTCCGTCCTCGAATTTGACTCTCCCAATTTGTTCAGTATCATTTTTTCTTTTTTTGGCATTTTCTTGGTTACATTTATTTCCTTTTTTTCTTTCTTTCTTTCTTGTTCTGCGATGCATCCATTTGCAAACACACACAATGGAACGCCTGCACATCGGATAAGAAACAAAAAAAAAGAAACCTGCTCGCTACATTTTCTAAAAAAAAATCAGCGCACTAATTTTTTTTCGTTTCTTTCTCTTCGAAAAAGTTTACATAAAATTATCAACAAGCTACAAACGAAATCTCATGGACTACGTTTTCAATATTTTTTTTCTTTCTCACTCTCTCTCGCGTTCGCTCTCTCTCTCTCTCTCTCTTTCTCTCCCTCTCTCGCTTTCATCAAACGCTGCGTAACATACATTTTTTCCTCTAGTTTGCTCCGTTTCTTTTTTTCTTTTATTTGTCAAAGGGTTAATAATAATTATCTAAATGAACGTTTAATATTCCTTTCATCTCGGTTCGCTCGCTTTCTGACCGTTGTGTTTTTTTTCCACTCTTCACTCGGCGACAACGGGGGATACTTATATTTTTCATTTATTTTTTTTTCTTTTTATATGTGTATATATAACGGCACCATCTTGGATACATGCATAACAAATTCCACATGCCAAGAGGCCCCCCTGTCATACCTTTTCTTTAACGGTTTGCGTCTTCGTCTTGGAAAAAAAAGTATAGCTAAACCTTAAACTCTCCAGTCATATAGTATTTTAGCAGCTCGTATTTTATCCAGTTCATAAGGTCAACGGACGCAAAGTCGTCAGAGGCTGGCATCCGAAGCTGCTACTGTGCCTTCTATCGAAACAAAATACATTAAATATATAACATTTTTCGTACAACTGCGAAAGATGCAACTAAGTACATAGACCACATATAGTTCTATGCTAAGTGTCAGAAACCGATCAAATAAATGATCATATCGTAACGAATCTTTTTAAGACATATATATATTCGCTGTATTACTAGTTTTCAAGATATACTTTAATTTCGTAGCGTATTACATAACACGATTAGGTGTATGTATATATAATGTGTATACATAGGTGTGTATATAGACGCGTATACATAATCATCGATTTTGGATTACAGAATCACAAACATAACAGAAAAAAAAGGAAATGTTCCTTGTATGATTTAACGAGTAACATAAATTTTCGTTTAGATTTTATTTAGCCAATATGATCTTTGGTCTAGCTACACATTCGTACCTCTGAACATATCAGAAAGGTTTTTACGTTCAAACGCAATTTAAGGTTCACCATTACGGGTGCGAGGATAGTCAAATGTGGCGGGTATCCCAGCGTCGAGTCAAGTTCGGAAAAGTTCAGGTTAAATCGGGAAGACACCCGAAACGCACTTTTCTATCCGCGAACACTCAGACTCCAAAAAACTTATTAACATAAAAATTTGGAAATTTAAAAATATTGAATAACAGATACCCATAAATCGCAAGGTCTGAAGCATTCGTAGATAAATACTTTCGAGCTCCCGGCCGATCCTGACCGAATTCTTCCAAACCCGAGTCCGTAATTTCGAATGCTGTACACCTCTAATTCACCGTGCATTAGAATAGTAAATAAAACACAGCAGGAATTTATTCTTACATGGCCAAAGAAAAGAACGCAGAACGTGTACAAAGCAAAAAAAAAAACAAAGCCATCGACACGTGGTATGGATTCTTTTAGAGACATTTTATTACCTTTTCCTATCATTGTGCAGAGGTACATTAGATCGTACCCAGCCCAGTTGACCCAATGTATAGCAATCTTTCTCGATTTTTTCCTCTTCGCGAATAACAGTATCTTCCACTCCGACTGGAGTATAATGAATATGATCCTGTTCGGAGAGAATTCTGCGTTTGACCGGAGATCGAATGGGCTCGGTTTGAACGCACTTGTCACATTGACGCACCCTGAATTTCAACGTTAAATTCGAAGATACTGGAGGAAGCGGCGAGTCATTCTCTCGATACTCCATATAAGGACTTTCTCCACCAGGAAGATATAACAAGTTTCCTGACTCAGATCTGCGATATGCGACCCGCTCTAAAGTATTGTTCACAGGAAACGTAGTCCCATCGGCCCACTGTCCGTCATCCTTTATTGGACGAAAGTGTGTGCGAGCGGAAGTAAGCAAATCCTCGTCCGGTTCTGGAAGGCTGTTTACCTTCAGGTTTGAACGAGATTCTTTGCGTGTTCCAATGGGAGTCTTACGTGGTGCTACTGGAAAGAAGCAGCTACCTGTCTGAGGACTGTGGCCCAAGGCAGCTAAATTACTGCCAAGCCCTTTCCAACACCATGATCCATCCATAGCTGAGTCAGACCAGTTAACATTGCTTTCTGAAATAGTATATTTAAAAGTTAATGCGATCAATTTTTCATACGTACGCGAAACAGAAATGAGAATAAAAGTTAGACACGACACAGATGTAGCAGTATTTTACATCTAACTTAACATGCGGTTATTTTACTTACATGTTAGAATAATCTCCTATCCGTTAGTATACTTAAGTCAACATTACTATATCATGATGATCATAAGACACATACGTGATCGAACTACTGACCTGATTTATTTTTGTTACTACATTCATCCGCATAATCTTCAATGCTGATTAAATCAATATCCCATGGAATGAGCGGTGAGTCGTCAACAATAGATTCCTGGTACGGAGTGTCAGAAGCATAACCATTGTCTGAGGTGGATAAAGTAAAGATTGTCTCGGTAGTGTCTGTCGGCCAAAGGGGTCCTGAAGGAATAGAAAGAGTAGGTGCTGCCCAAATAGAAGCCGTGTCCTGTGCATTGCCTGGTCCTGAATCCCAAAGTGCTTCTAAGCTCTCATCAAACTTCGCTTGCAATTGTGCCAATCTTAGTTTATCCAATTCTAATTCCCGCTCTTTTTCCCGTTCGCGTTCCATCGACTTAGCAAACCCAAAGTTCCCTTTATCTTCTGATCTTCGTGAGTCAATAGTCTGCAAAGCAGAACAAATCATGAAAGATCACGCTTATAATATATAAGTAATTCATAAACCCATTCTATCTAATACTTACAATAGACATTTTAGTTTTCTTATTGCGAGATTTATTGTTATTTTTATTATTATTGTAGTTGACCCCGTTGAGTTTGTTGTTATTATTATTGATGTTATTGTTGTTGTTGTTGTTGTTATTATTATTTCCACAGCTTCTATCCTTTCTCTGGGGAAACTTCTTAAGGGTTGCGGGTTGTAGAGCAGGAAATGCGGCGTAGTATCTGAGAGCTCTGTCACGAGGTGTAAGCGATTCTAAATTGGCTTTATTTTCGTCATCTGTATTCTTCGATTCTTCTTTCGTTTCATCTGAACCACCTCCTTCCAAATCTCGTAGTTTCATGCACAATTCATCGACCAGCGTTTCCACCCCACATTTCTAAACATGACAAAATATGATATACATTATTAACATTTTATATAAATATATAGTGCTATATAGCTAGAATCGTGACTATTAATATCACTTACATTATCAGCAGCACTTGTCAGACATTGCACAACAGCACGCCTTTGTTCTCTGTCTCCTTGCGTTGGCAGCTTTGCTTTAGGTCGGGCCCGTATTCGACGTCCTCCGTTTCTACCTGTACCTATTGCTTCTTCTGGAGGGCTTAGGGCCGAGTCGGGGCGGCGTAGTAGGCTAAGTACAAATCGCGAGTACGCAACGGGGTCAATTCCCAATGCGTCCAAGCGCGTCTCTAGCCACTGACGCAACTCCTCCTCGGCCCTTGTACCAAACACTTCGCCTCCTCCAGGGGACGTCGCTATCCCGACCAGGTGCAACGCCGGATTCCTCATTTCTTTTTAATTAAGTTCCTCCTAGACCCAGGAACTTTCACAGATTCCACTACCTCCAGGGTGATCATCTTCTCTCCTTGAAAAATAAACAAATTAAAACCCTTCGCACAAATTTTATTGAAACAGTGTTTGATGAAAAAGCGAATGATAAATCAAATTACCTATTTACAATAGAGTTACGGTATTATATTATTGTCCTTTAATGTTTCAATTTTACTGAATCCACCACCTCGACATTTACTAGTTCGATAAGTGTTTTTTCTTTGTCTTTGTTACTTGTAATTTCTCACTTTTAGTTTCGTTGCCCACAATCAGTGACAGTGACTTCTTGTGATTTCAGTTACGTTGATTAAAAATTATTTAGTTCTTGTGCACAGGTGGTGGATATCTTGTGGAAATGAGGCTGGCAGGTCTTAGTGAAGGATAACAAATATAGTCTCCTTCCCATTTTGACACTGAAATTTTATGATTTCCAAATTATTCTTATAAACATCGTAGATGTGAAAACATATCTTATAGAAATAAATAAATTCGTACAAATTTTTTCATTTATTATTTTTATTTATTTATATATTTAAAGGTATAATGAAATGAATTTTACATTATATGTTAAGGGTGTTACAACTTAAATGTATTAAACACGTTTTAATTAATACAATAGTTATAACATTTCATACTGGTTATAAAAAAACCTAATTTCGTATGATCTGCTTTCAAATAACAATTAGTATCGATATATTAATACCTTAATCCATTAAATGGAAACCATGCAAAAAAAATATTTATTGAATTAGGCCAATATGTAGTACTCTTTTCATGATCAACTTGAATTAGTCCGCTTATTTTTTCCACAAAAATGATATCATATTATAAAGAAGATAAAGACACATTAATTATAAATATTTTAACACAATATTTAGAAATCAAACTGGTGATGTATCTCAGTTCTAAATAAAATAATAAACTGTATCAAAAACTTTATTTCCTATTTAATAAATGTGGCATAATATAGAATATCATGATCGTGCTAAAACGTTTTAAAAATCCGACTTCTTAAATCTAAGTGAAAGTGGTGTGTTTACTTTTCAGACAAAAGAAAATAATGCAAGTTCGTATGAAATTTTATTTGCTTTATTCGAACGCAAAACGTGCTAAACATTCTGTGATCTACGTTTTTGAATGTTTTGTTTCTTCCGCGCGTATACAAGTTTCAAACACTCGCAATGATTTTTGCGCAAAATGCAATTAGAAACATAAGACGTAGTTAGATACGTATATTCGTGTTAGAGGCTATTAAGTCACGTTGCACGAACCGTGGATCCAAAATACATGTTCCACGTCGTGGCTAGAGGACGGGTTACCAATCGTACGTTTTGCAAATAAAAACAAGCCACAAGATCAATTGGAACCAATCAACACCGTTATCGACGCTGTCAAAAAATGCTTATCACAAGATTACGCGGTACGAAGAAGTGAACAAGTAATGAAATATGAATTTTCGGGTTTTGGACGCATTATCAACCAGCCTCGTCCACTTGATAGATGTCTCTCGAACTGGTGCACAAAAACAAACTGCAAATTCGAACGAATAACGCTGCAGCACAGCTGTCTGTACGAATTGTTGGCAAAGACATTGGTCGGGCAATGCGAATAACCTTGTCGATTGCGCTATGCGTTTCGCCTGACTCATAGTTCTCTCGTTGAAAAACGGACAACTATATGACGTTACGAAACGAAAACAAACCTGTCTTCGTACGTGACGTACTGTCAACTTATATTAAGCATGGTGGTCACTTTGATCATGATCAACGAAAATGTTCAAACTTTTGACGTACCTGCATGCCTCGAGAGATGATTTTCACCCCGGCCTCTTCTACACACCCCACTCAGAGAAAAACATGGCGGCTACTAAAAGCTTCAGTGCACATCCCCCACCCTAATGCTGGCATTCGGTCAGTTCTTGCACAAGATTTTCAGTGTGTTCAAGAATGAATCTCTAGCTATCTTTGCGTTCTTCAACTCTTCAAATGAAGAGTTTTATTTTCATGACTAAATAAATTAAGCCTAACGCAGTTAAAATTAATTGGAACAATTACAAAGAAACTTCTCTTTTACAGATAGTATATCATATAGTTATGAAAATATAACACAACTGTTAAATAATTTATTATAAACTGCGGCGCAAATATAATGTTAACATGTTTCTATATCGCGAATTGCAATGAGAACACTGCCTGCATGTTCTTTAATAAAAGTCAACGTATACTAAATAAACGAAAATTGGTTTTCTAATAAAATTGTAGTGTATATTTGATCGTAAATATATTTTGAAACGTATACCTGCGAAATTAAATACATACAAGTAAATGTTAATTAACATTAATAACGTGGGTACCGCTTTAACAACCATCTGATCTTTGATCTCTCATCGCTATGTTCAAGTTAGAAAATGTATAATGGTATGGTAATTTCTCACATTGCAGAGATATACGAGTTTAAGAAAGTACGAAAACTACGAAAACAATATTTTAACATAAGATGAATTCGTTAATTCATACGAAAGCAATGGTGTCTGGTCACAGATCAGCGATACGCCGTACGTACAATTAATTTTATTCAATGAATTTAATCAGAATCATGAGCTAATTTTTTCCGGCGCACCGATTATACATATTGTACAGATTATATTTATATAACCAGTAAATTGGTAGATAGGTCTATTAATATCTATGATAAATTAACATAAATTTGTTACTTTGCAGTATTATTTTTGTTTTCATTTTGCAATTTATATAAATATTTTTAGCAGTAGGTTATGTTGTAATTTATGATTATAATACGTGTCCCATTATATTATTAATTATTTCATTATGGTATGACTGTAACTGTTACTTATAATGCTTTAAGTAATAACAGTACTTTGTCGTATAATTATTGAAAATGATACATTATATATTTTTTATAGAATATTGCTGTTTCAAATTATGGTATAATGCCAATCAAGTAAATGGTAGTTTGGCACTTATTTATATGGGTAAAAGAGATCCAAGAAATAGTAGAGTGTTAATGCATTCAGCATTAGTGGAAAATTATAATAATTATAACAACAATTTGCCGTATGTACAACTCCGTACATTTTATGTAACACCAACATGGAAAGGTCAAGAGTCATCTTCTAAGGTTGAGGAAACAATAAAAAATATCAAAGAACAAAAAGAGATTAAAGCAAAGTCAGAAGAATCTGTCGTTAAAGCTGCTCCAAAGGCAGTAGTAGAAAAGTCTACAGTGTGGCAAAAAGTAAAAGGTGAAATTTTACATTATTATCATGGATTTCGATTGTTGGGACTTGATATGAAAATATCATCAAAACTACTTTGGAGAATTTTGAAGGGTAATGAACTTAGTAGAAGGGAACATAGACTTGTGAGTTATAATGAAACTATATTATTTTATAATTGTGATTAACTTAAGATTTTCAACAATTTTTTTAATTCTAGCTCATAAAAACAACAGGAGATGTGTTCAGACTTATTCCATTCTCAGTTTTTATTATTGTACCCTTCATGGAATTCTTACTTCCATTCGCCATTAAATTCTTCCCTGGAATGATGCCATCTACCTTCCAAACAGCAACAGAAAAGGAAGCTAAATTGAAACAGGCATTAAAAGTATAAATTCATCTTTCTTCTTTATTATTAATATACCAAAGCTGAAAGATATTACATTCAAAATTTGTATTTCAGATTAAAATTGAAATGGCAAAATTTCTGCAAAAAACATTGGATGATATGGCTGTACAATCATCTGACTATAAATCAAAAAGAGCTAAAGAATTTGCAGAATTCTTTTATAAAGTTCGTACTTCTGGTACTGTAGCCAGTAACGAAGAAATTATGCAATTTAGTAAACTTTTTGAAGATGAAATTACTTTAGACTCTCTCACTCGACCACAATTAGTTGCATTATGTAGGGTATTAGATGTACAAACGCTTGGAACGACGAATTTTTTGAGATTTTTACTTAGAATGCGGCTAAGGAGTCTTACAGCGGACGACAAAGTAACTTTCTTTTTATGCATATAATGAAATTATTAGGAGATGATGTTAAATAATTATATAATAACATAATTTCTATGTATATTTATAGTTAATTGAGAAAGAAGGTATAGATAGTCTTACTAGAAGTGAGCTGCAACAGGCATGTAGAGCGCGTGGAATGCGAGCGTATGGTCTACCGGACAGTAAATTAAAAGAACAATTATCTCAATGGTTAGACTTAAGTTTAAACAAAAAAGTTCCACCATCGTTGTTACTTCTTTCTCGAGCGTTGATGGTGCCAGAAACGATACCAATGTCAGACAAATTGAAGGCTACCATATCGGCCCTTCCTGACACGGTCGTGGCACGCACTCAGTGTGCAATAGGAGAAAAAGAGGGCACAATGGATCACAAAACTAACATTGAAATTATCAAAATGGAAGAACGTAAAATTGAAGAGGAGCGGCAAGAGAAGGAACCTCAACATGTTGTTCATGAACAGAAAACCGATGAAATTACGAATACGGATGTAAAAGTATTAGAAAGAGCTTTAGATTCTCTTGGAGAGGTTTGTAAAAATACTATTTTAACATAAAATTAGATTAGTAGTCGTTTGTTTATTTTGAAGGTAAATTTTGTATCTGATTTTATCAAGGATAAAAAGATGTCAGTAGAAAAAGAAGAATTAAAGGAACTGAAAGAAGAAATGGCTGATTATCAAGAAGATCTCAAAGAGTTCTACGAAATTAAAGCTGCTGCCAAAGGTCAAAAGGACATAGAAAGTATTAAAGTATCAAAGGGTGCTATACGATTATTCAAACAAGTGAATAAGATGATTCATAAAATGGACGAAGTTCTAACAGGACTTGAATCAAAGAAACAAATCAAACAGTCCGAAAAGAAAGAAAAGATCGATGTAGAAGAAGGCACAGGTGCAAAAACTATGGAAGAATTAGTTAAAATAGACGAATTAATTACAGCTATTAAAAAAATGCAGAATGTACCTGATGAACATCGATTGCAACGCATAACTGAAATTTTATCAAAGATCGATGACGATAGAGATGGAGCTATCAAAATCGAAGACGTCCTTAAGGTAATATTATTTAATAAATAGAAAGGTAAATAAAATGTACCATAATTTTACGTTAATGCTGTAGGTACTAGAACTAATCGGAAAAGAAGATATTAAGTTAAGTAAAAAGCAAGTAGACGAATTACTTGAATTAATCGATAAAGAAGAAATTTTGGAAACAGACGAACAAATACAGAAAAACTTGCAAAAGGAAACAAGTGAACAACTTAAAGATGGATCGTGTACTGCAACAAAATATGTTGCGCCTAAAACTCCGGTTCCTGCTACACCTGTAACAACTGAAAAAGGTTTTGGTAAAGAGGAATTAAACGAAGATGTTCCAGATGCTAATAAAGGTTTTGCCGTGCGCTCGTCCGAATCAGAAAAGGAAAAGGCAGCCGCAGTTCTTAAAAGTAATCCCAGTTCTGACTCAGTTAGAAATCCTCCTATAGCTCCTGGAGTACCGCCACCGGCAAAAAAAGCGGAAGGCTCTAAACAGCTGTGATCACCGCACAATGTATGTACATTATTAATACAATGTTTTCGTTGGGTATTCGTTTGAAGAGATATTGCACTTTTATCTCCACATTATGTTTCTACCTCTAACCTATGACATTGTATATCTTTATTTTATGAATGAAGTTGTATAGTAAATGTAATATTTACGGAACAAAACAATTGCAATGA
The DNA here is from genome assembly GCF_050947335.1 of Megachile rotundata. Taxonomy (NCBI): domain Eukaryota; kingdom Metazoa; phylum Arthropoda; class Insecta; order Hymenoptera; family Megachilidae; genus Megachile; species Megachile rotundata. Next base: position 15,275,840 of record NC_134991.1, read on the forward strand.
TGTCAGGTATGTATTAAGGCATTTTTTAATTGCTGTTATATACATGAGTTTTACTATTTATAATATTTGGTTGAAAGCGAAAACAAATCATTCATGTTTGCCTCTATAATTAAAGCAGATCCTGAATGTTAAAGACTGTGATGCATTTAATGGCATCAATATATGTATTCTTTGGATCATTAATTGCAATTGTGCTGGCCACAAAAAGACGACATTTTTCATGTAAATTTCTAATTAATATAGAAAATGTTTTCCTTCTTTTTTAAATTATACGTGACAATACTATTATGATTAACAGCTAAAGGTCATAAGAATATTCGCTTTATATTTCAATAAAACTGAATTCCAAAAATATTATAATACCTTAAGGAATCATTCCATCTGTCTGAGTATTCATTGCTATTACAGAATTCTAATGTACAAATTATTGATCACCCTTATTTTGCGTTATAATATTAAATATGTACTTCTATGATTGAGATTGAAAAAAAGAATGTATATTTATAAATAAAGTAATTTTATTATTATTAAACTACATAAACATGGGGTTAACTATTACATGTATTGATTACATAAAAATGCTATTATGTAACAAAGTATGAAAAACTTTAGCGATAAACACGTCACATAAAAAAAACGTAATATCCATTGGACGTTTATTACGGCTGAAAGTAAATAACACATTATATTTATTTGTAATAAGTTTGTAATGCGAAAATTCAATTATTGATAGCATTGTTAAAATACCGATTAAACAAGATTAATCGGAATACCTGTTTTTAGTAGTGTAAAAACATTGCACAAAATTACAATATGATTAATATATTATTTTAGAAGAAAAAACACGAATGTTAATGATGCCCAGGGTAACAATTAAATTTTTACTTTTGTGCATCAAACTGCTATTTATGTAATAAAATGACTGTATAAAAGTTAAGAACATTTTCTTCTAATTTAAATGTACAATTATTTCTATTAAAAGTATTTATATGAATTTTTAATATATTTTTATTTTAATTTCGATTTTGCATTTAGTTTCATCAATTTTTTAAGTATATTTAGATCCGGATTTTCAATTCTAGTAGTTAATTATGGCTGATTAATAATAAATGGATAAAAAGATTTATTAATTTTAAAATAATAATAGTGGTCTTTACCATGGTACAGTGTGATCGTAAAACTTTTTTTGAAGTCAAAACACGAATCCGAGTTCGGAAGTAGTGACGTGAATGCGTCCTCAATGGCGTGCATTCATTAGTAAGTACGTATGGGTAGCTAATTTTTTAAAGTCACAAATTATTATTAATTTGGATATCACGCGTACTATATTTCTCCATCTCTGGTTTAGAAAAGATAAAAATCGCCATGTAACAAAAAATTTCGTAGAGGGCCAATGTGCACTTACAACGTATTGAAATGAAACCCTAGGACAAAACGCAGCACGTAGCTCTGAAAGTTTCAATTTTACTAAATAAAGATTCAATTTATGACCTCGCTATATCATGGTGAAAACTATACGTATAGAATTTTAATCCATAGCACATGTAAGGATATAACAGTGTCGAGTAACTTTACACTGTCGGCATTCGTGTAATAAGTAGGTATTTCGTATTATCTTATTCAGAATGACCGCACTAAGTGGTTTCATGGAGTTTTTTCAAAAAGGGAAGGTAAATATTATGTTTTATTCCTATTAAATTCGTTTGTACTATAATAAAACATCTAACCTCATATGAAACATTATTTACTAATTTTAACATTAAATACAACATGCTTCATGTGATTTTCGAAATTCTTCATCTATCTTAAATTATATATTCGTTTTATAAAGCAATGATGTAAAACTATACCTCACATTGCTTTAATGTCTCTTCCTATTACAGACATTCAGACCAAAAAAGAGATTTGCTCATGGGACATTACGATATTCTTTACATAAACAAGCACAGGCTTCATTAAATTCTGGAATTAATTTAAGATCTGTTGTAAAATTACCTCCTGGGGAAGACCTGAATGATTGGATTGCTGTGCATGGTACTTAAAATTTCTGTTAATAATTTGCATCTTATGTTTTAACAAAATTTATCTAAGAAATGTAATTGTTTTATGTATATTTAATATAATTCCAGTTGTAGATTTTTTTAATAGAATAAATCTGATATATGGTACTGTTTCTGAATATTGTGATTCTGCATCTTGTCCCACTATGAGTGGTGGAGCACGATTTGAATATTTGTGGGCAGATGGTGAAAAATATAAAAAACCTACTGCATTACCAGCACCACAGTATGTTAGTCTTCTTATGGATTGGATCGAAGCACAAATTAATAATGAAACTATATTTCCTGTCTCAACAGGTATGTAATTATGAGAACCTGCATAGTAGTGTATTTAATAAATCATTCATTTTGAAATTTTATTATAGATGTACCATTTCCGAAAACATTTATACCACTGTGTAGAAAAATTTTAACACGGTTGTTTAGAGTATTTGTCCATGTTTATATACATCATTTTGATCGTATTGTTGCAATAGGAGCAGTAAGTTTTATATTTGTATTTGATAAAATAATATCTGACTTCTTTTGTATCATAATTAGAAATATTTTTATCTTTTAGGAAGCACATGTAAATACATGCTACAAACACTTTTACTATTTTGTAACAGAATTTGAATTAGTAAATACAAAAGAATTAGAACCATTGGCTGAAATGACTGCTAAGGTTTGTAAGGACACTGCATCACCAACACAAACCACAGCACCATCAAACAATGCTAGATAGTGGAAAAACTTGTTAAATGCATAACTATGAAGTCCAAATTAGAAAAAGCAAATCTTTTTTAATGTAAGTACAGAACACAAGATATACATTTTTTTATTACATTATGGAAAAATATTGAAAAATTGTTTGTTACTAGGATGCTATAAACTATTATTATTTCCATTAATATTTAAAAATTGAGTATCAGTTGCATTGAAAACTTCATTACATATAGTGCTTCTGTCTTTCCATTATTGTACTAACTGTAAGAGTAATTTTCCCATTTGGGGATAAGTTATTAATGTAAGTATATCTCTTTCTAGTTAATCGTATTATACGGGAAATAAATTGTGCATTTATTTTTATGCACATCAAACACCAAATTTGAGTATTAATGTATTAAGGTTTTTTAAATATTGTACATCTTTTATAGTATCCACATTTTTGTGGATGTATAGTCAAAACCAACCAATAATTACGTTTTTATATGTAGATATGTTGAAATTATTCTTATTTAAAATTACGTATTAATAGTTAAATTTAATATTGTATATTAACTATCTTTAAAAATTTAGACATTATTTATGGAATCATTTCATAGACATACATAATTGTATAAATCATTTTTTACCATTCAAATGCTTATGTACTGTTCTTGTAAGTTGTATTAAAAATTAAACAAAATTTGTATGAAATTTAATGACACTGCAACAACGATACAAATAGCACACCACTATTCTAATAGTACAAATTTCCGAAATAATAAACCCGTTATAGAAGATTATAATTTATAACTAAATAAATAATTTAAAGTAAGTGATTATCACAGACATTAGTTTAAATTGTTCTATTTCTTAAATAAATTTAATTTCGTGATATAATTATAAGCCAAAGAATAAATTTTTTTAAATTAAATTTATTGTTTTACTGAAGCCAGATACATGATCATGAATTATCCATTGATTAAGATTAAGATGAGACTACAAAATATTATTAAAAAATGCACAAAAATTTGTTTTAGATACTATGGCTTTAATATATGTGGATAATAATTTTAACTACGATAAACATTTACGAGTAGTGCGAGCTTTCTGTAGTCTTATTTTAATCCAAATTATTTACTAGGAATAATGCTGCTGGCGACTCACTCTAACTTCACCTTAAGAAATGTATTTATAGTCGTAATCTGTACATGCCGGAACGAATTACGTTATAGTCTGGTAGATTTTCAACTGGACCAACTGCTGCAACAACTGGACATCTATCGTAAATATATTTCATGCCAACATCGTGAATATTTGAAGCAGTAATGCTCTGTAAAGAATTTTATTTACGCGTTAAGTATATTTTATAAATTTGACATTTCATTTTTGAAAATTACTTACATCTATCCTAGCCTCCAGTTCATGAAGCGGTATACGTCGATTGTAACAAAGTATCTGTCGGCCAATATCTTCACAGATCGCAGTAGTTCCATCCAATTGTAGTAACATATTCGTTTTGAGGGTATTTTTTGCGCGTTCTACTTCTTTCTCTGTTACTGATACACATAATTTCATCCATTCGCATTGTATATTATATACAAAATCGTCTATCGTTAAAGGATCACAGACAAAGTAAATACCCCAAAGACCAGTGTCCTACATAGAAAAAATGATTATGATGTTTTGGATAAAATACATCTATAAAATAATATATACCTTGTAGCAAGTATTAAAACTTTGGAAACTGTGGCATAAACCAGCTTCTGAAGCTTGAGCTAGATAGCTTGCATTATTTGCACCACCTCCTTGGCTGCGATCCCATGCTCCCATAATAGTATTTGCAACCATAAGGGGAATGTTATCGGCATCAGCCCAACCAGCACCTTCAACAGCAATGGCAACATGTGCAAGAGGAATATTATCATCACGAACTCTTATTTCAGAGCCTGTGTAACGACATGGTACTAATGGAAGTGGAATTTCATCATACATAGGTCCTTTCATTTGACCAAAATGTTTTTGAGCCAAATCTACTAAAGTACTATGATTTACACCACCTGCACCAGCTAGAACAAATCTAAAGAATTCAACTTTTAAATGCATAAGTACAAATAAAACAGTTTGTAGAACACTGCAAGTAGTAATTGCATACCTAGGTGGACCATAGTGTGTCTTAACATAGTTAAGAAGATCATTTCGCGTGATGCTTTTAATATTTTTAGTTGGTCCAAGAATCGTTCTCCCTAAAGGTGTGCCTTGATATGCACTAGCATGTAAATGATCAAAAACAACTTCTTGCAAATTTGTTTCAACCTCTTGCATTTCTCTTAAGATGACACCACGTTCTCTTTCAATTTCACTATCACCAAGTTTGGAATTTTGAATGATGTCACTTAAAATTTCAACAGCTTTTGGAACATCTTCTGTCAAACATTTGGCATAAAATACTGTCTGTTCTCTGCTTGTGTAAGCATTCAAATGAGCTCCCATATTTTCAATTTCTAATTCTAGGTCAGTTTGTGACCGCTTTGTAGTTCCCTAGCAATAATTTTACTTTTTAAATAGAACTTTGTATATGTTAATCAAATGTAAATTTGTTAAGGTTATTAATTACTTTGAAAGCCATATGTTCCATGAAATGGGCAACTCCATTATTCTCGTCTGTTTCAAACCGACTGCCAGAATCAATCCATAATCCAACAGTAGCTGTTGGAGCTCCACTATCTTCGCTGGCAACTTTCATACCGCAATCCAGAGTTGTAACTCTGGTGGGTGGTTGATTGATGAGTGTCTCCTTCAAGGATGTTGCTGTAGATCGCCATTGTTTCTGTACCTAATAAAATATTTGTCAAACGTGATATAAAGTAAAGGATATTCTACCTGTCAAACCTTTAAATTTACTAGTAACATTAGTACTTCACAAACATTTCTACATATTAAGGTTATGCCAACCTGACACAAATATTTCAATACACATTACATAATTTAATTTATTGAACTCTATTTATTGTAGATTACTAATAGTCCATCATTATTATTTTCTTTTTACAAAGTTTTAAACAATTTAATCGTATTACGTAAGGAGAAGATGAATTTTTTGGTCCCGATAAAATCATCTTGATTTGTTCATAAAATTAAGAAATAGCTTTTATCTGTTTTGACAATAACATATAAAATATAAAATTTCTGTTTCATTACCTTTACAAGACTGGTTTTATTAGAATAAGTCCGCAATGCGGAACTAACTTTAAGCAGACGAGTCGCCATTTCTTCGTATTCGCAACTAGACCAGCTTATAACGAGAGCGATCCGAAGTAATGCTCAGGGGTGCTCTGGACACAGTTTTAACTGATCGATATATATATCAATAACATTAATTAAATAAAAGATGATGAAAACTGTATTTGAAACTTTTATTGTAGCGAAATAAAGGTTTACGTAGCATAGATATAATAAAAAAGAATACTTTTCGAAGGCTACGATATAAGGATGATCATTGTTGGTTACATTTTATAAAGTACTTTGGATTTTTTTGTTTCTTCGATACAAATTTCAATCGTTATGATTATACATGTATTTTTATTAACCAATATTCTGTACTAATGTTTATTTTTTGATTTGATGATGAATTTTATGTGATCATGTTAGGGATTCCATAGCGTATAGAAAAATTCTGTACTGTTCTGTTGGTGCTTACTGTAAAATTCGAAAACCGGCATGACGGCATGAGTGTCAAGCACTGTGCGTTTGTAAATACTCGTTTTTTAAACAAAATAAGTGTTTTCATTAAAATATTACAGTTTTCATTCATAACATAAAAATGGATACGCTAAATGATACCTCAGAAACTTTAGACCGATCTCTTGAAATGTTTAAGCAAGAAACTCCGCAACATAAGTCATTTTTAAGGTTAACTGGAAAAAGTACAACTCCTAAAAGAATATCGTTACAAAATACCAATAACTTGCAAAAAGAATTGGATGATGTCCATCAGCTGAATGACAGTGCCAGAATGTTAGCTAAATCATATCCTAATTCAAGACTAATGAAGATTCATGATCTCATGGATGTTGATAATTCAGTAACGTTTGCTCCTCACGAAATTCGAAATATAATGAACACATCAGAAAGAAGTAAACTCACGTTGAGGGAGATGATGGAAGACAGTAGTGCAACAGGCATAATTTTAAAAACAGTGGAACCATGGCGAGAAATCATGTCTAAATTATATTATGATTTCTTGCATAGTATACAAATGAACTTTTCAGAGACACAAATTTTTGATACAGTGGCAGATTTCATACAAAATTGCTCAGATACCTTAGATATAATGAGAGGTATCAAAATTACTACATATGCAATAATTTTATATATTACTAGTACTTTTTATACCAATTTCAAATTCTTATTATAGGTATGCAATCAAAAGTGGAGACTAGCAAAGTATCAAAAGAAGAGATTTCTTTAGAAAATGAAAGAAATACATGGAGACTTATTTATTGTTTATATCAAAATCGAATAGGTAGCATGAATTATACTACTGCTATGGAAGATGAAACACAAGAAAATAATGTTTACATATCTGAAAAAGTTGTAATAGAAAACTTATTTAAGACTGAAAGTTACATTAGAGAGTATCAATTAATAATTGACTGGTTAGAGAAGAACGCGTTAGATGAAGCAGATAAGCATCCATCTACAGAGCAGTTTACAGATAAAACTTTGGCATGGGAAAATACAGTACGACAATTGCTTTTGTACAAAGACAAAGATCAGATTCTATTACGTTCATCTAGGCCACTGATTACATCCCTTGATCCAGATGCTCCCATAAGAGAAGGTAAACCCATAGATGATCTGGATAGAGAAGATGATGCAAGACTTGAGAAAAGAATGTTTATAGAGGTATACATTTTTTTACCGGAGAAACTTTTGTAGCAAAAACTGAAGTGTAAAATATGTGTATTTAATTTCCTAGGTACGTTGCGGTCGTCTTCAAAAGGCACAAGCATTAGCAGAACACTCTGGACAAATTTGGAGGGCTGCTTGTTTGTTAGGATGGATACCTCATCATGATCCTAATTATCAAAATCCGTTATCTGATACCAAATTACCTATTGAAGGAAATCCTAATAGAAGTCTTTGGAAACTGTGTGCATGGGAATTATCTCAAGACAAACGCGTAGGTAATGGGTTTTTATTGTTTATGTAAATAACTGAAATGTATATATAATTAAAATAGTTTCTCTTAATAATTTCTTTTACGATGTTCAGGTCAATTTTATCGCTCAATTTACGCCAGTCTTTGTGGAAATGTTCAACAACTACTACAAATTGCATCTTCGTGGCAAGATGCGTTATGGGCTTACATGAAAACATTGTTAGATATCAAGGTGGAAAGAGAGGTGAGAGATTTAGTAGCGAAAAGCTTCACGGACATGCCCGAGGAATATTGGAAAAACGAAATGTATTTGGAAGATGTGTTTAAAGAGTTACATGCGTCAAAAAATTCAAACATTCAAGAACAGTCGAACAAGCCTGATCATCTCATTCAGAAATATTTAATATTGGATCAACTACCGCAATTGATGGAGGAGATAGAACGCATGATAGACGCGGAGAATTGCGATCCTCACTTTTTGAGATTCTTAGCTCATTTGGTATTCTTTCTCCGGCAAATTGGTAAAAGCACGAACGATAAAATTGGAGACAAAGTTTTGTCGGCGTATGTTCAGGTTTTAATTGAAATGGACGACCCGATTCTGATCGCTTTTTACACAGCCATGTTGCCGCAGGAATCTCAGATAACGAATTATGCACGTTACTTGGAGAACGTGAAAGACTACGAGCAACGAAAAAAGTGCTTGACCGCGGCAGAAGATGCTAATTTGAACGTGGAAGCAATCACGAAATTAGTGGTAGAAACTATACGTTCGAAAAATATAGATATCGATACCTCAGATTTAAAAGGTGCCATAACGGATGCAGATATTGAAAAGATTAACGCGTTAGATTGGCTGATATTTTATCGAAGTCAGCGGGAAGAAGCACTGTGGCAAACCAATGCTCTCATAAGATATTTCTTGAAAAATGAAAGAACCGATGCTGCACGGAAAGCATTTAATAAGGTATACAATTGCGTGACTAATGTGATCCATATATGATAAGGAATTGTTATTTGTTTTTTAATTGTCTAGATTCCAGCGGATACCATCGAGTCAATTGTGGCCGAATACCCAACAATGGAAGCCACGTTAACAAATCTTACGATGACGGATAATCTGTCAAAAAGGGCGGCCTCGTCAATTCGAGAATATCTATGTTATAAAATATATCTCGATGCCCAAGAAGGTTTTGCTGAATGGTTTTCTCATTATCATCGTGGCAAACCTACTCCCCTAGAAGAATTACCACCATATGCCACGTTCACTGAAAAGGTTGCACACGAACATAAGTTAGCACAATATAATGCGGAAATGGAGAGATGGAAATCTACGATGCAACATCACACAAAGGTTTGTACAATATTTCTTTGATGTAAAGTTTAGTGCGTGGTAATTTTAAAAGATATCTCTTTTATAGGCGGTTAAACAATTGTTATATAACGTGTTACTATTTCCGGATGGTGGTTGGCTGGTCGATGCAATCAATGACGATGATGAATTGTGTACGCCCGAAGAAATATCGCGGGAGAAACAAATGGAGAAGTTGCGGGAACTTTGTATCCCAAAAATTACGCTCCTTTTGCATTCTGTAATGTCCGAAATGAATGAGCATGCAGGATGCATTCAGTTAGCAGATATTCTTGCCTCTGAACAGTATCAACTTTATAAAGTAATTATATTTTCGTTGATCCTATAACGACAATTATGATCAAACGCTTATTGATTTAATTGATTTCAGGTATTTAAAAAGGGAAGACTGCGAGAAGTGTTCAAAAAGATTTGTGAATCATCTTTAGTTTTGATGGATCAAAAGAAAGATCCTTGGGGTTATCCAAAATGAATTCCATTAAAAAATTAGACAATAATTGAAAATACATAAGGCATCCTGTAACATACATAACGCGATTTATTATTCGAAAGTCGAATACCGAAGAAATTTGTACAAAAAGCCTCCGTTGTTTTTTATAAAACCAGTTTATTGTCAACCACAAGAAGTGAATATAAAATTTGATACAATGTTCAATAATTCATAATCATAATATATTATATACCTCATGGTTACTTAGATGCTCCTTTTACCCAATCGTTAATAAATGTAGCGCTGTCAAAGCTGTAGATTTAACGCGTGAAACGTTGCGGAGAAACTCAGGGACAATGAGGGAGTACAATATCCTGAGATATTTTTCATTGAAATAATAATCATCGTAATTCCACGATATAGTTTAGCCACCTCTAATCTCTCGCTTCGTTCGTAACCGTCGGACGTGGATCTGCATACAATGGAGAAATACGTACAAAATTCCTTACTCGTATTTCATTGGAAAGAAAAATGTACGCATCGAACGAACTAAAGAAAGAAATAAAAAAATAAAAGAAACCAAAATGTTTCGCGACGCGTAGTGCATGTTTGGTGTTTCTAAATCTATTTCCATTGGACAATGATGCTTTTGCCGGCGAGAGCAGTCTTTTTATATTTTCTTTTCTCTCTCATTATAGTATTATATTTCGTACTGTGGCTTTCGAGCTTTATTCAGTCGGAATACGCGAATAGCGTTCTTCTTCTCTTTGTGTTTTGATAATGCGTGTATATATTATATTATATATATATGCTTTCCGTTTTCCTCTTTTCTTCGCAAGACAGATTAACGCTATCAACAAAGAAATAAAAAAACGATAAACCTTTCGCTACTGTGTATACCATGGGATAGACTATATATATATTAAGAAAAATGAACAATTTATGGAAATGTTTTTGAACGTTTATACGTTTTAATCGCTTATTCGTGAGGAAATCAAAAGCGAAATATATGAGGCGGTCTGAAAAAATGTACATTGTGAAAACTTAATTTTCCATAGAAAAAGGAATCGAGTTCTTTACCACTTTGCAGTTTAAAACAAATAATTCAAAAGTGTCTGACTTCCGGGGTGCTCTTTTTAACCCTTCTTTTATCGCAAATAATTTTTTAACGTCGACAGTGCTTACTATGTGTGCGTTCGGGTATTTATATGTATTTTGTGTGAATACAAGGTTTAAACACGACATGCCGGAAGTTGTACACCCAGTTCTTTGATCGTTTATATTTTGCAAATGAAACTTCAAATTGAAAAATCGTACAGGTCCTTTTCTTTCGTCAGGAATTAGCTGATGTACATTTTTTAAACACCCAGTATATCACGAAAATATGTACGTATCTTTGTTTTCTTTCTTCTAAGTTTTAGGACTTTTAATTAAATTGCAATTAAAAGGACACGAATCTTAATTACATGGACAGTTATTTAAAATTGATTCCACGTTTAAATAAAGCTTAAAAGAGCCCCAACAAGCTTGAACATCGAACTTGTTTCGTGAAGTTACACCTTTAATTATCGCATTGATCAGCGCTACGAATTGAATTTAATTAAATAATTCGAAGTTGAAGGAAAGAAGGTTCCAAGTACCACGAAGATTGCGTTAATAATTGAAAATGTCAAATTGAAGTTAACAGATTTAATTCCAAATATTCCTCCACAACACTAATGCTGAGTAAAAAGTTATTAAAATATTGTCGAAAAGATACTTAAGCTCTAAAGAAATTTTTCAAAATGTAGGAGATTATTGTAGCACCAGATGTAGAACATAAGTTATTATAAATTGTTCTGTTTAAACCGAGTTTGCCTAACGATAACATATGCAAACCGTAGTTTGTAGCTTCGTGAAACAAGTTTCTTGAACGCATTTCGCGTTGACTGCCATGGCGGTGCCTCAAATACAGAAAGAAAAGATAAGAGGAAAAGAAAGAGTGACACAGTGCAACACCATACACATACACGACTCAAAACGCACTGTACTGTACCTGACATCGAAATTTAAACTCGTATACATCTTTGTATGCAGTTAGTAGACTTACGCTCTGTACAAGCGACTCTTTTTCTTGTCTGCATTCACGATGATAGATTTCAGACACGTGCGAGTATTTTCAACAAGTAGAATGAACGTTTAATTTAACATTTAACAATTAGAGATGCTTGCTTAATCGTTAACATGTTGAATGCCGCGTTTATATAAAAAAATAATTTTATAATGCACGAAAGAAATTCTGAGATTTCGAAGACTGAAAAATTAAACTATGGCTGCCATGAGATTAAAAAAGAGAGTTTGTTAATTGAAAGCATCGCGGCACTCAACGCGTTAATTCATGGTGTTCTACGTATGTAAATTTCATCGATCAGGAAAAACGATCAAATCATCAAGAGGTTGATATGTCCTTTTCTTTTTGAAAAAACGTGTGTTCGCACGTGTCTCGTAAAAAACACGAGGAATTTCTGAGAATCGGAATCGACTTTACAGTAATACGAGTACACGATTAATAGAGTTACCTTGTTGATTAATCTATATAGTCTAACACGTAAAACGTTGAAAAAAACGGTTGACAATTGTTTACCATTCTCGATAATGCTACGTTACATCATTATTTTTTTTATTCGTTTTATGTTTTGCTGTTTCATTTTAACGCGAGAGCTTGATAAGTTCGCCAAAACCTTTCGATTCAACTGTTCCTCCCTTCTTCCGTACGGATAAAGTAGTCGATAAATTTCATCTTGTTTCTTCCCTTTTTTTTTTATCTTTTTGTTTTCGTTTCTTCGTTAATTCACGAACTAAGTTTATCTCTCTACGGGACGTACTAATCGCTAAATGGATTTCGTGTCAGCATGTTCGAGAACGATTTATCTACGGATAGTTGGAAATGATTCTTCGTGGGACTCCATCTCTTTCAACTCTTTGCACTCTTTCAACGTTCACTTATTGAGCTATTCTATTACTTTCAATCGAATTCGAATTCTTGAGACACCATTCAAGAACAATCAAGACCTCCGTCTTTGACGATAAAATATTGTAACATTCGTTCAACGATACTCGTCGTTCAAAAATATATATCTTTGAAAATTTTTAAACACAACTCAGGACGGTCTATCGTAACGAATCAATTCTTGTCATATATGTATATTTATATATAATATGTATATATGTATCGAGAGTCGTTTAAACGGTGATACAAAACGTGATTGATTTTTAAATGAAAATATTGAAAAATTGTTTTAGATATTTTTCAAATATCGATGTAACTAGGATTTTGTTAAATAACACGATATGCCACAAAGAAAATATCTTAATATCAGGTTTGTACCACCAGTTACACGACTCTATATTTTTTGTACGTTCTCCATATCGCAATCGTGAATTATCACTCGCCACTTACGTATTATTCGAACAACATACAAGAAAACCAGCGTGCTCGAAGAGTGCAAAGAGCTGACGAAAGCACCGATTAACCGTTCTCCGGCATTCTACGTCCTGTTCTTAAACTGTGTGAAAATATATTCTACCACGAGGATAAGATTGAAAAAGATATCCAGTTAAAAAGCCTTCCTCTACGATAATCGAAACAAGAGGACAACCTTCTCGGTTACATACATATTGACAGTGTGTTATACATCCGTTTGGTTTAATCGACACCATTAAAATCGCTATTTCGAATGTTGTTCTTCGCTTATCTCTAAGTTGATCACCGCACACATCTCTTCACTTTCATTTTGATACTTTCTTAATCGACTTTCTGAAATACTCCTCGGTTTGGGATAAATCGGACGCACGGGCGCCGATCTCGAGGACGCCCAACTTTCTACCTAATAGATTTACATTTAAATTTAACGAGTCCGCTGTTTGAAAACGAAATAGAAACCTTATGTTACACGGGATACGTTTGGATATGTGACCTCGCGAAAGGAAGAGGAGAGAAGAATGATAAAATTCGTCTACCGACGCTATACAAGGAGAGACTTTTAGACAGCTGGACCGAATTCAACGATAACAAGATAGAATCTTATTCTATCGGATTGGGTTTTCTTCTCTTAACACTTTGACTCTGTTCCATTTATTGGAGAATTTAAAATTAGGAAAGTTGGCTTCTCTAAGGAATGGTAATCAGATAACATTCAAGAACAGATGTTTAAATTTCTATCAAGTAACAGGTCTGCCTCTTAGGTGGAAATAAATTTTATGAAACATACGATCAAAGTGTTAAGATCCTCGAGTTCGTCGACTTCCACGAGACCGTCGCGGTGGTCGGAAGAAAAGTGACACGAGTGAAAAGGCTATCTTGAATCTTAACTACAAGAGAGACACAAAACGACTTGAATATCGCTAACGATTCGGAAAATCACGTTTCGCATTCGACACACGCGTCTCGATCGACGATCGATCTTAACCATTCGCATTCTTCTCTTCTCCTTTAAATTACACGTCGATACAACGAACAAAAGAAAGTGTTCTCTTAGCTTCTAAGCTAGTATTCGCTTCTTAATCGCTAACAACTTGTGGGATATTGACGGGGGGCTGCTCCGCGAACATACGAAACAGCTTATCACTAATGTCCTAATAAGGTTAAACGAGAGACAGAATTAGAGAAGATAGAAACTGGTACGTAGAAAATGTACACGTATATAGTAGATTATACTGAAGAGAAAAAGGAGAGGAGAAAGTTCAGATTTTACATCGCTATCTAAGACTTTCGTTCGTTCTGTACAATCGTTATAGTTAACAACGGTTCAGCGCGATGTACGCTGTCCTTATTCAACTTTGTACATCTTACACTTCGAATAATTGATCCGTACAGATACAGTGATACTTGGTTAATGGTCGCAAATTTTTATATTATCATCTTAGTTATTTTAGTTTATAGAATTTCTTGGAATCTTGAAATTTTGGAACAGCGAGTCTAAGATTTTAGGTCTTTCAAAATTTCTTCAAACCTGTATTAGACCCTGTACCAAACTTGCGACCACCATCCAATCGCCACCGTATTCGTTAAGTTAATTTCCCTACATCGAAGATTGTTGTCCCGCGACAGAGCTTTCGTTATTATTGTCTGACCTATACGATCATCAGTAGTCGATCATCGGTGTTTTGTACTTCAGAAACTCTAAGCACAATTATTGTCCGAATTTCATAAAAATCGGGAGCGATCGTATCCATAGATACGTTCTCCCCAGACAAAATATAGGATCTTTTTATTATCATTATTTATTGTCCGAGTGACTTTGGCGAGCAAGACGATCGACTGGATATTGTCTTAAGTTCGAAGCGGGACTTCGACCCGCGTGAAAATTTGCGTTTCATCGAGTTCACGAAGCAGCCCGCTTAACTTCCGATCCGGCAAGTCCGTATTTTTATTATTGTCGTTCACAGAAACGGATGTTTTACGTCCGCTTACGTACTAGAATCCGCGTTGCTCGCTCGAAGGACTCGCTTAGGAAACAGGACAACAAAAGGGGAACGGAAATGGCGAGGACGATACAACTGCAAGCGAAGAAAGTCGTGTAAGAATCCTTTTTCTGAGGATCATCGTTCAGAGTGTTGCCGGAAAACTTGGGATCCAGACTTCTTATTGTCGTTTAATTAAGTTCGCACTTGTGCTTCAACCCCCAAACGGCTGGCAATCATTCTTATTTCTCGCAGAACTTTTTAATTTTGTACTAAACAAATTTTAGACAGAACACTGTCGTCAGACCGACAATTTAATATGACTCAATAAATAATAAATTGAAAGTAATTTTAAAAAAATAAATATGAAAATTTTTAATGGCGTTCCAGCCATTTAAGGGTTAACATGTTTGATGCATTTCACGTGAAAGCTAAAGCAGCGACATTCGATGACATTCGTCGTTTGTCATCGCGAATGAATTAAACAAAAAATAAACGCAATTACTTCGATTGCTTATCTAGTGATTACTCCGATAACAAACGTCGAATAATCACTGTGCAACGCTGACAGCTAAACGACGTAAATCCTCGAACTTCATTTATACGTATGCATATACTTTATGCGCGTTTTAATTATATGCGTTTATATATATATGTATACATGTTTATGTTAGGTATGTTTGCGTATGTAGTTTAAATACAGACTGGTCTTCGTGTGATAAGTAATTGGAATTGTAAAGAATGTTTCGCAGCTGGCAATTTTGAGGACACTCCGTTACTTAGAATCTGGACACTGTGGAGAGCATCGAATTTGTATCGAGAGAAAGAGATTCCGCTACTTTCACGCCTACGTTTCTAGAATGATTATGTATTTCTCTGATTTCTTGGTTGTTGACTCTCTTTCGTTCCTTGCGTACGTCCTTTATTTTTGATTTTGGATGCAGGATTCATTCCGGCAGAGTCGATAGATCAGTTGCATTGAGAGACACTTTGGAAATCAATATTAATTACTCGCGAAGTTGGAAAACTTAGAAGAACGTGATTCGCGAATGCAATTAATTTCTCGACCCTGCAATTTTCCATGAAGCGAAATTTAGCGACGTACGAGCAAGAAACCAGTTCCTAAGTACCGCAGGGTATCTCCTGTCCGAGTGGTTCCTAATTCGTGTAATTAAAGAAGTTCATTATCTGTACCCAAGGCACATTTTATACTTTCATTCCGTTTTCTTAGGAAGGTCCACTCTATAGTATGTACATATTATAGCATTGTTACACGTATATAGGGGATAGTTTGTAACTTGTATCTCCTTTAAATTACATAATTATATATGTCTGACGTTTACCTTGTACATAATTCTGGTTTCTCAATTATTTTTTTCTTCAGCGATTCCTTCATCGTTCGCTAACCTACGTATTATTGTCAAGTCGACAGCATTTATAAATGTAATACCTTACGTGCTACTCGATTTTTAAAGTTACATCGTATATTCAACTATATAGCTTTGTGCAAAATTTACATTGTACATGTACCACGGATACGCTCTCTCTCGTTCTCTCTCTCTCTTTCTCTCTTCTCGTTCTTTCGCTTCGTCATTCATCAACGCAACACTCTTTCGAATCAGCTCTAACAATCAGCAAATCCTCCCGCATGAACGACATTCGTTTCTTTTTATTTTTGTCTTCATTATTGTCAGAAATTTCCACGTTTACTCCACCACGTCTCGATTTATTATTATTGTCAGAGAATTATTTCCCTCTCCTTTCCCTAAAGTACGTAGTTTCTTAAATTCTTAAACAGTTTAAAAATCACCTCGAATCTCGTACTCCTCGTGTGCCGTGTTAATATGTGTGTATTCATGTATATATATATTTATAATGTATATATATATATACGTGTGTGTGTATATGTATAAATATACATATACATATATATCGTATAATATGAAATATTGAATCTGATAGATCTTAAAAATATTTTGCTAATCTTTTTACGTTACAATTAAACCTTACGAGCTAAGTACTTTCTTACAACCTTGTATCGTGTTCAGCCGATTTTAAACAATCGCCTTTTGTTTTATTTTCTTCTTTTTTTTTATCACCGTCGTTATTTTCCTATGTAGTTTCTTTCTCCTCGTGTTTTCTCTTTTCCTGTAGTCTTCTGTCCCGCGTAGTTTGCGATTAAAGATTAACGCATTCATCTTATGAAGTTTAAGATACCGACAAAGAGCGTCGTTAGAACCATCGATATCAATGGCACGGTTACGTGTGCGTTGCTGATAACGTGTATCTTCCAGCCCAAGTGATTGTGCTGGTAACACTGAAAATTACCACGATTAACTTTATCGTTTCGTGACATTTCGGTTAGGATTCGCCATCTTAGCAGAGGAACCATTTTATTATTCGGTGTCATTATTTGGATCAGAGATTTCCAATTCGGAGACTTGCAATTAAGATTCGGAACTTTATTGTAGGCTAAAACTTATTAACTAATAAATCAGTTTAACCTACCTGGTAATATACCAAATCTGGGGTGTCTTCCGTCACGGTCCAATTGAGTTTGGCCGGTTTACCTTCGTCACATTGCAGTCTAAGGGTTTCGAAGAAATTCTCAAAGGTTTTCATGTCCGCACTCATATCCACTGTCTTGTGAACCCATTCGCAGTAACGACCAGCCGCGGTTGGATAAGGGCGTCCATCGGCGTCGTATTTCACTCCGGCGAATACTTTCTGTTCTTTTTGCTCTTCCTCAGTCTTTTGGCCGAATCCACCTACTGGGCTGTCGGTGATATAGAACGGATGGTACCTGCATCAAATAAATACTTGTACTCTTTGATCGAAACCACGTTCAATCATTACAATAAATTTTACAAAGAATAAAGGTAGCCATGAAATTTTCAATCACCTAGCTGGAATTTCAGGATCATTTCCACCCTCCACTATGAACGTGTAGGTTTGTCCTCTCTCCACAGTGATTTCTGGGATCAGCATGTCATTGATGTACCACGCAATGCCCCAGCTAGGTTGCCCTGTGTTTTAACGTATCATGAATTCTGATGACCTTTGCAGACTCGGAAAAAGTAGATGTATGAAGTACTATTTCTGAATACAAGGTTCTTAATCCTCGCAAGCTTAGGGTAAGTACCTGTGATGCTCGAGTATCCTCTTCTGCCAGCAGCCGGTCCGATCCTCGCGCTGAACGTAGTCTCATTGGTAATTACTATCTGTGGCCAGGGTTTGACTTCAGACTTATCCGGAAGGTTGTCGAGGGAATTTGTACACTCGTGGACGTTTCTCGACGTAAAATCAATACGAATGTCCTCGGTCGTCTTGTCGAAGCTCTCGTGAGCATTAGCTTCTCCTCTAACATTCAGAGGACCTATTGCCGCGATTACGCTGGTTTCCGTGTACGGTATCATCCTGTCCTTCACGGGCTCGTTCGTTCTCATTGGTCTCATGTACGTCACTGGAACACACAAATTTTGTTATATCATGTATCAGTGCATTTAATATCTATAAGATAAGCATCCAAATAAAAGAATGTCTCATCTGTTAAACCTGCTCTTTCTAATCCACTATGTCATTTTTAATAATCCCGCAAATGTCTACCTGTAGTCACGCCGTTTTTCCGTTCTCCATGCACAAGAGCGGCATCGTTCTTCCCTCCAACCCTCTCGTCCGGACACACACCTTTCCTGCCATCGCACTGCGCATATTCTGATATGTAATAGTCCTCCGCGATGAATTCCCCAGTTCTGTTGTTGTAAGCAACGACGACCACATCGCCACCGATCATTTGAGCCTTTCCATCGTGACCCGACAAACCGAAGGCGACATACTGATCCTCTCTGATGCGTCCTGACACTTTTATCTGGATGTCGTCCCCTATCATTTCCCATTGCACCTGAACTCGACCGTCCAACATCTCTTTGCAGTTGGACAGGGACGGTTCTGGAGTACTGCTCGTCTGCAAAAACATTTGTTTCTTTACAACGAAACGTCTTCGAACTGTCACATCGAGAATTAGCGAATGAACCGTTATCTTATTTTTGCAGATGCTTCTGTTACTTACAGGATCGTACCACCAAGATGGCTATTGCATACGGGATCAAGTTTCATTAATTATAGCGTTCCTTCATGAAATATTAACGCGAATTAACGATCAGTTTAGTTACCGTGATTTTAGTTTGTCCAAGGGCTGGCGGGACGTAGATGTCCTTTGGAATGAGGACATGTCCAAAATTGTGCTTGTACTGCACGCACCATACGGCTAACCAGTCGATGTCGTACACGGTCAAGTTTCCGGGTAAAACAATTTCGATGTCCTCTCCTTGGTACCCTTTCAACGGAGCCAAACTGTTGACAAAATAAATTATTAAGCAAAGTAAAAATTCATTCTTTGGGTTTGATCAGTTTTGAGGATAATTCGTGTGGATTATTGGCGACACAGCACCTTTTCCTCTCGTTGGGCACCTTGATGCCGAACGTGTTGGGTTCTGTGCCGTTTCCTACCCAGAAGTAAGCGTCTGGACCAGCACCGTCGTAATGCAAATTAGGGATGTAGAAAGTTTTGCTATCTAGGATGGTGATGTTCTCGCTTCGAAGGCCGTGAGCCAACCTCGAAAATTCCGGCAACACTTTTGTCTTGGGCACCGCGAGATCCGGCTTGATGTACACGTCGGCAAAGTTGACCTGCGACAAATTAGACACACTTGAAATTTTGAGAACGACAATGATCAGAAATGAAACAAATTAAATACGCGAGTATTATAAAATATTCCGAGTGTTTGAAAAGAAGAAAATTACAAATAAATTTTGACGAAGGTTCGATCTCTCTTTTCTAGAGAAGT
The DNA here is from genome assembly GCF_050947335.1 of Megachile rotundata. NCBI lineage: Eukaryota > Metazoa > Arthropoda > Insecta > Hymenoptera > Megachilidae > Megachile > Megachile rotundata. Next base: position 15,295,839 of record NC_134991.1, read on the forward strand.
TAAGAGAGGAGAGTGGTTTTCGACCTCGTACAGGAATCGTCTCATCAACCTGTCTTTCAGGGACCGCATATTTACACCCTCGAAGTCAAAAAAGTCGATCTATCATTCCTTGCTCCCCCCGTTGAAGCTGACGTACCGATAGGGGTTGGGTCGTTTATATTCTAAATTCCGTCAAACCTCTGAGAAGGGAGTAAAAGAGAGAGGGGGATGGAAAACGATGAAAGTAAAAAAAAGAAGGATCCGAAACGGGACCTCGTAAAATCCGAGAAACGGATTCCATCGTATACAGGGTGATCTACTCCCTTTACCCTCGAGGGAGCGTTTTATGGGAGAAAATTCAACGCTCGCGACGATTTCTCAACTCATTCCGTAACCCCGTACAAATCTATTTCGCATACGATACAATTTTATACACTTTCCTTTTCCTTCTTTTATTTCCAATTTGTTTCCTTCCAATCCCCACTACTTAGCTGCGTGTACTTTCTTAAACCCAATTGCTGGCGTTAAGATAAATTTTTCTTCGATTAATTCTGATGGGATTAAAGCTCCGCAGATACGTGTTCGCGCGGTTGGTTCAACGATTAACCGATTCTATCGCGTCATATTTTTCTATTGTCTCCTTCTTCCTCATTTTTTTATCGACTTTCGAAAAGTGTGCCAAGAGTCGAAGATTGAAAAGTCGGTGAATATCTTCGACGTCTTCGATATTCCGCTCAAGGCTACTGTATACGTGGCCTGATTCCGCCGTTTCGAGATGTTCTTCGGAACCGGGACCCAGACTTCTGTCTACAAAGGAATCGATACGCGCGATACCTTGAACTGGCGATATGAGTTTCCATATCAGGGTCGTTCAATTCGTTAAATTACCTATTTGCTTTTCCCTTTCTGGCGGCCTCTGGCCTGGAAACGTGACGTTAACTCGGCCACGAAATTTTCACCAAGAGAAACTTTTCAACTTCTATCGTTTATTGCCACTGCGCTTCCATGCACTGGAGAAAAATTTCGAACTTCGTTCAAAATATTAAGAACTACTTTGAAGCTGGAATTCGTGCAAGAAATTCAACAAGTTTAACCCTTAAATGCATGATTTTCCAATTTTACCAAAAGTTATCAACTAACAAAATACCTTGAAAGCGGTTGATTCAAATTAAAACGAACAGACGACGCTATTGTGTATTTGATTGGTACGTGGCATATCTGCAACACTACTCATTGCAGGTTTCCTACATTTAATTTATAAGATTAAAACTGGTATGTTGCATTTATACAACTATACGCATTTAAGGGTTAAATACCTTATTTTTCTCGAAAGTTCACGAATGTTTCAAGATTCGATTTTGCAATTTTTGAGATTTTAATACGGGTCCAAATGTCGCGTGAATAAAGAGGCGAGCATTCGAAACGAAACTTTAACTCGAAAAGGAAGATCGATTAATAATTTTCCTCCGAGCTCGGTAGCCAAGAAAACTTCTTCATTAACTGAACCGGTACCTTTCAAAGGGGGACCGAGGCGGTCGCCGCGTTGCTTCTAGAAATTAATCTTGCACCGATGTACACTCCTTTCAACCATTCAACCGGCAAATTAATGCTGACCTTTATTTTTAAACGGTGCGACTGAAAGGCAACTTTCCGAGTTGCCGGGAAGGAAGTCAAGGGAACCCAGTGATACTTCAAAGGATAGTAAAAGTATAATTTACTCTACAGTCTTATTTGCACCGAGCTAATTTTACTTGCTCGGTTCTCTAATTATACGAAATTTAATTACCAAAAATGGAGGCATGGTTAGACTGAGTCATTCGATCGAGAAAGACAATACGTCGCTGACCTTCTGGACAGATCAACATCTACATGTTTGGCGCCAAAAAGTTCTACGTAAGAATTCGTATAAGTATATTGCAGTAAGGTGTATTAAATTTCTTAGCAGTTCAGTCCTGGAAGCTTGTTTAATTTGAAGGACATTAAGAAGAAAAGTAGTCCCTTTGAGAAGTCGGCACTTCGTCGGGTACTAATTCCATCGTTAATAATAATGATTATCGGCGAACCGAGTCGACGTTTCCCTCGGGGGTTTCGAAATTTGCACACGCATTAATCCCATTTCGTTTAAGGGCTCGTCAATCATATCCACCCTCGGCGAGCGGTTGTGTGCACACGTATACAGAGAAAGAGCGAGAAGGATGGGCGGATAGAACGGAGATGTTGGATACCAATGAACTAGGACTCGAGCTTAATGGTGTTTTGAGTGGGCACGATCTACTCAAAATTGGTCCTCGTGCAAGTACGCGACTCGAGAGTTTACCCCACAATTTCCTCGCTGAATTTCGAAGCCATCGTATTAATCGATGCTTGATTCCTTATCATTATATTCAAATATCCTGAGGTTCTCACCTTGCTAAATTTGTAAATTTAAAAATGTACAAGATTGCAGCAGCAGCTTCAGATTTTGGACTTAAGGTTATGTAGAGTTTAAGGGGGGAACTGGTGAATGATACAATTTAGTTACCATTTAGATAGTAAGACACCAGCGGTAGTTTATAAACCGGGATAGTCGCGAGGGTTCCTCGTCAATTCGATACCTTTGATCTGATCGTTATAGTCCCAGTTTCGACGGGGGTTGCTGCAGCCCCTAATAGACTGTTTATCTCGTAAGCCCGGATTTAGATTCGGATCGGGTTCTATTATGCCATCCGTAAGTCTGTGTATGCGACACACAACCACTTGTGCGTGAACCTCTATGGTACACGTGGCACGATACGCTTTTTACACGATTTCCGATTTGCAACTTTTCACGCAAAAATATTCTCGGAAAATTAACATGCAAACAGAAGTTTTCAAGTTCATTTTCAGGAGTAAATCTTTTACCCTGAAAGGGAAAAGTTTGAAAGGAAGAAAGAATTGAAAACAATAGACCCGGGAGATCTATCGGTTATTTTTTTCGAAATTATTTAGGGAAAAAGCGTAAACGAGGCTTCGTTACATTGATCTGGATTACGATTCATCCAGGCACCCTCTGGACACAATTCACAGGGTTGGCTGGTCCCCGTGGACGGTCGCGATACGGCCGATGCTGATATACTCGTTATAGCGCAGGCGGGTGCTCGAGCAGTCGATATTCAATCAAATAAATCCCCCTAATAAACTGGAGAGTCAGAGATAGCATCAAGAAACAATTGCAGAGAAAGGGAGCGACTACGCGATCAGGCACGTAGAAATCTAACAACGTTCTGATAGCTAGAAGAAAAGTACCTATTCTTTTGCAACAATATTTTTCCTAAAGACCACTGTGGTAGTTAACCTTAAGTTCTCTGAATGCAAAAAATCATACTTTCAACATTTTCTAATTAGCTCCACAAGTTTTCTGTATCTTTGCCTTTCTGAAAATTAATTAAGCTTTAAAAAAATAAAAAATGTCAGATGTTTTTCGGCTACTAAATCACTGCAAATGGTACCGAGCGTTATCGAATCAATCGTCCGTTATGAGAGGACACTGAACGATGGCTACGGGGAAATATAGCATGATCCAGGAGCAATAAAGTGCAGCACAATGTGCGTTGGGTCTCGCCGAATAAGGGGCGTTGCTATCGAGCCTAACGAGGCTGGATGTCTCAATTTCCGTAAGAACGTGCGCCCCGCGACAAGAGGGGGTGACCAGAAGGGGAACGGCTGACTGGGGATGATACGGGGCTGATAAGGTGTTAAAATAATATACAGCTATGACCTGTCTGGGGTTTGCTCGATAGCGATCCTTCTCCTCTCTTTCTACCAATGCATACGAATAGAACAATCGTTAGGGATGATCGCTAGGGGATGAAAATAATCGACAGATATACAGACTGTTTCTGGTTACACGAGTTTTTAAACGCCCTAATCGATATTTCTTTCCACGTCCAGTTTTAAAATTGCATATCTTGAATATTTTATTTTTTATACACGACTGCGACTTTGTTTAAATTTACATGACTCTGTTCTGAAATTTTTGAGGACTCGCTTGTTCGCGAAGTGATTTTATCTTTCGCTCGTTGGGCGAAACAAAATGTTTTACGGCTAAAGCGACCGAGGAGTCTCCGAATCGAAGGATACACCGTCATAATATTTTAACAAGGTCACGATGTATCGGATTTTTTTTACGAATCCCTCATAAAGTTTCCAGTCTGAAGTTTGAGGCAATTGACTGCAGGAACCTTGAAACCCGAGCTGAAAAGAGTCGCTTCCATCGGGAGCACTGGTTGGACTTTAAGTAGGTGATAAATTAAACCAGTCACCCTCTTCGTAATACCTCTATATCTTAGACGGCGGATTTAATGGAACTTTTTTTCCTTTTTTAACCGAAACTTTATACTAGCCGGGATAAGCTCCCGTTAAATACGTTCCGGAAGTCTAATTACACGGATTTCTCGCGTCACTTCCAACTTATTTCTGGCTCAACAGTTTTCTGACCCCTCGCGAATTCATACCGTTTATTTGTTAACAAATATCCCCTGGTAGAGCCGTTCAGTTTAGGAATTTGAAAAACTCGTGTCTTTAAAAATGTGGAGATTTAGGACGATACTTCGATGTTAAATAATTTCATCTACAAACAATACAAAGCTATTCTACGCGAAGTGAATTCTTTCACACACCGAAACAAGGGAACTTTCGGCAATCAAAGGCTAATGGAATTAATCTCAGAAATGATGCTTCGAATGCGTAATTACATCAGTACGTCTGCGACGTTAAAGCAGTTTCAATCAACGCGCATGTGAACGGATGCACAGTATTTGTCAGATTAAGTGTAACCTTTGACCAGGGCAGTGGCATTAATCAGTAATAGAGATGCAACGATTGCATTGATCGAACATCGACAAAATCCTTCGGCATTTAATTAACCTACCGAAGGTTAGTATCGTGCATCGCGACTTGAGAATAGGACCGGACAATTGGCAAGGTATACAACGTCGCCGGTGGAGCAACATCAGCAGCAGATTCCCACCCTGTCCTGCATGGAATGACGAAACTTTCCCGGCTACAGGAGGACCGGTGGGCGGTCCTCCGGGATACCTGGAACTTTCGCAAGCTCTCGCGTCCAATCGGCGTGTCGAGAGCGAGAAAGATATATAGAGGGGTAGCGGATGACAGAGGGTGCGAAAGAGAAGCGAATGGACAGAGAACCGTGCGAAAGAGACGGATAGAGGAACCGCGAGAAAGGAGAACCCAGGGGTGGTGAAGAAGAAGGAAAACGCGGTTGCGGAGAAACGAGAGAAAGAGAACGAAGAATCGAGACAGACAAGGGAGACCCAGGAGAGGGGTTAAAGAGGTGCGGATGAGTTACAAGGGAAAGAAAATTGTAGCAAAGGGTACGAGGCGTCGGAATAGAGAAAATCTGGAGAAGGATAATGTGCAAGTATTTTGTATTGTTGTATTAAAGCGTTGACCTCGTCCAATGAAAAACATTTTGCAGCAGAAATATTGGTAAAATTAATTTTATTAAACCTCATACTTCACACTGTCCGCTATTTCATACTTGTATTCCTCACCCATTTGTTCTCCATTATTCTCAGCTATTTGCAGTTAAAAATATACCCCGCTTATAAAATATTCTTCAACCTCTGAGGTTTTCAAATTAGGGTGCTACAGGTAAAAATTTGTAGCAGATGCAGAGGAATTTGGACATAAAAGACAAGGGCGAAGACTACGCGAGACAGGAAGAGAATGGGAACAACGGAATGAAAAATGATAACTTTTGTTGAAGCACGTTGGTGGTCAGACGCGAGATGCTAACTTCGTTCCACTCATTTTACCCCCCTCTAACTTCTGGTACCGGCGTTTTACTCTTTCTACTCCATCGTCGGCCAACCACTTTGCCCGGTATTTCATTTCCACGTCTACTCGTGTGTACTCGACCACTTATGTGTATATCCGAATGCTGGCTACGCAGCTACTGTTCATATATACACCGTTAGCCAAAAGTACGAGACCATTTTATTGAAAATTACATTATATGGCGCAAGAGGTTCAATGGACATTTTCTGTCTGCGCTTTCCAAGGTACTTCTACGCATATTCCCTTAATGTACCTACATATAGTAGTTCATTACGTTCATAAACGTCCACACTGGGTTAATAAAATGTCATATTTGTTAATTACTAAAATTAGTCCTCCACAGACTACCCCTCTTCAGTAAGGTTACTTAGATTCAGTGAAAAAAAGAAAGATACAGGTGTTAATTTTGCACTTTGCTGGTTTTTGTTGCTTCGAACGCGCGATAGCGCATGCCGCTCGTTAATAACGTTCCACTCGACGAAGGAAGGAAAAACACGAGGATAACTGGATTTTCGCGTTTTTCGATGCGTTAAAATCTCGATGGAGCGTCGATTTTTTCTTTCTTTTTTTTTTTGGTCAAGGTGGGAGGTAATTTTATACAATTTTGGCGAGATTCCAACGGCACTGTATCGCCCTATATGCGTGACTGCAGCTTCGTGCACCTGATGCACCACTGTGGGTGCTTTGAAGTGTGTGCGAAGCTTTGGGGTGGCTTCAAAATGGCGTCCTGTTACGGTACACACTACCACCCTTCATCGTTCGCGTTATGAGATTACTAGGTGGAATTCAAACAATATCAAAGAACATTTTATTACATAATTTATTGTTATCAAGCTTTCTCTGTGCCAGCTATCAATGAACTTCGGTGAATGTTACTGATTGTGAGGATTTATGCTACGAATCTAATGTAATTGAATGAGTAAAAAAGAAGTCAACAGTACTACCTCGAACTGTAGAATATTATAAGTACATACATGTTGCAAATACGTACTGAAGTAGTTGTAACAAAGGATCGAAGAAAATATTAAATTAATTTTGTAAACGAAAAATTTAAGTCGATGAAACGATCGTACCTATAATAAGTTTAGCACCGTGGGGTTTGTCAGTGAACGGTACAGTGCATCAAGCATAATTGAAAACCCGAAGAAAAAGCTTGAACCGAGCAATATCAATATTATTAATCTCGCAAGGTATAAAGTGCGACGTTTAAACCGACAAACGAAACTATCGAGTGCTTTCATCGGATCTTTGCGCTTTCTTAAGCCAGTGCCAGGTCACGGAGGTCGGAACGCGATGGCTCCTCAAAATGGCGGCCCTTTAAAGCGACGAACTCGAAAGGCGTCGCGCGGCAAAGATAACGATTAACAGAAGAAAAGGAAACTACTTTTCGACGATGTCAAAAACGAATAAAACACAAAAGGTGAACAAATTCCGAAAAGAGCCATAACAAGATGAAAGTGAAAGAGTCGCAGAAGAAAGAAAACGAAGAAACGGCGACGAAGTTAAATAATTTTTCCGAAAAGGTAGAGGGAGGGTAGACAGTGGATCCAACGGTACAAAAGGAGGAAGCGGAAGCGAGCGCGAGAATGGAGGCGACAAGGAAGGCTCGAGAAGAATTTTGGAGGAAAAGAGGAAGAGAAACCGAGACAGAGAAAGGTTAGAGAGTAAGGGTGGAAATGAGGGGTTGGAGGGAGGACAGAGGGTGGGAAAATAGAGGCGAAGAGAAAGGGGAGAGCATCCTCGGGTAGCAGCCGGCAGCCAGTCAGCCAGCCCCGGCCAACATCGACCCGGTGAGCTGCTCTCTGCCCATGCGCAACAATCTTACCCAGGACTAGTGATGGGCCCGATCCAATTCTCAATTTATAACGACTTTGTTGCTACTTTTGTAAAATAACATTTGTCCACCTGCAGACAAAAATACTATAGTCCCTCATGTTTCCGTGCAACGCCATTTTGGAGCTCTACTTCCTCTTTCTTTCATGATGGATTAACGTTGATTGTCACTGTGGTAACAGATCGTTAACACGTTGGCATAGCAGATTTAATCGTTTCTATAGAAGTCTCGCAGCTTGTATAATTGCAGACTTTTCGTAAAATAATTCCGGTTACGTTGTTGTTAAAATAACGCTATGTTTCACCGATCGTTGAAGAGGATGCATGTCCGAATTTATGAAAGCTCGCGAAAATATTTTGATTGCTTAAAATAATGTTTATATTTTATACACCTTGCTTTGTGTAGAACGATCGTGTGATCTGTAAGATATTTAGAGACGGTATTACCGATTTTCGATCGGCGATTAGCGTCGGCCGACTGGAAAGAGGGAATGCCATGGAATGTTTTCCGAGAAGTCCTTCAACGTGACTGGAAAACATTTACCGTTCCAGCAGAATAAATACTGTCAATGCAAACGATTTATACGAGAGCTTCTGTTTTCGCAACGCTGTATTTTCTCCCATTTTTCCATCTCCAAAACGCGCCTAATCTGCGACACAATATTTTTTCAACGAACGCGACGCTTTTTTCGCGTTTCGATATTTTTAACATCGTTATTTTCATTTTGGGAATGCGTAATTTTTATTTACGAAAAGAATCTTGTTATCTTGTTATTGTAACTTTTGAGTGAAGTATTTATAAATCTTTATCGATATGAATGAAACGCTACAACGGTGTTCGAGCGTTGATAATAGGCGACGATAAACAGAGAGATCTCGTTAAGAATCCTATCATAAAAACGGTGCTCGACGTTTGGAATCCGTTTGAAACGGTTATTAATTGACGCTCGTCGCGGGCTAGGATCGTCCACTTGGTGCCACAAGCAGTCGTACTTCGTCATCCCACCCCGAAAACTATGAGGCGTTTAATTAACTCCAGTGTTCGTGGAAAGAGAAGGAGAATTCAGATGCAAATGCCGTGACACGCCCACGGGACCGACCCTTCGCTTCTTCCGGTTAAAACACAAGCATCACCGAAAACCGGTGGTCGGAACGATACCCTTTTCCCGATAGAATTTAAATCCCATTCGAGTTTGTGCCGATCGAATCAGAAAATCGATCAAGAAACGACTCAGCAACTTCTCAACATCAGATACATTCCAATTTTCTTATTTATCACCGCTGTTTATTTTTTTACAAGATTTCGATGATTCAGGACAAAGAATGCGTGTCATACTAACAGATGTGTGATTCGATAATATTTCACTTACGCAAACATTTACCTCGACTGCACGCTATAAAAATGGGAACCAAGATTAAATTTATGTGACACGAATACGTAAGAGATTAAGGGATAAAACTCCATTCGCTCTTCATCATTTCCATTAGGTTATTTTTTGTATACATGTTGCAGTAGAGTGTGTCGTGCACTGGTCAGACAGTGGAACGTATTAGTGGCGCCAGTATTTGCCCGACACGAAGGTTGCAAATTCACGTCGACTGTGATACTGGTAATTATTGGATTCGGTGATATATTGCGATGGGTAATGTTTCTGATTTTAATGTAACGTGGTATATCGGCGCGGTACGATTTGGCGCGTGGTGATATAACGCGTGGTGTTTCGGCGCGTTGCAATTTCGGTGCGTGGAGATATAACGCGTAGCAATTCGGAGCATGGTGATATAACGCGTGGTATTTCGGTGCGTTACAATTCGATGCGTGGTGATATAACACGTGGGGTTCCAGCGCGTAGCAATTCGATGCGTTATAATTCGACGCGTTGCAATTTCAGTGCGTGAGGATACAACGCGTAGCAATTCGGTGCGTTACTATTCGGCGCGTTGCAATTTCGGTGCGTGAGGATACAACGCGTAGCAATTCGACGCGTTACAATTCGACGCGTTGCAATTTCAGTGCGTGGTGATATAACACGTGGTGTTCCAGCGCGTAGCAATTCGATGCGTTATAATTCGACGCGTTGCAATTTCGGTGCGTGAGGATACAACGCGTAGCAATTCGGTGCGTTACAATTCGACGCGTTGCAATTTCGGTGCGTGAGGATACAACGCGTAGCAATTCGGTGCGTTACTATTTGACGCGTTGCAATTTCGGTGCGTGGTGATATAACACGTGGTGTTTCAGCGCGTAGCAATTCGATGCGTTATAATTCGACGCGTTGCAATTTCGGTGCGTGGTGATATAACACGTGGTGTTTCAGCGCGTAGCAATTCGGTGCGTTGGAATTCGGCGCGTTGCAATTTCGGTGCGTGGGGATATAACACGTAGCAATTCGATACGTTACGATTCAGCACGTTGCAATTCGGTGCGTGATGATATAACACCTGATATTTCGTCACATAACAATTCGGTGCGTTGCAATTCAGCACGTGGTGATACAACGCGTAGTATTTTAATCCGTAACAATTCGGCGCATTATGATATAATGCATAGAAATCCAACGTCTAGAAATTCCACCCGTGTAAATTTAATCACGTAACCAACAGTGACTTAACGCATGACCAATGATCATATACACAACTAAATTTTAGCATAACCAGAAGAAATCCAGAAACCACCCGCCAGTCATCGATCTCCCTTCATCCAGCATTGCCGACAGTGGTCAAACAGGGCATCCCAAGGGTCAGCAGTGGACACGATATCGATGGGCAACAGATCCAGAGAAAAAAAGGGGGCGAAACGAGATGAAAGACCGATCAACGGCTTTAACGTTTTGGATTCCCCGAGGAAGCCCCGTGGATAAGAGATCCCGTTCGGCTTCCCCTCTCCAATCGCGTGCAAAAGTGGCGAGACCGTTTTGGACGTTGGTCGGCGAGGGGATGCTGGTAGAAGAAGAAAAAAAATTACTAAATCCTATCTGAATCAGTGGTCCATTGAGTTGGCGGTTTGATATCGACCAAGGATATCTCTGTTCCTTCTGAAAGGAAACCAGCCCCGCGACGGTGGTGTATCGAGAGGGTGCGAGGACAGAGGAGAAGGGAAAAAAGGAAAACGGAACAAGAAGAAGGCTTATTCCGACAATACATCCTTCGACGAGGGTGTGCTGACTGACAGACAGCTCCTGTCTATCAGATACCCAAGCAAAACCTACTACCCTTGTGTGTATCAGACAACCCCCTTCGCTCGGTACACTTCACTCGTTTCGAATCTCCTGTAAATCGAGAACAGATGAAAGAGGATTCGAAAGTCGCTGAGACTTTTTACTCGCATCTAGTTTATGGGTATAGGGATCTAGGGATGCTGGAGACGTAGGACTTCTAGATATAAAGATTTCGGAACGTCAGGATCTCGGGGATATAAAAATCTCTGTCAATAAGCGGGACATAGATATTTTGAAATATAAGAATGCTAAGGAAGTGATAAGGATTTTGAGATCTCGACACCTAAAGATTTGAAGATATAGAAATCCTGTGATCTAGGGATCTAGAAATCTACGAATCTATGGATCTTCAGACATCAGAGGTATCGAGAAGCATAAAATTTACAAGTCCAAACATTCAGAAATAAAATTTTAACGAACCGTCACTCGTGTATCCCTAAAATTTTATCGAACGTGAAATAGTAATTTTGAAAGCTGTCGAGCATTTTATATGACACCCATACGTTCCAGAATTTTAAATATAGCCGACATTTTTCAACATGAAAGCGATCAGAACGTTCTCTCCGCGATTAATCATTGCAGCGAAGGCGAGGTACACCTTTCAAGCGAAACGCTTTAATCTTTCGTAGGGTAGTATTTCTCGAAACGTTACAAGAGTCCTTTTTATATTCCTATCGTGAAATCGCGATCGTACGATTCATCGTGATCCCACGTTTTCCCCTATTCGAAGTCTCCTGGCTTCCACTCACGTTCTCGATCGGCGCACTCAACAGAAAAGAGAAGGACAGGGGGTGGGATTTATAGGAAAGCACGGGCGATCACTTTACCGGGACATATCGTAACGGGACACCCTGTAGAACGTGGCATAGGCGGCGGACAACGCGTTTTGCGGTGACAGAGCGTGTCTGATGGAGGGTTGTCACGGTATGAGAGCACCCCTCAGACTTCGATATTAAAGCCCTTCTAATATAAGAGCAAAAGCTCCGCTCTCTACCGTCGATATGCTCGTTTCAAACCTTTTCCCTTCCCTCCCTCAAATTTCCAAGCAAGCGATACTGACTTTTGTGCCACCGACCGGACGGCTGGATTTTGTGGGTAAGCGAGTGGGCGTGCTAGGGTGGATCCTGAAAAGGCATGGCCAGATTTATTAAGCTCTAGAAGCGTAAAAGTATACGAGGTGTCTCATAATATATTTTATTTTCATTTTATTTACTCATTTGTCAAACTTTAAATTTTTATAAGAGCTACCCTGTCATGCTTTTATTTTAGCAAATTATATGAAGCTGAATATAAAGAATTTTAGCAGTCATTTTTGTTGAACTTCAAACTTTAAACTTTTTTTTTATAAGAGCTACCCTGTCATGCTTTTATTTTAGCAAATTATATGAAGCTGAATGTAAAGAATTTTAGTAGTCATTTTTGTTGAACTTCATACTTTAAACTTCCTTTGATAAGTGCTACCCTGCCATGCTTTTATTTTAGCAAATTATATGAAGCTGAATGTAAAGAATTTTAGTAGTCATTTCTGTTGAACTTCAAACTTTAAACTTTCTTTTGATAAGTGCTACCCTGTCATGCTTTTATTTTAGCAAATTATATGAAGCTGAATGTAAAGAATTTTAGTAGTCATTTTTGTTGAACTTCATACTTTAAACTTTCTTTTGATAAGTGCCACTCTGCCATGCTTTTGTTTTAGCAAATTATATGAAGCTGAATATAAAGAATTTTAGCAGTCATTTTTGTTGAACTTCAAACTTTAAACTTTTTTTTTATAAGAGCTACCCTGTCATGCTTTTATTTTAGCAAATTATATGAAGCTGAATATAAAGAATTTTAGCAGTCATTTTTGTTGAACTTCAAACTTTAAACTTTCTTTTGATAAGTGCCACTCTGCCATGCTTTTGTTTTAGCAAATGATATGAAGCTGAATGTAAAGAATTTTAGTAGTCATTTTTGTTGGACTTCATACTTTAAAGTGGCATGTCATGAACATTATTTGACAGCATTTTTATGTCATTAAATCTTGTTAAGTTTTTTTTATAATTGTTATAAAATATATACTATTTGTGGATCAAGAACAACTGATGTCTTAAAGCAGTCTCACCTGTTTAATCATTACTATCAATTCTAAATAACCTACAATTATACAGGGGTGGCTTTTTTAAGATCACGTACGTGTAAGAGTATTTGTGGATCAAGAACAACTGATGTCTTAAATCAGTCTCACTTGTTTAATCATTACTATCAATTCTAAATAACCTACATTTATTCAGGGGTGAGTAAGATTACGTACGTGTAAGAGTCCTCGAAGAAACGACGTAACCGAAGATCCAGAGCAGATAAAAATGAGAGAGCAAATCGTCCCCAAACGGCAGCGTTTAATGCATTAGGCGTTAACTCGGTGATCGCAAACCGGGTGGAAAAAATCTAAGTCGGAAGAGGGAGCAAAGAGAAACGTCGGAACCCAAGAACGAAGCGTACTTGTGTCGGGGCAAACCCGTGCACACCCTAGTCTCCGCTTCCGTATCCATCTCACACGCGCCATTGACCACGAATGCACGTCCGATAGGGTAGCCCATAGACTTCTCCTCAAAAATCAAGTTATCTCCATTCTCCGTGCATCGCTGGGGTTTCGAATAAAACGTCACGACCGCGTTATATGGGGTTGCGCGGGTGTTACAGGGATGCGCCACGTTCTCTCCGTCTCGACCGTTGTATCGTACAAATCTATCGGAAATACCGTGCGCGAGATTACAGAGGATCGTCGTTTTATTATCGGATCCGACGAGACAAGACTATTTGTACGGAGAAAGAGGAAATCGAGAGACATTTTATTTTTTTCCTCCTTTAAGATCTGCCTCTGATTTTTCCCCCGTTTCAGAGGCACGTACGTTGTTACTCGCCGATGTTGCAAACATTCGCAGGTAAATACGGGAAGAAAGGAACGCTCAGATGTGTTTGAGTTCACTCACGGTAAATCGACGGCACCAAACACTCAGCCATTTGATGTCCCGTATCTGCTTCCCGTCAGGTAGCTTCAGAAGTATGTCCGTATAGTTGTACGATTTCAGCACAGGTGGATCGCTGTACAGAAGAGAAAACAGAGATGACATGCATTGCTTGCTAATTACTGAGCTTGGTTTGTTTCGCAAGAAATAGTGTTGCTTATTAAAATTCATATCCTACAAAATGATAAAAACCTGAACATTCAAATCCGTACACATTGACAACATCGACAGGAACATACAACGATCCGAAACGTAATAAAGTGCTTGCGTGGATGAAATTCGAACGAGATCGTCGTATAATTCCCGTTTTATTAACTGCACCCCGCGAGTCGTTCGTCTAGCGTTCTGTTTCATCCCCCTTGTCTCACCCTCCCACTACTCTGTCGTGCACAACAAACTCTTTGAGTTCCATTTCGTCCCTTGGTACGTCTCTTTTTTCTCGCTTATATTTGTCATGCTTCATAGATTTGTGTCTTACATGTTCTCATCCACTTCTGGATACGGCACGATGTAACCCTGCGGACTGGGTGCAGCGGTGTTTCCAACCCAGAAGTACGCGTCCGGTCCAGTTCCATCGTAGCAGAAGTCCTTTATAAAAATTTGCGAGCTGTCCACGAGGTACACGTCGCCCTTAATCCCGTGACCGTACACTTTAAACGTGCCAATTGGCGTGCCGTAGTAATTGGGTCCGTTTTTTGCATGATCTGTGAACAGATAAAATTTTATATTAATTCATACGTGCATAGAGTTAACACCTCAATTATGTAAGCGACGTTTACGGTCTTATTTTACGGCATCGGCAAGAGTAGATCGACGATGAAATTTCAATGCAACGATGCACGCGAATTCGACCCTAAACGAACGAGACCACGAAAAGACGCGATGGTGGTTGGGACTTGGTTCGAAGTTTCATTCACTAAGCCCGTGGCTGCAAAGGGGAAGTACGGTTTCACCCTCGTGATATAGGTTGGACGCATCGTCGCCCCGATACAAAAGCCCTGCCAGCCTGTTCGGTTGTGCCGCGATTTGCATGAATTTCATTTCATTTATTTAACGTGAAGATCAATTGACCATTACGAATTGTAAAAATCAGACTCTTAGAATCTTGCATAAAATTACACTTAAAATTAATTTACCAGAGACAATGAAAGCGAGATAAAAACTGTGCTAAAAGACTGTATTTTATGCAAGCGTTGCATGGTGTAAGAGTTAAACCAAGGAGAACGCTCGCGTCGTCGAGCGTGAAGAAGCGTCGTGTTTAAAGTAGCACCCCTTCGGTCTCGTCGCATTGCGTTAATTTGTCCCGGTGATTATGGATCCATTAGTCTGGCAGCCAACAAATAGCACGGTACAATCCAATAACCGTCGCGGCCCATAATAAAAGGGGAGGCAGTTTAAGCACCAGTCGGGGGTAGTTTAGGTGCTTGCCGCTTAGGCACGCACCTACATACACTCCCGTCCATAAGTCATAAAACATCTACCAGTTTTAACTTCGCATTTACATCATCGCGTTCATGGACTACTCTCGTAATTCCTTTAAACGAAGCATTTAAATCTTTATGTACATAAATCTGTATCATTTGTACATACATTTTATTTTCGTAACCAACGTAGGCTATCGTGACAATTTACTGAATTTTATGGATTACAGTTACTTCAATCAGATGAATATGTATTACATTTGCCTCTGCATTTTATTACTAGTTTTTAAGACGTTTATATTTATACATACACATTTTATATATTTATACGATATACAATATACATTTTAGTATATTACGTTATTATATTTAGTACGTTGTTTGAGGTGTCCCATGACTTATGGAAGGGAATGTACAATGTTCCTCCTCACTTTGACGCGCGTAGAGCGTGTTTACTAGATATCTCTTTCCCCCTATCACGAATCTCTTCGCAACCCTCCTTTTCCCCTAGAAATTCTTCCTATTTCGCTCCCTCTCTCTCGTTTCTACTATTCCCCGATTTCGTACGCACTGCGACCACGTAGACTGGGGTGACATCCCCAATACCGACCAGATAGCGATCACTGCGTTCATTGTCGCATCACCGTAATATCCTGCTATATAGCGAGGGGGTGTAACGTCGACTACAACGTCGACAAGGATGGTCGGAGAAGAACGGCTGCCGGAACCTCGTCGTTCACCAATACAACCACCGACCGAACGGGGTGAATGGGGAACGAGGGTAGACTAAAAGCCTCGAGTCTACGTTTTGGTCGAACACCAACGACGTGTTAATTATCCCGATGTTTCGCGCACAGCAAAAATCGTAGAACCAAGTCGAACGTTTCAATGGAAATTAATTGGGAACGGACCTTAATCAACCTCTCGCGATACCAAGTACGGGTTTCCAAAGTTTCCGGATCCACTGTTATAATTATACTTTCAAATTTTATCGAGGCCTTGTCGGACAATTTTGATCATTTAATTGTATTGTGTCGGTGGATAATATGAAAGAAAATATGCTTCATAACAATTGTATACATAACATAACAATTGTATGTACAAGAAGTCATAATCCTGACTCAACAAGACTCGAAATATTCTTGATAACATATTTCACGTTAAAGATGAAAGGAACTTTCAAGGTATCTTCACGTGAAGACAAGGGTGGATTGCAGGATGAAAGTACACTTTTTAATAATCTTTATTATAGTCTGATCACAAACTATCCTGCGGTAGTCAACGTACTAAAATCGATGAGACTTTCTACACAACCACCATAATTTTTAACAGTTAACAATCTTAACAGGTAAGTCGGAAATTAAACAGCCCCCAATGTATACATAAAAATCGAAAAACCAGAGGTAAAAGCAGAATGAAAAGTTCTGTAAATTCTTTTCAATATTCCGTAGAATCTAACAGGAGTGTATCGACTATGGAGGGGTATCTTAGAGGGTCGTCTAGGTCCGTATATCCTGAGAGGTTGGTCTGAAAGCGCAGGATATGATCCCAGAGTGGTGAAGGGAGTTCGGTCAACATTTGAGCAGAGTAAACACGTCGTATCGGTCGGTCGCGCTTCTTCCCTTTGCTCGGACCTACCCTCTCGCTATATCTGTCTATCCTCTCGCCGATGAGTCTCCGAATGGTGCACAAGGTCCTTCGAATAGTCCCTTGGCTCGGTCTTAGCCGCGCGGGGCGATCGCTGCAGGGAATACCTTAGCCCCGGGCAACGCTGGCACAAAGCATATTGCATGCGCTCCGAGTACACAATCGCGTCCAGGGGCTCGAAAACGTCAGGGTTCGTTACCTTCTGGCGCCGATGGTCTTTGCTCTTTCGATCGGATTCAACGGATCCTCGATCCGTCGCCCGCGGCGTGCTCGTTTAATGAGGATGCCTCGTGAAAAACTCACTCGTTATTTTGGCCCACGCACCGACGAGGAAATTAAAGAATTGCGTTCGTTCCATCGAATTGCAAACGAACTTTGCTGCGAGATTGGCTGAACGAGGACGACATTCTTAATCTTGACGCGTTTATTTCTGGGCTAACATTGACTACACATGTGTAATCCACATATGGAGAAATGTTATATGAAACTATTTCGAAAGTTGTATATTAAAAACGGGTGTACTTCGTTACACAAAAGTGTAATATGGTATGCGAAATTGTTAAATAGTTTGAAACTGAGTTTCGGGTATTAATGCAGTTTTAACTAATCGTGTAACTAAGTTATAACTCGGCTTTCGATTAGGACTTATGAAAAATGAAGAGTTAGTATGAAAATTGTTTTATATCGAAGGTTTTCGCGTACAAAGGATCTTAAACTTTACCGGGGCAATTTTACGGTTCTACAAGAGTTTTGACCGTCGATGTTTTTTTTGGACGAAAAACCGATACTCTGCAAATCTTCTTATTCTGTGCGCGAATGCACGTCCCTTCGAATCTCGTGGCAATCGGCTTAATGGTTCGATCGGAATTTTGGATTTGGGACACGAGCGTACACGAAACGCGTAGGCTGTATTTTCTGCCGACCGGATGAGTCGCGTGCGTATTCCCATCAAAAAGTAATAAATAATTCTACAGATTTTAAATAACCGAGTTCGAACGTAAAAACCTTGTATTATATCGCGTCGGATCTGTTCCGCGGCTAATAGCAAATCGTACAGCGTCAAAGGCATCGTTTTGTTATCATTAAGCTCGAATCTTCCGCACGTGTTCATCGCCGATAATCCAATATTAATACAATTTCTAATATCCGAGATGAACGTTTCGATGAATTAAATATTGAACGTCAACTAACACAATGATACGTATGGCAATCCTGTTACATAACGAAGCACTGACTCGATTAAATTGTATTTTCATTTCGCGTCAATGTTCGCGAAAATCGCGTCACATATTTCGCCATCATGCGTTATTGATAAACTGCCTTCGAGCATATAATTCATTGTCGCATTATATTATGTAGTATTATATAATTAGAATAAACACATACATGTTACCGTACACTCGTTACGTAACTTTTAATATCTTGAGGGGTGCAACAGGGTGTCGCGGGGTGGAATTTGGAAGTAAAATGGAAACTTTCAATTTTGGAGTTTTAGGGGGTTGAAACTTGAAAGGTTGGAAATGTTGAGATATGATAATTTGGAAATATAGAATAGCATATAGAAAATACTGTGCGTGGTAGTTCAATGCGTGGATATTCAATGTGTGATAATTCCACACATGTGACAATGCAATGCGTGGTAATTCAATCTGTGGAAATTCGATGCATGTTAATGCAGTGCATTCAGTGCGTGTTAATTCCATGCATTGGTAATTCAACGCGTGATAATTCCACGCATAATAATTCCATGCGTGATAATTCCACACATGGCAATGCAACGCATGGTAGTTCAATGCGTGGTACTTCAATCCGTGGAAATTCAACGAGTTGTAATTCGATGCATGGTAATGCGGTGCATTGGTAATTCAGTGCGTGTTAATTCCATGCATTGGTAATTCAACGCGTGATAATTTCACGCATGATAATTCCACGCGTGATAATTCCACACATGGCAATGCAACGCATGGTAGTTCAATGCATGGTACTTCAATCCGTGGAAATTCAACGAGTGGTAATTCGATGCATGGTAATGCAGTGCATTGGTAATTCAGTGCGTGTTAATTCCACGCATTGGTAATTCAACGCGTGATAATCCCACACATGGCAATGCAACGCATGGTAGTTCAATGCATGGTACTTCAATCTGTGGAAATTCAACGAGTGGTAATTCGATGCATGGTAATGCAGTGCATTGGTAATTCAGTACGTGTTAATTCCACGCATTGGTAATTCAACGCGTGATAATTCCACGCATGATAATTCCACACATGGCAATGCAACGCGTGGTAGTTCAATGCATGGTACTTCAATCCGTGGAAATTCAACGAGTGGTAATTCAATGCATTGTAAATTCGTTGCGTTATAACTCAATGCGTGATAAATCCACGCATGGTGATTTCACGTGTGATAATTCCACACATGGTAATGTAACACATGGTAGTTCAATGCCTGATAATTCAATTCATAGTAATTCAACGAGTGGTAATTCGATGCATAATAATGCAATTCATTGGTAATTCAATGCGTTATAATTCCACGCATGATAATTCCATGTGTCATAACTCCATACATGGCAATGCAACACATGATAGCTCAATCCCTGGTAATTCAATCTATGGAAATTCAACGAATGGTAATTCGATGCATGATAATGCAATGCATTGGTAATTCAATGCGTTATAATTCCACGCATGATAATTCCACATGTCATATCTCCACACATGGCAACGGAACACATGGTAGTGCAATGCGTAATTCAATCCATGGTAATTCAACGTGCTAGTAACTCGATGCAGCGCGTTGCGCTTCACCGTGCAAAACACGTGGTGATACAACGCGTGGTAATATAAGAGACCGAGTAAACCTACGAATTTTTTCCTCACAAGTATATTTCATCGATACAATCGAGATTGTTAGACGTTCGAGCGTCGTATTAGCCTCCCTTTTACGTCCGAACTTCCAACGAATTAATTAGCAGCAAACGTTTTTTCGCGTCGCGGCAAGAACCGGACGGTTTTTATGGCTTCGCTCTCGTTTACGTGCCTCCGGGCAGACATTTAACGAGAAAAGTCTTAAGAAATTCTCTTGTTACTTCGCTAAGAAGCCGTTCTGCGGCACGCATTCTTCGTTTGACTTCTAACGGAAATAACGTTTCTCGACATTGATCGAGAGCATTGAATCTTCCCACAGTATCGACCGTAAATCGATTTCACGAGTATATTATACGGTACACAATATGTATCTTACGTCGCAAGAGCCGCGAGGTAATTGGAGTATTAATTAGCATGGAATGCCTCTTTGTTGCGTTGTAAAATCGATCTGTCTCGTGTTCCCTGGCAATTATTCGAACAATAGAAAAAGCCGTAAACGGATTCCCCTTCGTTTTTACCGTGGAAACCGGATACGTAAGGTGCATCATTGTATTCAAGGTTCAGAAATTACGACGAAAATTTCCAGTGTTTGAGTCGACCTCTCGAACACAATGATTTCTGCGATTTATTAAGGTTACGCGTAAACAGTTAGTTCCGTCTGATGCGTATTACGCAAGTCGTTATGTCACAATCGATTCTGACTTAAACATTCAATTAACGCATGGTTTAACGTTTTTGACGCGAATCGCGTTAAGACGGAGATCGTTGCAGTAGATACAGCCATGCTTAGTCAGACACGCGATGTTCCCAGGGAAAAAAGCATTCGATAATTGAACTGTAACTTTCTCGGTGATTTTGTAACTCGCACCTTCGTGGGACCGATTTAACCCATGGAAATAACCACGAATAATCAGACCACGAAAAAATGAATAAGATCCGATTTTACGTGCGAACCAACCAGCCGTTTCGACCAGATCTACTTGCACTTTCACTTTCCTGCCGGTTTCGTTCGGCAATATACGAAACGAGACACCGTGAGATCGCGAAAAGGAACGGATACAACTTTCCGATCTTTGGAAACTTTGATTAGGAAAGTCGATCTCTTTCATTCGTTAATATTCAAATTTTATATACTGAATATTTCTTTTTAAACTTCACAGAAGTTTGCTATTGATCTGTTCGCGATTAACATCTTTCCAAAGCATGGACTCTAAAAGTGTAGAACAAGCTGGATGTCAGTGAACTCAGATACGGGCGCTTTCTCATAACGCAACAGTTTTGTTACGCACATAATGCAATATCACAAGAACTTTATGAAACTGCATCCTTAATATGCATTTCGTTCGAAAAGAATGCACAAAGGCTCGAATTGGAAACTAAAGGACTCCAGAAGAAATCATTCTCATACAACGTGAGAACTGTCTCTGTACTTTGAAAAATTCAGTTCATTCCTTCATTTCTTCAGTCATAATATAAGACAAGTATTCTCTAATTTCAATCTGCAGAAACTTTGCGATCTGAATTATTTGCCTGACTCAACTACCCTGTTTTTCAGAGGTTGAAGCACGTCGAGTTCAATGTTCCATGTTTAAAAATTAAATTCTGATCGACAGAAATAAATTAATCTTCAATTAACCTTTGGTATTTTCGTTAACCCCTTGCCATACTTTGACGAGTATCACACGTGACACACTCACAACTCAAATGTGACATAACCTTCTCCAAAATTGTGAATACTCTTCAACTTGAAATTTAGGTCCAACTACAATTTGTATGGTCAAGGATCGCTGATTAGAAAGTGCTCCAAACATTTTAATTTTCTTTGTTTATTTTAATATTATAACTATGAAGTTTTGACTGACGCATTTGGCAAATAAATTGTAAGGCAAGGGGTTAATTTTGAAAGGTGTATCTGATCTGACTTAACCATGATCTAAGTTCACAGATTAAGGGTCAAAGTGTCCCGATCCCGGCAAATCAATGCATCGGAAGGACTTTATTGGACACGCGTTAGAGTGTGGAAGTGGCGGTGTAAGTTTTCGAGGCAGCTCGACGTTCCATTGTCCTCGAGAGGAGAAAGTGGCGAGGAAGAGGAAGAGGAGAAGGTTCGAGAAGGTAGTTGGAGAGGAACCGGTGACTTAAGACGTTAACGAGACTAACCGGATTCATCGCGAACGGAGGAGAGAGGGTGAATCTTGCCGGGAAGGGTGAAGAAAGGAGAGTGCCGGGGCGGCACTGATTTTAATCAAGATATGGCCTGGCAGCAGCCAACGGCGGATCAAGTGAGCCAGGGCTTATCGATTTTCTAAGTGCTCCCGACCGACAGAGCGTTGCTCGCGACACTACCGAGAATTTGAAAGTAACGATACCAGAGAACGAAGCTTCCAGACGAACTCTGATGTCCGATCTTGCGGAATATTCGATTATCTCGGATTATTTAATCTGAATCGCCTCCAAACGTTCGCAGACACAAATAAAATCATTCTCAAAAATTACCTAATACACAATTCCGTATATAATATTAATATAAAGACTCCAGATACAAAATTAGCCATTGAAGAAAACTGCATTTGTCTCTTTGCGAAGACCGTTTCACACGTTACAACCGAAGCCGACAAGCTTTCGATGTAGACATAACCTCTTGACATACTTGACTTCGTTGACACATTGCAAGTTGGTATTCCTTGTGGACTCTCCGCTAGTAAAGAAATTTATTGCGAAAGTTTTGGTAGAGTTTTCGTAAACCGATGAAATAGGGGTGCACACCCTAATCCGATGCGTATCGGTTAATCCGTGTAATTGTCGTAGACAAGGCAATCTCTTAATTGATCGGGCCAGACAGTCGCTTTGTCCGTCTTCTAAGAAGAATACGAATGATATTTTTTTTCGTCGTTTGCCCGTTAAGAGATTAAAGCCAAGGGGGTCGGTCGGCTTCGTTTTAGAGCCATTATATTCCCGGGAGAGGGGACCCGTACGAGACAGAGAAACGAGCGAGAAGATAGAACAGGTGAATGAAGACGGTCCAAGAAAACCTAGAACGCGGCAAAAAACGTGAGATTGACTGAGAGAAAGGTGAAATGAGATCGTAGAGAAAGATACGAACTCGGTGAAAATATAAACACAAAACGGAGACGGTGAGAAAGGGAACAATGAAAGGGTTAGATGAATCGAACAGAGAGGCGAGATAAAAAAGGGAAGAAAGGAGCGGCGAGAGAGATCTCGCCATCGATTGAAAGGAGAGGCGACGGAGAGAGAAAGAAGCGGATAGGAAAATACAGGAGAGGGAAGACAAAAAGAGAAGAGGAACGAGCGAGATGAAGAAAGGGCCTAGGAGAAAGGGAACGAAGGGAGAGAGCATGCTGAGCTTGCAGAAAGGGTGCCTGGTGATGCGTACCATAGCTACCTCGACAAATGCATTAAGACCACCCCCTCCTCGCAAACCACCCTCCACCCCCTGGCAATATCGAACTGACTGTACGACTCGGTCCGCGGTCTGAAAACACACCGTGTTTCTCACCTTGTTTGTCACGAGTGTAAAACCACTACCATTCGTAAACAACCGGATTCGATAAATATTTTCAACAAATCCAATTTTCCTCTACAGACTCGATATCGATGTGCAAGTGATCCGGAAGATACTTCAGCTATGAAGGTTTTTAAATGTTGGAATTTAAGGTTTAAAAATTTGCAGATAATATGAAACATTAAACAGCTGATCATCTATGAAGTTAGGATTTGACGATGCGGGTATCTGAGCATTTGTGAATCTATAAATATTGAAATAGTAAATTTGAAGAATCGAAGCTTTAAATAATAAATTCTTTCCGCTAAAAATCCTTATCAACTAAACCGCCCTATAGTTTCATCGCTCGCCATTAATCGCTGAGCGTTCACTGCTCATTGCTTGCCAAAGTACTCACGAGCTTGCCGTGCTTCAGACCCGAGGCACTTCTACGCTTCTCGATATCAAGCGGTCGAATCGCGTCGATTGAGTGACAGAAACATCGCGACACCTTCCGGGACGGTTAACTTTTTGACTGAAAAGACGTCGACGGAGAAACGGGATTCCAGGGAAATGGAACTCGTGCTGGTAGGACGGTCTCCGAGGCTCAAGGAGCTCGACAAACACGACAACCGGTGTACGAAATAAAAGCGTGGCTTAAGGAACCTTTGTAAATAGAACGTTTTCTTGCCTTCCAATTTATTTTGTCGAGCTTTCTGTTTCTACCTTTTCACGTTTCTTGTGTATCGAGTAATCAGACGAACACAACTCGTTTTTGCACTTCGATTTTTATAATAGATCAAAGTTGGTTACGATTATTCAAGCAGACCATCAACGGAGCACTATCTTTGATCAGGAAGCTGCTCATTAAAAGTCGGCTTAGGGTAATAACGACTTTGAAGGGAGCATTATCTTTCTGATGGTATCAAGATCTCTTAAATGACCCCGTCAGCTTAGGGGATGCGTGGAAGGGTGGACAGGTAATCCGATAACCAGTCTATTTACCCTCGGACTACTTAGCAAAAATCTCAAAAAATTAATACATAAGAATCCCAATACTCGAATCATAATCTTGTAATACGTGTAGCTTAATAATTACGTTGCAGTCAGATTAAAACGAACGATGTTCAGATGATCGAAAGATGAGTCGAATTGAACTTTAATTGATGCCGACGTTAAGCATCAGACTTGGTGGCTTTTGCCGTGCGTGTTTAATACGCATGACGCGCCCTAATGCGAACACGTGACAAACGTTCCCGGTCGACACCATTATCGTCCAGAGAAGCGATGGTGACCGTGTCATCGGCCAGAATACGATTCATGGTCGACTCCCTCCGTTTCGGAGCTATAGTTCCCACGAAATTCACGACATAGGACCGTTTCGAACGGGACGCGTATGCACACTCATGTAGGTGGATGCATACATGCACGCGGAGCTAGCACCTCATTCCAATCGATATGCGACGACACCCCCATAGGGAGACATTCATATCGCAGTGGAACTCAAACATCAACCAGAGACACTGTAATATCTCCCCCTTTCGGATACGGTGATCATTGTGTTCCGTCGATATCGGAATATTTAGCTGCCAATTTCGGTTATCTCGATCTACCCCTTACGATGCTCTGACATACTTGGATTTAATTGTTAACTGGGCTAGGAATTTGGGATTTGTATGTCTCCAATTTTAGGAAATTGGAGATGAATCCCTAGACTCTTAGATTCACCCCTAAATCCTTAGATCTCTAGATTCCTAAATTCCTACAACCCTACATCTTTACATTTCTGCCTCTTTCACTGATGTTGCAACTACAGATAAATCTAAACCCCAAAGCAACAAATTGAATGTATATCCACTCACCCCAATGATTCTATAAAAATACGAGTGAAAAATGAAGAATGAGATCAGAAGAATTCTTTATTAATATAGTGAATGTCGCAGTCTCGATGAAAATTGAAGTTGTAATCAAAGGCAACTGTGCAATCGAAGATAGAGGATCGCATGTGCACGTGGTGACAGGGTACTTGGAGTAATTGGAGTCGGTAACCGGTGTACATTTAATGCGTGTACTTGTTGCTTGTTCGCCAGATGTGTGACTCCCAGCGGAGCGTATATGGTGGTTTGAGGCGAGGAGTAGTCGACGACCACCCCTGAAGACCGTGGTTTGGTGTTACTAAATGTACACGGCCAATTTGGGACTTGGCTAAAAGGTCTTCTCGATACCCTGGATCTGTTATCAATTAACAGTCCACCTGTGGCCGCCATGAAATGTTGCTAAGTTGCAATTAGAAAATTGCAGAACCGTATACTTCAATTCTACATACGTATTCTTGAAGTTTACTTGTTGCAATTTAAGTTCTGAATATAGGAGATGTTAAAAATATATTAGTGACACGATAAAGTGATCGTTCAGAAAGAGGAAGATAATTTATTTTTTCGAATAAAAAGGTTGAATTCTTCGCATTAGTATTAATCGGTATCTGATACAAAACGTACAGTTTGTATTGTGAGACCCCCTCTGGCTGTATCTTAATCTATCCGCAATCAAATGATCACCCGTCTCCCTACGGGGATCCCTTTCTTCTTTCATGCCATTTTCTTATCGACTCGTTCGAGTAGAGGATAATCTGGAATTGCATCGTAGCTGTGCCTATCTTGTAGCAAAGTGAAATAAAAGCCGGAGTCAAAGAGCGCGGACGTATCAGGGAAACAATTTAACTAATGGAACGGTATTGCCTGTAGAAATCTATGATCGCACCGGGCTCGTACCTGTACCTTTGTGCTATATTATCCGTATCTTTCGGTACTCGCGTCGGTCGTTCTTGTTATCGGTGATCGATTCCAATTTCTACGACCATCCACTGATATCGGTCGCTTCGATGAAAGACCAGACAGAATTGCAGCTTCTCTTCCTACCTTTTTTCTTGAAATTTCATGAAATCGTACAGGATCGAACGAAACGAAGTATACTTTATATTTTCAATCAAATATAGCCATAACTTTATTTCGGAATAGAGATTCAAGGATCTGGATTTACGGATATAGATACTGGACATAGACAGAAATAGATTAATTGGTAATGAGTTGCAATTTGGATCATGGACAAAAGACTTTGAATTCCAAGACCGTAGAATGCAAGTATTCATTCGTGTCAAGGTGTGCTGATTGCCAGAAGAATGCATAATTGCTCTACATCGCAAGGAAAGAAGTATTTCGCGCGATTCTATTCATTGCAATTTTGTAAAACACGAATTTCAATTACAAGAAAATTTCAGCTCAGTGAAAATCGTTAGTTTCCCATAACGTGAGCATCCATAGAAAAATACAAGTTGCAACGGATTCAAAAAAGATAATCTATTATGCAATCGATTTAACCCGTTCGAAATACCATACACTGAAGTTGCAGATTTAATACAATCGATCGTATGAATGAATGCATCATTATGGACGAAGAAGAAAAGTAACTTTCCGTATTAAGCATTCCACGAAGTTCGGGCGAAGAAATAGTCCTTGTACAAAAGTATACAGAAGAATCGAAAGTTTCAAAATGTATAGGAATAATCGTAACTACGAGGTTGATTCAGAACGTCCGGCTGACCTATTCCACTTCCACAGCGAAGCCGAATGGTGGGGCGCTCTTTGGTACGCATCAACCCCTTGGAAACGACGCCCCTCTACTACTGGCGTCCTCCTGGAGGGGCGCCGTTGTCTGAGCGGCGTAACGACGCCCCCACCCCTGCAAACACCCCGGTAGGGGCTACTTAAGCCCCGTACACAAAGCTCCAAAGTTCACTCTCCTGATGCTCGGTCTTCGAATTTTTAGTCGAAATTTTAGTACTAAATCGTATTACCTTATAAGCAAAAAATAGTTCATTTTCTATGTCATCTTCTACTTAGATGTTTCGATTCTTGGGACGTTTTTATTTTTATTATCTGAAGTGATGTTACAGAAAGAATATGAGGCTTCATATGCAGCAAACGTGTTTGTAATGCTGGATCATTTATAACTTTATAAAATAGGTACAAAAAAAAATTTGAGATAGATGTTCTGTAATTTGTATAATCACTTACATGAAATATTAATGTGTTCTGTATCAGTTAACCACCGAATCATTAATCAGTGGTTCGATCAGCCAGTACCGTAATAAATTTCCGGCTTAACGAATGATTTGAAACAATCGATCGAATTGAAAGTATCCGCGCACGATAACTGCATCGAAAGAAAGGAAGATGCGTCCCTGATGTGCATCGAACGCTCACACGGACGCAGGTATTTTTCAATCGGTGTATGCAGTTGGGTGCCATGCATATGGGTGCCCTGGTCCTGGTGGACGCGCACGCGTACACCACGAGTTTACATACTACACACGTGTTACTATAGATGTTACTACGGCGAGTACTCTGTAATCTGACACAGAGTACGGAGATTGAACCCGACTGAGCGGGACTCGTTGAACCGGAAGTAATCCCAAGGGAAAGCAAGATAAAAAAAAAAGAAAAGAGAAGGAAAAAAATTGCTCGATTACTTCTGCAACGCGAACGGTCGAGTCGTGACATCGGGATCACGTACGCGTACCAACGCGTGCTCTCTGATTCGAGATTTCCGCTTCTCCGATTCCCGATCGAGAATCTTTTTAGATGGAAACATTTTACGAACGTCAATAATTTCTGGACGTGTGGCCTCGTTTTATTGCTCGAATATATAAAAATATTATGTTCGATAAAAGTATTATAACTCGTTTCGTTTAGCGAAGAGGAAGACCGCGAGTGAGAAAAGTGGTGCGTGTAATCCACGCATCACAAGTGATAATCTGTAAGCTTATGGATTGATCGAGGTAAGATTACTGACCCGGAAGTAATCCCTGCAAAAAAAGATAGAAAACTTCGCTGCTTGTATATTGCTAATCCCTACAAACTTCTATCGTTCAGAAATATTTTTCCACTCATATTTTTCAGAACAGTTAATTTAAGTGCTTGAAATTAAGTTGACGGATGTACTTTGAACGGCAGATTAATACATTTAAGAGAGAACCGATACCATGTGCGTAGTACAGCGAGAGACCTTATGGGTTATTTCAGATGGACGTGCCATGAGGGTATTGTCCGATTCGAGATTCGTCGAGTGCCGATCGAGCACTCGAGCGAGGCTTTATTGGAAGCTACATGTGCACGTCCATTCTCTTTTTTCCTCTCCTATCTCCGCATATACCAGTGTACAAGGTGTCCCGGAAGTTTAGCATGTTTTTTTTTTCTATGTGTGCGAGAGATAGGTGTGCTGAGTGTTCTTGAACAAATAACGCAACTAGAAATGTGTTGACCTCGCGTACGTGTATCTACTTCACGTTCTATGTATCTGCACGACTCACATGTGTATCTGACTCACACATGTGTATCTGCACGATTGCACACGTGTATCTTTACGACTCACATGTGTATCTGACTCACACATGTGTATCTGCACGACTGCACATGTGTATCTTTACGACTCACATGTGTATCTGACTCACACATGTGTATCTATACGACTGCACATGTGTATCTTTACGACTCACATGTGTATCTGACTCACACATGTGTATCTTTACGACTCACACATGTGTACCTATACGACTCACACATATGTACCTATACGACTCACACGTGTGTATCTTTACGACTCACATGTGTACCTGACTCACACATGTGTATCTATACGACTGCACATGTGTATCTTTACGACTCACATGTGTATCTGACTCACACATGTGTATCTTTACGACTCACATGTGTACCTGACTCACACATGTGTATCTGTACGACTAACATGTGTATCTGACTCACACATGTGTATCTGTACGACTCACACATATGTACCTATACGACTCACACGTGTGCATCTATAAAATTCACACACGTGTAGAGACACACACATGTGCAAATATAAAATACAATTCACGTACATGTATCTTCACGTACTATTTCTACAATTCGCATCTGTAAGATTGAAGTAGAGTTATTTGTAAATAATTTCCGATCGGTTCTAATTCCAAGGTAGAATTTTGTCGAGGGCATACGTTTGAC
The DNA here is from genome assembly GCF_050947335.1 of Megachile rotundata. Classification (NCBI taxonomy): domain Eukaryota; kingdom Metazoa; phylum Arthropoda; class Insecta; order Hymenoptera; family Megachilidae; genus Megachile; species Megachile rotundata. The sequence continues at coordinate 15,325,196 of NC_134991.1, forward strand.
CCTGGAACACGCTCCAGAGCCTTTCAAATTATTTCAAAAGTAGGTCAAACGTTAAACGTTCATCCGCGTGTACTCGTAGATGTAGAAACCAAGGCAAACGTCGCAATCAATTAACAATCCAATCGAAAAATTTTAGGACACGTTTAACGCAACTTCCGAAGCTATACCGTCTAATGGTCGTCGGAGGAGGATTTTATTTTTATGCACGATTACGGTTTCTTGAATGCCTGGCAAAAGTATGTTGAATTTCTTGAGAACAATTGCGACGCTGTTGAAGGAAAATTGTGAAATGAACCGAAGACAAATATAAGAACAAAATATATTTTTGTTCGGAGAAGAGAATTTTTATGGAAGTTATACAAAATTGTTACAATGTGTAGTTTCGTTAAAAATGATTCTTCGGAACATTTTACGTGAGACGATGTTAAGAAAACAATTTCTGACATAATTTTAATTTTTGTATAAAATATTCCGTCTTTGAACTTGTAGAAAAACGTCTGAAACTTACATTAAAAACTTATAATAAATAAGTTAAGAAATGCTTTTGAAATCTTTGAAGCATCTTCGATTAATCGTTCCATAATTTCCCCATAATTGTACTTTTCTCGAGTGCCATTGTTTCAGAACTACAGTGACCCATTTACGACACCCCGTACAGTTGTACGGTACAAACGATTTCCGTCAGCATAAAGTCTGAATTCATTAACGCGTTTCCCTCTGTCGAGACGATTCCTTCATAGTAGCCATACGATAATGGAAAGAAAAACGCCTCTAATCCGTTGCACCGTTTAATCCCATTCTCGACGCAGGAAAAAGGAGAATCGCTCCATAGAAAACCCGGTGAATTTCGAAAAGCGCGAGTCGTCCGCCCCGAGTTTTTACCCCACGGGAACGTTCTCTCCCCGAGGCTGCGCATGGGGGAAACGATAATCCAGATAAGCTGCTAAATGCTAGCAATTTGAGCGGCTGGATCTCTAGAAACAATATTCCGTACTTGAAACCGACTAATACCGAGTTACAGCCCCGTCGGTTCCTCGTACCGGGTGTCCAACCCCTAAATCACTGTTCAGAAACGTACCTCGAGGTTTGCAGTCGAACCGTATCAGCGATTTAATCTGAACGCACCAGTAATTCCTATGAAACTCTCTTCCCTTTTTAAATTTGATCTGCAAAACGAACACTGTGCTTTATGAAACAATTGCTGTGAGACATGTATGAGATGCAAAGTCTGTGAATACTGTTTATTTATTTGTTTTTTTTTGGTGTAAGTAAAAATGTTACCGGCTCTGTCAACCACTGCTACAGTTACCCTATATCGATTTCCGCGTACTATGCACACGAAAGGAAGCAGAAACTATTCAGCAGAAGTCTAATTAACTCCACTAGGATCATCAATGGAGAACTATATCGATTTTGCGCGGTGAAAAGCACGCGACTCGACAAAGACAGTCTATCCACAGGGTGGATCTACTTTCGGCCGCGTCGAAAATCGCGAGACTCCGTTGGTCTCTTTGGAGTCGAAGATAAAAATAATAGCCTGGCGGAGCTAAACGACCCAGGCAGACTGGCGGAAGGGACAAAAACAAAAAAAGAGAAGAAAAATACAGAGACAAAAACGGAATAACAAAGGAAGCGCGGAATAAAATAAGGAAGAGAGAAACAGAAACAGAAGCGATGGCGGAGAGGTGAGATCGGTAGAACGGGACGGACGAATAGAGAAACGTTGCGTGAAAGAGAAAGAGAGAAGTCCAGTGATGCGGAGTGAAAGTCCTCAAGTAAAAACCAGGCCAGGGCTTCGTATCTCGACGGGAACACACCAGGGCCATTATGCAATTACGGCGACGCATTTGCTGCCGTCTTTCCACTGCTCGCCCGGTCCGACCAACCACGTCCTCATTTCCCTTAGCAATTTACCGTCTAAATCGCTCAAAGTTTTCATATTACCATAACCGTCGCCGACGATACGTGCGCATTATTTCCGGCAATTAACGACAGTTCCTTTTAAATCGGAGAATTACCGGTATGATGTCGTTGATCCTATGGATCTTCGTCACGTGTATACTTAGACCGGCAAGTATGTTTTTTAACGACGGCTATCGAACCGCAACAGTGTAATGCTCAGTGATTCGTATCGCATATCGTCTGAATATGGACACGCGTTACCTCGATCGACATACTTTCTCGTGGGGCGAGAGAAACGTGAAATACAGTGTTGTAACTACTAGTTTAAATAGTTTATGTGAGGTGAGCGTACTTGTGGAAAAGGTAGGGATGTAGGGATGTCGGAATGTTGGGACAGGGAATTATGTGGGGACGATATTGCGTGTTAGAGATATCGGGACGTAGAAATGTTGTGACGTAGGGATCTTGAGACGTGGAGATTTTGGGATTTAGAGGTCTCTAGACGTAGGGGTCTCGGAACGTAGAGATATCGGGACGTAGGGATATAGAGAACGTGGAGATATCGGGACGTAGAGGTATTGAGAACGTGGAGATCAGGGGACGTAGGAATATCGAGAACGTGGAGATATGGGGACGTAGGGATATTGAGAGCGTGGAGATATGGGGACGTAGGGATATAGAGAACGTGGAGATATGGGGACGTAGGGATATCGAGAGCGTGGAGATATGGGGACGTAGGGATATTGAGAGCGTGGAGATATGGGGACGTAGGGATTTCGAGACGGAGAGATCTCAGGACGTGGAGATATCGGGGCGTAGGGATATCGAGAACGTGGAGATATCGGGACATAGGGGTATCGAGAACGTGGAGATATCGGGACGTAGGGATATCGAGAACGTGGAGATATCGGGACGTAGGGGTATCGAGAACGTGGAAATATGGGATCGTAGGGATATAGAGAACGTGGAGATATCGGGACGTAGGGGTATCGAGAACGTGGAAATATGGGATCGTAGGGATATAGAGAACGTGGAGATATCGGGACGTAGGGATATCGAGAACGCGGAGATATAGGAACGTAGGGATTTCGAGACGGAGAGATCTCAGAACGTGGAAATATCGGGATGTAGAAATCTCGAGACGTAGGAATATCGGCGCCTGTGATCTCAGAACGTAGAGATATTGTGTCATAGAGATATCGAGACGTGGAGGTATTCGAACGTATGAATACCGACACGTAGAGATATCGGGACGTAGGAAAATCGGGGTGTAGGTAAACGGAATTTTAACAACAGAGCACTGATATATGAACACGCAGAAATGTATAAAATCTAAAGAATTGTGAAGATGTAGGGATCTCCTGACGTAGAAATACAAACGTAGAACAAATCTTATAAGCTAAGGGTGTAATTTCAAAGTATAAAAATCTAAAATTGTAGCGATCTAAAATAAATTGTTACACACTGAATTTAAACTAATCGAGTCCTAAGCTACACCTAAAAATCCGAATAAAATAAAGTACTTATGATTCAGCGTTACGTCAGATAAGACAAATGTGTTTCGGAGCACGAGGCCCGTCCAGCAAAACGAGTAATTTCGTACAATGAAAGCATCCAGAAGCAGGGTAGTTTTATTAAGCAAAATGACTTACTGAAGTGTGACGTGGTGTAGGCGAACAAAAGCAGTACGGAAATGAGTCGCAGTGGCGTCGCATCCATTTTTCGGTTCCGGCTTCTGTTGGCCCGAGTCCTCTTCTCCTCCGTTCAACGTCGACGCAGAGGATGGCACATGTATGTATACACACACGAACCACACGCGCGCACTTACGTTTGATCTGGAATTCGAAAGGAACACCGTGAAACCTCGACGATCCCGCGACTGTTTTCTCGTTGTTTCGCCTGCTCTCTTTTTTTTCCCTCTCGTGCTTCGAGCTGTCACGGTCAGAAAAATCTTTTGGTTTTTTTAGAACGGTCGAGTATCCTTGAAAACGTTTCGCCCGAGGTCCCTGAAACGACACCGTGCTCGAAACAAAAGGATTCGGTGATTTTCCATTAACTGCTTCAGTTTTATTTGATTTTCTGCTGTTCGAGGTGGTTTTTGTCGGAGAATTTGAATAATGGAGTCTTTCGAATGTTTTGTCAGACGCTGTTGAAAGTATTTCCTATAATTTCATTGCAAAATTTAATTTTGAAACTGTAATTCTTCAAATATAAAACAATTGTTAACTTCGTTTGAACGTTGATACTGAAAAGAAAAGTACGATCGTTTTTTATATTTGAACAATTTTATAAATTTCGAAAATGTTTTGTAAATTTGAATATAATATTAACAAACAGCTTTCACAAGTTGACATAAAGAATACAATTCAACCAAACCGTAGAATCCAACAAATTCTTCTTATCCTCTTTACAGAATACCAACAGCAAATCCACTATGCAGAAAAATCTACGTAGAATACTAAGAGGTTAAAATAACTGGTCAAACCTTCTACGTAAAATACGGGCAAGAAATTTGATTCAAACGTTGATATCAAAACATGTACAAAATTGTTTAAATTTTGTTGAACAGCACATCGATTGCAAAAATTTTTGAAGAGAAAGATATCAATGTTCGAACAAGGAAACACCAGATAGAATGAATGTTTAGAAGAGACTAACCGCTGCGAATTGAGTTAACACTTTCGATCGAGCTGCGAAAAGAAACTGTGTGGAAAACTGAATGAGAGACGAGAGGAGCGTGTTGACTATTGACCGAGACAACGTCGACTGAACAGAAATTTGCCATTGGTTGTGTGGCACACCTTTCCCTACAGCCTCGCGGCTTTGAAAATATTGCCGTGTACATGGCCTCGACAACTCACGAAATACGCTCGTCCCTTCTATCGATGAGCTACAACTTTTCCCTAAAAGAATGGCGCTAAAAAACAAACCCTCGTCAGAAAATTAAACGTCTGAAACTTTGAGGCAAGTTTGTTCGGTAAATTTACATTTCACAAAAAGTGACGACTGATTTATGGAGAGTTTATTTTAGGTATGAAGTATAGGAACAATAAATGATAGCGAAGTGATCAATAATTCACATATAATTTAACCAAAAAGGTATGAACTACATAGCCTAGAATAGACATTCCCAAATGTAGATTTAAAAGTATAAAAGTTTGGGAAACCTAATCTGGAACGAAGCAATAATTGAGTCAGTTTCGGAAATCATGATTGAGGCAAAGAACACAGTTTCACTTTTCCTAAGCTTTCGACATATTAGAGACAGGAAGAACAATTAGAATGCCATCGGTGTGTCCAGAGTTTATTCACACGTTGCATCTTTAATTGCTTGTAGAGATTCAGAGAAAAGTGGTTAGGTTTGGACAGGAAGCAGGCAAGTCTATCGGAATGCAGCTCGTGCAAGAATCATGCAATGTTTAGTTGCATCAGTACGAGGTACATTTTCGATAATTGCATCCCTTTGCGCAACACGAGTCGATGGAAAGTAGAAATGGATCGTGCTAGGTCAAACGCGCCATCTTCGAGCGCCGCTAACAATGCAATTTTAGCGCGTATAATTATTGGGACAATTTCTTTCCCAGACGGTTCGAAAGTGCGATGATTCTTTGTTGTATATTAAATTAGAAATCGCACGGCTATTTATTATTCTACATTTGCCACGCTTTCACCACGGTATTATTTTTCGCCGACACTGATTCTCGTCGATGTACATCGTGCCGTGTTTTCTGTCGAAAGCTATCGTTGCGGTAATCTCTTTCTATCGCTTGAGAACACACAAAAATCGAATGGCGTTTCCAAGTCGATCGGAAGAACGATTTCAATCGGTGCACAATGATCGGTTTCATCAACTGAGATTTAACGTACTTGTTATTTCTGCCACGATTCACCAATTTATATGAAATTCACAAATCCGTGTTTCGAGCATTTCAGATACTTAAATCACTGAACTGAATATCATTTCCGGTATTTTTCTTACACTTTCCTTGCTTATTCCTTTGTTCACTTCAATTTTCGATTTAGAAATTAGATACTTTATGAAACCACACTGAACAGAACCATTTTTGTGTCCAGTTACACTTAAACTTCCTGCCGCATTATCCAACCATGTCTAATTCTTCAGGAATAAATTAAAGATGTTCTCATGTCGGTATCAAAAGTAGACCATCTTTTAGAATGTGCACCAAAATACAGTGAGCTAGCGCAGCAATCGATGCACCTTGTGACATACAAAACTCGTGCCAGTCTAAATCTGCGAATCGCAACGTGTCATCACGAATTTCAAAATAACTTCGACGTTCCTTCAATTGATAACATTCTCTGAATTCAGAGAAGATGAAATAGAGCAACGTGTCACTGAGAGTTCATGTACCAACTTATTGAACTATCATGACCACCTTCAGAATAACATCACTGTTCCCCGAACAGATAGTCGAGAACATTGGAGCAAATTTTAGGAGAAAGATGGTAACCTATCAAACGTGTCACCGAAGACACATTCCAGATGCGAGTTTATAGAACTATCACGTCCTACTTCAACAACTTCATTGACGTCCTCTGAATCTACAAATTCCGACCGAGAGATAACTCAGCAAAAACTTTACTGGGGCCCCTGGACAGCATTCCAAAGTTCCACGAGGAAGACATGATGTATTAATGTGGCACCAAAAGAAGATAGATTAGATCACTAATATGGAACTGTTTGTGAAAATTCCTGGAGAAAGGCACGCTTTACAAAACCATGTCACCGAGGACAGGTTCTCGGTACCAGTTTATCAAACCATTACTGCTATCTCCGAAGCAACTTCACTAATTCCCCGGAACGCTATTCGTGAAAATTGTAGAAGAAAGTCTAACAGAACCAGCAAACTACTACAGCTAGAAAAGTAATTTTACTAATATTCCCTGACAGTTTCTAAAAGTGTTATGAAAAAGAATAACGTGTCATCAAATTTCAAGTGTACAAGAGACTGCGTCTACAAATGCAAGAGCGGTCGCGTGGGTGACGAGTGCCATCCAGCTTAAAAAAGAATTAGACGCGTTGAATACCAAATTTGATGCAAACGATTTGCTACAGAAGAAAGAGTGTAATTTTCGAGCACGGTGAACCGCGCGACCACTTCAAGGTTAATCAACCGATCACGACCAATTTCCTAGGAACTTCACTAACGTGTCCCCACGACCAAACAACGATGGCGACGTAGTACGTTCGGAAGAAAAGTAGCAATTAGCCGATGAATGAATGTCGGCACAAGTAGATCGCGCGCGAGATGGCTAACCTGTTCAGCTACGCTGGGCGCAGCGCAGCGCGGCAAAGAGAGCAGGGAGAGCCCGCGCTAAGCTCGCTCGCACCGGGTGCGTAGAGCGCGCGTTTTCGTTTTCGGACGTGGAAGGACTGACTGGGTTTACGCACGTAGCGTACACGGGACCGGGACATGTATTGGCGGCCAGGGAAGCTCCACCTATCGCGTAACAGAGTGGGAGGATACAGGGACGACCTCGAGCTTGCGCCCTCGTCGAGGTCTCCGTTCGAAGCACAACCCCTTCCTTGGCTTTTTCCCAACTTTCGAGCTTGCGGTGCACCCCCGCGCCGTACAACCCTCCACCTCCTGCCTCTCCACCTCGTTGCTACTACTACTACCCCTCTCTCCAGGACCGTGCTAACCCCGTGGAATCTACCACCCAACGTAGTCACCATTACCGACGCCGGTTCTGCGCCCAATCTCAACCCCCACCGTCGGGATACCTGAACAGCTCTAGCCTAACACCGCTAGCGATGGGACCAATACCCTCGCGTCGACTTATCGATACCTTGCTAACTCACGATTGTTATCGACGATGTTTTCTTTTTATACTCCGCTTCGCTACCACGTTCTCGCGAGTTGCGGAATCTGATCCTTGCAATTTTGGGACGCTCGGACTTTAGGATTTTTACACGGAACTTGAGAACTTTCAAACTTGGGTCTATTCAATTTTGAAGCTTCTACAAAGCTCCGAAATTATTTAACATCGTACTGCTTGCACCTAAAAAATCTCTTTATGAAAAATGAATACCATCAAAAACGAAGCCCTGACGGGTATATGAATGACATTTTAATTTCCTCATTTTCTGCCGGATAATTAAACAATTCTCCGTGGAACGTAGGCAGTGACTTTGCGAAAGTTGTTGAATTTCGCGTCCCACATTGATTACAAATCCCGTCCCACACGAATCCGAGCACCCCTGAAACGTGTCTTCCTGTATACGTCACAAAGTATCGAATATTTGCCGCCCACACTGTCCCGAATAGGTTAAAGTTCAGTAAGTGTACGATTTAACGGACGAAGAACCCTTCCCACGTGCTACACCTACAGGATCCAGCAACCTACACGAGCTCGCAAAGGGCACGTATCAAATACGTCGATTGGCAAGATTCGAGGGAGATAACTGGTTCTTAGCCATCGCTAAGTAGTCGCAGAGACGAAATTTGGCCCAAGGGGGATGGATCGCAAGCGCATCGAAGACTCGGCCAGAAAGGGAGGTCAGGCAAAAGGGGAAAGGGTGCAGCTGCAACTGCAGTTCGTGTCTTCTTGCAACGGGATCGCGGTTAGAAGGTTCCGTTCCTCTTCTGGCCGGATCGTTCGTTTCTCCTCGTCCCTCGATACGTTTCTTCCGAGCACCCTCCTCGTGTTTTGTATCCTTAGCCAGGCTCCGTAGCCTTTAATGAATGTAATACGATTTCGTTGTCGCGGCAAAGAATTCGAAATCAGCTCAACGGCTTTATCTGTTTCCCCGACCGTGTCGGTTTGCGAGGCTGCTAAACGCACGGGGGTTGAAGAGGCGAGACCGAGGGGCGCAGAGAGAACAAAAATAACGACAAAGGAGCGAAGCAAAAAAGTACGAAATGATAATTTCAATTGGTCCAACGGAGGAGTAAAACTTTCAGGGTAGCTTTGAGGATTCTAGGGGATGAACGAGGGGTGTAATAACAGACGAACACGAGACAAACGGATGGGTATAATGTTGGCTTAAAGTGGTCCAGAAAAACTCTTTGGGCCTTATATTATTTCCAAAAAAAGCTATTACATGAGAACAGTAGTAAATACATGAACAATTGTAAGCTGCTACCCTTGAAGAACATCTTACATTTTCAAATTGAAATCCACGGAACTGTTTGAATACAATGAAGAAGGCCCAGAAAGAATGAAAATTTCTAAATAAAAAAGGCTTCAATAAAAATTACCTATTGCTGCAGATTACGTTGCAAAATCAGTATATAACGTAATTTTACATAACGAAGGAATAATAATAAAATATCTAAACAGCGCAGCGAGTGATCACTTCAGAAAATGACGACGCATTGACAGGTCCGATAGAATTCATCACAATGTGTCTGTCTTCGATCAGACAGAATTAATTTAATTAAATTACGTATATATTCATAGTTGAACAGCGGATAATAAACGCGTAACAGAATTCCTAGAAGGACTCGTCGATGCGTATTTTCATGGCAGCCGTCAAATACGAGTGGGTCGAGATTGATTGACAGTGAAATCGATCGCTTTTAATTTCATTTGGGAACGTGGAATAAACTGAACTTTTGGAAGTCTCCGTTCGTTACATTTACAACCCTAGTTTAAGTTTACTTGTACATTTTTCCAATACACCAAATTTTTTCACCTAAAAGTTCAATTTTGTGGTTTGAGGAATCTTAACACGAAGTAAAGCGGTCGATTTGATTCGATATAAATAACGGGATCTCAGAGAGCACTTGATTTTGAAAGGAAATACGTCGGTAGATATCACGTTTGTGATCCATAGGAAGGGAAGAAATTTGTCAGCGACAGGAATGTTAAAATTGACTATAAAACGAAGGGTGCGCCGGAGGTAGGAAAGATTTCATTTTTCGCATTATTTCCAATTCGAGGCACAGAAAGTGTGCCGCGTGATTCGCTTCTTAGCGGGACCGAGAACGGTTGAATTGTAAATCTTAGTCAGCTATGAGTATAAAACGCATTGGCAAGGTGGAAATATGGACGGTATTTCAATGAGAAATGAAGTTCTTGCTGCGCCGGAGTGTGGGGTGTTTCGATAGATAGAAGTAGAAGATTCTTTACGGGAAAGTGAATCGAAGGTAGAACGTACGATTTCTTCATCAGAGTTTTCACAAGCGCCTTCTTTTTGCAACATTAACGCGCCTGTTTATTTCTGCAATAGGTATCGGATAGAAGTAAGAAGATATACCGCTGTATGTTTTAACGCTTGGAATCATACTTTTAATAAACTTCATTAATCATAACCGAAGGAACGGAAATAATTTATAATCCAAGGCAGCTTATTTCGTTCATCTAGCATCGCTCTAACGCAAACACTATTCACTGACAATCTGTTGCGTAAGATAAATACCTGCAAGGGGTTCGACTGTGTTTGTTTTAACCAGCGAAACGTTCTATCGAAACTCGAGGTTTCGCTCGGGTTCCTTTGCACATCGAACACACGCGTATCCTTGAGAAGACTCGCGCCTCAGGAACGACTCATTTGAAATTCAGCCTCGTCTTTTATTCTGTCGCACGAATGAGCTTCCTTACCGTAGACAAAGAAATTGCGAGTTCGATGAAGAGATACACTTACACTTTGTTTTTCCCTTACCGATAGGAGATGATGATGCGATTTCCTTCCGGTGAAAACGAATTTCAGAAACTTTGAATAACCGATTGCTGAAGTTGTGGAACTCGTTGTTTCATCGAGTCGTGCAGGAATTTGTGCTGTTTTGAGCGGAATGGGGAATAGGGAACAATGCTTTGTATCGTCACACTGGCTATTGTCACTCGTTGTAATTCCATGCGTGGTGTCGGTGGAGTAATTCCATGTGTAGTATTGTCAGTGTAAATTTTACTCGTTGGATCGTTGCGCGTCGTAACTCCACGCGTTGCAATTTCACGTGATGGAATTCCATGTGTTATAATTCTACGCGCTATATTTCCACGCGTTGTAATTCTATGCGCCATAATTCCACGCGTTGTAATTCTACGCGCCATAGTCGTACGCGTCGTAACTCCACGCGTTGCAATTCCATGTGCTGTAATTCCACGCGTTGTAATTCTACGCGCCATATTTCCACGCGTTGTAATTCTACGCGCCATATTTCCACGCGTTGTAATTCTTTGCGCCATAATTCCACGCGTTGTAATTCTACGCGGCATAGTTGTACGCGTCGTAACTCCACGCGTTGCAATTCCATGTGCTGTAATTCCACGCATTGTAATTCTACGCGCCATATTTCCACGCGTTGTAATTCTACGCGCCATAGTTGTACGCGTCGTAACTCCACGCGTTGCAATTCCATGTGCTGTAATTCTACGCGTTGTAATTCTACGCGTTGTAATTCTACGCGCCATATTTCCACGCGTTGTAATTCTACGCGCCATATTTCCACGCGTTGTAATTCTGCGCGCCATATTTCCACGCGTTGTAATTCTATGCGCCATAATTCCACGCGTTGTAATTCTACGCGCCATAGTTGTACGCGTCGTAACTCCACGCGTTGCAATTCCATGTGCTGTAATTCCACGCATTGTAATTCTACGCGCCATATTTCCACGCGTTGTAATTCTACGCGCCATAGTTGTACTCGTCGTAACTCCACGTGGTGCAATTGCACGTGCTGTAATTCCCCGCCTCGTATAGTCACGCGGCATAACTGCACGTTACAATTACCAAATGTTATAGCTCCGTGAGTCGATTCGCCACGTGTTATAATTCCACGCATGATAAAATCCCTTCCTCAACCTCATACAATCTGAATTAGCTATGAAATTATAGTACCATATTTATCTTACTAGACCCGATTACCACTCCTGTGTTAAGGGTTCCCAAATGGTGTTTTGCCAGTATCTATCATAGTAGAATCAACTGTAGTTATTTGCAGTTCGATCGAAGTGGTAGATAGGGTACACTCCTATGTAATCTAGGTTCTACGCTATTCACATCGTGCATATATACTATCCGTTTCATTAGCACGGTTGTAACTCTTGAAGCCAGGTCGACAAAAAGTTGCTTCATAATCTGAACTTGGTTCTCTTGAAACCGAAATACTTGATAGCGGATCCTAAAGCACCGTATGGGGTATTTGGTAGCCATCCCTTTGGTGCACGTTGGATTCAAGTGGCCGAAGTACAAAAGCCGAAAAAGGACGTCTCGCTGCGTGAAGCTTCACGAAACTCGGGACTCCGAGGTCTGTCTCTGTGAAAGTACGAATTCGCGTAGGTGGTTCCTCGGAAAAGAGGCACGGAGAAAGGGGAAGAGCTTTGAAAGCTGTCGCAGCAACGAATCGGACAGCGAGCCAACGAAACGGGAATATAAGGGATGTATAGTACTCGTGGAAACCGGTTATTTTACACGGAAAGGTGGGCGTAGTGTAAATTTGTTACATTTGTTTCCTGCGAAAATTAATTTCGAACCCGCGTAGTATGCTCGCTCGGTAATTCCCTGCACGACTATTTTCCTCTTTTAACTGTAATCAACGTATACAGTATTGTGGAATATTTCTTTTGGAATTTATAACGTATTAACCTCTTGTATTATTTTGATGAGTCTAACTCGTGACGTCCTCGTACCTCAGCCGTGATCAATTTTACTCAAATTTTTGATACGCTTCAATTTGGAGTTCAAGTCCAATTATAATTTGCATAGTCAACAACTGAATAATAACATATTGAAATAACATTTCAATTTTTTTGTCTATTTTAGCACCTGACAAATAAGTCATAGTGCAAGGGGTTAAACTTTTTCAACTTTTTTGTCTTGAACATTTCACAAGTTTCTCCAGAGACACTCGATTTTGAAGATTCATTGAAAATTCGTTGACGTAGAATTTATTCATGTAACTTGTATACTATTAATAAATCAAACGCGGCAATTTAGGCAAAATAGCGTCACTCAAAAGTAGTGACAGATTAGACTCTAGTTCGAGATAAGAAAATAAGAGGAATGAAAAGCAACTGTATCGGTTACATAAATAGTAAAATAAAATGTTATCTCGCGTATTCACGCGTCAGTATTCACCCTCCTTCTCCGATTCGAAGAAATCGTTGAGTTTTCACGAGCGATCCACCATCGTCATCCTTGGGGTAAGTCGAGCGATAGCCCGATAAAACGGAGCCGATTCAGGAAGGACGAGCAAAATAATGGGGCCACGTGGAAGGTGTTGTCAGTGGGGATGAATGAAGCAGGGACGTGGAGCAGGTGTAGGAGGGACACAATTAAAAAAAAGCTCGAAGCACGCTTTTGTCCACACGAGCCGGCACACGAGCTCCCGCGTTTCCCGCGCGCACGTTTCTTCCTTGAAAAGCTATCTACCGTCGTCTCCACACACACACTGCCGTCCCTTTTTTCGAATCCTTTGTCTTATTTACTTCTGCCTGGCAGTCGGTCGTTTTTCGCGCGTTCTTCAACTCCGTTTCGAGCTCTGCCGCGATTTCCGAACTACTCACGATTCGAAAATATGGCCTTTTACGCAAGTTAGGTGTTTTGTTTCAGCGCTTTGTTAGCAGACGCCTATGGCGTTCGAAACAGGGGTGAATTGTCGAAATTGTATTAATCGAGGGCCGTTTCGATGGATCTGTTGTGTCGACGAATATTGATATCACTGGAGTATCGGATGGTAGAAAGATAAATTTAAAATAATATCGTAATGTATCGAAATGAAATTATTCGCACAATTTGAACCCTTTGTTCCTACGATTACACAAGGCGATTAAAACTGAAATTATTTTCACTGTCATTGAAAGTATCAAAAATAACTAGCTAAAACTGATAGTCTTTGAAGCGTATATTCAATGGAATAAAATTTATTCCAATATTATTGGGAATTTTAAAATAATTTTAATACGGGACTCGAATAACTTGTATATGCATAGATACATATATGTTGTAGCATATTTGTAACACGATGCAACGAAGCGTTAAATATAGCTGGCGTTGAATTATTCATGTTCCTCGAAAAATGATAAAGACACGAGTCGCAATTCTTGCATTCTTTACCAAAGTTCCCATGGGTTACATGCTCTCAAATATCGAACTAGTATTACGTTCGAAGTTTAATATCTTCCCTTCGTATGCGATCGTTTGAAGTTCCGTGCTCGGCACGTGACCACTGTATTTGTGTAACAGACTGTAGACGATGAAACTAACCAAATATTAATTTCGTTTCAGCGAAAACAGAAGATGAACCCCCTATCAATGTTATTTCCTGGTGGTTAACAATCTTTAATCCAACCCCTTGTATCTCTTATAATTTTATTACTTTAACGTATTATCATCGAGATATATAAAAATATTTAACCGTTAATTATAATATTAATACCAAAAGGAATTTTCTTTAATTTTCAAATTCAATTTGCGGTTCGCCAGAGGCTCCCACGGTATTCAAGCGTTAATTGCGAACGACTAGTAAAAAAATCTACATACACGAAGATCGAAGCATACGAGACAAGCATGTACGAATGGAAGAGGCAAGGACCAGCATTAAAAAGATAATTAAGAGGTGGAAGACAATGGACGTTCCAATCAAAATTCAAGGCAGACAGCATTGTACCCCGGCCTTGTACTCCGTTCCCTTTTCAATTCTCTCGGCCATTACGAGCGCATTTTTCTCACCATTAAAGTGTCCAGACAGTTTTTCAAGTTCATCAGATCGTTCAATGGAACAATAATAAATTTAATGAATCGTAGATCCAAGGTTTGAAAATTTATAGCCGATAAGCAGAACGCCGTTGGACCGAGAAATATTAATTTCGCGATGTTGATTATTTAACGAGCAATTAATCATCTTGAATTTATCTTCCCGTTAGAAAATAATTGGAGAAGCACCGGTTGGTAATTACTCGAGCCGCAGGCGACAGCCAAAGCCAACAAACTATCGAACGAGAAGGATTTAAATGTACCGCGGAAATCGAAACCTCGTGACATCCTGTCGTAATGAGAGAACAATGTCTCGAGGAAACAAAGAGGAGTAACAATTGCCAGGGTGTCTGTCTGCTCGAGTATTAAGATAGTCCCGCTGGAAAATCAAGCGGAATTGCATCTTCGCGGGGAGCTAATTTTACTTCTTTAATATTGTATTAATATGCGTTGCGATATCGAGTTGTATCGTGACTTGTTTCATTACCACCCGTTTCCTTTAACACTAGAACTACCGACATAAAATGCACGTTTATCGAAGAATGAAAAGGGAAATGAATAAATACTAAAGCATCAAGTAACTTATAGAACTAGTTTTTATCTCAATAAAATAGGACAGACATTTCCATAAAATTATGACAATAAAATTTTGTTATATAAAATGAGAAATCTGAAACCAGCTATTTTGACTGGTTGGTAGTTCTAGTGTTAATTCTGAAATATCAAATTTATAAAGTATCAAATTCCTAAACCCTCAAATTCCTAAGCTCTTAAATTCCTAAACTATCAAGTATCTAAACCCCCAAATTTCTAAAGTATCAAATTCCTAAACCCCCAAATTCCTAAGTGCTTAAATTCATAAACTATCAAGTTCCCAAAACCCCAAATTCCTAAATCCTCAAATTCCTAAGTCCCTAAATTCCTAAACCCTTAAATTCCGAAACCATGAAATTCCTAAGCCTCCAAATTTCTAAAGTATCAGATTCCTAAACCCCCAAATTCCTAAACCCTTAAATTCATAACTATGGAGTTCCTAAACCCCCAAATTTCTGAAGTATCAGATTCCTAAACCCCCAAATTCCTAAGTCCTTAAATTCCTAAACTACCAAGTTCCCAAAACCCCAAATTCCTAAACCCCCAAATTCCGAAACCATGAAATTCCTAAGCCTCCAAATTCCTAAGCCTCCAAATTCCTAAACCCCCAAATTCCTAAACCCTTAAATTCCGAAACTATGAAATTCCTAAACCACCAAATTCCTAAATCCCCAAATTCCTAAACCCCCAAATTCCTAAGCCCTTAAATTCCGAAACCATGAAATTCCTAAGCCAAATTTCTAAACTATCAAATTCCTAAACCCCTAAATTCCTCACTCCACAAATCTCTAAGTTCCCTATTTCCAAGACCCCAAACCTCAAATCCCCGAATTCTCAAATTCCAAACCGGAGACTCCCAAATCCCTAATCTCCAAATTCTCAAACTCCAAACCTAAAATTTCCAAATCCCAAAACTGCAAATTCGAAATCTGCAAACCGCCAGTTTTTGCAAAGTAAGTAAATGCAGCGTAACACCCGGTATACAGAATATATGGAACAAAGTATTAATTCTGTTCTTTATCTGGTTTCTAAAGCTTCCAGGGCAGGATTGGTAATATTATGTTACCGGAGCGCCCCACGAAGTTGGCGGGAACTTTATTATCCCTTTCGAGTCCGTTGTTCCTTTTTTTGATCCTACGTAAACGTCGTTTCCGGTTGTATCGTGTTCCTGTTCCCATTCGAATGAGAATTTAAGTCGACTTAGCGCATCGTTATTCACCAAGCGTTACCACGAGTGCAAGTAAGAAGCGTAAACACCATGGAACGTTTCGAATGTATTTCCGGCTGGCATTGGATAGCGTTCGCCTGTGATATTTACGGTGGAAAATAACGACGATCGTGTTCCAGAGGATCGTTGCTGCGGTTATTAGGACTGTGAGGAAAATCGTTAATCAAACTGTTCGCGAAATGGGACGAGCGAGTCTAATAACTCGCTCGCAAGACAGAATAGGCTGCACGGTGAATGGGAAGTAAGGCGTCGTATTACGCCAATGTTCCGAAAGAGAAATCTTCCTTATAACGTTGGATTGTTATGCGAGAGGAAGGCTGTATAATGCCATTGTATCGTCGGATATAATAGGGCTATTAAATTTCCTATGTGAATATCGTCGAACGATAAAAATATCCCTGATCGTTTATTAAAGTTGCCGCTCTACTTAGACTTATTGTGCAAATAAACATTCCACCAGCTGTAAAATCTCCTACAACAGCACAAACTTCTTACTAACAAAATCTCCAAATATACATATTACTGTATACTCAACTCGAAGTGTTAACCCTTAAATGTCATGTCACGTGACTAATATTTATCATTTCTATTTTTATGTACTTATTACAACGTCCCTCGTATAAAAAATGAAAGTAAAATTTTAAAGTAACAACATCTAGTTGTACATAACTTACAGACGCAACTTTGACAATCCTGCAATGATGTTTGAAGGTCGAGAAAGTAAACGCGGTTGAAAAAAGTCGATACTCCATCGAAGATCGTTAGAGTAATTCCCGCGACAGGGGTATTCTTGACGATTGGATGTTGAAAGAGTGTAGCAGGAGCATTGGCGGTATACAGGAACTAATTTGATAGCGTTTTGGGTCAGCCAGGGTCGTACGGGGAAGGAAAGAGCCCCTGAAGGTTGCGTCCTACTTCCAACGTCGTGATGCTCGGGGTGGGAGTGCAACAGAAAGCAACGGGTCGGATAAGGACTGGGTGGATCTAGGGGGTGGGAGAGGGGAAAAAACTCTACCGCGAGAGAAAACCGAATCAATAAACCTACGATCTCGCCTCCAGTCTCCAACCTTCTGCCTTGCACCTACTTATGTAACTAGGCGACCAGTTACGACCCCTTCGAACTGCATGCTTGCATTAAATAGGCGAATCGAGTGTTGCGAATTAACCTCTGGCTCGGAAATAATTAACGGCTTCACTGTTTGCATTTCCTATAACACTGAGACTTTCATTACAGGTATGGCTAATTTGCAAATTTCAAATTAAACGTTCTAAAATTCGAAATTGGTATTAGACGCCAATGACCCCTATTTTACGCTACCGAATCTTTTACAATTACCGAATCCTTTCCCTTTGAATTCGCAAGATATAAACTCTTTAGAGATTCTCTTTAAATTTGTTACCGTGAATCGCTAACTCCCGAGTTTCTTTCATTTTAGTCTTTCGAAAAGGCTTCCAACGAACCTCGAGTCTAATGCGCGTAATAGAGTACACGATGGGGTGAACGACACCCCAAAAGGTGTCTCTACAATGACCAATTTCATATCGCTCCCCAGTAGAGAAGGGAGAGCCCCGAGCAACGATCTGATTATACAGCGTTTATGACCTCGTATGTTTGACGACGAATAATTAGGCATCCAGTGTATTTTATCCTCGTACTTTATTTGTCCTGTAATGGGTACGATTGAAAAAGTGGTCCCGATCGAAATGCATCTAGGGGTGGTTATTTTCACATTATATACACCTCTTTATCTGCAACTGAGAGTTCACCAACGATAGCTTTCGCGACACTTTAACGGCTGCTGCTGTTTCCATTAAATCGCGTCGCAACTGAAATGATTTGTGACGCGGGAAATGGCTGAAGTTTCCACGGTGATACAAAACGATGGCGAACAATATCGGTCTTCGACCAACTAAGACTTACCAAAAGTGAAATTTAGTGAAAATTTACGTAAAGACTCTTCCTTCTTGAATATAAATTAACCTTCACGATCCGATACAAACTTTATCTCACAAAATTCAATTCTACCTTATAGCAGGGAGCTCAGACATTCTATGTGCGATGAAGTAACCAGAATTTTTTATAAAGTGTGGACACTCTAAACAGTGTCAGGTGGTTTTTGGAAACTTGATGATTTGGAAATTTAAAAATTTAGAACACCTTAACTTTTTTCGTAATAGTTGATCATCGAACCTTTCACTAAGGGAACCTGGGGTTACTAAGGGCTTGAACCGACCCTTGTCCATTTCCCGAGTTGCCTAAACAGTTTAGGATTATTGAAGGTCAGTTAGAAAAGCATGGAATCACGTTTCGGCACAGCATGGTCGTTTGAATAAATCGCGGTTTAAATATAGCCTTAAGAAAGTCGGAAGGGTCAGATGTAAAAGCAACTGTTCTCGCACAGGGGGCGAAGTGATTTGCTAGAAAGTTAATGGAACTCGGAGCATTGAATAAATGTATTTAATGAACGATCTGTTTTAACTGGTGAAAACGTTTGATAAAGATCCACCCGCGCAATATCAAATAGAGGTATATTGACCATATAATAAATCTCGAACGTACTTCAGTGAAAGAAAATATGAAGTAGCGAGATAATTTCAACATCCACCTACGTTACTCTAAAGGTCAAGCCTGAACGTCTTAAAGACGGTCGACGGAAGTCGATTAACCACCCCTTCGATTTCCCAGAAATTCGTGTTACATAAAATTGATTCGAAACAACGTGCGCGTTCGATCGAAATTGCGAATACATAAATAAAACAGGAAATCGATAAATTAGAACAGTGTATACGTGACGAACGTCGTCGAACACAATGGCCTGTTTAAACTCTCCTTTCGCAGTCAACGAAAGACGCGCAACCCTTAAATTGCATTTGAATAAAGCAATTTGTGCACGCAGCGTAATCCAATTCGGTCTTCTTGCTAGTTTTCGCGACGCGAAAGCACCGATAAATCAACCAGTTGCGCCGCGCATCGAGTCGAGCACACCCCTGCGATATAACCATATGGCTTAATTTCATTCGTTTCGCCCTGTAATTCCCACCCTGCACGAAAAAAAGAGACCGCCTTCTCTTCGAACCGCAACTCTGTTTACTGCATTCTACATTCGGTGAAGTCATTTGAGGACATGGGATTTTCCGAGATAAACGTTTAGGGGATATAGAGATATAGGGATATACAAATTTGGAAATACAGGGAGTTGGGGATGTGGAGGGATTTACAAATACAAGAATTTGGGACTGTAGAGAATTGAAGTTATAATGTGGGGTTGTTTTAGGGATGTAGGGATTTGGTGATATATGGATTTGGGACTACCATTTGGGGATATAGAGGTTGAACATAATAGAGATTCGAACCTATAGGTAGTGACAGTAATTTGAGAAGTCGGAGAATTGCAAAGTTGAGAATTTGTGAATGAGGAAGCTTGAAAGTCATAATCCAAGAGCAATCAATCTGTTAACATTTTTCTTTCCTTGCATCGACCCTACATGCACGAAAGAATTGGAACAGATTTTCACGTCAAATAGCACAATGGTATGGCAGCACACTCGAAATCGCAGAAAAATCAATAAACGATTAACTCTTACTGTTATAAAAATTTTCCATCTTCACAAAACTTTCGATTGCATCCCTTAATTATATCTACTGCGACTGTTATTTAATCTTATTAATTTTGAAAATATATAAGAGCTGAAAACCCTTAAAATTTACGCTAACGAGTAAAGGACGTCAGAGAGATTAAATTAATGGAAGAAAACGGAGCCAAGCATCCGTAATGATGTTATCGTCTTTGGTGTCTACCGTTAATCGTGATCGTATGTTCGCGCCGCGTATCAAACGATCCTCGATGGTTCACGTGTTATCGGTAGTAGGCTATCGAATTAGAGAAGAGGAGAGGAACGGCGCAATTAATCGGCAATTGCGTTCGATCACTTCCATTCAGGAAGCTCTTGCGCCGACATCACGTCGTGGAACAGTTCACTTTCTATTGCTTCTTCTTCGACTGTAAGACTTCGACAACGTTAACGAGAACCAAAGAAACAACCCAGCAATTTTGTTTGTGGAACAATGTGTCGTTTCAGGGAAGAAACTTCTCGATGGGGGATGCAGAGAACAAAAGTGTTACGCAAAGGAGTACAGATCAAGGCAGGTGAGACAGCTATGCTATGGAACAGCGTTAAAAAAAAGAACACCGAACAGCCAAAAAATGAAAAACATTGCAGTAATGTACACGTATATACAGGACCGATAGACGGTTCTATTTCGCGTAATAATTTCAACGAAATTCGACAGGGTAGAGTCGTGTTGCAAATTGCTTCGATTCCATCGTTAATCACCGATTTCGGTGATCAGCGTAATCGTAAGAGGATTAATTAAAACATACATTACTTCCAGGACATAAAAGATACTGTAAAAGTCTGATTATTGTATTTGATAAATAAAACTTAGGGGTGGAATATGTTCTTGTCGCAAAAACCAGTGTGGATTAACGAGTAACACTGGTTATTATAATTAACTTGGCAATAACGAGCCAATCACAAAAAGCTGAAGGTCTCTAAGAGAAACGTACGTATTAATTTCGCGGGAATCCGATACGTCGTGTACTGCGTGAATTTCGTTTAAATTATTTACTTCCGGTTGCATAGCTGACAATCGAGCTGATCCTCGACGCATCAGACCATTGTGTACATCGATATATATATATACATACACGCGTTGTGTACTCGTATCGCATGGTTTACGGTATTCGAGAACATCTATTCAGCGGAACATCTAGAAAAACACCAGATAAAAAGAGAAAGAAAGAGAGATAGAGATATATAGAAAGAGTTAGGCGTAGAAGAAGAGAAAGAGAGACAGCCATCTCACCGCCCGCCACAGCTCAAAGCACTCACGAAATTCTCACGGGGGTGCACGACAAAAGGGGCCACCGTTGTCTCTTTTTTTCGTGGCGAATATCTGACTCTCTACTCGAGGGATACGTAACGGGTTGCCGTGTATTTTATAACCTAGAAAAGCGATCGCACTGCTCTCGTATTGTACGATGCGATGTACCCCGGACCGGTGAACGCCGTGGTGCCACCTGACAGACTCCGGGAAATTTGAGAAAACAGGATTTCCTTCGGACCATGCGCGAGAACTTTAATCGAATTTTGGCGTTGCAGTGCCGACAACGGACCACTTCCGCCTCGTTGCACACGGTCCTGCATTCAAAATACAAATTCTTCCTCCACGATATCGCACTGCACTAAAAAAATATAAAACACCTCTTAATTCATCCATTAAATCCCTTTAAACTTCCTCCATATTATAAGTAATTGAATTTGATAAGAAATAAATCTTGCGTACAGTTTTTATTTTAAAAAACGAACCCGCTTGCGCGGCATGCTCTGCGCGCGTGACGAATGGTGACTTCGTATCTCTAGCGGTTAATACGAAATTTCTACCTTTGGATCCATCCGGGAAATACGGTTCTATATCGTTATTTAGAGCTTAACGAGATTCCTTGGTTATGGGCAAGAACTGTTATCAAGTTCACTTATCATCTTGTTATCTCGAAACTGTCCCACCTTGTTGAAAAACTTGAATAGATTAACACCGTAGTGAACACTGAACCATTTATGCGTTTAATGAGCCGTATCTGATTGCTCAACCCGTTGCGCGATGAAATCGGACATGTTCTGCCATCTAGTGGCAAATATTTCAGTTAAACAGCACATTTCTTGATATGCAAGTTCTGTTGTAACATAGGCTACTTTTAAACAAAGACATAGATTCAATGACATTACTTGCAGTATTTTTATAAACTTTTACACTGCCTAATCGAACACGAAAGTCATTGACAAATATATTACTTAGATGTTGTAGAACGATATTTAGAAATTACAGTAAAATATTCGTAGTCAATTCGACATTGAAAAAGTCAAGGATGTAGTCAGATAAGATTATCGATTACTCATTTGTTATTTTCAATAGTTTCAAGAATCGTCGCAATATGTCACGTGGTTAGAAACCAGTCGAGCCGTCAACTTGTGACAATGGCTGCCCCGGTAAAGAAACGTGATGTTCAGCGAAATATCGAAAGCAGAAGTAGCGATGATGATGAGCAGAGCTCATCGAACAGCGAGGATAATGAGCAAGATATGCCAGAAGAGCAGGTGAGAAGATTGCACCAAATGTCATCAATATACATTGTAGTTCATTGGTCTAACCTCACTTTTAACCATGCGGTCGTTGATTTAATTTTGTTTTCATCTGTCATTTATGATCATTACTTTTCTTATAAATAGTAACAATAAAAGACAGTCTATAAAATTACTACAATTGTCATGATCAATGTGATAATTATACTACGTAGATTGTTCAATATGTATTTCTTTTTTTTTGTGGAAATTGGAGTCATGAATATTAACAAATTTCATGCAACTCTAGTGAAGCAAGTGTTAAATGATTTATGTTAATTGTGTTCCATAATTAAGTTAAGTAAATCCATAAAGTATTTCATGTGTTATTATGATGTGTTAATGTAGTTAAAATAGTATTTTTTATTAGGGAATGGAAATACAAGTAGATTTTGAAGGAAGAAATCCATTGGATCCAGACTATCATGGCATCAAGACACTTCTGCAGCAGCTCTTCTTGAAAGCTCATATTGACTTAGGTGGTCTTACAGATCTAATTATATCACAAAATTATGTGGGCTCAGTTGTGAAGCAGTCAGAAGATTTAGAAATTTCAGATGATGAAGAGAGTGATGTCAATGATGTATTTGGTATTACCACAGTAATAAATTTATCTACTGGACAAGTAAGTAAACATCCCAGGTATCATTCAGTTAACATTAACAAAATAACTAAGTAATAATTTTACTTTCAGAATTATCCTTGTATACAACAGCTGAGAGACTTATTAAGACAAATGGCCAATGAACATGCAACAGATGCAGTGAACACTATGATAAAACATGTTCTTGAGAATGACTCTGAAGCATTAGGCTTATTGATTAATGAAAGATTCGTCAACATTCCAGCTCAAATTTCTGTGCCCCTCCTAGAAAACTTAGTTTCAGAAATAAAACGAGCAAATGGCAGGAAAATGCCTTTCAATTTCTCTTATTACATATTAATCTGCAAACTGTATAAAACACAGGACAAAAAGTTACAAAAGAAAATGAAAAGTAAGAAAAAGAATAACGTAGAGGAGCCTATCATTATATGGAGTAATCCGGAGGAAGAAATTTTTGCCGAAGAAGCAACGGTCAGTTTCGAATTTTCGGTAGAAAAGGATTCGGGCAGCGGTTTGTCCGGAACCTGGAGCGAAGGGGACGATGAGATGACGCCTTATAGGAGAGTGCTTTTGTTTGACGCTAACAAACTAGAAGTAATTATCAACAAAATAAAAAACCAAATTTCTTAATCAATCTAAAGGACTAACATTAATTCATCTCATATTCCTAAGAGGTCCTTCCTTTTGATGTATAAAAGGAAGATACAACGCTTTTCAAAGATAAACTTCTTTGATCATCTTTTTGTACGATAAACTGTATTTTACAGTACATGTAATCAGCTTTTTATAATACACCTTTTCATAATGCTTACTGTGAATCTGTCTCCTATCACTTCCCCTTTAACCGTCTTTTTATTTATCTGCTGTACATACGAAAAGTACGTCCTGCACATTACACAAATATATTGCAACTTCATCGTATAAATCTACATGTCTTATATATTTAATAGTAAAAAAAATTATCAACTAAATAAATAATATCATCGCAAATTGTCTCAAAATTTCACGAGACATCCGGAAATTCTTCTGCACCTTGCTAAGCAACAGTCTATTTTTATGTCGGTGGGTCTGTTGATTTTAAAGATTGCTTTACTGGTTTGGCTCTCCTTCTCATCGTGCCCAAAATATTTAACATTTCCGATACAGCCGGTGGTGCGCTTTCCGCTTCCTGTCGCCTTTTCCTTTCCTCTTCCCTTTGTTTCTGCAATGAATCATTTTACTTTGAAATTTCCAAGAAGATTCCCAAAGTGTGACCTCACAAAATAATTACTAACAAATGGATCTCGGTTCCAATATCTCAAAGTACTTACATCCGTCTGTTTTAGAGTGAACCGTCCTCCTTTTATCTGATTAATGATATCATCGATAGCTACAAAATTACAAAAGATACAGTTAAGTACGAAAGATTGATACACGTTAACTTATGCAATATAAAATTCAATTACCAGGTTGTTGCGCAACTGTCGGCGTTTTCTTTGTGATACCAAGCATGCACTCCATGTCGGTCACGGCGTTGCGTTCCGAATTCATTTTTTCCCTCGTCAGCAATTTAATAGACGATTGACCATTGTTATTAAACATCGGTGGCGGTGGTGGAGGCGGCAGAGGAGGTGGCGGTGGCCTGGAAAGCTTCTCCTCCAGTTCACTGATTTTCTCTTTCAAACTTCGAACCAGACCTTCCAAACTTTCCACCAACTGCTCTGCTCTTTCTGCCCTCTGATTTGCAACTTCCAGCTCCGATTCAGCTAACTTCAACTTCTCTTCAACTATTTCGAACTCTACGTTAGATTCTTTCTCTTCTAACTTCTCTTCCAGCATTTGTATATGCGAATTGTGGTTCTGTTGTTCTTCTTCTAATAATCTCTTCAAAGATTCCACCTCTTGTAACACAGTTAGCAGTCTTCCGTTGGGGTCGTCGCCTACTTCCGCCATTAGAAGAGCGCTTTGATGAGCCAGCACGTTTCTTTCTTTTTGCACCTGTTTAAATTGACAGTTATTATGACAAGCTGAGCTATATAACTGCATCAATAATCTTACCCTTTCCGCTTCTATTTTCATAATTTTCGCATTTTCCCTTTCGCGATCGCATTGAGCCTTCAACGCTTGCACCTCTTCAGCCACCATTTTGGTCACTCTTTCCATGTTTTCTTTGTGCACCTTCATTTCGTTCACCTTTTCTTCACCTGCGTCAAATACATACTTAGTCAGTGAGTATTCACGAGTTTACCAGCTTCTTAATTACATTTTTGCCTGAGAGTCCTTTCTTCCTCCAACTGCGTCGTTAAATGCGTCACCTGTTCCTGCGCTTCGAATTCTTGAAGGCGAGCGGAATGCAACTCAGTCTGAAGCCTCGCTATCTCTTTGCTCAATTCTGAAAGTTATTCTTCTAATTAGATTCTGTAACAACGGAAGCTTAACGATCTACGATATTTCGTTTACCTCTCACGGTTTCTCTCAGCTGATCAAGATCTTCGAAATTCGAATCAACTTCATCAGATAACTCGATGTCCACAGATCCCTCTGGATTGACTTGCAGAAACTTTTGCGTTATGATCTGGGATCGTCTCTTCAGTTCACGGTTTTGTCTGTACCACTAAACACAATCTCACATAGAATCAAGAAGAAATAAATAAAATTGCTTCAAGTTTACCTGAGATGCTTGCTGCATAGCTTTGTGCATCGCACCTGTCTCCACATCGTACTGATGCTTTAATTGCTCGTATTCTTTGCACACCGCTTCAGAAACTGAAAGTAACATTTTTTTATAGATGCGCACTCAATCAAACTATCGATTATATTTACCTGTTCGCAATTTTTGCAATTTTTGTTCTTTATCTTGAATTTGCGACTGCAGCGTGCTATTTTGTTTCTGCAACTGCTGATATTTCTTCTCCAAATCTGCATGTTCTTTGTTCGCTGCAAATATTTTTCTATTTATTTGAGAATCATGAGCGTAGACGTAACACCGGAGATATTTTATTCCGACCAATTCATAATTTTATCGCGTACCATCGATGACTAAGAAAACGTCACAGAATTCGTTTTGCATGCAGCAGTGAATCACAACCGAATAATGGTTAAGCTGCATTACAGATGATTGACCGTGAACTACAATCACGCATCAGACACTTCCCTTTCGCTGTGTATCCTTTACGTAAGTGTTTTACTTCTAACTTTCAGACTTTGAAGTTATGAAGTTTTTAAACTTTAATAAATTCTTCAAAGAATATACGAAAAAAATTTTGTGCAACTTGAAGAATTTACGTAGAAATAAAAAAGATGAACGTTCTATTTCGAAAAATATGTAAAGGAATGATCATAGACGTTCCACATTTACGAAGTTCCACAGCTGTTTAATCAAATTAAACGCTGGCAAGCCCGATAGAAGGAAGAAACCGCGTTTCGTCACTTCATTAACGATGACTAATGGAATCATAATAAAGTTCCTTACAACTTTAGACGGACCCCATACAAACGTTCATTAAGCTATTAAACATATTACTAATTATTAATTACCAGCCTCGCTCTTCTGTAGCAATAATTTCCTCCTCTTCTCAGACTCCTCGTATTTGCTCTTCCATTTGCTCTCGAGGCTGTTGCTCCTGTTTAATTTCGCGATAGAGATCGGCTCGTTGTTCGTCTTGCAGTTGATCGTCGAGGAGGCGAGCTTCTCCGCCGAGTTTCGCATCTCGATGCTCGAACTCGACAAATTATTGTTCCTCGATCGTAATTGAACGGAAGCGTCCAGTTTCTCGAACGATGCCCTTTGAGCTGCCACGGATACTCCTCTGGACAGCTTTTCGAACGATCCTCGCCGGGGCGGAGGACATCTTTCTTGTGCTTTAATCGCGTTCGTGATCCTCGGTACTGGAATGTGCGAGTGAATTACGCTCGAGGATGTCTTTGCTGGTTCTGTGCTCAGCACTATGTTCAGCTCCGTTTTATTCATCTCGGCTCTGCGAACAAAATTTGATCCTTAATCGAAAACAAACGCTGTACAAACGAGAATGCTTCTATCGAAGTGCGAACGGCAGAGGGTTTAATAACATCGGTGTTTCCTAAAAATAAGCATATTGGTCGCACCCCCTGCAGCCACGGCACGTTAGAAATAGCCACACTGTCAAAACGTATTCGTGACTAATCTCGACTCCACGAATCGCAAACTACTCGGCATTTTAGATAAGGTGTTTTTTGAACCACGTGAACTTACCGGGAAATGATAAACACGTGTCAAGTATTGAATTAAGTTACCGGTTATTGCAGAGGCGTGCTTCGAGAATTCTTTCGACATAATGAGAATTCCAGTATCATGCTTCTATACTCCTAACTTCCTAAGTCCGTAAATCCGTATATCTGTAAATCTCCTAATCCCTCTATCTCTCATCTCTTATCGTATCGAAAAACCCAGTGTTCGTCATCGAGAGGTTAAGGAATACACAACACGATTCATCCTTTCAGAAAGGATAGAATAAATTATGGTTCGAAGCATAGTCACGCGGTGAATCATGCGATCAGCTAGGTCATTTTCCAACTAATGAGTCGAGATAATCGAGGTCCTATCACCGATTCGAGGTCCGAAGCCGGTGTTATAGCATCGATCGATGTTAATCGAAACACGACACGAATGTCAACTCCCGCCGGACATTTATCGTGTTGCAGCCACTCCTCGAATTTTAAATATTGCTGCCGCGCCTCTTGCGTCATTCTTCAATTGTTCTCTATCATTAAACGTCTGCAGATCATCTTCGCTGTACCGACGGATTTCTAGGGAATATTATTCTGTTTACATTGTCTAGGAGTCACGTGCAACGTGGAAAAACGTGTCGGCGACAGAATGAGAGACACGTGTTGGACTTCGTGGGAGTTAGAGACCTCCCTCAAACATTTCGGAGTCAGTTAATTCGCTGGAATGCGTGCGTCAGTAATTTTCTAGGATGATCGTTAACGGAAGACGTCATTCCGTCAAAAGTCTGACAGTTTCGTACACTTTCACGGTATAAGTGTTTTGGATAATAGCCAGGTTAACGACCACGTACATCGGGACCTAGAAATCCAGCCATTCGTTCGTCTACCACGGAAGCCGACGATGATAAGTTATCTCGACTATTGATCTTGACTCGCAATTTAACTTTGCTTCAAATTGTTATTGCCGTTAGGTAGAATTCTTTCAAGTTTACTTTGATGTTTACTCGCTATTTTATCTCTCGGAGCAATTTACCGAAAATACTTTGTGGATTCTTGATAACTTTGATTCGAATTTAAAAATTTGGTAATTGCAACAAACTCAAGGAGTTAAAAAGTCCTGATACACTTATCTGTACCTATATAAAAGTTTCGTTGCAGCAATTAGTGCAGCGCATAGTGATATAACATGTTTATCTTGCAGTACATTGTTTGTAATCTCTATGACACCTGCCTATGGGTACTCGAGAACTTCCTGTGCCTCTTACTTAATCTATGTGTCAGAATCAATAGATGAAATAAAAAGCTTCTGAATATTATTTCCCCTCCGATGACTCATGTTCCGATTACACGTAATCTCCCAGAAAGTGCTTCTTTCCGACCACGTCTTATCTAACCAATACCCCAGAATTTCTCTCGCGCGAGAATGATTAAAAATTCGAAGAATCTTGAACTATTTTTAATTCACGCTCAGCGTGAACCTGAACGGATGTATTCTCTTCAGGAAGAGCGAAATGATTATTTCGAACGTGCCGTGTCATGATAGCCTCAGGCAGGTCGACGATCACGTAGATCGTTGCACTTTTCCGCTTGCGATTCAATCGATCACCTTGTTTGTATCGTTTCACCATTTACGTTGTTCGACTGGTCAACGAGGTAAGACACTTTTCCGTGTCTTCATTCTTATTACATCCGCAACTCGTAAGGAGAACACTCCTCCGAGAGGGTGAAAACACCCTCAGCGTTTTCCAGTCGTAGATGTTTTATCGGAATCGGAACGTTTACTCGTGAACTGTATAATGAAGTCGACTTAAAAAGCAGTTTACTTTCGGCTAGATTAAAGTCGGTCAAGAAAATAGTGAATTTTATGCCAGCGCGTATGAAAGGCAGCACCACGTGCTGGATTGCCTCTACGGGAAGTCTATGAAATCCTTTCACTTTTCCTGTTTCCCACTTCTGGATGTTGAACGCTGTCAAACGGACCGTTCCCGTATCGAGCACACGCTCGTTTAACTTCCCGCATTCTTTTTCCTCGAGAAAAGCGCCCACTGTTACGTGAATCAGTTCACGACGAAAGAATACCATTTAGTGCAGAAAATTACTGTCATTCAAACTACTTCTCAATAAAATCAAAATACCTTTACAGTAAATTATAAAAATATCCGAACGCAAGGTTTTAAGCATACAGGTTAAACATTGAATTGTAATATTTGACTGTAAGATGCAAGTAATCATTTCGATTCAGAATGACCTTTTAAATATGCAGAACAAGTTGTTCGTTCTCTCCTGAAACAGTTTGTACATATGTTACAGTAAATGTACATAGTCACTGTGCCTAATTAAGCAGTCAGTGTATGCGCATACTAATTTAATAAGTAAATGTGTTCACATGCGTTGAAATACTTTAAGCCAGTTGAAGCATGTCTGCCAAATGTATACTTTGTTTAGTGAATGAAATTTGCTAAGAATAGTGGACATTTTATTTCATACTTCTGATCTTATATAAATGAAGTGATTACACTTTAAATTTACTTTACATTTTTCGATTTATAACTCCTAAAAATTTAACTCTCTTTTAATGCCACATAAAATTTACACTCGAGCAAGTCAGCGGTCATAACTTCAAAAACTTCAACCAGTTTAACCTGCCTGTTAATTGTATACGCTCGAATGCTTTCATGAGCCACTGCAATAAAACTTCAGGTGAACTTCAGGTCACTGCAGGTGAGCGGATCCTGCAACGATCTTCGGTGCACCTTTCGATGAGTAATAAAAGATGAATAAAAATCGTCAGACTTACGATCTCGTAATATCACCACAATTTTAAAACTTCACCATGATCAAGAAGAGCGAATGGAAAGAACTACAACTTACAGTTCTGAGTTAAAGTTGACACCAATAAAGATTAAATTAAATGTCACAAGATCAGTCACGTCACTGCATTTTCACAAGCTATTAACTAGAGTGGAAGCAAGTAAATACGTCGATTTTCGATGAACGGGAACAAAGAGCGACGGAAAAGAGGAAAGAAGGTGCGCGTTCTCCGACGTTCGCGCGCATACTGCTCGCACTGCTGACCGTAATGTCACGTTATCTCAGGAGGTTCCAGACGACGACGACTCGAAAGAGTTAGAGGAGAAGTGCGTGCCCTTCCTTTAATGAAAGCCATCGATGTGTGCGCTCGTGGCCGCAAGGTTTCTTCATTGTCAGCGAAAAGGAAAAAATCGCGCCAGTCTTTTTCTTTTGTTTACGGCCAATTTCGCGAACTTTGGGTTTCGAAAGAAATGCAGTTGCAATCTGAATAGAAACCTATCTTTCGTAATTGTTACTAATAAATTAACGACCTTTGTACCGACTTAGTCCGAACAGTTGTGAGAGGTTCTGAAAACAGAATGTCTTTGCGGAATTCTTTTCGAAAGAAATTTGAAGCACCAATAACGTAAGTAATTTTGTATCGCCTCGATAGCAGCTGTTCTTCGAGTCACCATTTGTATCGCAGAAACAACTCTGGAAACGTTTTCTCGTGTAATTGACCGTTTCTTGTGCACTGCATCGAGTAGTTCGCTTTAATAACGCGCTATCAATGGATCTATCAGCCGTGAAAGACCCTTGAGAACGTATAACGAAAGCATGCATATGCTCAACCGAGAATTTTCCTTCGGGCAGTGTTGGGATATTCGAATAGAATTTTATTTGTTATTCAGCATTCAATTTCTCTTCCTTACTCGCTCGACTATTATTCGTTTCGATTTTATATTTATCTCTCTCACAATAGATACTTATTAAATAAATTCCCGGTTACTCATTTGGACTCAGTGACATTGACCCTTCATAATTTCCCGCCCTCAGAACTGGCGAATATCAAGGTTCTGTATCCGACTTCGAATAATGAATAATTTAGCATTATTCAACGCTACCTTGAAAGTATGTGTGCAATAAGGGTACACGGTTGCTCCGACACGTAATATTGCCTAATATCGAAGCGAAACGATCCTCAAATAACATTCGCTGTCTCTCGTTCGTTATCAACGTTGACAAACACGAGATGTGTATTTTGTGCATACCGCGACAAATAACAGATTTTTTATTTCGTCGAAAAACACGGCACATTAGCAAATTTTTATCGAAGCAAACTTAGCCAAACATTTGTGGGATGAAATTTCGCACCAAAAAGGTGTGACATACCTCTTAATATTTTTTGGGGAAAATTTCATCGATGCGACATTCGCCTGTTAATTATCGCGTTCGAGTAACAAAGAATCCAGTTTTAATAACAAGGGAGACACCTATCCAGACCAGATAGGTTTTTTCCCTCGCGTCTCCAGTTTCCGCTTAATTGGCTGGTAATTAAAAATTGATACTCCGCGACTATCAGGTAGGTTGATAAGGCACAACGACCTTCTCGATACAACTGTTTTTTTCCATCTAACAGCTGCATATGCAAGAATTCGCGAAAAAAGCTGCGCAAACATAGATACAGCGTCTGCATGCGTGGACTTGAGTCATGATTTCTGAATAATCATCCAAGCCACTCTTTGTCTCGATTCGGTCGCTACAAAAGCACGTTGACGCCTTTGCGGTTCGAACTTACACCGATTCTTTGTAACTTCCTCTCCTTTTCTGCTAAAGTCACAATAATAAGTCGAATAAGCGACTTTCCTCGTTTCGAAGAATCCTTATCGCGAAACTTTCAATCGAATTGTTTCATCGAAACACGAGTTGCATCGTTTTCTATTCGTACCTATAATGTTAGAGATTAGTCTCGGCGTAGCTTTCCATCGCTTCGAGCACGGTTATTGATCAGCAATTGCGCAGCAATAAAGATCTACTGCGCAGAGAACGATGCAATTTGAAATACAACTTTCTCTTCAAACAATATTTTCTCACGGGACAAATATTTAACTGGTCTATTAAAATATTACAGTACATCGATAATTGATAATCTTAGTGTACGAATTAATTACTGTTAAGTTTTCCCAGTTTTTTATTTTTTTTTTTTTAATAGAGTTTGTTGCAATTCTTTCGGTAAACGCATGTATCAAAGCATGGAACCTCATACAGAATGGCATCATTAAACAGCTTTATTGTGCAGAATTATTCCCCTACCCTCGTCATAACTAAACGGGCGTTAGTCACGTTCATTAAGTATGTAACGGGTGGCCGGAGAGTTCGCGGAAACTGGAAACAAGATAAAGGACTTAAGGATTTAAGATTTCGCCGTCGAGGATTCGATTACACGAGCTCCGAGCCTCTCCGGTTTCGCTCGTCTTCGATTCTTTTCTCGTTACGCATACGAGAACTCTATTTTCGTTCCTAGTATTGCATACTGTCCCTTTGTTTTGCACTTTATGCGCCTAATCAACGCGTATTTCATCCGTAAATTGGTGAGCGCATGGGACTCTTTGTTCTAGCGTTAAATTGTCCTAAGGAATTGAACGAGGAAAGGAAATAAAGATGTATGTGTATCTGGCCTGTAACGAGAACGAATTGTAATTTAAAATTATCATAGAATTATCTTGTTCTTGCTGTATCTCAAATGCAATTTGTTCTTGCAAATTTGATGCGGAATGACGCGCCGTTATTTATAGGTCATGCGCCTAACTTTGGCAACCCTGTTTTCGTTATGTCTTTTTCGCACGAAATATGCGGTACAAAATACGAATTATTAATTAGTATTTGGTTAACTATATCTATATAATCTTTGTGATATTGAACGTCGACTTTTCATTACCTAATTTGAGAAATTGTTAGTTCATCAGTAATATATGTTCATAAAGTCTAAGCGGGTATAAATAATTATTATACTTCGCGCAATATAAAGTATAGGGAATGTTTTTGTCATAGTTATGCTAATGAATTCAACGATGTACAATGTACTTTGCTTTAAATAGATCTTTCCGCAATAACAACTTGTATTTAAAAATAATGTAATTAGCATAAAACGCAAATATCATAAAAATTTGTGTCGGAAATATAGGTTATTTTTATGGTTGCCTAGCCTGCTTCTCGATAGCGTTTGTAACTATATATAGCAGCAACAACGGTCTGCTATTTCTGTCATTAAATCTGTGATAAGAGAAAAGCTCATTTCTATTAAAAAAGTAATTATTTAAAAGATCTTGAATTATATTCTAATAATAAGGCTGTACATTTCACAGAAATTTTGAATTTTGAATTAGTACGGTGCTTTTGCCAACGTAACATTCAGTAATAAGAACTATCAAACAGTGTTAATTAGTACATATCAACATCGATTAAATAAAAGCAATAAAAAATCGAGTCGATCTTGATGTTCTGCTGGACTGACAATCATGACACGTTTGAGAGGCAGAGCCTCTTTAATGGTCATCATAATGATCAGTTTCACTCTGTTGATTGTGATTTATCACATTCTGAGTAACGAGGTCGAGGACATTACATCCAATAAATTAAATCCACGATTGAAGATTGAAGAAGTTTACCCATTGAGTGATCTTACAGAAAATCCTCGCAGTATTGCCAGAAAACAACGCATAGAGGCGCACATAATGGGAAAATTAAGAAACGGCGGTGGACAATTGTTCAGTGACTTCAATTATGGTAGATCCGATACACAAAATGTACCATTGTTCAAAGGACACAAAATTGTACATTTAGACCTAAAGGGTGCCCCTCCCAAAATAAGTTATTATAAGTATCTGTTTAGGTTGCTCAAAAGATTAGGTGCCACAGGTATACTTATAGAATACGAGGACATGTTTCCTTTTGATGGTAGGATACAAGATATCAGTGCAGGTAATTGTTATACTAAAAGAGACATCACAAATATTCAAGAGATAGCCAGGGAACACAAGCTCATTGTTATACCGCTGATTCAAACCTTTGGTCATATGGAATTTGTCCTTAAGTTAGAGAAGTATAAAGATTATAGAGAGGTGCCACAATATCCGCAAGCTGTATGTCCTACTTATAACAAGACTTTACCATTACTTTATGAAATGATAGATCAAGTAGTGGCTGCTCATCCTGATATTAAGCACTTACATATAGGAGCTGATGAGGTATACCACATAGGAGAATGTTCTAGGTGCTTAGATATAATGGTCAAAAGGAAATGGGGCAAAAAACAATTATTCTTGGATCATGTTTCAAAAGTAGTAAGATACATCAAAGACAAATATCCTGAACTGAGCATTCTCATGTGGGATGATGAATTCAGAGAAATTTCACCTCAAGAAATTATAGACAGAGGCTTGCATTTAATGGTGGAACCAGTTGTTTGGAAATACACTACTGATCCTGGAACATCCTTAACAGATCAGTTATGGGAAAGCTATGCATCAGTTTGGAAAGATATTTGGGTTGCTACAGCTTTCAAAGGTGCCACAGCACCGGACAGATATTATACGGATATTGCATACCACATGGAAAATCATCAACGTTGGTTGGAAATTATTAATAGATACTCTACTCAAATTACATTCAAAGGTGTTATTCTAACTGGCTGGCAAAGATACGATCATTTCAGTGTACTCTGCGAACTCTTACCTTCTGCTCTACCTTCTCTCGCTGTAAATTTAGCTATTCTTCAAGCTCCAGATTTAAGCGGATTTCCAGTAGAGGTGCCTACTGCCGTATTACAAGCACTGCAATGCGAAGGCATGATTTCATTGAGTATTCCAGAACCACAGTATGGTTGGACCAAATGCAGTTACAATGGTATATCAATTTACGCCGCCATTTTACGTCTTTACGCTTTGACACAAGAAGTTAATAAAATGGAACAGGACAATACCTTCAGGGGATGGTTGAAACCATATAATTTGAAGTATTCTTTCTCAAGTCCTAGTCACGTAAAGCGCGCAGTTGTCGATCTGGACAGACACAAAATGGAGATAATGTATATCGAGAAAGAAATGCGGACAGCGTTGGAAGAAATATATGACAATTACACGGTACAAGAATGGGTAGACACATACATTACTCCAATGAACGAGAAATTTATACAATTATGGGAAGCTAAAGAGAAAATTCTAGAAAAGAACGTGTGGCCAAGAAGACCACTAACAAAATCGGACTTATAGTAAAGTGAACATTTAAGTTAATAATTGATAGCTTCCATACAACATAATGAGAGACTGAAGACCATATTAGGGTAAAAAAGTAACGTATTAATTGAAATATTTAGATTTCTTGTTTCTTAAAAAGGCGAGTAATCGATGAGTGATCGATGTTGTATAAAATCTAGCAAAACTGTAATTTTTGCACCTCTCTATCTCGATTCAAACGGGTGTTCAAATTCTGTCGACTGCACCGTCCGCAAACGTACACGTATAAGCACGGTAGGCTTCTCCAGGATAAATGGCAAAGAGACCCCATCACTTGGTTTTTGAAATTCGAAAGTTTTCAAATTTTTAAACATTTAATCACTCAAAATTATAGGCAAGTGATGGGAGGCTCTTCTCTAGCCTTTATCCAAAGGAAACTTACTTTGCATCTGAGTGTAGTCTGATTCACTGTATTCAACGATAAGACTCAAATCGTTTAACGTACATGAAAGTCTTCAATAATTCGTGCACTTGAAACTGCAGTTTTCAATTAGCATTTCTGAAGAATGAATTTCAACTCCGAGCTTGTACATACAAATATGTGGGAAATAAGTAATCCAAGAGAATGAAGTGCTAATCGATAAATCGTAACGTCGTCTTGAAACGTATACTCTGTTTTTATGAATGCTCGTTTTCATAATTCATTGTTAAAAGTATTCGACTAACTTATTCGCTAATTTATTAACAATTTTTACCCTCTCCGAAGGCTTCCACATCGTCTTTTATTCGAAGCTGATTGTTCCAATAATGCGCACACATTGCGATCTTACCTGTTTTATACCTGTTACACGAAATGTTCTCTAGTTAAATTGCGTTTTGTTTTATACATATATTTATGTTTATGTGTATCGATTGCACGAATAGTGCCATTAATTAGATTTAACGAAACCAGTGACACAATTAATTTTATTCTGTCGTACTCAGAATGCGAGTAAAAATATGTTTATTGTTATAGTCTACTTAATTTTATGTTTAATTGAGAACCAAACGTTCGGTTCAGCTTGTGATTTCTATACAGATAATCGTTT
The DNA here is from genome assembly GCF_050947335.1 of Megachile rotundata. Lineage (NCBI taxonomy): Eukaryota > Metazoa > Arthropoda > Insecta > Hymenoptera > Megachilidae > Megachile > Megachile rotundata. The sequence continues at coordinate 15,361,662 of NC_134991.1, forward strand.
TGCGAGCACTTATACGAATTTCAAGCCTCTAATACCGAGTTCTTGGCATGTACTCAATCTACAATGTATGTAAATTACTGAATGTATAATATCTATTATTGTAAAAGTATTTTTAACATTGATACATCGACCCATATTAACACAATCACGCTCGATTAGATTCTATCGACAAATAAATTTCTTTTTAAATCTCTCTGCGAAGACACAGTTTATCATTGGCCCCTCAATGTTATACAGGGTGTACTGCGTACAAAAATAAATCGAAAGTATGCAATAATATCACTTCGTATTTTCTACTCATTCTCTTACAATTGTATGAAAAATATTTTCTCAAACACTTTAGGGTGCAACGTAGGCTCTTCATTAAAAGTTTAGAACTCGGTGATATTCATTGCAATGCACACACTGCCGACTTCGAACCAGGTAAATGAGGGTAAAAAGGTATCTGATGTTTTTTCACGGGAATTCTCTTGACAACTTTGTGAACCGTGCTCATGTCAACCGTGTCACCTATCTCCGCTATGATTATTGGTTTGTGATACTCCTGATCCGTTTTCGTTAAGCGAACGCCCAATATCTGCGCTGCTAAAGTCACTATGCACAAAGATACCTGCAATTAAAGCGATTTATAAAAATAACGAGTTTGATCCTTTTGCTACGACGATCCTAAGAATACGTACAGCCTCGCCAGTCCTCGCGGACACATCGTGAGACGGGAATCCATTTTCCGCCGCGAATTTGTGCGTTCGATCCTTTTTCACCGATCTTTGATGCTCGACGTCACATTTATTTCCAACCACAGCCATCAGAGGAGCTTCCTCGTAATCGCTGCTCAGCTTCCTGATTTTGCTTATCCATTCTTCTAGAACTTCGAAGCTGAAACTGTTCGTGACGTCGTAGACTAGGAGTATGATCTAGAAAGAATCTTTGTGATAATCATTCGTGTTGTTTATTAGAGTTGTTGAAGAGTATGTTCTTACGTGAGCTCCGAAAAAGTACTTGTCCAGCATGTTCCCATGAAGAGCGAGACCGCCCACGTCCCACAAATGTAGATTTACATTCTTATAGTAACCGATACTGATGTTCTTCAGGAAGAAGTCGATTCCAGACGTTGGCGTGTACTGTCTGGTGAACTCGTTGTTGCAAAACTTCTGAGCGATGCTCGTCTAAACAGGGGTTCTTGAACTTCAGTTCTATCTAGAATCGCCTACTTAGTATGGTAGATATTACAGTAGACTTTCGTTATATTGTCACCTTCGTAGGATATGAAGACTCACGTCAAATATAAAGATTATAAAAAATATAAAAGAATATAAAATATAAAAAATTATATATCCAACAACATTTGTTCTAGCAACATGCAACATTTATTTATTCAAGAATAGCTCAGCCCTATATCTTCATTCGTGGCAACATCACGAGAGACTACTGTACCTCCTCTCCAATTAATAGGTTAATTAATCCGAAGACGGATCGAATCTCGCGCGTGTTCGCTAATTATTAGTGCAATCCCAATTTGCTCAACCTGTTGTTTTTTTAATTACAGAGCATAAAACTTTTGAAGAACTATAGCTGTAAATCGACTCGAGTCACGAATGTGTAATTTGAAGTAAAACTAAGTACACTGTGAGTTCTTCAGCGACGTAAACTCGTAGGTAGTCATTATCTTTAAAGGAAGCTAATGAACTATTTGGTAATACCGTGTTTTTGACACTCTCCACTGTGAGAAAAATGAATCGATAGACTTGGACATTTTAAATGTACAAATCAATATCTTTAGAAAAAATGAAGAAAATAAAAGACGCGATTAAACACTGAACCTTGCAAATGATGGACTTTTATGTATTATACAGGAGTCTAAATATGAAACTTTTTGGTTCACCATCCAGGTCACGTCACTCACTTTTCCGCTTCCGGAATCACCGACGAGAACGATCTTCAGTTTCTTGGCGATCAGTTCCTCTTCGGCTTCGGACATCGAGGAAGATCGGTACGGGAGATAGAAGGTACAAGATACAAAAGTTACGGGAAATCATGCGAAAAGTCGTGACGGTGACGGCGGTTGTCCGTCGACTATAATACAACATAAACGAAGGGTCTGGCATGTGGAGAGAATGAAATCGAGCGAATCGACCGACCACCAGCTGTGGCCAGTGCGACGTCGTCGTCGTCGGCTGCATGAATAAATTAGCGAATAATCGATAAAACTACGAACGCCATTGTGCGTGCCGCTACCTTGTCGATATTGCGCCTGAAAAACGATTTCACGACAGCGTTTCCTTCGCGTGTTCCGAATACAGAAAGGTAATGACACGATTAACCAAGAAATACATTTCACTATTATGATGAATTAACTCGTCCTTAATTAAGGTTTCAATGACAAATCTCAGATTTCGTAAAAATGTCAAGATTGTTATTTGTCGAGTGAACATTCGAGATTTAATAAATTGTTACAGTTTGCAAACTGGTCTATGTACATGATCGAACGTATCGTAAAAAAATATGTATCTGACATTTTGCGCGTTTTTTCTTATAATAATATGTGGAATAAATAATTGAGTCGATTCCCTGTTTGGTCAATAGCAACTGTGATCCATCGTCTGCAACACAGATTAATTATTAAACAATGCTCTTCAATTAAATTTATTCTATAACTTCTCTTACCTGTTTGGTATCATCGATCGCCACGGTGACTCGTCGATCCTATGGAACAAAACTTACGCATAAATCCCTCCCGCGTATAAATGTAATTATAAATAATATTAATTAAAAATTAGATCCTTGTAATTGGCTAAGAGGTAGTAATTCGACACGCGGCAGCATGTCGTCGTTCGAACGACCGTCAGTCTGTCGGCACGCTCGAAATTCGCTTTAACTATTTCATAATATCTTCCATCACTGTAACAAAATTTCATAATCACACGCAATGTTCCTGCTAATGCTTTTTATTACGAACTTACCTCAAACTTAGACAGCGTAATTTGATACACTTGACGCGAAGAATGTCTATCGCTTTTTGACTCTTGTCGGAGAACCTCAAGTTCTCTGGGTCCCAACGTAACTCCAAACGTTCTAAGTTTGGACAGTTATTCGCTATTCCGTCCATCAATTGATCCACGTGGATATTTACTCCCAATCTCTCTTGTGTTCCCATTACGAGAATTCTAAAGTGCATAAACTTTTTAATTTTAATTCATTGTTTATACTTGCTAGAACAGTGATGGTTTATGGTTCTACAAACCTAAATCTTAGGTTTTATGACAATTAAATTATAGCAGCTACATCACTGTTCTACATAATGTACCACCAAGAGTCGCCTTTCCAAGTAATTTTTTAAGGAACATTTCACAGCAACATCTTGGTGCATCTTGAAATATATCTTACTTGGCGTTAGTTAATATCGGCAAGACGCTCTGCCATAACTGATCGGTGATGTGAGGCATGCCGGACAAAGCTAGTCCCCACAGTTGATGACCGTATCTGGACAAAAATTTATGTAGGGCATCGTCAGTCAGATTGTCGGAACTGTCCAAGTCCAAGGCAATCAGGTTCCGCGGATTGCCAAGTTCAGCCCAGGCTTTCAGCACGCTGTCATTGAAGCCGTTCAACTGGCCTGCGCTCAGGAAACGAAGACCTGGAATTCTGGTCAGCATATCGATCAGGCAGTCCGTGGATAAATCCGTGGCAGTGACGTCCAATTCCTGGATATTCGACTTCTCCCATTCTACCTGCATCACGTAGTCGCTTTGAAGATCTGCAACACGTTCAGAATATTTTTCATGGATTCAAATAATAGAGAGACAATTATGTGTAACGATAGGTACTTGTTCCTTGCATCAGTAGACACTTTAATCGTCTGCTTCTCTGGAACAGGGTCTTCATCGTCGAACCAGTGACTTTGGCACAGAAGTTCACGGCCAGACACTCCAGCTGGATGCAATTCGAGGAGAACGCGTCGATATGCGAGTCGTCCACGAAGTTGATACCGTATAAGTTGATCACCCTTAAATTTGGGGTCGCTGACTTTAGTTTGTGCACGTTTATCACTTCGTAGATTTCTTCTTCCTCTTCTTCTACCTTCTCGTATGTTCCTGCAATTATTTACATTTTATTGCTTGATCTGTTAACTCATCTACTTGAAGTGTTAGTTCACGCAGGTACTTTTCGTCCGATATTACACAGGTGGTTCTCAAAAAGTTCATACATTTTCAACAGGCAAAGTGTTAAGAGAACTTAGAAGGATATTTTAAGAATTAAATACGAACCTATCAAATGAAGAATCTCCAAACCATTAATGAAGTTATAAATCTTTCTCATGAAGCCCTCCATGAAGATCACCTCCGACAGGCAGATACACATGTACTTGAGTTTAGTAGGAAACGCCTGCATTTCCGAGAAATCGTGCAGCTGCATCGCGGTGGAGAAGTCGAGGAGCATGTGGGTCAGGTTTGGACACTTGTTCGCCAACTCGTGCAGCACCGTATGAGTAATCAACTCAATGGGTAGTTCGATGTACCTCAACGACGCTCCGAAACGTGTGCTAGTGTACAACAAATTAATTCCCTGATTTTTTGTTCGTTGTTCTTGGCAAGTGAGACGTTTCGACATATTTCGGTAACAAGAATTGCCTGCCAACATTCTTTTTCTCTACCTGATCAAGTGCAGTAGGTTGTCTAGGGAATTCACGTGCAGTCCACTGATTTCTGGTCGTAGGGATACGTGTTTCCATAAACGGGTGTCGTAGGCGATTTGACGCCACCTTTTGCACACACGTGCCACCCTGCATATCTCGCGATGGGACAGGTAGCTGAAGACGTTCAGAAGCACCTTATCTGGCAATTTTTCTATCGTCTGGAAGAGCAAAGAGGAGAGTTAGGCTATTGACGTAACTGGGTTTTCGGTTACAAATATTTGGGGTTGGAAATTTGGGAATTTGGGGATTTGAGGAATTGGGAACTTGAGAATTTGGGGATTTGAGGAATTGGGAACTTGAGAGTTTGGGGATTTGAGGGATTGGGAACTTGAGAATTTGGGAATTTCAGGAATTGGGAACTTGAGAGTTTGGGGATTTGAGGAATTAGGAAGTTGAGAGTTTGGGGATTTGAGGAATTGGGAACTTGAGAATTTGGGGATTTGAGGGATTGGGAACTTGAGAATTTGGGGATTTGAGGGATTGGGAACTTGAGAGTTTGGGGATTTGAGGAATTGGAAACTTGAGAGTTTGGGGATTTGAGAAATTAGGAACTTGAGAGTTTGGGAATTTCAGGAATTGGGAACTTGAGAGTTTGGGGATTTGAGAAATTGGGAACTTGAGAGTTTGGGGACTTGAGGAATTAGGAACTTGTGAGTTTGGGGACTTCAGGAATTGGAAACTTGAGAGTTTGGGGATTTGAGGAATTGGAAACTTGAGAGTTTGGGGATTTGAGAAATTGGGAACTTGAGAGTTTGGGAATTTCAGGAATTGGGAACTTGAGAGTTTGGGGACTTGAGGAATTAGGAACTTGTGAGTTTGGGGACTTCAGGAATTGGAAACTTGAGAGTTTGGGGATTTGAGAAATTGGAAACTTGAGAGTTTGGGGATTTGAGGAATTGGAAACTTGAGAGTTTGGGAATTTGAGGAATTAGGAACTTGAGAATTTAGGAATTTGAGGAATTGGGAACTTGAGAATTTAGGAATTTGAGGAATTGGGAACTTGACTGATTGATTGATTACTGTTGTGGGCGTCGACTACTGTGGTCATTAGCCATTGGGAACTTGAGAATTCAGGAATTTGAGGAATTGGAGCTTTACAAATTAAGTTTCAAGATTTGGAAATTCGAGAATATCAGCTCTCCGAGACTCAAAATTTGTGAATCGGGAATTTAGGCCACTTCCATCCTCGAAATAATTAAGATTTCTGTCTAGGGATAGCACAGCCCTTCAATCACTGAGACGCAAACTCGTTCTCTCTAAAAGTCCATATACACTTACTGTCCCCGCAAAACGACTTTTAACGACACCGCCTTCAGAAACGAACATCTGAGACGTTTCCACGGCAATCTGACCCCAGACATCGACACCTCCGAGATCCATCTTGCTATTTTCTCAAAATCTGCACTAATAATTTTTTACAGAAGCCACTAATCGCGTTTCGATCGTTCGATTGTCCGATCGAGGAAGGTCCACGGTACCACGGTCTACGAAATTTTCAATCCAACGCGACGCGGGTAAATTTGCACGAGAAAGGGTTAACGAATAAAATAATTGCAACTTGCGAGTGTAGTTCGCGAAAATCGCGTCGAACGTCGGAATTTGAGAAACCAGAAATTCTAAGTCTTCACGGGATTTCTAATCGGATCACGCATGCGCGTCGTCCTAAATATAAGACTTGGAAGACCCGTCTGCACTTTAATTTTAAACTCGTCACCCGCAGCCAAGGTGCATTTCCTTGTGTTTTCCCCGTGAAACGTCAAATCCGGGTTTATAAAACACTTCGACTGCCATTGTTTGCGTTCAATTCATTTTTTCAATAACCATTTTGTTTCATTCGGTTGGTTCTGAGATTAAAACTTTTAAAATGTTCACTCGTGAAGAGTAATACGAAATGAGATACATAACTTCATGAAACGTTTAAAATTGCAAATAAATTCATAAAATTAACATGTAAATTAGCGGAAAGTAATATGTCGTTCAGAAAGTATAATTTAACGAGATGTTAATGTCGCTAATATCACTTTAATCGATTTGTAAAACATTTAATTATGGAAGTATTTAAAATGTAAATTAGTGAATAATAATGTGGTAAATGTTTGAATGAATGAGAGGCGTAATTTTAACATCGCTTTTGGAAGTACGAAGTATTAATCAGAGAGGTTTGTCAAATTCTCAGGGAACCGCGGTTTCTAAAAATTTGCCAAAATGTTGGGCTTGATTTAAGACTTGGAACTTATCCGACACGAGACCGTCGACAAGATACACTCATGCACGTGGAACTTACATGAAAATACATGTACTACAACAATCCTGTTTTTTCAATAAGAGCAACTTTTTTTTCGGTACAATCGGAGATAATATCGAGTGGCTGAATCACACAGCAAGATGTGTAACATCTAATCACATAAACAATTAACCACATACCGTTTTCAGGATCTTATCGCAAAAAGAGATCACGAGTGTTTCAATAACAAATACGTCACGTAAATCGATAACATCATTTACATAATTCCTACAAATTTCCAGTCGAAATTTTGCAACAATTGCAGCAATACTGGAAATGTGATTACACTCGATTGACGTGATTGAAGGTTTTCGTGAATCTGTTGTGCAATAATCGTAAATCGATTAAAACTCGATAAATATCGGTTCTTTTTTTTATTGACAACTTTCCAAAATTCGTTCTACAATTTTAATTAAAATTTTGGATAAATAGATCCATCGTTGTCTATCTTGGTATATTATCTTAAAGTACGCAAATTGCCCTTTCTCATTTATTTTAGCAAACAGTGATACTTACAGCAAAAAGATTAAAGTACCACAAACTAGAAGAACATGCAGTTTAATCTTGATGTTTTATTTTAATTAAATAATTACCGCTTTGGACACAATCTTTTTCCGATAAATATTAGCACCTAGATCCTCCCTAGATATAGCACTGGTCGCGTGTTCAACGTTCAACTGATGCCACGTACTCATCATCGAACTTTCAGTTTCAAACTTATTAATCCAGGAAGATTCAGTCGAAGAATCAAACCCCCATGAAAATCATTTCACAAACGAAGCTGATCAAACTGTAAACCAATTTGTTAGAAGGCTGCCGATTGACTGGTCCATACTTGGATACACTTCGAACGGCGTCTAGCTTAATTAGTTATAAATAAAAACAAGCAGTCAGTCAGGCAAGCAGACGAGACAAGAATAGGTAAGACCCCATTATTGGTTCCTAGCGACGAGAAAATAATTCTAAGGCCTATCGACAATAAATAAACTTAATTTTCGAGGCAAACATCAGGGGAAAAATTAATATTAATAACCGACTCGATGTTTTACCGTGTTTGGACGTCTTATGATCTCCGTATTATCATCGTCAAAATTGTTGAGTTGCTGAAGAGCCGCTTCCACGCTCAGGACGTTCCAATTGGACATTCTTCGCAAGTCCATGATGAAGATAAAATCGTCGATCGAGAACGGAGTTAAACATCAGTGAATTAAACATGGAGCATCATCGACATACGTATCCTTTATTTTTGCAAGTTTCAACACTCGGACGTTCACGATTTGTTTAACCAAAATGTTATTAGACACACTCTCACGATATTGATATTTTAGTCAGCTATGCAAACTGCACGAAGAGATTTCACACGATGATTCATTTTTTATACCAGGTAAAAAGGCACCACACGAAAACTAGGATTGCATAGGTTCTTCATTTTTTTTTTAGTGGAAACTTGAAATTTTTTGTGGTACAAAAAGTTACTTGTAAACGTTTAGAAAAATTGAATCGACGTTTCAATGTTACGTAATTGATTCAAATCCTTTTTAAGATCAAATGCTTTCTTGAAATGAATTTTTTGTTCAATTTGGAACGTATGCAACCGTGGATGTTCGTGAAAAAATGAACCTACTCGACCATCGTGATGTTCTTGTGCTTAGCACCTTACGTTCTGGGTCGGAGGTGAAAAATGTAACTAAAATAATCTTAACTTTCTGTCGTTCCTTAAAATAGAATCGCTGGAGTGCTCTGCTACGCAAGGATGCACAGCCAACAGAGAGCCGTCACGTATTGCGGGACTTTTCGAAAATTTAATAAGAAAAAATGCGTTCGATCGCGTTTCTAATTGCTGACACTGTCTTTATACTTTGATTAACGCTTTGGAGGCCATCGTTACTTATTTTGGTGTTCATTCTTTCCCCTTATTTTCAGGTGCTGATTACAGTTTGAAAATTATTCATTTTTTATTGTGCAAATCAAATGGTCAAATGTGTTAATAGCTCATTTTATAAATACAACGGTGACATTATAGCACGCGTCGATACACGTGGAATTATAATTCGAGATCGTACAAGAATTTATCGCGTGGTGATCTAATACGTTTCGTTCTAATGAGTGGAATTATAACGCGTGGCGATAGGACACGTGGCAATGTAATGCACGGCAATATAATACATTTGGAACCAATGCGTGGAATTATAACGCGTGGCGATACAACACGTGGTAATTTAATGCACGGTAATATAACACACGGCAATGTAACGCGTGGAATTATAACGCGTGGCGATACAACATATGGTAATCTAATGCACGGTAATATAACACACGGCAATGTAATGCGTGGAATTATAACGCGTGGCGATACAACACGCAGTAACCTAACGCACGACAATATAACACATGGTAAACCAATGTAATGCTTTACAATAGAATGTGAAATGCGATTTGAACAAATAAAATTTGAACATCAAAGGTTTTGAGCAATTTTTACTTTCTATTCATCTTTGACAATAAACTTTCCGGAGATGATAAACGCCAAGTAAGCGTGACAGTTGTAGAATATCCTTTTGATTGCAGGCCAAATAGGTACCATTTGGCTCGGCGCCATTAGCAATTTGATTAATTAAGGCCGCAGATAATACAGGTGCGAACGACGAAGACGTACAGGATCATGTACGATGTAAATTTACTATATACGGTTTGTTTATGACTTGTTACATTTTTTCGTAGTCTGGGAAGAAATTCTTCAAGCTCACTGATAATCTTATCAAAATTCGAGTAGTAATTATAAGTTAATTTCTTGGTGGTACACGGTATCAGTTAAGTTATCAAACTGGGGGGTAATGATTCAGTTATTTAATTTATTTATTTCCAAGTATCTCATTGCAAAAAATAAGATATGTTTCTTATAATAAATACTTAGTATATTAAATGTCTATAAAAGATTCTTAATTATTTATGTTGCACTTGTGCCAAGGTATCAGCATCAATCTGTCACATAGTAACTGATAAGGCTAAAAATATTGCACAAACTATTTTGTGTGTACTTATTAATTTTATATCAGCCCGCGTTTTAGACGTAGCACCACTGTCGCCATCTAGTAGCAAGCGCCAAAATTAATGAAAGAAAAATTACCTTTTTTTTTTAAAAAAAACAAGGTAATTTTGAGTGCTGCTCAGATTCTACAATTTTATTTTCACTCAAATAATCCCACCGTTTAAAAAAAAATAGAATTTTTTATCAGTTTGTCGCTTCCCATTAGGTGGCGCCAATGATCCAGTTTTTAAACTTGCGTCGACAAAATTAATAAACATATAAATATCGCACAATATTTTCAGCGTATTAACTTCATTTTTATCTATAGTTCTGAGTAATTTCTTCGCAAATTAGTTAGTTGTAAATTGTACACTATATCACTTAGTGATGATTGTTAGTTGTAAGAAAAATAATTAAAAGAATTCGTATCTTCAGTATCTTGGTCCAATAGAGAAGCCTCTTCAAAGAATACAGTTCATTTCACTCTGAATAGACTTGCATCACACAATTATCTTTATAATTTTCAATCCCTTCACAATGGTCGGTAATATTTTTTTATCTTTGCCAACAAGATATATTAACAGATAATACACAGAAGTGTCGCGATAAAAATGCTAAATCTCGCTGCAAATGAATCGCATATCGTTGAAATTTATTATGTACAAAATTAAAATTTAACTTCATCGAAAAAAATATATTCATTAACATTCAAATAATTTTTACTTACAAAATCTACTTACAAAGGTAGAGAATAAATAAAAAGCTTGCAAAAAAGCACAGTAGCGCCTCTATCGATTTCAGCGCTCGGTAACAATTGAATCGAAGTTGAAATTTCTTTCTATTTATAACTTCTTTGTTCGCTTCTAATATCTCTATTCTTATCTGATACTCGAAAGCAATTGATTCTTGTATGAAAATTATTTTTGATTCGTTCTCTGTTTTCTCCCGCTTTTATCATTCGGTCTGTATTTTTCCCTGTCATCCACAATTCCACTTTTCACTTACATGTGCAGCAACCTGACGGAGCGCTTCGGTAGCTATAAAAAGGGATCGCCATGGTAGTAACGCGCATTAACCGTTGCGTCGATGTGCTGATCGTGTGAGATTGCATGCTGTTTCTTAACCAAAAAGTCAAGCGAAACATTCAAGAAAGTAAACGCAACGCGTCTCTGATCGTTGATCAGTGTACTCTACACTTGTTCGCACGAAAACACGTCGAATCCAAAACGTACATAACCAAGAATAGACGAAGAACGCAAACCGAGGAGATCCGGAACGACTTGAAGTACGTTCTGTGTCGTTGTGCAATCGTGTTTATCATTTGTGGCGGGTAAAAGTGACCGCAATATATTCACGAAAAAAGTGTACAAATTCGTTAATAATCAACGATACGAAGGAAAAAACCGGCTGATGATTCGAGGAACGAACGTCACTGACAATTGTGTTCTTATCTCGATGGTATGAGATACTATCGCGTCGAATGACCAGCAGAAGTTTAACGGTAAAAAATCACAACAGTAACAGTATAAAAGACGGAAAAACGATTGAAACACAATTAGATTTGATCTCGTGCCGTTACAATTATTTTAGCACGTTTATTGTCAATGATCTGATCTTGGCATTCTTGTATCTTGCATTGCCACGGTATGAAATAACAAAAGGCTTGATTTGATCGACGAAACCGACAACGGTAGAGGCGGCGACCGTCTGATTTGTAGCGTCCGTACTCAATCCTCAGTGTAGGTTAGTCGGGCGCTCGGTTTGTCGTCTCGACGATTTCCCAAACGCTCATTCTTAGTATCAGTATTTTTCTCGTGATAAACGAGATCATTATCTCTGAAAAGTTTGACCTGCGTAAGTGCCATTTCTGTATTACTAACCAGGATTAAGATACAATTGTACCTTCGGAGTTCCGATACCAACGAGGGGTTGTCTTAAGATAAACAAACTGTGACTAAATATAATAGGGACTAATAGTGACTGTACGGTCATTGCATCCGTACCAATCTCGTAAAGAGCACCAATATACTTTGAGAAGATTATCGGGAAAAGGACCGAAGCGCTTAATTTTTGACAAGCGAAAGTGTTCGATAAGCAACGCACAAACATGGCGGCAAACATGTGCACTCAACAGAATTGTACCGACTCCTTCGAATTTCTATATGAAATGATCACGGAGGACATGTGGACACCATGGGAAACCACGATACAATATCTTGAACAAACTCCGTGGCTGTTTTCTTTGATCGGTAGTACTATGATCGGATTAACTGGCATCTTCCCTCTGCTGGTCATCCCCAATATCGAGGAAGGCGCCAATTTAAAAACAGGAGGTAATGCTTTTTCTTTAAATCAGCATTTGAAATCTTCATCATTGTGTCATTGTTGTTGTCATCTTTTCGTTAGCGTGAGTCTGTACCGTACATGTGTATGTCTACTGCGAAGAAACTCGAAGATTTTCAGAGGGAGGTTATGTATACATTTTAAGGCGCACGCGGGAAATATGTAACCCACTATAGGTTAGTACTGGTGACCTGTGTGGCCACGTGCGAATTAGGATGTTTTAGCGAAGGAGAAACGTAAGGAAAGGACTTCCTGCTATGCGGATTATATGTTCGTATTCTTTATGCGCAAGAATTCTGCAAGACAAAGGAAAATGGCGGACCTCTCTCTACCTTGTCTTTTAATCAAGAGAAGTCTAAATCAAGCTTTATATCATCATGCGAAGTACATACTAGTACACGATACATCGCTAGCATAACATGGCCGTGCTTTGTGTTGCCACATATTATATTACCGTTTTGCAATATCTCTATGCGTTATATAGTGAAACTATAGGATAGACCTCCTACTATATCGCCATTTTCTCCGGGATTTTGAACAGTATCCGGTAATCTAATCTCGTACTAATTTTAGTTTGTTCCGTCCGATCGGTTACTTAACCAACCATTAATCAATACACCTTTTCAATTTGTTTGTACGGAACGTAGATAACGTTTGATGAAATTTTGTTTCTATCCTTTGACACGATCGAAAGATAAAAATAAAATTAATTTTCTATACGTACTGTACAAAATTATGTCAGTCAGTCTGAACACTAATAGTTGTCTTGTAAAACCGTGTTTCCTTGACGATAAGTACACGATAACAGTCGATGATCACTTGTACCAATAGTAAATCGTTTTCGACTACAATTATCTGAGTCCCGATTTCTTCGTTTACCGGGACACTTCATTGAATTAATTTCTGTATTGATTTAATTAATACCATGCAATTTATACGTTTATCAGACGATGCTTATCTTGCGCAGCTACTGTTCCGTGCAAAGGCGTTTTCAAATTTAGCGTTATCGTTAAAATCGATGTAGTTGACTTGCGGATTCTACGCAAAAGTTTCACCGAAATGCGACGTAAATATTTGCACGAAGGGGTTCGCTATGATTTCCGAGACTGAGGTCATGGATTATCGACGCTTCGTATTCTTAGTTTCCAAGAAAGTAATTAACATTGATAATTCTTTCAAATAATGCGGCGATTGCAAAAATTATTCACGATTTTCCTCGTTGAATTTTATATCTCGTAGATTAAAGTTCTGCGTTAACCTTTGTCGCAAAAAACTCGATGTGGAATAACTATGTTCGATAAAATTTCAAAGAAACCGGTGCATTTTAATTGCTCCAATAGAAGTATTCATAGTTCTGTTCTTTTATTCCTCAAATAACTTAAGAGTTTACTTTAATACCGAATTAATGCGGATCAATATTTCTGAACAATGTTTACATTTCCATGGAGATTATATAACGTTACAGATTTACTTCGTATTGATTTTCGATTGGAGTTAGTCTTTTTACACTGTTATTTATTCAGCTGGAACCAATTAATTATTAAACGACTTAATAAACTCGCACTAGCGTAGCGAACCTTTTACAATAGAGATCAAATATTTTATCACTGTAAAATTTCAGTAAAAATAACAGTTATTAATGCGAATTTAATTGCCAGCAAATTATTTTCGTCGCTCGTGGAAATTTTATTACTAGATGTTATCATATCCGCTCGTGATTTCATTACGTCGAACCAGTTATTCGGTAAAGGGACAAAAAAGTGTTTCAGTTATTGCATGTGACTTTTTGTCGCTACGTACGTTCACGGTAACCTCGTTTAAAATTGTAACAAGAAACAGCGTTTGCGAATCAAAATTAAACCATCCTGGACCCACCGGGTTCTTATTGCTTGTTCAGTGTTACACTGCATGGTAGAATTCCCTAAGGAAAATGGCGACGTAGGGTCTCACTATTCACTGATTTTTAGATGATAAGTTTTTACTTATTTTTGAATCTGCAAGTTGGGTTAGAAATGCAAAAATTTGGGAGACAAATTGTGAATTTGAGAATCTGCAGTTAATTTATTGTTATAAATGTAGCGAGAAAACATTGCATATGAAATATTGCGTTAACGCAACAGCGTTCCATAAATGGGTTAAACTGTCCATTTTTAGAAATGAACGTCGTTGCGTTGGCCAGTGTTGCGGTTCACTTGCTCATTCTTCTTGATGGTTTCGCGATTTCGTGCACGCGAAATTATACGCGGTACCGTGAACGAGATAAAAATAATGGCACGTTGTTACGTCAGGTAGGATCCACCGGCGCTTTAAAAGAAACGCGTTTGGCCCATATGGGACCAATTCTGCTGCGCACATTGTTCATCGTGATGCGTCGTGCCAGCGTCTTCTCCCGAAGTGTAATCTTGTCTCTTAGCGGGAAACATTTCGAATCGAGCCAGAATATTTACGACGATGTTTATTGCATATGCGAAGAAAAGACTGAAACGTAAAAGGTCCTGGAAAATTAATTTCTTGGCAAAACTACTATGCATATTTTTTAATATTTGTCACAAATTGATCAGAAGTCGTCAGGTTTTGGAAACTAAGGTTCGATTAACTTTCGAGTTAGGTTTTAAGATAGTTTGCTCCGATGTATGCATGTACAAATATTCTCTCTGGTCGTCACATTAGTTATCGTTCGTGTATAGTTTTCTGGTCAACCATTTTCAAAAGTTAGCATCCGATATTGTAAATATTCGAGACAGTCACAATTTTAATTGGTTTTGCATAGTGTCAATTGATTGTGTCGATAGATTATGCGATCAGCTGTCTAACGAGCAAAGGTGATGCATTCATTTCGAATATAATTAACAGCAATGCTATTTTTCTCTCATTGTTGATTGCATTCGACACGAATGTCTTGAACACGACCAAAACTACAAGATCCACTGCGCGAATCGTGTTAGAATTCGTGATTCGCGTTAATTCGTGACACATTGTTCCACGTCAACGTGATTGCAAGGTCGTGCAACTAGTTCCTAAGCGTGTAACGTCAATGTACTGAAACTTCTAGAAGAAAGGAACAGCTATTTTTTATGTACTCTGATCACGAACGAGAAATTCTGATCCTCATTTTGGCCCAATTTGTCTCATCGAATGTTCTCCTTCGTTTGGAGAAATTGGTCTTGAATTGTACTAGAATCAGGTGTATTCTCATGTAAATTACACATTTTTTGTATTGCGTTTTCCGAAGGTGTGAACGTTTGACTCCACGCGCGATGTCCACGTGTATAGTATGCCACAGGGAAACTCGAAGGTCGTGGAACTTGTTGGACACAATGGAGAATACGAATGAAATTTCCAATTCGTACGTGGGAGGACAGAATGTACGTAACATCGTTTTTAACTAACGCGTGAATTCAAGGGCGCCTTGCAACGAGATGCACTCGGTCATAATTGTAACTGTTCTGCATTGGCGTAACTAGGGACTCCCCTCCAAATTCTCGAATCAAACTCTTAAACTCTCAGCTTTCAAAAATACGCATACTCCAAAATATTCAAAAGCTACTTAGCATAAAATATAATAGTGAAGCTAGAAATCGACGCAAAAGAAAAATTACACCAGCGTTCTAATAAAGGAGTATCGTAAAATATTTCATACAGAAAATTTATTTCTTCGCTCGATGAAGTAATTTGCCTACGTAACTGTTTTCTTTGTTACGTGGTTCATAAAACCTGTGTAACGAGTTATTTCAGTCGTAAATACTTTCGTTCATTCTTTTCATTCAAATGCGTTTCCTGTTGGCGCAAAAATTACGTGTGGTTATTGGAACCCGTGTCGCATTAACTTTCGAAAGTTTTTACCGAAGTTTCGACCGAAGCACGGTAGAAATAGCACCCCTAAGGGTGGTCGAAATCTCGGAGGATAAAGGTGCATTATCTACACCTGGCTTTTGTTGAATCCTTCGATCGCATCTGGAGATGCAGGGGGGAACTTGTGAAATAAATCGATACGGTTCCTTGCCTCCACCTTTTTGTCGAAAACGTTCGGACAGTTTTCGCTTTCGTGGTTCCGTTAAACGTGCGTCACGTTGCAGTATCGACGGAAATTCTTCTAGAATTTTCTTCAAAGGATCGATAAGGTCGAGGACGTTTAAACAAACGCAGTTTAACATTTCACGGGACATTTTGCGTGATACGTTTATTTGTACAAAAAAAATAGAACAATTTAAAATTTATATAACTGGAAAAGAATCAGTGGTCATATGAAGTCGATATTGAAATTATTTTAACATAATCATCGACATTAAAATAATTGATGGCTACCGGTGACAAGACTTGATTTACGATTTCAGAGATATGACAATTAAAAAGAATCGAGTTCCAACCAAATACTAACTCAGCGTTTAAATTGATAAGCCGCGTATCGGTAGTTGGCAGTCTGTTTCCACCGTCGTATATATACGTCGAGGACAGCGAAAGGATTAAATCGTTGCCCGTATCGTGACAGATTATTTTTACCCCACGCTATTAATTGTTTCCCTCGTTTGCAAGTCAAATGAGACCTATATGCCTCTCTCTCTGGTTTTTCTCTTTATTGAAACACGTGAATCGTTTCTCTGTTCGTTCTTCGACAGCTGCAGCACCGTGTTTGGTCATCGACCTTCTTCGTGATGGTGTTCGTTGGTTGCTGTTTCGATGCTCGTATCGTGGTGCAGGATTAAGCAAAGTATCCCATTTAAATTGCGAAAGCATAAATCGGTGATGCAACGTAAGATGATTTTCGATTAGATTGTACTTTCTATGCGACTTGAATTACAGTAATATTGGAAAAATTTAAAAACTTGGTAATAAATTGGTTTATAAATTAGGAAAGTGGAAAATTGCAAAAATGAATGCATGGAAAATTTTAATTCTCAAGCTTCTATATTTGAAAACTGATTTGCATCACGTCTATTTATGTATCTCAGCTGAAACACTCGATGTTCAGAGAAATTCGAGATGTAGCATTCGAAATTGGGGATGTGGCATTTCCTGATTGAATCTGGGGCATCAGGTGTTTGAACAAAGTGCAATCGTTACGCCTCCACGGTCTTTTATACTTTAATTTTACGTAAAAATGGATTAAGTTACATCGATTCAGGACGAATCTGGAAATGGCGTAACGGATGGCGCATCAAATGGCGTTTCTCTCTCTCAGAGACACCGACTGTTCTAGAGTCTATTATCAAGCTTGTCTCGTTCTGCTACCCACGACACTCGTTTCGATGCATTCTCCATTCGAGCCTCTCGGAAGCTGAACTGTGATCAGCTGCGTGAAACAGAGAACACGATAATGCTATAGGAATTCGAGTTATAACGAAGCATTACGGAGTAATTAAATTCTTTTGCAAATTTCAAAAACTATTACGAAAAACTTGATTTATTAGTTGAGTCACACTGTCCATGATCGTATTTGTAATTTCATCACATTGTGCATTTTTTCTAAATAATCAACAGTCTGAACAGTTTGGCAATAAATTTTCGATAAGCAGCAATGGAAAATAAACGAAACAATGATATCAGAATGATCGATGTTGATAATGTTGATCGATGTTGCCAAATCGATAATTTTGTAGCCATTTTGTCGTTCTGTTTTGTACATTTCTCCTAAAATTGTTGCTTAAGCAATGCTTCTGCAATCTCATCATTATCTCAAGTATTTCGAGTACTGAATCAAAGAAAAATTTCAACTTTATTTCGGATTGTTTTCAGCTTTAAAAAAATAAAAAATTTTGAATTAAATTCTTGTCTAATCGCCGAACACTTAATGAAATAACTTGATCATCGTTTTAATTAACTCGATGCTAAAAATATATGTATAATCAACGAGGCCAGATAAATCTAGGATTCAAACAAATTATCAGCGATGCAAATTTATCTCGTTTGCATTGAAGCCGCGCGATAATAGCACTTCTGTACCAGCCTCTGTTTTGTATTATTTTTAAAGAACAGCAAGAAAATATTTGCAAAAGGATTAATTATGATAATACGCGTGCAGCGTAGTAGCAAACACGTTTAATAACAAAGAGAATGCAGAGTGCAATAATGTTACGCTGTTTCGTCATGAAAAATGTTTAAATTCGATCCGCAAACGATTCTAAGAATTGCATCCGAGACTCGCTATTCGCTAGAAAACAAGGCGCCATAGGAACGTAAATTCAATGACGCTTGCTTCTAATTATCCTGCGACTTATCAACGCGCGCTGCAATTCGGGAACTCATCATTGAAGATAACACAGATTTATCGGTGGTCACGCTCGTTTCCTTCGTGTACTTGTTTTGCAAGCATTTCCTCGTTTGAACTGTTCATGAATCTGTTTTGCATACACGTTGTTTCAAATTTGGTGATTCAACGAAATTCATTCATAGAAATATAGACAATATTTCTATAATCTTTTCTGCAGACAGTTTTGTACAGACATTTATCTCTATAAGTTTTTTTGGTGACAATATTTTATGTACAGGACGTTTCACAATTTAGTAACTGACCTCCACAAAAATTGCACTGGTCCATTCTGAACTTGTAGTACAAAAACGGGTACAAAAACCTAGGGAAACTATAGAGATCTGAAGATATGCAGAAATATTCATGAAGAGTTTCATAATCAAATACTCAAGAGCCATCAAAGTTGCATCATTAAAAAGGAAAATCAAGTACTTAATTACAGTTGAATAATGAAAAATGCCATCAAGTTGCGTGGCAAAAACGCTCGTAATTCGATACGGTTCGTTTAATCAGTTGTGGGTGTAAATGAAACAGAGAAATGGTTTTTCCGTTGCATCCAGTTTATCGCTAATGTGTCATCGTCACTTTTGTTCCTAATGACTTATTGTGTCGCTGTTGTACACGGAAACGCGATGTCACAACTCTTTTACGTTTCAATCGTAAATACCCGTTCACCCAACTTTTTCGTATTATTTTAAGAAAGGATTGACATGTTTTATATATTGTAGTAATTGTGGGTCGTGTGCAATGTATAAACATTGCCTCGTGTTGAAAGCATCGAGACCAATGCAAGATTTATTGATCTGTCGTGTTGATCACGAGGTCGGTGCAAGGTTCGCGATTCCGTGAGGGGAAAACACGACTTGATTCTATATTATCAAACAGTATGTTTATACGTGAACTATAGTTACAAAAATCTAATGTTTAATATTATTGTTTATGGTGATCTTTGGATGGTTATCTCTTGATCGATTTATTGCTGACATGTGGAGTCTTGTGTCTTTTTATATGAAGACGCACCGGGTGCGTACTGTACTATTTCAATGAAGACGCACCGGGTGTGTCGCGTTCTTTTTCAATGAAGACGCACCAGGTGTGACATATACTATTTTAATGAAGACGCACCGGGTGCGTCCTGTACTATTTCAATGAAGACGCACCAGGTGTGTCATGTACTATTTTAATGAAGACGCATCAGGTTCGTCCTGCACTATTTCAATGAAGACGCAGCAGGTGCGTCATGTACTATTTTAATGAAGACGCACCGGGTGTGTCTTGTACTATTTCAATGAAAACGCACCGGGTGTGTCATGTACTTTTTCAATGAAGACGCACCAGGTGTGTCATGTACTATTTTAATGAAGACGCACCGGGTGTGTCTTGTACTATTTCAATGAAGACGCACCAGGTGTGTCACGTTCTTTTTCAATGAAGACGCACCATGTGTGTCATGTACTATTTTAATGAAGACGCACCGGGTGCGTCCTGTACTATTTCAGTGAAGACGCACCAGGTGCGTCATGTACTATTTAAATGAAGACGCACCATGTGCGTCATGTACTTCAACATACGCTACAATTCCCCCAAACTAAAAGAAAGCCAAAATAATACGGAATTGTACATACGATAAGAAATATCAACGTGGCCGATAATTCGGTTCTCCTGCGAATTGTCGATAAATTTCTAAGCGAAATTGCCTGGCGCCAACAATTTCACTGACGATTGATTTCGACACTTCTTCGGGTAGAAGGTGATCATATTAAATCGCGACCCAGTCAACTCGATACTTCTATCCTATATTTCAGTCGTATTTCAATCGAACACCTACGCCACTTTACCCTAGAATGGTCGCTCTAATGACATTGGTCATCCATGTTAAATCAATCACATTTCGTTATCGGTGCTCGCAACGTATGACTCTTTATTGACTTTAAAATAGATATCGGTAATTGTCCACGCGGTCATTGCAGTTCAATGATTTGGAGCATCAAATGTGACAATAAAGGGATCAAATGGAATAAAGAAATAAAGCGGTCTAATTCTCGATGTACTTGAAAAGAAAATAATCGAAAGCCATTCTCCCTATCGTTTCGTACGATTAGATGATATCTTTCTCGGATAGCAACCAGCCGCCAATTACGGAGATTATTGTATTAGCAGATTGTTGTTGATTACGTCGAATGTACTATCTGTATGTAGAGTCGGGTATTTTTCGCGATTAGTTGAATCTCGATTTCGAGTACATTCAGAAAATTCCGGATTATTTCGTAAAACTTGTAAGATGAAAGTTGGAAGGGAAAAATGCGTGTTCATTCTGATGCGCCGAGACGGGAGACCTTGATCCACTTTTTGTGGAGTAGATTATTAAATGAAGTATTAAGAACGTTGAATGCATTCTTAATGAACAATTTATGGCCGCTTGTGCATCGAAAAATTCTTTGGAGCAGTCGTTAAAGTCCGCCCGAAATGAAAGTGAGAACTTTTAGCTGCGAAGTGTAGAGAGTTTCAGAAAGATAGTCGTACATATTCCCGGCTAATTTACTCGTACGATGGCAATAATCGGACACAATTACGACCGCCGTTAATTCTATAAAGATAAATGTCTATTCGAGGCGGTTCAATAAACTCTAGAATTTTCTCGATGCGATGACCTTTCGCGAAAAATAATTGCAATCTCCCGCAGACCTTTACAGTTCCATAAGGAAATCTTTTATTCAGTCGACATAAATCTTGACCGTATACTTCGTTTTAAGTGATAGAATGTGAACGAGTCATAAGAAAAGCAAATTACGTCGCACACGCGATGCAGGAAAATTGGAACAAATAGAGTCATTGATTGCAAAAATTTCATGATGGAGCAATTTTCCGGGTATAGTGCGTACAGCAGGAAAAATGTTTTCGTCCTAATGCTGCCGCGCATAATATGAAACATCAACCGGATGTCGCCATCGTGGAACAATAAAAAACGAACAAAGTAAATGTAAAATAACGATGTTAAACACGGAGCTGTGTAACAAAGTGCTCATAGACAATAGTTGTAAGCATTTAGAATATAAAGAAGAAAGATGTCTGTTGATAAAACAGTAATTGTCGTCTTTCAGTCATCATTCGAGTTGCCGCAATAACCCAAGCAGTCTCTTTGCTTCGCCAATGTAAAAGGTTAACGACCGAATTTTAAATCCTCGAGCAACGCGATGTACTGTTAATCCTGAATCTAACTTCATTGTATTTCTCTGTTGCAGCAAGCGCTGGCACGCTGAAAGTATTACTGAGCTTCGCAGTCGGTGGTCTTTTGGGCGACGTTTTCCTCCACCTTCTACCGGAAGCATGGGAGAACAGTTCAATGAATAAAGGTACGAAAATAGTGGAGGATCGGATGCCTCTCGCGATTCGCCAGAAGGAAACGCGTTTAATCGGAGGAAATGGAGATAGAAGGTATTAGCAACTAGTGGTTCGCCCTTGCTTGCAATACCGTTAACACGAAGTGGCAACAGAGCCGTTTTGTGATTCAGTGTGAACCGTGAGTCACGTTTGATAATAAATAATTACCAATGAGCTCTGAAGAAAATTCTGGTAGTCCTTTGTTTTCAGCGAAATTTTCAAGGATGGTTACTGATGTTCTTGACTGCGAGTTACCCTTTCGCTGTGGGACCTTGTAGATAATAATCGCAAATCGATAGCTTGAAGCTTCGTAAATAAGTTATTACTTATTCCAGTGGCATAAGGCAGCTCGATGAATAGCCTTTTAACGCAGTGATAGACAAAAATGGACTTGTACAAATTTTCAAACTATAAAATTTAGAAATCTCTCGTTTATATTAAATTGCTGTTCATAAAACTAGAAGTTTCAAGAATCGTTTAGCCTATAGAGAATAATTGGTTCAATCTCGAACTAATTATTAAGAAACACTGCGTAATTGTCATAACAAATTACATAACAATGAAACGTAAATATGTGACTCGAAGAAGCGGCAAGAGTGTCACAGGGTTAATGAAGCCTTGAACGATGCAACCCGGAAAGTTCCTCTTTATCAACTTAAAATATTAAGAAATCGATGCAATCATATCTACTAAAAAAAAATACGTATTCAGTATAGTTTTGGAAGATTTTATTTTTCATATTTAAATTAATTCATACAATATGAAATAGTAGTATCTTGCATGCTAGACTCCAAGCGATCTTCAGCCATCATCGAGCTCTTTATGAACGGTTCAAGCGACGCTCTGAAACTCCATTGTGCCTCAGTTGCGGATTTCAATTGCCAGTTATCCTCTCTTAAATTAAATCGGCTCGATTCTTCTAGTTCGCATTCGGTTTTCGAGTTATCTGGTTCAATCGTGTGATACGCTTAAAAATTTCTCTTGCAGAAGACGCTAACATGAGTAATAATTAGAAATTGTTTAACGTTTCAGTAACCGAAAATGGACATCCGTCGATGACTTGTGGCATGTGGGTACTTACTGGCTTCCTAGTATTCGTCATAGCGGAAAAGCTGTTTGGCTTCGAGGTGGAAGAAGAGCCCGAAGATGCGTCTGCGAAGGGGACTGAAGTACACGAAGAGACCAGCATCGAAGACGAGAAGGAAATGGAGAACAACAATTGTATCACGTTAATAGGAGGGAATCCGAAAAATGGTTTCTCTAACACAAAGACTGATTTCACAAAGGCTATGAATGAGGTAACATTTAGATTTTAAAAGATATGACAACACTCAGTAAGTTCAACAAAAAATTTATGCCTATTTTCTTTACAGTTGCAGCCGTTTTTGGAGAAGAAGAACGGCTACTCTCACCTGTCGAATGGTTACAAAGATACTCACAAGAACGGCTTTGTTACCAACGGTATCAAGCCAGAACTAATGTGCACCGAGTTCTCAAATACTTTGGAAGGTTTGTTGTTAAGCGACGCAAAAGATTGCTTGAAGAAATTGGCGAAAAGCAACGGCTTTTCGATCAAGTCGTCCAAGAGTAACGTGCCTACGGACATAAAAGCTGCGACAGACAAACCTAAACACATAACCGGTTACCTTAATCTAGTAGCCAATATCATAGACAACTTCACTCATGGCTTGGCCGTGGGTGGTTCTTTCCTGGTTTCCTTCCGTTTGGGAGTTCTTACTACTTTTGCTATTCTCATACACGAGATACCTCATGAAGTTGGTGACTTCGCTATTCTGCTACGCAGTGGATTCAACAGATGGGATGCTGCGCGGGCGCAGCTTCTCACTGCTACCGGTGGCATTTTTGGCGCCATGACTGCAGTATGTTTTTCTGGCGGTGAAGTGGGTAGGTATAATTATAAATTTATCAAATTATATTAAATGGGTATCAGTATTTAACGAAGACATTGCTTTCCAGGTGCAAAAACAAGTTGGATATTGCCTTTCACATCGGGTGGCTTTTTGCATATTGGACTGGTAACCATCTTGCCTGAATTGCTTAAGGAACCTTGTCCAAAGGAATCTTTGAAGCAGTTAGCCGCGTTATTGTCCGGTATCCTCGTGATGGCACTTTTGACGCTCCTTTGTGACTAGGAGTAGCTTGTTTTGGTCGAACCAATGGTGGCACGTACCGAGCATAGATTTTTTTAAGGTTAGAATGTCGGTACGTGCCAAGACACTAATTCGAGTTTGCCATAAAAGAAGAAGAGTTGTACCGTGTAATACTTGTTGCTCAATGAAGGTGAATGTACGTCGTGAGACGGTGAGAACGAGGAACTATGATTTCGAACGCTGCGCGAATATAGTATTTTCTTTCTTTTTCAAATCGGCTAAAGGAAGTTTACGTTGTACGCGAGCGCAGGTACCTTTTTAATGATCGACCTCTTTTTATAATACGTTGCTTTTGTTTTTTTGAGAGCAGAAGTGAAAGAATAAAAAGAAGTATGTATACAAATTATTTTTATATTTTCCGATTGTTTACTAGGAATCATGTTATTGGCACTTTGGTATTACGAATTTATACTTGAGATATTGATATTGTTATAAACAATTGCATAGTTTATACATGAATATACATATGTTCCTCTATAAACTATCGAAAATATGTAAAGAAACGATTCCGTTTCTGAGATATCAACACTCTTTAACTTTGTTATGCAGAAGTTCCATGTGTGAATCTAGTATCAACATATGACTCTCGCGTTATGAATCGAATCATGTTGTATATAATGTTTATGCTTCCTTACTCAGTGTCTGAAAAAGAAGAAAGATTTTGTAAATTACACACAAGATGTCAGTTTAGCCGACACGCGTACTCCGAAACGACAGATGTATATTTTAAGTTCCTACACAGTCTTGTAAATAATGAATCGAATTTACTATTTTATCGTGGAAGTTAAAGAAAAAAATGATTACAGGTAAACATACAAAATTTATATGTCAGATCGCGAAAAAAATAATCCAGTAAAATGTCATGTAAAGTCTGTAAAATTGGTATGTAGATATAGATATTATATTTAATAAAATCTGAAAAGTCGTGTAAAATTAAGTATTTTAGAAAAGTTGCAAGATTACGGATTAAGCGAGTCATTGACCTAAAGGAGATCCATTTGTTCTCCATAGTCTCATGTATTATTCAAAGGTGCGTATTTAATGAATCGCACAAAAACCAATGTAATCCTTGTACTTAAAGAAAACAAGGTATTCTTTCACCAACAAAACACTTGACGCATGAGGTATTCTCTTCGAGCATGTGTAAATAAAGGTTCTATACTTATGAAGCTGGTTAAATCAGCAATTTGGCAAGTATATTTTCTATAAACTATGACTAAACAGATTGTTCATATATAATCATTATAATTTGTAAATAAAGTATGTTATTCTATAAAACAGGTTCTGTTATCTTGGTATTATTTCCCGTTTTAAAAAAACCAACACAGATGAGAATAGTACAAAATAATTTATTAAACAATCTTCTTAGAACATAAGAAACATAACAGTTCTTTACCTTTACTGAACAGGTAACTCAAGCACCTTATATACTATACATATATACAGAGAGTACATAATATTTTTTCGTTTAATTTACACGCACTCACACTCGTTGTATAATACACTGTATATTAATTTATTAAAATTGGCAACACACTCGTTACCGCTTATGTATATATCTACCCACAGTCTTTGTGCAATATCAACAAGCGATATTCAAAGTATCTATGCCTAGAGGAGTTTCATTACGCGATATATTTTATACGATTATGACTTTGTAAAATAAATTAAAATTCCAGAGCTCTTTCACGAACATTCAGTCACTCATACTTTATGTTAACTACTTATAATTCGTCACGATTGTTTTCGACTGTTTGAAGTTTTTCAACCAGTACATTTAAAATTTGATAAGAGTTCGATAAACGCTTTACGGCGGGTAATAATTCATCTTTTGTTTCTCTGAACTGGTTTATACAAATTGGAGTAATAGTAGTCATACTTTCGGAGATGATCTCGAGAAATTCATCGTTTATTAATTCATCGCTAACCTCTTCCTTAACACTCTTCACCATCAGATTACTCAAATGTTTACAGTACTCATATATTAATACTTTCTTTTCTATATCTGCAGCTGCATATGCTGTTTCTCTCATTTGCCTCTGTTTAGCATCAGTAATTTCTTCTATATTTTGTCTCTCAATAATTAAGTCATTGATCAGCTTCATAACTTTTATTTGCACTTGCAACTGATCATCAACTAAAATCTTTCCAAATATTTCTACTCCTCCATGATCAATCCAAACTTTCTGAGCTGCCGGAAATTGTCTTATTAAGGCACTCAATGCAAAGAGACACCTTGACTTCACTTCTAGTTTAGTATTTGTAGATAATATATATAAAATCTTTTGAACAAGATCATTTTCCAATGCTTTTAATTGTACTTGAGGATTAGACTGAACTGCTGCACCAAGGAGCCTTAAAGCTTCAGCTTTTATTTCATTATTTGTTCCATTAAGGCATGGAGATACAATTTTAGTCATGCTGAAATTGAAACATGAATTATGTAAATTTTTGTAACATCATTCCAAATCTATAATTTTCATACCTACCCTTCCATATCTGTAAATGTTTTGGCATTATCAATATGATGAAGTAAATATTCTAAATTATGCAAAATATCTAAAACTTCTTCAACTTCTATTAGTGATATAGTTCCCATAGCAATTGCATTTTTATGGGTTTGAAACTTCTGAAAATAATTACTTAACAACTCTGAGTCAGTTGTAATGTTTATTTCGAGTGCTTTAAGCTCTTTCTTTAATGTTTCATAGTCACGAAACTTCTGCTTTATTTGTTGAGCATGTTCATCCTGAAAACACAATTTAAATAGAAAATTTACTCTTACACTATATCTATACCACAAGAGTAAAAATAATTACATTTAACTCTGGTATGTTCTCTGCACTATCTTGCTTAATCTTCTTTAATCTAGCCTTTAATTCCTTTATTGGATGTTCAAACAAGTCGGGTTTTTCCGTAGTTACAGGAGAATCTTTATCTTCAAAAACTGCTTTCTCAGGATGTAGTGTCAAAGAATTTGATTGTAAGTCATTTGAATTTTCAGTAGAATGTTTTTCTTCTACCTCTTCGCTATCCATTAATTTAGCTTCCGTTACTCCAGTTTGAAAATTGTGTCTCACATGTAGCCCCTCAGGTAAAAGTGTACCTAATAAAACATTCATTAAATACTGCTGATGCAACAAAAGCATAAATTACATTTTTCTTACGAATGAACAAATTATAAAATCAATGTTATTAAACTTTTTCGTTAGCACCTTTAAATACATTTCGGCGTACGTTACTGTTGTATATAATTCATACTATGTCATATTCTAATATATTTGATATATTTCAAAATAACATAAATAAAAAATTTGAAGGGTAATTTTTTACAGAATCGGCAATGTCGTATTTAAACAGTGACACGAAATATAATAATTTGTTCTCGAGAAAACTACGATGTCAGATTTGACTGACGTGGTCTTAGGAGCAGAACAATCAGTTGCGTAAAAAAGTAGTCCCAAGCATTTGTTCGTAGAAAATTGAATAAATATTTACTTACCTTTTTTTACCGTTTGCCATTCTCGGGTTGGTACAAATGTTGTTTTATTTTTTTCCGTGTTACCGGATATTACCGGTAACAAAAGTAAACAAGTTAGAATAATTGTATCGGGTTGCATTCTGTCGAGTTCCTGTCGACCAAGGGCTACAACTTTTCTCAAGATACGCTGATGATTTTTGTAAAATCGTTTACAATTATTTAAGAAATTTTTGTCGACTGTATTAAAATATTTCTGTGATTTTTTTATATAACTCTTTCATTGGAAATTTCTTCAATTTAAGTATTATTTGCGTGTTGCGTCCGATATTTATACAGTCAATGTAGCGGTGCTAGTTTCATGTTTTTACCGTCAACGCTTACGCAGACCAATAGTCGTTCAGCGCATCGTTGCCAAACTTTTCATTCAGTTTGTAATATTACTCATTACTATATGATTATTAACCATCGCTTTATGTAATATAAAACAAGACTTATACTTTTGAAATTTATATCAATACTATTTCATGTTTTCATTCATTTGCAAAGTATAGTTGCACAACTTTAAGAACTAATATTTTAAAACAGTGCTATTTTGTTTTTTGAGTATCGTAGTATTAATATTAGCTTTTCAATGACTTATTATTGGTAAAATCATTTACATTTTTGTCAAATATTTACAATGATGAGTAACCAATGTACAGGGTTCGTGTCTAAATTCGTCTCGGCGCTAATCTTCGATCGTATTCAATAATTTTTTAATTTATTATCTTATGGAAATTCTAAAGTCTTTCGAATTAAAGGGATTTCTTTTCATTTTTATTCATTTCTTTCGTAATTAACCTAATATAGGGGGCTAAATAACACCCTTCGTAAAGACTTCAGTGATGTTTCGAGACATCGAACGGCAACGTTGCATACGGTAGCTAACCAATCAAAGAAGAGAACGTATTCTAGGCGCGCAAGGCTGAGTACGCGAAACTCATTTGCTACGCGTTCGTCTAGCACGTGCGACCACTGTTCTTCGCGCAGTGACCGTTGTGCGCGCGGCGTCTTTAGCTTCTCCATTCTCATTCGGCACGCACACTCCAACGGACTTCTTCTATACATCCACTAACGAGAATCCCTTAATATCAAGTCGATCATCATGGCAGAAGAGTATCTTTACGGTAAATATCAGCGGCCGTGTTACCGTGAACATTGTGGCTTCTTTATTTTACGACACACGCCGTTACTTTCGCCGTCAGTGGCCATTGGACGCGAGCGGTATTATGGTCGAGACGCCGGCTGGCTTTCGGCCATTGTGACGAGCCCCCATTGTCCCTGAGGAGCTACGAACTTACGTTTTTTATCTATCTATAATATAACGGCAAGCGTTCACGCTATTCCATGTGCGTACTCTTGTGATTTGTGTGTCCAGGAATCACTCTCGAAGGAGCCAATTCTAGCGAGGTATGGGATCCAGAGCACAAGAACGACGATGCAGACGGCACGAACCAACATTTCGGTGCCGATCAGAAGCTTATCATAAAAATGGTATGTGCGAATTATTGATGAGATAATGTTTAGGAGTAACTTTCGTGTTATATTGCTTTTTAGCATGCCACGAACATTCTGCTGTATTTCCATTGTTTTCCGTTACAAGTGGCGGATTTTCGTTGACGCGCGATCTCATTGGCAACAGTTTTTCTCTCTGATATAACGATGTATATAAGCTGGATTTATTTGACTCTAATGTTCTTGAGCTTTTACGAATCATAGCGGCTCTTTGTTCGTTGTTCTATTAACCGTGTAAGAATATATGACCGATATTTGGCGTCACTGGTAATCCCGATTTTTCGAGCGCTTTCATCACGTCTCATTACGTTTGCGCGCGAATTTTTAACCCTGATACCAAACTAACATATTGGACTTTACCATAGCCTGTATTCTTTGTCCTCGTAAATTAGGTTATCTTCTTTTAGTTTTCGAATTTTCGAGAAATTAAACGCTGAGAATGTTTGGTACTGGTTCTTGAGCACACTGAGTCTGTACATATTAATTAGGAATGGAGCAAAATGTTAAAATGTTTACAAATAAATGCGAATCTATTACTTCATCATGAATAATAAGACATTTATCACATAGTGTGTATTTTAAATCTTATTTTCAATCGTTTTTTTATATATGTTTGAGGAATTTAGTTTTTTTTCATACTGTTATTTTTGGATAATCTAGAATGTGTGTTTCAAACGAAGCTTAATTTTGAATTGGTTTTGTTAATTTTTCGTAGGCACTTTTAGGTCCTGAAGCTAAACCTGGAGAGCTCAATGTGCTGCAGGTAGAAGCTAGGGGATTGATAGGGCCCATTAAAATACCAATTGCTCTATTGGAGATGGGAAAAACAGCACAGATTATTCTGGATCTTAGTTTTCCTGACCCTCCCGTCACATTTACTTTGGTTAAAGGCAGTGGTCCTGTACACATAATAGGGCATAACCTTCTTGGTAAGAATTTCTACCATCTATTGATATTAATTTATCATAGTTGTGCATATTTTTAATTTTTTATTATTTATGGGCATTGAACATAAATTTTTGTAGTAAACATTAGCATATTAACGTAATAGAATTTGGAGTATTTTACTGTGCTTACGTAAAAGGTACATATAGAAGGGCGATAATTGTAACGGGACGCCTTTTAAAACATGTGGTAAAGTTTAAAATTTTGAGTTATATGCGCAAACAAATAAGAGCCCAGTACTTTAATTTTCTTCAAAGAGAAGAGATCTGTATCTTAATATGAATGTGTTCAAAGACATTTCATTATTTCATAGAAAAGTTACAAAAAATATTTGAGTGAAAAATAAACGATTTCCTATTAATTTCATTTTTTAGGTACACACATGGAAGAATTTGATGATATGGATGATGAAATGGAAGAAGAGAACATCGATGATGACGATGATGATAAGGTACATATAAATCCTCCAATAATCATTCAGATATGATTGATATACATGTACATATTAAAAGTTATGCAGAAGTTTATGATGGCAAAAAAGATTGTATTTCTGACTGACATTTTAAAAAGAGGAAGTATGAAATTCACCTAAGTCTTCACATAAAAGAAATGCAGAATATTTTCGGCAAAATGATTTTGGAACGTGTATATACAAAAAATGTTTGACATTAACAGTTCTCAGTATACTTTTATTATGTATATTAACTGAAGTGTTAGTATTTCATATTCTATATATTAGAAATACGAATTTCAGGCACCACAAAAGAAACGAAAGCATTCTGCAGAGGGTAAAAAAAATGGCACCAAGCGTGCCAGGATGGATGAAGCTGTAGACAAATAGAATCCTAATATTAAAATGCTGCTATTCGATCATCCTCCAAAAACGAGTTTTACCAAGCATATTTTAAAGTCACATTTTTTAAGTATTAAGATTCGCGGGGGGCGGGAGGGCTCTGAAGATTGTTTTAAGAATAAATGAAAGTCGTGGATGTAACTTCCTGCGTTTGTGTTTTCATTCCATGTGTCTATTTTCTTTATTTTCTACATAATAAATCATCCCATTTCGAAACAATTGCTTTTATTCTTTACTCATCATGTTTCCTCTTTTTCCATTTTTATTTTTGAATCGTAATTTTAATGTTGTAGGGAAAGGAAACATTGAAATGTCAGTGATACAATCTTTTGTTATTTGTTTCTCTATTAAAAATCTTGTCAAAGTATCTACAGAGTTACATTCTCTTTCTTATTTCAATATGTTAGGAGCCAGAAGACGAGGAAGATGATGAAGATGAACCCAAGAAGAAGAACGCCAAATTAACAACTGCAGCCAAATACAAAAATCAAGCTAATAAGAACAAGAAAAAATAAGCATGAGCCTTAATGCTAATGGAAATACAACAAACTTTTAAGTTAGGCTAATAAGCGTAAGTCCATCATTATCATCCGCATTTGTGCGAATCTAGTATCGTTTCACCAGATTATCAGACGACAAGCGTTGCCTTCCACGTTTCTACGACACAACTGGACCAATGAGATAACACGGCGTGTAACATTACATAGTTTAAAATGAATAATGGCACGTTTTATTGGTCCACATACAATTTTAATCGAGTAATGTAAGGTTTAATATAGAAGAAATACGAGAATTTTCTCTCTGAAGATCCCTCGAAATGCCTTAGAAGAATGACCCCTATAATCGTATTAGACAAATTTTGCGGAGTATTAAAGAACGCGAATTAAAAATTATTTTTTTGACAAAATTTTATAAAGCTGAAAGTTCAAAGGGCATTCTTCTGAGAGCTGAACGCACATGGTAACTTGTTTTATCTCATTGCAACGGAATTACGAAGAAAAACGAATGTGATCAAAATTAGCAAGGGATCTGCGTGGCAATGCAAGATATACGGTTTCTGCGTGTGAAAGTGAAAAATAAACATTTGGCCCAGTTGTTGTTAATAAAATAAGTGGAAAGCACGGACGAACCTACAGTGAGGTGTATTTGTATCATTTCCTTTTTTGTCTTCTCCGATGCCGTGTTCACACATCGACACTTCCAGTGAATTGAAGCTACACTATTCTAACGTAGTCATGTAAACGCGATTCAGAAAAAACGAATTACTACGCTGTTTAAACAAGATGCAAAGATAACGTTCCAGTGTAATTTATTATTTTCGTGTGTACAAGATGGGGAAAAGGGGTAATAGTCACAAGAAACCCTTATTACTAGAATGTTATTAATGATTGTAAAGAGGAAAAAAAGATAATGAGATCAGAATTAAAAGAAACATTTAAGCGTCATCACGACATTCATTCCATTTGATGAAAGATAATAGGAAGAGGGGGTTACAGGTGTACTACACAATGTGATGCTCTTACATCAGTGTTATATGCGATCAATGCATATACAAAGCGTGTACAAAACGCGCCCAAGCGATTGATAAGTAGTCTGTACACCTATTTTGTACATATACGATACAATAAAAAATTTCACAACTTTTAATCAGTATCGTGTGATGTAATTTTTATTCAAAACCCTTCCAAGTTTCCGGTTGCTGTCACATAATTGTAGGTTAGACAGTTCTATGTATTCAAACGTTAGTCAATTGTCAATATAATATAAACATGGTTAATAATTTGATGAAAATGATTTTTGATCATTATATGATCGAAAGAAATTGTTCGTTCGTACAATACTCGGTGAAGTAATAAAAGGAAAAGACCATGATTCGATGATCACCACTGTGTGGATGATACCTGAACAAAAATTTATAAATTATTTAAATATCGTTGCTCGCGTATTAAGGTAGGTGCGATCATTATCGAAGTTAACAGCGTAAAACATTTTGTTGGGATGTGATTTAAGGTCAGGAAACTTTGACCGCTCGTCGCTAGAACGTAATATTCGCTATTATGATATGCAGAATATTAATTCAAGAAATAGCTTGAATAAGAATACGGATGCGACGGTTTTCTGTACGAATGCACAATGTCAGATAGCAAACGAGGAACTGGTGAACTTGCGTCAACAGGTACGAATGTCTATGACCTCACACACATATTAATTGACTAACAGAAAAATCGATGTGTAATTAAAAGGTGTCGGATCTGAAAGAAGCGGTTGTATCTCTAGAAAACACTATACAAATAAAAGACATGCAACTACAGAACGTTCAACGAAGCAACGAACGGTTGACCGCAGAATTGAAGAAACAACAAAGATGCGTGAGGAACATCAAACGTAAGGCTTTCGAATACCCCTTTTAACCTTATTGCAATCCTTAAATGTATCGAATTAATTTCAGAGCAGTTGGACGATGAAAAGTTCTTCTATCAAAGGGAAAAGGATTACTTCAACAGTGAAATGCAACGGCAGAAAACTCGATGCGTGTCTGGTAATTCGAAACTGCAACAGCAGCGACAAGAACTGGAGGATGCGCGGGATTCTTTGGAAGAGGAGAACAAGTCGCTCAGAGAAGAATTGAACGAGAAGACTGAAACAACTTATAATTTATGTATAAAGTTTTTGCGTATGAAATACGCCAAAGATTCTTTGAGGCAGAAATTTGATCAGTTGTTGAACGAGCACTTGCAAGTGATGGCAGACATGATGGAAAAGCTCGACGAGGCTAGAGGAGAGCTCAATATTATCGTGTCAGAGAAATTTCAGGAACCTCTGCCTTTGAACAAAGCAAAATTTTTACAGGTGAATCTTCGTGAATATTGCAAATTGTTTTATTTATGAACAGGAAGATGCAACATCTGTCGGTTGAAAAAGTAATTATTTGTTCTGCGTACCTCTAGGTGGTACAAAGAAACGCTCGGTTGGTTCACGAGAACGCAGTACTCAAGGTACAGATACAGCAATTAACTCTGAACATAGAAAAACTAAAAAGCTACGCGCAAAAACCGAAGTTGATAAACGTTGACGCAAAAATCATTACTAAATTGGCTTCGCAAAGTACGAAAAAATGTAGCAAGGAATCTGTGAAGTGGCCGCCGATTCAGTAAGAAGATCATTTCTGTTTTTATGAAATTTTTTAAAATCGTTTTCTGTGTATTTCAAGAAAGTAATACATTCGTTTGACTTTCGCAAATTGTTCAAGTTCTTTGATATCCCATTTAAACGATTGATTAGGTTTATTTCCTCATAGATCGTGCGAAAACGAGTCCGAGAAAACACTGTTCGCCAAGTTCTCGAATCAAAGTTCCGTCGATTATTCGGGGGACGGGAAATTACTATCAAAAATTCGATCAAACGCTCTAAGAAAATACGTGGGTGTGCAAGAAATTCGAACCGAGGAAACGTGGAAATCTCAAACAGAACGAGCACACAGCGCACCGGAAATCTTACGGACGGAAGTCCAACCAAGTGCCTCTACGATTGCTCAAACGGATTCAGACTTTCGGGACGCCTGCACGAATACATAGTAGGACGAAGATCCGAACTATCTCTGTATAAATGTAAATGTTATGATCCTTTTTATATGCCTTATTTTATTAAATATCATATGTATCGATCGTAGAAACGCATAGTGTAATGTATCGACTGTAGCTTAAAGTAAAGTAAAGTTACGAGATGTTCCAATAGCGGGCGCATTTGGTATGAAATATAAATCGTATTTAAATAAGTGCAACAAGCACTTGCAAATAATATTGTTTAATCATACTTTGATTTACCGTCTGTTGTGATTTTAACCAAATTTTGTAAGCATGCGTTTTTTTTGTTAAAGGGTTTCTGTCTTGTACTGCCATCTAGCGGTAGAACATCGGAACTAATTAAAGCGCTGTTTTAAAAGTGTGTAGTTCACCCCGTTCGCCGGAGAGATGGCGCTACTTGTTCAATTTTTATAAAAACTCAATTATTATTAATTTTATCGATTAATATGCTACATATTTATTATAAATTTGTTACTATTAATTTTATACTGCTTATAATACATTTTGTGGGTCCAAAAATGTAGATTATGTCTACAGAACAGTTCGCACACTATAGGGAACGACACAAGAATGGCAGAGCCAATATGAAATCATGGAAGTCATCTCGAGAATTAATAAAGGGAATTAAGTGTCTTAAAATCATGTTCAAGAACTTTCATCGTACATTTTTAAAGTAATGATATGTCATTACCTGCGCGAACGAGCGTAAATCGAACGTTATTCAAATTCAATCAACGCGGAATCGAAACGTGTATACTTACCACAAATTATTTGCAATTGATTATTCAGTATGGGCGACGATAACCGATGGCAATAATCGTAAAATTAGCAATCACATAACTTCATAACGTTATGATATTCGGATCGATGGTCATAATCGTAAAATGCATATATGCAGCGCCACCTGAGATTTAAATAATTTATGATGGCAAGTAGTAGCCTAACGTTTGTGGGCTCTGAGTTGATGTTATTTTAAATACCATGCCTTTTACTATCATTGTGTGATCACTCGTTGAATTATCTTTGTTGTCTTCATTCTTTTACTACTGGTGTCATGCATTATCAGATATTTAGCATCGACAGTCGTTCCCGCAGCAACGCGTGAGGGTGGTTAATTATTTTTTAACGAA
Source organism: Megachile rotundata (assembly GCF_050947335.1). Classification (NCBI taxonomy): domain Eukaryota; kingdom Metazoa; phylum Arthropoda; class Insecta; order Hymenoptera; family Megachilidae; genus Megachile; species Megachile rotundata. Next base: position 15,397,356 of record NC_134991.1, read on the forward strand.
ATATGAAGTGTAGGTCTAGGAACAGCGTCCATCTCCTGGCACTACCGGTGGTAAGGGTTGAAATGGTTCGAACTGATATAATCCCGAATTGTTGTCAATTTATATGGATACGAGAATTGTTGAAAAAAGGGGTAGTTTAGGGTATTGATGGTGATCTACGAAGTCGCGAGGACGAATAGGGTCTTAATACTTATAAACGTCATTACGACAGAAAGGCCGTGATTACGTTAGAACGCCGAGAGCACGTTGCGCGAGGGTGTGGGTAGAAGGCTCCGCAGAGGATCCGAGTATCCTCGTCTCGTTTCCTCTTGGTCGTTCTCGTGCGGCGTGGAGCCGGTTTCAGGCGAAGCCGGGTTTTAACGATCGGTCATTAAGTCGCGAAGAAAATTGAGACGTCCACCTCTCGGTGAGCTCATACCCAATTGAGTAGCGGCCTTAATACCCCTTATGTATTATCCGGTAGGCGAAGCACCTTGTTAAACGGATCCGCCATTTCTTCTTCTCGCTTCGTGTTTTTCCATGGGGATCGCGTTCGATCGAAAACCCGACACTACCGTAACAGTTCTTCCTTCTCTTTTCTTTCTCCCTTTTAATTTGTTTAGACCTCCTCTTTTTATCGTGTGTTCCGCGCACCCGTCGCAAGACCTATAAGAATTCCTCGCTTTTTGCTTAATTAGCCCGTATCTGTAACCAGTTGTTACCGATATTACCGAAAGTGCGAAAATGCGTACTAACTTACGGTCGTATTCTTTTCGGAGCCGGAATTCATCTCGAACACCTTACGATTTCCGGTTTAAATTGACGAAGAGATACAGCGATAACGTAACGCGATAAATTAGATCGAATAATCGATTCGATTCTCGACTCGAAATGAGGAAAAGTGCCGGTAATCCTATTCGATTTACTTGGATTTAATACGCATAGGTGTGGAGCAGATTTTATTTCAAGGTGTGTAACCTCGAGCGACAGGTTAACGAGAAATTGAGCTTAGTATAACGCGCGTTTAATCGTCATGTGACGCGTATTTTCCCGGCGTGTCGAATCTTTGAGTAATGGCCTCCGAGAACGTAACAGCCGATCCTGATTACGGATCCCGATCCTGTTCCCATCCTGATTGCGAACATTAATGCGCGTGTCGCTTATCGATCATTGGATATCATGCACAGTGTGAAATATACCTAGAAACACGGCTCAGATAATTGGCAGATCTACTCTAAGAACACGTTGCTGACTTTTGCAAGAACCTTGACTAATTCTCTTCGTGCTCAACTTGTTTCTCTTACATTGCCTCACGGCGTTTATAATTATCAGATGAAGAAGACTCTAAAGCACCAAAAGTACCTAGTAAAATTTAAGTTTCAATCGAAAGTAAAAGGAAAACGATGCTCCTCTAACGTTACGTCCCGCGATAACTCGATTATTACGGAACATATTGATTCATGTACGCTGCACGAGCCAGCAAAAAGCGAATTTGAATCGGCCGGTAAAACAATGAAATAACGATGTAATCTTCGACAATGGACGGCATAACCGGGCCGTAGTCGCGCGTTGTCCGCTTGTTAGCGATGATATATCACATATGTACAGCAGCTGTCATCTTACTTGTCCTTTGACGGCATATTTATACCGGTTTCACCCTGTTCCACGCCGGCCGATCGCCGATAACGGATGCACCTCGCTAATGCTACTTGCTCGCCGAGACGCCTCTACGCTTCTGAATTCGTTATATCTCTAGTTATGTTAGCCTGTCTCTATTTCAACAACTCCGATATCATCCACTGTCCAAAACATTCATTACGTGTCTGTATAAAGGAGACTCTAGATTGACGAGACTTGGGATACTTTGGTACTTTGCTGTTGTCTACCGATTTATTTGGTAGGGTCAGATATTTGATGCTGATCAAGTGGACTTAATCTTGCACTATTTTGACGAGTCTGATGCACTCGTACCTCGGTCGTGATCAATTTTACTCAAATTTTTAATACACTTCAATTTGGAGTTCAATTATAATTTACATAGTCAATTGAATAATAACATATTGAAATACCATTTCAATTTTTTTGTCTATTTTAATATTACAGTTTAATTGGGCATTTCTGACTGACCTGACAAATAAGTCATAGTGCAAGGGGTTAACTACTGAACTTGATGTAAATCACTAGCTCAATGTATAACATTTTCGTACTCTGTTCAAGCCTTCCCTATTTTGAAGTTCAAATTTGCGATATACAAAATAATACACAAACAACTCCTTGAATGTCCGAGACCTTCCCATCAGCCCAAGACAAATGCTGAAGCAACCCCCAACGATGTCGACGATAAGCAAAAGGAGTTAATTTAATCAATAAGATTTACATCGATCAACAAGATTTCTGTGGCGGAGTGTCGAATTTTCTGGGAACAGGGTCCGAAATTAATTAGGGGTTTCGCAGGAAGCTCGGTCGCCGCGAAGGATATCGAGCGTCGAAGGGTGGCGGGGACGAGGCCAATCGTGCGCCTTCATTGCCCTCGACGCGTTTCAGGCCGTGAGCGTTAATTGGCCGGACCAATTAATTCCAACAAGTTCGCTCGATGCGATTAGTGCGCGTACGTGGTGGTGCGGTGCGGTGTGCTCACACACGGCGTACCTCCGTCTTCGTTTCGCCGTCTTCGTCCTTCTGTTCGCGGTAACAAGCGAACACCGATCTGCCCCCGGAAAACGAAGAACCTGTTCCACACACGCGGTGGAGGTTTCTCGCATTCTCGGCTGCTCCCGCGACACCAGATACCGTCGTTGTTCTCCCGTGCCTGCGGCCAACAGGAATCGGACGCAATAACGAAAACACAAATTACGGGAGCATCGAACACCGATCGTCTCGATGCGATAATCTTCTCTTCGGGGATGCCGGTGGTCGCCCAGGATTATTAACCTCTTTCGACACGAACGCTTCTGTCTCCGCTCAATCATCTTTCAACGATAATCAAATTTTTAAATGACTGATGCTCACTTCGAAGTTTGTGGTAATTTTGATCGCCCAGCTCCTTAACACTAAAACTACCAAACCAAATAACTGTTCTACAAGATTCTTATTATAAACGACACAATTTGTTGAACTGATTTTTCTAATATCTACATTAATCTTTTACAAGACAAAGAATTAATGTGTATACTAATTTATGTCTTGTCATTTGATTATTTATTTTTCATCTCAAATTAAGTACACATACGGTAGGTTTAAATTTGATAATATCGAAAAAAAATGTGTGTGATGTTGCTTACGAAGTTGCAGTATCTAATGAAGTAGCATAAGCTAATTTTGAAAGATAATTGAGACACAATTTGTTGAATTGATTTTTTTAATATGTACATTAATCTTCATCAAGACAAAGAATTAATGTGTGTACTAATTTATGTCTTGTCATTTGATTATTTATTTTTCATCTCAAATTAAGTACACACACGTCGGTAGGTTTAAATTTGATAATATCGAAAAAAAATGTGTGTGATGTTGCTTACAAAGTTGCAGTATCTAACGAAGTAGCATAAGCTAATTTTGAAAGATAATAATGTAAAATTAAGTCGTACCTGCACATCGCTAAATCATAATTAGCGTCAGTATCCGATCGTATGTCTGCGCAGCGCCTGTAACATAGCTGTGAGAATTTGAGCTCGTAATTTTCTGAATTTCATTCATTACGGACGACGTTGATTAAGTTCACAAAGTTGATTATAGACTTTCTTGTTGCGTGGAACTAGTGTGTGGAATATCATACTCGAAATTTGAAACAGTGGTAAATTTATGTCGATACAAATAGGATGGGGACAGAAAACGTAGAATTTTCACGAAAACGCGAATAGGTAGAGAGACGGTCACGTAGGAGAATTTATCGCGTCGGCTGTCGGTTATCGGCGATGATCTCGATCCTCGCTGATAAAATATCTTCGTCGTGCTCGTTTGGACGGCGTTCTCGCGTCGTTCTGTCCGGGACTTGATTGGTGCATTAAATGCGTGAACGTATGCGTAGCTTTTGCTCGAAATCATGAGAAACGACGTTCGGGGATAAAGTTGAAGAGTATACGGACCGATTTCGTGCCACGGAGAACGTTTAATCGATGCTTTTAATTAAACCTCGTCAATTTGAATGTGTAATCAGCGGAAAAGGTAATTAACAGTTAACGAGAACACGCGATTACGGGCTAAAATCTTTCTGTTGCTCGTTCCGGACGAAAATATAAATGAACCGTTTAAACTAATTTATATTTATATTTTAAAAATGACGCGGATAAAGTATACTTTATTTATATAAACTATCTCTACTTTGTGCAAAATTTAAATTAGTCCTTTAAGTCCTATAATTTCATTTATAATTACAAGTCACTCGAGCGAAATAAGAGAACGATAAAACAGGTTGTGGCAAGATCTAATTCCAAGTTAATAAATACGAAGTTGTAGCAAGTACGTTGATTTCATATTTCAGTAATTAAATCCTCCGTCGTTTTAATCTGAAAATTTTATGGCTGGTGGTACGAAGGTGTTGATTGACCGTAACGCGACACGCGTCATAAATAAATAAAGGGGTAACGAAAGAAAGGGTTGCAGGAGACGTATCGTGAATTTATCCGAGGTACGAGCCGTCGTTCAAAATTAGACTGAAGGCGCGTGTGTGTACCTTACGTCCGGAAAGTCCACCTATGAGTCTAAAAGGTCCAGCGAAGCCACGGTGGAGAGAAGGTAAGCCGGAGGTTGATTTATCGGCCAATTAGTCCACCGTACCGGGTGCGCTTCTCTGCTGCGTCTCACCTTCCAGATGATATCCCGGCAAAGACCGGCACATGGGTTAAAACGTCGCCAACTAAACAGAGATAGAATATAGTAGCAAGGGAAAGGGAACCGCCAGTGCCGTAACTATCAGACCCTTTCAAATCAAATCACTTTTATGTCCCTATAAAAATACCTTCACCTTGAACACCTTACATTAGAAATGCAAATGTAGTAATTATCGTTAAACTTCGAACTTTAAATTCATGTAGTAGAAGCCATTTTGTGATGATTTTGTGTTAGCACAAAATGACTGCTTTGATAATCTGCCATTTTGTATTGTATTTATATTAGAAATGCAAATAGTAGTAATTATCGTTAAGCTTCAAACTTTAAATTCATGTAGGAGAAGCCATTTTGTGATGATTTTGTGTTAGCACAAAATGGGTGTTTTGATAATCAGCCATTTTATATTATACTTACATCAAAAATACAAATAGTAGTAATTATCGTTAAACTTCGAACTTTAAATTCATGTAGTAGAAGCCATTTTATGATGATTTTGTGTTAGCACAAAATGGCTGCTTTGATAATCTGCCATTTTGTGTTATACTTATATTAGAAATGCAAATAGTAGTAATTATCGTTAAACTTCAAACTTTAAATTCATGTAGTAGAAGCCATTTTATGATGATTTTGTGTTAGCACAAAATGGCTGTCTTGATAATCAGCCATTTTGTGTTATATTTATATTAGAAATGCAAATAGTAGTAATTATCGTTAAGCTTCAAACTTTAAATTCATGTAGCAGAAGCCATTTTGTGATACTTTTGTGTTACCACAAAATGGCTGTCTTGATAATCAGCTATTTTATATTATACTTACATCAGAAATGCAAATAGTAGTAATTATCATTAAACTTCAGATTTTAAATTCATGTAGCAGAAGCCATTTTATGATACATTTGTGTTAGCTGATAAAACAGCCATTTTGTATTAGGAGCTTGAAGAGTTCATACAGACATTCTCATTGCTATTGAAACTTTATATTCCTGTACTATAAGTACCATCTGGGGATATTTAACATAATAAAACGTTTATACAGTTACTTCCACCAAAGTACAAGCTTTAAATTAATGTAAGTGCCAAGAGTTTGAGCAAAAGTTCTCACGAGATCAGATCCGTAGTACAAAAAGGTAAGAGTATTTTAATTAATCGTGCAATGAAAGTTACACGCAATTAAGCGTAAAAAGAGCGTTACCAAAATCGTTTCACTTTCTAGTTAACGAGAATGGTAACCGCGAAGCTTTCTATAGGAAAACAGATGTTGCAGCTTGGGTCGCGTGGGAACGATATTTGTTTGACAAGAGATACGAAATCTCTTTCCCTCTCTTTTTCCATGTTTTTTTTCCTGTTTCTGCCGAGCCGCTTACAGTCGAACGACTCCATTAGTCCTCGGATCTATCCCAATCCGTGGTCTGCGGTTAATGGTACAAGCATCCGTTGCGTCGCGCGAGCCTATCTTCCTCGGTGGCGTTTGTCACCGTTTAACGTTTAGCATCCTCGTCTCCGAGGGCGAAAATAGACGGCTGCCCTCCTCGTGTCTTCTCAGAAAAATGCCTGACGCTCGAAGAAACAAGATTAAAAGGCGTTTTGCCGCGTCGATCCTGCACTCCGCGCGAATACACCGCGTCCTATCTCTCTGACGGGATGGCACTCGCGATTCTGTCGCTCGAAAGGTGTCCGAGCACCTATCGCTGGACGAACAAACGATCGAAACCACGGATTTCTTCGAGTAATTCGACCAGATGCTTCTCGGAACGATTGTTCCAACTTGCTGGAATTTGTAGCAATTAGGAATTATCTGCTTTCACGCGTCATTTGCATTTTGCTTTTTAAACTCGAGCTTTAGTGCACGCGATAAGATACCACGCTGGAGGGTTCTTATACTTCTTAATTCTCTACTTCAAAATTTTTCGAAAGTTCGACTTCTGTTATTGAAATTAATTTACTATTTTTGTTATCGAAGACAAGGTTTGCAAATTTTGAAAATTCTGACTTCCCCTATCTGTTATGTCCTCAATATTTGACATTCTTCAGCTTCCAAATTAATTACCACATCGTTAAATTTTCAAATCTTCAAAATTAAAAGTTCTCAAATCTTTCTACATCCCCAAATTTCAAAATTTCTAACTGATCAAATCACGAGCCACGTGTCAGAAATAATTCCTTAAGAAAAAGTGATTGAAATTGAAAGCAAGGAAGGAGGATCAGGGTTTGATGAACGAGATTGCCAGGGTTTATTGTTTCCCTTAATTTCGTTGGGCCATGGCTCAGAGTTTCGACGCGTTAATCGGCAATTTCGCGGGCCGGAAAAATCTTGACGATGTTACGGTGAACTAATAACGTAAATACAGGTCGGATATATTCGAGGTAGGTAAAGTAAAGCCGTTTCGGTGTGGCGGACAGTTAATGGGAGACCACCCGTAGCCGTACTCCTAATACCGACGCGATTAAATGCAGACAGGATATTAAACCGCGCTCTATACAACCGCGGTGGTCATAACACATTTTGACAATGCATCGTCCAGGCAATAAAGTAAAATCGTAAACCTCTTACCGCGCTTATCCGCGGCCACGAGCTTCCAATATTCTCCTGTGAGTGGAACCTGATATACCTCGATAACTTACAAATAATATTAACTTATCGATTCATCTTCTCTTCCTTTGTTTGGCTGTTCTGTAATGAAGAAATTGAAACATTAAAAAAATTAATTTAATCAAAGACTGAAGGTTTGAAGATTATTCCTGTGAACCACGTTTGTATTGATTGAAAAGTGTGGCTTCAAGAGAGTTTTCATTCTTCACTTCTTTTTGTGTCATTTATTAGATGTGTCAGTCAAGACTAAATATTCGGGACTATAACATTAAAACGGGCAAAGAAAATTATAATGTTCCGAGTATTTTATATAGAGGGATCTTTGATAATGCAACTCATAGTTGGACCTAAACTAGTTGAGGACTAGTTTCGAGTTGAAGAGTATTTAAAATTCGAGTAAGGTTGTCACATTCTATCAATAAGTGCGTCACGAGTGAGACTCGTCAAAAGAGAGGTTAATAGAAAATTGATATTATTTTTAAAAATGGCAGACCACATGATAACCTAACTCCGAGAGGGTGAGTTGTAATATAACCGAAGAGTGTCTCATTAAAAAAATTTGCCAGTGTCCAAAAGCTGAGAAAAAGCACGTAGACGTTTTTCGCCGAAGAGCAGAAAGTGTTCAGAATCGGTGCAACGGTACAAGGCAGTTGTTTCAGAGCGGTGCAAGTGAAATTCGAGTCGGCAGATCTAATGGTGGCAAAGGCGAGTCATCACGTTCACCGTAGAACAAGCTCTGACCGGGGCAACCCGTTACGGGGACACGAAACAGAGAATGGAAATCACGAACACGCGAAAGAACCAGTGTCGTGTTGCGGGCATTAGCTAACGCGCGTGTCATCGCGTCGCGGATCGCGTACACGCGAGAATTCGCGGAAAGAAATCGTTTCTGGTTAACGACACGAGGGTTAACGAGCTCGGCATGATCATTTGCCTAACTTGTTCGAGTCGCGTGATATTATTGCTTAACATTGGAATTTCATCCGAGGGTTACTAGATCGATTCGAGCGGCAAGCTCGAGTCGTGTTCGTTTGTGGAAACGTTTCAGCAATTCGTTAATACCCTGGTAATTTACGTAGAAATTAGATTATGGCATTTTCAATGCTTTTATCCGCGTTCCTCCAGTCGCGTGATGCAACACTGGAATTCGATGGGAAATAATTATCGAGGGGTATTAGGGTCGATAGCATCTAATTGGAAGACTTTTAACGAGTCTCCAAGCATTTCAGTAATTCGGTAATCTTTAAGTTTGAGAAGAAATTAGATTGTGGATGTTTAAGTTGAGACATCTGACGCGCCATCTTGTTCGTCTGATTTTGTACTTACAGGGTGGTTCATCTAAATTGACGGACCAACAGCTACAATATCAGAACACGCCATCTTGTTCGATTGATTTCGTCCCTCGTACAGGGTGTTTCATCTAAATTGCTTTCATAAATAGGCAGACGAACTGCTACAATGTATGAACACGCCATCTTGTTCGTTTGAGTTTGTTCTTCATACAGGGTGTTTCGTTTAAATTGCTTTCATAAACTGATGGACCAACTGCTACAATATATCTGAACACGCCATCTTGTTCGTCCGATTTCGTTCCTCGTATAGGATGTTTCATTTATATTGCTTTCATAAACAGACAGACTAACTGCTACAATGTCTGAACACGCCATCTTGTTCGTTTGAGTGTGTTCTTCATACAGGGTGTTTCATTTAAATTGCTTTCATAAACTGATGGACCAACTGCTACAATATATCTGAACACGTCATCTTGTTCGTCCGATTTCGTTCCTCGTATAGGATGTTTCATTTATATTGCTTTCATAAACAGACAGACTAACTGCTACAATGTCTGAACGCGCCATCTTGTTCATCCGATCTCATTCTTCATACAGGGTGTTTCATCTGAATTGCTTTCATAAACAGACAAACTAACTGCTACAATATATCTGAACACGCCATCTTGTTCGTCTGATTTCGTTCCTCGTATAGGATGTTTCATCTATATTGCTTTCATAAACAGACAGACTAACTGCTACAATGTCTGAGCGCGCCATCTTGTTCATCCGATCTCATTCTTCATACAGGGTGTTTCATCTGAATTGCTTTCATAAACAGACAGACCAACTGATACAATATCCTCAATCATCTAAACAGTTAAATCTACACCCTTGAACCAATTCACGAAATTAAAATTTAACATTATAAATGAAGTTTGAAATAAATGATATCCAAAGAACCTATACATAAAGCAATAAACATACATATATGTTTGCATTCATATGTGAACCTGTGGGTGTACCATACGACGAATCTTTATGTAAAAATAATTTACGAGTAAATTCTCTATACCAAGAATTAATTTGAATGCGTTAGTACGTTTCCTCGAACGTAGAGTTTACAGTCGTTCATAAAATGTGGTGAAGCCGCAGCTATAAAGGAACGTAAAACTGCCAAATAAAGAGTGTCATTCGCGGGATGAAAATTACGCAAAGAAGGAGGATAAACGACTCAATTTATCGGGCCGCGAGTTAACACAATATCGCATTAAGAGGCTGCGAGGGAAGCTCGTTTTCGAGATGGCTACTCGTATTTTCGCGCCGGTTGATTCACGAGCCGCTTAAAGCGGTTTTCGTACATAAACAGGGATATACAAGACGTTCCGCGATACGGCGGGCGCGTTCGCGATGATATACCGTCGTCAGAGATCGGATAGGGTTCTAAGATTCCGCGAGATCATCCGCGCTCGCGAGTTCATTCGACGTAATTGCCCCTCCACGCTGACGAATATATTCCGCGTAATACCGACGATCGTTCCTCGCATTTTTCATTTTCACAATATAACGGAACCGCCGCGAGATCGGGCATAATAACGTCGCGATATGCAGGAGGCCAAGGTTCGTCGTTTTCTTCCTTTCATTTCTCACCATTTGCATTTTCATACGTTGCCGGGTGAAAAGGAAACTCGCGATCGTGTTACCTCGTCGTCGTAAAATAAAGATTCGTTGGATTATTCATGCCTCTTCGATCAATGCTTCTCGATCGTTTGTCGCGTTACGTAAACTGAAATTGTCAACCGAGCTCTTCAAAGAGGAATTTCCTGCACCCGCACACCAATTCATTTTTGTACTTCGTTTACTACTCTTCAACTCTATCCATTTATTATGAATTACTTTAGCAATTAACTCCCTCCACATTTCGTCCTCTTCCATTAAAAAAATCATTTATTACTCGGCACATCGTTAGCTATTTTAATTTCATAATTTTAAACGGGACGTCGCCGAGAAAAAGAGGAAGAGGGTCCGAAAAAAGGTAGAAGCGAGATGTAACCAACGGAACAATGGAAATTACCAATTTTAATTCCACGGTTCAACCGATGGAAATCGAATTCAACACGATGAAACTTATTAAACTGTGAACCCCGTCGGACGCGCATCCATTCTACGTAAAGGGACAAATAACGTAGATATTGTTTTCTAAATCAATCCGGTGCGATGCATATGCATGACCGATATATACGAGCTGAAGAAAGAACGGCGCGTTGTTTCGGTCCGTGTCGAGACAACGTTCGATAAATTTGATAAATATTCATCGACGGAAGTGCTTGGTAATCATTAGACCCTGAATTTGAACTAAACACGTTTCTTCGGATTCGTGTATAACTATATACCATATTTGTGTCGATTGTTTTATCCGTTGCCGTCGAAATTTGTGAATATTTTACGTTATTGTTGTATGACGATGTAAAATTATGTTGGAATGTGAACTTTCCTTTTGTAGTTTTTAGTTTGGGGGGTTGGAGAGATTGGGGTGTTTGAGAGGTGCAAGCTTGGGAATTTTAGGGCGAGGAGAAGTTGGGGACGTGAGAAATTTGAAATGTGAGGAATTCGGGGCGTAGAGAATTCGGGACGAATGGAATTCGGGGCGTAGAGAATTCGGGACGAGTGGAATTCAGGGCGCGTGGAATTCGGGGCGTAGAGAATTCGGGGCGCGTGGAATTCGGGACGAGTGGAATTCGGGGCGTGTGGAATTCAGAGCGTAGAGAATTCGGGATGTGTGGAATTCGGGACGAGTGGAATTCGGGGCGTAGAGAATTTGGGACGTGTGGAAATCGGGACGTGTGGAATTCGGGACGAGTGGAATTCGGGACGAGTGGAATTCGGGGCGCGTGGAATTCGGGGCGCGTGGAATTCGGGACGAGTGGAATTCGGGGCGCGTGGAATTCGGGGCGTAGAGAATTCGGGGCGCGTGGAATTCGGGGCGTAGAGAATTCGGGGCGCGTGGAATTCGGGGCGTAGAGAATTCGGGGCGCGTGGAATTCGGGGCGTAGAGAATTCGGGGCGCGTGGAATTCGGGACGAGTGGAATTCGGGGCGCGTGGAATTCGGGGCGTAGAGAATTTGGGGCGCGTGGAATTCGGGACGAGTGGAATTCGGGGCGTGTGGAATTCAGGGCGTAGAGAATTCAGGACGTGTGGAATTCGGGACGAGTGCAATTCGGGGCGTGTGGAATTCGGGACGCGTAGAATTCAGAATATAAGAAATTTGATCTCCTCACCTACCAAAAGCACACGAAAATGCATTTCTGTCCATTTTTTTTCGATTCAACGATTGTGCAACCTTGATTATTAATGAGGAAACAAGGCGAGTCGTTCAGAGAATCGTTTTATTTCGCAGGAAACAACAGAACGAGGAGAGAAGTTAATTTAACCGGACGGTAAAAGCCACGTTGCGAGCGAAATAATTATATCGGATTTATCGTCAAACTCGCTACAACGCCGCGAGCCCTTAGATAATAGGCTTTTTACGACTCGGTCGCACGAACTACGCGATTCGAAAGTTACGATACTGCAAAGACCTTTTTACGAGGCCGTTACCCGTAACTGTTACTCATATTTTTTCTCTTCTTTATTTTGTTTACCACCAAACGAATCTAGAGACACTTGAAACAATCATATCGTAAAACTAGACAAGGACAATTCTTATATCACAACAGATCTTATAATAAAAAAAATAGATGTCTTAAAAATTCGACTGCAACATCCTTAACGATTAACCCTCCTTATGTGACATCTAAAATTTTCATTTTTTATGCAGACTCCAATTTACAAAATTCTCTCAAGCTTTTTTAATACACGAGTGTTATAAATAATCCAGTATAATCAGTATATGTATCCTAATAATTTATATATATATATAAAAAGATTTGTATTGATCATATAAGTCGTCAAACATGGGGGTTGATTCTGTCTCCCAACTCAAGATCAACACGATGCATCATGTCTTTGTTAATTCGTTGACACAATTTCGAATAATGGAGTATAGCTTTATGGCGTGGCACTTCATTTTCTCCTCTCAATAACGATTGCCATAAATGTATCGGCATCACGCGGCGAATCGTTTGTGCACCGGGACACTTTCGAACACAAACGTCCACTCGAGCCACAGAATCGATCCTCTCGAGATCATAACCGTGACTAGAGTGCACCATTCACATCGAATAACTCCCGTGAATGAATTCGCCCCGTAAAATCGTCGACAAAGCCCCGCACGGTCGAACATCTTCATCCTGAAACGATTTTCCAAAATCACCGTCCGTTCAAAAGAAACTGGACGCATTCAACCTAGGGAAGTTGTCGAGCCGTCCATTCTTGCGGCTCCCATTAATGAACTCATCGTTCAAAGGAGACGGGACAAACGCATGTCATCGCTACCGAATGTTCTGTAACTCTTTCTTTCCTTTCTTGTCAAGCTTCTTCGCCGCTGCACAAAAAACCGTGCAAAGTGGATTTGCAAGGAAACGTAATTCTGAGGATGAGTATACAGGCTTGAATGAACGCTTACGCAGGATGATTTTGTCAAATGCGGTCTCTTGGGAATATAAACAGCAATATTGACGATTATTTGTGTGGAGAAAACAATTTCAGACTTTGAAAAATTGTTCCTTCGTACAGCTTATTTGTACGCAAGTCGATTGTACAACTCATGGTCATATAGCGGTGCAACGTGTAATAGTACAATTGAGTAGAAGCATATTTATGTAGAAATTTGATACTTTGTAATATGATGCGTGGATGTACAGCGCGCGGCAATGGAACGTGTAGTAATCTGACGCGTAGAAATGTAACGTGTAGTCATGCAGCGGGTTGTAATTCAGTGCGTAGTAACGCAAGATGTAGGAAACTAATGCAGAGTAGTTCTACGCGTGGTGGTTCAACGCGTGGTGGTCCAACGCATGGTAGTCTAACGCGTGGTGGTCCAACGCGTGGTACTCCAACGCGTGGTAGTGCAACGCGTGGTAGTTCTACGCGTGGTAGTTCTACGCGTGGTGGTCCAACGCGTGGTGCTCTAATGCGTGGTAGTGCAACGCGTGGTAGTCCTACGCGTGGTACTCCAACGCGTGGTAGTCCAACGCGTGGTATTCCAACGCGTGGTAGTCCAATGCATGGTAGTTCAACGCGTGGTAGTTCTACGCGTGGTAGTCCAACGCGTGGTAATTCAACGCGTGGTGGTCCAACGCGTGGTACTCCAACGCGTGGTACTCCAACGCGTGGTAATCCAACGCGTGGTAATCCAACGCGTGGTAGTCCTACGCATGGTAGTATAATGCGTGGTAGTTCAACGCGTGGTAGTGCAACGCGTGGTAGTCCAACGCGTGGTACTCCAACGCGTGGTATTCCAACGCGTGGTAGTTCTACGCGTGGTACTCCAACGCGTGGTACTCCAACGCGTGGTAATCCAACGCGTGGTAGTCCTACGCATGGTAGTATAATGCGTGGTAGTTCAACGCGTGGTAGTGCAACGCGTGGTAGTCCAACGCGTGGTACTCCAACGCGTGGTAGTCTCCAACGCGTGGTAGTTCTACGCGTGGTAGTCCGACGCGTGGTATTCCAACGCGTGGTAGTCCGACGCGTGGTATTCCAACGCGTGGTAGTCCGACGCGTGGTATTCCAACGCGTGGTAGTTCTACGCGTGGTAGTCCAACGCGTGGTAGTCCAACGCGTGGTACTCCAACGCGTGGTAATCCAACGCGTGATAGTCCAACGCGTGGTAGTTCAACGCGTGGTACTCCAACGCGTAGTAATCCAACGCGTAGTAATTTAACCCTTAGTAATCCAACGCGTAGTAATCTAACGTGTAGTAATTTAACCCTTAGTAATCCAACGCGTAGTAATCTAACGTGTAGCAACATAACAACCTATCCAAACCTACCCAACCTTCCCTTACCCCACAATATTAGCGACACATCGAAAGATGGCGGCCATAAAGTCATCATTAGAATTGAACCCGTGACAGGCTCTCGATCGAGCGGAAGGCGGTTCCCGGTTGAAAAGTTGAGGCGAAAAATGAAACAGCCTCACGGGCCAGTGAACTGAAGCCGGGCTCTTTCGGCCGTTTCTAAATCCGACATAATACGACCCGAACGAGATTATTTCACGATTTATCACCGAGTTCGCTGAATGCTTAGGGTGGTCTATTAGGTATCGGGAGGGTGGCCTGGCAAGATGGCGGCCAAGACTGGCGAACAATTGAGCGTTGGACCGATGACAAATGACACGAGAAACCGTCTGCCGTCTTCTCTGACTTATGACTTTTCCCTTTGTGCGGCTCGAACCCGATACCACGAAACCAAAGCTCAGGTGTTTTCTTCGACCGAGCTGATTTTTCATCCTGACCACTTTCGTTACTGTTCGCAATAGATAAGGAAGATTCACCTTATACTTTCATACAAATTTTCCTATTTGCTTTATTTCTTCGGGACGTCAATTTATTTGTTCGATTTGCGAGGACGACTCGTTCCTTTTTCGCATTACCATTCGTTTCGATAGCAATATAATACGTGACGATACGACTCTAATTCGAGGTAATAGGGCACTAATTCTAACTTTTGGTAATATGATGTATCGTGATTTCAACTCGCGGTCATCTAATGACAGTTCTATCACGAGGAGATCTAACGTTGCAATTTTAACGTGCGCTGACTAACGTGATGATCCTAACAACCTATCACATGGTGATCTTAACGCGTGATCATACAACACGTGACCTCGCCCATACAATGGCTCGAGCGCCAAAACGAGGGCAAGAGATAAAAGAGAGCAGTATCGAATAAGGAAACAAGTATCGGGGAGAAACGTTAAAGTTGACCGAAAGGAAAAGACACGGGGTCGTAATGTGGCTCAGAAAGCGAACATTGTGTCGTCTGGCAAAGGGGTAATTCCACAGTAGGAAGCCTTATTGGAAAAGGGTAGATAAGGTAGTAGGCGCTCCGGAGAGGCAAAGGGGAGGGTGTAGGTAGGTGTGAATGGGCGTGCAAAGGGTGACGGTGTAGGTGAGCCGGCGAATAAGTGCTGCGGATGCACGCGTGTGTCGGAGGGGCGAAGGGGTGCGGGGGTGCGGCAGCGTTGAACGGAAATTAAATATGCCTCACTCGATAAGTCAGAGTACCATAGGAGGGCTCCGTATCAACGCCGGGAGATGAGCTATTGTGCTATTTTCGAGCGAAATCTCGGCGAGGCCATCCCCTCGAGTTCTGTCTCTGTAAAACGCTTTTCGCTTATTCCGTCGCCGAGGCGAGCGGATATCGACATGGCCGCTGCTTCCAGTCTGATTCGAATATATTTTCGTTCTTTCCTTCTTTTTTCGGCGCGAATGTCCCCGAGGGACGTCATCCAAAGTGACGTTTAATCGTTCTTGCATTTCCGAAAGAAACACACTGTTAACTAACATAAATGCGTGGTAAAACAAAATCATTGCAATGATGTCAGGTTCTCAAAATAATTTTTTAATATCAAGACACGTATCTCAAAGGTACTTTTCGAGAAACCGTAAGAAACGCGATAAAAGTGATTTTTCGGTGGCTGCATAAGGCAATATTTCCCGACGATCCATCATATTTAGCGGAGAAAGTGCAGGTGCGTGGAGCCCATCCTCCCTCGTGGCTTCCATCAGCCGCTCGTGCCCAGGATTACGCAAGATAAACGCTTTTAATTATTTTTCTCCCTTGCACCGAAACCCCGAAAATCCCTTCGGCAAACACGAGTAATACGAATCAACCCCCGAACAGGATGCAGTCCTTCACCCTACTCGTCTGCTCTCGCTCGCGCTTGTAACTGCGTTTTGGACAGCTTTGTGCGCTTACAATCGCGCGCGTATAATATCTGCAGCGGCGTAGAATTCTCAAATACCTATTATTTTTTCAAATTTAAAAATTTCCACATTTGCAAGTTTATACATTTAATCAATTTTTCCCTTGAAATCAACTCGATCAGAGTTTAACGAGATGTTAACGAGATATAACAGAGATATGTACAGTGCGTTTGTCCGTGATAAATCGTTCCGCGTTTAATTAAATAATTATCTACCGTGCATCTTCGGCGAGAACGTAATATTCTTTTTCGCCCTTCAACGAACGCTATTAATCGAACATCAAGCTATCACAAATTTCCGGGGCGATCATCGAGCTACGCCACTGCTTACGACGTTGTAGGGGATGTCAAGAAGGAGCAAAAGAAAAGAAGAGGAGGGAATGGAAAGGTGCACACGTGGCAGGAGAGAGAAAGAGTGGCTCTTTTAACAGGCCATTATTGCGTGCCGGGGACATTTTCCCGGGCCATTATTGTATCTGGCGATAAGTTGGGAGATAACTGGGCGTCCCGACGTCCCCCGTCGTTCTCTTGGCAGGCCGCGTGCGCGAGAAAATCGGAATCATTATCGGGATTCGATCGGTGACTAAGCGTTGTTTGTTAAGCGATTATTTTTGGAACCGTGCTTGTTTGAAATTTATCAAGATCACTTTTGAGAAGTACACGCAGTGGTTGAAAAGCAACATTGTTTTATTTGGCAAGGAATGACGCAGGGGTTAAAAGGAAGAGTCAAGGTCCGAGCGTTGGGATCGCGAGGTTCAATTAGAAGACCATCGTGCCGGAGCGAGCGATCTTAATTAGCCTCCGTGTCGAGAAGGTGGTCCAGCTCGCCGTAGATTAGGAAACGTCGATAGGGAGCGTAATAACAAGCGACATTATCCGAAGGACTCATAATTCTACGAGCAGCGATCAGGTTAGCTCCGGGGCAAAAAGAGAAGGAGTACGGGTGAATAAGGAGGAAGGGATTCGGTGGGCAGCCCTTCAATTATCGAGCGTGGCTCGCCGCGACTCGGCGGCCATGTTGCACGATCCGATGTCCACCTTCGGTGTCCGTTCTGGACTCTCCTCGTTCGGGACTCGGCCGACTGGCAGCGGACTCCACCGGGACTATTGCATATGTATTATATGCGATTGTGTTCCGAGAAACTTCTGCCCGACATACGACCACTCTGTCCATCGTTCTCCCTTTCCTTCTTCAGCCTCCACGGATAAGTCTCTTGCTCTGTCTTCAGGGAACTCTACCAGGAGTCACTTTGCACCTGGCTCGTGTTCCAACTCGTTGGCAGCTCTCGTTTCAAGCGAACTCCGCCACCGATATCTATCCCTCGACCATTCTTTCTGTTCCTCTCTTCTTCCGCTACTGTTGTCCGCTCTCCTCCTTCCTTTTATTCAGGGGATGAAGGGAGGAACTGCTCGTCCATCTTGCCGCGCGATCGTGTGACCACTGTCGATACAACACACGGCAAATTCGATTTGGAATGGCCCTTTCTGAGGGATGATTAGGAATGCATGTTGAGGACAGTGTTAAGGACGAGACCGTAGGGTAATAGATATAATTATAATTTTTTTTAGGAAGTTGCTGAGAAAAGGGGATGTTGGTGTCTCATTCTTGATGAACATCTCAATTATTTTCCCAATAGATGTGGTTGAAAAAATTAAAAGATAGAACCTTGTACAATGTTCATAACAATGAAAATGATTTGGAGGCACCTTGTATGCAAAAGAAGTTCAAACTGATTGACACTGTATTTCAAGATCATTGTCCTCTTGCATGCTCCCCAAATTATCTCGAATAAAAGTTCGCGAATGATACATACTGATAATTAGAATGGAATACAAGTGTTAGCTATTTAAATACTGATTGCATTTCTATTTTGGATACGATAGAAAGCGCATCGTGTCCTTCCGATCGGTGGTGCGATACATTTGACGCATGAATGTCAATGCCTGCCCCGGCTGCCACGAAGCATTGACCCATGGTCCGCATTTAAGTAATTGTATTCCAATTATTTTGATTATACCGCGATTCTAATCGACTCGATAATCGTTCGACAATCGCCGGAAGCATTACGCCTCGTATGTTCGGCCGTGAGTTGGAAGGAAACTTAATTCGTGCGCCTTTCGAACGATATTCCGCGCTCGAACGTCGAATTTCCGATAAATCTTTCGGCTCGCTTTTGTCGACGGTATTAAAGGATTCCGAATCGATATTCGCACGATTATTTTGTTCCCGACTCGTTAGAACGTATTCACGGTAAATGGAAAATGCCGGAGTTCGTCGTTCTTTTCCTCGATACCGGATTTACATTCGAAACAGAGCTACCATTGTTATCGTGTCGTCGTATTCGACTTGTTTGCGGGAAATTGAGCATGTACTGGCAAACGGTTCGCATCGGTAACGCTATACGGCACCGATAAGTGACCTCATTAACGTCGCCGTGAAAAATATCTTATGCGCTCGGAATTAATGGCCATTCAACGATGCTAATGCAATTCGTATTGCTGTAACGTGCGCCGGACGAAAATAGGGGGTCAACTCTTCTTCGACTTTGAAATTGCTGGGAACCGAACTTGATCGAACTAGTTCGTTTTGTTTTATAATTTATGGTTCGATATCGGGTCATTCTTTTCTATTCAATTAGCTGAGGTTACGGTTCATACCGTGGGAATTTTAGATAGAGAACTTGACCTACAAATGCGAGTGTTGCAAAATATTTAAAGAAAGTTTTAGTAACAAGATCGATTCGCTTTACTACAGATTCGTTGCATTAACAATGGTAATCGTCACGCTTGTATCGATATTTGTACAAATGCGTAAAGTTTCGAAGGAGAATGTCAGGTGGCATTTTACCAGAACGCAGAAAGGCGACAACCAACATGCTTTTGAATCAGGATAATTGAATATCACCGGCTGAATTTCCCTGTTTGCATTGTACTTTTTACAATGCTCCATGTCGCGGATCGTTCGATTGTTCTCTAATGAATAAACGCAGGCATAATGTAGTTGCAGTGAAACAGATACGTACGTTCCTAGCTCATTTCCGTCTTGCCGGGAATATTCCTCATTAACTGTTGCGCGTTTAAATGTCACGTTCCTTGACGTATGTGCTTTTTGCGCGCGTTAATAAAGTCTACTTTAGACGATAGTGTAAATGAGCCTACTAGAAAAAACCTATTCTCGTTTAAACGATTGGATAAGTGGTTACCGTAATTACTGCAAATTACTGTTTGCCAATTACGAAATTTGTAATTCGTTTACATTTAATAAAGTACAGACTTCTTGTACAGACATTTCCAACACGATGTACTTGCATTACTATCAATTCTGAACACCAGCTTCGCCGTGAGATTTCTTTTTCCGAAAGGAATCGCGAAGGGCGAATTTCACCCCTGACTTTTGATATCCATTTCTCGATACATCACACTTAATCACAGTCATAAGTCTCTCGGGGTTCACTCCCTCCATCGGACCCTCTCGTGCTACCAGATTTCCCCTGGTTAAACCACGGTAAACCATACATAATAGGCAAACAGTGAACGTATGGGGTCCATCGTCGCGGCGCTTGACTTTTCGTATGTAATGCCAGCTTTTATGGGGTGCATTAAGCGACGCGAAAGATTTGTCGCCATTCGTTCACCCGTGTACGGCTCGTACGAACGTCGGGGAGTGGACAATAGTTTCCCGGAGATTTCACCCCTGAGGATCTTGTCCACAGATCGTTGGGTGGCCGAGATTCAATTTAGGAACGCGCAACATTAAATGCTTATTTATATCGGAGAGCGGTTTTTATGGACCCCTTTGTATTTACGAATTGAAATGTCCTGGGGTTTGCTGTTATCGTTATGCATACAGTATCTGTTCTATCTGCTGGTTCTTGAGTGGCTTTTTAATCCTCAAGCATTGGGCTAATTGTAACTTACGAAATGAATACGAGCAAGATTTTTAATTATCTGTCATCTGTGATAGTTATAAAGAAGGTAGAGAAAAATGTATGAAAAGAATTGTAAATGTGGTTGTTGAGTTAAATTTGAGGAACAATTGATCGAGGCTTTGAAGAGTCGAGCGGAAAATCGATAACAGACGAAATGCACGATTGTGCAGTCGTTTTCTCGAGGAACGGCTATTCTCGTTCTATTGTGCACCGATTCCTGAAGCAGCTCCTTTTTCCTTTGTCTCCGGTTTACAGTCGGTACGGGAGATCCTTTCTCGCCGTGGAACAAGTTAGTAATTAATTTTTGCGAATTACTCGGCAGTCGACGTGCTGCCACCGGTATACGTGCAACTGGAACACTATCGTTCCTTGAATAGCGATGGGCTCGAGGTGGCCATGTTTCTACGAAAAACTTGCATTACAACATACACACCTTCAAATATCATAATTGTCTTACATTCTAAATAGCAGGAACTTACAGAAAGATGTTTCAACAAAGAATTTTCTTGTGTCGTCAAAAATAGTTTAGGACTACTAAATGAAAATGTGGAGGATGTAAAATTAAAGTCAAGTTGCCCCTGTCACCGAAGGTTAATGTACTTAATCTATCGGTCCTAGAAAAAAGAAATTTGTAGAATTCAGGGAAGCAAGCGTAAAAATTTGTTCGTTGACTCGCGGTAGTTCGCGTCCATCGCGCCGCGGTTCGTCTCCGCCGCCCCCGTGTACCGTGGTGTTAGTGGCATCCCCTTTCCCCGTTTCCAGCACAACTCAATTTCTCGTTTCATTCTCCAGGCACGGTGCTATCTCGTTCGCCCGCCTGAGTTCCCCCGACGGCCGCGTATAATACGCCACCTACCCAGTTATAATAATGGCACGGAGGGGTTGCCACCGACACCACCGACGCCGCCGTCGCCGGCTCGCGGCTATGCCGGGGAGCACTGGTATTGGTTGATATTTCCAACAGTTATGTAATTTCCTGGGTATTGTCGGCACTCCGGAGAGCTCGTAGCTGACTCTACTGCCTGTGCTCGACTATCGTCCGCAGACGCGGTCGAAAGGAAAGAGAAGGAGAAACGGAAAGGACGATGGTTTCGAGCGAGAGGGACGAGACGCGGTGGAACGAGACGAGAATACGAGCACAACCGCGTTGTCCGAAGAAAGGAGACAAAAGACACGGGGCGAGAAGAAGAGCAAAACGTGCACGACTACGAACTAGCGACCTCTCGTTCTAAAGGCCTCCCCAAGATCCTACGACTCTCTTCGACTTCTCGCTCCTCCGCTGATCGCAACGACAGCCATCCTGCGGCTGTCACGGACAGCCAGAAGGATCGCAGATAGGAATGTATGGGGAACGACGAGCGGTGGTTACTTGGTGTCACGGTGATCATGGATACTGTCACCGGCCGCTGCTAATTTGCACGAACGTCCAGGATCCGGATTCTTCGAACGTTCCATCGCTCTCCCGCTTCTGCGAACCATGCATCGATCAACATTTTTATATCCAGTTATGGCTTTTCACATTCGCGGCGATATCGTTAATTATCTTCTGTTACGACCACCTACGGCGGTCTTTATACTGTTCCTTCTAAAACAAGACTTGTCTTGCAATTTTCCATAAAATGGAATCTTTGTGTACCTCCCTTAAGTATTCAAGTCACGTAAATACATTCTAATCGGTTTAGTTAATGTAGAATGATTGTAAGATAATTAATATTACTTTGGAAAAGTCTGCTACGAAAATTGTGATGATAAATTTTGAGCAAGAATTGTTGACAAATATTCAGTTTCAAAGAAAGTTGTACGAGTAGTGTCTCGATTTTCTTGTTCTCCAGATCTTCACTCCAGATCATTCATAAAGACTCTTCGAAATTAAAAATCATTTTAGAACTCATTATTTTCATTCAATAAAATTCACTTCTCCGTACAGAACAGTCGATTCAACCAGCTAGACGAGTATACTCGCCAGCAAGAAACGGGAACCGTGATAGCTAACAGGTTAAAAGCGATCATAAAATTTTGATCGTTAACCAGTGTCCCACGGAGGAGCTCAGAAAGCTGACGTGATAGAATAGAAAAGAAACGTTTCTCGTGTGGAAAACGAAATCTTTCAGCGGCCGAGTTTATGTCGCCCCTTTTATATACACTTCACACCGTGATATTCCCTTCCATCGTCTGACTCCGAAATTAGGAGACCAACGATTCCGAAGCGTGAAAAAGCCGCCTTACCCGTGACACACAATAGGGAATCGTTGCACGTGAGATGGTTCGTTGAAAGGACCGAAGAAACTACCCTCTATCTGGCGTCTTTCACCCCCGAGCCTCAACCCTCCGGTTACTCCGTAACTTTCAGGAATCCAGCCAGCTCGAAGCGATGGCGTTTAGTTACGATAAGGTCCGTATCGGGAAGAACGTCACGACGTTCCTACCCGGTAATTTCCTGCGTTTTATGGGCCGCTTAAGGAGCATCGAGACGCTCGATCGTGAGAGAATTAGGACGACCATCGTGATCTTGCGGCGTAATATGCAATCTTGTATTACGCGCTACAAGGACTTTCCAGCTTACAGACTCTACGGTATTGAACTTCAAAATAGGTTTTACGATCTTCTTTATCCTCGTACTTGTTTTTCAGTAGAAAAAAATGTTACAGGGCTGTTTGGAGATATCAAACCTTAACAAAACTCAATTACTACCCCATTGTAATCTGGACTTAAAGCATCAACCCTACATCAGCTTCCATCAACCCTTCCGTCGAAAATTTAACGCAGTCGACCGTCATCTCATCTAAGATTTAATCCTGCCATGGTAAGATAAGCGTTCGTCTAGACCAGTTTTTACCCCTTGAACCCTTAAGCTTGAAGAGGAATAAGAGGAACGTCGGGCAAGTAGGATCGAGAGCGTTAATTCGTTGTGGTAATTAAAGCGGCACGTTATTAGCGACAGCCGCGGATGAAACGTGTCGCGGTGCGAGGAGAAAACGCGGGCGGGCGGCTCGATACGCGGGCGGGCGAGCAGAGACCGCGCAGTTATCGGAGTAACACGGAGTTCTGCGGCAATGGCGCGGCGACGCGTAGTTTAATTAACAATGAGCACGTCCCCGCGACGTCAAGCTGAATCCCGGACAATGAGAAGTTGTCAGCGCTGCCTCCGGGTGGGGGCCCGGCCAGAGGAACGGGGCTGGTATTCGTTGAACACGGCTACACTGTGCACGATAACGCCCCGACGACGTTTCGTCCTCCGAGCAGCCTGCTTTTCGCCAGCCGTCAGGGTATTATTGACCAATTATTTGCGACATCGCGCGCGCAACACCCTTTCTCACCCCTCATTTGCAAACGGTTCGATCCTGCAAACGTTTCTTCTTTGGGAAGATGCTAAAGAAATCTCAACCCTTATAAAATAACGTGTCTATAAACTTTGAAACGTTGGCGATAAAATTTGCAAGTATACCAAAGTGGGATGTAGACTTTATGTATTTTATGATTTTATTTTAGAGGTGCATCCTCTTGACGGTTGAGATCTTTGGTGTTGTTAACCTATGCTCGATGAAATATATCTTTGTGTCAAGTCGAATAATTGCGAACACGATTAGGGATGCAGGGTATACGTTAGATTGATATGCACGGTTAATAGCGTTTCAGGGGGTTCATTGTTAGGATGAAAGGTCTGATTCGACGCGGCTGGTTTTTACGTCAGTGACACCAAAGCCTCGGGGCTGACTCGTCGGTTAATATTGACTGGCAGCGGTTACGCGTGCGCCAAAGTGGTTGCTTGCCCGAACAACCCTCCCATTTTAACTCGCATCCCCTGAAAGCTCGACCACCCCACCAGCTCGGTCTTGCGATGCTCATGGCGCGTGCTATTCCACTTTCTATTGCAATCTCGGCTCGCGATACGTGTTTTTGTCACGGTTCACTTCGCGCATTGCTGTATTCTTCGGCAGTCGAGTCATTTCGCGGCGCGAATCGTGGCAAAAAGAAACAATCTTTGTCTCGTAGCTTCGAAATAAGAATGGTGGATGTTTCTCCATTAGGTTCTAATTTGTCCGACAATCGCGTCGATTTGCGCATCGTCGCCTCGTACAATTATATAACATTCCTGGCGTCATATCTATCCGTGTTTCCGGCCGAAGACGAACTTACTATTCTCGACGGCACAATTAACCGGCAATGTGCAAGTGTTCCCAAAGTAACAGCGTGTCTAAACAATCCCTGTTATCTTAGCACGTCCCCGTTGCAAACTCGGCCAGGTCGTAGGCAACGAAGTTCAAATGGAGAGGAGCTTCCACAGTTATAACGTCACGATAAGCACTCGGGCAATTGCGATAACTGCCAACAGTATGGCGCCGTTTACGCGTTGGCTCCTCTAATTTTTCCTTCAAATTTTCTTTACACTACCTAGCACCGCTGAAAGCTGAAAAGATGGCGGTTGGTTTTGTTCGACTTTAACGCAATACTTGGACAAAAGAATTTTTTTCCTAATTTTTCTAATTAGTCACATGATAAATTTGTACCTCTTTTCTTAATTGTAAAGTGTATTTTATTTTATGGAGCATTTGAAAATAACTGTCTATGATTTTCTTAAGAAAAACGTGACACTGCACAGATCGACGTGTCTCTCCATAAATTCGCCGTATCTTTCAGATTTTATTTTTCACAATTTACATTAATGGCTTGGGTCGAGTTATTGATATTTCCCCGAGCTTTTTGTCACGCGGGGTATGTGTAATGGATTCTCATTATTTTGCATTGTTCCTTGGCTCAGGGCAGCCTGGCAATCACAACTAGATAGGCATGCGGCAGATAAGTTTGAGGCACGGGTATTTGTAGCGGGATACGTGTCGGTTAAATGCAACGATATTCGAAATGTCAGAAGTGCAGTCACGTTTGTGCGCTCGCCTTAAACGTGAGATACGGTCTGGGCTAATGTGAGATTAAGTTGCTCTCTTATTTCGAAAGGCTACATTTGTTCGATGAAAAGGCTGTCTGTAAAATGGCACCCCATCGTAGTGCCGTACTGACACGAGTCATCGTTATATCGTCGGATATACTCTGACAAGGCATCCGTAACGATTAGGGAAACTTGAAATACGTCTCGAACTAAATGGATTACCTCAAAAATTCGTTCACACGCTTTGAACAAAAGCGTAGGCATGTAAGTAATGTATGTGCGGTTTACGAAAAAGACGTACTTGTGATGTAACATTGTAACGAATTTTAAATGACAGAAGATGTAAGATTCAGAAGGGAAGATTTGATATTTTGAAACGAAACGAGTGGACCGGCAGGATCATCCATGAAGACAATTAGAAGGCAACGAGGTGCAATCGATTCTTCCACGCGGTTATCGCATCGTTTCGCCACCCACATCGAGTCGGTCCGAAATTCTCCCTTCTCTGTCTCTTTTTCTCCCTGTTGCGAGGTATTCGCATTCAACCGGCGTCGTTTCGTAATAATTGCTACCGATTCCCAACCGCCATGCTGCATTTCCAGCTTTTTACCTCCAAGATCCCCTCTCCTTCGCCTCTGCTCTCCCACCCCTTCCTTTCTCTTTCCTGCTCGCACCTTCCCCTCCTTCTCCCTCTCTGTCTCTCCGTTCGTTCGTTTCGCTCCAACCAGCTCGTTTCTCTTTCTTTCTCGCCCCTTTTCCACCCGAAGTCGTCTTTCTTCTCGCCAGAACATCTTCTATTTACCTCTGTCTTCTCCTTTCTCTTTCTTCCTCCCCTTATTCTCGTCCTCGTTTATCGGACACCCTCTGTTCGACCCTGTCCCGCTTCAGCGAGCACCGTCCGTCTCTGTCGGACGCGTGTGCACGTCGCGGTGTACGCGTGCGTGTGTGTGTACACACGGGTAGAACGTGGTCCTGACGAAGGATCTTCCCTCTTCGTTGCACCCCCTAGGTAACATGGCCGCTTCGGTGGCGCAATTAGAGGAAGCCTGCGCGTGTGCACGCCGGCTACAATATCATTAAGATACGGTCCCTCCCTCTGCCTTCTTTCGCCTCCCTCTTCGTTTCTCTCGCGCGATTCTCGTTCGCTCGTTTTTACCCTTTTGCACCTCGAGCTCGCGTCTTTCTGGACCGCTCGTCGTCCGACACTTTCCCTCTTGTCGCGTCGTCCTTGTCCGTTGCGACGACGACCGAGGGAACGGCCCGAGAGAAATGGCCCGAGGAGGAAGACACCGACGAAGATAATTGCTTAATTGTCAACCTCCCACCCCTAGATCCCGGTCCACTCGTTTCGCGAACCTCTACGTCACGCTCCGTGCACCGCCCGCACAATAACCGTTATTTAACCACCTACGACTTGCTTCAGATAATAGCGTTGGGAATTTGGCTCCACGTTTTGGGACATATTTTAATAGGAACTGTTTATCGGGATTTACGAACAGCATTTTACGTGTTACAATAATTTAATACCGATACAGCCTTGAGGGTAAAATTACTCTTGATGTAAGAGGGTTGTAGCTCAAGGGTTGAGAACCAGTTCTGTCAGAAGTTACACTGCGAACCACTCGTGTCAATATGTAAATTGATCAATCTTGATCAATCTTGAATATAATTATAAACGGCGAAAGGGTCGAAAATGGAGGGTGAACTAGCAAATAAAGTTACAAGAACGGTTAAAGTTTGAATAAGTTCACACTCTGTTTGAAGAGAACAAGAGATCTGGATGTACATATAAGTCCACCGCATAAACTCGAAGAAGCGTTTCCTTCGCTTGTTCCCGTTCGAGGAACTGCGCGAAACGGTCCGCGAAATGGAAACATCGAGCAGCGGTATACATATAATCCCATGGAATCTCCGTTCCCCGGAAGCATATCGATCATAATATTCCCACAAGTTAACCGCGTATCCGAGAATCGCTGATATCTTACTTAATAATGCGAACCTTTCACCGTGCAAAGTCAAATGCGAGCCACAACGTGACCATGTACGAACCACCGGTCGTTTGCCATTTTCTTAGAAGCTAGCGCGAAAACTCGTTAATTGTTCGAGGCTCGTTAACCTGTCCGGGAATAATCCCATTATGGAGGTTGAATGCGTGTCATGTTAATGATGGGATACCGGTCGAGTTAGGGGGATGAAGCCGGGGCAAAAACATCGTACGTGTAAGAAACCTGTGCAAGTGGTTTCTCGAGCGATAAAATTTTCTGATCCAACTCGGAGGACCATAAGTTATAAATGATTGTAGGGTACTTAATCGAATTTTAGGGATACGGAATGCTGTATTTTAGGGATATGAAAAAGAAATGTAGTGTTAAAATCATAAAGGGGTGTTTATGTAGTTATGATCGAGGTCTGCAGAATAAATATGGATTCAGAGATTACATGTATTTTGCGAATTTAGATAATTACATAAATATTTAAGGTCTCATAAGCAATGCTACATCAATATGTAATACAATCTACATTTAGTAATTTATATTGGGTAGTAGAGTCGGCGGAACTGAATTGGCATGCAGCAAAAGAAGATGGTTTCCACTTCTCAATTTGTCCGGCGGTCGTCCAGGGAGATCGGAATGCGTCCGGCGTCGAAATCACGATTTCTATAAATCGTCGTTCCTCGGTCCGAAAATTAAGAAACAATTGGAAATATCGTGCGTTCCGAACGTTCGAGCGTGCCGAAAACTTTTGTTCGAACGATCGTGCACTCGCTTCGAAAACGAACGCGTGCACACGTGTATCGGGGACACGGCGTGTCGTGGCCACGTGTAGATGTATCGCATGTACGTGCGTGTGTCCAGAAGTATGTGCCACGAGGAGGTGGGTCGCCTTTTGTTTTAGCATGAGGGAACTAAAGGGAGAGCCCCTCGAGTGGGTTACCACGAGATCTCGCCAACTGATATCCCTGCTTTTTTGTCAATTTATAAGGATTTATACCGGCGACCCGCGGATACGCTGCTACCTCTCCTCTCACCCCCTCGTCCCGAACCGCGAGAGCAACGTTTTACCAAGGGGTGGTCCTCGTGGCTGAGAATCGACCAGCCTCTGGTCGGGAAAGGGAGAATAAAGCTTCGTCGGGACAGGCCAAAAAGGGGGAAGATGGGCTCCTGGAAGATGCTCCGACAAAAGGATACCCGACGAGAGTGCTCGTTGTTAACTCCAACTTTCCGTTTTTCGTTGCCCTCCTTCCTTTCCAAATAGGAATTAAACTCGTCTTTTAATTACTCTATGAAACTTTCTTCTTACGGTTCTTGCTCCTAGAGAGATATTCAAGGATCGGTAAGATCGAGGAGTCGCAGGACTGGCATGATCTTCGAATTTTGGAAATTAAGGATTTGGGAAGGTAGGGACGGGGTTCGTCTGAAAATTTTGGAATTCAGAGAGTTGGAGATTTAGAAGCTTGAGAACTTTAGAATGCAGGGACCCGATAATTACAAAATACAAAAATTGGAGAAGGGAAAATTCCATAAATCACCCCTTCCTCCACATAAATTTCACTCACGCAGATAATAAAAAATATGAAAGAACGAAGGTGTGTAAAGGATCGAACGATGAGTATGGTACGGCCCTGAGTGTCTACGGAACCAGCGGACGAAGAAGGGAAGCGTTCGGGCGGAGAGGTTCTTGCTGGCGAGCGTTGGGCGTACGAGCTCGGAGAGTAAGACAGTGGCCACGAAATAAGAAACCGGTTGGGACCCAATTTACTTAACAACGGCCGAGAATCCAACACTTACGGATGTCCACGGTTGCGCTCCTCCACTCTCGCGCTCGTCGCTGTTACATCGTAGGGGGTAAATTTGTGTGGGTTCGCCAGCGCCATTACCACCGGGATTACAACCACTGCCGTGGCTGATCACCGTTCGCCACTGACGTTCCCTTGTAACTGTTATTACCATGCTATTAACAATGCGGTCCGTTGTTGTTGCTTCATTGTCTTCTCGTTTCGAGAGCTATCAATCGGATCCGCGTGCCATTTCGGGCGAAATTTTCGACACCGCGACGAAATAATGTAGGTGAAAGGTTTAACAAGCTGTTTGGTCGTGTGTTTTGAAATTATTGCAGTTGATTCAGATTGATTGATGCACCGTTTGCTGCACTTCTGTCATTAAATATCGGATTTTATACCCCTCGCGTTAGGAATTTTGTGTCTTAAGATAGTAATTGAGAGGCATTTATGTACAAAATGTTATTTCGTACGAGCAGTTTGCTTAGAAACGAAGTGGACAACGAGCAGTATTTCAGGGTAATT
Organism: Megachile rotundata; assembly: GCF_050947335.1. NCBI lineage: Eukaryota > Metazoa > Arthropoda > Insecta > Hymenoptera > Megachilidae > Megachile > Megachile rotundata. The sequence goes on from NC_134991.1 coordinate 15,427,012, forward strand.
TTATGCGATCGATGTGTCAGATATTACTAGTTTGAAAATCGGCGTAAATCATTGACAACTTTACCAGGCGCATTATACGGGCGCTATTACTTAAACGTTTATACGATCGTTTTCCTGCGACATTAAGCTTCGAATTGATACGTAATAAATGGCGTTTCATAATAATTTTATTTGAAGAAAACACGTCGGACTCGTTTCAATTGAAAATCGTTAACACAGAATGTAACAAGGCATCTCGTGTTCCCGTTTCGAAATCGACCATTTACAGGCTGTCGATACGTAATAATAACAGAACTTCAGGATTCCAATCGGCGATGGTGCAACTTCGCGTGAACGCGTTATCGGGAAGTTTTAAAACGGCAATTCATTCGGTCTTCTTCTTGGTCGGAACGATCGGTATTACCGGAACTTCGCCATTGAAGTAACCACGAACAGCACGGTCGCTATTGGTATACCGGCTATTAATATTGTCACGTTCATCGACGCGACGCATCCTCGGCTCGCGTTATATTCACCGACACAGGCGTCCCTTTCCTGATGTCACCACCACCGATGCACGATATCATCACCGATTTTCACCAGCATCGACTCGCTACCGAGGGACCGTGTACGGTAGCCGGCTACTAATTTCGACTTCATCGCTCGAGATAAGACCGGAATTTTTGCCACTGCGATCCGAGAGAGCCGGCGCTAACACGGACCTCGAGAGTCCTTAATTTTCTGCCCCGAATCCGATCGTGTAGCCATTCCAATGCCGGTAATTGGTGGACTCCATTCTCGTTTCATATTGCCTCGCATTAAAAACGACCGGGCTCTATGAAGTTATTAAACCACCTTGTCTTATAACGTGCAATCATACTTAACGTTTAATGCACGCTCCAAATGCGGAAAATACTAATTAGGAGTGTAATGTACGCTGGCTGCCAACACATCACTCCGCAGGGAATCTTTGATTTTTCGAGGGTGAACCTTTAAATTCATTTGGGAATTCGGGCTTTAATTGAGATTGAAGATAAGACAATTTTTAAGTACAAAAACTTAGAGATTTAACACTGAACCTACTGGCATATGTGTATTTAATTTGAAATTAAAAATAAAGTTAAAAAATTAATAAATAAAGGAAACATAAATTAGTACACACATTTATGATTTGTCTTGATGAAAATCAATTCTGATTTCAAAATATTCTAACAAATGTGTGGTTCAAAAATAAGTAAACAAAGGAAACATAAATTAGCACACACATTTATGATTTATCTTGATGAAAATCAATGAGGATTTCAAGATATGTATTCTAACAAATGTGTGGTTCAAAAATAAATAAACAAAGGAAACATAAATTAGTACACACATTTATGATTTATCTTGATGAAATCAATGAGGATTTCAAGATATGTATTCTAACAAATGTGTGGTTCAAAAATAAATAAACAAAGGAAACATAAATTAGTACACACATTTATGATTTATCTTGATGAAAATCAATTCTGATTTCAAGATATTCTAACAAAATGTGTAGTTCAAAAATAAATAAACAAAGGAAACATAAATTAGTACACACATTTATGATTTACCTTGATGAAAATCAATGAGGATTTCAAGAAATTCTAACAAAATGTGTATTTCATAATAAGAAACTTGTGGAGCGGTCATTTGACTGGTTTGATAGTTTTGATGTTAAAAAAATTTGTTGGAAAGAAAATTATTTATAAGAAGACATTTTAAGAATGTCTAAATTATCTCGACAGAGGTTAGGTTAGGTTAGGGTTAGTTTGAAAGTCTAATTACTTGAGAATTTAATTTATTTGTCTTTCTGCTAACCTTAAAAATATATGAAATGAAATGTTGACATTCAGAGTTGACTTGACATAAGTCCCTTGACCCTGAACTTTATCTCGAACCTCATTTCTGAGTTAATAAGAAATGCAGAATGTCATTACGAAAAGTTAACGTAGATGGAAGAATTTAACGAGTAAAAGTGGACAGTGAAATGGCACGATCGTTAACCCTTCCTCATCAAGGTTCCGTAAACCGAAGGGACATTCGGTATCGGTGAAGTAGCTAATTGATATCTTCGAAATTTGTATTCTCTCCGTAAAACGATTCGCTTTGTCAACCGAATCGAAGCGGATCTAACCAGCTGTAATTTAAACGATCCGACTGACAAAAAATAAAATGAACGTATTAAATTTGATTATTTTATCGTCCGCCGTTGAACCACTCTCTCTCCTTCAGAGGTATCCCCTTCTAATTGCGAGCATAATTTCGAGTTTTTATTTAGTCCATCTTCGGTGCGGCTCCGAGAAACCAGCGTCCGATCGCCAGCTACTAATTTCGATCTCATCGATGCAGATAAGCCTGGAATTTTTGTCAGTCGGCCAACAGAGTCGTCTTCGGATGGTGGACTTCTTCATTTTCGCGGCAATCTCGGCGTTCGGCTGAAATTCCGGTCTTCGGGATCATTAAGCCTCCTCGCGGAACATCCGTGCACGTTTCTAGATAGTGCAAAATTAGCGGCCAATCATTATATTTCGAAATGTAATGTCGACGGAAGTCTCTATCTCTGATGGCTAGTGTGTTGGTTGCGTCTATGGAATGCGCTCGGATAACTAGGAACAGAAGGATTATTTATATTTCAATTCTTTGGTAAGGTCATTCAACTTTGGATGTATAGAATTTTAGAGTGGAAGTATTAATAGGTCTCTGGGTATCTAGATCCATATGGATAAATCTGTAGATCTGAGATATATGAGGATTTCTACATTTCTAGATGTTTAAATAGGACTCCTAGGTCTCTACATCCCTAGAATTCTACAGAGCTAGATATCTGGATCGGTGGATACCTAAATCTCCGGATATCTAGATCAATAAATATGTGGACTTGTGGACATCTGGATGTGTGGATACCAAGATAGATACTTAGATCCGTAGACAGCTACATCTGCAGATACCTAGATCCTCAGATTCTTGGACACCCAGATCCCTAGCTCCCTATTTTAGAACCTATAGAACTTCTCATAGAACTAGAAAGTCATCATAGAACTCCACATTCCTATATTTCTATCTTGCAAACTTCCACATCTCCAAATCCAAATCTCCACATCCACATCTCCAAATCCAAATCTCCACACCCACATCTCCAAATCCAAATCTCCAAACCCAAATCTCCACATCTCCAAATCTCCACATCCACATCTCCAAATCCAAATCTCCAAACCCAAATCTCCACATCTCCAAATCTCCACATCCACATCTCCAAATCCAAATCTCCACATCCACATCTCCAAATCCAAATCTCCACATCCACATCTCCAAATCCAAATCTCCACATCTCCAAATCTCGACAAAGTCCCGATATCCACATTCTAAATATTGACGAAGAAGTCGAATGCGTGCGTGTTGATGCATTATGGCGACAACAAGGACAACGACAGCATCGGCGGGGTCGTTCCGGTAGACGCGATGACAATCTCCGGGTGCCGGAGGACCGGCTAGGTGTGGTCCTACGTTCGAGCCAGTGGCTTTCCAGGAACGCGAGCCATTAGACCCTCTGGCTGGTGTTATAAATTGTACATCGTTTAATTAGGCTCTCTTCCCGCCGGACGGCTCAGTTATTTACCATTTACCCCCGTGGCCCTTGGGCCGCCAGTATCTCTCGAGGCTACTGTGCATCAAATTGGATCGGGATTGGGTAGCTGGTAGCTTAGCTTCTAGGACATGGTCACGGTGTAAGTGCAAAGGTTACGTTAAAACCGTTTAAGGTTTATGTGTAATAGTTTTGCTCATTTTGTACTTATCGACGAAACTGTGCAGGAAGGTTCTTCAAACCTAGCCTTAAATTATTGCTATTTTAGTGTCATTGAATTGTATGAAATTTTATGTGCTTCGACAGTGTCTTTTGTAATTATAATTCGGTTGTTTTTTATTAAGGGCATTGAATAAAGCAGTTCATGCGGCTATTCTCATCGAACTTTGAACTGGAAGTAGATGTACTAGTATAATTTGATGACACTGATAAAGCCTGGTCAGACATCACATATGTGTGTTTTAGAATTGATCATCGTTTGAGATAATTAGTTGATCAGTCTACTATTGGAAATATGAAGGAAATGTTAATACGATAATTTGCATAAAGCTTCACTATTTCTATTGATATAAGTGTTATTTTATGATAATATGTGAACGGCATTGAGATCATTGGCGTTGAGAGTGTAGGATTCGAAATAAAATCAGATTATTAACGACGATCGTAGTTTTTTAAATATCGTAAACGTCAAATTGATCCCAGAGAATTAGCAGATTATCGAACGCAAAGATAACCCCGCAGTTCGAGGTGGTTATCTACGCGACTTAACTCGCGACGTTTCTCCAGCGTGTGCAAAAGTGTACGTGCAATTAATCGGCGCGGTAACGATAGCTCGCATATCTAATTGGCAGCCAACGAACCTGTGTAATTCACCATCTACAACTCGATTCACGCCGATAGACTGTGTTGCCTGTAACGCGAAATTAACCCCTTGGCTTAATGACCAGTCACGCTTCTATCACGCATTACACCTAATTCGCAACGCCGCTAAATAACTGCTACTTCTGAAATATGCAAAATACCGCGGCTGATTACGCCAATGGCGTAGCTGCTGCTTTCAGGCAGGGTAAATGGGGATTTTGGAAGTTGGGGGTTTGGGAGGGTGGGAGTTTGGAGGTTGGGGGTTTAGGAGAGTGGGGATTTGGGAGAGTGGGAATTTGGGAGAGTGGGAATTTGGGAGAGTGGGATTTTTGGGAGATTGGAAATTTGGGAGATTGGGAATTTGGGAGAGTGGAAATTCGGGAGATTGGAAATTTGGGGGAGTGGGAATTTGGAAGAGTGGAAATTTGGGAGATTGGGAATTTGAGAGATTGGAAATTTGAGAGAGTGGATATTTGGGAGAGTGAGAATTTGAGAAAATGGGAATTTGGGAGATTGGGAATTTGGAAGAGTGGAAATTTGAGAGAGTGGAAATTTGGGAGAATGGAAACTTGGGAGAGTGGAAACTTGGGAGAGTGGAAATTTGGAAGAGTCAAAATTTGAGAAAGTGGAAATCTGGAAATTTGGAATTTTGGAAAATTGAGAACTAAAGCTTATAAACTACAAAAATTAAAATCTAAGTCCAGGTGCATTCTGAATCTTACGCCAATGAGCTACATTCACTTTCCCAACGACGTTGTTAACGACCCATGATTTTACGAAGGGAAAATTATGAAAATAAAAGAAGAGACACGTTCGTTGAATAGTCGAAACGAAGATCTAGCAAGATATCCAGCAACGTTTTATAAACTGCAGAATAACAAGACCTTCAAAAACTAGCTGAATTGAGAACACTCTCGGGGTTAATGCGGCATAAAGTAGATAAAGTACGTTTAATATCGTTAAAACAGTTATGGCGCGATTACGCTTGAACGTGGAGCTCCTGTGCATTTTGTATACAAATGTTCCTCGTTGCACAGGAACCAGGTTAACGTTCCTCTTGTTTAATAACGCGTTATTGTGTCTGAAGGAGGTTAAAAGTCGTGTGATGACCATCGAGATGGTACAATTACGGAAACATTTAGAATCACTATTTTCGGTGACAAAATTAGGAAATCTGGAAGGTGGAAGTTTGGGAAGATTTTGGGGTATTTGGAAAATTGGAGATTGGGGGTTTTGGGGGTTTGGATATTTGAGGATTTGGGAGAGTAGGAGTTTGGAGAGTTGGAGGGTGGGAATTTGGGAGAGTGGGAACTTGGGAGAGTGGGAACTTGGGAGATTGGGAATTTGGGAGAGTGGAAATTTGAGGGAGTGGGAACTTGGGAGATTGGGGACTTGGGAGATTGGAAATTTGGGAAATTGGGAATTTGGGAGATTGGGAATTTGGGAGATTGGAAACTTGGGAGATTGGGAATTCGAGAGATTGGGAACTTGGGAGAGTGGGAATTTGAGCGAGTGGAAATTTGAGAGAGTGGAAATTTGGAAGAGTGGGAATTTGAGCGAGTGGGAATTTGAGAGAGTGGAAATTTGGAAGAGTGGGAATTTGAGCGAGTAGAAATTTGAGAGAGTGGAAATTTGGAAGAGTGGAAATTTGAGAGAGTGGGAATTTGAGAGAGTGGAAATTTGGAAGAGTGGAAATTTGAGGGAGTGGAAATTTGGGAGAGTGGGAATTTGAGCGAGTGGGAATTTGAGGTAGTGGAAATTTGGAAGAGTGGGAATTTGAGCGAGTGGAAATTTGGAAGAGTGGGAATTTGAGCGAGTAGAAATTTGGAAGAGTGGGAATTTGAGCGAGTAGAAATTTGAGAGAGTGGAAATTTGGAAGAGTGGGAATTTGAGCGAGTGGGAATTTGAGAGAGTGGAAATTTGGAAGAGTGGGAATTTGAGCGAGTAGAAATTTGAGAGAGTGGAAATTTGGAAGAGTGGAAATTTGAGAGAGTGGGAATTTGAGAGAGTGGAAATTTGGAAGAGTGGAAATTTGAGGGAGTGGAAATTTGGGAGAGTGGGAATTTGAGCGAGTGGGAATTTGAGGTAGTGGAAATTTGGAAGAGTGGGAATTTGGGCGAGTGGAAATTTGGAAGAGTGGGAATTTGAGCGAGTAGAAATTTGGAAGAGTGGGAATTTGAGCGAGTAGAAATTTGAGAGAGTGGAAATTTGGAAGAGTGGGAATTTGAGAGAGTGGAAATTTGAGGTAGTGGAAATTCGGAAGAGTGTAAATTTAGCAACTTAGGAATTCGAAAGATATCAAATTTTACCAAATATGAGAACTCCAGTATTTGAAACTTGAGAACCCGATAACCTACGATTTGACAGTACGCCATAATGCCTCCTTACCGAATTTCCCTCCAAAAAGCACCTACCCATTCCTCATTATTTTCTCTCTCGAAATCCCGCGATACGATCAAATTACGCCCGGGCGCTGATTCAATTTACACAAAACAGTATTTAGTGGCCGTAAAAATTGGGAAAGGTTCGTCTACGAGTGCCGCTCCTGAATATTCATAGGCGGGTCATAAACAGCCAAATAAATTGGAGAGATCGAGTGTAACGCTAAACGGTTACACAGCGAGTTAACGGCTGGTTAGGGAACGAAGATTTACGGGACGGTGTGTCGAACAAATTAACGGAAAGACGGAGCTGGAAGAGACGGAAAGGTAGAAAAAGAGTATAGGAAGGAGGAAAAATACGAACGAAAGTCAGAAGCGATACCGGTCGAAAGATTCGGCCGTGTTTCGATGAATCCGTTTCGATTCACCGAGCGGTTTGTCCGCAGCGGAATCGGGTGAATGTCCGTGTTATTTTTGCTTCGAGCTGTCAACCCGAGAATCCTTGCGCTAACAAGGTGCCGCACCGGTCGAGTAACCGAGTCCGTTTTTATCAATGGCCCTTTGGCAAGTGGCGGGATGCCTGGTCCTTCTCAGCGAGGATCTAACGAGCCCCCGGCTTTTTGCGCATTAAAATATCGACTAATTGCCCCAGGATTCTGGCGTCGTTTTTGTCCGCCCGTACCCTTGCACCGCGAACGTGATCGGCCCACCGAATGTTTCCGAAATATCGAATTCGAACGGCATCTTGATAACATTTTGCCCTCCGAACAAACTTCTTTCTATCTTACATTTTTTTCTACCTTTCTTCGACTTATTTCTATATACTCTGTACATACAGATACGTCTTCGACAGATTGCTAGATGCTCTATACGTACAGATACGTCTTCGACATATGCTCTATACATACAGATACGTCTTGGAGAATTGGGGAGTTAGGAAATGTGGAGATTTGGAATTTGGGAGAGTGGAAAATTGAGGGAGTAGAAATTTGAGAGAGTGGTAATTTGAGGGAGTGGGAATTTGAGGGAGTGGAAATTTGGGAGAGTGGAAATTTGAGGGAGTGGAAATTTGAGAGAGTGGTAATTTGGAAGAGTGGAAATTTGAGGGAGTGGAAATTTGAGAGAGTGGAAATTTGAGAGAGTGGAAATTTGAGGGAGTGGAAATTTGAGAGAGTGGGAATTTGAGAAAGTGGTAATTTGGGAGAGTGGAAATTTGAGGGGGTGGGAATTTGAGAGAGTGGAAATTTGAGAGAGTGGTAATTTGGAAGAGTGGAAATTTGAGGGAGTGGAAATTTGAGAGAGTGGAAATTTGAGGGAGTGGAAATTTGAGGGGGTGGAAATTTGAGAGAGTGGTAATTTGGGAGAGTGGAAATTTGAGGGGGTGGGAATTTGAGAGAGTGGTAATTTGGAAGAGTGGAAATTTGAGGGAGTGGAAATTTGAGGGGGTGGGAATTTGAGAGAGTGGAAATTTGAGAGAGTGGTAATTTGGAAGAGTGGAAATTTGAGGGGGTGGGAATTTGAGAGAGTGGTAATTTGGAAGAGTGGAAATTTGAGTGAGTGGAAATTTGAGAGAGTGAAAATTTGAGGGAGTGGTATTTGAGAGATTGAGAATTTTGAAGATTGGTAATTCGGAACAAAATACGTCTTCCACATATTCCACATGCCTCAATCCTTACATATGTCACCTACATATTTACATAACTCCACCTACTCGTCAAAATTACCTAAATTTTTACCTACCTTAATTCCCCCACCTTCAGTACTCCACGCAATCACCACTCGTTAAGCCCAAATTTTTAATCCCGAAGAAAATTTGATGGATGATTCTTACGCTTGCCACGGAAATATATGTACGAGCTGGTGTCATAAAGATGCACGTCGTTATTTTGTCGGTGTACGACACTTTATTGGGCCCCCTCGATGCAAGCATTTTAATCACGACACTTTTCTCCGTCCATAGTGGAAACACGTGCGTTATTCGATCCGTTAATTCGTAGCTACCACCGCGTGCTTAACATTTTTTTCGCCGCTGATTCTGATTCGATCTAACAGTTAACGAGGTCGTCGAATTCCGGGAAGTTTTCCTTTCCCCCTGATTTTATCCTATTGTGGAGTCTTTTGTCACTGCTTTGTGATATTTTTTCATTGCGATATCACTTTTAATCCCTTACGATTTGTCAGAAATAATCAGAGTTGAAAGTTGAAGACTTGTATTGCAATCCTTGATTCTGCAAATTATGATTGGAATTCCTAATTGAGACATACTAAAAATTCGAGTAAAATTACAGTTGAAGTCAAAATGAATCAACACCTTGATTACGATTACATCTCTCGGTTATATCACAAGAACAAAATTTTGCGTGCATTCGATAAAATTCCTAGCTACGTACACGCATCACAAATATATATAACACTTAAATTAAGCGCTTAAAATTCTTTACATTTCCTCGAAAAAAAATGTAACTTCGGAGAAATGCAATTTCGCTAAATCGTTCAATAAATCTCGGCATACCAGAACATTCAAATTTAATTCCCGTCGATAAAATAATGTAGCAATTATATAACGAGCTGGTTAATTTAACGGAGAATTACAAGAGAGACTCGATGCATTAACATACTCGTTTCCGTGGTGTCGTATCCGAAAAATGTCCGCCATCCGTGGAATCTGGTCGGTCGCGGCGATTAAGAAATACTTGCGGGTCTCGTCAATTAATACAATTTCATAACGTCCGATCGATCCTTTTTCTCGCGAGGATTCATAACGCGAGGAAGCGCATTATGTTCTAATTTAGAAAACTGGTCGCGTTCGCCGGACGAGACTTAAAACGTACGATCGGCCTGTATCTCCTCCGCGTCGCTCGAATTCTTCGTCGATCCGCTTCTCGTTAGAAGGAATTCCAACGCGATGGGAATTTTGTCGCGTCTTACGAACCCTGTTTCCACGAAATTTTTCATTACCGATAAAGCACTGTTGAAAGCAGAACGATTTCATTTTTAATTCCTGAACCGTAAATTATTCCCGTCGATAGACTCTCGTTACGTCGGAGATTCGAGTTGATCAGGATTGCAATAGTTCGATGTTGCGACGAGGTACCGCGCGGCAGAACATGCAACTCGTTCAAATACTTCTGCGAGACAGTCCTCGTACTTCTCAAAGTACATATATCTTCGGTCTCGGAATTTAAAAGGCAAGAAACTGTTCGCTAGTAAAATTCCTACATTGCAACAGCTTGCGAGGCACTCGCGGTTGAAGAAGCAACTCGATAGTAAAATCCCAACTTCAAACATCCTCTGAAGCACAGTTGACAAGTGTTGATTCAACGATACGTTCCCTCGACGTTTAACATTCGCCTTGCACGCCCTCGAAGGAAGTCCGTTGTACTTGAAAATCTTGCCGTTCCGAGTAATGGAACGATTCAATTTCAAACACGTTTCGAAGCAGTGCTTCGCAGGTAGCAACAGCTACTCCTTTTTACCGGTACTCGACGCATCCCAGCAGAGGAAGTCATAGGGCTGGGAAGCTTAACACCGGTTCAATTTGTGTTACGGTGCACGGGGTCTCGGCCGGCTAATTGCCTCTCGAATGCCGGGAGTAGTTCGCGGAGAAACACCTATTTAAACTAGCATTCCGTGCGACAATCGTCTTAAGCGCAAGAGCCACGTCGACGGAGCAAAAAGAGCGAATGTCCGGCCTCGAAGCCCTCCAGCGACCACTTCGGTGACAATAATTGAATGCCGATCAACTCAAACTATCTGACAAATTATTGCCGTTCACCTGGCGGAATCTCTATGATCCATTTCTTCCTTCATGTATCCAACAATTAATACTACCCTGATGTTGCAACCCGAAACGTGACACGTTATGACACTCGATGCAGTTTTCCGAGTTACGATATTGTGTATCGAAACGTACACGAAAATATTTGAAAGCCAAATAAATTACTCAACTTCCCGACATAATGTCGTAATAATGAACCTTTTAATGAACGCTTAATATATGTTAGACAGATGAAGTATTAAATTATAAGCCTTGACGAGGGTCGTCAACGATCAGAACACTGGTAAAAATTATAATCTTTTAGCGAGTCTTTATGTCCTGTCTAAAGTGACTTCCAGTATCTGCCGTTTCCAGAAAACAATTTTTTATTTAATTGAGGAGATCAAGCATTTTACGATTCGATAATGGTGGAAGTAACAAAAGCGATGGACATCGGTTTCTTTCCTGCGAGGAAGAAATTGGAATTTTATGGTAATTATCGCGATAGGCGGATTCATTAAGCGGCAGATTCTCAGCTGGACAAACACGAACGAGCGGAAGATAATCGGAATCGTGACAAATTGTCAGTCGAACGACGACACCGAAATTTATTCCCATTTTTTTATCCCGTAGAAACCGAAGTACGATGATCCGAAATTTATCAGTGTTTCTCTTTTATTTTTAAAAGGGGACCGTTTTATGAGTAGTTGGAAAGTTGTCGTTTAGCGAACGAGGGTAAGCCCCAATTGCATTATGCGGAGATAATTTTTAATTTTATGCCCGGGTGTATTAAACGTTCGACATCGGGGCTATACCGCCATGAATAAATTTGCCCGGCCACTAAGTTCGTGGAACATCTTCAATCTTAACGCGATCCCCTCCTCTACCGGTAATAAAACTTTTTATTACCGAACGCCATTTGCCTGGATCCCTCGTGAGGAATTCACAGACACGCTACTGGCAGATGGAGAAATTTCAGACAAATTCCTCAAATTCCATCGGCCACTTACTTTTTCAACGAATCAATGCTGGAACAGTCGACGTGCAATTTTATCGGAAGAAAGGTCCAAACCTTACAGATATTTTTTATAATTCTGATACCAAGATTTTATGCCTATTTGTATTGGTGCAGTATGTGGGTTCATATCAAGAATGTTTTCAGAGAGTTTCTCTAAACCTTGCAGATATTTTTTATAATACTGATACCAAGATTTTATGCCTATTTGTATTGGTACAGTATGTGGGTTCATATCAAGAATGTTTTCAGAGAGTTTCTCCAAACCTTGCAGATATTTTTTATAATTCTGATACCAAGATGTTATGCCTATTTGTATTGGTGCAGTATGTGGGTTCATATCAAGAATGTTTTCAGAGAGTTTCTTCAAACCTTGCAGATATTTTTTATATTCTTAATATCAAGATTTTATACCTATTGGTACAGTATATGGGTTTATATCAAGAATGTTTTCAGAGAATCGAAAAATGATTTCCTTCAGTTGTTATTAATTCTGTACCGAGGGAAATAGAAAAATTATCGTAATTATTTCTGTAGAAGGTAAAGTGAATATTTTCAAAGAATTTCGCAAGAAAGAAGCAGCGGTTAAGAGAAGGCTTGATAGACTATTTAGCGGTAAGGTAGTGCATAGGAGGAATTAGCGAGGATTCTGATGCAGTCGGACGACCAGTCTTCTCCGATCTGGTTCTATCGTTTTCGTGCGTGTAAGAACAGCCATCGGGTCGTACCTAATTAGGGAGCACGTATCCGTGCGAGGGTTTTTGAAGCGGTGGTCGTCGGCGTTTGCATCGGCCGCGCGACTTTCTTGCGTGGAACTTTCTCGCCGTAAACGCTCCACGAACGAAGCCAGCCTCTGGTCGGTCGGCTTCGTAAATTTCCTACGAAGTCGGAAACGGGATTTCGTCTCGATTCATCTTGCCGGCAATTACCGGCAACGGCACATGATCCGCGTACCTGCCTACCGATGCGCTCGATTTATGGGAAACGCGTGTAAGCTTCGGGAGAAACGATTACTTTACTTGCGCGCGTTTCCATCGAAAGCCGAACTTGACACGACCGATCGTTCCCGGACGATCGATATCTTCGACTTTTCTTCCCTCTATTTTTTCTCTCCCTCGTCCTCTTCTTCTTCTTCTACTTCCTTCGTCTCGTAGTCAACGCGCGTACGAGCCACAGCTATCGTGGCTCTCTACGCTCGGGAAACAACACGACCCTCTCGATCGCTATTCGATCCTCGAAAGATGCACGCCCGATAAAGATGCCGCAATGCCTTCTTCAGAAAATATCGCGGCCTAACAGCTTGAGAATCTTTTCGAAATTGGATCCGTGCAATAGGGAACTAAATCAGGGTAAGTCGCGAGTAACGACTTCGACGAGTGTGTGAACATTCTTTCCGTCAGTGATGACTGTTTTTGGATCGGGAACTTCATTCCGATGGAAAATAATTAAACCCGACAATAAGTGACGCGATAGGTTAAGTCGGATTTTGGGATCTATTTACGAGATAGCTGCACATTTGCCACGAGTAAAATATAATTACAACAAAAAATCGTATCTTTTTACAACTTTGGATCTCTAGAGAGGTTGCATAGTAATATCAATATTTTATAATTTTTATGTAATTTCTAATTATTGGGATCGTTAGGAGGAGGAGGATGATCCGAAGAAGATACACATTCGGTTGCAAATTATTTGGACGAGAGTATCGGTTGAATAATTGACACGGAGGAAGCTTTCCTTCCCCGAATCAGCCATGGTCCCTTTTTCTTCCTCCTTAATTCCCTTTCTGGAGGACACGAATCCGAGCATCGGTACACCCGTCGAAACAGTGGCTGGCTCCCAATTAGGAACCCTCTTTTAAGTAATGCCCGCGATCTGGTCAGGCCTTCTCTATCCTTTCAGTGCCACCTAACCGTCCTTTTTCCTCCTGGTTGGCCACTGGCACGATTGACTTTCCGCGGCATCCTCGTCTTTCTCTTGTATAAATTAGTCCCAGCCGCCACATAATGGCGTGTCGATGCGCTACTGTCCCCCGACTAGCATTGCCTTTTTAATTCTCTTTTTCCCCTCGTGCTCAGGTAACTCCCTCTTTCTCGGTCCTCCTCGTTCTATCCACGTCCTCTTCGTGGTATCCTTTCTCCTCGAACCTCTTCGTCGGACAAGCCACGACCACTATCGTTTCTTTTCCGTTTCTCTTAAGGAGAACCCACTCTTCGTGCCACGAGAAAGGTTCTACTCCCGTTCTCGTCCCTCTCCGTCTGGCTTCGGGTCTCGTCAGACCGGGCCCGCTTAATTTACGACCAATTAATTTGGATAAACTGAATGAGGGGAGGCCTGCTTTCGATGCACGCGTTAACCGTGAATTTTTTTCCCCTTCTCCACGGCCTTCCGGTCCCATCGGTAAGCACACACAGGCTCGATTCGGTCGCCGAAACCTTTTCGGGACCGGCCACGATGAGCTTGGTGGAAATCGACCAACGGATACGATCGTCTGATTACACGCTTGTTATTTCCGATCGGCTACCGCTTGATCGTTCTCGCTCGATACCGATTGTCGTTAAAGGAAATGAAACCTCCCGTTTAAGTTCTTGGTAATTGGGATGAAACGTGGATCAATAGCGTTCCAAGTGGAAACCGATCGTTTCTTCTACAAAGTGCTACCTCCTTCTTTCACATATTTTATGTTTATCGAGCAGATTCAATGCGCCGGCTCTCGTTTCATCTCGGTTCTAGATTTTAGCGCTGATGAAACGGAATCCTATTCTAAGAAATTATTGCAGTACTGCGTGGTACATCACACGTTGTTATGTAGTGTTATGGTGTAGTACCGCTCTGTATTACCATGTGTTATATTAAGTTCTAGATCATGCGTTGTATATGTTTGTGCTATTGCATAAAGCAATATTATCTGTTCACGCTGTACTACTACTTACAGTATCGAATGTAATATCACGCATGATGCTACGTTATACTTCCACGCGTCGTAGTACCACATGTTATACCAGCACGCTCTGTACTATCACGTTCCGTATCGTCACGCGCCATATTATCGCGCCTTCATATTACGCGTGACTCTACCAAGTATCATACTATCGCCATACTACAATAGAATATTTACTGTACCACGCTTTCTATGCTACTGTTACACGACACGTTCCTTTATCACCGTATTGTGAATCGACAAAGTCCGAAAGATCAAAGCAAAAATGTTATCAATACAAGGAGATAATCGAATTGTCAGGAGCGAAAGTGTTCGATGCTAAGGAAACGTAAAACACGAAACTGTAGGATTCCATAGAAAATGGTCGTTGGTGTAAACGGGCCAAGGCATAGTCGGCGAGAAAGAAGACGGTTAGAGAGAAGAGACGAGTGAAGAGTAGTAGCACGAAGCAGACATCGAAGGGGCTCGAGATGTCGTGGACAGGCCTGCTTGGTATTCCGTTCTCGTCCGGAGGCATAATTGGCCGCCAACTGGCGACGCTCCTCCGGGTATCGCGAAGACAAGAAATTATTCTTTAATTAATTGTCAGCGCTCAATGTGGCCGCATGCGTAGGATCGGTCGGCCTCGTACATAAATTTCATCTATATGGGAGCGCCGACTGAGCGAGTGTAAGAGTCCTCTCTCTAAGAGGGATCCGGAGAAACGGCGACGGGAAGAGAGACGGTAGGAGAGAAAGAGAGACGAGAGAGCTTCCGATCTGCGGAGGTAGCAAATACCTGGCGCCTGTTTGTAAACCCTTTAACGGTAAATCGTCGCTCTAAAGGGTCTCTTTGCGCGTTTACTCTGCTACTCTTCCACTCTTCTTTCTCGCTCTCTTCCTTTCTCCTCTGTGTTTTCTTTATATATTTCCCTGAATGCTCACGTAGGTGATCTCCGGCCAAGATGGAGTTCCGTATAAAGAGGGGAAAGTTGATTCACCGGGCCAGCCATCGACTTCGATCGTACTTTGTGCCCTCCAGTCACGCTACTGACTAACGCTTCGTTTGGTAACGTTCGTCTTTTCACTCATTCTGTACGTCCTTTTATTCGTCACGATTTAATGATCCTCGTTAACGCTAAGGATGATACGTCACTCTAATGCCACTTCCTGGTTAAAGAATTTTTCCGAACGAGGCGTTAATGGCGACTTTCTTTTACATTTCTTTCATACAATTAATAGTACTCACGACTGATATCTCAAGTTCAGAGTAAGAACAATGTTAGATGCAACACTTGTAACGTTTGAATTGAGTCACATTAGTAACATTAATAGCTACAAAGATAGATTCAAGTTACATATACTAGCACTAAGTGTATGGACTAGGAATCAAGTAACTCGAATAAAGTAAACATTATCATCGAACTTGTAGGAGGCGAGTAATGTTTGAACTGAGTAACATTAGTAGAATTAATAGCCACAAAGATAGATTCAGGTTACATATAATAACACTAAGTGTCAAGTACTTAGGTTACGAATCAAGTAACTCGAATAAAGACTATCATCGAACTACCAAGTACAGTAGCACAATTAATATCTCTAAAATTAATCTCCCACAAAGTACATAAATGAAATAAACGTAGAAGACGAATGATGTCTATAGGGTCGTGTTATCATAAAAAATAGCTAGCAAAGAGAGCAAAGGTTTCTTGACCCGGTCGTAAACCGGCGACAACTTCCGGCGATGTTTGCCCCGTTCTAATAACCAGTATATATCAACGGCACCGGTACGAACAATTAGGCTACTGGTCTCGACCGAAGGGACGACAGTTACGAGCGGCCGAAGGATTCAAAGAAGGCGGCAAAGTTCTTTGATCGGACGTGCCAGTGGAACGGATCCCCCTGGCCTTCTCGTTTTAGCCCAAGAAGGTGCCTTTTCTGGCTACCCTGTTCTTGCTGATAGGGAAGGTGGATTCGTGAGCATACGTGAATCCACACATTGGCGTCGAACTGCCACCTGCTGTTACTGCGCTACCAAAATCATGTTAAATCCACTAACAAATTACCAATTAACGCCTCGTTTTTGGTACGAACATTCGTAGCCTCTTTTACACTGTGTTACATGTGTTACAATAATTTCACAATTTCATTTTGGGAGAGCCGGTTTATGTTGCAGTGGTTACTTTTGGGTGGGAATGAGTACTCAGAGGGAAGAACTTGTGGAGTAATTGAGATTTTGGGATTTTTAACACTTATGGATTTAGTTAGGAATTTTGTAATTTCTGGATTTGAGAAGTTTGGAATTTTTAATTTTGGGTATTTGGGAGAGTGGAATTTTGGAACGTTGGAATTTGTGGATTTAGTGAGAAATTTTGAAACTTGGGGCTTGAGAGTCTTCAATATTTCAAAATTTCGAAATTTTTGAATTACGCTACTTTGAACAGTACAACCAAGTATATTATAAAACTTGAAATTTGCAAAATTACCTCCAATAAAAAATTGAGAATCTAGAGTCTTACTGCCTCGGAATTACTTTTCCCAGTACTGCATGCAAAATCCCACAAAACGAAACCACCGTGTCCAAGTAATTTTATAATGCAAATAATCCGAAAAAAGCGGAGCAATTAAGTGACAGTAACCCTACATCACTAATTAAGGATAAAGTAAACAAGTGAATCATGATTCCGATCCAGAAGAAGCAATCTCGACGCTCATGGACAGATTATTCAGGACAGGTGCGTATACAGTCCCGAGGTTCTCGTATCTACACGGTTGCGTTCGTCTGCGTGGAGCCCGTACGTATATTTTATAATTAGCCAGCGGGTCGGTTCGATAAATCAGCGCGCCGCCCGGACTTAAGACTTAATTAAAAATTTAGTCAAAAACCAATTAGCGGCTACGCTGGATTAACATATTTCTAATTATCTGCCGGACACTTTCTGCCGCCCTATATATTTGCTTCGACTACTTGCCATAGTACGAGCCCGCCACTCACCACATCGATGACTTTGCGATACATTTTGTTGCCGGCGAATGAAATTCTTTTTTTATTCTTCTTTCGACTTCCTTCGGGTATAATGCTTCTTTCGAACGATTATGCGACGGGGTTGTTGAACTTGTGGTGAATACAGCTCTTTCATTTTGTGAGATTGATCTTGAGGGTCGCAATTTTAATTTGAGTATTCGAAATTTGGAGTTGGGGGTTTGGGAGAGAGGGAGAGTGGGAATTTGGGAGATTGGGAATTTGGGAGAGTGGGGATTTGGGAGAGTGGGAATTTGGGAGATGGGAGCTTGGGAGATTGGGAGCTTGGGAGATTGGGAATTTGGGAGATTGGAAATTTGGGAGATTGGGAACTTGGGAGATTGGGAGCTTGGGAGATTGGGAACTTGGGGGAGTGGGAACTTGGGAGATTGGGAGCTTGGGAGAGTGGGAACTTGGGAGATTGGGAACTTGGGAGAGTGGAAATTTGGGAGATTGGAAATTTGGGAGATTGGAAAATTTGAGAGATTGGAAATTTGGGAGCTTGGGAACTTGAGAATTTTGGAACTTGGGAGATTGGGAATTTGAGAGAGTGGAAATTTGGGAGATTGGGATTTTGGGAGAGTGGAAATTTGGGAGATTGGGAACTTGGGAGATTGGGAGCTTGGGAGATTGGGAACTTGGGAGATTGGGAACTTGGGAGATTGGGAATTTGGGAGAGTGGAAATTAGAGAGAGTGGGCATTTGGGAGATTGGAAAATTTGAAAGATTGGAAATTTGGGAGCTTGGGAACTTGAGAGTTTTGGAACTAGAGAGTTTGGGAATTTGAGAGTTTGGAAACTTGAGACTTTGGAAACTTGAGACTTTGGAAACTTGATACTTTGGAAACTTGATACTTTGGAAACTTGATACTTTGGAAACTTGATACTTTGGAAACTTGAGACTTTGGAAACTTGAGACTTTGGAAACCTGAGACTTTGGAAACCTGAGACTTTGGAAACTTGAGACTTTGGAAACTTAAGACTTTGAAAACTTGAGAGTTTGAAAATTATAAAAATTGATAATTTACGACTTTGCCCATCCCTTACTTGAAAATATCCAGCTCAAAACTTGACAGTAAAAAACTACAAATTATCATCAACTTACCTCTTCGTGGCTCTCGAAAGTGAAGTAGGATCATAGGTACTGATTTCCAAGTTTAAATACTGAAATCGCTTTTATTTTCGCTATGGTATACTTCCATGGATAAATTATCATGTTACATTTATACAGGGCGCTTAGGTACAACCGAGACACCACGTGCGGGTGATCTTTGCATCTCGATTGATCTTCGTACGCTTAACTACAGAATTTACACTTCT
This sequence comes from Megachile rotundata, assembly GCF_050947335.1. Classification (NCBI taxonomy): domain Eukaryota; kingdom Metazoa; phylum Arthropoda; class Insecta; order Hymenoptera; family Megachilidae; genus Megachile; species Megachile rotundata. The sequence continues at coordinate 15,445,872 of NC_134991.1, forward strand.
TTTTCTCGAGCTTTAGACACGCGCACGTATGTACATACTCTTTCAGTCTCGTATCGTTCGCCTATCTTTAAAATGAAACCATCTAGTACTCTTCCTTCTTTTGTCGCTTTCTAGGAATCTGCTTCTAATCGTACGAATTTTGAATTTGATGAATTCAATCGATCAGAGTTGAAGGGAAATTTCTCTTTTCATTTCTCAATTTTTATTTCAAAATAGAAACTCAAGGATTCTTGCAGTATTGTAATATTTTTTTAAACACCTTCCTTGTAGATCTCTCAAATTTTTTAAATATTACGCGCTGGACAAAATTAAAAGCGCTTGAATTTTTGTTAATCGTAAATTAAAACATGTACACAATTCGATCAACGCACAATTTGGAAGCAGGTGTCTGTCTCCTAGAAGAATCGCTATGTTTCTTTCGAATCTAGTCAATCTATCGTTCAAAAATTTCGACAACCCCTTTCTTATTACGAGTGTAATCGAACGTCCTGTACACGCGTATATACATACGTACACTTACGGTAAGACTATTTACAATATGTACATCAGTTTCCCGTGAGATCAACGCCATGAAATGCCTCCTAAATGCTGTCACTCGCTATGGTACGCATCTCGTTTAACCCTTCTGGTAATGGATGTCCACGATTCGATACTTGAAAATCGTTTGTGCAAGTCGAAAGAATGAGAAACATTCCTCGAGTTCAATGCGCGAATACACGGTTATTATCACAAGGATTAAACTCGATACTTAATCACAATCAGAGTTCCAACTTTGAACGTAGAAAAATAAAGACACGAATCTGCCATTGATGCTCCTACGTTTAAGGGGTTAGATCACCTAACCATGATTCTGATCACTCGTTTAGAAAAATGTTTATACTATGCCTGTCGAAGGTATTTTTGAAGATCGAAGAGGTATTTTTATCACTTAGAGGTTTGAGAAATATACATTTTTAAATCACTAAGGTGATCCAACCCTTTGGAACCTTTATATCCGAATTTCGCCGACCGTTCAAAACGCACTTGATTCGGGTGACCAATAAAAGTCATCGTCAATTCATCCTTTCGCGAGGTAACAGCTGCGTCTTTCCATAAAATCCACGCCATATAACCGCGATAATATCGACTCGATTTTCATCGAGATTCAATTTTGGAGACTCGACGGAATTTCTGACCTCCACGGAATTCCAGCGGTGATGTCCGTGATTCGATCAGCTGACGAATTCTTTGGACTTCCAATAAATACGGTGGTAATTGGCTCCAGCGTTTCTAGGAATCGTTTTCATCTGCCCAATAAATTCGACTTTCTCTACAGCGTGCTTCACAAACGGTATTCCCGCAGACTTCCATGGTTTTCGAGAAATCCTCTTCGAGACGGACTCGCGACGCGTTACGGTTCGAGCGGACTCGCCAGGATACGAGCGACTTCGGCTCGCGAGCCTCGAGTCTGCCTTATTAAGGCCGGTGTCCAGGGGGCCCCATGAACATGGCTGCCGCGGCCGCGACATGGGTGTGCCTAGCCATGGCCGCCGCGATGAAGGGAGGCACTCCTGGTGTTCCTGGAGGCCCCACTCCGGAGAACATCAACCCAGAACCGAAACTCGGGTGCAACAACGGCCTCGCTGACAACCTCAGCTTCTCGATTTCGGCCTCCTGCAGACGCTTCGCCTTCGCCCGCCTGTTCTGGAACCAGATTTTCACCTGCAACATCGGAAAATTGCCTATGCAGTTCCTCTGCCTTTACTGCTAACCCTCTAATACTTCTGGCTCTCGTTAAAATTAGGTTGCTCTTCAAACCTTATCATTATACATTAAACCTTAGCTTTATACATGAACAGACTTTAGAAGCTACAAACCAGGTACTCAGGTACAATTGAACTTGTCTCATCCGCCATTTGAGAGCTAACCTATGTTCTTACAAGTTTGACGTTTAACTAAACCTGTCTGTAATGTGTACTTAACTTGAAATTAAATATGAAGTTAAAAAATAAATAAACAAACGATCAAACATGGATTAGTACACACGTTTATTCTTTATCTTGATGAAAATCAATGTTGATTTCAATGAATGTAGTTTAATAAAATGTGCACCTTATAATATGAGACTTGTGGCGATGAAACTTGAACGGTCATTTGATGATTTATTGTTAAAATTGATTTTGGCAGATTTAGTGTTTAAATTGGTTTTGGTAGATTTAGTGTTTAAATTGGTTTTGGTAGCTTTAGTGTTAAAATTGGTTTTGGTAGATTTAGTGTTAAAATTGGTTTTGGTAGATTTAGTGTTTAAATTGGTTTTGGTAGATTCAGTGTTAAAATTGGTTTTGGTGGATTTAGTGTTTAAATTGGTTTTGGTAGATTCAGTGTTAAAATTGGTTTTGGTGGATTTAGTGTTTAAATTGGTTTTGGTGGATTTAGTGTTAAAATTGGTTTTGGTAGATTTAGCGTTAAAATTGGTTTTGGTAGATTCAGTGTTAAAATTGGTTTTGGTAGATTTAGTGTTAAAATTGGTTTTGATGGATTTAGTGTTAAAATTGGTTGTGGTAGACTTAGTGTTAAAATTGGTTTTGGTAGATTCAGTGTTTATATTGGTTTTGGTAGATTCAGTGTTAAAATTGGTTTTGGTGCATTTAGTGTTAAAATAATTTCTCCATTGCAATTTCTACAATTGTCCAAAGTAACCAACCAAATGTAACAACACTTTACAATTATCAAAACTTTCAGAGTGACCCAAAGTCACTCCAGTTTCTAAAATTTTGTTCATTCTCAAAATTTGCTCCTAGTCAAATTTGAGTCCCTTACGCAAAGAGGCTACTCGTAAAGTGCAAAAGCAGTCAACTGACAAGGAGCTCCGATACGGTCGTAATTAAATAATTACGCTATCGATCAAGTGGGTGTACGTAAGCGGTAACAAGGGACCAGAATTGGCGAACGGCTAGAAAATACACGCGCGATGTTGCATGAACGGCTATTTAGCGCGTAATTAGCCGGCTGAAATTGGTGAAAGCAACGATCGAGCGTGGCGACAGGAATGCGTTCGATGTGTAGTACCTAGAAAAATATGTCGAATTCGTCTCGCTAATTGTATTTGCACAGATGCGACTAAAATTACATCTAGCAAATCAGTAGCCAGTTGGAATCATTCGGTAGAAAATTTTACGTTAACGAATCGGATACTAATTGGCATATTCGTGTTAGACTATGTTGCTAATTAGGTAGACATTTAATGGCTGCCTATTTGCAACTTTGTTACACGCGATCCTGAGACTCGTAATTATTTTTGAACATATATGGAGTGTTTTTGAGATTGAAGTAAAGGAATTGATACTCTGAAAAAAATTTATTCTAAAGAATGGTTTCTTGGATTAACTTGATTGGGAATTTGAGAGAGTGGGCACTTGGGAGAGTGGAAATTAGAGGGAGTGGGAATTTGGGAGATTGGAAAATTTGAGAGATTGGAAATTTGAGAGTTCTGGAATTTGGGAGCTTGGGAACTTGAGAGTTTTGGAACTTGAGAGATTGGGAATTTGAGAGAGTGGGAATTTGGGAGAGTGGGAACTTGGGAGATTGGGAATTTGAGAGATTGGAAATTTGAGAGTTCTGGAATTTGGGAGCTTGGGAACTTGAGAGTTTTGGAACTGGGGAGATTGGGAATTTGAGAGAGTGGGAATTTGGGAGAGTGGGAACTTGGGAGATTGGGAATTTGGAAGATTGAAAAATTTGAGAGATTGGAAATTTGAGAGTTCTGGAATTTGGGAGCTTGGGAACTTGAGAGTTTTGGAACTTGGGAGATTGGGAATTTGAGAGAGTGGGAATTTGGGAGAGTGGGAATTTGGGAGATTGGAAAATTTGAGAGATTGGAAATTTGAGAGTTCTGGAATTTGGGAGCTTGGGAACTTGAGAGTTTTGGAACTGGGGAGATTGGGAATTTGAGAGAGTGGGAATTTGGGAGAGTGGGAATTTGAGAAAAAATGGTTTCTTGTATTAACTTCATGAGAGATTTAGATGCAATAATTTTGATATTTTGGGTAAACAGCTCCCATAATAGTTGTACATAATGTTGCAGATGATGGTTTTAATTAAGTGGTTAACGATGGCCCTGGCAATTAAAATTTTTAAACGAGATATCGAAATGCCCATAAAATGAAAAGTTTAAGAGACAAGCTTGCGACATTAACATATTACAAAGACATCATGCACGCGAGTTAGCAGATAATTCGAACGTTAATATCGAGAGAAAGGTACGCATGTAACGACGACAATGTTATCATTATCGTGGTTATTATTCTCGTTACCATTATTTTTATCGTGCATAATGCTCGTTGGCTGGCTGATTCCCTTCGAATTAGCATTAAGCACCCCGGAGCACGCGTAACGAGTTCAAGGAGCCGTAATCTGATCGCTAAAATGGGCAAAATGTTGAACGACCGAGGGGGTAAATAAAAATGCAGATGTTAAAAAACGATACGGATCGGGTAACTGTTTAATAAATCAGACACAATGTCGGTGCCGTAGGTAACAGGCCTGGAGGATACTCGTCGTAGCACTTAGAAAGTAGAAATCTCGCGTCGCGTGACAATGTGCAATCAAATCGTTGCTGGTTCTCTGGATAGAAAAGACACACAGCAATATTCTTGCCGAGTTCTTCTTTCTTCACGACTTCCTGTTTTTCACGGTCCTACGCTAACGCGTTCCGACGTTTGCGCGCAATTTTCCACAGATACGAATAGTAAAGACTTTGTTTCCCTTTTTTGTTCCAACGTTTCTCCAGCCGGTTTCTCCTTTACTCGAACGATTAAATTCCCTTGAATCCGCGATTCTATGATTAATTTACTCGAACGAGATTAATGAGTCGTGAACTATATTTATGGAATTAATATCAACGCAATTAGTACCTTTACGCTCCGCTTCTAATTAGTGCAGAATTCATTTCCTGGATCTCGGTGATTCAATGCTTTTACTTCGCTTTCTATTTTTTCGTACTTTCAGTTTTTGGACTTTTATTGGAATTTTTAGATTTTGCAACTTTCATGTTTTAGAATTTTTAGATGTTCAGAACTTGTCCTTTTGGGGACTTCGAAGTTTTGGTAGGTTAGAATTTTAGATCTTGAAGCAGGAATTTTAGAGAATGTTCAGAATTTTCGAATTGTAGAATTCAGAACTTTAGACTACAGAAATTTTCCCGAAATCGGAACTCGGTAAGGAGAAATCGAAGGATCAGTCACGGCTCGAAATTATTTCCAGGAACGACACTATAGCATTCTAACGGCGTGAATATCGCAACCGAAATCGCGAACATACCTCTTCGTCGCGAGTGAATAATGAGAGGTGAGAGCAGCGCAGGGTGGCGATCCAGTTCTGTTTCGGAAGGACGAAGAGGACAGGAGGCGAGGAGATTTGCGGGGACGATCGTAGCTTATCTAAGCAAATGAATACGACGAAGCTTCATTTCGTCCCGATGCGTTCTAATGTATGCGCAAAGTGTATTTGAACACGCTAACTGCACGATAATAGGTTTCGTCGCGATTGTCTTTTTGTCCGCTACACGTGTCACGAGACAGCCTTTCGAATTAATGCCCCCAAGAATTCGACGAACTTCGATTCTGTTATAAATATCGATAGCAAAATAATGTTTAACTTATAGCAAAAGGTTTAGAAGAACGATCGTATTTTTCTTGAAGTCCCCGTGATGGGAACCTTTGCACAAGGTTTATACAAATGGGTGCAAATAAACGCTTAGTGCAAACGGTGCCATAAAACTTGGTCTCCATTCGTTAAAAGAACATATGTTTTCATTAAAAAATCAAAGATTATCTGCGTATCAAGATAGGATGCATTCATAAAAATTTCGAAAGCGTGCAAGTTTAATTTAATTTATTTTTCCCCGCGGATAAAAATATCGACATAAATCAAGACGATAATATCAGGTAAGTTTATTCTTTCGTGCTTCGTATTTCTTTGGAATACACACGATTCGCCTCGCGCGGCTCTCAATGGAGTCATTAAGGTAGCACGAATTTCACGAAAAGCATCACTCGAATTCATATATAACCATTTGTTACGGTGTCAGAAATGACGACGCGTGTCGCGTTGCGCGCAAACAATTCTTAGCTCGATCGTTACCCGGTGCCATTTTGAACCGCGGAACACACGCCGCAACGAGTCTTTGATCATTTCGGCTGATACAAAAATTAACTATAATATCGTTTCATTACGTTCAATTTAATTAACGTCAATCATGTTAATTGCTATCCGCTCCGTACAAGGGTGTGTAATTACCCGGCTGAACGTGATGTACCCGATGCCAGACCAAAGAATTTGCTCGTTTTGATCGTACTACGGTGCACTGTTACGAAACACGAAAGAAAGAAAAGCGAGCCGTATCGATGGAAAGAAATAACTTGGATAATTGAATTAGAAATTTACCATTAATCATATGTACCCCTGTGTGCCTTGTTTTCCTCTGACTCAATTATACCAGTCGAAACATTCTTAGGGGTTTACGTCTCTATTTCAGCGATAATCGATCAGCGGTTCAAGGCGAACGATATATTTTGCAGTTGGTTTTTAACCTTTTCCTAGACACGATCTTTTCATTATGAGAAACATTAACGGTGTACTAAAATCAGTAACTTGAAGACTACGATTTTAAAATTAATAATAAAGATGAAACAGTGTGGACTTAATTATAGATTAAAAATTACACGTTGCAGATTACAAAGTAAATTAAAATATATTATACTTGTAAAAACTGTAATTAAAACTTTCGCACCGACTGTCAAAGCAAGAAACCGCTACGAAGCACCAGACTTAAAATTACAGTAAAATTACAGCAAACTACAGTACAGATACAGTGTAACCCATCTCACGATAATTGACCTCCAACTTCCCCCCACAAAAATTCGATACCCTTCAATTAATGCAACTTGTCTATCTCCACGAAGAAATTGCGAATAATTAAGTCCTACATATAAACGCTCTTCTAATTACCCTGACCTATGTGTATTCCGCATGGAACGATCTCAAAGACGTTATTCCCAGAGAGAAGACACCGTGTACGCGTTCGCGAAGGCAAACAGCGTACAAGATGGTACTCTAATGGTTAATCGTCGGTTGCACGGAGGTTAATGGCTACCACCGACGAGTCTCTCTCACCTGCGTTTCCGTGAGGTGAAGGGACGACGAGAATTCTGCTCGTTCGGCGATCGTTAGGTACTGCTTTTCGCGAAACTTTTTCTCCAACGAGAGCAGCTGTTGCGTGGTGAACGGTGTCCTCGGTTTACGATTTGGCTTGTGCTTCCTCAGGGTGCACCTGACTGGCCCGGGACCTGGACCCGGCAGCCTCAAGTCGCCTGAAATCAATCCGAAAAACTGTCGATCAGTGGCAAAACACGATTGGGACTGGTTCTCGAAGAGGGGTGTAATGAATTAGAAGCATTTCGAGGGAATCTTCGAGTCCCATAATATTCATGGGGCTTTTACAAGGAACTTCTTTTTACGGCGTGTCATAACTTTGTGTTGGTTGCATTATGGATGGATGGTAATTCGGTAGATGTTCAACGCGTGGTAGTTTGATGCGTGGTAATTCAACGCGTAAGGTATTCGGGGCGTGGTGACTCCGTGCGTGAGTATTCGACGCGTGGTAATTCGATACGTGGTAATCCAGCGCGTGGTAATTCGACGCGTGGTAATTCGATACATAGGTATTCCACGCATGGTAGTTCGACGCGTGATAATTCCACGCGTGGTAGTTCGACGCGTGATAATTCGACGCGTGGTAATTTGACGCGTGGTAGTTCGATACATAGATATTCCACGCGTGGTAGTTCAACGCGTGATAATTCGACGCGTAGTAATTCGACGCGTGGTAATTCGATACATAGGTATTCCACGCGTGGTAGTTCGACGCGTGGTAATTCGACGCGTGGTAGTTCGATACATAGGTATTCCACGCGTGGTAATTCGACGCGTAAGAATCCCACGCGTGGTAATTCGACGCGTGGTAATTCGATACATAGGTATTCCACGCGTGGTAGTTCGACGCGTGGTAATTCGATACATAGGTATTCCACGCGTGGTAGTTCGACGCGTAAGAATCCCACGCGTGGTAATTCGACGCGTGGTAATTCGATACATAGGTATTCCACGCGTGGTAGTTCGACGCGTGGTAATTCGATACATAGGTATTCCACGCGTGGTAGTTCGACTCGTGGTAATTCGACGCGTGGTAATTCGACGCGTGGTAATTTGATACGTAGGTGCTCGACGCGTGGTAATTCGATATGTAGGTATTCGATGCGTTGTAATTCGATGCGTGGTAATTCAACGCGTAGTAATTTGATACGTAGGCGTTCGACGCGTGGTAATTCGATATGACATAATTCGATCACCGACTACTACATAAATATCCCTTCAACACGCAATACTTCTACACATATCACTTCAGCGTACAACAGTTCATCGCACAATAGTTCAATGCATAGTAACGTTAATTATAACAGAGCCACCCATGGTAGTACACTAACATAACGCATGGAATCCTAAGATTGAACAAATCTTGAATAATTATGGGGTCACCGGAGTAAGGTAGTCGAAAGTAGAATGTTTCGCTGTTAGTTTCATAGGGAGATTGTAAGTGACCGAGCAGGCTCGAGACGGGAAAATGAATTAACAGTAGCCCCGAAAAGTCGACGCGTTACACGATTAAACGATGTACGAGCGGAATAATTAACGCGACCGGTTACATTGCGAAGGTGAATTAAGATATCGACCAGTCGAAGAGTGTTTTCTCGCAGCGCGATAGCTCGCATAATTATTGGCCAACTATCGGGCTTGATAAATCGTTCAATGTCGTTGCAGCTGCACAGAAACCAAGATATCGGGAAGAACTTCCAATTATTCGAATTTTCTTTTTCTTCTTTCGTTTTGGTGTCACGCCCGGTCTCGATTAAGATATTTACAGATGTTTATTGGGCTCGTTTATTTAACCTGCATGCATACGTATGTACGTGTAATAATGTATAATTAACGCGAAGGGCTGCGTCCTTTGCTCTTGAACGCCTTTCGAGCTGAATTTCAATTAACGAAAATATTATACGAGTCGGTGGTGGGAGCATGGAAATTAAAATGGCATCAATATCGTTTAAGGTTTATCGCCGACGAACGTTCTCCGAATAACCCGATGTCATTGCAGGCTTCGTAATATTAATCATGTTTACACAGATTTGTTCGAACGGTGCAAAATTATCGGCTCGTTATTTCTGTGCACGCGTTGCATAATAACTGTACGCGAACCGATGATAACGTTAATTAATGCTCGGTCGATGGCATCGGCCAGAAAACGTCCCTTTAATCCTTCCAATTTTCAAATATAAGAGATGGATTTCATTCTACGCTAAATTTCATTTCCTACCAATTTCACGCCTGGCTATAGCGCTTAGTAGCTGCGATACAATGCGACGCAATTCTATGCCTTACAATACCGAATACATGCGTGGCGATACAACGGTGCTAATACAAGTCATTCGGAGCGTGGTAGTTCGATGCGTGGTAATTTGACACGCAGGTATTCGGCGCGTAGTAATTCGGTGCGTGGAGGTTCTACGCGTGATAATTCGATGCGTGGTAATTCCACGCGTGATAATTCGATGCGTGGTAGTTCCACGCGTGGTAATTCGATTCGTGGTAGTTCCACGCGTGATAATTGGACGCGTGGTAGTTCCACGTGTTGGAAATTCGATGCGTGGTAGTTCCACGCGTGGTAATTCGATGCGTGGTAATTCCACGCGTGGTAATTCGATGCGTGGTAATTCCACGCGTGGTAATTCGATGCGTGGTAGTTCCACGCGTGGTAGTTCCACGCGTGGTAATTGGATGCGTGGTAGTTCCACGCGTGGTAGTTCCACGCGTGGTAATTCGATGCGTGGTAATTCGATGCGTGGTAGTTCCACGCGTGGTAATTCGATGCGTGGTAGTTCCACGCGTGGTATTTCGATGCGTGGTAGTTCCACGCATGGTAATTCGATGCGTGGTAGTTCCACGTGTTGGAAATTCGATGCGTGGTAGTTCCACGCGTGGTAATTCGATGCGTGGTAATTCCACGCGTGGTAATTCGATGCGTGGTAGTTCCACGCGTGGTAATTCGATGCGTGGTAGTTCCACGCGTGGTAATTCGATGCGTGGTAGTTCCACGCGTGGTAAATCGATGCGTGGTAATTCCACGCGTGATAATTCAATGCGTGGTAGTACCAAGCGAGGTAATTTGATGCGTGGTAGTTCTACGCGTGGTAGTCCAACGCGTGGTAATTCGGCACGTGTGACAATTCTAAACTTTCTCCATAAACCATGATGACCAGAAAGACTTAATTTATTCAATTCGTTTGCTTAAAGTCCTTAACTGTAATACTACGTATAATTTTCACCACATAATATTAAAGAAGCGACGAAGAAGTCATGACTAGCAAGAAATGATAAACCATAAGGGTTAGCTCGAGCATCGATACGAGCATCCAATTAATTTATTTCTCGACGCGAGAGAGTTTCATAGACGATAAGAAACCGCAATGGATGGAATGGAAAAAGACAGGACGATTCCCGCGCGAAAATTCAGCCTCATTTCGCGTTAACGATCACGCTCGCCGCCGCTCGGGTCTACATAAATTACCCGGCGGTCGATCGTGCGTGCTCGCACACGCGTTTCTCCGCAATCAGCGTCGGCCATTCGTCCTTAATCCCTCGATTTGCAGAAGCGGTGCCGGGTAAACGGCGACGCGCGGCAACCGCCACTCTGATCGAGCTGAAACGAGCGGTGAAATTGAATCGTAAAAAATAAATTGTCCCCTGTTACGAGATCGTTTCATTCCACGACGATAATTATCCTCGTGTTCGATGATTGACTCGTACGGTTTCCTCTCCGCCGCGCCGCGACGGTGAAATTTCTTCCTTCGAGAATACGCTTCGACCGTTTCACGACACCGAACCCGCAATAAAATACATACGTACGCGCCGCTCGATTTTGCGCCGGCCTGTTCTTAATTTTAAGCGAAGGGAAGAAGATTAAGGATCGTCGGAATCGTTACGGCCAGATCGTTGATGAGGTTTTTGTGGAAATGCGTGTCGTCCGAGTTATCGGTCCGTATGCCCACATTAACGGGTTCGCCAATTAATTTTTACGATTTGATCCCCGGTCAACAGTCGTATATGTCGAAAACAATACATGTTGCGTGAACAAGAAGTCGATTTGTTACGCGGGCGATAATAAACTTGTTCGAGAAGTTCATATGGCGAGCTTCTGATATTCATGATTTACTTAAGAACTAGTACTTCTTTTTTAATTCACAATTATATATTCAGATTGATAGTTAGATTGGTCAGACCATTGGTAATTCAACGCAAAGCAGTCTAATGCATAGTATGGGAGATGTGGTAATGTTGCACTTGATGGTGCAACCTGTGGTAGTCCAACGCGTGGTAATAGAATGCGTGGTGGTGTGACCCGTGGTAGTCCAGTGCGCGGTAGTTCAACGCGTGGTAGTAGAATCCGTACTAGTTCAACGCGTAGTAATTCAACGCATGGTAGTCCAACGCGTGGTAATACAATTCGTGGTAATCCAACGCATGGTAGTTCAATGCGTGGTGGTCCAACGCGTGGTATTCCAACGCGTGGTATTCCAACGCGTGGTAGTTTAACGCGTGGTATTCCAACGCGTGGTAGTCCAGCGCGTGGTAGTTCAACGCGTGGTATTCCAACGCGTGGTAGTCCAACGCGTGGTAGTTCAATGCGTGGTATTCCAACGCGTGGTAGTCCTACGCGTGGTATTCCAACGCGTGGTAGTCCTAGCGTGGTATTCCAACGCGTGGTAGTCCAGCGCGTGGTAGTCCTACGCGTGGTATTCCAACGCGTGATATTCCAGCGCGTGGTAGTTCAACGCGTGGTATTCCACCGCGTGGTAGTCCAACGCATGGTACTTCAACGCGTGGTAGTTCAACGCGTGGTATTCCAACGCGTGGTAGTCCAACGCATGGTAGTTCAACGCGTGGTATTCCAACGCGTGGTAGTCCTACACGTGGTATTCCAACGCGTGATATTCCAACGCGTGGTAGTTCAACGCGTGGTATTCCAACGCGTGGTAGTCCAACGCATGGTACTTCAACGCGTGGTATTCCAACGCGTGGTAGTCCTACGCGTGGTATTCCAACGTGTTATATTCCAACGCGTGGTAGTTCAACGCGTGGTAGTCCAACGCTTGGTAGTCCAACTCACAGTAATCCACCGTGTACTCCAACGTGTTCGTGCAACATATGGTATTTCAACGAGCCTCAAATCCATAAAACAACGTAGAACCTGTGACGATATAAGGTGCAATGCAAACATTGCAACGTACATTGCACATATTTCAGCGTGAGGAACGATAACAAATTAAAGAAAGGGATCGGTTAATGATCGGTAATGGTCGAGTGGTGAATGTAAGAAGATATTACCATCGAATTCGGTTAGGCCGAGGGCAAAAAAGGAGCATTCGAGCCGGGGACACAATTCGAAAGGATGACGATTTCAGGGCAACCGCAGGGCAACGGTGAATTCCGCGCGCTAATTAACGATCGACCAGCGACAAAAAAGGGAACAGCCTGGCGGCATTGTCGAGAACGGATCTCTCTGTCGCGACATCGGTATTACGTCTTCCATTCTGCTTGGCCGTTCCCGGTTTCGCTGGTATTCAGCGGCTAGTTGGCTAGTCCGCTCACATAACCGATCAATATGTTCCTCTCGGAGGCTAATTAATTTCTGCTAATTAAACGCTCGCTAGAATCCCCGAGGAAATATATCTTGCGCCGTGACTTTCCGCGTCGGAACGAGCGCGTGGACAAAGCACCTGCGTTTCTCGATACCTCTTTCGAACTTCCGTGCCGGAAATGCTGCCCTCTTTCGTTTCCGGTTATCCCTCGACATTGTTTCGCATTGATAATGTTGCGGGACAGATAAGTGGTCCGCGACACCTGGATGTTACGGGGTTCAAACATGGCAGCTTCGAAGATTCGCATTTTGGCATCACTTAGCGTTATCGTTTGGATGATGTACTTAATTTAAATTTGACTTTAGATTAGATGTTGCGTACATGAGAGATGGTAAAGGTGGATTGAACGATTTGCTACTGGAATTCTGATATGCATTTTACTTCTGCAATTAAGCGATAACTGTTATATAACCGTGAGGCTATGCTGTTACAGAAATGTTAGGGATATCAGAGGTTTTAAAGTGAAAGCTTAATTAAATGTTTCTAAAGACAGAAATGTTACTTTCTGCAAATTCAATTATCTGTAAAAGAAAGAGATACCAGATCTTCTCGACTTTTCAAAAAATACATAACACCTTTATCCGTTCGCGTTTTCGTTTAAAATGTTTCCAACAAACAACGCTAGAAAAAGTGTCGCTGGTAAATGCGATACAAGCTCGATGCGAAATAAATCGCGGCTACGATAAGACAAGTGACTGGAATCGTTCGAGTTTTTGCGTTAATCGGCACCGCGATAGTAGAAAGCAATTAGTCGTGGCCGATGTAAGATCGAGCGAAATCAAACGGCCATAAAATTCGAAATGCTCGCGATAATTAACGCACATTTCGAACCCTACAACATTTCCACTCGTACGCTGTCCACCGATTACGTCATATAAACTCAGAGAAAAACAAGAAAAATGTTACGTTGCACGCGAACCATAACATTCTTTCCCGTTTCTTTCTCCACGATAATCCCCGTGTCGAAGAGGTCGCGTAAAAATTTTCATTATTAATTACTGATTTGTCGCGATTCATTTGTATCGACGAGGGAGGAGGAAAGCGTAATGAATTCGCGATGAAGTTGCTCCAACGAGCGACGGCAATAAATTCTTTGCCGGGCAAAATAGTAGTCGTTGATGAAACGAAAACGGGTTTCGTCGTCTTTCGCTGTCCGCCGCGATATCGCGCTGACAATTCGCGTATCGCGGCCAGTTACTTACGTATCTTACTAATGACCAGCCCCTGGTTCAATATGTTTCTTATGAACGCCAATTAATTTCTGCTAATTAAATGTTCGCATGATTTATGATCGATACCATTTGTGCGCTACGCTTCGTACAGATTCTTGGACGATCTTGTTCACTCCATCGACGAACAAAGACGTTTTTGTCTTCGTATTCGTTTGTTTTCGAATGAATCAAGGGCATCGGATGTTATAAAGGTTAAATGTAAGAGGCAGTAGACCTTTTTGCATTGGGTTACGTTCGGGAAGCGTATGTAAGAGCATCGTTTTGGCGATAAAATTTGGGATATGTAACTTGAGAGAGAGATAGTACGAGATAGAGAGAGAGAGTGGTAATTTGACGCGTGGTAATTCGATCCGTGGTAATTCGACGCGTGAGTATTCGACGCGTGGTAATTCGATGCGTGGTAGTTCCAAGCGTGGTAGTTCCACGCGTGGTAATTCGATGCGTCGTAGTTCCAAGCGTGGTAATTCGATCCAAGGTAATTCGACGCGTGAGTATTCGACGCGTGGTAATTCGATGCGTGGTAGTTCCAAGCGTGGTAATTCGATGCGTCGTAGTTCCACGCGTGGTAATTCGATCCAAGGTAATTCGACGCGTGAGTATTCGACGCGTGGTAATTCGATGCGTGGTAGTTCCAAGCGTGGTAATTCGATGCGTCGTAGTTCCACGCGTGGGTATTCGATGCGTCGTAGTTCCAAGCGTGGTAATTCGATCCAAGGTAATTCGACGCGTGAGTATTCGACGCGTGGTAATTCGATGCGTGGTAGTTCCAAGCGTGGTAATTCGATGCGTCGTAGTTCCACGCGTGGGTATTCGATGCGTCGTAGTTCCAAGCGTGGTAATTCGATCCAAGGTAATTCGACGCGTGAGTATTCGACGCGTGGTAATTCGATGCGTGGTAGTTCCAAGCGTGGTAATTCGATGCGTCGTAGTTCCAAGCGTGGTAATTCGATCCAAGGTAATTCGACGCGTGAGTATTCGACGCGTGGTAATTCGATGCGTGGTAGTTCCAAGCGTGGTAATTCGATGCGTCGTAGTTCCACGCGTGGTAATTCGATGCGTCGTAGTTCCACGCGTGGTAATTCGATGCGTGGTAATTCCAAGCGTGGTAATTCGATGCGTGGTAGTTCCACGCGTGATAACTCAACGAGTAGGAATCCAGCGCGTGGTAATTTGATACGTGGTAATTCGATGCGTGGTAATACAGCGCGTGATAGTTACGTGGTTTTCCAATAACCATGTACCTTGACTAGTATTTATCATAAAAAATGTTGAACTTTAAATATGTGATCATATGACAAGATATGAACATATGACAGATCAGTAAGTTTTGGAATCGATGAACAGGCGGCACTTTCACGGCAATTAACGCGTCTAAGGGTGGTTTTCTTGCAACCCCAGTGGAAAAAGCTCGACTGGTCTGGCGTAAAACACCCTGTGGACGGTAATTACGCTCGGGAAGAATGATGAATCGTTCGAAATATTTTGTGGAACATCATTGGGACGGGCGTCGTTAATTCGTTCCTGGACGCGGAGGCCAGGCCCAGATAAATGCGTGTTGGTCGACGCGACGGTGGCGTTCGAGCGTTATAAATGACGGCCGTATTCATAATTTTCGAAAGCCACCGCCCCAGTGACAGGAGCACGGATTATCTATCGGCTGTACGAGCCTCGTATCACACCCTCCCCACGTTCTGTTCCTCTGATAACCGTGCCGCGCGGCGCTAATGAGCTTTTCACCGTCTAATTTTTCGATGACGCGACCACGCTCGCGTTTAACGAAAGAGGATGATTTTTCGATTCCGCAGCTCTGCAAATATTGGCAAACTGAATAGCTGTGAAATATAATTTGACGTGATGGGAAATTGTGGGCAACGCATGGTCTATATTGGACTATGTGGATTATTCCTATTCAGTTCTTTATGTACTCTCTTGATTCGAACATTTACAACGATGTTCAGTTATAATTGTTATAGAATTAGTGAGGTAGGGTTGTGGGAAAGTGACAATATTTTTAAAGACACATTTCGAAAGCTTGTAAGAGATTTATAGTAAGATTTGGTGATTATACATTCAATACATTTGCACGGTTTTTAATTTGTTCGATACGTTAAGGCAAGACACATTGATTGTAGATAAGCAACATTATTGGACACGTTGAAGCTAGGATAAATGGCGCACACCTGTTCAATTGATTTTTCTGTGAAATCGTTCCCGATTTATGGAGAATTTCAAGGAAACTGTTCATTGTTATACTTTCAGACTGACGCGTTGTCGAACAATCGTTATTGAGATATCCGTCTGCCGCAAAAAGAATATTTCTAGTATCTCCGATCTTCGCAGAATACGTAAAACATTTTAAAATGCATTGGCAATTATGGTACTTGATCCTCGCGTCTAGAAAGTTGCATTAAATCCAACAAACAACCGCGGTTTCCACTCGGCTCAGGCAAAATATCTTTAGAATGGAATTAACAAGTAGCAAAAACGGAAGTATGTTTTTTATTCGTTGATTCGATCGATCGCCGATCAACCCTCATTTTTAGCGCTAATTATCCGTCGCATTAACAAGAACGCCGCTCGCACGGAGATAATTATTAATGCGTTAATTAACGTGCTAGCATTTCCGCGACTCGTACGAGTTACGTGTTTGCGATTTCTCGGCGAATATTCGACAAACAATTCGAACAATACTATCGCATGCCTAATGCAACATGCTCCTTAGACAACCGCAGTAATAATCGTGCGTATCTGTGCGCGTAGTAATTAACAGAAATTAATTAGCCACAGAGTATTGATCGGTTGCGAGACCGAAACTGCAGTGAAACTGCTCGAGTTGCACTTTCGAAGTTTTGTGTAACATTGTTGTTATGTGAGTTAAATTACTACGCACTTGGTTACGGATTGGGTTATTATATATTAAAATGCTGGATAGCTAGGAGTGGAATTATCATGCGTGTTACGAGACATATTAACACTCATGTTAAACTACCAATTGCCGAGTTATAGTACGGAATTAGCAAGTGCTGAATTACCACGTGTTGAATTAGTAAGAGTCGAATCATCATGCGTTTAATTGCTACATGAACTACCACGCCTTGAATTACTGCACGCTGTATTACGACGCGTTGAATTACCACGGGTTGAAAATCCACGCGACAAGTTATCAAGTGTCGAATTACCGCGCGTCGCATCGCACACGTGTCGAATTACCACGCGTCGACTTATCACGTATCGAATTACCACGCGTCGAATCACCTAAGCATCGAATTACCACGCGTAGAACTACCATGCATTGAATTACCACGCTTGGAACTACCACGCATCGAATTACCACGCGTGGAACTACCACGCATCGAATTACCACGCTTGGAACTACCAC
This sequence comes from Megachile rotundata, assembly GCF_050947335.1. Taxonomy (NCBI): domain Eukaryota; kingdom Metazoa; phylum Arthropoda; class Insecta; order Hymenoptera; family Megachilidae; genus Megachile; species Megachile rotundata. Next base: position 15,463,274 of record NC_134991.1, read on the forward strand.
GTTTGGAACTACCACGCATCGAATTACCACGCGTAGAACTACCACGCATCGAATTACCACGCTTGGAATTACCACGCATCTAGGTTCTAGATTGTAGATTTTTCTACCTTTAGGTTTTTAGGTGTCTCGAGATTCCTATAGCCTTAGATCGTTATATCTGTAGTGCATAGACCCAAACTGATCTTGAGATTACATTCCCAAATTCCCAAACGTCTACGTTCACGGATTTCTACATCACCCGATTACTGCATCAGATCCGTGGATCTTGAGATATGTACATCCTCATTATCAGATTGCTGCATCCCCGAATTCCTGCGTCATCAGATCACTGCATCCCCGTATGTAGTCTTCAATTAATCCCATTATAGCGCGTGATACTAAATATGGCTATTATTTATGTTAACAAAAGGCAATAAAATTTGCATAAAACACATGTTTTACTACTTCTTAACGCGTCGCGGATGGAACTGGAAGATCGAATAGCTGTATACGGTTCTCAAACTCGTGCCGAGTCAAGCTCCCGGTTAATTCGTCGTTTCTCTCAGAAAACTGTTGTAACCGTGTCCGGTAGTAAAAACGAGTGGTACACGAAAGGAAACCTAACCGACGAAGAAGCATCTGGCTTCCACGGATCGTGGAACGACACCCTCGAAAGTCGAAGTTGTCGATCGGAGTCACCCACGAGCGATGGAAACAGCATCGAAAAAGAAACTCGTTCACCTCGAAGGGAAGGCTGTCTAATCAGTGGACATCCAACGAGACGGCGAAGAAACGTGCTTGGGGAAGGACTGCGATAATCAACGAGGAGGAAATTCGAAGCGGACGAGTATCAACCCTGGTCGGAGAGACGCGGGTAATTGGTCTCGCGCTCGTCGGACGAAAAACTGGCGACGGGGGATGCTCGGTCGTGAAAAGAAGACGAAACACGGCGAGTCCGGGCTCGGGACAGAGGAGGACAGCGGGTTGTCGTTATCACGGGCAAAAACGGCCAGTGGATGACGTTGGTCAGGAAGCTGGGTGTGCCAGGGCGTACCTAACAAGGGCAGTTTTTACCCCGGCTTGAATGCATTATGGATGGTCCGAGTTATGTATGACTCTATCATGAAGAGACTCCCTGAACGTCCACCCTTTCTTCCTCGTAGCTGGCTGTTCGATAGATCGGTTGGTCGCGCGTTGCGAACGCGACAGAACGATTCTGTTCCTCGCAACCGTGCCTCGTGTCCTCTTTCCACGACTGTTCGCCGAGCCTTTAATGGTCTAAGGCGATTTCTTTCTTGGAAACGGCGCGAGTTTCTCGTTACACGCGTCGCTCGTAATTTCGCCAGCTTCCCGAGCTGGAACCTCCTCCAGCGAAGTCTGTTTTGCCCGACTCGGTTTCCTGCTTCGAGGAATCTACGCTCTTCGCACCTTTCGTTCGCGCGTAATTGAGGTGTGAATGCTTTCTTGATGAACATGGCCGTCGGTACATACGGAGGTTATGCAAGCTTCAGAGAATTCGAAACGATGCCGTATAACATCCGATCATCGCGATAACGGGTCAGTAATCGATTACTGATCAGTCGAGGAAAGCGGTCGGAGAAGGATTTAATCCTTTCTTTTGCAAATATAATAAGCTTGCGCGTTGTTAAACGTTAATTAATCGCGTACACGACTGAAATTATCGGAAGGAAACATTTTTTGCCCTTTATAATTAGAACTGCTTGTTTCACACCCGTTCGGTGTTACTTTGCAACATTACAAAGCTTATGAATTTGTACATTGTACTGCGAATAAAGATTAATTAAAGATATCAGTATAGATTAATCAGATTAGTTTGATGCAACCAGTCAGATTAATTAAAGTAATCATTATCTTATTACAGTATTGAAGCAAAGTATAAATGCGCAGTGAAATGCAAATCACTCATTCATCGCACGGTTATAAATTGCAGAAATTAACGCGAAGATCGATTACCGTGACTGCTTTCAGCAATCAATTACAGACGTAATCATAAAACAATGAATTACGTATGCACGCATGTCACATTTCTGACTGCAGTTAAAAAAGACATATGTGCATATGTAATTTATTACTTCTGTAATTGATTATTAAGAATCGCGTTGATAGACTTGACTGGAATCCAAAATTGTATGTGACATAGGTGCATACGTAATTTATTGCTTCTGTAGTTGATTATTAAGAAGCGTGTTAATCGATCTGATCATTCCTCAATCCATAGTAACTTGATGCCTGATGATATAGCACGTGGTAATTCGAAATGTGGTAATATGACGCGTGAGAATTCGGCACGTGGTAATTCGGCGCGTGATAATTCGACGCGTGGTAATTCGACGCGTGGTAATTCGATGCGTAGGTGATTCGACGCGTGGTAATTCGATGCGCAGGTGATTTGACCCGTGGTAATTCGACGCTTGGTAATTTGACGCGTGATAATTCGATCCATGGTAATTCGACGCGTGAGTATTCGACGCGTGGTAGTTCCACGCGTGGTAATTCGATGCGTGGTAATTCCACGCGTGGTAGTTCCAAGCGTGGTAATTCGATGCGTAGTAGTTCCACGCGTGGTAGTTCCAAGCGTGGTAATTCGATGCGTGGTAGTTCCACGCGTGGTAATTCGATGCGTGGTAGTTCCAAGCGTGGTAATTCGATGCGTGGTAGTTCCACGCGTGGTAATTCGATGCGTGATAATTCGGTGCATGGTAATTCCACGCGTGGTAGTTCCAAGCGTGGTAATTCGATGCGTAGTAGTTTCACGCGTGGTAATTCGATGCGTGGTAGTTCCAAGCGTAGTAATTCGATGCATGGTAGTTCCACGCGTGGTAATTCGATGCGTGGTAGTTCCAAGCGTAGTAATTCGATGCATGGTAGTTCCACGCGTGGTAATTCGATGCGTGGTAGTTCCAAGCGTGGTAATTCGATGCATGGTAGTTCCACGCGTGGTAATTCGATGCGTGGTAGTTCCAAGCGTGGTAATTCGATGCATGGTAGTTCCACGCGTGGTAATTCGATGCGTAATCTAGTTTAGTAATCTAAACTAGATCAGTAACTGTTTAGTAATCTAAACAGTTGAAATCTGAAGATCAGTTTGGGTCTATGCACTACAGCTATAACGATCTAAGGCTATATCAGGACACCTAAAAACCTAAAGGTAGAAAAATCTACAATCCAGAACCCAGGTGTACAAAACTCCAAGAATGCGTGTCTCAGTAAGCCCACGTTTTTATAGTACAGATATCGAACATTATTATTCTCTAATTTGCTGCTTCAAATTATTAACGTAATTTCAGTGGTATCCGACGTTGCGTTAGTCGTTTTTCTCGGATTCAATTACGGCTCATACCGTTTCGCTTCAAAGGCGATGCTGCTACTTTTTCACCGTGATTGGATGGATAATTTTATTACGAGCGATAAAAATCACCGTTTAGCCAGGAAATGTGAGATCTAACGGTCTTATAGCCTAGATAGACGGCATCGAGCCGCGATCGAGAAAGGTTGATCGGTTCGTTTATTCGTGGCTGGTCCGATTCGCAGACTTCGTGAGTTCTACATATTTTGTCTGACATTTGTGGAACGAGACGAAGAAAGCGACGCGAAATCTCGTGAATAAAATAAGCCTGAAGGGTAGCATACGCTTGTGCATAAAATATCTGCTCCCAGTGAAACTATCTGTTTTCTTCGTTTGAATATAATCGCCGTTTCCTGGATTTAGATTGTTGTTCCACGAAAGTTATATTCAAATTAGAGAAACGATTTCGTTTGTCGTTTAATCTTCAATTTAATCAAACCACCCACGACTGTTCGCGTTAATCCAGGTTATTCAATACTAGGTTTATATTGTTCAATAGTAACCTTATTATACCTGTTATTATATTTATTGTGTTAATTTGTTACACCATAATAATTTTTAATAAAACGTATCATATATATTATTGTCCTTAGTGTATCAACATATGGTAAAAACCTATCGAGCCTAATTCTTTTATAAACATTATGAAGATCAGTAATGAGATCAGTATTTAGAAACATCCTTGCAACATGTTTTGTACGATTTGCTGTTTAATTCTACCTGTGCTTGAACTGCAACGTTTTCAAAGAAGTGTCAAAGTGTAAAATATTAGTAGAACCGTGAAACACGAAGAAGGGAATATAAATTGGCAAAAGGTAAGGGGACAAGCGATAGGTGTTCTGGAATAGAACAAAAGCTTTTCCATCCTCAACAACTTCCGAGTTCCTCGTAGTTCGATTAGAAGGCCACAGGCGAAATGGGCCACGGCAAATGCTTTAGCACGTAATTCCGATAATAACCGGCTTCTCGCGTGACCGGCGACAGTAATATCGAGCGTTATGGGGGCTGCGTGCTACCGAGTGTCGTGCTAGCTGCACCATACGCCCGGCATATTCCTTCCTAATCATCAACATTGTAAGCCGGCTACCGGCTGAAATCCTCGCCGATAGGCGAAAAAGAAACGAGAATAACGATTTACGGAGGCGAGTTAGTTACGCCGACCCGTAAATCGGCTTGATAAGTAGTGTGTACCCCAACGCTCGGCTAATATTCCACCGGCAAACGTTGCGATGGCTTTGATGCGGAAGAATAATGGCTCGCTCGCTTGCGTACCGCAGCTCGAAACCTCTCGAATCGATGCTCCTTTCTATGGTCCTCGCTGAATTTCAAACTCAATGTTTTACGCGAACCGGTTCCCATTTTGCGTGGGGTTGTCCTTCTGCATCAGTGCAGGACGCTGCGATCTATTCCTCGAGTCCTTTCCGGTCACCTTGCGGCTCGGACCACTTTTCAAAGATCGCAGCAAGATTTTTGCATTTGTTCTGCCGTATTCACCAGTCGAATCGTTATACAACCGGTGACATAACGGTTGGAGATGCAACGAGAATGGACCATAGTATACCACGTACTGATACGTTGTCGCATAAAGCGTAACACAACGCGGGAGTCCATGCGTGGAAATACAACGCGTGATAATACGCAGAGCGTCGCGATACAACCCGTACTGACACAACGCAAGGATAGACCATGCGTGGAGGTACAACGCGTACTAATGTTCACACGTAGTAATATAACATGTAGCAATGCGGCGCGTGAAGATATAATGTAGCGATACAACACGTAGTGAAACAGCGCGTAGTAACAGTGCGTAATGATGTAACAATGCTACACAACTTTATGACATAACGTGCGGAATTTATCACGCGTACAACTTAAAGTTATACAACACGTGGAGTTATACCACGAGACTACAACGTAGAATTTATAGTACAGCGTTATATAACACATGGAATTTATAACGAGAGGGCAAACAACGGAGGTGGAGTACGGTGTTAAGTGCCGCCGTAAATTTAATATATTGCTTGATTACAATAGAGAATATTTAAAAATAATTCGAGAAGGAAATTAGCTCACCGTTCGGACTAGTAGGTCCACCATGCGGCGTGTACAGATGTCCATGAGGATTGTGGGGGTGCGGAGGTGGGGGTAGCCACGCGAATCCCGCGAGGGAATGCGGAAATCCCGCGGGATTCCATCCGGGTGCACCAGGTGCCCCGGTCAGGTAAGGCGGTCCTTGTGACGGCCTCTGAACTCCAGGATGAATCGGTTGAGGCACTACCGGACTGGACTTCTCCTCCTTCTCCTGGTTATTGTCGAGATCTCTCTCTAGTTCGCAGTCGGAGTCCATCACGTTCAGATCCTCCGACTGGCCCACGCTTCTGATCTCTTGATCCTCGAGATCCAGATGGTCGGCTCTGTCGCCCTCCAGAGAACGGTTCGCCTCGGAGTCGCTTCTATCGTCCATGATCTCTCGTCTGCTGACCGGCGACACGGATCGCGGATTAGCGATCCTGTCCATCCTCTCGTCATCCTCTTGGCCGCGTTCCCTCTGGATCATCGATTCGGCGATCCTGTTAGCCGGCGAGCCGGTGGACAATCGTCGCTCGTCTCGATCCTTCTGAACCTCTTGGTCTATCCTAATTGGAGAGGAGGACTTGTCGTGGCTGGTCGTTCTCGAGAAGTCCTTCACGGTGAGGATCTCTTGCCGGCCCGCCGACGGGTGATCCTGATCCAGTCTACTCGAAGGATGATGATGATGGTGATTGGCGAACGCCAGACCATGCGGACTCAACCTCGCTAACAATTCTCTGCTTTGTAGTCTCTGCTGTTCCATCAACAGCTCGCGATACCTGGCTTCCATGTCCAAGTTTTTCTCCGCCTCCGTTCGGTCGTCGTTCTCGCGCCTGGCGAACGCTCCGCCGGTAACGGCGGTCTTCTTCATGTCGCTCAGCAGGGAGTCCACGCTGAAGCTGATTTTACCGCTTCGCGGCTTCAGGTTCGACGACGCCGACGTTGAGGTTGCCATGTCGACGTCCTCGCATAGACGATCGCTCCCGGTGCCCTGACCTGTCACCACGCCCTCGCTGTTGCTCATACCGGTCCACTTTTTTCCTCTTCTTCCTCTTTTGCTTCTCCTTCGCTGGATCGATCAACTACGGCACCGTGTAACGTTACGCGCTATCCCGTTGGATATTATCCCGTTCGAAGCGGCCAATCTCGAGGGTGTCACCTACGATCACTTGACCCGCATCGTATTTTCGCACTCAACTTGATCCTCCCGACTGTCCGTGGACCACCGACGATTTACGATACGATCATCCTACTCTATTTCTGTCCCTTATCCACAGGCTGGCTCGCGTCGACGCGAATTGCTAAACATCAACGCGACAGCCAACACGGAACCGTCATCGCAACGGCGAATTTTCGATCGTCGTTTTATCAGCTCGCGATCAGTTTCGTAGCGATGTCATCCAGATTGTTCTCACGAGTTGGCATCCCGAGCGATTCCAAAGCCCGTTATTCTTGGAATCCGCCGCGTCGCCGCGGACCGACCGAGCCGGCACGAGCGGATCCCCCCATTAAAGTCAAAGCAGTTTCTTTACGAGATCAACATGACGGTCCGACTCCTCCGGGCGTCCAACATTATACTACTTAGGCTGACCACGTTTCTCTTGACCCACTGATGCGACAGTTCGAGTTTCTTCTGTTTCACCCTCGACGACCAAAAACATCAACCGACGAGATCTTGCTCTAATACCCTGCAATCTCTCGGGTTAGCGCAAAGTAGCAGCGTTCTGTCGCCTTTGGGGGTTCGTGGAAGATTGAGATTGATTAACACCGCGTCGAATTCATCCTTCGGACTCTTTAGCAGTGTCGACCGGGTTCCTCAGCGGAGATGGAGGGCATAATGATCGAATCCAAACCGGAATCTGATTGCTTTTGGGTTAGGTCTGGAATTAACACTGTAACCTAAGATCAAAGTCGTCCTTGGAACTATCAATTTTGGTCAGATTCGACGAAGGTACACAGATTACTTTGTCAGAATGTAGTTCTCGAGTTAGGTCTAAGACTATCCACACTGTCACGTTTATCTCTGACGCCTGTTTCTCTGCAGCGTCAACTAGGTTCTTCGGCAAAGACCAAGGGACATAAACGACCGGGTCTGAACGTTGTAGACTCTGGGTGCTAAGTCTAGAATTGGCATTATCACATCGAGTGGAGCTGTTTCTTCGACAACGAGGTTTGATCCTAGTCCTAGTCACTCGAAAATCGAAGCACTCGTCCACTTGGCGGTTCTGCCAGAGCTGTCCTCGTAAGTAACCGGAAGCGGAATGCTCCAGCGGTTCTAAAGCAGGTAGTCGCACTGTCACAAGCTCGTCACAACCGTACGCGGGGGGTGTGCAGGCGTAATCTGCGTAATCTGCCGCGTGGTGGCCACTGCTGCCGCGGAAACGACACTGATTACCAGCTCGGCTGCGGACAGGCCTGCCGAGGCGTTCTCTCTCTTCTTCGGTGGCGGCCGGCGTCGCGGTGCTTGCCGCCTGTGCGCGCCGCCCCCGCGAAACCCGTGGAACCGGTACCGTGTCCTATCCTCGACCAATGCCAACCACTCCAGGCACACTACGTACCTAACCCGGACCCCTCGATGGTAGGCGTGTTTCGTCCGCTCCGCTCCGCCAATCGAAGCGTCTCGACGCGCTTCGAAACCTTCTCGGCTCGCGACCAGCGGGGGAAATCGACCCGGGTTTACGCGTCCGCCGTCCGCCAGATGGCGGTGCCATCCTCGGGACCGAGGACGCTCGTCGATTGAAAGCTACGGACGTGGGGATGAAACGACGACGAGCGTCGCTGGGTGGGGGCAGGTCGGAAAGGGGCTGAAGCGGAACGACGCGACGCGGGGACCGGGATGATGAGGCAACTGCTCGGGGAACGTGACGACTCCTAATTGTCTAATTCCCGTGCGCGATGCGCGAATTGATTGGCAATCCCCGTTGCGTCTGTGGTTGCGCCTTTCGGCGCGAGTGTGCGTGCGTGCGTGCGCGCACACCGACGCTCCGACGTTTCCCTTCCTTGTCCGTGCGAGCCTCGTGACGGGATAACGACGCTGTCGGCGCGCTTTCCTCGACGTATGCCGTTGAACCAGCTTTTTTCCACGGAAAGAGTTTCGCGATTTCTGGTTTGCTAAACGATCGCGAGGTGTTTCTGGATTGCGCTCGGGGGTATTGAAGGGTAAATGATCGATGGAAATTGGAACTTTGATTGGCAGACCGCCGGGCTTGTTGTGGATTTCAAAGTGGTTCTGCAGGAAATGACGGACGCGATGCGAAGATGGGTTTTCTGATTTAAAGTTTCATTTTTTTTGTAAACCGATGCTGTGACGAGATACGAATCTTGCAAGATTTGATTACTCGTTATTAGTTAGAAGTTCGGTTCGAGAGGAACAAATATCGTAAAGTATAACCTCGATCGTTTATATCTTTTGGAGAAGTGTTAGAAACGTCATGAAAAGACTCGCAAAATTTTCGCGATGTTATGTACCAGACAAACAACGTTTTAGGATTAGAGTAATCCGATTGGCAGGTTGGTGGTGATAGTCTAGAGTGACAGCTAAAACCCACGGGGTCCCGAGGGAGAGCCTGAAGAGGGAAGAGGAGCAGACTTACCATGTCCCAGACTTCGGAGTCAAGCCGATTAACCAAAATCTTGTTACAACTGTACGACAGGAACCCTATGGCGTGTTTTCCGGAATAGAAACCACCGAAAATGAAGGATCTTTGAGGGGAACGATCTGTGCGAGACTTTATAAACCTCCCTTTACACTGCTGTTCATTCTCCCTACTATTCTCAAATATTTTTTTTCGTTAAAATCTTTTACTTGTGGTGTAAGATTCGTTTACATGAAAATTTTGTATACTTGTCTAATCCACTCGTATCTTTTATTTTATTCTAAACAATTTTTATTTTTTCTGATATTTATCGTTAACTTATTGAAATTGTAATCTTGCAAGCAAATTATATATACAATAGAGTATATCAGGTAGAATGAAATGAGAAGGAAAATTTCATTTAGCATGCACGTAGTACATTATCGATTCACTAAGAGGTCAATAGAGTACAAAAGCCGAGTTTCAAGCGACAGAACAAGTGGTGAATTCTATCAGATACAGCAAGCAAAGCTGATAGCATACTAAAGTACAAGCGAATGAGTGGTCAATAGAGTACTTAAGCCAGCAAACATGGTATAGCAGGCAAACTATCAGGCAAATTACCTGCTCTAGTATATCCCCTCGTTTAATAATCCATCCTGTGAGAACATCCTACGTAGTGAACGTTTCTTCCAATCATCATCATTATCATCAGCCGGCAGAAATCGAGCGGATCAACCCTTGTCTGGAAAAAAACGAGGAGTTTAAAAAAGTCACCTAGAAGCGCGTCGTTCTCGCCAGAGTCATGTACCAAAGGAGGAGCTGGTTCGATTTCCAAAGCCGTTTGCACATTAGCGGGGAATAAACGACACCGAAATATAGCGCGGATGCGCGATCGCCATAATAGGAGCGGCGAGTAGTCTATTAAGCGTCCTCAAAACCAGTTAGTGAGTCGGCAATCCAGTTTAGGTACAAAATGGCTGTCGTTTAGCGAGGATTAATGGTCTCGGGAGTGCCCCAGGGCAGCATAATGGGGCAGATGCGTCCTGGACGAAGGGGGAACGATCTCTCCGTCCTCTCCTCTCTCTTTCTCTCTGCCGTATCGCGACACAACCACCCCGCTACTCGACCCTCCCTTACTCCACCCCTCTGTTAACCTCATTATGTACACCTATCTGGCTACGGGGTCCATTATGCCCTTTTTGCGCTTTCCTACGTACACCGTACGAATAAACAGGCGAGCGTGTGTGCGTCAGACACCACGGGGAGCGTGTAAGGACGCGTAGGGAATCCGCTCTCGTATTTGGGCCTCGAAGCGCCGTTTAGTTTGGCGTTTCACGCTCGACCGACTCCCCTAGCTGCTCTGCTCGTCTCGTTTCGACGCTCCTGGGAGTTAAGTAGTCGTTTTCAAATCGGCTCTGCCTTTTTTCAGCCTGTGAGGCTCTCAACCCGCGACCGAGATTCGGGAATTAATCGAAGTTATGAAACGAGAACTGAGATTACAAATTTTTGCACGAGGTACCAGTCTGAAACGTGGGTCACGGAGAGTTCTGCAGCGTCGGTTCTTTAATCCGGCCGTTCCCGCGTAGCCCGAAATTCGCACCACGCCTACAGTTTAACGAAATAATGCGGCTCGTTTAAAAGGTACAATGGAATCTTAAATACCTGGGCCTTTGTCGACCCAGGCACCAGCAATAAGCACCCAGCAACGTGGTTTATCGCAGGTGACCAACTCCGCCTATTTCGACGTTTCTTAATTCGTGTACGGGCATACTGAACTTTTCTAGGTAAAACGATATAGGGGAAGACAATAGAACATGTTCAAGAACTATCCACATATGTTCATTCTTGTACGACACATCAAAGTTCGTAATGTAAATCATTAAATCCCTAAATTGTGAAGCGCATAAATTTTATAATTTATTTGTATAAAAGTATCGGTAGTCAGCTAATTAAGCATCGGTCTAAGGTAGTCGACTAACAGATAAGCTTTGAACTGAAAATCAAAGTAAATATATTTTTTGTGACTTCGTAAAAATATTCGTTCGCAAGTAACGAACTACTCGATGTTTAAAATTATTCGATGTTTTCGGATTAGAAGGGGTGAGACGGCAAAGAGGATTTGCAGTGGGCGTACGACAGAATTATTCAACGAGAAACAGCGAACAAAACGCGGCACGGACTCTCGTGGAACCTTGGGAAATCCAAAAATAATCAAACAGAGGCAGTGCAACGGTTACCTAGTCCTGCAAACAGGATTAGGACGAGATGCACGACGGGTTACCGTGACCCGGCTCGAAAAGCGTCGTTTTACCTGCTCGTGGAAACTTGACTTTGCGACTCCTCACGTTTTTCCATCCCTTCGATGGTCGAAATTTGTTCCCTCGAACGGGCTCTGTTTGTACCACCTTATCTGCTCGCGAGTCGACTCGCCACGTTCGAGACGACGGGGTGTTTGATCGTCAAACATCTTTGACCTGTTTTCAAAATACCATTAGGGGTCGCGTACAAAACGAATTCGTCGGAAAAATTGTTGAAACAGGTCTTCAAACTTCTTCCTTTCTTCAGAAATGTCTTGTCCCATAATATGAAAATCAATCATGCAAATTGACGAAACTCGCGAGGCACAGTAGATTTTCTAGCTCTTTCCAATTTTTCATTTAGCCACCCTTAAATCTCGGGCCACGTTCATCACCGAACGAGAAACACGAGTATTCAAAAGGGAAGATAAATTTCAATTTGCTGGCCAAGTCTCCATTCGTGTCGTGAAACGATCGACTTGGTATCCGGATCTCTCTGCTTGCGAATCGAATTTACCCTCGGCAAGAAAAAAGGAAATAAGGGACTCGTCACGCGTACTTGATCGTCTAGCGTATAAAAGGGGATGATTTGTAACCGGTCATTGTTCAAGCGTTCAGCCAATGACGATTCGACGCGAGTCGCGTCGAGCCAATCGCGCGAGAGTAAAAGCGTATCTCCGAGACACGCGCGTTCCAGCGAGTGTCGCAAAGAATGCAGCAACCCCCGGACGAAACCAGATGCGTCCCGCTGGCTAACGCACCGCGACGGCCTCCATTATGTTTGTTTATTTATTATTAATAGGAAATTCATAACAATCACATAATAGGAGCCCGCGTATAATGGCTTTGTCCGGAGTCCGCTTCTCGCGCGTCGTCACGCTCGAGCTGTTTCTCGCACAATGGCCAGCTTTTTCCCGGATATTCTCCACGCCTCTTCTAAACTCCGTTGGGCCGCTTTAGGTCGTTTCGTACGAACGACGAATTTCTTTTATCCGTTCGAACGGCGACGACGTCTTCGATGTTCTTCTTGTCTCTTTTTCTCCGGCCGTTCTGCAGGAAATTAATCGGTTCGGTCCGTGTATCGCTTCTGTCGCGTTCGAGGTATAAATAACGTGACGTCAAATCCAGGTGGGTCGTTCGAGTCCCTTTTAGCCGGCTCTGGATTCGATAAAACCAGTCGACGTCCCCTGTCCGCGTGAATCAAAATCGAACGCGATAAAGACAGTCGATCACCGGCCGTGTCGCGACGTCCCATACAGTCGGCTCAAAAATGTCCGTCACAATTTATTTTACCATACAACCACTAAATTTCGACGAGATTTATTGTTCGATTAATCCGATGATCGTGTTCACATCGGAGTTTGTAGACACGTGAATTCAATACGTCAGTTTTACGAAAAGTTCTACCGAATTTATATACCTGGTATGATACATGACGATTACATCAAAGAGTACATGACAGTGCATAGTACAGTAAAAACAGTATGTTTAAAAAATGTAATCAAGTATGTTCACCTGCAATGCTTGTTACAGTGTCAGTAGTGTCAGTCATGAAAGGGTAAATGGCAGCAAAAATGGTAACCGGTTTCCAAAGAACCTAATGCAACGACTCTAACGACTTTTTCGATCGACTGTATGCGCACGTAAACGCAGCCCCGTGTTTGGATTGAAAAACCGGGTTGGCGTTTCCAAACACGGGGTAAAAAAAAAATCGTGAGCGAGCAGGGAAACGGAAAGAGCAGACCGAAAAAGAGAACGTACCGGAAAAATGGGTGGTATCGAAAAATGGCGACTGGCAACGAGGACTCGACGCGCGATTTTGCGCGTTCTCCCTCCTTCCATGGCCGCTCGACCACCCCTTCCATTTACAACCCCTCTATCTCGGCTGTTCTTTCTCTCGCCCTCCTCCCCTCGACCGCTCCCCGCGCTCTGCCCTGACACCGTTCACAAGCCTGTTCTCCTCTTCACTCTTCCATCGTCGCGTTGATGTGAACTCAAGGGTGCAAATTCCCGCTCGTTCGAAATTCAGGACAGGAAATTAGACGGGCGTCTCCCTCCTATAGAAATACCCGCGAAGCGTGAGAGATACGAGGGAGGTGCGACGAACAACCCCCTCGCGCCCTGTACGCCGTCGTATCGTGGTAACCAGCCCAACCCTCCTTCGACACAACCACCCTCTCGTCTTCAATCCACCAGAAACGCCGTACATCCTTTCAATGGACGCTGGATAAGTTGCTGTAATAACAGACTTCTTCGTCTTCTTTCGATACTGCTCCTAATCGATGTAAGCTGATCGGATGATTAGTGGATGCTCACTCTTATTAGTTAATATAGCTGCACGAGACTTAAGTGATAGCGGCTTTGTACCTACGCATCGAATTACCACGCTTGGAATTACTACTCATCGAGTTACCACGCTTGGAATTACTACTCATCGAATTACCACGCTTGGAACTACCACGCATCGAATTGCCACGCTTGGAATTACCACGCATTGACTTACCACGCATCGAATTACCACGTTTGGAACTACCACGCATCGACTTACCACGCGCCGAAGCGCCTCACGTATCGAATTACCACGCTTGGAACTACCACGCATTGACTTACCACGCTTGGAACTACCACGCATCGAATTACCACGTTTGGAACTACTACGCATCGACTTACCACGCTTGGAACTACCACGCATCGAATTACCACGTTTGGAACTATCACGCATCGAATTACCACGTTTGGAACTACTACGCATCGAATTACCACGTTTGGAACTACCACGCATTGACTTACCACGCTTGGAACTACCACGCATCCAATTACCACGCTTGGAACTACCACGAATCGAATTACCACGCTTGGAACTACCACGCATCGACTTACCACGCGCCGAATCACCTACGTATCGAATTACCACGCGTCGAATCTCCTACGTATCGAATTACCACGCGTCGAATCTCCTACGTATCGAATTACCACGCGTCGAATTATTACACATTGCACTACTATACGCGGGATTACCACCGATAATATTACCAAGCACTGTATCATGCACCGTATGATCCCTAATATCAAACTATCACAGCACAACATTTTTACCAAGAATATTGAGGTTCACGTTTGAAGAATCGATTATCCACGCTGTTAGTATATCTCTCCATTCGTGCTTATTGGAATATTGACTTCTAATGGAACCATCTATGGCAAAGTGCCAAAATTGATAGGCGAAGAGCACTCAAGAAAATTGAATAGGGCGTTATTCCATCAAAGGCTCGTTACAAAATCACAGCTGGTCTACGAACGACTTCATTCGTGCATCGAGGGTTGTCATTGACTGTTGATCCCCTGTCACGTTTTGTTCCACGAAAATATTACCGAAATGTCAGGAAATTTCGTTCCTCTCTGATGAATCCCAGTTATATAAATCTCTACTCTTTTTAATTAACTTGTCCTGTTAGTTTCGCAACAAGTTCACACTTTATTTGTTGTTGTATTCTTAGCGAGCGAAATATATTGGTCGAATGGATCGTGGAATATCTGATCTCATAATTTTCTATTACATCGTGCAATTAATAGCGGCGCAGTTCGTACATGGAGACTGGTTAATTGCGCGACCGCACGATAGTTCGCATGAAAACGTGTAATAAAATTATCGTAAGTAGGAACGAGGTGAATTTAACCGCGGTGACGGCCCATTGTGCGTTTCCGTGGATATCGCAGCCACAACTGGGGACAATAAAAATGCAATTTATACGGCAACCTGCAATTTCCTTCGCTATAAAGCTCCTTCGCCCAGACCGTGACTTCTAATCGCGAGCGCGTTTCAACGCTTTATTGGATTCGGTGTTTTCTCGTTCTCTGATCATAAGTCATGACACATTCTCTCGTAGATCATGATTAAAAACGCGCCGGAAATTGCGGTTCTTGCTGAACATTACTAAGTCAAATGTTTATGGTTCCCGTTCTTTAGAACATGTACACGCGTGCCAGAAATTCTTGCTATATTTTTATAAACATTGAACGGTGTATTCAAAAATAACAAAAATGTAGCTCTCTTTGCATGACATTTTCATAGACGGTGTAGAATAGTAAGTCACTTCTGAATCTGTCTTCCAGAATTCCAGAATGTTTTTTTCTCCAAAAATGGACACGAAACCTGTAATTAAATAGACAAAAGACTTCGAAAAAACTCGTAAATTCCCAAAACCGACATCATCTGAAAGAAGGAATCCAACCATGAAAACGTCGTAATCGTCCATACCGTTACTCTCATAGAAAAGTCACGGTTTCCCGCCCTGCATCTGAACCTACCGTTCATCTCGAAACAAAGTAACGGTCGTTGGGTTTTGTAGATTGGATTAAGGGGGCTGGGCATCGAGGGGCGCGTGTAAAACAACGATCACGCGACTTAAGTCGTCGCAAGTGTACCGACTCTCTACCTGCAGTTTGCAAACTGCCCAGGAGGAGGACAAGTCGAAGAAACTCGAGCGAGAAAGGGAAAAGGAAGGCGACGAAGCGACAACGACTCGAAAAACCCAAACACAGAAAAGAATCCTCTCGGCAACCTGCCAAGCCTGACCTAATCCCGTGATCAGATGAACCGGACCGCCCTGTCAAAACTTGTCACGGGATTTGGTATTAGAAAACGCTGCGTGAAGAATTGGTTAAAGCGGTAAACAGAAATGGAAGAAATGTTTTGATGACTTTGTTGATCTGGATATTTTTAGGAAGGTGTTTAGTGTAATTGTACGTGTTGTAATTTCTACATCTGCATATCAGGGTTCT
The DNA here is from genome assembly GCF_050947335.1 of Megachile rotundata. Lineage (NCBI taxonomy): Eukaryota > Metazoa > Arthropoda > Insecta > Hymenoptera > Megachilidae > Megachile > Megachile rotundata. Next base: position 15,479,347 of record NC_134991.1, read on the forward strand.
ACATTCCTAAATCTCTATATTAATTCGATACATGGTAATTCGGAGCGTAGTAATTCGATACGTAGCTGATTTGCTGCGTGGTAATTCGATCTGTGGTAATTCGATGCGCGAGTATTCGACGCGTGGTAATTTGATGTTTGCTAATTCGATGCGTGATAGTTCCAAGCGTGGTAATTCGATGCGTGGTAGTTCCACGCGTGGCAATTCGATGCGTGGTAGTTTCAAGCGTGGTAGTTCCACGCATGGTAATTCGATGCGTGGTAGTTCCACGCGTGGTAATTCGATGCGCAGTAATTCCACGCGTGGTAATTCGATGCGCAGTAATTCCACGCGTGGTAATTCGATGCGTGGTAGTCCCACGCGTGGTAGTTCCACGCGTGGTAATTCGATGCGCAGTAATTCCACGTGTGGTAATTCGATGCGCAGTAATTCCACGCGTGGTAATTCGATGCGTGGTAGTCCCACGCGTGGTAATTCGATGCGTGATAGTTCCATGCGTGGTAATTCGATGCGTGGTAGTTCCACGCGTGGTAATTCGATGCGCAGTAATTCCACGCGTGGTAATTCGATGCGTGGTAGTCCCACGCGTGGTAATTCGATGCGTGGTAGTCCCATGCGTAGGTATTCGATGCGTGGTAGTTCCACGCGTAGTAATTCGTCGAGTAGTTATTCGGCACATGATAACTCTATGTACAGTAATTCGATCTGTGATACTTCGACGCGTGGTAACTCAACGAATAGTAATCCAACGCGTAGTAATGCAGCGCGAGGTAATCCAACCTCTCCTAATTACATTAGTTCCAATTATTTAGTTAAAATGCATTCAGTAATTAAAAAGCGATATTCCAGTAAGATGACAACACCACTGTCCACTCGATCTAATTAACGATGATTATCGAGACCATGTGGAGAGGAGGGTCCCTGTAATTTCTAAACGTTACACTTTTAATCAACGCTTCACGGAACGGCGACCAAGCGTATCGCGGTTCACAATGGACGGTTCGTGCAAACAGTCGGAAGGGTAGCGTTGCATTGTGCGTTGATTTAAGGATGCATGACCGTTGACAGTTTCCCATCTGCGATTCGAAATCGACGATTGTCGATTAAGGAGCCGGATATCGACTGTAAATATCCGTAAATGGACGGCCGAAGCGATTTACAGGGAATTAGTCGTCTCGGGGTGTTTAACTCTCCCTCGAACACGAATCAATTCTTGATACAGGATTTTTCTGAGGAAGAATATACGAAGAGTAAACATGTACGTGTACAATAAATCTGTATCCGTATCAAGGCAACTGTAATTAAGAAAGTCTCGAACTTTGACCGACGCTCGACACGCATCGTGCTGTCAGACGATATCACCCTAATCGTCACTATTTACCAACACTTTAAAGTCGATACAATGAACGCATTCACGGATTGCCAGAGAGGATAAAAGAATCGAACTGATAAATACATACGTGCTACATGTTACTCAAGACCATATGAATCCAATCTAATCGAGCCGCTAAGTGGAGTAATTGGACTATTTAGATTGTACTCGTTCACTCTTCGGGGAGGGTAAGCTTTTCCGATAAGTGTGAAGTTAGACAGCCTTTGCTTTCTATTATCTAGATAATCCTTTACAAATTGAAAGAACTACTGAACTGAAATTCAAATATTCCTCAATTCTTTTTTGTACATTCACCCTTATATTTCCACCCTATGAAATTCAACCTACAATAAATTGCAATAATTACAAAAATAAAATAGTTCAATTCACACATCTCAAAGTTACAGAATAATTGATCGTTTTCACGAGAAACCTAAATAACTACCACGAATTCGTAAACCGAAATGAATTTCTTCAAAGACCAATGTTCATAATTTTCCATCTGCGCAGCTGACGAGGTCGAAATTGGTGGCCAACTCGATTACCAGGTTGACCAGGGGATGCATTTCAGGGTCCGTCGGTCGAATTTCGTAAAAAGGATGTCGAAACGACGCCAGGGCGTGGCAGGAGCACGTTTTCGAGTCGAACGACCGGCGCGAATTTCTTTTTGTCTTTCAGCCATCCCTTTACCTCTCAAATTTTTCGAGCTGACCTGCCGCACCCCCTCGTTCGTTTCTTTCAGTCGGTCTCTTTTCCTTATCGACATCCAGGCCAATTTGCATGGAGCTCGGTAGCTTGATACGAGACTACACTGGCAATTAGTCATCAGTGTCATTGTTCTAAATACGACACCGATATCCGGGGCGCCGCTTTTCTAATTAGCCTACGGCTCTTTTGCGCAAAGAAATATCGCTTCCTGTCGTTGCTACATATTTAACATATGCAACATATTCGTTGATGGGTCAAATTTGTGCTGGGTACTTTTGGTCAAAGGTACATTCTGTTAGTAACATATGTGATGTTTTCTTAAATTAAGTATGTACAGAATTTTTTAAATTAAATGTACACATACTTTATTCAAATACTGGTTAATAAAGTTGATGATATTTGATCATATATGCTTGAGAATATTCTATGAACTTTTTAAAAGAAAAAATATATATTCGAATGTTAATGGATGCATGTTAGAACGAATTATATGAACCTCAATATAAATTTTTAATTTCAGTTCACTCTTCATTAAGTTTCAAAATAATTACAGCAATCATTATTCATTAAAGAAGATCTGTATAGTCATCGATTATCACGTGTTTGAATTTTTATTGGCTAAGCACATATCGAGCGAAATTAAGAAACGAAGATATTCATAGCTGAAAGAAATTATTACCTAATTAAAAGCTTGTTCACAAAAGGTTATCGCGTGATAAGAGCTTCGGAATAATTCGAATTGTGCTCGAACAAGACTCGATTCGATCAAGTTCGGTTCGCTTTTACGAGCCTCAGATTATGAAATATTTATGCGAGCTCGTTCGAGACGATATTCCAATTGCTTTCTCTTTTCTTCTCACGATGTTGACGCAAACTGATATTACAGTTTTAATATCGCGCTCGTATATTTCACCGCTTGTATCGCGTTAATTACACCCGGTGATAATGTCTACTGGGCATTCACATCGATTTTCGGTCTGGAAAAAGTCGCGTGACTTATGAATCGACCGTCTAATTATTAATTAAACGGTTACGCTCGATACGAGTGTATCGAAATCCAAAACGAAGACGGTGAAATTTCGAGCTACACGAGCGTTTTATTTTCGATAAGCGACTCTAGAAATTTCGGAGAGCCACTATTTTGTTCATGTTTTTTTATATAGTATGAAACAGTGGAATCTTACTAAGAATCTTATTTATATGGTGAGATGGTTATTTGGAATATTCTTGAATACTTGTTCAATGCTGTATGACTTTGTCTAATGCCTTGGTTATGTAATACGACGCGTAGGTATTCAGCGCGTAGTAGTGCGACGCGTGGTAATTCGATATGTGATAATTCGGCGCGTGGTACTTTGATGAGTGGTAATTCGGCGCGCGGTAATTCGATACGTAAGTGATTCAACGCGTGGTAATTCGATACGTAGGTGATTCGGCGCGTAGTAATTCGATACGTAGGTAATTCGACGCGTGGTAATTCGATGCGTGGTAGTTCCACGCGTGGTAATTCGACGCGTGGTAGTTCCACGCGTGGTAATTCGAAGCGTGGTAGTTCCAAGCGTAGTAATTCGGTGCGTGGTAGTTCCACGCGTGGTAATTCGATGCGTGGTAATTCGAAGCGTGGTAATTCAATGCGTGGTAATTCCATGCATGGTAATTCGAAGCGTGGTAGTTCCAAGCGTGGTAATTCGATGCGTGGTAGTTCCACGCGTGATAATTCAATGCGTGGTAGTTCCACGCGTGGTAATTTGCAGCGTAGTAGTTCCAAGCGTGGTAATTCGATGCGTGGTAATTCGATGCGTGGTAGTTCCACGCGTGGTAATTCGAAGCGTGGTAGTTCCAAGCGTGGTAATTCGATGCGTGGTAGTTCCATGCGTGATAATTCGATGCGTGGTGGTTCCACGCGTGGTAATTCGACGCATAGGTATTGGAAGCGTGGTACTTCCACGTGTGGTAATTCAACCCGTGGTACTTCGACGAGTAGGTATTCTCCAAAATAAAAATACAGCCTCAGTGTCAACGTGTTAAATAATAAGTTTTAATTACGTGTTTACATAGTGATAACTACATTCAACATTAATAACAATTTCGAATATTTGTTTTGCGAGCGATATCTCCTGATAAAATGTATGTAATAAAAATGTAAAAACTTCCAAATGTATAAGCAAAGCAAAGTGTTGTTTTCTTCTAGAAAATATACTAATTATTCTATTTTATTTTTTAGTTGTTTAGTTACAAAGAGATAATATTATCGAATGTCGAGCGAGGTGTTAATCAACTACTCGATAAAAACTGTGCACAGACAAATAGAATTGTACGATATTACGAACGATCTAAATTCGTCCAACAAAATCTGACCTAAGCGGTTAATAACCGAGGCTTAAGGTCGCCCTATCCTCATCAAAGTTACGCTCTTAATGCTCGGTTTGCGTCACCAACAATTAGTTCACGTCAGAAACTCGTCAAGATGATCTAGCCTTCGAACTCTGTTGTAATTCGTCTTATCGCGAGAAACTGTTACCAAGTATCTTTTATTGCTCATCTTTCTCTGTTGAATATCGTCAATATTCCAAATCGTGTCTTCTTTTGAATATACGTTACAGGAAATATAAAAATACTCTTGAACAATCATACAAGACGTTCAACTGAGCGAAGTTACATTTCCAAAATATTGAAGAGTGAAAAATTAATTTTTATTTCAACCTGTATTAAAATAAAAAAATAGTAACTCAAGTGTTAAATGCCAATTTGAAAGCGTATTGTCAGCAAATATTAAATTTGATAACACCTTAAAATTTCTGACAAAGGGAGGCTGTAGCAACATCATCGCAAGACTTCAGTAAAAACGTTCCAAAGCGATAATTACCCGATAACGCGTTGTAATTAGTCACTGCCAATTAACAGCTGCTCAAACGGAAAACAACTGGGCTCGTTAAGTCGATACTTGACTTCCCCGGAAACGTGTTACACGGTTTCCCAGGAGAGAATTTTCCAATTTATTTTATTAATCATCGCAAAAATATTATCTTAAAATTTGTTTCTTTTTTCTTGTTATTTATAAACGAACCCGTACCGAGAAGAAAACAATCGATAAGAGGCAATCACGCGATGTTATGAATGAAAGTAAATAAACAGTGCAGTGGCGGATCAAGTGGAATAATTGGACGTGTGCGAATGAGAAGTGTAATGTGAATGGAGAGGGGAACAAGAGTAATTCGACGCGTGGTAATTCGATA